>NC_082711.1:47991879-49288546 GCF_030144855.1 Hypanus sabinus | reverse complement strand
GAACTTTGTCTGTTTGCTGCCTTTTTAAACTTGATCATCTTTTCTTCAGAAACCATTTTTTAAAAACTCTAGCATCTTGCACGACTCTTTAAAATTTGAGGGCTTTTTGCTTTGCAAAGAAAAGACGTGCTGTGCTTCAACAGGTTGATAGCTATCTTGGGTTCATCTTAAATCCTTGTCACCACTGTTATGTGTTAATGAAAGGAAAACACAGGCAGACCAGGATAAACGTGTACTCTTTATTTTTACTTTTAGTGAGCACGCACTTATGACGTAGTGGCGTAGTGACTTATGCTATTCATTTAGTTTTACATTGAACCCTTACTGAATTATGTAAATATCAAAGGATAACCAACCAATATATTTACAATATTACACAAATACATGTATTAAAGATTTAAATTTTTGGTTACTTCTGATGAATACAGGCTCGTTTCTGCTCTTTCATAAAATGCCATTGGACTGCTTCTTCCTTGCAGATTCTGTAAGAAATTTATTATTAATGACATAAAAATGAGGTAGAAGGTTGCCTCGTTCTAAACCGAGAAAATGGCAGTAAAGCAGCTTCCATTTTGATGTATGTCGAATATGTGGGGAATTGATGGGCAGATGTGAGAGAATAGGCTGCAGGGAAAGTATGGGAATGAGGTTGCTCTGATGGGATCCACTTTGGACCCAATGCCAGTGCCATTGGGAATTGTAATTTTGAAGCAGCTTATTGTATGTTTCGCAGTTATTTATTGCCGGTGTGAGAAAGATGAGACCTTCAATGGAATCAGCAGTGTTGATTCTTTTGAAAGTTAATTAAGTACTTAACTATATTTCAGCAAAAATAAATGTGCTTTAATTAGAAAAATACAGTTAATATTGCTGAGGTAAGTACTGAATTTAAATGCTTGAATTTCAAAAATTGTTCCCAATATTTCCTCAATATTTTAGTCATTGCCCAACCAATTATTAAACTTGAGCAGATATGAGTGCAAATGGAACTGTATTCCTTCTGAATAATTATAGTGTAGCTCAAGTAAAACTGCCATATTCTTATTAAAACAATAATTAAACAATAAAAGTTATCTGATTTAAGTTCAGATCTGAAAAGCTAATTAATCGGAAAAGCGATTGAGACCTTGAAACTTTAAATTAAATTTCTGTATTTGTAATTTTTATGAGAGAAATCTGTTGGCCTTTATTGGTAATTGTTACAAGTTATGTGTTGACGAAGCTTCTGTCATGGTATAAGCCAATGGAAACATTGTCCAGATTCCTTGTGATAGCTAACTCACCTGGTCTTAGTGCTGCCCATTCATTCTCAAGTCCTAAAATTCTAATTTTCTTGTATTTTGGCCAGTGTGGTATCCAAAGTAACAAGTAACTGTTATTATGTGTGTACGTAATAAAGATCACCACCTCCTCGTGTGTAATGCAGGTGGTTCACCTGGAACCGGACGTGTTGTAGAGGAGCTGGGTGTAAGCGATAAGGAGCTGAAGCCACTTATGGGAAAAAAGTACGTTAGTTTCTTCCACACAAGTTTCTCTTTTATCAAGAACAAACATAACATGGTCTTAGAAGTCGGTGTGAGGACTAATAAATACCATGTGCTACTGAGAGAGAAGCTAGGTTCCAATGGGAAGAAGCTGCTGGCCAGAGAGCATGTTGCATCCTGAAGCTGCTACTGTTCATCAAATTCACTAAGGGATATTAAGGTGAGAATTGCCGAAAATCCCCGTAATGGATAATCTAAGTCCTCCTGCACCTGTGCAGTTTACCAGCAATCTCACTGACAACTGAAAACGCTTCAGAAAGCAATTCAAAATATATGTAGCAGTGAGCAGAGGGGTGGAGGAAAAATTGTCGCCATCTCTCTTTTTACATGTAATTGGTGAAGATGCTTTGGAGATTTATAACAGCTTTCAAATTGATGAGACAGCCTGGACATTGGACACTGACAGCATTTGAGGAGTATTTTGTCCCAAGTAAAAACATCACAAACAAATTATTTTCCTGTGACCAGAAACAAGGTGTTTAGCTTTGACCAATACAGTACTGAGCTGAGCTTCATGCACTGAATAAGTTCCGTGAGTTTGGAATTTGAGAGACTCATTAGTTGGTGACAAAATAATTTGTGGAATCCCTGATGGTGTTCTCTGAAAAAGATTACTCCGTGAGAAACATGCAATGCTGGAAAAGGCTATAGATATGTGTGGGGCTGCAGAGACCGCATGATCTCAAGCGAAGGAGCCGCGCAGTGCAAAAACAATAGTGCATGTTGTGAAGAGAGGGACAAGGTGTTTCCCAAAGAAACAGCATAACAGGCTCAAACAGCAAAGGTGGAGGTAGACACATCCCAAAGATGAGAGAGATCCAGAGATTCATGAGAGATCCAGAGAGGTTATGAAAGAGAAGCACAAGAACTCCTTCTAGAGGCATCTGTACCAGCTACACCAGCATGACAGTCAGGAGGCCAGTGTTGAACCGAGTGATCGTGATGAAGAAGTCACTTGTCTTGTTTCTGTATCATGCAACTTTGGTTCAAAATCTGTCTCTCATCGACTTCCAGTTAAAGACTGGAAATCAAAAATAACCCCATGATCCTCTCCGAAGTTGAAGACGAAAAGTAAAAAAGATGGGGCAACCACAGACCTGAAGGTTAGAACAACAACAACAGTTCAACATCAACCAGAATGAGGAGTTTCTATCTATGATACACAGCCAACTGAAGGAGCTCCGTGAATTGAGACTCAATCAGTTGGAACTTGTATGAAGACTCACTGGTCACATGGGTGTAGTCTAGGGCTCCATTATGAAGCACATGGAGTGAATTATTGTCGCACAGCAAGAACAAGAAGAGATGAACAGTTAGGATCTTGGCAGAATGATAGTTTAAAAAAAATAAAATCAACTTGATGAAAGTTCTTAGTAAGGCATTAACATTAGTGCAGCAAGTGAAAAATAGCAGATCAAAAAGAATCATCAAACCACCTCAGAGACTTCTGGAGAGTTGATGAGTGAATAAGGGACTAGATTTACTTATTACAATTGAAGTTAATGTAAATATCTTTGGAAAACATTATTGTTTCTTGCCAGTTTATAAGGGCATAAATTTGAGTTTGTTTTGTCTTTAAATGGGAAAGATATGTTGCTATGTGTGTACATAATATAAAGAACTGCAGCTGTCAGTGTGCAGTGTGGGTGGTTCACCCAGAAATGGAAGTGATGTGGGGGAGCTGGGTGCATGAGCTGAATCGATTTATTGTAAATAAATGTGTTAGTTTTACCCATGCAAGCTTGTCTTATATCAAGCACAAACATAACAGTAACCTCATTGTACATTTTTAAAAGTTTTGTATACTTATTTTTCTGTGGTTTAATAGTGTAACTAGGTATACTCTGGGAAAGCACTAAATTTGGAGCAGAATCGATGGGTTCCTATGTCGTATTTGCTAGTAAATTAATAGAGCTGTTAATGACATTACTTTTTATTGGGGGAGGAGGGTAAACGTGGGAACATTGAAATTGTGCATACGGAGTATCTGTTGGGACTGCGGCTCAAAAGGAACAGAGCAGTACTGGTAGAATTTCTTGGGTGGCGTTGCGGTCTGGTGGTGAAGTATCAGTTTCCTCATTGTGGTTAATTTTCTCAATTTGAATTTTGATGGTCTTGTTAAATTGATTTGCTGCTTTGGGTTAGCTGCGTTTGTGAGGGTGCTGTGTGAAAATGTACTACACTGATGTCAAGGAGAAGAGAGGGAAGTTAGCCCCTCACCCCCCCCCCCACCTCATCACAGCACTGCACTATAAACACTTTAAAACACTTTTCATAATGCTGCTTACATTGTAAATACATGCTCATATTTATGTATTTATTCAAATTGTATTCCATATCTGCACTGCTAGCTTTACTTTTATCTAATCTGTTATTCTGTATAATTGTTGAAATTTGTTGCTTTTTGTTGCATGCAGCACCAACACACCACAGTAATTTCCTAACACATGTGAATAAAGCTGACCCTTGAAAACAAAGAAGGAAAACCTGCTTTGATTGGCTTTTGTTTAGGTTCTCCTCTTGACTGCCATATTATCTGTAAAGGATCCAAAATCTATCAACTTGGTTTCAGTGGCCTGTTGGATAAATCTGCCTTGTACTGTGGTGCTGACTGATAGATACCATGTTGCATTGCTTTGCTGGGTTGTTATAGTTGAGCTGTTGGAGGTCATCAGGCTAATAGATCCTGCACAATAGTCGCGTACAATACGTTGGAGTTGAGGCCAGTGTCATCCATCAGATCTGTGACCCTTGTAGGAAATTCCCTTTGCACATGATAAGATGTGATATATTTCTTGTTCCCTTGTAGCTGACTGAAGCTTGCTCTTTGAGCTCTGACCACAGCTCGTAGACACTGACTGGATATAACCGGAGGGTCTTCATCATATGACTTAACTTTTCCAACAGCCCTTTCCTAATCTTAGATAAGTTTGAATTGTAAAAATATGGAAAAGTGGTAAGAGAGAGTGAAACACAAGCAAATTTCTGTGATATGTTTTTTTCACCAAATTACTCTCAGCAATATATAGAAAACTATTTGCAGTTCCTGACTACCACCAGGTTTTCTTAAAAAGACCTGGAACCCCCAAGGCGAATGTGGCCTTGTCCCTTTAAATGAACCACTTCTTTCAGGAGTGGAATAGAATATAAAAGATGATGTTGAAAAATGCTATCATTTGACCATTCAGCTTCCTTTTCCTTCCTCCTGAACTTTGTCGTCCATTATTTTTCTATTCTCTTTACTTTTGAACACCTTCTGACCCTATATGGCAACTTTTCTTTTAAGGAGGTAGCTTATCTGTCCCCCAGATGTTGCTTAATCTTTGGGTGAGGAGGTGCCACTGTAGGTTTTTGCAGATAAAACGGAGTGAGGAAATTTATATTTAAGAAGAACCATAACACATTTTGTTGGACTCCAAAACAAACACCAAAGTGTTCTTAAAAACTCTTTACGTAATTTCATCATCATGTTAGAGCACCTGTTCAGGTGAAAGCCCAACTCAATGTCGGTGGCTGTGAATTCTGTATCATTATCCTACACTCCGGTCGCTGAGCCTGAACCTTCAGATTGTCCAGTGCATTCCTGAAACTGGTCCTTTGTCATATTGCTAAGCCACAGTAGAGCTTGGATCTGGCAGGTTCAGGGTCAGCAGATGGTCTATGCTGCAGAGAATGGCAAGATTATTTACCAGCTTGGTCTGTTGAATGAAGGGTGGTCATCACCTGTCTTAGAGTCTAGGAAGCTCTGACTTCCTTGGCTCAGTTTGGAACATGATGAATGTGGAGGGTAGGCTAGGGGAAGTGAATTGGCATTTGGTAGGAAACAATTAGATGTGCATTTGAGCTACAGAAAAAATATGCAGATGTTTAGAATGGAGCCACATATTGAATGGAAATAATTCTACGGCAAAATCTCTTCAACCTCAAGCCAAATGACCATTCAAGCAATTAAACTGTGACAAGACATTAACGCGTACTTAACGACTGAACTTGCTATGTACCATGTGGTTTAGTATCATTTACCAATTCACTAGCAGATAACCAGTCACTACAAATTATCTTATGACACTGGTAGAAGTCATTTGGCCCATTGGATCTGGATTACCACTTCATATTGAAATGAAGAACTACTTCACTCTTAAAAATCTAACAGAAGCAAGCCTAGCCTATGCAATCTTTCCCCATGAAAAGTGCCACCCATTTCAGATATTAGTCCAGAAAACATTAATAATGTTGGTCACCAGCCTTATGTCATTATTTCTTCTTGATGCACACTCCTTTTTATGGGAGTAGTAATATGATAACCTGGTGATAAATCATTCTAAAGTTACATGTAGTCTCAGTGATGACATGGACAGTGCATTCCCAATTTAACAGCTATATAATTACAAGCATCACAGAGCTGGAATGTAACAGCTGCTGAGTGTGTAAAATATTATTTATTCATCTACAAAGTGACCTGTTGGTTCCTCCAGTTAATGTATTGTGAGGCTCTTGTGTGGTTTACACCTTAAATTAAAATGAAATTTTGAAAACTGGTTTACACGAGTCACCTTTTATGACTTGAAAGGTGACACTTATAAGATACATTTTCAGTATACAGAAGAATCAGCCACTGGAATGCACCAGTGAGGCCAGTGCAGCATGGGACTTAATAGTGAGGTATACTGGCAAATTCCCACAGAAGGTCGGTGATGACTCATGGGAGAGTGAGCAGAATGATTGGATCTCCAGAGAAAACCTGGCAGGCAGCAAGTAGGGAGATATGACCCTCAGTCTTAAACTGCCTTGTCCTCCACTGTACTTTGAACTCAGATTTTTTAATTTAGAGCTAGAGCATGGTATCAGGCCCTTCTGGCCCAATGAGCCCCCACCACTCAATTACACCCATGTACCAATTAACCTACTGACCCATACATCGTTGGAATGTGGGAGGAAACTGGAGCACCAGGAAAACCCATGGGGAAAACGTACAAACCCCTTACAGACAATGGGTTGGAAATGAACCTGAGTTACTGGTGCCTTAATAGCATTACGCAAACTGTTATGCTACTGTACTGCCCCATTTACTTTACCCTTTTAGCTGACTGATGACTGTGCTGTACTGTTAGGAAATGAGGTTGATCTACAATCAATAGAGGTAGAACTGAGCAAAAAGTAGCTGTCAGCACATTTCACATTCTGGGATTCATTGCCAATGTATGATCCCTTTTGCTTGAAATATGGTATGTACATAGTTTCAGTGATGTTGCAAGTACAAAATTAATAGGTCAAATCATGCTGCCGGTGGTTCCAAGGGGAAAACAAGTGTTCAGCCATCCAGACTTGCATCCTGGATAAAAAGCAAACTGCTGGAGGAACTTAGTGGGTCAGGCACTATCTGTGGAGCTAAAGGGTGAGTCAATGTTTTGTGTCCATATCTGCTGTGGACTGAGGCTAACTGGCAGAATGGGTTTCGAGGCGGGATTATGACTCAGTTGCTACAGTCCTTTCCTGAACTGCCGTCTTCCTGGAATTTCCCACTGGGAAATCGCCTCTCAGCAAGTTAGATCTGATTCAGACTTGATTTTTGAACTGTTCCCAATCTGTAGGTCATGGAAAAATAAAGCTTGTGATATTAAAAAGTGCTTTTGTTTAATATTGATTTATTTCCTTGTTCTTATCTATTTCTTAATTAACTCTTATTTTCATATTTTGTAAGTGTTCAATTGTTTTTTTAATGTTGTCAAAGAACCCCATGGCAGTTCTGACAGAGAGCAGCTCTCAGTCTCCAGCTTTATTTGCTGTCGGGAGCTTTCTGAGGGTAGTTCCAAACGACACTACTCATGGCCTTGTCCTTCCTTCGTACTCTTCTACCCAGCCCTAGGTTGACCATCTGCACTCATCATAGCTCCATCCAGGAAAGCAATTCTCACAGGTGCCAGTCTGGCTCAGCAAGTCCTGACCTGCTCTTTCTGTTGATTAGTTTGAATTTGCAGGCAATCCTTAGTGCTGACTCTGAGGAGGAAAGTCTGTACTTTACTAGATTGATTTGATTTAGCAGATTCCCAGCTCTGATTGGAAACTAACCCCATCTGAACTGTTGAAAGTTAACACCCCTGATCCTTGATGCATCAGCTATGATGCAAAAGTTGGACTGTGAGTCTATGTTGACTGACTTGGATTTTGGAGAATTTCATTGTCAACAAGGAGGAAAAGGTGGGGGAAAGGGACCTCTGATTCTGCACTTAAGGATTTTAAAATTAATATGGTTTATGTTTTAAAAAATTTGCAATGCATTCAAATGTGATTTGCTTGGTATTCTAATATAGAATGATTCTTGAGTTTGCTTTTAGAATTACAATCCGTCCTGCTATATGAGCTCAGAGTCAATAAACAGAGCCTTAGAAATTAAAGTGCAGGATAAGATCTTTTTACACAGGCTCTATGAATTCAACCCTTCCTTTTGCTTGTTGATAACCTGGTGTTTATCAACACATACCAATAGACTCATAAGTGTCATCCTTTACTAAATTCCCCCCTTTTTAAACATAGACACAACACAGACTGATAGCATCTCTAACAATACAATATTACTCTGCTCTTCAGGTGAGATGTCTAGAATTTGCAGTCAGCAAAGCATGATTGTTGAATCAAGCTCAGCAGAAAAATCCTTTGATCTCTGTGATAAGAATTCTTCTCTGTGAATATTCACTGCAGTCAGAATTAGCTGTGGTGTCAAAGTGGTGAGCAAACCAAGTGGATTAAATAAAAATGACACAGACAGCAAACCATGGAGGATGAGGTACAATTTTAATCAGCTTTTCAAGTACTTTAATGCACAGAAAATAAAGATCAGAAAAATGGTCATGAGAATAATGTAGATGAGAGAACTGGAATAAACTTCTCTAAGTATTTTAAACCCTCATACATATGTATGAGGAAATTATCGTAAATATGCATAAAGGACTCGTAGGGGAGCAGGACATTGGTGAAACCCCATCTGGAGTATTGTTCTGACTGGCATACTGTAGGAAGAATATGATAAGCTAGAGAGGGTGCAGGAAAAAAATCTCAAAGATGTATTACTGGGACTGGAGGGTTTGAGTTGGGGAAGAGGCTGGATAGACCGGAACTGTTTTCCCTGGAGCGAAGGAGGCTGAGGAGTAACCACATAGATGTACAATATTTAGAAAATAAACCTTAAGGTTATGATCCAAATGATCATGGTGCATGCTATATGATATCCATGGTGATTTGGTCATTTGGATCAAGAATTAGTATGACTATGGAAGCCAGCATAGTGGTGGAAGGGTGGTATTCTGGCTGAAGATCTGTGACCAGTGGTGTTCTGCAGGATCAGTGCTGAAACCTGTTCATTACTTGAGAAAGGGATGGAGGAGAGGAATGAGTGGGAGGGCAGGAGAGGAGAAGACAAGGGGTGAGCGAGTAACTGCAATGGTGAATGGAAAAAGAGGAGGAAGGATGAGGGTTGGTGGAAGTTGGAGAAATTGATGTTCATGCTATCAGGTTAGAGGCCATCCAGGGGGGACTTGAAGTGTTGTTCCTCCAACACGAGTTTGGCTGTGTCAAAGACAAACATGTATCAATGGGAATGGGAAGTTGAATTGCAATGGGTAGTTCCCAGAGAGTCTGCCTTTCCCTCCCTTTGTTTCACCTCTTTCTCTTTCTTCCATGGTCTACTGTCCTGTTACACTAGAATCCTCCCCTTCACCCCTTCCACCCCTTTACCTCTTTCACCTATCCCCTCCTATCCTCTTGTATCATCTCCCACCCCCCCCAATCCCACACCCATACACCCTCCCTCTCACCTGGTTTTAGCGATCACCCACCACCAGCTTGTACTCCTCCCTCTCCACCACCACCTTATTCTGGCTTCTCCCCCCTTTGTTTCTAGTCCTTATGAAGGATCTCTGCCCCAAAAATTAACCATTTATTTCCTTCCTTAGATTCTGCCTGACCTCAGTTCTTCCAGCATGTTATATGTAGTTTAATTTAGCATCATGTTTGACACAGACATTGTAGTCTGAAAGGCCTTTCTCTTTGCTGTACTGTTCTATGTCAAGATGGGTCAAGATAAGGTTGGTCTTTTTATTTCCCCCTGGGTAGAAAAGTCTGGAACTAGAGGCAGCATCTCCAACACCATCACACTTAGCATGGGGGCCCCCTTGGGCTTTGTGCCCAGTCCACTGCTGTTCACTCTGCTGACTCACGACTGTGCTGCAACACACAGCTCGAAACACATCATCAAGTTCGCCGATGACACGACTGTGGTGGGTCTCAACAGCAAGAACGATGAGTCAGCTTACAGAGAGGAGGTGCAGCGGCTAATGGACTGGTGCAGAGCCAACAACCTGTCTCTGAATGTGAACAAGAGAGATGGTTGTTGACTTCAGGAGGGCACGGAGCGACCAATCCCTGCTGAACATCGGCTCCTTGGTAGAGATCGTTAAGGGCACCAAATTTCTTGGTGTTCACCTGGCAGAGAATCTTGCCTGGTCCCTCAACACCAGCTCCATAGCAAAGAAAGCCCAGCAGCTTCTCTACTTTTTGCGAAGGCTGAGGAAAGTCCATCTCCCACCAACCCCCCCATCCTCATCACATTCTACAGGGGTTGTATTGAGAGCATCCTGAGCAGCTGCATCACTGCCTGGTTCAGAAATTGTACCATCTCAGATGGCAAGACCCTGCAGTGGAGAGTGAAGTCAGCTGAGAAGATCATTGGGGTCTCTCTTCCTGCCATTACAGACATTTACACCACATGCTGCATCTGCAAAGCAAACAGCATTATGAAGGACCCCATGCACCCCTCATACAAACTCTTTGTCCTCCTGCCATCTGGGAAAAGGCACCAAAGCATTAAGGCTCCCATGACCAGACTATGTAACAGTTACAGATGTAACCGATCCCCCAAGCCATCAGACTCCTCAATACCCAGAGTCTGGACTGACACCAACTTACTGCCCTCTACTGTGCCTATTGTCTTGTTTATTATTTATTGTAATGCCTGCACTGTTTTGTGCATTTTATGAAGTCCGGGATAGGTCTGTAGTCCAGTGTAGTTTTTTTTCTGTGTTGTTTTTACGTAGTTCAGTGTTTGTTTCATGAAGCACCATGGTCCTGAAAAATGTCTCATTTTTACTGTGTACTGTACCAGCAGTTATAGTCAAAATGACAATAAGAAGTGACTTGATGAGTTTAAGGTAAGAGGGGAAGGGTTTATAGGGTTTATAAAAAGCAAATTTTTATATTTAGAAGAGAGGGAAGCAATTCTTTTCATTTAGAAGGGATGTGGATATATGGAACAAACAGCCAGAAGTAGAGGTAGAGAAAGGTATAATTACAGAGTTTAAAAGGGAATTGGACAGATTCATGGACAGGAAAGGTTTCGGGTTCAATGACCAAATGGTGCCAAATGGGACTAGCTCAAGAAGGTATCTGGGTTTGCATGGATGAGTTGGGCTGTGAAGCCTGTATAACCCTGAGTTTATAAAAATTAGTCTTCTAGAGTCAAAGTATTTGTTCATTAATAATTTTTAAAAACATAATCTGCAATTTCACTCAATCTTGATATAGTAAAGATTTGCGGAATAAATGGGGAATAGTTTTAAGTTGTTTTCAATGTAAGTGAGCTGCTTTAACATTGAAGGCTGCAAAAAGTGCCACTTGTAATGGAGAGTTAAATCACTGGCAGAAGTTTGGGATTTCCTTGATAAACTAATCGTGTGCAAATCTGGAGATTCATATCAAGTTTTACAGTGTGATAATGGCCAACACTAACAGCACCTCGTGTCATTACTACTGCAAAACATGGTTTACCTTATTAACTGACTCAAGAGGACACTGAGGTTTCAAAAAGAGTAAAATGTCTTTTTGGTGTCTGTGCCAACATTTGGTCTTCGTTAGTATCATTAAAAATAAACGAATTAACGATTCACCTCTTTATTGCCTATGACTACCTAATACTTAGAAGACACTGGGAAGGTAAAGGACCAGATGTTTGTTTTAGTTTAAGTACTAATCCTGTTTATTAACAATGCCAAGAGAGTGATTATAGAGCATAGGGAAAATGCTCATTTTTATTCTGAATCAATGGTAGCCTTTCATTTGACTTGCAGAAGGGAACTTTGACAAAACTATTCTGAAATCCATTTTATTTTTACCGTTGAGTCCTCTCCCACTCAACTCCCAAATCAGAGACCTTGATTGCAGCATCTGTCATATGAAGTGAAAAGAAGAGCACCTGGCAAAAACTCCTACAAGTGTTTTAAGATGATAAAAGGCTTGGATGAGGAGAATGAAAATATATTTACTGTCCAGGATCAAGTTCTTGGATGGAATGGAAAGCATTGAAATTGTTCTTTCATTTTTAGTAACAGTGAAGTATGTAATGAACTAATGAAAAGGTAACTATTATGATTAAGTAAAGGTAAGCTGCAAATATATGTTTGGAAAGGTGAAAATTGAGGGTTTTAGAATAACACAGCTTGATACTTTATAGTCTATCTTCTCTGAAGGTAAGGTGTAGCGTGATGTGGGTGGAATACTTCCATAGGTTAACTAAATACAGGCCCTGAAGTAGGGTTTGTGGAATAAATTGCACTTTATTGTTGTGAACCTCCTTGTTTTGTGAAAATAGTTTTGAAAATGTATACCTTGTTGAGGAGATTCTTTCTACTACATCTGCCGTTGAGAATACTGCTGATTTCTTTTATTCCCCCCACCACCGAAAACCTACTTGTATTAAACCAATGTTAACATATTGACACAGTTCATCGCTGGCGATACCGCGAAGCTGACATTTCCATTGCAAAGCCAATGAGGCCAATATGGGACCTGTAGATTCTGCTATAGGAGCAGTGTTCTCTCCGAGGTGTGCGTGCTCACACATCTTTTGCTACTAGCACACATAATCTACACACAAAATGTTGTCACCGTCTACCTTGCTGGCATGTGAAAAGATTGATATTATTACATTTTGATGTTTAGTACATGAGAAGTGAGGTTTATTGATGAATATATTATTTTTTAAAACAATGAACAACAAACTGGACTTGGTAACTTATTATCCATTGAATAGCTTCAGTTTTACTTCCTCTTAAAAATTTCTGTGTCACTGGACAAAAAATTGCACAAGATTACTTGTGTCCATCTGGACACAAGGTGGGGTCTGATCAGCCCCGGCTGGGTCACCTGGAGGAGGGTGTATGATGTTGAAAGACCCGAAACACCCGATGATTCCAGGAACATCACTGATGGTGTGTCCAGGAGCATCAGTAGACGTATGCACACAGTAGTGTGCTGGTCATTACAAAATAGAGGAATATTGCATAGGAGATGCTTGGAGGAGGTGGAGTGACAGCTTGATAATGGTGTGTTCCTTCCACCATTTGTCCCAGGCTTCCTGTTAAGGGATTCCATTTTAAGTGTTCTTTCTCCAAATTGAGCGTTCTTGGGTCAGGGATTTTGAGGAGGCAGTTGGATCATAGCAATTTTTCAAGGAGACTTTGAAGGCATCCATGAACCTTTTCCCTCTGTCCACTCGGTGTTGAAATGGTTGAGAGTGTGCTGATGGGAGGGAATGTGGGATTGTTCCAAGTAGAAGGACATTGATATATTTATTGTCAGTTTTTGAGTGGTTTAAATTTAGACATTCTTTTCTTTTGTAAAGCTACACGTTTAGACTTGGGATAATACAGGTTACTGGAGAAAATTTCTGCCAAGCACTTTGTGCGCAGAAGTCAAGCACTTTATGATGTTGTTTTGTTACATCTCGAGCAAGATGGGGAAAGAAATCTCCAAATTTCCATGGAGGTAGGGAAAAATGTGGAGAGGTACAATATGTATGACTTGCATACCAACAAGAGGATAAAAAGTATGTAGGTGGAACACCTCTCTACCCTTTTGGCTGGGTAAGTGGGGCTAATGAATGGCTTGTAGATGCCTAGCTTGTAGATTAACAGATGGAAAAGATAAAAAGATTTGAAGAGTACTTAAATTTTATAGCTCGATTGCAGTTCATCCTGCTCGTGCTTGCCTGGCTAAATGTAATTTGTGACTTGCAGCCAATAAACAAAGATTTTGCCAAAATCATCTCAATTTGCCTGTTCAGTGTCCTGGCTTGTTCTTTCTTTGCAAGGTTTGAAAGATTGATTGATTGGGTATAGCTATTGGGAGGTATTACCAGCATCCAAAATTATGGACTTTTAATCTAGAAATATGATTGAAACCTGGCTAGCAAATGGAGCATTTAATTTAAAAGAATTAAGTAAGTCTGTGATTTTTTTAAAAAACACAGCAAATCTCTCTTTCTCAGATAACTGAAGAAGGATTGTGTTCCTGTGTGAATGTGCAATTGAAGTGATTATTTGCATTGATGCAGCCTTTACAGTCCTATCATGGTGAGCTGTCCGTTAAGCTGTGCTACCTCCTGTTTATGGGGGTGAAATCCTTCATGTCTACCACAAGGGAATCCACATTTCTCTTGATTCATTGGTTTCGTCACCTTTAACAAGTACCTGCTAGCCGATTGCAGTCTAGTATTATGGTTTTATCTTCGCTTTCAGGCTGAAGACTGCGTCAGGAGAATGTTGCAGATTGCTGCTGAAACAAATTGTCCTTGGATCATAGACACACCGAATGGTGCTCCTTCCACGGAACTGAGTCCCTCTGGTGCTGGATAGATTGGTTTTAAATAGTATTCTGAATCTAGCTCTGTCCCTGTTTTTGGATAATGTAAGTCACTTACTCTATGGCTTGCAGTTCCTTCTAGTTTGTATACAGCTTGTCAGCATGATTTCCTTTCCAGTCTATTTTGCCTACTCATTTTCCCTGTAGCAGGGCAGGCATTTCTTCAAACAGGTGTGTCTCTGAGCACACCACTTCCAGTGGTAGCCATCCAACATTTATGATCTGGTCTTGCCAACTCTTAAAAGCTTTACATATCCATATGCATTATTCTGGAGTTAACTTGAAGTCATACAATATTTACAGAACTTCTAGGTTCAGTAAACAATCCAACCTCTGATGGATGAGTCATTCAAATAAGCTAACAGTCTTGGCTCCATTAAGAAAATGGCAAAGGGTGCTTCCTGCTGCTAGTTGTGAGTAAAAGTCTAGTAATGGTTTCATTTGTGTGTTTGCAATGAATCAAATCCATTCTCTGGAGCCAGTTTGAGGCTCTATAACATCATATAATTTTCTCCCCTTGCGGCCAATAAGGTGCTTAATTGTCCTTTGTTTTGGTTTATCTGCCATAGCCAAATCAATATGTAATGTGAAGCTTTCTCTCTGGTATCTTTAGATACATTATTTACCTGTAAATCATGCAATGTGTGCAAACTTGTTTACTCTATAATGTAGTATAATGCAGTTGATTTCTCAACATACTGAATTTCAATAGATTGTCTATTACCTTACCTAACTTTTTGTATCCCAATTGAGCTATTGGGTCTAAATCTAATCATTGAATCAACTAGTACTTGTGACTCTATCTCTCTCCGAGATGATTGCAAATCGTCTGACTCAAATTAACATAAATAAGGTACCTTATTTCATTTGAATGATCTCAAGAATGAAAGGGTTAACACAGAACAAACAGGAAAAAAAATCTCCTAAGCAGGAAGTCCAAGCAACATACACACAATGCTGGAGGAACTCAGCAGGCCAGGCAGCAGGACTGATGAAGGGTCTCTGCCTGAAATGCCAACTGAACTCTTTTCCATAGCTTCTGGCTGGTCTGCTGAGTTCCTCCAGCACTCTATGTGTGTTAACATATAAAGGACCATTTGATGGCTCTGGGCCTGTACTTGCTGGAGTTTAGAAAAATCAGATAGGAAATCTCATTGAAACACTATCCAATATAGAAAGGTTTAGATAGAATGGACATGGAGAGGATGTTTCCTACATATAGTGGGGGAGTCTAGGATGAGAGGGCTCAGTCTCAGGACACAAGGGTGTCCTTTAAGAACAGAGATGAGAAGGAATTTCTTTAGCCAGAAATGGTGAATATCTGGAATTCATTGCCACTGACCAAGTCACTTGGCATATTTAAAGCAGAGTTTACAAGGTTCTTGAACAGTAAGGGATTTGAAGGTTATGGGGAGAAAGCAGGACAATAGGATTGAGGGATAATAGATCAGCCATGCTGGAATGGCAGAGCAAGTTTGATGGGCCAAATGACCTAATTCTGCTCCAATGTCATGGTCTGTAGACAAAACTCGAATTTGGGGATTGTATCCATCCTGTGGCCTAGTTCCATTGTACCATAGAACATTACAGCACAGAAACAGGCCTTTTGGCCCTTCTTGGCTGTGCCAAACCATTTTTCTGCCTAGTCCCACTGAGCTGCACCCGGCCCATATCCCTCCTTACACCTCTCATCCTTGTACCTGTCCAAGCTTTTCTTAAATGTAAAAAGTGAGCCCAAACAGGAAAACTAGTTCTAACTGGCTTAACAGAAGACAGCCATTGGTTATGGGCTACAACTCTTAAAGGGAGCTTGCCCAATATTGCAGAACTAGACATTGCTGTATCAGTTGTATAGTCATGAATCTACCAGGTATCGTTAAAAACTCTGTCTGATGCCTGGTGTCCTTTTGTGAAGGACGGAAAACATCTGCATGCCTTTGGTTCTTCATTCACATGTCTGGCACCAGATTTCCAGAGCAGGTACCAGCTTCCATCGTCTGCTGAAATTCTAAGATGGGCATTCTGAGGTTCTGTCAAGGGTACCAAATGGACAGAATTCACACCAAGAAGTGGGAACCCCTGGCCCATGAGCACCCAGAGTAAGAAAGGAGCATTTAGGAAGTCGCTTTGCCATAGAGACAACAGGAAAAAGGCACATCACTTCCGAAGTTATCTTATTAAGCACTTCTCAAACCTACCAGTGGCAAAATGTGTGGGCCCCACATGAATTACCTTTGCAATCACAGAACTGGAGTTGGAGCAAGTCATCCCCAAGCCTAAAGGACTGCCTAAAAAGCAACTGCATAAAAGCACAATGTGGTAACCAGTCCATCATTTTAATACATTTCACAGATTTTTAAAAAATCCTATGTTGAGGACCTGATAGAAATGGCTTCATTAACAGGAATGCTTGAGTATTTGAGCATTGTATACTGAATAGTTACATTATTTTAGAAAAGTCTCATGAATGTTGTAGAAGGAAATTGCATCTAGTTGATGTCCTTTGAGTTACCTTCCATCTCACTAATACAACAATGGAGTTTTTGGTGGCCCCACGTACACTGGATTTATTAGAGAACACAAGAATTCCTGGCCAGCCACATTTTAAGAGGAAGGAAATTTCCTGTGTTTGTGACACATCTGTCAACCACAGACAGTGTATGCAAAATCCACCCTTTCGGGGGGGGGAGAAAGGAATCCCAGAATACATTGGCTGCCTCTATAATAATAGTAGTGTCATTTTGAGTGCCATTTCCTCTGGTAGCTGTCGAGCTGTTCTCCCATCCTGTTCTGTGTTTACATTGAAAGTTGTGGAATGAGTCCGGGATCTGGTTTGCTGGCAGTAATTTTATTTTGGTAAGATTGAATCAATAGAGTTGGTTCTACTTGCGTTGAACAAGGGTAGTAAATTGTCTTGTTAGGATGAACCACAGATATTTTGCATTTTAATCAATCCAGGATAAACGTTTTATGTACTAGTTGTTATTGCTGTGTTCGCCTCTTTGTGTTCCAAACAAATGCCAGTTTGTTTCAGTAAAGCCGTATTATTTGTAGCATAGCATTGTTCAGTTATCTTGTGTTAAGCTTGATTATTGGAGTGGAGAAAACAAATATTGCATAAATTGCTTGTATTTCCACTTGCTGAGTGCCTATCTAAACTCTAGATTTCCCTGCAACATCGTCTTACTGAATAAACTTGTATTTTAGATCGGTTTGTAACCAGTGTTTTTGAGAAAATGAAGTCTGGCGATTGAGCGAAGTATGGTATTTGAAAAATAGAATTTTCAGAATATAAAGTTACTCCTTTAACTGTTTTCCATCTTCTAACTCCTCTGACTTAACAACACTGATTTGCTGATTTAATAATGGAAGCCAGTGACACTGCTCACATATTGTAATGTGAGCAAAATTCATGTTCTGTCTATTAAGCAACAAATATAAAATCTTGGTTGAATTTATTTTTTATTTTTTATCTTTTATCTTTTCTCATCCATTTTCAGTAACATTTTTAAAGTATGTTTAATTTTCACTGAGTAGTAATATTTTGAAATTTTATTTTACTTGAGTTGTTTTCAAATTGTCTATTTAACAGGATTTTATTGCTGTACAAGGGCAAAAGAATTGAGAATATTGGCTGTAAATCAAAGCATTGAGTACAGAAGTTGGGATGTAATGCTAAAGTTGTACAAGGCATTGGTAAGGCCAAATTTGGAATATTGTGTGCAGTTCTGGTCACCGAATTATAGGAAAGATATCAATAAATTAGAGAGAGTGCAGAGACGATTTACTAGGATGTTACCTGGTTTTCAGCAATTAAGTTACAGAGAAAGGTTGAACAAGTTAGGTCTCTATTCATTGGAGCATAGAAGGTTGAGGGGGGATTTGATCGAGGTATTTAAAATTTTGAGAGGGATAGATAGAGTTGACGTGAACAGGCTGTTTCCATTGAGAGTAGGGGAGATTCAAACTAGAGGACATGATTTGAGAGTTAGGGGGGAGAAGTTTAAGGGAAACACGAGGGGGTATTTCTTTACTCAAAGAGTGATAGCTGTGTGGAATGAGCTTCCTGTAGAAGTAGTAGAGGCCAGTTCAGTTGTGTCATTTAAGGTAAAATTGGATAGGTATATGGACAGGAAAGGAGTGGAGGGTTATGGGCTGAGTGCGGGTAGGTGGGACTAGGTGAGATTAAGGGTTTGGCACGGACTAGGAGGGCCAAGATGGCCTGTTTCTGTGCTGTGATTGTTATATGGTTATATGGTTATAAAATGTCCATTTTATCCATTGCAAGGTAACATTAATATCATAGCCAATATGACATTTTGCAACATGTGTGACATTCGATATTATAGGCCAGAGGTAGAAAAACCATTTTCCAGCCAACATGAGAGGCTTCCAGTTAATTGACGAAATGTCAACAAGGCCTGCAGGAATAGAGTTTGCCTTTAGTCTCTTCACTGATTAGCATGCCATGTTTGTTAGCTCTGAATGGGGGGGAAGTTGTTCTTGTTCCAGACAATTCCACTTTTATCAATTGTTACGAATGGGATTTGTAAAAAAAAAACTGCATTGAAATTTGCTGGAGAAATAGCTATTTGGACTATCTGGTGTAAGTCAGCAGTTATGTTTCCACAAGTATGACCAAGGAATTGCAAAGAAAGGGAAAATGAGATATGAGAGTAAACTAGTAAGAAACAGAAACAAACCAGCTGTACTATCTTCTATCAGTATGTTAAAAGGAGAAGGCTTGAGAGGTCCAATAGGCAGTACCTGGGATACCAGAGTCCCGATGAACGGTCTCGGTCCAAAACATCGACTGTTTACTCTTTTGCATAGATGCTGACTGACCTTCTGATTTTCTCCCCAACATTTTGTGTGTGTTACTGAGGGCAATAAAAGTCCCTTAACAAGTAGATATGGGAGAACCTATAATGGGTATTGAGAAAATAAACAAACACTTTTTTTCTGTTCTCACAGAAGAAAAGACAACATGATTAACCAGCCAGATGTGGTGAATTTGGATTTTTGGAAGCTCTGATATAATTCCACATGTGAAATTGGGAAGGTTAGGTGACGGGGAACTGGATTAATGCCCTGGTGTGGACAGAGAGTCGGGATAAGTGTATCCTCAGATGTGTTGAGTGGGTTAGTGCAGAAACTAGAGCTTGGGATTCTAGTCTTTGATATCTCCTTTGATAATTTGGCTGAAGGGACCAAAGTTACTTCCAAGTTTGCTGATGAGGTAAAACTAAATGAATGGAGTGGTGAAGAAAATTCAACACTATTTCAATCAGTAACTGAACAACAACATGACAAATGGACTATAGTGTGGAAAATTGTGAGGTAGTCCACTTCAATGTAACAAAAACAGAAGTGCTAAGTATTTTTAGAAATAGCGAGCGGTATGAAATGTCGATGTTTGAAGAGAACTTGGAGTCTTTGAAAGCCAGCATGCAAGTGCAGCTGGCGATTACAAATACAAATGATGTTTCAAACCATTTGAACATGGATAAGGCTGCATCTCGAGCATTATGTGCAGGTTTGATCTCCTCAGTTAAAGGATGTACTTGCTGTAGAGGGAGTGCAGTGAAGGTTTACCAGACTATTTCTTGGAGTGATGAGTTATCTATAGGACTAAGCACTGGTAAATTAGGCCTCCTTGAATCATACAACACAGAAGCAGGCAGCCTGAGATTCTGAAACTCACCAACACCTGAGAAGTAATGTATCGTAACCAAGACTTCCTAACTCCCATAACTTTGGGATGTGGGAGGAAAGTAGATCACTCAGAGAAACCTAGGCAGCCACAGAAACCTTACAAACTCCACACACAGCACCAGAGTCAGCACTGAACCAGGGTTGCTGGAGAAGTGAAGCAGTAGCTTTTCCATCTGTATCATGTTTAGCTGCATCATTGTGCTCCTCTGGGATTCAGAAGAATGAGCATTAATTCCATTGAGCATGGAATATAGATCGTAAGGTACAGGAGTGAAATTAGGCCATTTGCTCCATTGAGTCTGCTCCACCATCCCATGACAGCTGATTTATTATCCTTCTGAACTCCATTCTTCCCATAACGTTAGACATTGACTAATCAGGAGCTTATCAATGTCTGCTTTAGATATACCTAAAGATTTGGCCTCCGCAGCCATCTGTGGCAATGAATTGCCCAGATTCACCACCCTTTGGCTAAAGAAATTCCTCCTCATCTCTGTTCTAAATGAGCGTACTGTGGCGACCCACTTCCCAGCGCACTCGAACCAGCTCACAAAGCGGCGCGCGCCGGCATTGAGGCCGGTCCCAAAAAGGGCGCCAAGCCTGCTTCACCAGCAAGGTGAAAAGCCCACGCGCGGGACGGGACTGTGAATACGCGCCCCCTACAGCATTCCCGCCCAGGGAGGGCAGGATCAGGGAGGCCGCGAAGTTTGAATAAATCTCTTTTGCAACTGCAGCTCACCGACTCCGTGTCGTTATTTCAGTGCTGTGTGTAGCACACCGCTACAGTACCTCTATTCCAGAGGTTCTTAACCTGGGATCCATGGCATTAAATAAGATGTTGGGAACCTCTGCTCTATTCTGAGGCTGTGCCCTCTGGTCCTAGACTCTACCACCAAAGGAAACATCCTCTCCACATCCACTCTGTCTAGGCATTTCAATCAACACACACAAAATGCTGGTGGAACAAAGCAGGCCAGGCAGCATCTATAGGAAGAAGTGCTGTCGACAGATTTCCTCATGTAGGCTTTTCAATATTTGATAGATTTCAATGTTACCCACCTATTCTAAACTCCGATGTGTACAGGCCCAGAGCCATCAAATGCTCCTGATATGTTATCCCTTTCATTCCCTGAATCATTCTTGTAAACCTCCTTTGCACATTGTTCAAAGCCAGCACATATTAGAGAAAGAGCCCAAAGCTGCTCACAAAACTCCGTGGGCTCTGACCAATGCCTAATAAAGCCTCAGCAATGCATTCTTGCTGTCAAGTTCTAGTCCTCTTGAAATGGTTAACATTGCATTTGCCTTTCTTACCACCGACTCAACTTGCAAGTTAACCCTTAGAGATTCCTACACAAGAACTCAGCAAGTCCCTTTGCACCTCAGTTTTTTTTTGCATTTTCTCCCAGTTTAGTAAATGGTCTGTGCCATTATTCCTTCTACTAAATCATTTGACCTTACGCTTTCTTACACTATATTCCATCGGGCACTTCTTTGCCCATTCTCCTAATCTGATTAAGGCCTTCTCCAGACTCCCTGCTTCCTCAACACTACCTACCCCTCAACCTTGCTTCTTATCATCTGCAAAATGGCTACAAAGCCATCAATTCCATCATCCAAATTAGCATTTAATGTGAAAAAAAAGTGGCCCCAACACCGAACCCTGTGGAACGCCACTTGTCATAGGAAGCCAATCAGAAAAGGCCCTTTCCATTTCCACTCTTGGCCTCCTGCTAATCAGCCAACATTCTTTCTATGCATTTCCCCCTCCCCCCACTACTTTCAAATCTCTTAGTATCTCTCCTTTCAGTTAGTCCTGACGAAGGGTCTCGGCCCGAAACGTCGACAGCGCTTCTCCTTGTAGATGCTGCCTGGCCTGCTGTGTTCCACCAGCATTTTGTGTGTGTTGTTTGAATTTCCAGCATCTGCAGATTTCCTCGTGTTTGTTCTTTCTATGCTAGTATCTTTCCTAGAATTCCCTGGGTTCTTATCCTGTTAAGCAGCCTAATGTGTGGCACCTTGTCAAACACCTTCTGAGAAAAGGAACAAACAACATCCGCTGATTCTTTGTCCTGCTTTTTATTTCCTGTAAGAATTCCAACAGATTTGGCAGGCAGGATTTTCCCTTAACGAAACCAAGTTGACTTCGGCCTATTTTATCAAGAGCCTCCAAGTACCCCAGAGATTCATCCTTAATAATGGATTCCAACATCTTCACTATAGTCAGGCTGACAGGCCTAAAATTTCCTTTATCTCTGCCTCCCTCCCAGTTGCTTAGATGAGTGCATGAATGCTGGATGGAATTAATCAGGCCAAGTATGAACTGTTGCACATTGGGAGATCAAATAGAAAGGGACAGTGTACAGTTAATAATAGGATGTACAGAAGGATCTTGAGGCCCAAGTGTATTGTTCTCTGAAAGTGGCTGCTCAAATTAGTAGGTTGGTAAAATGGGTATACGTGATGCTGTGAGGTGATGTTGTAGCTTTATAAAAGTTTGGTTAGGCCACATCTAGATAATTTTCCAATGGTCAACCTACCCTCATTCCCGTTTTGACATTTTGTTCCATGGCCACCTCTTCTGCCATGACAAGGCCAGTTTTGGTGGAGGAGCAACACCTCATGTTCTATCTTGGTAGCTTTCAACCGAATGGCAAGAACATCAATTTCTCCTTCTGGTAATTTTTTCCTTGCCCTTTTCTTTTCCTCATCTCCCACCTCCCCCTCCCCCCCCCCACTCCTCTTACTACTTCTCACTTGCCATGCCACTCCTGCCTCATAGTCCACTTTCATCTCCTATCTGGCTCTTTCTTCTCCAGCTCTTTATCTACCCACCTGGCTTTATCTATTCCTGGCTTGCTTGTCCTTCTTCCCTTCCCCACATTTTTGTTCAGGTGTCTTTCCCCATTCCTTTCCATGCTGGTGAAGGTTCTCGGCCAGAAACAATGACCGTCTTTTCATTTTCATAGATACTACCTGACCTGCTGAATTCCTCCAGCATCTTGTGTGTGTGTGTGTGTGTGTGTGTGTTGCTCTAGATTTACAGCATCTGAAGAATCCTGTTTCTGAGAATTCAGCATTTTATTTACCTTTTCAAAAAGGAACTTGTTTGCCATTGTCAGTTAATTAATTTTCTTTAAGAGTGATTGTATACTTTTTGAGAATTCAGACAACTGCTCATGCAGGCTCAAGCTTACCGGGATTTCAAACTCGATGATGTTTTCAGAGTGATCGTATTATTTTAGCAACACACACAAAATGCTGGAGGAACTCAGCAGGTCAGGCAACATCCATGGAAAAAAAAGCAGTCAACGTTTCAGGCCAAAATGTCAACTGCTCCTTTTTCCATCAATGCTGCCTGACCTGCTGAGTTCCTCGAGCATTTCTGCCGAAGGGTTTGGGCTGAAACTCCAACTGTACTTTTTTCCGTAGTTGCTGTCTGGCCTACTGAGTTCCTGCAGTACTTTGTGTGTATGGCTCGGATTTCCAGTATCTGCAGATTTTCTCTTGATTGTGTTATTTTGTCTGTTTTAATTCTGTGTATGCATTTATTATGTGACTTTCCTACCTTATTGTGTATAAAACCACGTTCATAAGGAAGCAGTATGAAACGCTAGAAATCAGCATCAGTATGTATTGCAGAGGCTAGATCAGATGCACAACTTCAACGCTGGTGAATATTTTGGTAATGAGGGGTGGGGGATAAAAAAAAGATTCCAATGCCTCTGCTTCCAGTGCAACAGCATAAATTTATTTGACAATGTCCAAAGAGCAACATAGATCTGTAAAGCTCAAATGGGGATTTTTTTCCCATGAATACGCTGATTTTCTTTACCCGTGTCAGAAGTCATAGTAGTAGCAATCTCAAGCGTTGTCAAAAGTTATTCCTCATTACATTTTACTTGACATAGTTGGTGGGACTGAACACCAATGACATGTATCGTTGTATTTATTGGGATTGACAATGTGTTTCTGACTGGTTACTGGCTTTAGCTGAGTAGATGTTCATATACAGTTTAAGTATTGTAATACAAAATTGACCACTTTTAATGAGATGGGGAAGGTGCTGGTAATTGCTGCATACTGACCTTATACATCACAATTTAATTTTCACCTCAGCAAATACATGCCTTCCTGTTCTGTCAGGAAAGCTTGTTCCATCTTCTATTACTCTATGAATGTGTCGCATTCACTGATCAGTTTAGAAGTCTGATATAATGTTGATTTATTTTCCCCTTTTGAAGACTCACTAGCATTTATTCGAATGCCTTAGATTACATTAAAGGAATGTACCTACTTATGCAGAAGAATCTCCTCTGTAAGTAGAGAACCTGCTGACAAGATGCACAAAATGACTGCAGTGGTGTTACATGCAGTCAGATCATTGAAATACTATTACTGAAAGGAATCTGAAGGAGGTAGGTGATGTAACTCTCGCTTATGTTTTGTTTCTTTCTGAATTGCTAATACCGATAGCCTGCGTCTGCTGTGGGACCCAAGTTATCAACCTCTCACTCAAATGAAGAATGAATTTGTTACAGATTTTGATACATATTTTGGTCAACCTCTAGCCACATAGTTGAAATTTACAATATTGCTACTGTTTGTTTCTAATCATATTAGCGTTGGAAGCCTCAAGTCCATTCTGCTGTAAGAAATTGTGCTGTGAGGTTTCAAATTAAACTCTGCTGTTGCATCAGTTACATGTTGCAATTTGTAATCTATGAATGGCAATTTCCAATGGCTTGATGGCTATATACAGTCGGCCCTCCTTATCCGCAGATTCCGCACGCGCAAATTCAACCAACCACGGATCAGGAAAACCCGAAAGTTCTCTCTCCAGCACTCGTTGTTTGAGCATGTACAGACTATTTTTTCTTGTTATTATTCCCTAAACAATGCAGTATAACAACTAATTACATAGCACTTACATTGTATTAGGTATTATAAGTAATCTAGAAATGACTTAAAAGTTCAGGCAGTCCCTGGGTTATGAATGAGTTCCATTCCTGAGTCTGTCTTTAAGTCGGATTTGAAGTCAGAACAGGTACATCTGGTATTATTTAGCGTCAGTTAGTCAAACGTTTTTCTCAGTATATAGTACATATTTTACCTTTCTATGCATATAAAGCACTTAAGAAACATGCGTATTTCAATAATTAAGCCACTGCCTTGCTTAGTAATAATTGTAGCTTTCATCGGGGAAGGGCCTTTTAGATGCTCCATTAAAATAGTTCTGATCGTTGACCGACTGTAACGTAGCCCTTTTCCAATGACCGATAACATTTCACCTCTTTCCGATTGCTTTATTACTTCCACCTTATCTTCAATCGTGATCGTGATTATTTTCGTGAACAGAAACTGATGATTCAGAGCTGCGCCAGGTCCTAAAGTCCACCGCACCGAGCATGTTAAATTAAGTCTGGGGTTCCGCTGGGTCCTAAAGACCACCGTGGAGAGACAGGTTAAATAAGGGACTTGAACATCTGCGATTTTTGATATCGGTGGGGGGTCTTGGAACCAATCCCCCATGGATAAGGAGGGCCAACTGTACTTAAAAGTAGGTTTAGTTGTTGTATTTTGCAAGGAACTCTGCTTTTTGATTCTTTTGAAATAACTGTTATGCATGTTTTTAAAGAACAGAATTTCCTCAGGATTTTGTTTTACCATTATACTTGATGCATAAAATTGTATTTGTTAAGATTAGTCTTCTGTAAATCCACTAACAAGCAGTGTCTTCCAGATGGTTAGGACATGGTAGAAGGGATTTGTAAGGTTTGACAGCTGATAGTTTGTTCCAGTGATTCCTTGCATGGTTGTCTTGCTTGATTAAATTTATACAGATTCTTAACTTTCTCCAGCCAATTATTTCCACATGAAGCAATGATTTTGCTGAACATGATGCAAAAAAACCCCCTAAATATTTCTGTGTTATGTACCACAGAGTCCTTGACATGATAATTGCAGTTGATAGCAATCAGTTATTGTGGTAATTAATGGAGAATCAGTGAAAGCTGCATTTTATTCTGGATTTAGGGTAAATATATGCTACTTATCACTCTTGGCACTTTTTGCTTAATTAATGTGGATATTTTTTTCAAATTTGTGCTTGGATAACATTGAAGATTTCTAAGTGGAATTCAAAAAGAACCCATAATTTTTTTAAAGACAGGATTAAAACCAGGAATCGTGCGGACAATAGGGAACTAGCCAGCAGCCAATCTCTAGACTCTATGGAGTGACGTGGGTGAGCTATCACAACTGTTACCCACGTGGCCTTTTGACAAATCAATAACATATTGTGATCACTTCAGAAGAAGAAAGGGGTTAGGAGGTTTTGTGTGTGAAATGCTAAGGGATATTTCAAATAGCACTTTTGCAAGCAAGTTGAATGGGAGAAGAAATCCATTCCCAGGAGGGCAGTTAGTCACTTTAATCTTCTGTACCATATTGGACTGTTAGCTAGGGAGTGAATCGAAGGTCATACAGCTGAATTTGTTTGCAGCCATTAATTCAAGAGGCAAGTGCATAGTCTAGTAGGGCTTATTGCTAGCAGTGAAAAAAGATAACATTAGTAAGTCAAAGGTCTTTTTCAGAAGAATGTGTCCAAACATTTGCACACTAAAGGAATCTGGACTCAGTATATTCTCAGTCTGGCTGAGTGTGCCTTCAAGCTCTCCACTTCTTCCCTGACAAAAGACCTAACCGGTTCTCTGCCACCACCACTCTGCTCCAGCTGGCAGAATGGCCCTCGTACTTAACAATTTCTCTTTTGGCTTCTCTGACTTTCTCCGACCTTTTATCTTTTTCAGCCAGCACCTCCAAGCTTCTCGCTTCATCCTCCCACCCCGCCCACCTGCATTCCCCCTCCGCTGGCTTCACCCATAACTTCCAGTTTGTACTCCTTCTGATTCTGGCTCCAGTGCTGATGAAGGCTCCCTGCCTGCAAGCTTGACAGATTATTCCTCTCCATAGATGCTGCTTGACTTTCCTCCAGCATTTTTGCATGTGGAGAACTACAGTATCTCTTGTGTTTGAGTTCATTATGCTGCATGTTGTTCAAACTGTTAGCAACTAAGATAAAATTTAGAAATTACTGCTTGGTTTAGAAACTAAACATGTTGAAATTTTTCTTAAGTAATGGGCGGAATGGTTATTCGTGTCAGTTTTATGTCCAGGCCAGAATTTATTGTCCATCCTCAATTGCCTTTGTGAAGGTGGTGCAGAGTTGCTGCAGTAGTTCTGGTGGAGTTACTTCCTTGTTACTGTTGGCAGGGAGTCGGGGGTGGGGTGGGAGAACTGAAGTTATTGGCCCTGTGTGGCTGAATGAGCAGCAATCTATTTCCGAATGAGGACGGCGAGCAGCTTGGATGGGAAGCGGGTCAGAGGTGCTATTCCAGTGCATCTGCTGCCTTTGCTCAGCCTGTCCCAACAGCACCTCCCGAACCCCACTCTGCATTTTGCAGATGGTATCATTGAGGGGAATGAATGTGGTGCCAGTCAAGCAAACTTTTGTCTACAGTTCTGTCGAGTTTCATGAGTGTTTCTGGAGCTGAATTCATCTCGCTATATGGGCTTCCATCATACTTCTGACTTGAGCCTGATCAGTGTGCTGGAAAGGCTTTAGAATATCAGTCACTCATGATAGAATTTCCATTCTTTTACTCAGCTACGTTGCCTTGCTTTCCTTCTGGTCCATCCAGGTTTTCTCAAACACCCTCT
Organism: Hypanus sabinus; assembly: GCF_030144855.1. NCBI lineage: Eukaryota > Metazoa > Chordata > Chondrichthyes > Myliobatiformes > Dasyatidae > Hypanus > Hypanus sabinus. Next base: position 49,260,875 of record NC_082711.1, on the reverse strand, counting down.
TCTTTTCAAAGCAACTCCTGCACCCCACCCTGTTACTCAATTTATCTCTCATCCCCCACCTTGTTGCATCAGTCCAATACCTATACACTCAACCCACTCGGTCCCCTATTCCCTCCTCTCCCCCACTGTTCCAATCTGCTCAGCAGCCGTCCTTAATCATCTGCATCAGACTGCATTATCTGTAGCCCATCCTTGTCACTGTGAGTCACGTCATAGCCTCTGTCGCTGTCTCCACCCCTCCTTCTCGCCCCAGCTGACTTCACATGTCTCATCGATCCCACCTCCCTTGCCCACCTATAGCTTGCCAGCTCCTGCCTCCTCTTACTTCTCGCACTTTTACACCAGCTATCTCTCCTCTACACTCAGTCCAGATGCATGGTCTCCACCTAAGACATTGACTACCTCTTAGCATAAGCTGAGCTATCTGCATAAGATAGCATAAGCTATCTGACATGATTTTCTCCAGCATTTTTATTTTGCTTCAGACTCTTCAGATTCTTGTCTCAGCTGTATTTATAAGGCTGGTTTAGTTGCGTTTCTGATAAATGGTCATTCACTGGTGGGATTTCTGTCATGATAATGTCCTGAATGTGAACCAAGGGTAATGGATCTGCCTTTACTGGTAGCCTAATCACTGTTCTCAAAAGATGAAATAGTGAAGTGTACTCAATACGCCCCTTGCCAGAGATAGTGATACTGAAGCATCAATTTAAAAAATGTTTGATGGCTCCACATAGTGTGTCTTGGAAGTGTGCAAGCAAAGCTCAATTAACTTCACACTGTGCTATCTCCAGTTCAGTTAAGAAAAAAATACTATATAAAATCAGGAACTCTTAGATTTTAACATTTCATAGATGATGTCTAGTGGTTTCAGAAAAGCTCAAGCTGGAATTGGGAGTTGTTTCTCAGGAGATGTTGTCTCGATTTGCTTTTCCAGTGTAGGCTAAGCATTGCCATTCTTTTGTTCTTGTTCTACTTGGTTAACTCCACAGCTGATATTGCATCAGTTTTTACTCCGTGCTGGATATAAAGCCTGTACTATAATGATATATTTGGGAGAAGAATTATATGGAAAAATATACATTTCGTAAAACCCTACCAAAATATTTTTATGCAATACCTTAAGCAGCTCTATGTTAATATATTAAGGTATTCCATCTTTAAAAAAAAATTAAGAAACCTAGCATTGCTGCAAAAGTTGATTGTGTGCTGTAATTGTCCAATTTGGCATTGATGTCCAAAAAGTCATTTTAAAAAATGCATTGGGTTCAAGGATATCCTACTTTCTGTTTACATGATACTTCACCCAGCTGGATGCAGCTTGTTACCAGGAAGTGAATTGTTCATTTGTACAATCTGACTAATTTCCGTTTCAAATGTACAGGCCAATTTTCTGTGCTGTTCACCCATAATTTCTCAAACATATTTTTCATATTGGTAGTTACTGGAAGCAAATACTGTAAAGGTAGGACACATATAGGTTTGTCAGGTGAACTAAAGCTACAGTATTTCTCTGTTGTATTCAAATCTCTGTGCTGCATACTTCTGTTCCCAAATAATCACGCAATGTGCATTTGACACCTCTGCTCAGTAATAGTTTCATTTCTATAAAATTAACACAAAGCTGCCCACAGATTGGAAATGAAATCTAAGTATGAGGAACAAGACTTGCCCTTACACTATTTTTGCACATCAGTTAATATACTTTCAACAGTACAGGGCAGGAATGGGCCCCTTGGCACCCAATGTCTGCTCCAGCTATGATACCCAATCAAACTAATCCTCTCTGTATGGTCCATATCTTTCCATTCCCTTCATGTGTATATGCCTGTCTAAATGCTTCTGTCATGTCTGTATTCACCACTTCCCCTATATTGTTGAATGTGTTTGAAAGTAAATCTTTTGACTTGGATGTTGGATGAAACTGGAAAAACAACATCCTACACAAAATGCTGGTGGAACACAGCAGGCCAGGCAGCATCTGTAGGAAGAAGCACTGTTGACGTTTCGGGCCGAGACCCTTCGTCAGGTATCTACAGATTTCCTCATGTTTGCTTTTGAAACATCCTAGTGTGTTTAATGTTGATATGGAAGTCTTGCTCCCTTGGTGATATTGAATTGTCAGCATTATCAAATCATGCTGTTATGTTTGCATTGTCAAACACTGCTTTATGTGCTGAGTTACTTGAAGAAACAGCCCCACAGTTCCAACACGGACTCACTGGCTGCAACTGAAATGGATGAGGGGCATGGGTTCAGCTCTTGAAGAGACTGCTGCATCATTAACAAATAAATTGCTGCAATGATATGAAACTTGGAAGCCGGAGACATTGTGCAATGTGCAGCAAGGGTTTCTGGAAGATGTGTGGCTGTCTTGATTGATATAATTAATGCAAAGAAGGGAAAGGAAGCTTGTAGGAAGCCAAGAATCCTCCCAGTGAGTGGTTGTCCCCTCCCTTTGGTCCTTTGCTTCCAAGAATCAATGAAGAATGCTGTGTGCTGCATAGACTCTCTGGGGTACCCTCTTCTTCATCCCCTTGTGCTTCCTCTGGCAACACCAACAACTGCGGAAAGGCAGAAGACCAAATTGAGCAAGTATATACAATCACAACACCTGATTTGCAGAAACAGCAGAATCTCACCTATTCCCGAGAGATTACCATGCCCGGCCATCAGACGGCATAGAGTTAATAGTATCTTTGTTCTTCCATCGACTTCTGGGACTTCTGTCTGCACCTAACGTGTGGACCTGAGATTCCCAATACTAGTTCAAATGCTTTTGGTCTACGTTTAATTTTATTTAAATACACAACGGGTAACAGGCCCTTCTGACCCAATGAACACACATCACCCAAGTACACCAATGTCACCACTTAGCCTAATTACAGATACATCTTTGGAATGTGGGAGGAAACCAGAATACCTGGAGGAAACCCATGAGGTCACGGGGGAAATGTATAGTCTCCTTATTGACAGTGACAGAATTGAACCTGGGTCAATGGTGCAGTAATAGCAGTAGGTTACCATGCTTCAAAAGTACATTGAGTGGTCCTGGGCCAGGGATTCCAAAGAGTTTGCGGAACATTCCCTTGTTACCCCAATCAGCGTATACCTTTTACATTGTCTGCCTTGTGAGGCTGAGCTTGTGCCTTTTGAGTGAGACCTAGGGTGAACATACTTAAAAACTCCTCTTGGAATTAGAACAGATCTTGATACATTGTAATGCATTCAGGGAAAGAGATTTGAACTGCTCCACTAAAATCTTCTCAGTGAAATGCTGGAGGTACTCAGCAGGCCAGGCAACCGAATCTGCCCCCTTCCTTTTGGTCATCATGAAGGGTGTCTGCCTGTATATTTCCCTTCTTTGAATACTTTCTAAATCCAACCTAATGTGCCCATAACTCATCAATCCTAACTGTATGTCTTTGGAACATAGGAATAAACCAGAGCACCCAGAGGAAACCGAGAGGTTCTGTGGAGAGCGTATAAACTCCTTACAGGCAGTGGCAGGAATTAAAACCTGATCTGTGATCAGGGTAAAGCAATACATTAACATTTATACTAATTATACTACCATACCACCCATGCTGGCAGGCCACCTACAAGGGGAAGGGTGATTGGCAACCTGTCCTTGAAAACTCAAAGACATCCTGAGAACGTACAAAAAGACAAATTTTAGCCTCTGAGTATAAAATCGTAAATGTGAGTGTTTGTGGTGCATGCATGCAATGAAATGCCCTTACATTGGCATCAGAATTTGGTCAAGTTCTTGCATTATTCTTTAATATTTTGCTTAAGTCTCACTATGGAAGTCCTTGGAAGTGACAAATTGAGCTTTGCAGGAAAGGACTGTGGCTTCACCTGGAAGGGATGAGTAAAGGACACAGTTGTTTCTGGCAGGTGACGGTAAGGTTAGCTCGTGCCAGGCAGCAGTTCACCATCTGTAGCTGCAGACTGAGGAAAGGAAAGCAAACGGGTAATACACTCATTTGTTGTGCTTTTTTTTTGTTCTTGGTTATCAAGCATTCTAGGACGTGTTGCAAGAGCTAAACAATATAAAATTAGAATTAAAACAAAATAAATTGAGAAACCTTAGCAGGGCAGTCTGCATCAGTGGAGAGAAAATGCACACAAGGGCTTGTGCAGATGATGGAAGTGGAGCATCTATAGGAGGGAAGGTTAGATGTGGAGTAGGTTTAGAGTGATTGTTACAACATGGTACTGTTCTATGTACTGTACAGTTCTATATTCAGGCATTGGTAGTGATACTTCATGTGTTGGGTTTGATATTGGTCTCTTAGGCCTGGAATGCCAAGGATCAGGTCAGTCAAGTTAATCCCTGTAGTGATGCTAAGGGGTAGTTTAAGGTATGTGAGTTAATTCGGTTGGAAAAGGGCAAACTAGAAGAGCGTGTGATGGAACTGCTAAAAATTAAGGAATTAAATATAGTCTCAGTCGCTGACTAAACATGTAAAGGGTGGTTGGACTAGGATATAAGGTCCTTTGGCAAATATTTGGGTTAATTTTCAGTGTAGATTATTGAAGCATGTAATGAGTCTGTTTAATGCACTCCTTCATAAGAGAACTGGATGACCTGTGGGAAGAGGAAATTTTGATCTCTACTGTGAATGTTATGGGTCAGTTGATTGGTACAGAGGAATTTTGTGAGGATCTCAGTTTTTTTTCTCTCCTTTCTCTTGGGTTTTGCAGTACTTGACAGCTGGTTATGTGGTATATTCCATCTGTGTTTAAGGGTGTGTGTGTTTGATGGATGGCCTACTAAAAACAGTAATTTCCTCCAGAGGAAGTTTAAAGTGAGGTTCAAATGTAAGGTGAGAATGGAAAAATTATTTTGTTTGAGACATTACAGATCAGCTACATATTCCTATCAGTGATATATTTAAAAAATATAGGTTAGGTTGTCTAAAAACAGCTCTCTCTGATTGATTTGATGTGCCTGCCTTGCCTCAAAAAGGGATTGTAAAACAAATTAAATATCTTGTAGAACAGACTGATTGAAATTGTCATTACCCAACATTCCTTGAATACCTCAGTACTTCCTCCCACTGGCATTCGAAATAAACCAGAAACTTGTGAGGCAATGCTGCCTTTGTTTATATGTGTAGGTATTTTTGTGACCTGGATGTCCCGACAAGGGTTGCTTTATTTTCTGTCCATCTTTGCATTGCATTGAGTGTGTTTGCTCTGCCATTTCAGAGGGCAGTTAAAAGTCAGTGATTTTCATGTGTCTGGTGATGCACATGGGCAAGTTTGATTAACATAGAGCACAGAGCAATTCAGGCTCTTCAGCCCACAATGTTGTGCTGACCGTTTAACCAACTAAAATATCAATCTCACCCTTCTCTCCTACATAGCCCTCCATTTTTCTTTCATCCATTATGATTATTTAAAATATCACTAACTTATTTGCCTCTACATTACCCCTGGCAGTGTGTCCCTGACAACCCCCGCCCTGTACTTCCCTCCAATCACCTTAAAATTATGCCTTCTTGTATTAACCATTTCCACCCTGAGAAAATGTCTCTATTCACTTGATCTTTGCCTCTTATCACTGTACACCTCCATGAAGTCGCTCATCCTCCTTCACTCCAGAGAGAAAAGTCCTTGCTTGCTCAACCTATTCTCATAAGGCATACTCTACAATCCAGGCAGCATCTGGGTAAATCTCCTCTTTACCTTCTCTGAAGCTTTCTCATCCTTTCTATAATGAGACAACCAGAACTGAACACAATATTCCAAGTGTGGTCTGACCAAAGTTTTATAGAGCTGCAACATGACCTTGCGGCTCTTGGATCTCCCCCAACTAACGAAGGTCAACATAGCATATGCCTTCTTAACCACCATATCAACTCGCATGGCAAACTTTGAGGGATCTGTGGAAGTAGACTCCAAGATTCCTCTGTTCCTCCTCACTGCACCTCCACAAATCTACTCTGCACCTTCTGAAGCTTCCACATTCTCCTTGTAATGTGATGACCAGGACCGAGCACAATAGTCCAAGTGTGACCTCTGAGTTGCTGTCTAGTGTGAACACTATTGTGTTGCCACTCTCTGTTTGTGATGTGATTCCTGCACCAATGGGAATAAGAGCATTTGATCAATGTCCAGTTTGATGCTAACTTGTCAAGCCAACTAGAGTTAGCAATGAGATTTATCTTGGAATATGTTAGCAGTGTAACACTGAGCTCAGCTATCTTTCTTTTTAAAGGCATTTTAAACCTACTATTTGAAATTGCTTTTTGCCGTGGAATAATTTCTTTAACATTTTATGATGCTTGGCAATGTGCTAACAGAAGCCTTAGATGATTGTAATTAGTGTTTTCATTTCTGCTAATTTGCCAGACAACATAACAAGCTGTGTTTTGGCCCTGAATGCACCAAGATTTTGATTGACATTTCAACCAATTTATTCAAAGTAGACTGGCTTGGCAAATTCTTGGTTGCCATTTCTCTTGTGTTTTTTTTTTCTTTTTACACAACCTAGTTCTTCTGTTCATCTTATAAATTTACAAACCCTGAGAGTTGAGTTTCTGGTGTAACTTGCCCTTTCTCTAATGAGATCTGACTTTTTTTGCCGCTGACAGTTCAAATACATAACTTCTTACATGAACTTTTTAATACAGTTGGGTTTGAATTGGAAGACTTCACAGAACATTGTTCAAGTAGAAAAATTGATCTTGTTGCACCTTTAAGATGAAATCTGCAGTGGAACCTTGATCTCACATGCCTCCATTTATCTTGCCACTTCTTGAATGAGAGAGCAGGGAAATATGTATTAAATATCAACATCCACAATAATTTTTAATGACTGATATCCCAATTTTGACAATCCTTCAGCATTTCTAGTATTGAGCAGGATAAAAAAGAAATGAGGAAAATATATTATCTAGTGTTAATTTGATCCATCTTTGGGTCTAAAGTATTACACATTCATGAGACGTACATTTAGTTCAGCTGTTTAACTTCTTGCTGCTGAGTTTGTATTTGGAAGTAGGAATTTAGAACGTTCATTGCCTTTCAACCTGATCCAGAGACTGACCATAAAGAAAAATACTTGAGAGAATACTTTATGAAGTTGTTGTATTTGCTATTGTTTGGGAGAAGAGCAAAGGAAGCTATGAAAGACGGGTGATCTGATGCATATTTTAAGTCATCCTATTGTGAATACACTAGGTATGAACTCCAGTTATAGTCCCGCTAAGTTCATTGGGTCTACAATAGTGATTGTCTGAGTAGTTTATAGTTTTTGTTTAATAGGAAGGCTGAATATTGATATGTGTAATTCAATTTTCATTTTTAACAACAGGTCTAAGAGTTCAATTACTGTTCTTAATGAATGTTACTGAGTGCACTGTGTGAATTTCTCTTTAAAGGAAATTGAAAGACTCATTGAAATTGGGTAAAACATTTTACAATTATACAGCTGTAAATCTGAACTATACCTTGATACTACATTCATTGTAGTTTACTACCAGAGGAGTACATTGCCCCTGGACCATAACTCACACCAGTCAACACAGAGTCACTGTTTCCCAGACCATCACAAGTCTCATCACGCGAGATCTGCTGTCCAAAGTCTCTATCCTGATAATGGTCCAACCCAGCACTGCTTGCTTCTTTCTCTAATGCAAGAACCACCAACAGAATTGTACAATTATTGTTTCTGCCTTGTCGTGATCCACTGAGCTTCTTATCATACCTCCATCATGTTTCTACTTTTGTCCAGTGCCTTCCCATTTACCTTGCATTTCGATATCTTTCACTTCCTCAGCCCACTGCAACCTTCCCAACTTCTCCATGGATGTCCAATCTTTATACACCTCTACCCCTTATCAGGAGGATTTCAAGACCTGCTGTTTCTTTCTGGAACTAAGATCCGTCCAGCTGCTGCCTCCTCCTCCCTGAAACACTGTTGTCCACCTGGCACAATTTATTCTTTGCCTGAACAACCTCTCTTTTGATTCCTCTCGAGCTCCGCAGTCAGAAGTGTGACCATGATCACCTGCGTGGGTCCTAGCAATGCTTGTCTTTTCACTATCTGTGTTCTAACCTTAATCTGAGCACAACTCCACTCTTTCTCTGCTATTTCACCAACTGTATTACTGTATTCACACAAGACACACCAATTTTAGCACCTTCACTATGAATTTGCATCATGCCTTCAAATTCATGTGGATCATTTCCGGCACCTCTCTTCCCTTTCAACATCTCTCTTCAAATGATGGATTCTACTTATCAATGTCCTTGCTTATCAGATTCCATGAGACCATTGGAGCAGAACGAGGTCAGTCTCTTTGAGTCTGCTCTGCCATTTGATCATAGCTGATTTATTTTCCCTTCTCTACCCATTTTCCTGCTTTCTTCCTGTAATCTTTCACATCCTTCCTCATCAAGAACCTGTCAGCCTCCACCTTAAATGTATTCAGTAATCTGACTCAGCACAGGCACCTGTGGCAATGAATTCCCAGATTCACCACTCTTTGGCTAATTAAATTCCTCAGTGATGTCCAAAATCTTCTGCCTCTTGTGTTTCCACTTCCCAGCCTTTGATTCCACCTGTACTCTCTCCACTAAAAATAGAGGACTTCATTTTTACTTGCAACCCACTGGTCTCCATCTTCCAACCCCACCCTTCCTACTTCCTCACCTGGTTCTTTCTGTCCATCAATCACTCCTCCCCTGCTAGCCCCTGCCTCTCACCTCCCTGTCAACTCTTTCTACTGGCCATTTCCCCTCTACACTGTTGGCTTGAATTAAGTATCTGGATCTGAAACATTGGCAATCTCTTTACCTCCACAAACATTGACCAACCCACTGATTCCTCCAGCAATTTGTTTTATTGCTTGCTTAGTAATTTAATACTTTCAGATTGAGATAGATGGTTTATTATTTGATGGTTGAGTATTTGGTTGATTGCATATGTCAATTGATTTTCAAAGAGAAAAACAATAATTCATTCATTTCACTTGGCAGAGGAGTTCATAAACAATGTTTAAATCCATGGAGAAAATCAGTATGGCATGACAGCACCGCATTTTTACCGAGCTTCATGCTGACAATTTTCTTTGACATTTTCTTGTCAGCTGCCAAAGCTAAAAAAAGTCAGCAAGAACCACAGACACTCGTGCAAATTGTTGGTACAACTCTATTCCCTAATGAGGTTTGTGTTTCTGGGATGAAGATTTTTCAAAAATTAATTACATCCTAAACTCTTGAAGCAATTGTTGTTAGACATCCGTCTAATTTCTATTGTGAGTTAGATATTGAATGAAATATCTGCATTGCTCAATGGCAAACTCAACAACTTCCAGCATCTGCACAGCTGAACATGGAAACCCAGCAGTCAGCACACCGATCACTGACTGCAGTTCAGTGTCTCCAGTGTTATACAAGTAGATTTGCATGTTCACCCTGTTTCTCTGGGGCTCTGGTTTCTCCTGGCATTACAAAAAGCTGCTGATAGATTAGTTGGTTACTTTTGATTACTGGCTGGTAGGAGATTCAAGGTGGGTGAGCGACAGTAGATTCTATGCCCATAAGTGGCTGAATGGAATCGATGAGAATGTCCTGAAAGCTGGCATCAGTAGGCTGAATGTCTCCAAAGTCATAAGGAAATAGAAGGATACAAAAGATAAGCAAACAGTGCTAAGATTAGAAGGTTCACCACATTTCAAGTAAAGTTAATTTTTTACATCTGAAGTTAAATGTTCAGCCGAAAAGCCCAACCATAATCAATGGGTCTGCAATAGACCCATTCTCAGTGCAGACATCTCTCTGTATTTTATTTGCTGCAGCACTGGACGTGGTTTCCAATGAGTTTCCCATTGGGTGTGAGCTAATAGAAAATGGTTCAGTCCCAATGAAGGGTCTTGGCCCAAAATGTCAACTGCTCATTTCCCTCCAGAGAGGTTGCCTGACCTGCTGAGCTCCCCCAGAATTCCGTGTGTGTCGCTCTGGATTTCCAGCACCTGCAGAACCTCTGTCCATAGTTCAGGTGTCAGCGCAAGTACACTGCAGATGGCAGAGGTCACACACATCCTCCCAAGCTGCCCATCTGCCCCATCCCACCTCACCAGAGTTCTCATCTCCCTGTCAGCCACCTCAGAAACCACTGAACGAGAGCAGAAGCAAGTTCTCCACTACCTGAGGAAATGTCCCAGAGACAGAAATAGTTAATTAGCTAAAAAAAAACTTGGATGCAACAATATGTTAATTTTCTTCTGAGGGCAATAGAACATCAAGTTTAATGTTTTTGACTTAAGGGTGATGTAATGTGCAAGATGAAATGCTAAAAAAACAGCAGCCTTGTAGCTTGTGTCTCACGATTTATTTTACTGTTGGAATTATTTGGAAAGAAGCACCTGAAAGGATAATAGGAGTTAATTACTGAAAAATGACTCCTAGTACTTTCCCAACAGGATAGCTTTTGTTAATTAACACAACATTTCATTACATCACCTCACAGCACTTTGTAGCATCTCAGTAAAAAGAATTATGCTTTCCTGGAAAGCCTTTCATGTTCTGAGAATTCTCCAAATGTTTTTTTTTAAATAATTTTTGAGATGAATTATCTTCACTACTTCATATGAAAATGCAGTACTTGGCCACAGTTTACAAACAGAAACAAGATAAACAAGGAACTCTGCAGATGCTGGAAATTCAAGCAACAAACCCAAAATGCTGGTGGAATGCAGCAGGCCAGGCAGCATCTACAGGAAGAAGTACAGTCGAGGTTTTGGGCGAAGGGTCTCAGCCCGAAACATTGACTGTACTTCTTCCTGTAGATGCCGTCTGGCCTGCTGCGTTCCACCAACATTTTGTGTGTGTTGCAAGATAAACAAGGTAATCTTTCGTGTTACAGGTTAATAGATAAATGCTGTTCAGACAGTGGGAAAACAAAGCGATTCGACAGTGGATCCCGGTGTTAATTGGCGTGTCAGATTGGGGCTCAGTTTAATGAGGAGGAAACGAAAGGCAGGGACAGAACGAGATGAAAGTACTGAATTGAGGATGGGATGGAAATCTCTGTAAACAGGCCAGTATTGGGGTTTTCATTGCATTTGGTTACCACTGAGTGAACTCTACTCTGCAGGGTGCAACTAATGCCAAATGGATTCAAAATGAGATGGTTTGCTAAGAAGTAAGAAATTAGCTACTTGCACAGAATAAGACACAAAGTATAAACACAGGAGATTCTGCAGGTGGTGGAAATCTTGAGCAACACACAAAATGCTGGACAAACTCAGCGGGTCAGGCAGCGTCGATGGAGGGGAATAAGCAGTCAATATTTTAGGTGAAGATCCTTCCTCAGGACTGGAAAGGAAGGGAGCAGAAGCTAGAAGAGGAAGTGAGGTGGAGTGAAAAGAGTACCGGGGAAGGGGGGGGGGATGTACAAAGGAAGCTGCAAGATGTGGAAGGGGTAGATGGGGGTGGCGGGGCCTGTTTTTTTTTTGGAGCACCTTTGTTTTAACCACCACAAAAAGCAAGACTTTCTGGTGTCCACCTATTTCAGTCCAACTCCCTATTGCTTTTCTGACATGTTGGTCCATGACTTACTCCACTGCCATGATGAGGCCACGCTCTGTTAGGGGGAACAACACTTCATATTCAGTCTGGATAGTGCCAGCCTGATGCTATGAGCATCTGTTTCTCAATCTTCCCCTTTCTCTTGTATCCCATTTTCCCCATTCTCAATCCCCTCTCACCCCTTCACCTGCCTATTTACCTCCCTTTGGTAGCCTTCCTCTTTCCCTTCATTCCGTGGTCGTCATCTAACAGAATCCACCTTCAACCCTTCACCTCTTCCACCTACTAGCTCCCAACTTCTTACTTCATTCTCGCCTCCCCCTCACCCACTTACCTTCCCTCCTCACCTGGCTTCTTCATTCACCTTGCTGCTTGCAGCACTCACACTCTGCCAGGGTCAGAAACAGTTACCTTCCCCACGCAGTTAAGCTGGTCAACACCACCCACGAGCTCACCCCTCCATACCCCAACCACCACTACTTTATCATATTCTATCAGTTGTCTTATGTACAGATGCTCCTGTGCCTAGTGTCACTTTGTGGACAGACAATCAATCTAAAGCTATCTTGTGTATTTATATTTTTTTTGTTATTGTGCTTTTTATCTAATTGTATGTTTTTATTTCTGCTGCACTGGATCCGAAATAACAATCAATTAAATGACATTAAACACTCTTGAGTCATGGCCCAAAGCATCAGCTGTTTTTTCCTCTCCATTGATGCTGTCTGGCTTGCTGAGTTGTTTCACTTTGTGTGTGTTGCTCAAGATGCAAAGCATTATTGGTGCTTTTTACCTTGTGTGCCATGCTATTCATTGCCTTCTGTTATATAAATAATAATCTTCAGAATGTGAGAATAAACTCAGACTTTGTTATAATGATGTTGTAGGTCCTCTCCAGCTTACAAATGCTTGATTTTTAGTCACCCCCCCCCCCCCCCCCCACCTACCTACCTGAATAAGCATGGATTTGATGGCTGCAGCTGTCCTCTTCTGGGTCAGAACCAGGCTGTCCTTTGCCTGCTCCTCTCTGTCCTGAGCTGCTACAATCCAGGGCTGGGTGGAGTTGATGAGAGCTCAGCAGGTTCATTCGCTCGCTCACTTGGGAAAGTGAGGCCGGCCGATGGGTATCCTTAGCCCACCTGCTCACTCTCCCATCACAGCTGCTCCTGAGATTCTCTGCCACCTAGAATTACTTTTTGTTCATTTCCAGCTTGTGAACTGTTCAGGTTACGAGTAGCTCTTGGGAGAAGAATCCTGTCGTAACCTGAGAACTGCTGTGATGCATTATAAAGCCCACACTGCATCGAGCCACTAAAGTGATTGTTGAGCCATTGTGCAACGTGTGCAGGAAAGGTCTTTGAGAATGGAAGGCCGTCTCTGCAGCACGCAGTGTTGCATAACAGAATTTTGTGGTATTGGGCCCTCAGAAGCACGTCAATTGTTTCTCTGCTTGTTAAATTGTCTCAACAGACATTGTATAAGTTCTAGGCTTGTTCTTAAGAACCTGTATATGGGAGATGGGGCTTGTGTGATTTCAGAGATTTTTTAAAAAATGAGACATGACTTTTTAGAATTCCAAAAAGGTATTCAGGGTTTCTGCAGGAATTCCCAGTTGTACTGAATAAATATTCAATTTAAACAATAAAGAAATAGTCTTGTGTTTAAAATATTAGATTGGTTTATCATATAAAATTGTTGAAATCCTAAACAGATTTCAAAACATAACTTATTTCAACCCAATCAACACAGTAACAGAAGTTTTTGGACTTTCGTATCACATGAAGTTGAGAGCTGAGTAGAGTGCAAGGTCACAACCTTTTGTGAAGAGGTCATGTGGAACTATTAACCTGATTTTTGCTTCTGTGAGGTTTCTATAAGAGGTCAAGAGGTTCCCTGCTGAGACATCAACTTTGCCTGGTAGTTATAGCTAAAGTGAAGACAATTAATTTGTCTTGCATCAAAGTGTAAAAGCTTGTGATATTTTTGAATGTCAAAGACTTCTACATATTGCCATACATTCATACAATTTTAAAATTTCATATAAAATTGCAACTTGGCTTTTTTATATCACATCTCAAGTAGTATTTTTCACTGCTAATTAATATTTTGACCATGCCCTCCGTCAACAAAATGACCCCACTGTGACTGATGCTAACTGGAGGAGAGTATTTCTTGTAACCTAATCCACAGCTTCATGACGATTCCTCATGGGTGCATTGCACGGACCCAATTGACAGCCATGAAACTATTGTGATATGTTTGGCAAGCAATGGGTGTAACAAGGGATCAGAATTTCAGCTTGGTGGTAATGAAGCTGAATTTGCTTTATCTTGTGTACAGCAGTCCATTGATATTTTGGGTCATGTGATTAATGTCTCCCACTGTCTGGTTCAACATCATAACATGAGCGAGTTGGTGTAATCTGTGAATATTAAAACCAACAGTCAGCCTCTAACTAGTTGAACTGAAGACTGCTCACCAAGGGGTGCACAGAGCATTAGGAACATAAAGCACTCAATTCAGAATGAAAATAGATGGAATCAGGAGAGATGAAGGCAGAAAATTCTGGTTTTTTTTAAACTGCGCATCTGCCCTTGAGAATGTGATTATTAATTTGTGAAATTAACTTTAAAGACTTTTTTCTCCAAAGATTCCTGCTCCTCTGCACACACATTCATTGTGATTATTAAAATCCCTTTCACTGATGTATAAATATATTTATGAATGCATGACTTTTCTGGTCAAATTATTTTCAAATGGATTTAGAAATATGAGAGTTCAGAGAAGATATTCTTTGTATCTTTCTGAAAGGAGCTGAACTTACAGGAAGTTCAAAGGTTCATTTTATTAAAGTATGTATGCAGAATGCAACTCTGAGATTTGTCTCTTCTCCAGATAGCTATAGAATACAGAAAAGCATGTAAATAGTTGGAAGACATTAATCTCCCATGCCTGCCCCCGCATGGAAAAAAAAAGAAACAAAATCTCGCAAACCCGAAGACCCCCAAACCCTCCCTCGCACAAAAACTAACAGATCACCCAAACTCTGAGCCTGTCAATCTACAACAAGAAAAAATGAGCAGGAACACGAAAAAGAAACATAGACCTGAATGAATTCAATATGAACTACAGTCTAATCCATAAATCTCAGAATTACAATAACATCTCTGAGAGCATCGGACTCAGCAGCACCTCCGAGGGCAGCAACATGAACCCAGCGGCCCCCTAACAGCAGGGACTTGGACCAGTGGCCTCTCTCTCTCTCTCTCCCCCCCCCCCCCCCAAGGGTAGCGACTCGAACTGGCTGTAGCTGCAGGAAGCGTTGCAGTATTTCATTCTAACTTTTTTTTTAATGCTGTGGACAGTTTGACTAATTAACCTGTTGAGGTAATTTTTTGTGTGTGTGTGAGAATATATCAAGGTGACATCAGCCTGCTGTATGATTTTAATCAGCTGATGTATGATTTGCTCCGATTTCCTGTAGTCAATCTATTTCAGGTGACCAAATCTCTATGGGGGGGTGTCCACAAGAGGTGGTTAACAAGTGGTTTGAATTCTTCACGAATAGTCTCTGAAACATTTATCAAGCATTTGTTTCAATTGATATGGCTATTCTTTGTACATTTTGATAGTATCACATCTCCAGATCCGATTGATATTATGTATATTAAACACAGATTATGAATGTTTCTACATGTTTTATCTTCTGTTTGAGTAGTACAATATTATAGAAATTACAGAACTTTTGTCCCACATTGTTGGTGTTATCTTCCACATGCAGAATAGGATGTGTGCTTCAATAGGGAGGGCGGCAGCTATTGACTATCATTAATTGCCTTTGAGAATTGGGGTTCATTGTTTCAAAAATAAGGGGTTTACCATTTGACTTTGAGAAAATAGTAAATCATGAAAACTTTTCATCTGAAGGCTTTGAGGGCTCAGTCACTCAGTCTTTCCAGAACAGAGATTAGTAGGTTGTGTGGCTTTGGGGGTGGAATTAATGTGCCATCTATTCAGGAAAGTGGCACTGAGGTGATAGATCAGTCATGACTTTAGTAAGGTACAGACATGAAGGTCCAAAAAACTTATATTTCTGATGATGTTAGTTGGTGGTGTTGAGCCATTGTGAACTGCTATAGTCCTACTGGAAAGTCGATTTCATAGTGCTGTTAGGCAGGTGGTTCTGGGATTTAGATCCGGCAATATAAAGCACTGCCAATATATTTCCAAGTCAATATGAGATGTAGAGGAGAATCTGCAGGTTGTGGGGTTCCTGACAGTTACATGGATAGGAAAAGTTTGGAGGGGTGTGGGCCAAATGTAGACAGACAGATCTCGCTCAGTTAGGCACCTTGGTCTGTTTCCATGCCGTAGCACTTTGCCCCTAACTTTCAGAGGGCAGTCCTGTCACAGAACAAAGCTGAGCATTGAGCCATCCCGTGTGTGTGTCTGTCTGTCTCTGAGGAGACCAGCAGAGTGCAAGTGCAAAAAGTTTTATATCACTGACCCACAGATTTTGTAATTTAATTTCTATTTCATGATTGGTTCTCCCCATGTGTTAAATTAACTGCCCTGAAGCTATGATGGGTAATTTTGAGAGTGGGCACCACACTGAAATCTCTTCTCTTGCACACATCCACGCTCCACTCTCAAGTAAAATTTCTTTGGCCTCTTTTAGGAGTTGACCCTTTCTGGGTTTCGGTTTGGTTACGTATAGATAAATTGGCTATTCCATGGACACCAATTAGCCAGAGCTGATAAATGATTTTGACATTGCACAAAGCATTCTAGCGGAGTTGTGATATATATACTAACGACATGAGTAGGAACAGGGAGGAGGTCCTGAATAGTGAATATATAGGGAGTTAGGAAGAAAGACCTTTTGGGTAGTAATCTCTGGATTGCTGCCTGTGCCACGCACCAGTGAGTAAGAATAGGATGATTGGGCAGATGAATCTGTGGTGAAAGAAGTGGTTTGTGGGGTGGGTGGGGGGGGGGGGGTCAGGGTTTCAGATTTCTGGATCATTGTGCTCTTTTTCGGGGAAGGTATGACCTGTACACAAAGGATGGGTTACACCAGAATTCGGTGGACCAATATCCCTGTGGACAGGTGTGCTCGAGCTGTTGGGAAGGGTTTAAACTAACTTGGCAAAGTGATGGGGATGGAGTTTTACAGCTGGGGGTGGGGATGAGAGCTGGTAGAAACAGAATGCGGTGAGACTGTAAGGATAGGCAGATCATAGGGCAAAATTAGCCACTGGGATGTGTTGCAGTGTAATGGGGGGGGCAAAATCAAAAAGGATGATAAACTTGAATGCATGAAGTATACAGAATAAGTTAGATGAACTTGCATCACAATTAGAGATTGGCAGGTATGACATTGTGGGCATCACTGAAAGAAGATCATAGTTGGGAGTCTGAGGGTATACATTGTATCGGCAGGACAGGTAGACGGGTTGAGGTGGCTCTGTTGATTTAAAAAACCCGAAATTAAATCCTTATGGAGAGGTGACATAGGAGCAAATTATAGAATGCTTGTGGGTAGAGTTAAGAAACTGCAAGGCTAAAAAGACCCTGATGGGAGTTGTTTTCTGGCCTCCGAACAGTAGCCAGGATATAGGCTCCAAATTACAACAGGAGATAGAAAAGTCACATAAAATGTTAGAATAGTCATGGGGGATTTTAATATGCAGGTAAATTGGGAAAATTAGATTGGTGCTGGATCCCAAGGATATCTGTGAGATGGCTTTTTGGAACAGCTTGCGGTTGAGCCTACTAGAAGAAAGGCAATTCTGGATTGGGTGTTGTGCAATGAACCAGATCTGATTAGGAAGCTAAAGATAAAGGAACCCTTTGGATGCACTAATCATAATATGATGAAATTCACCGCAGTTTGGGAAGGGGAAGCTAAAGTCAAATGTATAACAGTCAAGTAAAGGGAATTAAAGGAATGAGCTGGCCAATATTGATGGGAAGGGGACACTCGTAGGGATGTTGACAGAGCTGCAATGGCTGCAGTTTCTGGGAGCAATTTGAAAAGGTGCAGGATAGATACATCCCAAAGTAGTAGTACTACTTGCAGTGCCCTGGAGGACCTCGTCAAATGGTGTAAGCTGAATCATCTGAAGCTCAACATTAGTAAGACAAAGGAGATGGTGATGGACTTCAGGAAGATTTAGCCTATACTGCTCCCTATTACTATTGATGGTGAGGATGTGGATGTGGTGAAAACCTACAGGTACCTGGGGGTGAACCTGGACGACAGACTTGAGTGGACATAGGCTGCGTACAAGAAGGGCCAGAGTCACCTCTATTTTCTGAGGAGAATGAGGTTCTTTGGAGTACGCAGGCCTCTCCTTCACATATTTTACCAGTCTGCTGCCGCCAGTAAGACTTCTATGCGGTGGTCTGCTGGGCAATGGCATAAACATGGGTGATGCGAACAGGCTCAATGAACTGATTAGAAAAGCTGGCTCTGTTATAGGAGTCAAACTGGACACACTGGAGGCTGTGGTAGAACAAAGGAACCTACAATAAATTGTAGCTACTTTGGACAATGTTCCTCACCCTCTGAACAGAGGAGCACTTTCACTTATAAACTAAGACAACTGTGCTGCTCCAAAGAGCACTATATGAAGTAATTATTACCTTTAACCATTAGGCTCTATAATGAGTCAATCTATAGCAGGGAAAGTGATGATCCCCTCCTGTTAAGCTGTCTGTGGTAATTTATTTTTTATTCTCTCTACTTCTCTTCTAATATTTATGTCTGTGCACTTGTAATGTTACTGTGACACTAATTTCCTTTGGGATCAATAAAGTATCTATATTTTATATTATTGGCAAGCTTACTTACATATTTAATTTTTTCTCTCTTTTGACTTTTTTAAATCCTCTAACTTCCCAATCTTCCCAAACTTTTCACTAATTTTTGCTATATTATGCCTTCAGTTTTGCTTTTATGCTTTCTTTAACTTCCCTTGTCTGCCCTGGTTGCGCCATCCTCCCTCTGGAATACTACTTTGGGATGTATCTATCCTGCATCTTTCAAATTGCTCCCAGAAACTGCAGCCATTGCAGCTCTGTCAACATCCCTATGAGTGTCCCCAGCCTCCTGTCCTCCCTTTATACTCCCAACAATTGAAACAATTTCTGCAGATGACATGACTCAGTGTTGTATCTAAAGTCAGAGGTGTAAAGGGTAAACAGGAAGGGAGCCAATACAGTCCCCTGTGGGGCCCCAGTGCTGCTTATCACCATGTCAGACACACAGCTCTGAAGCTGCACAAACTGTGGTCTGCCAGAGGATACAAGGAGTTTTTTCTTATATATAAAGAGTAAAAGAGATGTGAGAGTAGAAAATGATGCTAGAGTGATGGTAATGAGGGACAAAGAAATGGCAGATGAACTTAAGTATGTTGTGTATCACTGTGGTGATATGCCAGAAATTCAAGAGTATCCGGGGGGGGGGGGGGGGGGCAGAAGTGAGTGTAGTTGCTGTTACTGAGGAGAAGGTGCTTGGGATGCTGAAATATCTGAAGGTAGGTAAATCTCCTGCACCCAGGTGGACTATACCCCAGGGATCTGAAAGAGGTAGCTGAAGAATTTGTTGAGGCATCTTTCAAGAATCACTAGATTCTGCAGTTGGTCCTGGTGGACTGAAACAGTGCAAATGTCACTCCACTCTATATGAAGTGAGGGAAGCAGAAGAAAGGAAATTCATTATGCTAGTTAGCCTGACTTCAGTGGTTGGGAAATTGTTGGAGTCCATTATTAAGGATGAAGTTTGGTAGTACTTGGAGGCCAATGAAAAAATAGGTCAAAGTCAGCGTAGTTTTCTTCAGGGGAAGTTTTGCCTGACAGATATGTTGGAATTCTTTGAGGAATTAACTGACAGGACAGACAGAAGAGAGTGAGTGGATGTTGTTTACTTGGATTTTCAGAAGGCCTTTGGCAAGGTATCACAAATGAGGCTGCTTGACAAGTTAAGAGTCCATAGTTTTACAGGAAAGGTACTAGCATAGATAGAAGATTGGCTGAGGCAAAGAGTGAGAATAAAGTGAGCCTTTCTGATAGGCTGTTGGTTACTAGAGGTGTTGGGACCGATATCATGTTTCTGGCAATGATTTGGATGACAGAATCGATGGCTTTGTGACCAAGTTTGCAGATGATACGAAGCCAGGTGGAGGAGCAGGTAGTGTTGAGGAAGTAGGAAACCTGCAGAAGGACTTGTACAGATTAGGAGAATGGGCAAACAAGTGGGTGATGGAGTACAGTACAAATTGGTAAAGTAATAAAGTCATAGACTATTTTCTAAACAGGGACAGTTCAAGAATCAAAGGTGCAAAGTGACTTGTGAGTCATCATGCAGGATTCCCTAAAAGTTAACTCGTAGGTTGAATCGGTGGTAGTGAAGGCAAATACGTTGTAAGTATTCATTTTGTGAGGACTAGAACATAAAAGCAAGGATGTGATGCTGAGGCACTGGTAAAACTGCACTTGGAGTATTGTGATCAGTTTTGGGCCCCTTGTCTAAGAAAAGATGATAATTTCCAATGCCAGCACCAGAGGAAGTTTACAAGAATGATCCTAGCAATGAAACGAGGAGTGGCCTGTACTCGCTGGAGTTTAGAAGGTTCAAGGGGGATCTCATTGAAACCTATTAAATAATGAAAGGCCTTGATAGAGTAAGTGTAAAGATGTTTCCCAATGTGGAGTAGTAGAGGACCAGAGGGTACAGTCTCAGAATAGAGGGACATCCATTTAGAATAGAGATGAGGAAGAATTTCTTTAGCCAGAGATGGCTGTGGAGGCCAAGTCGTTGGGTATATTTAAAGCAGAGGTTGGTGGAAAGGGATAATAAATCAGCCATGATGGAATAGTGGAACAGACTCGATGAGTTGAATGATGCAATTCTGCTCCAATGTCTTATTAGGTTGAATTTCTTGATTTTATTAAATAATTAGGGTTCTGTTTTTATTGTCAATGAGCTGTCACAAATTTCATCTGAGGGAGAAGCTGTGGAAGAAGGAAGTGTAACTGTAACCATTGTAGAAACATTCTGGAGTACCCATAAACACTGGTCAGCTCAAAGCACTTTTTTTTTTACAGCATGTTATGGAAGATATTTCATGACTGCAATTTAAGTTCTATGGTCCAGTGTTTCCCAGCCTTCGAGAATGAAAGCTCCACTTGTTTGCACTTGGTAAAATATATGCCTTTTCCCCTCCATTAACATCCGATAATTTAATCAGCTTTTTTGTGGAGCTGAGGATTGCCAGCAGCCTTTTGAGGCCAGGACAGTGAAGGAGCAGAGTTTATTTCCACTCTGATATTGAGTGTACATGTTTTAATGTCTTAAACTTAAGCCAAGGCTCTCTGTCTTTTAGGTGTCTATCAGTACCCTCACTTTTTGCACATTATACTGTAGCAACCTATAATGCAAAGATTTTTTAACTATGCTCTTCTCTTGTCTGAAGGGGTTTAGCTGTCAATAAAGTTTTAATATTTCAAAGTATATTTATACAGTATACAAGCCTGAGACTCAGCCTCCTGCAGGCAGCCAGGAAACATAGAAACACCGTGGAACAAGACAACATCAAACATATAATGCATGAGAAAGGAACAAATCACACAAATAACAAAAAGGGAGCAAACAACACGAGATGTTAAACCAATGATCAATCACTATATTGAGTGCTGGATCTCCCTTCCAAACCTAAGAGGAGTTCCAACT
This sequence comes from Hypanus sabinus, assembly GCF_030144855.1. Classification (NCBI taxonomy): domain Eukaryota; kingdom Metazoa; phylum Chordata; class Chondrichthyes; order Myliobatiformes; family Dasyatidae; genus Hypanus; species Hypanus sabinus. Next base: position 49,239,592 of record NC_082711.1, on the reverse strand, counting down.
AATGAAACAGGTTAAACACAATTATTTCAATTTATCTGGAGCACATCTATTTTGAAGAGCAATTTTAAGAGAATACAATTCTACAAAGGGTTTCCAAGCTTGTGCAATCCTTACAAATTAGACAAACTTACCAGTGAGTTGCAGATAAACAGGTTATCTGTCATAGGAGGGAGGCTCTGGGAAGGGATGCTTCTCAGTCGAGGCTGAGGGAAGAGCTCAGTCTTCATCTTTGTAACTCCTCCCAACTCATACTGCCTTCTAATATTTGTCTTTATTTTGCCAAACAGCGTGTGCTAGCCTCATCTGCAATGTGATGTTTTAACAGCTATATTGACCAGGTTAGATGGCAGGAGCCAATGTTGACAATGTTATTTCTTCTAATTAGCTTGCAGTCTTAGTTTAGTCAACAATAGTCTACCTGAACCTCTTAGAGAGTTAACATCTCGACCTTGACAGTTTCTTCTGCTACGCTAAAAAGCTGACTTTTGTTTTTAAAAAGCTTCCAGATCCTTGATAGTGAATATCCATCACACAATTTACTTTTACCATGTTTGTGAACTTGCTGACTTAATTACTTCAATTCTATTAATGCCCTGTGTATATGTTGTAAACTTTAATGCAGTCTGATGAGTCACACACCTCGTGATAGAACAACTGATACAGTCCATTGAACAGACATAATTATAAATGTTTCCATCAGAGGTTTGCGATTAGAAGAAAAACTTGTTTTGGGTTCATTACCTTTGAGCTGCAGGGACCACCATGCTGTAAAAGGAATTAGTTTTTTTCTGATTATGTATACAATTACATAATGTCCTGTTTCAGATTCTTTTGCACCACATTCTTGGTCAGCAGTCTGATAACAGTGGACAGGCCATCTGGCCCTCAATGATCTCATTAGAGAGATACAGCTTGGAAATAAGCCTGCTAGTCCACTCAGTCTGCACTGACCATCAACCATCCAGTATCTGACACCATTGAGATGCTATTTTATTCTCCCAGTGTTCTTGTCAACGTGCCCGGATTCTGCCACTCATGGACACATATTCAGAGTACCGTTGGCCTGCCAGCTTGCTTGTTCTTAGCCAGTGGGAAGAAACAAGGCCACACAGATATCAACGCTCCTGGGGCCAGGATTGAACCCTGGTCTTGGGTGTTGCCACGCACTGCCTCTATCAGCTGCACCATTGTGCCGTCGCGTCTATATGTTCTGTATGTTCTGTTTCAGCAGTGCTTATGGATCAATGATTGCCCTGATGGGTCAGATGGTTGCCTTTAATGGCTGTGATTTTCCTGGGCTTTCATGTGGTCAAAAGAAGTTCAAATGCAGCACAGAGTCGGGGTTTGATATGTGAAAAATATTCAATTAATTTACAGCATCAGTGTATATAGGAAATTAAATTCTTTTGGAAAATCAGGGCAACAGTGATTATATGTAGTTAGACAAACATTGCAACACACACAAAATGCCGGTGGAACGCAGCATCGAGAGGAAGAAGCACTGTCAACGTTTCCGGTCGAGACCCTTTGTCAGGACTCACTCTGACCTTTGTCTGACCCTTCATCAGACAGCGGTCGTAACTTTTAAGCAGTTGATATATTCTGGGGGAGGATCAATAAAATGAATGTTAATACTATTCTTGCGCTCCTTTGCAGCAGCATGCAGATACAAGCCGGTTTCCCTCATAAATTCCCCAACTTTTCCTACACTACATTGACGACTGCATTGGTGCTGCTTACTGAGCTCGTCAATTTCATCAACTTTGCCTCCAACTTCCACCCTGCCCTCAAATTTGTGTGATCCATATCCACCACCCTCCCTCCCTTTTCTTGATCTCTGTCTCCATCTCTAGAGACAGTCTATATACTGATATTTTTTATAAGCTCAGCTACCTGGACTATACCTCTTTCCACCCTCTCACTTGTAAAAATGCCATCCCCTTCTCTCAGTTCCTCTGTCTCCGTCGCATCTGCTCTCAGATGAGGTTTTTCCATTCCAGAACTAATGAGATGTCTTCATTCAAAGGAAGGAGCTTTCCTTCTTCCACCCTCAAAGCTGCCCTCACTGTATCTCTTCCATTTCATACACACCTACACTCACCACATCCTCCTACTACCCTGCCGGGGATAGGGTACCTACCTCCCCACCAGCACGTCATTCTTTATAACTTCCATCATCTCCAATGGGATCCCACCACCAAGCACACCTTTGCCTCCCCCCACAACCACTTTCCACAGGGATCACTCCCTACATGACTCCCTTGCCCATTCGTCCCTCCCCACTGATCTCTGTCTGAATACTTACTCTCGCAAGCAGAACGAGTGCCACAACGGTCCCTACACCACCTCCCTCACTAGCGTTCAGGGCTCAACAGTCCTTCCAGGTGAGGCGACACTTCATCTGTGAGTCTGTTGGGGTCCTATACTGTGTCCAGTGTTCCCGGTGTGGCTGTCTGTGTAACGATAAGATGCAATGTAGATTGGGAGACTGCTTTGCTGAGCACCTATGCTCCAACCGCCAGTAAAAGCAGGATTTCCTGGTGGCCACCCATTTCAAATCCACTTCCCATTCCCAGTCTGACGTGTCAGTCCAAGGCCTGCTCTCCTGTTGTGATGAAGCTGCAATCTGATGGCATGAGCATCGATTTCTGCAACTTTAGGTAATTGCCCCACCTTTCACCACTTCCATTACTGTTTCCTTCTCTCACCTTATCTCCTTACCAACCCGTCTCCTACCCCTCTCCCTCCCTTTCATAGTCTTCTACCCTCTCCTATCAGATTCCCCTTTATCCAGCCCTTTGTCTCTCATTTATCTTTCACCTGTCTACATCCCAGCTCTTTACTTCACCTGGTTTCACCCGTCACCTACCACCTTGTATGTCTTCCTCCGCTCCCCAAAACCTTCTTGCTCTAACTTCTCAACTTTTTCCAGTCCTGGGTCACAATTGAAGGGTCTCAGTCTGAAGTGCTGACTGTTCACTCTTTTCCGTAGATGCTGCCTGGTCTGCTGAGTTCCTCCAGCATTTTGTGTGTGTTGCTCGGATTTCCAGCATCTGCAGATTTTCTCATCTTCCCTCATAAGGGATGTGCAAGTCAAAATGCAACATTCTCTCGTAAGAGTCTCCATCAGAATTTAAGTACCACTGGGGGTCATTTACCAACTTTGTTTTTAAAAATTATGCCAAGATTTCTTTGTGCAATAAAAGACTGCTTAATATTCTTTCTGAGCAAAGCAATAAGGTGATTCTTTTTCAGCTTTGTGGTGGTTATATAGCTCTTTTCATGCAGAACAGTTAGCCAGTGTTGATAATTGTTGCGTTTTGAATTGTGCAAAGATCAAGTTCATAGTTTTGTATACATTTCTAATATGCTATTTCAACCAGAATAGCTTAGAAGCATATAGAATACACCCACTGACAAGTTAAAAAATTGGGACGGGAAACTGATTCAATCGTAACATTCAACAAAAAAATTAGATATAAACATCACAGATATTTACTGATCATCACCACAATAAAATAATGCCAAGTTTGTCATTGAGTCATGGACATGTAGTAAGCAGCTTGGTCGAGGTGTGGGCATTCTGAGAGAGTGGCCAGTAGTCAGAAATGTTTTGATAACGAGTTCCAGGATTTAGTGATCTGCGAGCTGAAAATAAATTTGAAGAGGAAATGCTGGACTGTTATGGAGAATCAAATGAGGAGCTAAATGAGAAGCTTTGTTCCTGAGCTTCCCCAGGCATGGTGGGGTGAGTGGCTTCTGTCTGTGTGCATCATTTTGATTCTGTGAATGCTGCTGTGCTCTTAGGCTGTCTTTATCAGGGTTAGAATTTGAAAGGCTTTCAATTGCAATAAATCATTGCTCTGGCTGCTTGGTTTTGGTTTTGTCTTGAGATTTTGACTCCATGTGAAATGTGAATTATTCACTTAGTTTTGTGGGGCTCAGATCTACAAAAGCTGTTTTCATCCTGTCTATTGCTTTTCATGTTCAGTAATGAATATATTTATATATTTAAAAATGTATATGCCTGTGTGTTCAGTTTGAAAATGAGAAGGTATTTTAACCTTGATGCTTTGATCTGATGATGCTTATTGAAAAAGAATAGGAGGATATACTAAATGCCTCAAATGATTTCCAGCTGGACCTATCACAACGTAAGGTAATTGTCGATCCTAATCATGCCATTTAAAGCATAAACACACATGTATTAAAGAAAATATTAGTGGTTCAAGATCTAAGATTCCCTGCTAAAATATTTTATTCTATGAACAAGGAGATGCATAGGAAATGAGGACAGGTCGTGCCATCCATTTTATGTTACATTCCATGCTTTGAGCTTTAGGATTGTGACCAGTAGTCACATGATTGTAGCTTCAATACTCCTCAGCAGCAGTGAAAACCTGAGGAACTATTCAGTTTTGGTTTTCAGTAGGAAGCTCATGAGAATGTCCTTGCGATGGATGAGAGATGGGCCAGTTCTTTGTGTCAGGAGATTGCAGGGAAAAAAAGATTTTTTGGAAGCTTTTACTTGTTTTCAAAATGATGAAGAGAGAAACTGGGAGTTGAAATGACTTGTTTTGGTGAAAGGTTTAAATCCCAGAAATAAGATGATATTTAAGAGTACTACATTAGGCAAGGGCTTTTGATGTGGAATGAATTAATTGAACATTAAAACAGAAACAGATTGTATGAATCATTCAAAACAGGAACCTGCAGAGGCAGGTTTTTGGAAATATGAACAGAAATAGCTGAAAATGCTCAGCAAGATAGTGACATCTATGAAGGGTGCAGCAGTTCAAGTTCCAAGTCAGTGACCTTTCATGAAAACTCAGTTCATTAAAGGAAACATTGATGGCCCCTCTGTTGAGATCGTTAAGAGCACCAAATTTCTTGGTGTTCACCTGGTGGAGAATCTCACCTGGTCCCTCAATGCCAGCTTCATAGCCAAGAAAGTCCAGCAGCATCTCTACTTTCTGCGAAGGCTGAGGAAAGTCCATCTCCCACACCCATCCTCACCACATACTGCAGGGGTTGTATTGAGAGCATCCTGAGCAGCTGCATCACTGCCTGGTTCTGGAATTACACCATCTCAGATTGCAAGACCCTGCAGAGGATAGTGAGGTCAGCTGAGAAGATCATCGGGGTCTCTCTTCCCGCCACTACAGACATTTACACCACACGCTGCATCTGCAAAGCAAACAGCATTGTGAAGGACCCCATGCACCCCTCATACAAACTCTTCTCCCTCCTGCCATCTGGCAAAAGGTACTGAAGCATTCAGACTCTCACGACCAGACTGTGCAACAGTTTCTTCCCCCAAGCCATCAGACTCCTCAATACCCAGAGTCTAGACTGATATCTACATCATTTATTATTATATTGAAATTTTTCCTCTACACTGCCTATTTTCTTGTTTATTATTTATTAATTATTTTACTGCCCTACACTATTTTGTGCTCTTTATTTAGTCCTGTGTAGGTCTGTAGTCTAGAGTAGCTGTTGTGTTTTACAGTCTAGTGTAGCCTTGAGTTGTCTCATTGTCTAGTGTAGTTTTGTGTTGTTTCATGTAGCACCAGGATCCTGGAGGAACGTTGTTTCATTTTTACTGTGTACTGTACCAGCAGTTTATGGTCAGAAATGACAATAAAAAGCGACTTGACTTGTTTAAGCAGTTTCATGGCCAGATGAAATGAAGAAGTATCAAGGGAATTACTTAAAAAGTTTGAAAATCAGGCTAATTTATTTGTAACTATTAATTCCCTAAAGATTTATTTTTAATAATATAATATTAGAAAAGAGTGGGAATGGGCCATTTTCCTGTGGGACCATAGAGTTTCATTCATAAGACCATAGCAACTCTGTTGTGTTTTGTAACTGCAAAACATTGAACTGGGAGATGCCTGCCTTAGTTTCCTTTTTACTTTAGCAAGGCTTGCAAGCATATGATATCATAGCACAATGTCATACTTTTACATATAACTCTCAATGAATTATTTAAACAAAAATGTTAAATCAAACAATATTACTGAAATATTAAATGCTATAAACTCCAAATCAATATAGAATGCAACTCAACTCAAAAGAAAACTCTCTCCCTCCCCCATGTGTATAATGCAACCACTGTATACACATCTACAGCTACTTATTCAGGCCTAAAGGTTTAATTACTGCAGCGGATTTCTTATTCTTGTGGGATAACATTTTTCTTGGCTGGGGTGGGATGTGGTCACTCCGCTTTGTAGGTGAGACCTATGGCTGTGAAACAGTCTCAGGTTCTGGGGCCTCCTCCGTGGTGATTGTAGGAATTGACTGGTACGGTAGGAAGTGGTTCTGACAGCTCTGGACTGTGCATGGCAAGCTGTTCGACCTGCTGAGCTATCCTAGACCACAAGACAAAGCTTTGAGCCTAGGTGATTAGCATGTGCTCTTCCAGCACTCTGGCTCTTAGCCTGGATATTACAACAACCCTCAGTCTCCACATAGGTCAACCTCTGTCAAGGACAAGTTCATCCTGGCACAGGTAAAAATGCGGGAACTGGAATTTCTGTTGCATATTCCAGCCACTTTGAAACCAAAAGTCTTTTCACACTGTTTTGAGAATTTCTTCCTTGTAATCCTAACTGAGTGCCTGGGCAGCCTTGCAGCTCCTGGTCCATGGCTTTCTGTCAGAGTGCAGGTGCAGATGCTACTCCAAAAATATGCCTATTGTAGTGATAAAGCCCCTTGTGAGTGTTAATGGTGAGAAACCCTTTGGACTCTTCTCTTACTTCCATTTGTAGGTATGGCCACTTTGCTGAAGTGTTTTTCTCCAGAAAGGTTTGCAGAGACGTCCTCTATCCTGGGCAGAGGGTATTGATCTACTTTAAGTACTGAGTTGATGGCAGCCTTAAAATCACTGCAGATTCTGACAAAATCCATTCTTCTTGGCTACTGGAAGCATTGCCATGGGCTTCACTCATCCTTGGAAATAATTCCATGCAATCTAGCTCACTGGCTACCTTATCAGAATGGTATAAAGATCCAGGCGGGCTCTGTAAAGCTTGGATGTAGCTTTTTCATTTAACACTATTTTACCCTTGATATGTTTTCCAATGCCATCCTTGAGCATTGCTGTGGCATTATCTAGTACTTAAATAAATTCATTTTCAATTGACTCTATTGAAAGAATGTGGCATATCCAGTCAAGTTGGTTTTTGGATCTCAATCAAGTTGCAGTTGTCTCAGCCACTCACATTGATACAATGCTGGTCCTTCCTTTTTAACCACATCCAAGCCTAAATATGGCTTTTTGGTTGTTGTATTTCACTGATATGAATGTCATTCCTCACAGGACTTATCTTTTCTCCAGTGCAAGTTCTTGGGTTTCAGTTCAGTAACTTCAGTTTATTTTTGTGGAAGGACTGAAACAGTTGAGCCGGTGTCCAATTCCATTTTAATTAATTTGCCGTTCACTCCTGGTGTGACCCATATTTTTCGTCTGTTGTTAGTTTTCACATTGTCAATATCAAGGTCTTGTGTCAATCTCATCATTATCAGATTTTTCATCAGTAGCATGTAGTTTAGTGCTCTTTTTGAAGCTGCATCTTGATATTTTATCGTTTTCTTTTCCCTGAGCAGTCCATTCCTTTTTGCCTGCTTGGCATAGTCTTTGTATGTGTATTACTTTGTTACATTTTCTGCAAGTTTTGCCTATAACTGGGCATTTGTTTGGACAACGTGAGGTCTTGCCACAACAGTAACACAATTTGTTCAGCCAGGTAGGCCTCTGTCTAGAGCAGGGTTCCTGAACCTGAGGTCCATGGACCCCTTGTTTAATGGTATTGTTCCATGGCACAAAAACATTTAGGAACCCCTGGTCTAGACACTGCCATTTTATTCAATCTCACTTTCATTCCTAACAACAACTCAATTCTGTCTCTGTCTGCTGTGTCCATAGATACATCAATTTCAACTGGTCTTTTAAATGTGTGATGTGCTTCAGTTAGGAGCTGTTTTTGAATGCTTTCCTAAAAGATTCGACAATCTAAACAAACTCCCATTGCATCATTAAGCCCATCACTGAACTGGCAATGTTTGGACAGTTTCTTCAATTCAACCACAACAGCTGAAATGGAGTCGTCTCCCTATTGATTCTGCTTATAAGACCTAAAGTGCTCTTCAATCAACAATGGTTTTGTTTCTAAATGTTCTTGCATTACTTTCACAATATCAGCGAAACTATTTTGGGGTGTAGGTGGTTGGTTTGGTTGGAGTAGTTAAACTTTGAAGCAAAATGTATGCCTTTAACCTCTCTGCACTCAGCAAAACTGAACTTATTTCTCATAGGTTAGTCTATTCAGAGTACAGCTCTGAATAGAAACATGTGTATTCTGATGGAACCAGCATTTTTTATTTACGATTATGTCTGAAATATTAAACATACTACAGATTCCTCTACCTTAACATGTTTCTTCACAGCTCATATATCCCTGATTCCTTTCATATCTAAAAAGTCATGAGTCTCTGTTTTAATTGTGCTTGTTATCTGAGTATAGCTGCTTATGATCCAAATTAAAAGTACTTGCAACCAGTTTAAGTGAAGAAAGGTTTCTACATTGCTACTCCAGGATTCTAAGAATCTAGTTCCCAGTCCCAAATGATGGAAGCTTCCTCCACTTTATACCTTATTTTTAAAATTAAAATATATGAATTAAAATATGTACAGTCATTCATTTTGTGTGTTGCTCCATAATTCATTTACTACCTAAGCTCAAGAGAACATAGAGCTAAAATACTTAATCACTTCCTGCAGGAAATTTGACTAATCCCAAAGGGCTTTGTTGCACTTCCTTCAAAATGTGAATTTTTGCCTAGAATTTCATTCTCACTTGGGAGTGCTGAACTTTCAGTGTAGCATTTGGGTCCTGTCCTACATTACAGGTTGCTGGTTGGGGTTGACTTTTCAAGTGATCCTGTTGAACTTTAAGAAACTACATGATCTAATCACCCATCATATATAATTGTGGTAACATATCTACACTTTTACAGACCAAATACTTTGAAATTTAGTGTTCCATTTTGTTTTTCTTCCACATTAATTTAATTGTTTTTCATCAAGAGTTAAATTGGGCAACACTGACTCCTTGATGGTCACACCTGCACCAGGTGCTTCGAGATGCAGCTCACTCAAGACCATGTTAAGGTACTGGAGCTGCAGCTTACTGGAGATGCCCTTTGGCTTGTTAGGGGAAGTGAAGAGGTAATAGACAGGAACTAGAGGGAGGTAGTCAAGCTACAGAGACAGATAAATGGGAGACTTCAGGAGAGGGAAGGGAGCGTGTTAGATAGCTGAGAGCACCCCTGTCGTCATCCCTCTCAACTATCAATACTCCATTTTGAGTAGTGCTGGCGGGGTGGGTTTGGGGGCTGCTTGGGGGAAGCTGCAGTGGTTCTGCCTCTGGCCCTGTGGCTCTGAAGGGTAGGGAACTGAAGTGGATGGCAGCAGTAATAGAGGGTTCTATAGTTAGGGGACAGATAGGCAATTCTGTGGATGCGAAAAAGAAACAGGGATGGCAGTTTTGCCTCCCAGGTGCCAGGGTCCGGGATGTTTCTGAACGCATCCACAATATCCTGAAAAGGGAGGGTGAGCAGCCAGAAGTCGTGGTACATACTGGTACCAACAACATAGGTGGAAAAAAAGGAGGAGGTTCTGAAAACAGAATACAGGGAGTTAGGAAGGAAGCTGAGAGGCAGGACCTCAAGGGTAGTAATCTCGGGATTGCTGCCTGTGCCACATGGTAGTGAGGATAGGAATAGAATGAGGTGACAGATAAATGTGTGGATGAAGAATTGGAGCAGGGGACAGGGATTCAGATTTCTGGATAATTGGGACCTCTTCTGGGGCAGGTGTGACCTGTACAAAAGGAACGGGCTGCACTTGAATCTGAGGGGGACCAATATTCATGTGAGTAGGTTTACTAGAGCTGTTGGGAGTGGTTTAAATTAATGTGGCAGGAGGATGGGAACCAGTCTGATAGAGCTGAGGATGAGCTAGCAGGTTTACAAGTAGATTGTGGGTGTAACATGAATGTAAGGTAGGACAAGCTAGTGTTTAGGTACAAATGGAGACAGAGCAAGAAGTTAAATTGTACCACAGAGGCAAAATTCAAAAGAGCAAAGAAACTACACTAAAGGTGCTATATTTAAATGTGTGTAGCATTTGGAATAAAGTGGACAAACTTGTGGTGCAATTAGTGATTGGCCAGTATGACGTTGTGCATCACTGAGTCGTGGCCGAAAGAAGGCCAAAATTGGAAGCTTAACGTCAAAGGATGTACTTTGTATTGAAAGGACAGCAGGAAGGCATAGGTGGTGGTGTGGCTCTGTTGGTAAGAGATAGAATTACATCTTTAGAAAGATGTGTTGTAGGGTCAGAGAATTTGAATCTTTGTGGGTGGAGTTAAGAAACTGCAAGGGTAGGCAAACCATTATGGAAATCTCCAAGATGTGGGGTTGAGATTGCAAAGGGAGCTGCAAACGTCATGTAATAAGGGTAATGTCATTATTGTAGTGGGGTCTTCAACATGCAAGGAGATTGAGATAATCAGGTTGGTGTCGGATTGCAAGAGCGGGTATTTGTTGAATGATTATGAGATGGCTTTTTCGAGCAGCTTGTGCTTGAGCTTCCTCAGGGAAGGGTCATCTTAGATTGGGTGCTGTGTGATAACCCAGATCTTGTTAGGGAGATTAATGTAAAGGAACCCTGAGGAGGCAGTGATCCTGATACGATTGGATTCATACTGCAATTTGACAGGGAGAAGCACAAATTACATGTATTACTATAGCAATGGATTAAGGGAATTACAGAGGCATGAGAGAGGAATTTGCCCAGGTAGATTGGAGGAGGATACTGGTGGGGATGACGGTAGAACAGAGATGGCTGAAGTGTCTGAGAATAGTTGACAAGGTGCGGGATAGATATGTTCCACAGAAGAAATGCTTCTCAAATGGCAGGGCTAGTCAACTGTGGCTGACAAAGGAAGTTAAGGACTGATAAAAGCCAAGGAAAGGGCATACAAGGTAGAAGAAGTATGTGGGAAGTTGGATGATTAGGAAGCTTTTAAAATCCAACAAAAGGCTAATAAAAAAGATATGAGAAGAGAAAAGATGAAATATAGGGCAAGCAGGATACCAAAAGATTTTTCAGTTAGATAAAGAGTAAAAGGGAAGCGAGAGTTGATATTGGACCACTGGAAAATGATGCAGGTGATGTAGTAATGGGGGAAAAGAGATCGCAGATGAACTGAATAAGTACTTTGCATTAGTCTCAACTGTGGAAGACACTTGGCCCATGGGTGTTGGAGCAGAGGTGAGTGTTGTTGCTATTACAAAGGAAAAATTGCTAGGCAAGCTCAAAGTTCTTAAGGTGAATAAGTCACCTGGGTCAGATGCACTACATCCCAGAGTCCTGAGAGTGGTTCCTTAAGAGATAAAGGATGCATTGGTGATAATCTTTCAAAAATCTCTTGAATCTGGCATGGTTCTGGGGAATTGGAAGATTGCAATTTTCACTCCACTCTTTAAGAAGTGAGGAAAGGAAAAGAAAGGAAATTATAGGCTAGTAAGCCTAACCTCTGTGGTTGGGAAAGTGTTGGAGTCTATTATTAAGGATGAGATTGTGGGTACTCGGAAACGAATGATAAAATAAGTCACAGTCAGCATGGTTTCTGTATTAGGAAATTTTGCCTGAAAAATCTGTAAGAGTTCTTTGAGGAAGTAACAAGCACGGTGGACAAAGGAGAGGCAGTGGATGTAATTTACTTGTTTTTTTTAGAAGACGTTTGATAAGGTGCCACACATGAGGCTCGTTAACAAGGTAAAATCTTCTGGCATTCCAGGAAAGAGATTGGCTTGGTTAGAGGAATGGTAAACAGGCAGGAGACAGCGAGTGGGAATAAAGGGGGCCTTTTCTGATTGGATGCCTATGACTAATGATGTTCCTTGGTGGTCAGTATTAGGACCACTACTTTTCACGTTGTTGTCAATGGATGATGGAATTGATGGCATTGATGGCTTTATGGCAAAGTTTGCAGATGATATGAAGATAGGTAGAGGGATAGTTAGTGTTGAGGAAGCAATGGGATTGCAGCAGAACTCAGATAAATTGGAAGAATGGGCAAAAAAGTGGCAAATGAAAATAAAGTGTTGGAAAATGTGTGATAATGCTTTTTGGTGCAGACTATTATCTAAGTGTGGAGAAGGTTCAAACATCAGAGGTGCAGAGGGACTCATGAGTCCTGATGTAAGACTCCCAGAAGGTTAATTTACAGGTTGAGTCTCTGGTAAAGAAGGCAAATGCAATGTTGGCATTTATTTCAAAGGGAATAGAATATAAAAGCAAGGAGATAATGCTGAGGCTTTATAAGACACTACTTAGACCGCACTTAGAGTATTGCCAACAGTTTTGGGCCCCATATCTCTGCAAGGATGTGTTGTTATTGGAGAGAGTCCAGAGGAGGTTCATGAGGATGATTCTGAGAGTGAAGGGCTTAACACATGAGGAGAGTTTGGCAGCCTTGGGTCTGTACTCACCTGAAATTTAGAAGAATGCGGGGGATTTTAATGAAACCTACCGAATGTTGAAAGCATTAGATAGGGTAGATGTGGAGAGGATGTTCCCTCTGGTGGGGGTATCCAGAACAAGAGTATTGAGCCTCAAAGTTGAGGGGTGACCTTTTAGAACAGAGGTAAGGAGGAATTTTTTTAGCCATGGAGTAGTGTTTCTGTGGAATGCCCTGCCACAGACTGTGGTGGGTCTATCTAAAGCAGAAGTTGATAGTTTCCTGATTGGTCAGTGCATCAAAGGATATAGCAGGAAGGCAGGTATATGGGGTTGAGTGGAATCCAGGATCAGCCACTTTGGAATGGTGGAGCAGACTCCGTGGGCTGAATGGCCTAATTCTGCTCTGATGTCTTATGGGCATTTTCCAGCTTTCTGCATTTGCAAATTAAAAAAAAATGCATTCTACCTTTTCAAACAAACCAGAAAATTTCATGAAAACACAAAATGCTGGCAGAACTCAGCAGTCCAGACAGCATCTATGGGAGGAGGTAGTGATGATGTTTCGGGCCGAAACCTTTCATCAGGAGTGAAGTAACATGGGATGGTCGAGGGGGAATAAGAAGTGGGGGGAGGGATGAAGTAGAGAGCTGGGAAGTGCTAGGCTGAAGGGAAATGGGCTGGGGGAAGGTGGAGAATTATGGGAAATACCAGAGAAAGAAAGGTAGGGCTGGGGGGAGATTATAGTGAGGGGGGAAATAGAGAGAGAAAGAGAACCAGAGCAAAATTATAGATTGGGGTGGGGGGGGGGGGCAGGGGTATCAACGGAGGCTGGTGATTTGGATGTTCATGCCGGCAGGTAGGAGGCTACCTAGGCCGGAGATAAGGTATTGCTCCATCGACCTGCGCAGTAGAGGTCAACGGTAGAGGAGGCCATGGACAGACATGTTGGAGTGGGAGTGGTCTGTGGAATTGAAGTATGTGGCCACAGGGAGATCCCGCCACTGCTGGAGGACTGAGTGCTGGTGTTCGGCGAAACGGTCTCCCAGTCTGCAGCGGGTCTCTCCAATGTATAAATGGCCACATCGGGAGCACCGGATACAGTATATCAGCCCAGTTGACTCGCAGGTGAAGTGGTGCCTCACCTGAAAGGACTGCCTACACCATTATCCATCCTTCTCTTACGTTATATCGACGACTGCATCGGCGCTGCTTCCTGCACACATGCTGAGCTCATCAACTTCATTAACTTCGCCTTCAACTTTCACCCCACCCTCAAATTCATCTGGTCTATTTCCGACACCTCCCTCCCCTTTCTAGATCTTTCTGTTTCTACCTCTGGAGACAGCCTATCCACCGATGTCTACTACAAACCTACTAACTCCCACAGCTACCTGGACAATTCCTCCTCCCACCCTGTCTCCTGCAAAAATGCTATCCCTTTCTCTCAATTCCTCCACCTCCGCTGCATCTGCTCTCAGGATGAGGCCTTTCATTCTAGGACAAAGGAGATGTCTTCCTTTTTTAAAGAAAGGGGCTTCCCTTCATCCACTATCAACTCTGCCCTCCATCGCGTCTCCCATATTTCACACACCTCTGCCCTCATCCCATCCCCCCCACCAGCCCACCAGGGATAGAGTCCCCCTGGTCCTCACCTATCACCCTACCAGTCTACAGATCCAATGTATAATCCTCCGTAACTTCCGCCACCTCCTACGTGATCCCACCACCAGACACATCTTCCCCTCCCCCCCACTCTCAGCTTTCCGCAGGGATCGCTCCCTACGCGACTCCCTTGTCCATTCATCCCCCCCATCCCTCCCCACCGACCTCCCTCCAGGCACTCATCCCTGCAAACAGAAGAAATGCTACACCTGCCCCAACACTTCTTCCCTCACCACCATCCCAGGCCCCAGGCAGTCCTTTCAGGTGAGGCACCACTTCACCTGCGAGTCAACTGGGGTGATATACTGTATCCGGTGCTCCCGATGTGGCCATTTATACATTGGGGAGACCCGCTGCAGACTGGGAGACCATTTCGCCGAATACCGGCGCTCAGTCCTCCAGCAGTGGCGGGATCTCCCTGTGGCCACACACTTCAATTCCACAGACCACTCCCACTCCGACATGTCTGTCCATGGCCTCCTCTACTGTCAAGATGAGGCTACACGCAGGTCGATGGAGAAATACCTTATCTGCTGCCTAGGTAGCCTCCTACCTGCCGGCATGAACATTCAACTCACAGACCTCCGTTGATACCCCTGCCCCTCCTTACCCCCATCCCTATCTATTATTTTAGTCTGGTTCTCTTTCTCTTTTTTCCCCCTCACTATAATCTCCCCTCAGCCCTACCTTTCTTTCTCTTTTATTTCCCATAACTCTCCACCTGCCTGCGAGCCCATTTCCCTTCAGCCTATCACTTACCAGCTCTCTACTTTATCACTCCCCCCACTTCTTATCCCCCCCTCGACCATCCCATGTTACTTCACTCTTGATGAAGGGTTTCAGCCCGAAATGTCGTCACTACCTCCTCCCATAGATGCTGTCTGGCCTGCTGAGTTCTGCCAGCATTTTGTGTTTTTATTTATTTCCAGCATCTGTAGATTCACTCGTGTTGCCAGAAAATTTCACATTTTTTCACATGTTGCAGCAGTTGCGTTTTTGTTTTATCACTTTACCTTGCCCTTTGTTAACCACTTTGGTTACTCTTCACTGCTATATTCCTGTGGTTTTGCATTAGCCCCAAACTTTGATATGCTACATGCATTCTTGTTATCTGAATCAGCAAGTAGACTGCAAGAGCAAAATGCTTTTGATGCTGGTGTTTTTGTCATAGTATAAATTGGCAAGTACTGAAGCCCATCCATCACAAGTGATCCTCCCTATTTCATAACTGTGAACTAGCTCCCAATCATGCAAATATATTAACCCTTGCTTTCATATAATATCTTGCATAGCATTGAAATAAGGCTGTTTGAAAGTCATTCATTGGTTTTTCCCTTGCACCTGCAAATTAAACACCAATGATCAAAAAATTTTGAAATGTAAATTTCCTTTAAATGAATTGTGCTGCCCAATCACATCTTAATTTTTAGTAGCTATTATTAGGCCCTTACCCTGAAGCCTGAACATGACTTCATAATTCCCTGCTTCATACATCCTACATTGGGCAGTCAAGTTAATTGGGCCATTGCTTAAATCAGGACTGCTGTTTGTTTGGGTCAACGCAACAAAATCTAAATTGAGAAAATAGCCTGCATTCCCTTTGTTTATTTGCGACACTGTGCTGTTTAATTGGGCTAGGAGACTGTTGCCGAACAGTTTCTAATTCATGTCGGTCATTTGCACTTGCAGGGCCATGAGTCAATATACCATGCTGATCAGTTTTTAAACAGTGTCACTTGACTGTATTTGTGTTCAAAAAGCAGTGATTTTTGTCACTGATGGCTGCTGAGAAATAAACAGAAAGACAAATTGGTTATACTCACTGTGGTTTTAAGCATTCAGGCTTAAAAATGTCAGAAATGGCAGTGAGTAAAAATGAAACAATTTTACTGGTTCAACAAGTTAGGAATTATAAAGCTGTCAACAATCATCTTGAATTCTACAATAAAAATGAAGATTAGAAGAATGCAACTGTCTAAAGCATTGTACGAATGTAGTCCATTATTTCACTAGGTGTCTGTTCATTGACAGTCAATCAAAACAACGTGGCAGATGACTTTGTCCATCGATAGCTATTAGGAGCTAATACAGAGTTTTATAGTACTGTAGAGGTATTGGTTGTGTTCTGTTTCATTTAAATGGGGGGGTGGCCTATCTTTTACATTCCATGCGTCAATTTTTTCATGCACGAGTTCAGATGCGCCATGCAACTCTTGTACCCCATTCAATTCTTCTAAAAATGTTAATATAGACATATTTAGCATTTTTACATGATATATTGATTTAATATAAAAACATTACTTAATGAGACTTTTAACAAATATATTTTGTCTTCTTTTGATTTCTTCCTTTTTCTTAATCACATATTCTTTCTGTAACTCAGACCCAAGCACTAACTTCAGTTTTTCTTCTGTTTCAGTCTGATGTTGTGTTTTATAGTATCTATTAAGATCATGTCTTCTATGATGTGAGCAAGTGTTTTCACAAACACTGCACAATGGTTTTCCTGGCGGACCCACTATAAATACGAACTTTTTCCCACTGTTCATTGAATTCACACTTACAATCACTTTGTGCTTTTCTTTTAGTCATTTTCTTTTGCACTGTGATGGGTAACTGAATGTAAAACCAAGGCTTAATTTTTGGAAAAAGTACAGAACTGCAAATGTTCACAAAGGACAAACAAAGCACAACTCCGTAGCGCACGAATGTCAATTGTAAACTGACTGGCAAAAACCTGTGACGTGCCGCTGGTGCAGACGCCTGGTGCCTCAGGATCAAACAAGTATCAAATGTGCATTGAACAATTATGGAACGACTGCAGAACTAAAGTCCTTCGCTCCTAGTTTGACTCATTGAACATTTTTAAATTGAAAACAGATTAATGTGAAAGAAGATAACATTTGCCAAAAGATGTGCACAAAATAATAAAATCGCTAAAAATAATTGCCAAGTTTTAGATTTATTCTCAGTAAAACCCATTTCTAGCTCTAAGCTACTTGAATTCCTGCTATAGATTTTTTTCTACAAATTGGTTTTTGGTTAAAACTTTTTGCATGAGTAGGCTTACATTTTTGTTATCACTGGGGTGCAATGCACCACTTCTAATCATCCAGTGTGCAACAGGTTAGCCATCCCTGATTTAAATATTTAAATTGTCACTCAGTTCATCTTTTTAATACCTTTTGACTATTTCCAATAATAGGGGCAGCTACCTAATTGGGCCAAAATATATTGGTCCTAAACTGTCCCAATTAACTAGAATCCACTGTATTTAGTCTGTGCTTTCCCCCTCTACCCCCTCCTCCCTCCGTTCATAGGCTTAGATTTGTCCCCTTTCAATTTGTGGAGCGCATTCTGAAATTTAAGTAATCACGCAAGATTAAAGTCAACTATCTCTGTGTCCACCTCTTTTATCCCTCCGATGTCAGAGATGTGTTATACTCCCATTGCTCATTATTTAACTTAAATGGAGAAACTTTGAAAAGGTTTCAGAGCTTCAGAATGTAAAATTCTGTTGCTGACTCGTTCCTTACAATTGGCTAATGACTTTGGAAATGAGCCTGAGTCTTTGATGTCTTGGTTTTGTAGTCAAACAACACTGAAGTTTATCGGCCACTACCAAGAAAAGCTATCCATCGGCAGCACCAATTGGGCATATTTCTATCTGCTGAATATGATTGTCTGATGCAACTTGCAATGTGGCGATTAAAATAAGTTGATATCTTTTAAACAAGGGCAGAACTCGGTTTGTTCACTGGGAAGTGTTGCTGCTCTGGAACACCATCTAGAGGTATTCTTCAGTATGGGTAGAAGATTGTTCATGTTTTCACATTGTGTAGAATCAGATTATTCTTCGATGAATAATATTGTGGGGTTCACTGGATAAATTTCAGTGTCGTTGCATTGACGATCGCTCACTGCTGTCAGGCAACGTGTCTGTGTGTGACGTCCTATCCCCCTCACTGCTCTGTCTCCACGTTTGAGCAGCCTCCCTCGGGGCTGTCAGAGGGTATGCATGTTACCGTAGTTCTGAAATTTATGGAACGGATTGGACTGGATTCTTTTCGGTTTGATGTCTGTTATGTTCTGTGATTTCACCCATTCTTTCTTGTCTTCTGAGCAAATCCATTTTTGATCCGCAGGTTCTTTTCGGAAGTGGGTGGGGGGGTGGATTGATAAACTGGCAGTTCACCTGATTTGTATTACTGCATGGGGGGTGGGGGTTGATGCTGTTTTCTGAGCAAATTTAGTTTGGTGTGAGCTGTAAATTTATTTCTGTACTGAGTGAGGGGAGTGGAGTGCTTTGATATTCTCGCAATTCACCCAATTTGTTTTTCTGCATGGGGGTGTTGATGTTCTTCTTTGAACTTTGATGGTTTTTGATTTATGGCTATCTGAAGAAGATGAATCTCAGAGTTGAACTTTTGAACATTTAACAGTAGGTTAAATTTTTAAATTTTCTGATTTTATTTAACTTGGCTAATGCTATAAGCCCAGTGAATACATCATTTAAATATTTTCATTGTTCCTCCTTTAGCAATTGTATAGTAGAATTTATTGGTAAGTTGACATACGTACACGTAAAACCTGGAAGCTGCCCTCCAAGCCACACACCATTCTGACTTTGAAGTGTATCACTGTTCCTTCACCATCAAATTCTGCAACATTCTCTATAACAGGATTGTGGAGCAACAGCTCTTGAAACACTGCAGTGGTTGAAGAAGACAGCTCATTGCCACTTTCTCAAAGGCAACTTGGGTTGAGTAATTACATTCTGGCTCAACCTGTGAAGCCTGCATTACTTTAATGAGTTGAAAGTAATTGTGAGGTTGGAAGAAAAACAACTAAAATCTTTCCACCATTGATAATTTTAACTCTCTGCATTTGAACAGTCCCTGCTTCTTGAAGTATTTGCAGATCATAAGGTCTAAACCATTTAAACCCCTTCTTCATTTAATCATCTGAAAACATTAAAGAGAAACATATCTTAGTTTTTCACTAATTTAATTTTTCTTTATCCAAACATACCAATAATTTAATGCATTAATTATGACACTAAAATGTGAGTTTGTTTACAGTTCCTGATGTTTAGTTTACAGTTACTGTTCTATAGATTTGCCCGCAGAAAAAGACTGATACACCCACATTTTATCAAACAGCTGTAAAAGGTGTGGCAGTGGAAGTAAGTCATTCAGCAAATTAACAATCACCATTTTTTAAATCTAATTATTGCAATTAACCATTCAGTGCTTGGGAGAATGAGAAATCTAATTTGTTAGGTGGTGTGAAATGAAACTGATGGAACTTTTAAAGAGGATAACTCCTCACAGTGTTATTTACATGGAGTCCCAGAGGTATAATAACAACCTTTCATGTGAGATAATTAATAAGGATGAACTTGTGGAATTAGAGTGAATTTATTGCCCTTGTGTGGAAATAGGATGCAGTGGCAGGAAACTAAGAATGGGGATAAAAGGTGAAATTTATGTTGGGGACCATACTTTAAGTAACTGAGATAATGGGATAGACCAAAAGACATTGGAGTAAAATTAGGCCAATCAGCCCATCAAGTTGGCTCTGCCATTCTATCATGGCTAATCCCAGATCCCACAACCCCACACACCTGCCTGCTCGCCACATCCTTTGATGCCCTGACTGATGAGGAAACTATCAACTTCCACCTTAAATACACCCACGGACTTGGCAGAGCACTCCACAGATTCACCACACTGTGGCTAAAAAAAATTCTTCATTACCTCTGTTCTAAAAGGTCACCCATCAACATTGAAGCTGTGCCCTATAGTTCTGGATACCCCCACCATAGGAAACATCCTCTCCACATCCATCCCATCTAGTCCTTTCAATATTTGGTTGGTTTCAATGAGATTTCCCCCGCAATCTTCTAAATTCTGGTGAGTACAGGCCCAAAGCTGCCAAATGCTCCACATATGTTAACCCCTTCAATGTGGAATCGTCCTCCTCAAGACTCTCCAACGACAGCACATACCTTCTGAAATATGGAGCCCAAAACTGTTGACAAGTGTGACCTGACTACTGTCTAGGACAGGGGTCAGCAACCTTTACCACTGAAAGAGCCACTTGGACCCGTTTCCCACAGAAAAGAAAACACTGGGAGCCGCAAAACCCGTTTGACATTTAAAATGAAATAACACTGCATACAACGTTTTGTTTTGCCTTTATGCTATGTATAAACAAACTATAATGTGTTGCATTTATGAAATTGATGAACTCCTGCAGAGAAAACGAAATTACATTTCTGCATGCAACAAAAACATTTTGAACTCCGAAAAAAAGAGGTTGGGTTGAAGGTTACTTTTAAGTAAAATACTCAATGTCTATTTGAGTTCTTCTTGTATTTATGAAAAACGCCAAACTTAAATTTGCCGCCAGCAGCAAACCAAAAATAACGTCAGCCAGCTGTCAACCTGAAAAATAAAAGGACTATTTCACTGAACAATGAAAACATATGAATATACGTAAAATAATAGGCAATTAAAATATTTATCATACTTGTTCAAGTTGACTCACACCTGACAATGCAGTCGTATTCAGTAGGGATGGATCGATGCTTAGGGGAGTGACCGGGAAGGATAATGTGTTTTTTTCCTCTCTGAACTCACAGAAGCGTTTCCCAAACGATGTTTGCATTGCGATGATTGCAGAATGTAAATACTCCGAATTTATCATGTCGTGACCTTGTTTGAACTCTCTCAAATTGGGGAAGTGAGACAAAGTGCCTTTCTGTAAATCTCTGGCAAGCACTGTCAACTTGCGCTCGAATGCCAAGACATCCTCCAACATGTGCAGGGCTGTGCGTCCTTTCCCCTGAAGAGCTGTGTTCAGCGTGTTCAGGTGCGCTGTCATGTCTACCATGAAGTGTAGCTTTTCCAGCCACTCTGGCTGTTCCAGCTCAGGAAAGGTGAGCACTTTGCTGCCCAGGGAAGTTTTCACTTCTTCCAGACACGCGACAAAGCGTTTCAGCACCTCCCCTTTGGACAGCCACCGGACTTTGTTGTGCAGCAGGAGATCAGAATATGCGCTTTCCAGCTCGTCCAGTAACAAACGGAATTGACGGTGATTTAAACTTTTTGCCATTATTTTATTGACAATCTGAATGACAACATCCATTACTTCTGTGCATTCCGGAGGAAATGTTTGAGCGCACAGTGCCTCTTGGTGCAAGATGCAGTGAAAAGTCAGCAGCTTTCTGTCCAGCGACTTCTGCAGTAAAGCCACAAATCCCTTGTGCGTTCCCGTCATATTCGGTGCCCCATCAGTAGCTACTGACACCAGATGGGTGGTCTTTATTCCTTTGGCTCTTAAACAATTCAAGACAGCCTCACAGATGTCCTCCCCCCGTGTTTGGTCTTTTAGAGGTATCAACTCAATCAGTTCTTCCTGTGGCTCGGCAGAGTTTACATACCGGCAGAACAACGCTATTTGTTCAATATCACCTTTGTCTTTAGACTCGTCACAGGCAATCGAGTAGGCCACAGCTGAATTGATGTCTTTAATTTGCTGTCTTGTGATGTCTTCTGCCATTTTTATGGTTCTGTCTTTGACAGTCTTTGCAGAGAGGGGCATATCCCTGATTTTCTGCACAATTTCACTCTTGTTTTTAAAGTCCGTGAATAGATGTTCTGAAATCTTAATGAAAGATTCTTTTATATATTCACCATCTGTAAACTGCTTCCCGTGCCTGACTATTTCCTGAGCGGCAATATAACTGGCGTATGTCGTTGATTTTCCAGACTTCATCCATTTCTGGAAATGATTTTTGCTCAGATCAACCTTCCGCATCAGTTCCGAAACTGCTTTTTTTCTCTCATCTCCATCCGGATATTTTTGAGCAAAGGCTGCGTGTTTATTCTGGAAATGCCTTGCGACATTTGACTTTTTGTTGTTTGCTAGTTTCTCATTGCATATTAAGCATACCGGTAAACCAGTCTCGTCAACAGTGAAAGCAAATGAATCTGTCCACGTATCATTAAACGTTCTGTTTTCTTCAGTCACTTTTCTTTTTTTAGAATTCTCCATAGTTGGCTTACCTTGGATCGAAAAATTAAAGAAATCGCGCACTGGGGGGTGTCAGGTATTGGCAGTGGTGACGTATATTAATAGCGATAAAAACACGTTGTAGCGGTGTGCTCACGCAGTCAGTAAACTGCAGTCGAATAACTTTATTCGAACTAAACAGCCTTGCTTTTAAGCCTCCCTCAACCCAGCCCCCATGGACGCAGATGCTGCAAAAGACGCGTACTCACAAACCCCCGTAGGCTATCTCCCTTAGCCGGAATGCTGGCTAATTGTGAGCCGTTTCGGATGTGCCAGGAAATGTGTCGCCACACTTAGATTGTACAAGATCACCATAATCTTCAAATTTAGAATTACATTTCAAAAGCTAACAAACTAACATAAAATACATTTTAATTAAATACTGACCAATTATTTCCCAAAGCCACAGGGAGCCGCAGCACAGAGGTGAAAGAGCCACAAATGGCTCGGGAGCCGCAGGTTGCCGACCCCCGGTCTAGGAGATAAAGGCTCAGCATTATCTCCTTGCTTTTATATTCTATTCCCCTTGAAATAAATGCCAACATTGCATTTGCCTTCTTTACCAGAGACTCAACCAGTAAATTAAACTTCTGGGAGTCTTGCACAAGGACTCCCAAGTTTACACCCTGTACACCTCTGATGTTTGAACCTTCTTCCCATTTAGATAATAGTCTACACTATTGTTCCTTTTACCAAAATGCATTATCATACATTTCCCAACACTGTATCTGCCAATTTTCTGCCCATTCTTCCAATTTGTTTATGTCCTGCTGCAATCACATTTCTTTCTCAGCTCTACCTGCCCCTCTACCTATCTTTGTATCATCTGCAAACCTTGCCACAAAGCCACCAATTCCATCACCTAAATCACTGACAAACAATATGAAAAGCAGACGTTCTAATACTGACCTCCGAGGAACAGCAGCCAACCAGAAAAGGCCTCCTTTATTCACACTCCCTGCCTGTCAACCATTCCTCTATCCATGCCCGCATCTTTCCTGGAATGCCAGAGGATTTTACCTTGTTAACGAGCCTCATGTGTGGCACCTTATCAAATGTCTTCTAAAAAACAAGTAAATGACATCCACTGCCTCTCCTTTGTCCACCGTGCTTGTTACTTCCTCAAAGAACTCTTACAGATTTCTCAGGTAAGGTTTCCCATTACAAAAACCATGCTGACTGTGACTTATTTTATCATTAGTCTCCAAGTACCCACAACCTCATCCTTAATAATAGACTCCAACACTTTCCCAACCACAGAGGTTAGGCTAACTGGCCTATAATTTCCTTTCTTTTCCCTTCCTCACTTCTTAAAGAGTGGAGTGACATTTTCAATCTTCCATTTCCCTGGAACTATGCCAGAATCAAGTGATTCTTGAAAGATTATGACCACTGCATCTGTTATCTCTTCAGCAACCTCATTCAGGACTCTGGGATGTAGTCCATCTGGTCCAAGTGACTTAACCACCTCAAGACCTTTCAGTTTGCCTAGCAGCTTTTTCCTTTGTAATAGCAATGGCTCTCACTCCTGTTCACTGACTCCCAAACTTCTGGCACACTGGTAGTGTCTTCCACAGTGAAGATTGATGCAAAATACCCACTGAGTTCATCTACTATTTCTTTGTCCCCCATTACTACCTTTTTCCAGTTGTGCAATATCAATTCTCACTTTTCTTTTACTCTTTATATAACTGCAATATCTTTAAGAATCCTGCTTTACATAATTGGCTAGTCTGCCCTCATATTTCATCTTTTCTCTTCTTATAGCTTTCTTAGTTGCCTTTTGTTGGATTCTAAAAGCTTCCCAATCATCCATCTTCCCACTCACTTTTGCTACTTTACATGCCCTTTCCTTGGCTTTTATGCTGTCCTTAACTTCCCTTGTCAGGCACGGTTACCTACCTCTGCCATTTGAGAACAACAACTTCTGTGGGACATATTTATCCTGCACCTTGTGAACTATTCCCAGAAACTTCAGCCACCTCTGCTCTGCTGTTAACCCCACCAGTATCTTCCTCCAATCCAGCTGGGCAGCAGCTCTCTCCTGCCTCTGTAATTCCCTTTATTCTGTTGTGATACAGATACATGTGAGTTATGCTTCTCCCTCTTAAATTGCAGTATGAATTCAATCATATTATGATCAGTGACTCCTCAGGGTTCTTTTACATTAAACTCCCTAATAAGGTCTGGGTTATTACACAGCACCTAATCTTGATAGCCTTTCCTTGAGTAGGCTCAAGCACAATCTGCTCCAAAAAGCCCCCTTGTAGGGTTTCAACAAATTCCCTCTCTTGCGATCTGACACTAACCTGATTTTCCCAATTCTCTTGTATATTCCTTCTCCCTATATATGATTTCCATCATGTATTTTTTTTTACCCTTGCAGTTTCTTAACTCCACCCACAAAGATTTGACATTCTCTGACCCTATGTCGCCTATTTCTGAAGATGTAATTTCATGTTTTACCAGCAGAGCCACACCACTGCCTTTGCTTTCCTGCCTATCCTTTCAATACAAAGTATAACTTTTGATGCAAACTATGGCCTTCTTTCAGCCATGACTCTGTGATCGCACAATGTCATACTGACCAATCTCCAATTACGCCAGGAGTTTATCCACCTTATTCTGAACGCTACACGCATTTAAATGCGGCATCCTCAGTCCTGCACTCTTCATCCTTTTGCATTCTGCTTCTGTGGAACAATTTAACTCTTTGCACTGTCTGCATTTATACCCAATCATTGGCTTGGACTTCCTTACATTGATGTTACATCCTACTTGTAAACCTGCTGGTTTATCCTTAGCTCTATCATGCTGGTTCCCATCACCCTGACATATTAGTTTACACCGCTCCCAACAGCACCAGTACACCTGCCCGCAAGATTATTGGTCCCCCTTGGATTGAAATACAACCTGCCCCTTTTGTGCAGGTCGCACCTGCCCCAGAGAAGGTCCCAATTATCCAGAAAGCAAAAGCAAGTTTACCAAAGCTGGGTGCAATTGGAAACAGTGTGGATGGAAGCATTAAATAGAAGGGAAGCATTAAATGCTTGAATGAATGTAACTCTGGCAAGTGAATTTTACAGCAATGAAGGATGTAACAAAATACTTCCTTTCTGTACTCTCTGTGGCACTTTTCACAACCTTGGTCATTAATTGATCACTTTAAATACAATGAAGTAATTTTGAAATGCATTTATTGCTTTAAGAGTAGTGGCAAGATTCTACAAGCAGGAATGTGATGATCTGTTCTTAGTAATATTGATAGGTATTGGCCAGAAAACCTGCAATAGCTTCTCGACATCTTGGCCTTGAAGTGAAGAGGATGCCTTTTTTAATATAGTACGTGTAAGATCGAAGACCCAGCAGCAGGGTGATTGTTTGCCAGGAACCTCATGGAATTGGCAGCATACTCACAGCTGCTTTCTTTTCCCAAGCCTTGTTGTACCATACAGCTGGTGGTGGATCAATAAATAAAGGTGTGATAGCATTCAAGGACCAATTATTGTCCATGTACCAATCTTATTAATGATAATCATGTTACATCCTTTTCTTAAAAAACAGGAAAGTAACAGTACATCAAAATAACAGGTCACTTTATCCTTTACTTTGACAATTAGCCCTTGAAATATTGGACCAACATACAGCCTCCCTGTCCTCCAAAGTACATGCAGTTAATCAGTATTTGTACTGGACTCCAGTGTGTTATTTATGCACCCTCTGTAACTGCTTCTCTCATAAAAGCTGCTTTTTGTGGTCTTGATACGATGATGGGTTTTCTGGTGTGGGGCGTCCTTCCTATTGAAACTTGTATGATCTGAGGAGTTTGATCTCCCCGGCCTTCTGCATACCTGGTGTCTGTGTCACCTGTTAGTAAATATAGATCTTCGGTACCTCAATAGCAGCCATGAACCTGTCTTTTGGCCATCTTCTGTTGTCCTCCTATACCTTTTGCTCTTCTGCTTCTAGCAGCCTTTCCCTCGTAGGGTTCTGATGTGTCTACTCATCTCTGGCAGGGTATCTCATTGCTCCTTGGGTTGGGGAATGGAAAAGGCTTGGATATTCCAGTAGGGGTCTGACTACAAGGATTTAATACCTTCAACAAGTCCTTGGCCACCTTCAGTGTTATCTAAATTTTCATCGTTGTAGAGAGGGAGGTGATGTTGTCCGCTGATCAAACTGTTAATCGTTAGAGAACCTCACAAAGTTACCTCTGTGAGCTATGGCTTATTATCTGTAATCTCTGCTTCATGGATGCCATATCTGGCAAACCGTCCTTTAAGCTGGCACGTGATTTATAAGTCTTTCCCAGAGAAATCTGTAAAACTGTCTCCAGATATACTTTGTTATTTTGGTGAATTAGATCTGTCTGGCCTGTTGTTCAGGGCTTCTTGATGAGAATAAAGCAATTCCTTGCTTGCTTCTTTCTAGAAGTCAAAAGGTCCTGCATTTTAGCAAATCTCCAATTTCTCCATTCATTCTGGCTGCTGATGACTCACTCAATATGCAGAACTTTATCGTGTTCTCTCATAGATAGCAAATGATTCTTCCTGTACATCTGTAGATGAGGTTACTTGAGTGCCTAGTTGTCTGTTACAAAGAGAAATGGTCTGAGAAAACGTTCAATGTCACAATGTCTTTTTCTATCCTGACTAATACACTTGCTGTGGGCTATATCATGTCATCTTGTCTGGCTGTCTCTTCGATCTCTTATATTAGACGATGACAACTGGAATGAGTCTTGCTAGATTGACTGCACCAAGCACAGTGTCCTTCACTTTTCTTGTGTCCTCAAGATGAGCTTGGTCAACTGTATCAGCTAATGGCAGATTCTCACCTCAAGGATACCAAATCTTTGTATTCTCCATCTGTGTCATCACAAGCATTACTTGCAACCTCTTATTTAACAGCATTGGTCTAGAATGGTTCATGATATCTGTACAAATATAGACTCAGATTAGTGGATTGAAATTCCACGGAGTAAACAGGACATCGTGGGCCTGTACTCACTGGGATTCAGAAGAATGCTGGGTGACTTCATTTAATCCTATCAAATGATGAAAGGCCTTGACAGAGTGGATGTGGAGAGGATGTTTCTTACTATGGGAGAGTCTAAGACCAGAGGGCACGGACTTAAAATAGAGGGGCATCCTTTTAGAATGGAGATGAGGAGTTTCTTTAGCCAGGGAGTGGTGAATCTGTGGAATTTGTTGCCACGGGCAGCTGAGAAGGCCAAGTCTTTCTGTATATTTGAGGCCGAGGCTGATAGATTCTTGATTGGTCAGGGCATGATACAGGGAGAAGGCAGAAGACTGTGGCTGGGAGGAAAAATTGGATCAGTCATGATGAAATGGTGGAGCAGACTCAATGAGCCAAATAGCCTAATGCTACTCCTATATCTCATGGTCAAAATAAGTACACTTATAAGGATCAACTTTATTTACCATATATATTTACATGTTTATTGGGAAATTGCTCTGGAGTGTTGGTGTTAGAACAATAAGCACAACACTTACACAATTGAATAAAGGTTATGGTGCAATCTGACGTGTGCAGGAGGAAATAATAAGGTGATGAGAATTACTGAAGGTTATTATTTATTATCTCCTTAGATGGCTTCACAGCCTTGTCCAACTGAAATCCCCTTCCCCCCTCCTTTTGTTCAGCTGCCTGACTGCTGCACACACCTCAGTCAAACAACCAACTGGTTCAGATGGTTGATCAACCCCAGAGGATGTACATGGAAAAAGTCATACCAGAAAACTGCACAGCACAAATTGGTTCTTATTTTGCTCAATTGGCTCAATTACACACAATTTTTAGTATTTGATATTAACAATAGCAAACTATTAAAAATATACATAACTAAAATATTTTAACATGGGCGATACACACAAAATGCTGGAGGAACTCAGCAGGCCAGGCAGCATCAATGGAAAAGATTACAGTCAACATTTCAGGCTGAGACCCTTCAGCAGGACGTTTTATTTTAATGTGGGTCTACTTTGAGTACCCAGAGTTCGTGTTGGTTTATTTGCAGATGAGAAAGCCATCAAGTTCAACCATACACATGAATACAGCCAAACAAAGCGGCATTCCTTCAGGGCCAAGGTGCAAAGCACAATACCAACAATCACACACAGCACAAAGCACATATAGCATATGTAATTACAATAACAGAGAAGCACACAGTCT
Organism: Hypanus sabinus; assembly: GCF_030144855.1. NCBI lineage: Eukaryota > Metazoa > Chordata > Chondrichthyes > Myliobatiformes > Dasyatidae > Hypanus > Hypanus sabinus. Next base: position 49,211,115 of record NC_082711.1, on the reverse strand, counting down.
CAGATAAAGTCTAAGTTCCTGAGTATCATGGCTTGTAGATTGATTATGCGTGGAGATGTTGTCCTGGACTCGTGTTTCTACAAGAACAAGTAGAAAGCAGTCCTTATCATGAGGTAATGCATCCACAAATGAAGGCAATCCAGTTTGCTTACTCCCGAACAAATGCTGGGGGGAAGCACCCATCCCGGCGTGCTGCTCTGCCTCCGGCGTTTCCTCCCTAGGCAGCTGCAGCAGGCAACCCTGTGGCATGAGGACTTCCTCCTCCAACAAATGAGCCCTCACAGCTGCCCCTCCATCAGTCTCGCCAACGAGCCACTGAACCAGGCTTGCAGTATTCCACATTACCAATGACAAGCAGGGTCTTGTGATCAATTTCAGGATTAAACTGTATGGAAACAAATTCTGGAAGTTGCTGTCATGTGCAATGATGGATAATACTGAATGTTATTGGGCTTAACACAATTAAAAAAAAACATCTGAATGTTCTTGAAATTCAGTCAACTTACTAATGGAAAAGGAATGTGGCTTTGGAGCAACAAAGGAGAAGCCAAATGCTGAGGTCAGCTTCATGGTTTAGCATAATTGAACAGAGAAGGTCAGCATAAAAGTAGAAATTCATCAAAAGCTGCACATGCAGCAGCAGAAGTGACAATCTATCATAGTGAATTTACAACACCTCTAATACATGCATACTCTTCAATACAATGGGGAAGTTAATTGAGAAATCTGAATTGGCAGTAAGATGAATAGATGAGCAAATTCAGCAAGTATCCATCTTGGATGATTTTTTTTTTAAACTGGATTTTGTGGTGAAGAAGGAACACGTCTGAATTAATTGTGTATGGAAATGTGTTTCCAAAACGGGAGTGCTGTGATATGGGCGTATTTGTGTTATTTAAGCAATTGGCAGTGCACTTGTAACATGATTTGCACCCTGAGGAAATTCTGAAGTGATAACTGTTACGTATTTAATATCTCAGTAACATCGTAGATTTATTGTTTGATTAGCAGTCTTGTTCATTTATAATTCATTATGGGTTATATGTAAAAGTACGTGAATGGTATTCGTCATCACGCTACCACATCATACATGCGTGCCTCACATATAGTAAAGATAAAGCTCAGACACTGATTCCGAACTCCCATATTTTTCTTTTAATTAGTTTTATGTTTTGGAATACAAAGCATGACAATACCTGCTTTTATTGAGCACTTCATGCATTTCCTGCAAGTAATCTGCTTCAGAGACACAGGGATGTATTGATAGAAAATATCTGTTAGAGTGAAACTACAACACAATTCAGTGGAAAATCGTGAAATCAGTGTTAAGTGTGGTCAAGCTTCAAGTTCACGTTCATACTTCCAAACTTTGAGTATTGAAGTCTTTGATGCAGGTCTGAAAACCCCCACCCTTGTGGAAACACTTCCCATGCACAAAACTAACACCACCTGAAAAATTGAATTAGTCATAGTCATAGAAAACTACAGCACAGAAACAGGCCCTTAGGCCCATCCAGTACATACCTAAACATTTAAACTGCCTAGTCCCATCGACCTGTACCTAGCCCGTACCCCTCCTATCCAAGTACCTATCTAAACCTCTCTTAAATGCTCAACTGGAAATCGCATCTACTACTTGCACTGGCAGATTGTTCCACACTCTCAGCACCATCTGAGTGAAGCCTTATGTTCCCTTTCTACATTTCACCTTTAACCCATGACCTTTAGTTGTAGTCTCACTCAATTTCTGTGGAAAAAGCCTGTTTACATTTATCCTGTCTATACTCTTCATCATTTTGTATCCCTCTATCAAATCTCCTCTCATTCTTCTATGCTCCAGGGAATAAATTTCTAACCTATTCAGTTTTTCCTTATTATTCAGGTCCTCCAGTCCCGGCAACATCCTTGTAATTTTTTTTTCTGTACACTTTCAATCTTACTTACATCTTTCCTCTAAGTTGGTATCCAGAGCTGCACACAATTCTCCAAATTGGGCCTCATCAACATCTCATAAAATTTAAATGTTACATCCCAACTCCTGTACTCAATACTTTGATCTATCAAGGCCAGTGTGCCTAAAGCTTTCATAATGGCTTTATCTAACTTTGGCACCACGTTCAATGAATTATGGACCTGTATTCCCAGATCCCTTGGTTCTACCACTCTCCTCAGTGCCCTACTGCTCCCTGTGTAAGGCCTACCCTGATTGGTCCTCCCGAAGTGCAACCTCTCACACAATTCTTTATTAAATTCCATCTGCCATTTTTCAGCTCAGTTTTATTGCTGTTCTAGATCCTGCTGCAAGCTTTGATAGTCTTCTTGGATGTCCACTACTCCACTAATCTTGATGTTAACATAATCCCAACGTACCGATGTGGTTATAAAAAAAGGCAAGACAGCAGCTATACTTTATTAAGAGTTTGAAGAGATTTGGAATGTCAACAAATACACTCAAAAACTTCTATATTTGTCTGTGGAGAGCATTCTGACAGGCTGCATCACTGTCTGGTATGGAGGGGCTACTGCACAGGACCGAAAGAAGCTGCAGAAGGTTGTAAATCTAGTCAGCTCCATCTTGGGTACTAGCCTACAAAGTACCCAGGACATCTTTAGGAAGCGGTGTCTCAGAAAGGCAGCATCCATTATTAAGGACCTCCAGCACTGAGGGCATGCCCTTTTCTCACTGTTACCATCAGGTAGGAGGTACAGAAGCCTGAAGGCACGCACTCAGCAATTCAGGAACAGCTTCTTCCCCTCTGCCATCCGATTCCTAAATGGACATTGAATCTTTGGACACCACCCCACTTTTTTTTTAATAAACAGTATTTTTGTTTTTGTACGTTTTAAAAAATCTATTCAATATTTGTAATTGATTTACTTGTTTGTTTATTATTACTAATATTTTTATTTTATTATTTTTTCTCTGCTAGATTATGTATTGCGTTGAAATGCTGCTGCTAAGTTAACAAATTTCATGTCACATGCCGGTGATAATAAAACTGATTCCGATTCAATATAACACTTTTTCATCATTTGCATCTGCCATAGGGGATTTTAAAATCTGTGCTATTTTAGCATGAAGAGGGGTCTCCAGATTATAAATGACCCAATTTACAGAAATTTGAATTTATACTGTACAAATTCTCTAAAACATTTAAAAATATTTTTCAAATATAATAGAAATGTATTATGTTTTTATTAATTGGATACAGTGCTTTAATTATGGGTAATGTCGCACTGTTTATGCAGTTGAAATGATAGCAAAGCGAAACTATGTTTCTGATTTGTGGAGAAATCATCTTATGGACATTTCTCAAAAATGGAGCTCATATGAAAGCTGGGGTTGCCTGTGGGTGTGTTTTAGACGCTCTGAATGTATCTAATAAAAACTGAATACTGCATGAATAAAATTAGTAATTTGTTCTGTTATTTTCATAAAATGATGTGAAGTTATTTACAAAAATAACATGTAAATTAGGAGCAGAAGCTGGCCACTTTTTGCCTACTATGCTATGCTATTTAGTAAACTGATGCAAAATACCTGGTTATATCATCTGCCATTCGCTGGTTTTCTGTTGTTAATGTCCAGGATGCCCTTTCTGTAGGACTAATACTCGCATTCTTATCACTTCCTAAAGTATCGACTGAGATACTATTTAAGAAAAATCTTTCTGGGTAGATTTATCTCGTACTCCAATTTTCTTTTCTTATAGTTCTTTTTCACCATTATTTATAGTTTTTAATGCTTTGACCAGTTTTCTGATATGTCACCTATGCACTTCTATAGGTTTGATGCCCTCTTTAAGCTTTGAAGTTGAGCACAGTTTAAGGTTACTTCACTTGGATTTTTTTTCTCATTTAAATGTATTTATTCTGTGTATTCTTAAAGATCTCTTTAGATGTCTACTGCTATAATGATCCCTTAACTTAATTTGCCAGTTAACTTTAGCTAGCTGTGCCCTCATTTAAGACTGGAATACGGCTTTGGTCCCATTCTTCTCTCCAACAGACTGAATATAAAGTTTGATCTTGTTTCAGTTGCTCCTTGCTGCTGCACCTTCATGATGATCATTAATTAATCCTGTTTCATTGTGTAATATTAGGTCTAATATGGACTGTTCCATAATAGTTTTGGAATGTGCTATTTTAATAAACTGAAACATTAATAATTTATGAGCTCCTCATCAAAGCACCTTTTAACATGTAATGTTTCTGATATTTAATTCAGACTGAACGGTTTAAAATCGGATAATAAGGCATTAGCCTTTGTTGTGAATAAACTAAATTTTAATGTAATATGAAATAATTTTATTTATTTATATTTGAATATAATACAGTGAAGGACCTTTAATGAGTGTAGATGTTAAGAACAATGAAACTACTTTTAGCATTTTGAAGCATGTGGGTTATTTTCTTCAGGAGCATCTGTTAAAAAGAATGCACCAGGATACCAGATTCAAATGTATTTTTCATTGAAATGGAATTGATGGGAGTTGTGAGCTATTAAGTTTTAAAATGCTGCCCTCTTGTCCAGGTTCATGGAAAATATAATTTCATTATGGTGGAACAGAAATTTAATTTATAACTTCACTTTACAAAATTGGTGCAATTCCAAGTGTTGCATGTGCCTGGATTATTGATTGTGTTCAAATTGCAAGCTTTACCTCAGTCGATTTGCCTACATACAGAAAAGACTGCGCAAAGTTGGTTTTGTTTGGTTGATAGCAATAACTTTAGCACTTCTTTGAGATACTTAATTCGTTGATTGAAATCTGATGTATCTGTTCTGTTCAAGACTAGTTTGGTGACTTCAGTTTTCTGTACTGTCTGTGTGAGAAACGGATATGATAACATTAAAATTTTCTCCATCACAATTTGTAAATGTCTCTACTGTAATGTCAGGCAAGCTCTCACACAACCATCAGGAAAAAAACGGAGCATTTGATGCCTGTGGATTTTCTCCGAGATTAAAAAGTATGCTTTTTTCAATGATGCTATTGGTTCCTGTTGAGGAATGTGACAAACCTTGGGTTGAATTGACAGTCTGCAGATGGATAAATCCAAACCGTTGATGACACAATCCAAATAATCCAATATGCAGTAATGTCTGATGAATGTTATTTAAACAACATGTAAACACCATTTCTTTCTTTGCCAGTGTTTCCTAACCTGCTGAGTACTTCTGTCAATAGTTGGGTGTATAAAAGGAGGACGGGAGGTGTGAATACCGGGCCCTGGTGAAGGACTTGTCAAATGGTGCCAGCTGAAACATCTGAAGCTCAACAAAGCAGGAAGACCAAGCCTGCTTTGCTCCCTATTACGATTGATGATGAGTATGGATGTGATGAGGACCTACAAGTTCCTAGGAGTGCACCTGGATGACAGTATGGAGTGGAGCACCAACACAGTCTGTGTCCAAGAAGGGCCAGAGTTGCCTCTACTTCCTGAGGAGACTGATGTCCTTTGGAGTATGCAGCCCTCTCCTTCACATGTTCTACCAGTCTGTGTCACCAGTACAATCTTCTCTGAGTGGTGTGCTGGGACAATGGCATAAACAGAGGTGATACCAACAGGCTCAATAAACTGATTCAAAAGGCTAGCTCTCTTATAGGAGTCAAACAGGGCACACTGGAGACTGTGGTAGAACAAAGGACCTTATGGAAAACCCTGGCAATTCTGGACAAAGTTTCTCACCCTCTGCATGCCACCTTGGTTGAACAGAGGAGTACTTTTAGTAATAGACCAAGACAGTTGTGTTGCTCTAAAGAGTGCTGTATGAAGTTATTCTTCCCCTCTGCCATTAGGGTCTATAATGAATCAACCTAGAGCCAGGGAAGTGATGACAACCCCCCCCCCCCCCGTTAGACAGTTTGTGGTAACTTATTTTTATTCTTTCTATTTCCCTTTTAATACTTATATCTGTGTACTTGTAATGCTACTGTGACACTGTAATTTTCTTTAGGATCAATAAAGTATCTATCTAGATAATTTAGTAAAATGTACAGAAATAGAAGAAGCAGAATGAATAAGCGTAATAGGTTTAAAAGTAAATTGAAAAGCGTGCAGGATTAGGTTTGGAATGAAGGAATTAGTGAAGAAAGTATAATTAAAGACAGAAATATTTGAATTAGGAACCAATGTAGATCATTTGGTCCCACATGCTCATATTGTCATTAATAAATTTGTGTTAATAGTTGTCGAATTGTAGAGCACAGGAAGAGGCTCTTTGGCCCATCGTGGCCAACCCAACCTTGCTCATTTGTACTACTAATCACATTTGGCAGAATCGGCCCATTTCCTTTGTTGTGTCTATCCGAATGCGTGACTAAATGTCTCTTCAAAGTTTTGATTGTATATGACTCCACCATCTCCTCAGGAAGAAAGTTCCATATACCATGTTAAAAAAGCAACTTGCCGCCTCAGTCTTTAAAACTCATTCTTGCACCTTAAGCCTATGCTTTCTTGTTTTTGATGTTGTTGCCATGGGAAAAAAGATTCTGATTATCTATGTATTTGCCTCTTAGAATTTAAAATTCTGATCTGTGACCTCAAGTCCATACTCCTGTTAATCACAATCTTTCACCCACTTGCTTATCATGTATATGTCATCTGCTTTAAACGCAAAGTCATAGAGTAACACAGTGTGGAACCAATCTCTTACAGCAAACTCATTCATGCTAATCAAAGTGCCATTTACATGTATTTGGCCAATATCCCTCCAAACCTTTTCAAATGTCTTCTAAAAGTTGTAGTTATCCCTGCCTCTACCACTTTACTCAGCAGCTCGTTCCATATTCTCACCACCCTCTATGGAGGGAAACTTGCCTCTCAGTTCCATTCTTTCTCTTCTCATCTTCAGTCTCTGCTCTCTAGCTTTAGACTCTCCTATGCAAGGGAAAGGAATGTGACCTTATCTATCCTCTTTACGATTTTATAAGCCTCTTTAAAAGCACCCCTGAGCCTCCTTTGCTTTGGGCAAAATGGTCCAAGCCTGTCCAGTCTCCCCTTGTTAGTCAAGCCCTCCAGTCTTAGATAGACACTTTATTGATCCCAAAGGAAATTACAGAGTCGCAGTAGCATAAGTGCACAGTTATACAAATATCAGAAGTAAGAAAGAATAAAAAATAAGATGCCTCAAAGAGTCTGACAGGAAAGGGTAATCACTTCCCTGGTTCATCAGTGTCCTTGAGAACATCTTCTGCATTGTCTCTAGCTTCATCACATTCTTCCTCTAGTATGGTGATCAGAACTGCATACAGTACTTCAAGTGTGATATGCCATGGTCTTGCCCTGGCTGACAAAGGCAAGCATATTGTAGCCTTTTCTCACCACCATAACTAGATGGGAGCCACTGTATGTACCTGTGCCCTAGGCTTCACTAATCTTCAGCACTCCTCAGGTCCCTGCCATCTACTGTGTATGTCCTGGCCTGCTTTATCTTCCCAAAATGCATTACTTCACTCTAGTCCCATTTATCATTCCTTTGTCCACGTTCCCATTGTAACCTAAGACAAGATTCTTTGCCATCCACTCAACCACCAGTTTTGGTGTCATCCCTGAATTTCGCCTTCATGCAAACTCCATTCTCATCCAAGTCATCAATATACAAGAGAAATGGGGAAAAAAACACTGCTCCCTGTGACACAACATTGGTCGCAAGCCTTCAGTCCAAAGCTATTGTTTCTATTGCTCTATGAGGAGAAGAATTCGAAGTGTAATGACCCTCAAACAAAATCAACTGCCTCATCTCTTTCTTGGATGGGCAATCTCTTAAATTTAAATAATTAAAATAGTTAAGAACAATAACAGAAGCAAGAATCTGTGAGCAATTGTAGTTAAATTGTACACCTAATAATAGTATAATTACTTTGTCCTTGAATTTGAGCAGCTTTATTGCTGTAATGGTATTATTTCAGATCATAAAGTGTGAATTATGTCATAATCTTTCTGCCAAGGGAAATCCCACCTGATCCTCTCTATAGATAAGTATTAAAATTTAATGATCTATAAGATTTTATACTGGTTTTGTTCCTTTTTTTTGGTGCTAAAATGAGGAAGTTGCAGAGAAGAAGAAGCAGGAAATGCTGGAAATGTTTGGTGGATCAGTTACCAACTGTCTAAAGAGAAACTAATTTAGTGCTTCAACTCAGATACCCTTCATCAGATTGTAGTGAAATTGAATTAAAGGAAAACTAGGTGGATTTTTAGCAAGATAAAGTCAAAACAAATGCCAATGCTGACAATCTAAACTAAGAGCAGAAGATAGTGGAAATACTCAGAATGTGGGGGGAAGAACAATACATAAAAGATTGGTCTGGCTTGTAGTAAAACAGAAAGGCTTTTGTGATTGGATACATGCAGGTTGCTGAGGGAAATGATGAATGTTCTGAAGGTTTTGACTACAGTCTTCCATTCCTCCTTGGTAATGGAGGGGTTTCAACTGTTTCAACTGAAGCATATCAGGTCCGTTTCCTTACAAATTCCAGTTGGTGAATTAAGACAAGGGTAGGGCATGCAACAATTAACCTCCTTAAAGGAGAAGGTGGTTGAGGGGAAGTGAGGGAAAGAGGGATAAGGAATTTGAGGTAAATTTGTCTGGACAAGATATTGCCCAATAGAAATGGGATGAGGGTGGATCAGGTACTCATTTGTATGAAAGATTCCTTTAATCTGTTTAGAGCGTACATAATCTTAATGGGCATGGAAGCATTGTAGTTAAATTACTGACTCCCAGGTAAATTGTGTGTTGTTGATCCACTCATGAGAGAAAATTTCATCATGGCAATTGGGGAACTTAAATTCAAGTAATTGTATAAATTTGGAAATTAAAAATAATTGCAATTTTAGTGATGGCAACAACGATCCACTGGATTGCTATAACAACCATCTGGTTCATGTTTAGTCTCAAAAAGCCAGTGTGGTCAACTCCAGTCTTAATCCTCAGTTCAGGAGCAATTAGAAATGAGTAATAAATGTTGATATTATCAACAACTTCCGGATTTAGTTTAATATTCATGTCAGATTCTTTTATTTATCACATGACGTCAAAACATACACTGAAATGCATTGCTATGTCTTGTAAAGGAATTAAAAATAAAAGTCAGCTTGAAGGAAAGATTATATAGATTATATGCTTCCATAAAATTTGCTAATTATTAGCTACAGCTATTAAAATAAGAATTCTCCTGGGGACGGGAATGTAACACACTATCTGATTTGTGTGAATTGCTGGCTCTTCATGACTAAAATGGAGAAGAAACTTCAGGGAAGTTGCTGTGCCACTTCTGTGTCCCTGGCAAATGCAAAAGGCAGCCAGACGCAAAATTCCCAACAATCTGCTTGCTGCTCCATGAACCCCATTTGTCCCCCACTGTGGTAGAGTTTATAGGTTCATAGCCTTAACCGTCAAATCAGCATACGCCAAGCTGGAGAGGAAGCAAGTTGATATTTTAGGACATTTAAGACCAGGAGAAAGAGGATGTAACAAACACAATATGCTGGAGGAATTTGTGTCAGACAGCATCTGAGGACGAGAATAAACAGTCAATATTTTGAGTGAGGCCCTTCATCAGGACTGGAAAAAGGAAGCCAGAGTAAAAAGGTGTGGGGGTGAGGGTGGGTGAGAGAAGGAAAGTATACAAGCTGGTGAGTGACAGGAGAAACCAAGTGAGTGGGGAGGTAGGTGAGTGAAGAGAGGGGATGAAAGGAGAAGCTGGGAAGTAATACATGGAAGAGGTAAATGGCTGAAGAAGAAGGAATCTGCTAGGAGAAGAGTGAACCACAGGAAAAATTATGAGGAAGGGCACTAGAGGGAGGTGATGGGCCACAGAGAGGGGAGAAGAGGGAGCTGGAATGGAAAAAGTGAGAAGTGGAAGAGGTGGAGGGGTGCAATTTTATTGGGAGTGAGAAAATTGACGTTCATGCCAATCAAGAAGATAGTTGATTACAGGAGATTACAGACAGTGAGCAAATCTTTGTCTTATACTCACAGGTTTAAAAATTCTAATAGAGTGTCCAATACTGAAACAGGCTCCTTGGCTCACCACTGCCATGTCAACCATTTAATACTGATCTGTACTAATCCCACTTGGTCTGCAGTCTTCTTTGCCTTGGTCATTCAACTGCAAGTGTACATTTTAAAGGTTGTGAACGTGCTTGCCTCTACTGACCTCACAGAGTGTGTTCCAAACACCAGCCGCTTCTGGGTGAAATATTCTCTTGTTTGTATCTGATCTGAACCGCTTGCTGATTGCCTGAAACCCACCGCTTGAAAATGTTTATGTCTGCTATGGGGCAAAGTTTATGACAGTCTGCATCCTCATAATTGTACATCCACATCAGGTCCTTGGTCAGCCTCATCTGACCCGAACAAAATAAAATAAGCTTAATCAGGTTCTCATATCTGCAAGCTACATCCTGGTGAATCTCCCATACATCATACATAAAGCAATCATACCCTTTCTATACAGTGGTAATCAAAACTGTACCTTGTAGTCAAGATGTTGTTTTGCCAGTATTTTATCAAGCTGTACCACAACTCTCCTGCACTTGTATTCTGGGTGCTGGCTAACAAAGGCTGTCATCCCTTGTGCTTTTTTTTAAACCATCCTATTGCCTGTGGTGGCTTCACAGTATTGTGTATATCTGTGTATATCCTATTTTTATTTCACCCCCCAAAATAGATTACTTCACATTATACAAGGCTAAATTCCAAAAAAGAACTTGAAGATGACAATAGAAATGTTTAGGCTAATACACACTTTCATTGGGCCAGAATTTGTGGGCAAAATAATAGCAAGTTTGGTATACAAGATTGTTGTCTAAATCTAGCTTTATAAGGAAATAGACCTAAAGTGGTTCTGTTGGAGGGAAAAGGCAAAGTTTTTAGTTTCTCCTGTCAACATCAGTGATTTGTGTCCACACACTGCTCGTGTGCTAGTCTGTAAGGCATTCAAGGTTCTACTCTACATTAACTTCTACTTAAGCTCACCTTAGAAAGGTAGAATTGGCATTTAACAATGTAATAGCTTTTGCATTAATGAAACACATGCTTCTGTAATGAGCATGGTTTTCTTCAGCTTAGAAAGGGACCCAATGAATTGAAAATGTTCTGTCATCAGTGACATTTAAAATTTTAATGTTTTGTCTCAGTTTCTCTTTTTGTAGGCTTTAATTATGCTAAGTCCTGTCAGTTTTCTGTTTCTTGAGTCTTACGTTTAATTAGTCAAGGAGATAAGATCTTTAAACTTGATGTTCATGTGTCCCTTTTTGCTTTTCCAGCAATTTATAGTGAAAAATGTTTTTGAATTGCAGCTTGCAATTTTAAAAATGTAATTAATGGGGATTTCCCAAGATGCTTACCTAGCAAATCTTCTGGGCCAAGATTTCATGAAGGTCAGTGAGCCTTGAAGCGGAACTTCTCTGAAAACATGTTATTATAGATTGAGTTCCCAGTTAATGCACTTGCATCAAATTTGGTGGGAATGGGGGCAGGAAAAGTGAGGAGAGACACCAATTCATTGCCTTTGTCAAAAAATTGATTACCCATTGAAAATTGTTGGAGTCAGTTGTCTCTTGTATTGCGTTTCTCTAAAACTTAACAGAGGTTTGCATTTAGCCCAGACTGCAGTTCCTGCATAAAAACCTTTGTAGGCTATGTAGAGAGACAGCAAACGACAACTTATCAATTCAGGCATCAAATAAATTATAGTATTATGTGGCTCTTTATTATCGTCTTTATGATTGATGTAATTGTAACATTTCTTAATTCAATCTTGCACCTCTTGAATCCCAGCCTTCCATGTGTGCATTTTCAATTTGCTGTCATTTAGGAAAGTGGTGACACATGATGCGTTCCAACAGTCGGCATAAAGACTAGGTGTTCGACATCATCCCACTCTGTTGCTTCTGAGTAGCTAATTTTTGGGGAGAGAAGCATCCAAAATTGTCTGATCTTGATTTAAAAATAGTGATATATTACAAACATAATATTCACTTTATTAATCCTGTTGTCTTTGCAAAACTTTAATAAGCTCTTTTATATATTGCACATCATGACCATTGAGTATTAATCCTATTTCTGAACCTAGGAAAGTAGCTTTCATAACATGCGTGCACCCTGATTGAATGAATCCAGTGGGTTGTAGATGATGTTTGCTTCAGGCAGAACTAATGAGCCCCTCTTGTGTGGTGCAGAATGCCTTGTGATTGCTGAATTAGATGTGTAACTGAACCTGTTTGGGAAAATCTGGGTGTTTCAAGATCATCAGATGCAATGTTTACAACATTTTCTGTTGCCTCTGGTTATGATAGAGAGTATTGTTGTCTCCCAGTTAAAGAGTTGGGAAGTTATTCAGAATATATGATGGAAAGCAAGTGATGGAATTGTGCATGTACTGGGTATCTTACAAACTTAGCATACAATGAACTAGTATACAACTTGAATGCTGCTTGATCTATTAAAGTTTAATTACTGCTTTGGGACGAGAGACAAACCAAATACTGTAGGTAGTTTGCAGTGCTCAGTGAAGTCCAAAGCGTGCTTTAATTATAAAACCAGATATTGTTTACATTTTCTGTGAGGAAACCACTATGCTAGAGGAAGAGAAAAATCTAAACATAAGTTTAAGGAAACTTTTATTGCTGACTAAAGTGATTTGGCTTTGAATAGGGACTTTGTGTAAAATTCAATTGCTAATATTTAACTCTGTTAGAAAATGAATAGGAATTGTATTTTCTGCTTTTAATCTCACTGATGTTTCAGTAAAGCCTTTATTTAAGAAGTGTCTGAACAGTGGGAGAAATAGTGTGCAATGAGCTGACAACCTTAAAGCTATTTACAGCTTAGCTGCACATAATGCACACAGAAATATTCTGTGATGTGCACCTTATGCCAGTATTAGTTCCAAATGGTCAAAAGTAGGCAGTCAAAGTCATTTGTTTGTACAAGGTGATGCACATTCCTTGAAACAATTTGCATTGAACTTAGTCATGCAAATGATCCTTATCATCAAGTCTTTATGGAATTATATTTTAGTTTTGGTTTTATTTAGGTATTCTCATGTCAAATGTGTAAAACGGGACCCAGAACTATTTTGCACGTTTCATCATTGTTCAAATAAATCCTCAGACTTTGTAAAAAAAAGAATACTTCAAAATATGAGTGTAATTAGTTTTACAAATGATTAATTGTTAATTAATGTCTACAGTTCACACAAAGCATTGTTGTGCAAGAAATGTGTCAACATCACTTAGAGATGTCTATCTTTCACTTAAGTATGCAATATGCTTTTTGTTCAGAAAGTGCCAAGCTCATCTTAAATTGCTTCGTTTGTCTTTTTTTCTACATTGAATTAAATGAACTTTGTTTAATAAAATGTTTTAAAGGAAAGCTTTAATTTTACTCTTCAAATTGTAAGGCAATACTGTTATGGGAAAACTTGGAAAGTCATGCGTGTTGAAAAGTAGAGACACCTGTTGGGCCCCTAACAGAGAGCGACGCAGGGATTAATCGACCAGTAGCTTCTTTCACGAATACTACAGCTCACTATTCCACTGAGGGCCATTAGTGAAAAATAATGGAAACTTATTGCGGCTGAAAGTCTCCTTATGTTATAAACGTACTTGGATTGTTTGCAGAAGTACTGTGTTTATAAAGTGCTTGAGAAAAATAAGCTGTCTTTCTGAAGTGTAGGTAACTGTAAAACATTTGTCCCAGTCTAAAAAAATGGAAGCGAATTCGAACCATGAGGCTGAGAAGTGTCTGAAAGAGGCTGACAGCAGGCCTGTTATGGGTAAGTCACCAATCATTGAATAGATGGATTACCTTACATATGTGAACTCTTCTAAGCATCAGAACTCCATTGCATGAATAAGAAATGGCTGTGAAAAGTACTAGTAGTTTGCTGATTACAGACTCTGGTTCTGAGCCCTGGTTTGTTTGTTTTGCAGGAAGCTGTCTCAAAATAGCCTGACTAGTGTACAGCTTTCTCATGCTGATGTCAGAGTATAAATCGAGAAATGGCTCTCAGTAACCAAGGCGTTGGGTAGAGTTTCTACTCTCTAAGCAAGGACAAGTAAATGGTTGAAGTCTGTTAATTGTTTCACAGCATCATGCACATTTTTTAGAGATGAAGTGAGGGTACAGTGTGCAGTAACCAGTACTCCAATGTACTTAAAGGCTGACAAAATCATGAAGGACAAGTTTCAGCTCAAGTGGAAAAGACTGAGGTTTATCTGGATAACTGCCCAGAATTTGCTGCTATATTTTCAAGGTGAAACAGCTGAGATGTTCTCTACTAATCTGGTTTTGGAATCATAAAATAATGATGAATTTGATTAAATCTTTGTTTACACTTTCATTCTGAGGAAATGTTTACTTTTCTTCTCAGCAAATGTTTCCGACATGTTTTGGTTATCATTTGCTATTTTGAACGAGCTTTGGGTGTAGTAACATTCTTTGATTCTTGAAACAATTGATCAACCTAACCACCTTTATTTAATGTATTTACACAAGGCATCCCAGTTGGGCTTGGCTACCCTCACTAAATCCTCATTTTGGATCATCCTTCAACTATGAACTTATTCAGATAGCTTGTCAAGAAGCATTACATGGGGGTCATTGAGAGAGTTACGGTGGACCCCATAAATGCCAGCAGTAGTTAGAGAAGCCTGGCCAATTTCTGTTTTCCATTCTCTGCCCCTCCCAAACCTATACTCCACCCTTCCCCTCCCATCCATCCCTTCCTCTCCCACTCTTCCCCCTTCTCCTCTCCTCCCGACCTCTGATCCACATTAGTTCAAGACACTTGTCCCACTTTATCCGCAGTATGTCGATAGTTGATTACAAATAATACAACCGAGGTATGGAATCAGAATGTATCATTATGGGCAGTATCAGCTCACATTTTATCGATCTTGTGCTTGGAGAATGTGGTTTCACATTTACTTATAACATTACACTAAGCATAAGTAGGATAGTAATTTGCTTACATAGTAGGAAAGTAATTCACTCATGCCTATTAGAAGAAATGCAAGAAGCTACTTTCGCACTGATGCTTCAAGGAGGAAAATATTGTCTAATATTAACGCTCTTTGGAAGGCCCTGTGCATGTCTCATTGACTCAATATAGTAGCACTGCAGCTGTCTAGAAGGAAAATTGGAAGTTCATGGAGTGCACTATTTTCCTTTCTGTATGATTTTTCTTTGGAAATGGATTATGTTGCACCCAAAAACTTGATGTGACAAAACTTTAAAGGGATGTGTCCAGAAATTAAGAAGTTTCCAGATCTTAACACTTGTATGTAAAATGTGGAAGGAAACAAGCAAGGGATCAGAATATCATAAGATATATTTGCAGAATTAGGCCATTTGGTCCATGGAGTCTGTTTCACTATTCAATCATGGCTCATTTTTTAAACATTTTCTCAAACCCATTCTCTCACCTCCTTCCCATAACCCTTAGCCCACTATCAAAAACCTATCAATTTCTGTCTTAAATATCGAAAGATTTGGCCTCCACACTCCTCTGGCAATGAATTGCACCCATTCACTGCCCTCTGGCTAAGAAATTCCTCCTCATTTCAGTTCTAAAGGGATTCTCTTTTACTCTGAGGCTGTGCTTTCAGATCTTAGACTCTTCCTCAACTGTATCAATACTCAGTAGTATTTAATTAGATCACTCCCCCCCCCCCCCCCCCGCCCTTCTGAACTCGGGAACTCGGCCAGAGCCCTTGAACGCTTGCCTTTCAATCCCAGGATCATTCTTGTTAATTACCCCCCCCCCCCCAAACACCCAGCGGGATCATCTTTCCTTAGATATGGAGCTCAAAATTGCTCACAAAACAAAGGAGGAGTTCAGAGGGAGTTTGGCGCACTCCTGATAAAATATCCTGTGCGTTTGACTGTGTTCTGGACATCTGTAATGAAACTGCTCTGAATTGACTGTATTGCTCGGGCCTCAAAATACTTAACAGCTGTTGTCACCAACTACTGCTCCATTTTTGACCTCCTTTTCCTCTCAGACTTCCATAATGCCTCCCAACCTCAATCTCTTCCTAGTGACTGCCTGAATAATTTCAATGCAGCTCTTGCCCATAGCATGGGAGCCATCTTGGCCACAAATGTGGAAGATTCCAGCTTGCCAAATTGTAGCCATAGGGCAAGAAACAGATATGGAATTTCATACCAAGTTGCCTTTTTTAGTATTGTACAATTGTAATACAATTGTATTTTTTGTTTTGGAAGAAGGAAAAGTGAGGAAAACAGAAAAGAATATCAAAGATGGGGTTCAAGCCAATGTTTCGAGGAAACAATTACTCTAAAAGCTGGCAATTGGAGACATGAGAGAAAAAACAAATGAATTGAAATTAAAAAGCTCACTGACAACTGTGGGGAGAGATGAATAACGAGAGTGGTTATGTGATATTGTTAATTTGAATGTTTGACTAAACTTGTTAAACTTGTGTTAAGCAAATGATTAACTTGTTACAACCAAGGCTGCAATAGCTCTGGATGGAAGGTGAGATTACCAAAATTGGTAAATTGATTTCATATCATCACATATACCAGGTTGCAGTGAAAAACCTTGTTTTGCATGCATCCAGACAGATCATTCCACCATATTGGTGTCATTTGCACCTTGGCCTGGAGGAATGCTGCTTTGTTCGGCTGTAATCACTGGAAACTCAGGGTCATCATTGAGGACTGAACAGTGATGCTCTGAAAAATAGTCACCCATCTTCTCCATTGCAAAATTGACCATGCCATGGCTATTGAATGCAGCACAAGAGAAAGTGCTGCTTGAAGGGGAATGCTTGGTGTGATCGGAAGAGTGTGCCAGGAAATCACAGGGGAGTGGTCTTTCTGAATGCTGAAAAGAGAGGACAGGAGAAAATACACATCTAGTGGTGGATTCTGTTAAAGGTGTCAGAAATTATGAGGGATAGCTTATTGAATGTTGAGATTAGTAAGTCACAAGGGGCAGGCAAGACTGGGAGAATAGGAGATGAAATTGGAAACCTGTCAACTAGAGTATAATGGAAGCCACTGTTAAGCAAAATAGAAACCAGCTAACGGATGCATTGGTGTGGAAAATCTTTGAATTAGAGCTGATCCAAATATGGAGGGACAGAGTGAAAGAAACAGGTGGATGAAGTTGTAGCTAAGATAGCTTGGGGATTATTGGGGTTTTTAAAGAATATTGGATCCTAACCTATTCTGGTGCTAAAAATATCAAGAAAGGCAAGAGTCCAATATCAGCTATATAGAAGTAAGAGCAGTGTGGATATTGGCAACAACGGTCATGAAAGTTTTGAGGTCTGTACAAAGAACAGTATCTGAGCTTTTTTTGCTCCAGCCACATTTTAACTATCATCTCTGAGGATCATTCAGAGACCTTATTTTCTCTTTCCAACCTCTTGTAACCTTAACATAGTCTATCTCTGCATCTTTGTTTTTCCCTGCTGTTTTCCAATTTTGTGGGTTAGCTTTGGCCTTCTGGTCCTTCTGGTTCTGTACTTCACCTGCACTTAGAAAGTTACCCATGGAGCTCTCCCAGGATCTATTATTGGTAACTGTCTCCTTCTGGTTTCTTGTTACAGTTAGTTGCTATCATTTGCAGGAACAGGATTAGCTCTACTTCAATATCCAGATATCACCCATCTTTAGCACTCTGTTTCTCTTTTTAACCATGACCATTTCTTTTATCAGATTCTTTGCTTGCCATTTCCTCCAGCACAATGCTAAGAATACAAAAACCATCAGTTTTAGTTACTACTATGATTGATTTCAAACTATTGGCTACCTGAACCTGCCTGATTAAAATCTCGTGATTGAATACACACCTGAACTTCAACCACCAATATTCCATGCATTAATAAGATCCCTTGCTTCCATGTTATCAACACAGTCTCTCTCAGTCCTTGCCTTTAAACACTTTATCAGCTCTTTACATCTTCAGGCAATGCTTACACAAATGCTCTCTCTGATTTCCTTGTCTTCGTCTTTCATAACCCTACCTTGTTCTAATGTTGCCACTTGACATACAGTACCAGTTCTGTGCCCTTGAACATGTCTTCATATCTACCTGTAGCCTTTAATTTCATTTTGTGCTTTTCTGTCTTCCATCTTTAGCCTCATTTTGACTCTCACATGCCTAATGGTAGTCCCAATTGCTGTTTTGCACTGTGCTTGGCATGCTTCTCCCCTTGAATGTTGTCTTTCTAATTTTAATGACATTCTTGATACTCCATTATATTTCTCCAATTTATTTTACCATGACTCTATCAAAGGTCATACATTTATCCTTTTATGTTCTCTCTCCCTCCAGCTGCACCCTTTCTCCCATAGCCACCATTTGGACCATATTCAAGACATGTTTTGATTTTGAATCTACTCTGTAACCTTCTGAGGTCATCGTAGAATTACACGGAATGACCATATTGCTTAGTATTCAATACGTGTACACTTAAAACTTCATTGTACAAATCAAAATCTGAAAATTTTAAATAAAATGAACACAGCGAAATGCATCTATCTTTTAATCAGTATCCATAACCATCTGTATCTCAGACCTTGGATAATGATAGCTCCTTCTTGAATTTGACTTTGACCATGAATGTGATTTTATTTAGATTTTAAAGGAAGATGTTGTTTTTCCAAGTGACATCTTTGAATGCATGCATTTGACTGAGATGGTGAATTTTTAATGTCGCATGCTCCTTTGTCATTCAAATGCCCCAGATTACATTTACTGTGTCTGTTTCCAGCTCAGAGTGACCTCCAGGCTCAGCTTTGCTCGATACCTGAGCATGAATTTTATTTGTTCTCAGATTACAGTGGCTACCCTGTGTGTTTTTGAAAAGTTAATTTCAATAAAAGATGGCAAGATCTTATTGAAACAGTAAAGCTTAGTTTGGATTGATTTAAATTTGTATTCAAGTGTGCACTTACAGCTTTAAGTGCTGTCTTTATAAAGACTTGAAAACATGCAATAGAAGCATTGTAGAAGATATCATTTTCACAGTAAGTAGGATTTTCCCAATAAACTGGAGAAAACTGGAAAAATTCAAATTGAGCTATTTGATTGTTGTTTAATCTTTCTTGCTCCTGGGTGAAGGAAATGTTCAGAAGTTAATTATTTGTTTTTTTAAAAAAAGAGGCAGAAGAAATAAAATGTTATTGACGTGTGTAAATAATCTATCACCCTGTGCTCACTGACTTGAATTGTATCGGTTCAGTTTTGGGAAAAGCCTGCTCATGAGAACTTGCAGTGTAGTTCACTCAATGGCTGTGACGGCTTGGAGAAGCTATAAGATCTGTGTGTAGCAAAAACGCTTTCTTTCATTTTCATTTCAGTTTTTTGTTTCAGTAGTTTAAGACTTTTAGTGGCCATCCAAGCTAAGAAAATATTCCTGAAACATTCAGAGTTCTTTGGTTAGCAGATGTGAATCTGAAAAGTCCTAAATGTTGACATTCAATTTCCCTAATTTGTTAAACACTAAATAATGTGAGTTAGTATTTGTAATCACATCTTATGATATTTGCTTCAGGATTCAATCATACAGTATCTCTGAGACCCGTTGGGGTAGGCTCACTGCAGAAGTTGATGGACTGGTACATTTAAATGCCAACTAAGTATGACTAAAAATATGGTAGGATCTATTTAGAAGTTACCAATTTGCAAAGAAAGTAGATTAATGCAAAACAGCTGTACTTTTAAAGACACTCAATTTTGAGAAACCATATTCATTTTAATTCTTGGGCAATCCCTTGGGATTGAGGATGATTTACTTTTAGCCCAGCTCAGTGCATTCCCAATTAGCTGATAAAGCCAAAATGGGGTAGGAAGCGCTTGATACCACAGGTGAGTAGATGGCTAGTTTGGGTGATAAATGTTCCTTCTGCTATTTACACAGCGCTGTGTACTACCGGTGAAGGGACTCCAGGTTTTCAATTCCATCCCAGTTATTCATTGTCATCCATTTTAATTGGTCATAATCCAGGGAATCTGGGATGTTATACTTATTGAGAAGAATTTGCGAGTATCTCTGAATTGTTTCTTCTGTCCACCTGGTAATTCCTTGCTGTGATGGAGCTCAGAATCAGGAATCAGATATTAGGCATGTCAGAAATGTGGCCTGCTCAATGGAGCAGACTGTGTGTAATGAGGCCTTTGATGCTGGAGAGATTAGCTTTGCAGAGGATATTGATGTTTGTTCATTTATCCTTCCACTGGATTTGGAGGATTTTGCAGAGAGAACCATGATAGTAACTCCTTCAAGTAATTCATGTCAGGACAAGCTGCACATGACTTTTTTTAAAACTCTCTAAGCCTGGGATCCATTAGTTGACTGTGAAACATTTTTTTCAAATTTGGCTGCCGAAAGACGTTCACCTCAATTGTAAGCAATCATGTTGTCGTAGAGTGATCCAGTTTTTGCCACTATATCCACGTCAAATATCAAGTACTCATTTATAGTAACCCCATTCACCAGTACTCAGTCCATGGCCTTCTACACTTTAGCAATCCAACTACTAGAATGCTTAAACGTTGTGAGCATCTCTTCCTCCACCACCCCCTCCCCTCAGGCATTGCATTCCAGTTTGCTGAAGATGCTGTAATCAGTCCTTATTTTCCAACAATCTGATATCTGGTTGCTATCTTTCTGACTATTTTGTACTTCATGAAATCATATTACATACTCTCCTATCTCCAGCTTTGCATATTTTGCTCACTCAATGGTAAACTTTACTATGTCACTTGTATCCTGCTGTGAGTGATTTTGTGTTTCTCTGGCACAGGGTATTGTTAACTTACCGTAAATTTACCAAACACCAGAACATTCCTCTCGTCATCCTTAGGTCAAATGATGACCTCCAAGCAGAGTTCATTTTAATTGAAACCAGACTGTGCTGAAAAGACCAAGACCTGCACTCCATGTGAAGCTAAAACCTCCAGCCCCTTGAAAACTTAGATCAGTACTCTTATTCTCAAAGGACCAAATGTTTGACTTTGTGTTTTCAATGATTTAAGTAATATTTTTCTTATTTAAATGAACACATTTCTCTCCATTTTCTGTTGCCAAACATGAATTTGCTTGTCGAGCTATGGGGTGCTTGTTGTACTCTGGTTAAGTGGTGCGCTGTTAGACGGTTGGTGATTAACCATACAGTCAAAAAAAGCAAAGGAAGGACATCCCCTTCAGGCAAGCTTTTCAAATGAGCAATTTTCCACAAGTGAATGAAAGGATTTATCATTTACATTATGCAAAATGTTTTACTTAACTGACAGTATTCATTTTTTGGATTATTAAGTATTCAAATAAATTGGAGGCTTTACAGCTTCTGAAACAAAAAAATACTTAGGATTGATTCACCCCTTTTCACCACTTCAAAGCTTAGCAAAAATGTTTAATCTCACATGAGGTATTATTGTTTTATACATGTGCATTGTGATGAAGAAAATATAACAGCAACAAAATGCTTATGCAGTGCCTGTAATAGAGCGCGTTCATACAAATTTGTTGCTCACCCTCCAGACATTATTGGGATATTTGATCAAAGGTTGTTAAATCGGTTTAAAGAGAGAAAGAGAGACGCAGTAGAACTCCAAAGCTCGATGAGCAAGCAACTGACGGCGTTGCTGATGATGGAGTTGTTTAATTTTGGGATGCTCAAGAGCCTTTAATTAAGGGAGCACAAATATTTCAGTGCTTTATGAAGATGAGGAAATTTTTTTTTAAACAAGACAAAATCTGCAGGTGCTAGAAATCTGAGCAATGCACAAAATGCTGGCGGAACTCTGCAGGCTGGGCAGCATCCATGGAAAAAAGTGTAGTTGACGTTTTGGGCTGAAACCCTTTGGCAGGACTGGCAAATAAAGTCGAGGAGTAGATTTGAAGGGTGGGGGGGGAGGGGAGAGAGAAACACCAGCGATAGGTGAAACTTGGATGGGGAGGCAAGAAGCAAAGAGCTGGGAAGTTGATTGGTGAAAGAGACAGAAGGCCATGGAAGAAAGAAAAAGAGGAGGCGAGTTTTTTTTAAGGTAAGGCAGGGATGAGGGCACAAGAATGCAAATTTTAAATCTGAAATAATGTTTGACCCATGGACTTTGTAAATCACTGAGCAGGCTGGTGATGGATGAAGGGGACGTGTACCTTGTCAGCCAATGTCTGGATAGTATGTTTTTTTAAAAGAGGATAGAGTAAGGGTAGTTGACAAGGAATATGTTGCAGTAGATAAGCCCAGAGGTAATGATGGGCAAGGGTTTTGGCACCAATGAAACAGGTTGGGGTCAAGCATTTTGAGTTCAAAGTTCAAAGTAAATTTAATATCAATGTACATGTCACCATATACAAACCTGAGATCCATGTTCTTTCAAGCATACTCAATAAATCCAACAGCCTTAATTGAATCAATGAAAGACTAACCAATAGGGCATAAAACCAGTGTGCAGAAGACATAAATTGTGCAAATATAAAAAGCAAGAGAAAAAATAAATGCCTACAAATAAAAAAACAATAGATAGCAAGATATGAGATGAAAAGTCTATGAATGTGAGTCCGTAGGTTGTAGGAACATAAGATTCAGTGATGGGGATTGAAGTTATCCCCTATGGTTCAGGGGCCTGATGACTGAGGGGGTAATAATTATTCTTGAACCTGGTGGTGTGAGTCCTGAAGCTCCTGTACCACCTTCTTGATGGCAGCAGTGAGAAGAGAGCATGTCCTGATGATGCATGCTACTTACTTGTGACAGCATCTATGTAGATGTTGCTCAATGGTGGGGAGGGCTTTCCCTGTGATGAGCTGGGCCATATCCTCTACTTTTTGTAGCGTTTTCCATTTGGGAGCATTGGTGTTTCCATACCAGACTGTGATGCAGTCAGCCAATATACTCTCCACCACACACCTATAGAAGTTAGTCAAAGTCATAGATGTCATGTTGGATCTTCACAGGCTCCTAAGGAAGTAGAGGTGCTGCTGTGCTCTCTTAATAATTGCATTTATGTGCTGGGCCCAAGACTGATTCTCTGAGATAACAACACTGAGGAATTTAACGTTGCTGCCCATCTCTACCTCTGATGGACTGACTTTCTGAAGAAAGACTCTTCATCTCATATCTTGCTATCTATTGCTTTTTTATTTGTAGGCATTTATTTTTTTTCTTTTTATATTTGCACAATTTATGTCTTTTGCACACTGGTTTTATGCCCTATTGGTTAGTCTTTCATTGGTTCTATTAAGGCTGTAGAGGTAGAGGTACCTCTACATGAGGACTGACTCATTCATGGACTGCTGGTTTCCTCCTCCTGAAGTCACCAATCAGCTCCTTGGTCTTGCTGACACTGAGTAAAAAGTTGTTGTTGTGACACCACTCAGTCAGATTTTCAGTCTTCCTCCAACATGCTGATTCATCACCACCTTTGATCTGCCCTTAGCCTCCATCGCTCCAAAGTAAAGTTCCCCATGCAAGACTCCTTCAGAAAGTAAGGAGGCATGGGATCCGAAGAGACCTTGCTTTGTGGATCCAGAATTGGCTTGCCCACAGAAGGCAAAGGATGGTGGTAAATGGTTCATATTCTGCATGGAGGTCAGTGACTAGTGGTGTTCCGCAGCTATCTGTTCTGGGACCCCTCCTCTTTGTGAATTTTATAAATGACCTGGGTGAGGAAGTAGAGGGTGGGTTAGTAAGGTTGCTGATGACACATAGGTTGGGGGTGTTGTGGATAGTCTGAAAGGTTGTTAGAGATTACAGTGGAAAATTGTTGGGATGCAGATCTCGGCAGAGAAGTGGCAGATGGACTTCAACACAGATCAGTGTGAAATAGTTCATTTTGGTAGGTCCAAATTGAAGACAGAATATAATATAAATGGCAAGACTGTTGGCAGTGTGGAGGATCAGAGGGATCTTGGGGTCCGTGTCGATAGGACACTCAAAACTGCTGCGAAGGTTGGCAATGTTGTTAAGAAGGCGTATGGTGTGTTGACATTCACCAACCATGGGATTGAGCTCAAAACCCGTGAGGTAATGTTACAGCTATATAAGACATTGATCAGACCCCACTTGGAGTACTGTGTTCATTTCTGGTCACTTCACTACAGGAAGGATGCGGATGCTATAGAGAGAGTGCAAAGGAGATTTACAAAGATGTTGCCTGGATTTGAGAGTGTACCTTATGAGAATAGGTTGAGTGAACTTGGCCTTTTCTCCTTGGAGCAACAGGGGATAAGGGGTGACCTGATAGAGGTGTATAAGATAATGAGAGGCATTGATCTTGTGGATAGCCAGAGGCTTTTTCTCAGGGCTGAAATGGCTAGCTTGAGGGGGCATAGTTTTAAAGTGCTTGGAAATAGGTATTGAGGGCATGTCAGGGGTAAATTTTTCACAGAGTGGTGAGTGCATGAAATGGGCTGCCGGCAGCGGTGGTGGAGGCAGATACAATAGGATCTTTTAAGAGACTGTTTGATAGGTACATGGAGCTTAGAAAAATAGAGGGTTATATGCTAGGGAAATTCTAGGCAATCTCTAGAGTAGGTTACATGGTCAGCCCAATATTGTGGGCTGAAGGGCCTCTAATGTGCTGTAAATTTCTATGTTCTATGTAAGCAACCAATTTTGTCCAACCTCTCATTATAACACATGCCCTTTAATCCAGACAGCATCTTGGTAATCCTCTTCTGTACCCTTTCTTAAGCCTTAACACTCTTCTTATAATGGGGCAGTCAAGACTGCATACAGTACTACAGAGGCAGCCTAACAAATGTTTTATAAAGCTGCAATGCAACTTACTGACTTTTGAACTCAATTCCTCGACTAATAAAGGCAAGCATGTTGTCTGCCCTATCAACCTCTTGCCACTTTCAGGGAGCTGTGAACTTGGACTGCAAGATTCCTTTGCTCATCAACTGTCTTGTCTTGTTATTAGCTATACTGCCTTGCTTGATAAGAATGGGACCCTCTGTCCTTGCAGGATTGTTGATTGTGTACAAAGTTCAGGACAGGATGAGCAGGAGAATGAGGGACACTTATCAAATGTACAATTGGTAAATTAGAAATCTGAAGAACTTCAAACTTGGTGTTTTAAGGAAGATAGGCAAGAGATGGGGCAGTGTGTTCAAGGAGAGGAAAGAAAAAAGATATCTGAGATTTGGCAATTTTTTTTCAAAAAAAGGACAGTAGGTGATTGGTGGTGCGAGGTAAATGTTGAAGATAGATTTAAAAGGAACTGGAAAGGCAGCAAAGGGGTGAGAAGCATCAGCAACAGACGATCTGTGATGAGGTGTTGGATCAGACTATAATGAGAGCAAACCTGTGGGAGCACTTGATGTGCTTCATGGACAAGCTGGGCTTAAAGATGGTATGAGGGGAGAGATTAGAGAAAGATGTTTGAGCAGTGGAATTTTCAAGGAACTTTGGCCTGGTGGGCTTGGAAGGAGGTAGCCAGTTAAATGATCTCAATCCGAATGACAAATATGTACACTAGCTCCTTCCATTTGTTGAGGGGCCAGATGAGTTTGGTCCAAGGTTTAAGGTGGTCGTGTTTTAGGTGAACAGTTTTTGAAGTCAGGAGCTGCACAATAGTGCAATGTGTGATCCAGCCAGGTCTGCCTGACTTGGCTAAAACCAATTGTTCACAATGTCCATTCAAACCTATGATCCCTGAAAGTGGAGCTGAGAGCTTCATCGAGCCAGAAGCTAATTTGTGCCAAAGATGTTGTCTTTTCTGCTACCATTGTGAAGGAGGTACAGGAGCTCTTAGATCCCACACCACCAGGTTCAGGAACAGTTATTACTCTTCAGCCATTAGGCTCCTGGTGCAGTATAGATAACTTTACTCACCTTAACTCTGAACTGATTGTATTTGTCAGTCTTTGTGTGTAGTTTTTCATTAATTCTATTGCATTTCTCCATTCTACTGTGAATGTCTGCAAGAAAATGAAACTCAATGTAGTATATGGTGACTTTCAACTTTGGACCACAGGCAATGCTGGTTACATTGTGGGGAGAGGCTCTTTGACAGACTGTGTCCATGCTGCATGCAAAAGCAATCCAGTTAGTCTTTCCTCTGCCTTTCCCTGTAGCACTGTAAATGTACATTCATTTTCTACTGTGATACCTTAAACAAAAGATAGAGATCCAACATGTTCTATGTAACTTTTAAATATTGTTTTATTTGGGTTCTGTCTTGGAAGCAAACTTTGCAGTGATCCAGTAGGTGGAGCACCACTCCACATTTAATAGGTTCATTTTGTCTGATCATTCTGTACTTGAAATAGGATCTTGATGTTCAAACTTGGTACCAAAAATAGACATTTTAGATTGCCTGAAGACTTAGTTGCTGTTTAAATGATGTGAACTGTGTAAATGTATCATCTTTCACTGCATTTTAATCTACACGTTAATAGAATGGGTGTGGAGAAAATGTAATTGCTGTTCTCACTCGTATTCAATCATTCATTTTTCAGAGCGGTTAAATCCAAAACGTGTGATTTTGCAGAAACACTTATATACTTTGGGAATTCTGAAGTACTACAAATTTACAGTGTTAGCACAGCATATCAAGTGCACAGCTATACAAAAATTAGAAGAGAAGGAAGAAAGAATAAAAAAAAGTTACCTCAAACAATCTAACAGGTGGGGGGGGGGGGGGGGAGTCATCACTTCCCCGGTTATAGGTTGACTGACTATAGAGCCTAATGGCCGAGGGTAAGAATGACATCATATGGCACTCTTTGGGGCAGTGCTGTTGTCTTAGTCTATTCCAAAAAAATGCTGCTCTGTTCAGCCAAGGTGGCAAACAGAGGGTGAAAAACATTGTCCAGAATGACCAGTATTTTCTGTTGGATCCTTTGTTATACCACAGCCTCCAGTGTATTCAGTTTGACGCCTATAACAGAGCCAGCCTTTCTAATCAATTTATTAAGTAATTACTTGGTCTGAAAATGTTTCTGATGTGCAAATTTTATGATGTCTAAATTTAGTTCATTTCATTACATACACTTGCAATTAAATAAAAATCCAAAAGAAAATGCAGATGCTGAAAATCTGAAATAAAAACAGAAATTCCTGAAATTTGCAGCAAGTCCAGCAGCATTCATGAAGAGAAACCGAGTCAATGTTTCAGATTAAAAATGCTTTAACAGAATTTGTAAACAAAACCACAAATTAGTTTTAAATTGTAAAGAGAATGAATGGTTGTAGAAGGGGATGCAAATTACATGAGTGTCCTTTTACCTGCAGTTTCCAGGGATTGAGGAACAAAATTATAGCCATCAGCTACAATTAACAAACTCTTAATTGTGTCCTTCTGCTATTTAAATGTTGTATCCAGTCAAGGGAAGCCTGTTCTCCTCTAATGAAAGCTTTTGTGTTGCAAGTCAGTGTAAGCATGGCTCTGGTACATTTGTTTTCAATTAGCTGGGTAAAGAAGTAAGTTCTTCAACAGCCTGAAGAATTCATCAAGTGAAGCCAGGAATTGCAAGTTCAGGTTTTATTTTGGAAAAAGCTAGAGGTCAATTGTGCAATATCTTCGGCTAGCAGTTGGATCCCAGAGAGGCTAGTCAACAGGAATCCAGTTGGAATTCAAAGTCAATTCTCAATTCACATTACCACATGTATGTTGAAAAGCGCAAAGTTGAATTAAAGATGCAAAGTGCTGAAAGTATTTAGCAGGTCAAGAATCACCTGTGCAGAGTGAAACAGTTAACATTTCACAATGAATGCCTGATATATCAGAGCCAGGAGTCAAACATGTTTTAAGTTGCAGAGAAGGATGGCAAGAACAGTGGAGATGTCTGTGAATGGTGGAGATCAAGAGAGTGTGAATGACACGAAGCAGTATTGGAGCTGGTTGAGAAACGGTCTTCAGGCCTATTAAATGTAGCTTTTATTTGGAGGAGATAAAAAAAAGAGATAAAGCATTGGAAACCACAATTGTTGCTGGGAATCTGAAAGAAAAGAGAATGCTGGAAATTCTCAGCAGGCCAGACAACATGTGAAAAGCTATAATAAATGAACTAATATGACAACTTGACCTTTGTTCAGAACTGGCCAGCATGCATGCAAGCTGAAAAGGTTGGGTACCTGAGGTTGTTGAATTGAGTGTAACATGCCTACTCAGAATCTGAGATCTGAACTTTGAACTAATGTTGGGGTTCATTTGGACAAATATTGGAGGCAAGAGGCAGAGAAGTTAGAGTTGGGATGGAAGCATAGAAACATAGAAAACATACAGCACAATACAGGGTCCTTTGGCCACAAGGCTGTGCCCAACATGTCCCTACCTTAGATCTACCTAGTCTTTACCCATAGCCCTCTATTTTTCTAAGCTCCATGTAGCCATCCAGGAGTCTCTTAAAAGACCTTATAATTTCCACCTCCATCACCGTTGCTGGCAGCTCATTCCATGCACTCACCACTCTCTGCGTAAAAAAAAACTTAACCCTGACATCTCCTCTGTACCTGCTTCCAAGCACCTTAAACCTATGCTCTCTCATGCTAGCCAATTTAGCCCTGGAGAAAGGCTTCTGACTATCCACATGATCAATGCCTCTCATTATCTTGTACACCTCTATCAAGTCACCTCTCACCCTCCATTGCTCCAAGGAGAAAAGGCTGAGTTCACTCAACCTATTCTCAAAAGGTATGCTCCCCAATCCAGGCAACATCCTTGTGCATCTCCTCTGCACCCTTTCTATGGCTTCCACATCCTTCCTGTAGTGAGGTGACCAGAAATGAGCACAGAACTCCAAGTGGGGTCTGACCAGCATCCTATAAAGCTGCAACATTACCTCTCGGCTCTTAAACTCAATCCCACGGTTGATGAAGGCCAATGCACCATATGCCTTCTTAACCACAGAGTCAACCTGCACAGCAGCTTTGAGTGTCCCGTGGACTCTGACCCCAAGATACCTCTGATCTTCCACACTGTCAAGTCTTACTATTAATACTATATACTGCCATCATACTTGACCGACCAAAATGAACCACCTCACATTTATCTGGGTTGAATTCCATCTGCCACTTCTCAGCCCAGTTTTGCATCCTATCGATGTCCCGCTGTAACCTCTGACAGCCCTCCTCACTATCCACAACACACCCAACCTTTGTGTCATCAGCAAATTTACTAACCCATCCCTCCACTTCCTCATCCAGGTCATTTATAAATATCGCAATGAGTAGGGGTCCCAGAACAGATCCCTGAGGCACGCCACTGGTCACCGACCTCCATGCAGAATATGACCCGTCTACAACCAATCTTTGCCTTCTGTGGACAAACCATTTCTAGATCCACAAAGCAATGTCCCCTTGGAGCCCATGCCTCCTTACTTTCTCAATAAGCCTTCCATGGGTACCTTATCAAATGCTGAAATCCATATACACTACATCTACAGCTGTACCTTCATCAATGTGTTTAGTCACATCCTCAAAAAATTCAATCAGGCTCTTAAGGCACGTCCTGCCTTTGGCAAAGCCTTGCTGACTATTCCTAATCATACTATGCCTGTCCAAATGTTCATAAATCCTGTTTCTCAGGATCTTCTCCATCAACTTACCAACCACTGTAGTAAGACTGTAGTATAATTTCCTGGGATATCTCTACTGCCTTTCTTGAATAAACAACATCCGCAACCCTCCAATCCTCCGGAATCTCTTCCGTCCTTGATGCTACAAAGACCATTGTCAGAGGCTCAGCAATCTCCTCCTTCGCTTCCCACAATAGCCTGGGGTACATCCCGTCTGGTCCTGGTGACTTATCCAATTTGATGCTTTCCAAAAGCTTCAGCACATCCTCTTTCTTAATATCTACATTCTTAAGCTTTTCAGTCCACTGCAAGTCATCCCCACAATTGCCAAGATCCTTTTCCAAAGTGAATACTGAAGCAAAGTATTCGTTAAGTATCTCTGCCATCTCCTCTGGTTCCATACACACTTTTCGATTGTCACACTTGATTGGTCCTATTCTTTCATGTTTTATCCTCTTGCTCTTCATGTACTTGTAAAATGCCTTGGGGTTTTCCTTAATCCTGTCCGCCAAGGCCTTTTCATGGCCCCTTCTGGCTCTCCTAATTTCATTCCTAAGTTCCTTCCTGCTAGCCTTATAATCTTCTAGATTCATATCATGATCTAGATTTTTTAACCTTTCACAAGCTCTTCTTCTTGACTAGATTTACAACAGCCTTTGTGCACCACAGATCCTGTACCCTACCATCCTTTCCATGTCTCATTGGGATGTACCTGCTCAGAACCCCACACAAATATCCCCTGAATATTTGCCGCATTTCTTCGGTATGTTTCCCTGAGAACATCTGTTTCCAATTTATGCTTCCAAGTTTTTGCCTGATAGCCTCACAGTTCCCCTTACTCCAATTAAATGTTCCCCTAATTTGTCTGTTCCTATCCCTCTCCAATACTATGGTAAAGGAGATAGAATTGTGATCACTATCTCCAAAACTCTCTCCCACTGAGACACCTGACCAGCTTCATTTCCCAATATCAAATCAAGTACAGTCTCTCCTCTTGTAGGCTTATCTCCATATTGTGTAAAGAAACCTTCCTGAACACACCTAACAAACTCTATCCCATCTGAACCCCTCACTCTAGCGGTGGAGAATAAAAATGATGAACAACTAGCAGCCCAGAGTTAATCTTGAAGACCAGAAGAAATGCTCTGTAAAGCAATCACAAAGTCTGTGCTTGGTTTAATCAGTGTGTAGGAGATTGCACTGGGAGCACTGAATGTAGTGAACTTGGTTGAAAAACGTATAGATGAGTTGCTGGGATCACACTTCTGTCTGTATCTCACCTTCTCCCCTTTTCCTGCATGCTGGGATATACAGTATTATTAAAGAATAAGTGGTCATACAGGCTTGGAAGATTAACACAGGATTGGGCAGAGTCAGCTTTGATTTCTGAAAGAAAAGTCAAATCTTTATCTCATTTGGGAGGAGTATAGGAACTGGAGAGGCCCAAGTTGTTCACAAGCTATAGTATATCAATGATTTGGATGAGGAAATGAAGCATGTTATTTGCTGGTGATACAAGGCAATGGGCTTTGAGGAGGATACGGGAAGGCTTATTTCTTATTCATATTTTCTTACAGCACAGAAGGATGTCATTTGGACAATTGAATTTGCCCATTTTAAGAGCAATCCTGTTAGTCGCATTCTCTTATTTCCCTTCCTGAAACCTATTTTCTCTTGCATGTTTATCAACTCCTCCCTTATTTCCCTGCTTCCAGGGTTAATTTACAGTAGAAAATAAATCTACCAGCCAGCATGTTTGTTGGATGAAACTGGAATACCTTGGGGGAAATCTATGTGGTCACAGGGAGAACTTATAAACTCCACACAATTAGCACCAGAGGTCAGGACTGCCTATTTCAGATTACCAACATCTCCAATTTAAAAGAAGTTCAAACTTGAGTCAACCGTTATTTTGCTTGTAACAGTTTCTACATCAAATACAGAATAAGTTGTCCATCGCCATTTGCTCATGAGAAACGTGTCATGGTGATAACTTGTCCTCTTTCTGGGTCATCTCAGTGGCCAATGAAGAACCAACACCATTGCTCTGGTTTCAATAAACAGAGCCATATTGCCTTCCCTAAAGGAAGTTCTTGAACCATTTAGAATTTTGCAATTAGTTGGTGCAAGTAGGATCGCTGTTCTTAAATTAGGTTTTCGTTCCAGATCTAAATTGGAATCTTCTAACCATAGTGGTAAGATTTCAAATGGTTCCATTTATTATCCGAGAATGTCTGCAATACACAACCTAAAATACTTGTCTTCGTAGAAGAACCTCAAAAGAATGAACAACAGAGAAATGGTAGAGCTCTCAAGCCTCCTTCCCCCTCCCCTGTGCAAGCAGCAGCAGGCATCATAACATCAACTTCACCCTCCCCCTGCTCATTTCAGCAAAAAGCCTCGGTGTCCACTACCCACCAAGCAACAGCAAAGCTTCCAAAGAGAGATCATGATGTGCAGTCAACAAAAAGTATTGTTTACTGGACAGTTTGTCTTGCCGCAGGTGCTCTCTCTTACTTGCAAGGGACAGAGACATGTCACCCATTTTCATAACGAAGGCGGAGAATAACTGTCGCTGTTATGATATTACAGTCTGCCGCGTCACTTTTTATTCCAAGAATTGTCAGCAAACTCTCCCACCATCGAGAGATAGGAAAAGAGAAAGAGCCTGGACTTGGGGAATTGGTCTTCCACAGGGCCGCGCCCCAGAGTCGCCATCTTCCAAGCTTCTCCTGAAGAATGTCAGAAAACCATCAGATGGCGAGCTCCTGGAATGGGAACTGATCCGCCGTAAAAAAAGATGTTGGAGTCGGTGCGCAAAGGTGTGGTACAGTCTAAAAGCGAGTAATTGTCTTGGATGTTTTTGTTATGATCACATGACCCTGTTGGACCTTGGTAATGCAGCATATTGCAAGTCTGGTTCACTGGTTTCTTGGCCAAACTGATGGTGGGGGAGCTGCGTAGCCTCGGTTGTAGTGAAGACTAGACATCGTGCCACGGGCTTGCTTGTTGCAGCAATCCAGGAGGGGTGATACTGTGGCCCTGTGGCACGGCGTTCATGCTGGACTGGGGGGGGGGGGCGCCTCCCATTGGTGGTGCCTCCAGTGTTTGCTTGGTGGAAGGCAAGCCTGACTGAGTGTGTAAATTCATCTATGGATGGCTGAGAACTACATATTCTTGCTGACAACACTCGTGTACCGTCAGGTTACAAAACAAGACAACTCTTTAGATGACTCGGTCTCTCCCTCTCTCCAAACCCTCCTTTCCCCCCTCCCCTCTCCCCCCTCTCCAAACCCCCCCTCTCCCCCCTCTCCCCCTCTCCCTCTCTCCCCTCTCTCCCCTCTCCAAACCCCCCTCTCCCCCCTCTCCCCCTCCCCCTCTCTCCCCTCTCCCCCTCCCCCTCTCTCCCCTCTCCCCCTCTCCCTCTCTCCCCTCTCCCCCCTCTCCAAACCCCCCTCTCCCCCTTCTCCCCCTCCCCCTCTCTCCCCTCTCCCCCTCCCCCTCTCTCCCCTCTCTCCCCTCCAAACCCCCCTCTCCCCCCTCTCCCCCTCTCCCTCTCTCCCCTCTCTCCCCTCTCCAAACCCCCCTCTCCCCTTCCTTCTCCCCTTCCTTCTCCCCTCTCTGTGTGTGTCTCTCTCCCCCTCCCCCTCTCCAAACCCTCTCTCCCCCTCCCCCTCTCCAAACCCCCCTCTCCCCTTCCTTCTCCCCTCTCTGCCCTCTCTGTGTGTGTCTCTCTCCCCCTCCCCCTCTCCAAACCCCTCTCTCCCCCCTTCTTCTCCCCTCTCTCTCTCCCTCTCTGTGTGTCTCTCTCTCCCCCTCTCCAAACCCCTCTCTCCCCCCTCTCCCCCCTCCTCCCTCTCTCTCTCTCCCCTCTGTCTCTCTCTCCCCTCTCTCCTCTCTCTCCCCTCCTCTCTCCCCTCCTCTCTCCCCTCTCCCTCCCTCCTTCTCCCCTCTCTGTGTGTGACTCTCTCCCCCTCCCCCTCTCCAAACCCCTCTCTCCCCCCTTCTTCCCTCTCTCTCTCCCTCTCTGTGTGTGTCTCTCTCCCCCTCTCCAAACCCCTCTCTCCCCCCTCTCCCCCTCCTCCCTCTCTCTCTCTCCCCTCTGTCTCTCTCTCCCTCTCCCCTCTCTCCCCTCCTCTCTCCCCTCTCCCTCCCTCCTTCTCCCCTCTCTGTGTGTCTCTCTCTCCCCCTCCCCCTCCTCTCTCTTCTCTCCTCTCTCTCCCCTCTCTCCCCCTCCCTCCCCTCTCCCTTCCTCCCTCTCTCCCTCTCCCTTCTCCCCCTCTCATATATACATATCTACAAATAATTTGACCATATCTTTAATGATATTCTACACTGTATGTAATATATGTGCATTATGGTACTGCTGATACTGTGTTCTGCAGGAATGCTGTTTCACTTGTTTCTATTCATGGGTCTTCATGTATGGTTGAATGATAACTTGAACTTCTTGTGGGCTTTTCCATTCTTGGGCATCATTGTTGCAACCAGTCAGCAGACTCTCTACTGTACACCTGTAGAAGTTTGTCAAAGTTTTAGATGGCATGCCAAATGTGTGCAAGCCTCCAGGCCCTGTCATGCTTTCTTTGTAGTGACACCTATGTCCTATGTCAAAGTTTTTTTGGTTTTTTTTAATGCATGATATTTGTGCCCAGAGAAGGCAATATTAAATCACTCTGTAGAAAAATTTGCCGCGACCAATCATGGTCGTAGTCATACTTGACTCTGTCATACAACACGTGATTTGCTTTGTACACAAGGACCTGTATGCAAAAAGTTTATTTCTGCTTTTTGAGTTAGTAGTTCCATGTGCATGGAGTTGTATCTGGAAGTTAATGATTACTGAAGATACCATAGATACACAATACTGCAGAGAATATTGCATTGGATTTTACTTATCCAGTGCAATTAGCACAATATTGAAGCTGCTCTGTATTTATCCTGAAAAACGCTGAAAACATTGTTGATACTTTTAGCTTACTTGGCCAAGTAATGCTAGCAGATTTTATCTTGCAATGTTGCAAATCCAGTTTTATGAAGTTCATTACATTTGCTCAGTGATCGGATGCATAGGGTAGAAGTTAGTCAGCTTGGAGTGTTCAGGAGTTTGGAGTTGAATTCCAGTGTCCTTGTCAAAAGTTTATACATTTTCCTTGTGAGCTGTGTGGGTTTCTGCACACAGTCCAAAGACGTTCCAGTTAGTAGGATAATTGGCCATTGTGAAAGTTCCCATGATTAGGCAAGTTTTAAATCGTTGGGGCGCCGGGCGGCACAGCTCATTGGGCCAGAAGGGCCTGTTTGTGTGCTGTATCTGTAAATAATATAAAAATATCTTTAAAGGATTCCATAGCTTGCTGCTGAACATTCTTTGCTCCCCCCCTTGGCCAATTCTTTTAAATTCTTTTCATCCACACAGTAATATTTGTTTCTATATTATTTTCCTTCCCCTTTGTCCAGGTGCACAGCTGCATACAGGTGTCAGAACAATCCATTATCAAGGGCTTTTTAAAATGTTTTTATCCCATTGCTGAATATCCTTGGGGATTCCATGATGCTTCTGTTCCACAGACTGGAAATTTGAGATGAAATACTGCTGTGCCAACTTCCATGGACAGCACCAGACAACTGTAAAATTCTATCTGTAACGTTCTCCTTCGTGTGTAACTGATAACGTCGAATTCAACGTCGAGATAAACCACAGTCAATGAGAACCAGATCGCAGTAAGAAAAACCATTTACTGTTCACTCTTCACATTAACATATGGTGAAAACTGTTGATAAAACAATACAAGATTGATACAGTATTCCTTCCTTAATATCACATTTCAATTGTAAATACTTGCAAAGGTGACTATAACTACATTACACTAAGGTGCAGTATACAGGCAGAGTTTACCTGCTCCATTGACTACTTTAAATACACTTCAATGCAAACTATCCGCAACTCTTTAACTAACGAAAGCATAAACATTATCGACCGTCGTTACTTCTAACAGGATCGACATTAACATCTTAGTTCAATATATCGATTATCTATTAACTTACAGCGTTGCTCTCACTGTGATTTCTCATGCCTGCAAAACTTCTGCTCAGGTGAGCCTCGTGGTGAGCCCCCACCCTCGCGCTAATTTCAAACCGGTACTTTCCCACAAGACGCGGCGAAACCGGATGTGACGTCATCGCATGCCGATATATTTTACATGCAATGAATATACTTTAAACACTTCTAATTCTAACTAGAAAATACTATCGAATGAATTACTAAGCGAAAATATTATAAACTAAATAACTGTCGTAAAGACAGCACACTATCGTTAAGATGTTTTTAATGCAGGAGATTCTGGTTAATTGGGGCAGCCGGATTTATTTGGGATAACTCTAAATAACAAAAACTAATTGAGAAAATAGCCAAGATTCCCTTTGTTTATTTGGGCATTTTGTTGCTTAATTGGGACAGGAACCTGTTGCAGAAAAGATT
Source organism: Hypanus sabinus (assembly GCF_030144855.1). Classification (NCBI taxonomy): domain Eukaryota; kingdom Metazoa; phylum Chordata; class Chondrichthyes; order Myliobatiformes; family Dasyatidae; genus Hypanus; species Hypanus sabinus. The sequence continues at coordinate 49,175,108 of NC_082711.1, read as the reverse complement.
CTAACTGGCCTCAGTCCCGTGCACTTGTGTAAGACACTACACTGTTGTTGGAACAAACACTTCTTAAATAGTGTCAGTTGCAAGTGCACATTTTCAAAAAGCAGTGATTTTTGTTACTGATAGTTGGCAAGAAATAAAGTATAAGACAATTCAGAGCCGTTTTGCTCACTTAGGGTTCAAGCATTCTGGCTTGGAGATGACAGAAATGGCTAGCAGTGAAAATGAAATGATTTCACTACTTCAGCAAGTTAGGAACTATGAAGAACTTGAATGTATCAACAATTATCTTGAATGTTAAATGAAAATGAAGTTTTGGAGGATGTGATATCAAAAGCATTGTATGAAGGCAGTCCATTATCTGAACTAGGTGTCTGTGATGATTTTGTTTATTTACAGTCAAAGGAACACAGCAGTGTACACTGGATGAATTCCTTTATTGATGACTATTAGGAACTAAAACATAGTTTTATAGTATTGTGGTAGTATTCTGTATTTCACTTAAATACATAATTTGTTACTCAGTTAAATGCTAGTTTGTCTTTTTTCATACTTTTTTTATCTTTGACTAACTGGGGCAGCCACTTCATTCGGCCTAAATGTACTGAACCCAGTGTGTCCCAATTAACCAGAATCCACTGTATTATATTTAGCTTTTACATGAAATATATATATAAAGAAAGGTGTTGAGTTGGTGGCTGACAGTTGTTTTTTAAGTTCATAGGAATGATTTTGGGGTGGGGGGAGAGGTGAGTTAGAAGTCATGTTGGTGTTTCTGGACAGGAACGCAGCGTGTTAAAGGTCAGACTGGAGTCTAGGTCTCTGCTCCTTGCTTAAAGGTCAGTGACGTAGAGGGGTGACCAAGGAAACCCAGAGCCTAGGCCTGTACTCTGCATTCAAAGGTCACTTATGTGGACATGGGGCAAAGGACATCTGAAGGTCAAGCCTCTGTTCAAAGGCCAAGGCCATTAATGTAGGTAGGTGATGAAGAACATCCAGAATCTAGACCTCTGCTCCGTGCTCAAAGGCTGACAACCATAGACAGGTGATGAAGGACATCTATGGATGTCACAAAGTCTCATTTCGCTGGGTCCAAAGATCAGATGTCCTTGTGAGCAAGTGGCTCAAGGGCAGGTGAGGCAGTGAGCCTGGAATTTGGGGTTCCGTCATCGGCTAATCTGATGATCAAAGCCTAAAGGATTATTGGGAAGTCCAAAGGTGAAGACTGATGACCAGAAACTTGAGACAAAGCCCAAAACCCTGTCCTGAGGTTGAAGAACTGTCTGAGTGTGTGGGTGTAGGAAAGAGGAAAACTGGGTTTGCTCTACTGCTGCTTTTGTTGCTTGTTGTTCTGACCAGCATTGTGGGCAAGCTGTGTTGGCACTGGAACAACCTGGCACTCAATGTCAGTAAGATGAAAGAGCTGATTGTGGACCTCAGGAAGGATAAGACGAAGGAACACATGACAATGCTCATAGAGGGATCAGAAGCGGAGAGAGTGAGCAGTTTCAAGTTCTGAGGATCTAACATGGTCCCAACATATTGATGTAGTTATAAAGAAGGAAAGACAGCAGCTATACTTTATTAGGAGTTTGAAGAGATTTGGTATGTCAACAAATACACTCAAAAACTTCTACAGATGTACCGTGGAGAATATTCTAACAGGTTACATTACTGTCTGGTATGAGTGGGCTACTGTACAGGATTGAAAGAAGCTGCAGAAAGTTGTAAGTTTAGTCGTCTCCATCTTGGGTACTAGCCTACCAAGTACCCAGGACATCTTTAGGGAGTGGTGTCTCAGAAAGGCAGCATCCATTATTAAGGACTTCCAGCACCCAGGTCATGCCCTTTTCTCACTGTTACCATCAGGTAGGAGATACAGAACCCTGAAGGCACACACTCGGTGATTCAGGAACAGCCTCTTCCCTCCTGCCATCCAATTCCTAAATGGACATTGAAATCTTGGACACTATCTCACTTTTTTAATATATTATTTCTGTTCTTTGCATGATTTTAATCTATTCAATATACGTATACTGTAATTGATTTGCTTATTATTATCATTTTGTTTTGTTTTTTTCTATATTATGTGTTGCATTAAACTGCTGCTAAGGTAACAGATTTTGTGACACCTGCCAGTGAGAATAAACATGATTCTGATTTGGAATGTGTGGTGACACTTGTGGGCTGCCCCCAGCACATCTTCAGGTTGTGTTGGTTATTGATATAAAGGACCCGTTTCAACATATGTGTGATAAATAAATAAACCTTGAGTCTGAATCTGGGTCTGATTCCAAGTTCTAAATCTGTTCCTGGGCTGAAAAGGCTCAACATTTTCCCACACAGATTTCTGCTCTCCTCAGAAATGTATCTGGTGCATCTTTGCTGTAGGAATATATTCCTAGGAAGTAACTTCCACTGGGGAGCCCCAGACTTAAATTGGTGTATCTTACTCTGCCTTTGAAATCCATTCCATTTTCATCAAAGACTTTGAGAGGAAGAACACAAAATTATTTCAAATCAAAGACTCAGCATCAGAACTGGGACAGAGAGTAAACATGTTTATTTTAGGTTGCAGAGGGAGATAGATGGGACAAAATATTATCTCTGATATTAGATTTCTAGCAGTTTCTTTTTGATTTTCGATGATAGAAGACCTGCTGTTTTGCAGATTGCATGTGGTACTTGGCTTGTACCTCAAAACAGCTGTGTCCTGAGGAAATGCTCGATTTCTTCATCGCATGCTTCAAGATGAATTGAACAAAATTCCAGTGCAATAGTTCCTGAATTAGCATAGTATAGCATCGAAACAGTAAAATCATGCACAGTTTATCATACCTACCTTATCTCTTCATGGCAATTCAGTGATGTTGTATGCCTTTACAAATATTATCTTTCGGTAGGTATCTTATCTGCGATTTTGGGGGAAGTGGGTAAGAATTCATCTAAATTTGCTCTACATTACTGATGTGGTGTGGATGCTCATCTACCTTTCATCTTGCATTCAGCAGCAGCCAATGAATAAGCTACTGTAGTCAGGTTTTAAGACTATAAGACATAAGAGCAGAATTAGGCCAATGAGCTCATTGAGTCTGCTCTGCCATTTCATTATGGCTGATTCCAGATCCCATTCAACCCCATACATCTGCCTTCTTGCCATAGTCTTTGAGACTCTGACTGATCAGGAAGCTACCAACTTCGATCGTAAATATACCCACGCACTTGGCCTCCACTGCAGTCTGTGGCAGAGCATTCCACAGATCCAGTATACTTTGGCTAAAAAAAAGCCTTCTTTACTTCTATTCTAAAAAGTCACCCCTCAGCCTTGAGGCTGTTTCCCCTAGTTCTGGATACCTCCACCAGAGGAAACATCCTCTCCACATCCACCCTATCTAGTCCTTTCTACATTCAGTAGGTTTCAATGAGATTCCCCCACCGCCCCCCTGCTATCTAGACTAATTTTTTCTTGCTTATATTCAGATTCTGTCCTTCTATGACTTGTTAATGCGTCTGTACAAATACTTGTTAAAGATGAAATATACAAATACATAAAAACAAGAAGTGCAAATAAAGAGCAAAGTGGTGAGGTGTTCGTGGATTGCTGAACTGATTACTTAAGCTTGTCTTTGGAACCTCTGACTGTAACTCAATGCAATTTATCCATTAAGTGTTTAACAAAGCAAAAAAAAACACAAGAAATAGGATTAGGACATTCAGCTCCTGAAGCTAGCTCTGCCAGTCAAGTGGATCCATGGCTGATCTTCATCGAGAATGTTTTTCCTGCCTATCATTAGATTCCTTTCATATACCACAATAAATTAACCTCTAGCTTGTATGCAGTAAGCAAGTATTCTATCAGTGTAGAGAATTCCGGAGGCTCATCACACTTTGAATGAAATAATTTCTCCTCATTCAATCCTACATGGTCTTCCCCTTATTGTCAGTTTGAATATCCCATCTCTAGACTACCTGGGCATTTACTCTGGCTAGTCTATGAGGAAATATCTATGAAAATAAAAAGAAACTGTGCAAAGTATAAAATATAAAAACAAAGTGCCGTGAAAACTCAGCAAATGAGACTGCATCGTTAGGAAGAGAAACACTTTAGGGGTCAAAGGCTCTGTCAGAACTTTTGAGTTTTTATGTTTTAACATGGTCACACTTCATTTTCTAAGCTCTTTAAAACACAGGCAGAAACCACTCGATCCCTCCTCATCCTCAGGCCTACTGCCTCCGGAACCAATCTGATGTATCTTTATTGCACTCCCTCTGCAATAAATACATTCCTGATTGGGTAAGGAGAACAAAACTGTAATTGTTTGGTCTCATTAGACAGAGCCCATATAATTTCAGTCAGACAACTTTCACGTACAAAAATGCCCACAAAAACTGTTATGCTTGAAGTTGTCTGAATATCTAAATCTTAATCAAATGAAACTTGGTCAAAGTTTGGTTGTAGTGTAAATGAATGAATACATCATTCAGGCCATGTTCTCTTCTCAATTCTACCATTGGGCAGGAGATCTAGGAGCCTTGAGTCCCACACCAGCAGGTTCAGGACCTTGAGTCCCTGCAAACATTAGGCTCCTGAACCAGCAAGGATAACTTCACTCATCACAGTGCTAAGCAGACTCCACAACCAATGGACTCAATTGCAGAGGCTCTGCCGCTCCTGTTCTCAGTAATATTTTTTAAACTTTTTATTATTTGCATGATTTATCTTCTTTTGCACATTGGTTGTTAGTCTTTGTTATTTATAGATTTCCATAAATTCTATTGTATTTCTTTATTTTCCAGTAAATGTCTGCAAGAAAATGAAACTGAAAGTAGTATTTGTATATGTACTTTGATAATAAATTCACTTTAAAGTTGGGGAACTGACCAAGTGTCCTAGGATGGTTTCTCAACCATTGTTTTTCTCTCTCCTCTCTTTGTATCTAAATATTGGTATCATTGTAGTTTATCTGGAAGTGGTCTGTGTGCTGGAAAATACTATCTATAGTAGTTCTGTCTCCAGAAGGCACAGAGAGCTCCAAAGCACATAATATAATAGATATCTCTTCTAATGCTGAAGTAATCTATTGCTCTGATGAATCACTTATGTGGTGTTATCTTGAATTTTTTCGCTGCTTCCTGCCATATCTCCCACCAGTGTGATTCTACACAGGTCCAAATCTCTATTATTGGTATGTTGATGAACTTATAACTCTGTGCTATCTCAAATGGAAATAACTTTACAATTTCTATGCTACTTCCGTGAATATCTTCTGGTTTTCTGTGGAGCTCTAGATCAGTAAGTATGCATGATTTCAGAGCTTTTTTCTGTCAGTAGTACTGTTGTTCTCTAATATTTGGTGCTTGTGAATGTTCGACATTATCTTCCTCACTGGCAATTTCTTTAGCTGCAAAGACTATTTCTATTCGTCTTAAAAATGTCTTTTAATTAAAGATAAAGTGCAGAATAGGCCTTTCTGGCCCTTTGAGCTGCACTGCCCAACAATCCCCGAGAACCTCGATTTAACCCCAACCTAATCACAGGACAATTATAATGACCAGTTACCCTACCTGGTATGTCTTTGGGCCGAGGGTAAAAACTTTTGAGGACCTGGAAAAAATCACACACATTCCATGGGGAGGATGTCCAGAGACTCCTTGGAGAGAACGCCGAGATTGAACTCCAAAAGCTGTAATTGTGTGGGTAACTACATCGCTGCTTGTAAGTGCATTAGAAACTATATTAGTAGTGGGTATGTCCAAGTTTATCAACGGGTAAAGCCCTCCCCATTGCTGAGCACATCTGCATGGAGCATTGTTACAGGAAAGCAGCACCTATTGTCTGGGTCTCCCACCACCCAGGTCATGTTCTCTTTATACTGCTGCCATCGGGAAGAAGATACAGGGGCCTCAGGACTCACACCTCCAGGTTCAGGAACAGTTATTAACCCTCAACCATCAGGCTCCTGATACAGAGGGGGTAACTTTACTCAACTTCATTTGCCCCATCACTGAACTGTTCTTACAACTTGTCGACTAATTTTCAAGGATTCTTCATTGTTCTAGATATTTATTTCTAATTTATTATAATTAATTTTTAAAATTTGAATTTGCCAATTTATTGTCCTTTACACATTGGTTGGCTGCCCTGTTGGGCTGGTCTTTCATTAATTCAAAATGGTTATTGGATTTATTGAATATGCCTGCAAGAAAATGAATCTCAGGGTTGTATGTGGTGACGTCTATGTATTTTGTAATACATCTACTTTGAGCTTTCAATGTGAAGGATTCTCATGCTCAGGTATATGTACCGAGATTCTCTGTTTACCATTAGTAGTTGAAAAGCAGTTTTATCCAATTTCTTGCTAAAATAGTGATGCTGTACGATGAGAGTTTCTCTACCATCAGCACCATCACCTGATCCTCTTTAATGTTCCTGTGTTCCATGTTTAGGGCTGCCGTTTTCTTCTTTTCTATCACTTGTCACGATCTGCTCAGACTTGTCTACTCGATGTACAGCCAGAAAGTCTCTGACACCTGATATCAATTACTTTCACTGACGCTGAAGTCTTCTGTTTGTAGATGGTGTCATGGAGTTAGTCTGTGAAGTCTGCAGCTCCCATGGTCAGTGCCATCAATCAGCTGCTCCCAGGTGCTGCGAAGAGCTTTTTCGAACTGCTCTTTTTCTTTTGCTGCCAAAGCCAATACCTGTTCATTGGTTTTAACTTGACAGTGGTCTATGGTCCAGAACCAGAATCGGGTTTATTATCACTAATAAATGTCATAATGTTTGTTGAAGTATATAAAATTATGAGACACGTAGATGGGGTAGATAGTCTTTTCCCAAGGTGGAAATATAAAATAGTGGAGGGCAGAGGTTTAAGGTGAGAGTGGGAGATTTTAAAGAAGATCTACATAGCAATTTATTTAAACTTAATAGTAGGTACTGGAATGTGCTGCCAGTGGAGTTTGTTGAAGCAGATGCGATAACAACATTTAAAAAGGCATATGAGCAGGCAAGGAATAGAGGAATATGCACTGTGTATAGACTGACGTGGCTAGTGTAGATTGACAGGCAAACATGAAGAACCAAGAGTCATGTTCTAAAAGACCAACTCTTCCAAAAGTTCCTTTAAACCCCTAAGTAACAGAATGAAACTGACGAACTCCTCTTGCAAACTGCATTTTACATTTTTCTTTTATCTTTTATCTCGTTAATTCAAGGTCAGGACTTCACCAAATTTCTCTCATGATTTTTTAATGTTCCTTTCTCTGTATTCTTTTCTAACCCTTATTCCCTCACTGAGCTGAAATCAAGATTTATTATTTCATATTCCTTAGTTCTTGTTTGCTTATAATAACCTACAGAATTTTAAAACACAAACTTATCCTTTTATTATTGCTTCTTTGATTTGGTTTTATCAAATGCAAAGTTGCTTTGTGTTTTGATCCTTGTCCTTATACTTTGATCTCTCAAACTAACCACATAGAATCATAATCTGGCAGTTGGGGGTTGCCAGTCAGGAGATGTAACTATTTGTGATGAGACTGTCGAATTACCAAATTACGTTGTACATTCAAGCATGGAAGTCTGAATAAGTGTCCATTACAGAACCTGCTGGACAAGCAATTTTTCAGAATGGTTAGCTTGCTTTCTCAGTTTTATAGATCTGACAGTGTGGGATGTCTCTATTCTAAATTATAATGAGCTTTTTCAGGTGGAGACTGACGTAGTCAAGTGTGATTTTGAGAACTAGGAGTGGAAGGAAATAGTGATTTTTTTTCTTCTTGTCCATTTATCCCGTGTTTCTAGTTTAAGAAGGGGAGATTTAAATAAAGCAGGGAACAATAGACCAGCTCATCCGATTTCAACAGTAGAGCAGGTGCTGGAATCTATTATTAAGTAAAAGAACACTGAAAAAAGAAGAGCAGAGTTGGTCGAATCAGTATGAATTTACAAAAGGAATATTGTGTTTGGTTAAATCACTGGGAATTTTTGTGCTTGTAATTAGCAGAAATGATGTGGATAAACCAGCTGATGTTATGTATGTGGACTTTATTAGACGCTACACAAAATAGTAGCACATGGTATTCAGTGTCATTCGTCGTGATGAATTGAGGTTTTGTTCACAACTGAAAGAAAGAAGAAATGGGTCATTTTCATAATGGGAGGCTATAACTCTGAGCGCAATCTAACAGAACTCTTCACAATCCATAGCTCTGATTTAGTTGAGGAAACAAGTGGTCCAGAGCCTATCCAGGAAGCACATGGTGGCAACAGAGGGACTGTAGGAGAGTTTTGCCAGACTGTTTGCCAGGATGGTGGCATTGTGTTGGGAGAGATAAGCAGGTTGAGTTTAAAAAGAGTGACATCTAATTTAATGATCTGATTGAGAGGTGGCTTATTATTAAGATGGCAAGGGAATGGAAGCTTATATAGTTATTGTAAGAAAATGGTGTTGATCGAAAAGACCACCCATGAATGATCTTACTGAGTGGTAGAGCAGGCAAGAGGGGTTTATCCTTTGCTGCTGCTTCTGTTGTTTCTGTTGCTTTGTTTCCCTGAATACCAGAGATAGCGATGAACTGTAGATTCCTAATGAGTGCTGTTAGTAACAGTGGAGTTTGTCCAGTTTGGAATGATGGAGGCTGAGACCTTGAACATACTCAAAGCTGAGATTGATAGATTTTTCATCAGTAAATGAATAATTGTGGGACAAGGGTAGGAATATGGATTCAGGGAAAATTGGATCAGCTATGACCTTTTGGAATAGTGGAACAGCTTTAGAGGCTGGATGACCTCCTGCTTTTTTAAATGGTTTTATTGCTTTTTTATTGGCTTACAGATGAATAATTTCGGATAGCCCCACAGGATTTTACATGTCTGAACAAATTTCTGGTTCATAACTCAGCTGAAAGGCAGGATCATAAATGGTGCAGTACTTTCTCAGGGGGGTCCGGATCTGGCATTCTGGAGTACTTGCTGAAACTTTGAGGGGAATTTTGACCCCGTAATTCCTGACTTGGAATGCAAACACTTGAGATACGGATGATGTGGGTTGTAATGGACATTGCAAGTGGGAATATATCTACTTGATCTTCTAAGTGCAAGGCACAAATGCTGTTAGATTACTTGTATTCCTGTCAGAATAATGACCCTCAATCCAACATCAGAAGAAAGTTCTTCACAAGAGCAACATATGTCTATCCGTGGCTTTTCCCCAGGAAAAGAAAAGGTTGCACATTAATAATCCCAAACAAGCATAGGGACCAAAGATGGAGTTTACGTTAGGACAGAGGCAGAAATGGCCTCTTAAAAACCTGAGAGCATTTTCTTTCTGAATAGAAATTTTTGCATGACATAATGAGCCTGGAAGACTGTAAAATGTTTATTTAAAAACACAGAAAATTATCCAGTTTACTTTGAGTATATGAAGCAGAGGTCTAAGAGTCCATGGTGGAAGTGGGGCAGAGAATTTGAAATGTTTGGTTAGCTGCAAGTTCAGCATGGAACTTGAAGATTGGGATGTATTTAGGAGGTTGGTTACCAAGTTTGCATTTCAGTGGAGGGAATTACATCATGAGCAACAAATGCATAATATCTTCAAATTGGCTAAAAAAAAGCTTAAGGAAGTCACCTGTGAAGTTGTGATGGAGGACTGGGAATGGAGGGGAAGGAGGTGGTCTAGGGCTGATGTGTATTTTACAGTTCCACAGGAAGGGGCAGAGCATGGTTTGACAAAAAAAAAATGATCAGAAACTTGTGAAAGAAATACATATGATCCCCAAATGCAAAGGAAATAAATAGCAAGAACATACAGGCACGTTTGGAGAGAAAACCTGGGATATTCTTTTATGTTTGTATTCTGTTTACTTTTTTTTTAGATCATGGGAAATCAAACTTGCGTGTAACCTCATCAGATGACGCTGAGCGCATTAAACCAAAGGAAACGCTTGCTAATGGAAATAACCGGGCCTCAAGTACTAAACTTGCTCGGAACATCCCACGACGGCACACTGTAGGTGGAGCTCGCAGCTCCAAAGAAATATTGGGAATGCAACCATCGGAAATGGACAGGAAAAGAGAGGCCTTCCTGGAGCACCTGAAGCAGAAGTATCCCCACCATGCAACTGCCATTATGGGGCAACAGGAACGACTCAGAGATCAGGTATGAGAGCCTTGACCCAAACCTTGTCACTTACTGATTTGACTTCAACTCTCTTCCAGAAGGCATTGCCTGCTTGTGTATGATGCTATCTCTCTCAATAGTTATGGCTTTTCTGTCATGGGGGGCAAGGGGAGAGAATGACAGCTGTCTGCTGACCAAGTAAATTTTTCAACAGAAAGCCCCGAAGTCACAGTCCAATATCCAAATAATGCGGGTGTTCATAGTATTGAAAATCAGATTACCCACTACATGGTAGTCAGTTCAACTTAAAGCTGAGAGGTAAATTATGCACAATGATGGAGACTTGAGAGCAATGCCATTTTTCTGCATAGAAGGTGTTTGATACACAATTGGTACCTGCTGTAAGAGGGGTTGATGGATTCAGATAGATCCTATGTTTAAAAGCATTTAGACAGACATTTAAATAGGCAAAGCATAGAAGTATATTGACCTGGATTAGGCAAGTGGGATGAGTGCAATAAGGTCTGAAGTGTGGAAGGTGAACTCGTATCCAAGACAGAGCAGATAAGAAGCTATAATAAGTGATAATGGTTCTCCTATAATTATATCCTTGTTAACAAAATGTCTTTTCAGAGCAAGCTGCTCATTCTGCTTTGAAACTATTGGTATTTCATGACTGTACTATTGTAGTGTAGATGAACCTGTCCATACTTTGTTGTGGAGAGGTTTTGTTATTTGAGCTGGATACTTTAGGAATAACTAGATAAATGCTTGCAGTGGAGGAAGGATAAAACCATGGATTTGGAACTGCATTTGTTCTGAATTCCTGGACATTAGCTAGTTCAAGCATGTTGGCTTGAATTGTTTTTTCATCTCTGATGAATTCTGCAGCATAAAGGCTACACATTCTTGCCCTTTAGAAAAACCATTTATTTCCCTGTTTTCCATTCCAAAATCAACATTTTCAAAAGTGCTCAAATTCAAGCCAAGTTTATTATGGTGTGAATCTAAAATAGAATAATTTCTTAGTTTAGATGGTTTGAGTACAAATATTGAGCTTTAATTTTCTTTTCCCTTCACTGAATATCTACTGCTCTTGCAGTGTGCATATACGAAGCTATGCAGTGAGTTAAACACTTTCTCAAAAATCACCTGGGAAAGAAGCTTCCTTCAAAGTTTATAATACTTGTGAAACCACAGAAAGATAAGTTCAATATGTATTAAATTCAATGCACAATCGACACATGTCTGAATATACTAATATTGTTGATTATTCTCACAATCAGTGTTAAGCAAGGTAATACATACATGCCACACTGCATAACTATGTAAGTATCTGAGTAAAAGTAAAATTGTGGCATAACAATAACTGATAAACATAATACTTTTTCAAAGTATATCTCCTAAATGTTTAATGACATACCAAAACTTATGACTCTCATAATTTTGCTGTCTTAAGGGCAAGTAAAGAACGGATGGAGATGGATGTTGTTATGTGTTGTAACTCCAAAATATAAAACGAATTGAAAGAAAACTCGGAACCAGGAAATGCTTGTGCTTACTTTTGTTTTACTTTAAATGTGATTGTGCAATAATGTATGCCATTCATGTACTTTTTCTGTAATTAATTACGTAAACAAGAAAGAATGTTTACTCTGACAATCCATTTGCAATATTACTCAAATATTACTGAAATATAAAATACATACTTCTCCCTGCTTAGTAATAAACTCTATCTCAATACAAAATACATCTTAACTTACTGTGTATATATAGACAACCACAGCAGAATCAATTTCAAGATGGCCCATTCAGGCCTAAACATTTAATCGCTCTGGCGGGTTTCTTACTCTTGTGGGATAATGTTCTTCCTGACCAGGGAAGTCACTCTGTTTGGCAGGTGAGATTTGTGGCTGTGAAACAATCTCAGGTTCTGGGGCCTCCTCTGTGGTGGTTGTAGGAGATAACTCTGAGACGGAAGTATGTGGTTCTGACAGCTCTGGACACTCTGCTCTCCTCAACTGATCATGTGTCATCTCCAGAAGACATCAGATGCAACCTCCACTCTGTAGGAGAGTGGTCCAGTACTGTCTTTTATCATTCCAACTACCCACTTTTGATCACCTCTGCTTGTCCAGGAGTGAAACATCAAACCTCCTTGTTTGAGGAGCCCTCAATTTGTCCCAGCTGTTTGTCGTGCATTCTCCTTCTGAGGATGGTTTGAGCAGATCCAAGCGTGAGTACAATGGATGACCCAGCATGCTTGGTTGTGAAGTGTAGTGCATTGTGAAGGAAATTGGTGAGTTTCTAATTCAGTGTTATGGCAGTGTGTCCGCTGACATAGCTGACAGTGCATTCTTTAGATTCTGGACAAACCTTTCTGTCAAACCATTTGCAGCTGGCTGGTGGGTGCTGATTTAATGTGTCTTACTCCATTCATTTTCAGGAATGATTGAAAATCGTTCACAACAAATGTGGTCCATTGTCACTGACTAATTGTTCTTGAACACCAGTCCATATAACCATATAACAATTACAGAACGGAAACAGGCCATCTCAGCCCTTCTAGTCTGTGCTGAACGCTTTCTGTCACCTAGTCCCACTGGCCCACAATTAGCCCATAACCCTCCATTCTTCTCCTGTCCATATACCTATCCAATTTTACTTTAAATGACAATACTGAACCTGCCTCTACCACTTCCACTGGAAGCTCATTCCACACAGCTACCACACTCTGAGTAAAGAAAAAAAACCCTCGTGTTACCCTTAAACTTTTGCCCCCTAACTCTCAACTCATGTCCTCCTGTTTGAATCTCCCTTACTCTCAATGGAAAAAGCCTATCCACATCAACTCTATCTATCCCCCTCATAATTTTAAATACCTCTATCAAGTCCCCCCTCAACTTCTACACTCCAAAGAATAAAGACCTAGCTTTTTCAACCTTTCCCTAACTTAGGTGCTGAAACCGAGGTAACATTCTAGTAAATCTTCTCTGTACTCTCTATATTTTGTTGACATCTTTCCTATAATTCTGTGACCAGAACTGTACACAATACTCCAAATTTGGCCTTACCAATGCCTTGTACAATTTTAACATTCCATCCCAACTCCTATACTCAATGCTCTGATTTATAAAGGCCAGCATACCAAAAGCTTTCTTCACCACCCTATCCACATGAGATTCCACCTTCAGGGAACTATGCACCATTATTCCTAGATCACTCTGTTCTACTGCATTCCTCAATGCCCTACCATTTACCATGTATGTCCTATTTGGATTATTCCTACCAAAATGTAACACCTCACACTTATCAGCATTAAACTCCATCTGCCATTGTTCAGCCCACTCTTCTAACTGGCCTAAATCTCTCTGCAAGCTTTGAAAACCAACTTCATTATCCACAACGCCACCTACCTTAGTATCATCTGCATACTTACTAATCCAATTTACCACCCCATCATCCAGGTCATTAATGTATATGACAAACAACATTGGACCCAGTACAGATCCCTGAGGCACACCACTAGTCACCAGCCTCCAACCTGACAAACAGTTATCCACCACTACTCTCTGGCATCTCCCATCCAGCCACTGTTGAATCCATTTTACTACTTCAATATTAATACCTAACTATTGAACCTTCCTAACTAACCTTTCGTGTGGAACCTTGTCAAAAGCCTTACTGAAGTCCATATAGACAACATCCACTGCTTTACCCTTGTCAACTTCCCTTGTAACCTCTTCAAAAAATTCAATAAGATTTGTCAAACATGACCTTCCACGCTCAAATCCATGCTGACTATTCCTAATCAGACCCTGTCTATCCTGATAATTATATATACCATCTCTAAGCATACTTTCCATTAATTTACCCACCACTGACATCAAACTGTCAGGCCTATAATTGCTAGGTTTACTGTCAGAACCCTTTTTAAACAATGGAACCACGTGAGCAATACGCCAATCCTCTGGCACCATTCCTGTTTCTAATGACATTTGTAATATTTCTGTCAGAACCCCTGCTATTTCTACACTAAATTCCCTCAAGGTCCTAGGGAATATCCTGTCAGCACCCAGAGATTTATCCACTTTTATATTCCTTAAAACCGCCAGTACTTCCTCCTCTTTAATCATCATAGTCTCCATAAGTTTCCTACTTGTTTCCCTTACCTTACACAATTCAATATCCTTCTCCTTAGTGAATACCAATGAAAAGAAATTGTTCAAAATCTCCCCCCTCTTTCGGATCCACACATAGCTGTCCAGTCTGATTCTCTAAGGGACCAATTTTAGCTCTCACTATCCTTTTGCTATTAATATTAACTGTAGAAACCCTTCGGATTTATTTTCACCTTACTTGCCAAAGCAACCTGGTATCTTTTAGCTTTTCTAATTTCTTTCTTAAGATTCTTCTTACATTCTTTATATTCCTCGAGCACCTCATTTACTCCATGCTGCCTATATTTATTGTAGATGTCTCTCTTTTTCCTAACCAAGTTTCCAATATCCCTGAAAACCATGACTCTCTCAAACTTTCAATCTTTCCTTTCAACCTAACAGGAACATAAAGATTCTGTACCCTCAAAATTTCACATTTAAATGACCTCCATTTCTCTATTACATCCTTCCCATAAAACAAATTGTCCCAATCCACTCCTTCTAAATCCTTTTGCATCTCCTCAAAGTTAGCCTTTCTCCAATCAAAAATCTCAACACTGGGTCCAGTCCTATCCTTCTCCATAATTATATTGAAACTATAATATTGAACGGTCCTTGAGAAAAGACTTCTCAATGCATCAGCAGTGTGTGAGGCAGTTGTGGAGGCTATTGGGAACATTTCTAGTCTCTTTATAGCTGTATTGGTTACTGCCAGGAAACCTATGCTCATGAAGGGTCCACGTGAGTTCTGTCAGGCCATTCCCAGGGAGAGAGAGAGACTCTGCTCTTACCTTCTGGAAGTTCTGGCATTCTGAACAGTGCATGGCAAGCTCTGCAATGCAGTCCTTTTATTTTGACCATACCTAAATGACCGGCACATACAGTAGCTCCTCCAACACTTTAGCTCTCAGCTTGGATGGTATAGCAACGCTCATTCCCCACAAAAGGCAACCCGGTCAAGGGCAAGTTCAACACAGTGCTGGGTGGAATGTGGAAACTGGAGTTTCTGCTGCACGTTCCAGCCATTTTGGGTTACCATGAGACAGTATGGGGTCTTTTCTGGTTTTTCCTTTCATCATCTCTGCCATAATAGGGAGACTTTCAATTTGTATTAAGTAGAATACAGGTCTCTTATTTCTCTTATACGAAATCCCAAAATCTAAAAAGCTCCAAAAACCGAGGTTTTTATCGTCAACAGCTGACGTCACTCAGGTGTGACGTGGCAGCACTAGCAGAGGCTGCCAGATGTCAGTTGGTGGCTCAGCGCTCGTACTGGTTACATGTGCATTTTCTGTTCACTGATTTTTTTGTTTGTTCACTGTTGACTTTGTGTTTAATTTCCCTGTGAAAATGTTAAAAAGAGCTGCAGATACCCCTATGGGTAACAATGAGAAAAAGATAAGGAAACATCTATCATTATCAATAATGCAGAAAGTGGAGTTATTGCAGAAGCTTGATCGTGGTGTGTCTGTGCGGCGTCTTGCTGAAGAACATGGTGTCAGAACTACCACTGTATATGGTTTAAAGAAACAGAAAGACAAGTTAATGAAGTTTTATAGTGATGGTGATGTTCTATATTTATTCCAATAAGTCATTTACCATGTGTTTGATTCTGTTCGTTTGAAGCTGCATATTTTTATGTTTTATTGAATGTTTTTGTTGGAAATAAAAATTTTTCTTTTCATTATTCCCTAAACAATACAATATAACAACTATTTACATAGCATTTACATTGTATTAGGTGTTATAAGTAATCTAGAGATGATTTAAAGTATACAGGAGGAGGTGCGTAGGTCCGGAGCTTCGCTGGGTCCTAAAGTCCACCCGCACTGAGACAGGTTAAATAAGGGACTTGAACATACATGTTTTTTTGGTATCCATGGGTGGGGGGGGGGCAGGTTCCTGGGATCAATAAGGAGGGATTCTGAATTCCGAAATACAACTGGCCCCAAGGATTTCAGATGAGGGATTGTGGACCTGTATGTCAGAAGGAGTGTCCTCTTTTGTAAATCTTTCTCCAAGGATAAATTGGGCAATCAAACAGCATTTTTATGATTAGTTCTCTTCTTGAATTTGATTATGTATTGTGCCCACATGAAACAGAGCCCATCTCTGCAATTGAGCTGCTACTGTTTGGTGGAGCACCCTTCTGTTGAATGGAAATGGACACTAGTGGTTGATGATCAGTAATGAGGGTAAACCCTCTCCCATAGGCACTGGCTGAGATGGTTTACCCCCCAAACCTGATTCAAGGCCTCTCTGTAAATCTCTGTGTAAGTTTTCTGTGCAGTGGTAAGGGAACGTGATAGAAACAAGAGTGCACTTACATCACTCATAACATGTGATGTGAATACACATATACCATCAAGTGAGGCATCATAGGCAAGCTTTGGATAATGTGGATTAGAATGTGTGAGTACAGTGCCTAATGTCACCTTTTCCTTTACTTTTTGGAGAGCCACCTCACACTGCTTTGTCTGTTACCATTTCTTCTCAATCTGCAGTAATGAGTTCAAGGTGTGGAGCACAGTACCCTGGTGTGGCAGGGAAGTGTTGTTATAATAGAGAAAAAGACTGCAACTGAGACATCCTTTGGCCTTGGGGCATCCACCACTGCTTGAATTTTCTCAGCACACCTGTGAAATCCTTGTGTGTCAATGGTATGACCATAGTAAGTGATGTTTGGTTTAAAGAATTTATGTGCATTGAATCATGCTCTAAGTCCATAATCTTCTAATCTTTTTAACACAGCCTTGAGATTTTGGAGGTGTTCCTTGTAATCCTGACTGGAAACAAAGATGTCATCTAGATAACACTGTGTGCTTGGGCAGCCTTGCAGCACCTGATCCATAGCTCTCTGCCAGAGTGCAAGTGCTTCTCTAAAATAAGCTTATTGTATATAAAGCCCTTTGTGAGTGTTTATGGTGAGAAACATTTTGGACTCTTTTTTCATCTCCATCTGTAGGTAGGCCTTAGCTAAGTCCACTTTCCTGAAGTGTTTTCATCCAGAAAAGTTTGAAGATATCCTTCATCATGGACAGAAAATGATGATCTATTTTCAGTACTTGATTGATGGTGACCTTAAAACCACCACAGATTGCAACAGACCCATTCTTCTTGGCTATTGGGATCACTGGCATTGTCCATGGGCTCAACTTAACCTTGGAAATAATTCCTTCAGCCTCCATGCGATCTAGCTCACTGGCTACTTTATCACACATGGTATAAGGAAACTGAACAGGCTTTGTAAAACTTGGGAGTGGCAATTTCATTTAATATTATTTTACCATTGATAGAGTATGTTTGAGTTTTCCCAATGCCATCCTTGAACACTGCAAGATCCAGTACCTTTCTTAATTCAATTACAGTTGACTCTAATGCAGGGCATGTGGCATGCAAGTAGTGGATGGATTGCCAATCAAGTTGTAGTTGTCTCAGCCACTCATGTCCCCACAATGCTGGCCCTGCTGTTTTTACCATGTACAAATCCATTTGCTTAAAAATACTGCTCATTTTGTTCAGTATACAACATCCAGTTATCTCTTCAGAAATCAAACATGTCTATCTTTCTGATGTAGCCAGCTATTTCTGCCCTTTTTTTTAAGATTTATGATTATCATATGATACTTACTATTTATTAACCTGTGCACATCAGTTTTCTGCCAATTTTTAAGCTCAAGCATCTTGGCTCAAGTTTGTTTAAAACATCCTCATCACCGCTGTCAAGAGAAAATCTGCAGATGCTGGAAATCCAAGCAACACACACAAAATGCTGGAGGAACTCAACAGGTCAGGTCGCATCTATAGAAAAGAGTTCAGTCAACGTCTTGGGCCAAGACTCATTGCCAGTCCTGTATTTACAATGTTGCTCAAATATCACTGCAATGTTAAATGCACAACAGATGTCTTTCCTCTGTGTTTCAAGTTCAATCCGAATTAAGCTGTGTAGGAAATAGTATAAAAACAGCTTAGGAAGAGATTTTCATATGAATTGCATAGAAAATGGAAGCCAGAACAGAATATGTTTGCCAAAAAAATTGTCTGTCTTAGCTTTAATATTAGCAAAATTTAGAAAAGTTAGATAAATTCCTGAACAAGAATAGTTTCTGGTCAATTAACCACAAGAGCCAAGGTTTGAGGTTTTTGCACAGAAGTAGAGATTTGCAACTCCAGCAGTCCTGATTTGATTTGACCTTGACCTTGGCTGTAGTCTGTAGTATAAAGTGTGCATATTTTCCCCATGGTTGTGTGGGTTTTGCATTGTGCTCCAGATTTCCCAGTGGAAATATTCTATAACCATGTATCTTCTTGAGTATGGTGGCCTTTGCCTTTGATCTGAGATGTGTGAGGGCAGGGTGGGATTGAAGAAGCATTACTGAGCTACATGGAGTCCAAACCAAAGAAGTTTCATGATGCATCGAAAACAAAAGTTGAGGAGTAGAAATGAAGTTCAGAATCAGAATCAGTTTTATTATCACCGGCATGTGTCGTGAAATTTGTTATCATAGCAGCAGCAGTTCAATGCAATGCAAGATAATATAGAAATAAATAACAGTAAATATATATGTATATTGAATAGCTTAAAAATGCAAAAACAGAAATTATACATTTATTTTTAAAAAGTGAAGTAGTGTTCATGGGTTCAATGTCCATTCGGAATTGTATGGTAGAGGGGAAGATGTTGCTCCAGAATCGCTGAGTGTGTGCCGCCTTCTTGCTGGTAACAATGACAAGAGGGCACGTGCTGGGTGATGGGAGGGAGAAAAACATATGTGAAGTATAAGTTTTAAACAAGTTACTTGGATCTTGATTTCTTTTTTTCTTAGAGGATAAGATTTTACATATATGGAGTCAGTTTTAAGCATCTGAGAAGTTATTCCGCATATTTAATACTGTGCAGGCACTTCAATAAATGCAGCTGAATGTGTCATCCTTAGTTTTGCTTTAAGCCATTTCATGATGTAAATCCACACTTTCATGTATCCTAAACTCATTTGGTTACTATCCCACATCACATATGAATTAGCAGTATATCACTGCATCAAATTGTGGATTTCTAAGTATAATTATGCGAGTACAGCTCTGCAGTAAGACGAACCCTGTAATCCTGATAACATTAATATTATTCTTATGTGGCCAAGTGGTTAATGCATTGGTCTAGTGATCTGAAGGTCACTAGTTCGAGCCTCAGCTGAGGCAGCATGTTGTGTCCTTGAGCAAGGCATTTAACCACACATTGGTCTGCGATGACACCAGTGCCAAGCTGTATTGGCCCTTGCCCTTCCCTTAGTGATGTGGAGAAGGAAGACTTGCAGCATGGGCAACTGCCAGTCTCCCATACAACCCTGCCCAGGCCTGCGTCCTGGAAACTTCCCAAGGCACAAATCCATGATCTCTCGAGACTAATGCATGCCTATTTCTATTTATTCTTATAGCAATATTCAGGCCATCAGGATGGCTTCCAACAGCCAAATCTGAAGCCAGCATATCATAAGCATGGTTACTACTAACAGGCATATGACTGGCAGTCCCTGATTTCTGCATCTACTGTTTCACTAACTCTAGACTTTTTCTCCCATCTTCTGACCTTCTGCTCAGAAACTCTAGATTTTAACAGAATTTCTCTTCCACCCCCCTGGATATGTAATGCTTGTTAGTCCACAGAGCAAACAAACTTCAAAAACCAAAAGGCGTAAATGGCAGCTGTTGAGTACTCAACAGGGAGTGAAGTCTATGAAAATGCTTTTTAATATGCTGGTTGCAGGCTTTTGTGTCTGCTAATTGACTAAAACAAAACCAGTTGAACTTTATGTACATCTGTGAGATTTTAACCCAAACTTTTCATATTATGTGAAAGGAGCAGGAGTTCTTAAGAAGATTTGAAGACAGGAAGACTTATTTCTCGACCTCTTCTGGTCAAGGAACAAACAAAACATTTGTTGAGTCAAAGGGATAGTTGATATTTCAGGATGAGACCCTGCACTAGGTCTGAGAGTGAAGAGGGAGGAGATCCAGTGTAAAAGAAAAATAATGATAAGGAAGGGGAAGAAAGAGGCAGGTAGGTGATACTGTAGGTAGAACAAGGTGAGCTGAGGCAGAGGGATATGGAGCCGGGGGGGGGAAGAAAGGAAAATTGAGAAAAATCTGGTGATAGGAAGAATTAAAGAGAACAGATCAGGCAGGTGGAGCAGTTGGAGGCCGGGAAGGTTCAAGGTAAAGACAGAGGTTGGATGATGTTAAATGGTCCTCACGAAGGGTCTCGGCCCGAAACGTCAGTTCTATATTTCTCTCTGTAGATGCTGCCTGACCTGCAGAGTCTCTCCAGCATTTAGTATCTGTTACTCTGGACTTCCACCATCTGTAGAATCTTTTGTGTTAATGATGATACATGGAATGAGATTAGGGAGAGATGATGGGCAGATGAAACCAGATAGGGGAAGAGAGTAAAGGTGGGCCAAGGGAGAAGAAACTCGGGTATGAGTTTATGAGTAATGAGCAGGTGGAGCCAGGTTGGGAGGGACTGTGTGGGGAGGATGGCTGAGGGTTGGAAAAAGTGAACCAAGAGATAGTAAATCTAGGTGGACTATTAAGAGTGGGAAACAGACGCAAGATGTGGGTTACTTAAAACTGGAGAATTCAGTGATCATGTTATTAAGTTGTAGGCTACCCAAGCAGAATATGAGAAGCTGTTCCAAAGCCATCCCTTTACCTCCACAGCTGCTGCTCGAGTTCTTCCAGCAGTTTGGCTTTTGCTCCAGATTCTGGCGTCTGCAGTCTCTTGTCCCTCTAGTCCACCTCACTGTGCTGGCTTGGAATTGTCCATCATGCAGACTCTGCCACTGGGGTCGAGAACAAAGAAACCCAGCAAGAGGCCCTCAGCGAGTGTAGGGAGGGTAGTGTGGCATAGATAGGTCACAGGAAGGGGGGCCGGGTGCAATGTATTACGCATCCTGCTGCTTTGGTGCGGGTTTGCGTAGATAAAGAGGATTAAACAATCTATGATCTGTTTCCAAGCATGGAGGGAAGCCTTGAAGCAATTAACGACCTTGGAATCTAGAGTGGGTAATGAGATTGCAGCATTAATGCTGGAGCTGTCTCCCAAATGTAAAACTTACGTAATTTAATTAAATGGTCCAATATGAAAAGCAGCTCTGGTGCAGCCAAGGGTAAGATTTGCAGTGCAGTTTTCTATTCCTCTCTGTGGGGTGGCTAAAATATTTGCCCTCTTCCTCCCCCCCCCCCCCCCCCCCCCCCAGCAACGTCTTAATCCAGATTCACAGCATGGAGTGGGAAACAGTGGCTGTGTTCTGGGCTGTCATTCCATAGAACAAGTGTGTTGTAGAACCATGTACTGTGAAAAGTCAGATGGCAAAAGAATTGTTTATCTAATGGGTAGTCCTGGATCCGGTGGTACATCATTGAAGAGAGTACAATTGAACCATGAAAGCTGGGGTCCCAGGGTAGAAGGGATATCTTGTCAAAGGCAAGGATAATTAAAGCCTGCTTGTAGTGCCAGATTCAGCCATCCAAATCCATTAATAGGTCCCTATTTTCACATTTCAGAGCACGTGTGGCTGAAAACTGGCAGCTCTGATCAGGTATGTCAGCAAAGCCCAGTGCTGTTTGGTCCATTAACTTACATTGTTTAATTAAGGAGTTCTTTCAAAAAGGTACAGCTGCTATATGGCATGTTTGTACCATTTATTATCTAGAATGTATTGACTGTTCCTAACTGCCCTTGTGGTAGTTAAAAAGGTGAGCCACTGCGGAGCACATGCTTGATGGTACTCCAAGAACAGTGAGCTTCCAGGTTTTAAGCAGGAAACCAAGGTTTTTACTGGAAGATATATCGACAAAAATGATCCCTATCACCAGAAGAGAGCATTCCCATTTCTGACCAAATCATAGATAGAACATCATTGATAAAACAGAGGCAGATGTTCAGGACCCCAAGACACTGCCTGGAGAACTCCCAACACCAATATTACAAAACTTCACCTCCAGCAAACTGCACGAGTTCTAAGTCCAGCTTGTGAAGAGACTTTGAACTTTTATCTTGATATTTCTCAGCAGCAAGCATGGTTAAATGTTGCATTAGTGTAATCTTATTTTACTTCTGAATTTCAGCTGTATGCCCATTGGATTGAACCAAACTTTATTCTCTTTCATTTCTTCCACATACCCTCTCCATTCTGCTTTAGAAATGTTACCCAACCCTTACTTAAGGCCATTGTAGTTCTCAGGTGGACATCTTAGAATCCTGCATGACTCAGAGCTAATTTTATGTTCTTCTGCCTTCTGTCATCCCAAACCAAATGCAATAGTCACAGGAGCAGGCCATTCGGCCCTTTGAGCCAGCACTGCTATTCAATATGATACATCCACCCAATTCCGCAGCATACATTCACTCAGCACCTTCTGTGACATGGGAATTCAGGCTGGGTATTCAGCAGGCAAGCTTCTGTCATCTTGAGATAGCTCCTTTGAGAAGTTTGTTGTCCTGCTTTAATCCTTCTTGCTGAATCTCTAATTAATAATTTGTTACATTTGTCATCTTCCCTGCCATGGACCTGTGCCAACCTTTAATTTAGTTATACCTCTGTGTGTGGCTTGAGTTTGTAGCAGTGGTATGGTCTGAGTTGTGATTAGTCTGTGAATTGCACTTGATCCTTCATGATGCATATCACAATAGTTCCATATCACAATAGGATGCCCATTTTCTTACTATGACAAAAGTGAAAATGATGTATACATGTAAATTTTAAAGTTAAGGTCTTTACTTACTTGAACCATGTCACAATGTTATGTTTTGTTAAAAGCCAGATGTAATTAAGACAAATTTTTGGTTTATTTTGATATTGTTAATACGCAGGTAGGAGGAAAATAGCCAAATATTAATCTTCCCCAAAGTGTGGTTGACAGATGGAACAATAGGCATTCTATTGCAGTGTAACAGTAGTTGAGTGTGTTGGGTCCCCTGATGCGGCAAGTGTTGTGCTGATAATAGTTGAGCAGAGGTTTCCTCAGACTAGTCTGATTGATGTCCCTGATAAGGATGTGAAAGGTATAACGTAGGCCATTTCAGTTTTGTTTATTGTGACACTCGATGCATCGAGTGCTTGCTTAACATCTGCTTTTGGCAATATGTAAACTGCAGACAAGGTCATGGTGAAGAACTCCTGCACCTCCTCACTGATGGCAGAAATGAGAAAGAGGGCATGTTCTGGATGGGACATAGAGGGAGGGAGGGGGGGGAGAAGAGAGAGAAATATAATCTGAGCCGATATTGTTGGAATGATTCTGATACAGAGAAAACAAGTTACCTGAAAATGTGGAATTCATTACTGAGTCATAGGTTTCATTATGCCCAGGTTGTAGATGAAGTGTTGTTCCCCTAGCTTGCATTTTGCCTCTTTGTAATAGTGCAAGACTGATGTATCGAAGTGAGAGTGTGACTGATAATTAAAGTGGGAGTAACAGGAAGTTCAGTGTCACCCCTGGGGATTGAACCTAAGTGCTTCACAAAGCTGTTGCTCAATCTGTATAAAAGACACCACGCTGTGAACATTGAAGACAGAAACTGTATTTGAAGAGGTGTCAGCACTAGTTCACCTGGGAGGATTATCTGGATTCTTGGAGTGTGGGAAGATAAACAGGAAAGTATTGAAAATTCCAAAAGAGGACACTGAAGAGTGGACTGGAGAGGACAGTCTCTTCAAAATGCTGAAGTGGAGGTGAAACAATGTGCTCAATGTGGAATCTCCTTAGAGATGCAGGAAGTTGCCAAGGATAAGCTACTGAAAGTGTTCACTGGTAGGGAGGAACATGAGGACTCTGTTCTTGCTTTCTCCAGAACAAAAGATGAGAGCAGAAGTGAAGGAAATTATTGAGAAATGGCTCCAACCACTTTGGTAGAGGGGAAGTCGAAAGGTCTCAGACAGGTGCCGAAACAATGGAGAGAGAATGAAATCCAGAAAGGGTAGACAGAAGTATATATGAGATATTTGTGGGTGTCCACAGATTTGTTACAGTTTTTTGTGGCAAACCTATCACTGGAGACCAAGACAGAGAGATACTAAAAGGGAAAAGGAAAAAAAAATCAGAGAAAGGCCTTGTTCAGGTAAGAATCAAAGTAATGAAGATTTTGAATTCTGTATAAGTGCAAGAAGTAGCACCAACATATTTCTCAATATATGAGACAAAAAGTGTTGAGGAAGGAAGTCATGAAACTATCATATATCCCACAAAAAGATCCGGTTGGCAGGGCCTGGAATTTTTATATGGAGTAAGTGAATGGAGTTCAACTTTGTGGAAAAGCCTGTGTGTAAAACTCATCAAAAGCCTTCTGCAATAGCATCACCTGCATTACTATGATCAGTAACTCTTCCAAAAATTCTACCAAATTGATTAAACACAAATTACTTTATGTAGATGCATTTTGATTTGCCTTAACTAATCTATTTTCTTCCAGGTGAGCTTTACATTTGTCCTGAATCAATGTTGTTGCATTTGAGAGTAAAGCATTTGGACTGTGCTTTGTATGATAATCTTTACTCCCCATTTCTCACTCACTGGCCCTCAGACAACAACCTGCCAACTGTCCTCCCCTGTGACCTTCAAAATCCTGGGTTGTGTCCCATCTGACCCTAGACCTGGACCCTAGGGTTGCATGCCTCAACTAAAGCACTGAGCGTTTTCCTCATCTAGTCTATACTTTGGTTTGAACTTCTTTTCATTCTTTGCAAAGGAAGTAAAGAGCTAATAACTTGTAATATTCCATTTGGGATGATGTTTGTTACGTGGGGTCACTGAGACTCAAGAAATAGAGCACCAGTTCTGTGGCAGATATTGGCTCAAATTGGTTAACAACGTAAAACAAAGTCTTGTTAATGCTGAAAGTCAAGACATCAAATGATGAAATTCTTCAATAGGTCACATAGCATCTGTGGACAGAAAAACAGTGCATTTAAGTCAGTAGTTCTCTAGAGGCATACCACTGAAGAAATGGACTGTAGTTAGTGCAGATGTGCGTGTGTATATACATCTGCATTAAGAGAGAGAAAACAAAGCAAAAAAACCTTACAATAGGCACCATGACTGCCGCTGCTGGGGTTATTAGAGCATGATCAGGCTAGCACAGTCATTTAAAAAAAAACAGAACTCAAAGTGTTCATTAATTCAGACTTGCAGGGAGTTTCCATTTAAGATAAGAATTTCTGACAAGTTTTAACCAAAGCCCCATTTTGCCATCCCAGAGAAATAGATTGCTGCAGCCAAACTTTGAAAATGTAAGGTAAAAAAATATTGTGAGGAACAATATAATCAATTTCATTTTGTTGATGAAGGTTAAAGGCTTCTCACAGCATTAATGCCATGTAAATATTATTAGTTATCGCTGCACATTTTAGCCCCCGTTTTGCCAATCTTGAAATTGACTGAACAGTATTCTCAATGTCATAACATGTAAGATTATACAGGTTCCTAAAATAGACAGGAAAATAAGAGAAAGTCAGTTTTCATTCAAGTGTCATACTTGGGCAATACTTAAAAAGTATTTGTATTCCTGTCTAACTGCAAGCATTATTCTAAGACAAAGCTCAGTGAATCCTGCTGCCAATAAATGTCATGAGAACTGCTCTATTATAATAGGTAATTCATTTATAAAGTAAGTCATGGATCTGAATTGTGCTATGATCTAACTTTGAAGTTTTTTTATTGTCCTGATGAGTATATAGATTTACCAGTTTAGAAATTTCTATTTTTTTGGCAACCATCTTTGTTAGTGATAAAATCAAAAACATTTAGAATGAGTTGAACTTGTAAACAAAGAAGCAGATTTGTGGAAGTAATCCTCCCATGCAGTTTCCAATTCCAGATCCAAGAATTAATTCCTGGTGGAGTTTTAGGCCAGGTTCTGTTTAGACTAATAATGCTGGAGCATTCAGAGCCTAATGTGAGAAATAATTAAGGCAACATCAGTTGCTCAGCAACAGAATGATAATGGGTTGAAGAAAATATGGAATTGCCTTATGTAGATTTTATGATTTTCGTAGCTTAAAAAATACAGGAATCTAAAACTTTATTGGCTGTTGCCTAGTTGGATGGTAATTAAGACCTGGAAAATGAACAAAAGAATGTGTATTTTTTTAACTTATAAAAGACTGAATTGTTTACTTCATTTTGTTTTGCAACTTCCATCGCTGTTTGCAAAACAAGCTGCTGGAACGTCTTAGCAGTTCAAGCAACATCTGTGGAGGCAGAGTGACGGTGGAAGGTCGAAATTCTGCATCAGGACTGGTCGCTGCCAATGTTAATTTAGAAACAAATGTTCTGGTAAAATTTGCTAATTTGTAATACAAAGTGTTTATATTGTCAGCACATGCTGAATCATGCCGTTTTCACTATGTCAGCATGATATCAGTTTGTCTGTACATGAATTTGAAATATTCCTTCTGAATGTGGGTTTACAACCCTTGATGTATGATGGTGGCTGATCCTTAGATTGTTGCTTTCTTCATAGAGACCTTGCAACAACCACACTAAATTACTGTGTATCCTGAAGCACTGGACCAGGACAGTGGAATGCACCTGTGAAGAACTTTTGCTCACGGGCAGTTCTTTGTACTGAAAGATCTGCAAGTCTTTGGCATCTTTTGTGGAATTAATTAGGCATTCCACCATCCTTAAAGGGAAATGAAACAGCCCTACATACTGCTGAAGCCACAGGTCCAGCATGTGGAGACCTGAGAGACTGCAGATGCTGGAACCTGGAGCAATGCACAAACTGCTGCAGTAACTCAGCAGGTCGCGGGGAGGAAAGGAATGGTCTACGTTCCTGGTCAGAGAGTGCAGAAGAAAGATGGGCGGTATGTAAAGAGTGACAGATGGAACAGGTGATGTGGGAAATGATGGGTCGATGGAGTAAGGTCTGGAGACAGGAGGATGGAGGTATAGTCAGATGCTGGAAAATGATGTGAAGAAAACAAAGGGTTTCAACTTTTGGAGTGTGAGTAAGGAAGGTGGTAAGTGGAACTGGATAAGGGAGGGATGTGGGCCAGGTGGGTAGTAGACGCAGTGCATAAAGTATGAGGAGTAACAGAGATAAGTAACTACAACCAGGAGAGGTAATGGTAAGAAACTTAGTAGCAGGGTGTTGTGTGGGGGGAGGGGTTGGAAGGAAATGTTGGGGGGGGGGTGGATGAGAAAATATGAGTCAATTGGAAGTAGATAGAAAGGAACACGGGTGGGGGGGAGGTGGTGTTGGTTACCTGAAATTAGGAAATTCAATGTTTATGCCAGTGGAATACCTAGCTTCTATTTCTCCTATACTCTGCCTCTAAATGTTGTCCAATTAATCGAGTTTGTCTAGCAGTTTCATTGGCATTTAAACAACAGTTGAAAGGCCACTGCTTCTCTGACTCTATCCTTAACATGAGCACCCTTGGTTCCCTTGTCCAATACTTGTTTGGCCCAACGTAACCACCACTCCTGACCAGAAAAGAAGTGGGAGGGTCAGACTCAGACACCAACTCAAAAATAATAAATATCTTGGGTGCAAAGTGTATTTGGTGAAGAACTTAAGTCATAAATTCACAATTTCTTTGCCACTTTGGAGAAGATAGCCTTGGGGATGCTGTAATTGTGACCACCTTTGAGAAGTCTGTGGCAGCTGTGGACAGATCTTTCTGCTGTGTGCTACAAAGTTTGTCATTATCAAAGGAGTGCCCAACCACTGCCCCCTAATGGAAGAAGAGCTGTTTAAGCAGGGGGAGAAGTGTCCAACACCAATTCTGATTATATCGGTGTGTCCCTGCCGATTGTAAGCAGATGTCTTTGTTACTCAAACTTTCAAGCTGAACCTTGACAAAGCCCACATCAATTTCTCGACCTCTTGGCAAATGCATGTTCCAGAAACTGATAGATGATGGGTCTTGCTCACACCACAGCCATCTCAAGGGCTTTGCATAGTGATACTGGGAATCTGCCTGCACATACTCTGCAGGCCCTTTGTGCTTGATGGGAATCTCTGATAAGGTGGGAGGGAAGTGTTAGATAGATCTTAGAGAAGGTTAAAAGGTCGGAGCAACATTGTGAGCTAAAGGGCCTGTATTGAACTGTTCTATGTTCAAAAGAGAGAGGCCATCTTTTAATAGATGTTTTTAATAGTAAGTACAGAAGCAAATTTGTTAAAGATGCTGGGAATCCAAAATTGCCAAAAATACTCAACAGGTCAGACAGTATCTGTGTAGAGAGTTTAAGTTAATGTATCCAGTCAGAGAATTGGAGTAGTATTCAGCTGGAATTAAGCAAGTGGAGAAAGAAAGGAGAATAACAAGAATGGTTTATGTTAAAGTGAGATCGCAAGACAAAGTGACGAGGGTGAAATGCAGAAGGAGCTGATTAAAGAATAACACAGCTACATATGGTGAGAGGAGAGCAGAATCAATGTTTGCTGTCAGGGAAGTGCAATCATGGTCTGAAATTGTTGAACTCTGCTGAATTTGGACGGTTTTATTTGAAGATGAGGTGCTGCTCTTTGATCTCACTTCAACTTCAAGGGGACAGCAGAGGAAAGGAATAGCAATTTTAAAAGAAACACAGTTTGATTTTTCCATTCCAAGTGGTGAGGCAGGTCTGACAGGTAAGGTTTTGGCATGCACACAGGTATTTCGGAGGAGTGCTGGTAACCATGGTTTCTGCTGATGTCACGGTTGAAAGTGCATGTTGTTGCAGCTCACTTCACATGTGGCTGTGAGAAAGGCCTCCAGGCTGGGAGGGAAGCTCACACAAATAGTTGGTTATCATGTTGCCAAAGAAGCTAATTCACTCGATGCACAAAGGAGGTGAAACTTCTGCCCATATCAGGATTACCCTGAAGTAGAAATGGAAGCGTTCTGAAGAGTTTGAAGACGGATGAAATAATTACACCAATGACACAGAGGAGTTATAAGTACAGTGAGGTATTGTAGCATTACTTTATTTCTTGTTTTAAAAGTGTTCTGGTAACTTTTTCCAGAGGTGCCTTGATTTGCATTGTGTTAGCTGACTTAATATTTGAGTCAAGTTGATAGAGATCAGGCATTCCACATCTTTTTTTTCAAAGTTAGAATCTGAATCATGTTTATTATCACAGACATATGAGTCAATTTATGGTTACAAAAAGCATTTGATACTGAAGTGTCACAACAGGCAGGAAAAGCATCCTGTTGCAGTGAAGTAAGAGCCAGCGAAGTGAAGCTGCCGCCTTTTTGTGTTTTTTATCTGGCTCTCAACTTTCGCAACAAGCAATCAACCTCATTCAAGTGATGAAGCCCCTGTTGTGCACCCGGGGTTGCTCCTCCAGTCAGTTAAACTATCTGTTCAAGGCTCAGTGCGAGGAGTTTAAGTAATTAGGATGGAACAAGAGATGACTAAGGATCTAGACTGAGAAAATCAGTTTACAGACACCTGTGGAGTACAAATATTGAGTGGAAATTTGATCAACTATAGGCATACTTCCTGAGCAAAGTGCCTGGAATGAAGCCACATTTTTTTTTTAGACATTTTAACTTCATTTAGACATGGTTGAAGTGCCTTTTAGATGAACTGCCAATAGTGATAGTAATGGTCAGAAGTAACATTTTTGTGGTGTTAAAGTTCACAGTGGCAGCTGTCTTTGACTTTGTTTTGAAGCTTGGCTCTGGTAAAAAGATCGAGAGTGGTGCCATCTTTTGTGATTATATGAGTAAACACAGGTTTCCTTGTAACTTATAGGGTTTGATCATAGAACGGGTGTGTGCGGTGACAGACAAGCTCAACAGCTGCAGTTCTGCTTGTATTTCAAATCAGCCAGGTTTCCACTTATACTTCATATTGAACTGCTAAATTATTCCCTACAGTGTATAGTCTGTGAGCTCTTGCTATTTTATAGATTTAGTTCAAATAATAAATTTTGTTTTACAGAATTCACATTGATTTGTACTCATTTCTTATAATTAAAGTTGTTGAAATTTTCCTCAAACTTGCAATTTTTATTAATGATATCAAAATTTTACTGCCTAGTTTTAATCTATAATATCTAATTATTTTCATTTTGCATGAGTTTGAAAATGGGATGAGTGCAATTAACTTTCTCCCTCATACATGCATATTTTATCATTGAATTGATTAATTCAAAGGAAGTAGACATATCTTTTGGTTGTTAATGTTTTGATTAGATTGAGGGGCAGATTTGCTTCTCTGGTGGGTAGAAATAAAATAAGATCTTCATGAGTTATCCGGCAGAGAGGACATCCTGGATTCTCTGCCCTCTCCTTTCATATGTTTCTGTGATTAAATATATGCTAAATATCATGAAAATAAGTAAGTAGTTTCTAATGCAATGGGAGGTCACTGCCAGATGTTTTGAGTACTAAGTAAATTTATTATCAAAGTACATATGTCACCATATACAACCCTGAGATTCATTTTCTTGTGGGCATACACAGTAAATAGACAGTAGGTGCAGGAGTAGGCCATTCGGCCCTTTGAGCCAGCACTGCCATTCAATGTGATCATGGCTGATCATCCACAATCAGTACCCCGTTCCCACCTTCTCCCCATATCCCTTGACTTTGCTGTCTTTTAGCTCTATCTAACTCTTTCTTGAAAGCATCCAGAGAATTGGCCTCCACTGCCTTCTGGGGCAGAGCATTCCACAGAACCACAACTCTCTGGGTGAAAAAGTTTTTCCTGAACTCCGTACTAAATGGCCTACCCCTTATTCTTAGACTGTGGCCTCTTGTTCTGGACTCCTCCAACATCGGGAACATGTTTCCTGCCTTTAGGGTGTCCAATCCCTTAATAACCTTATATGTTTCAATCAGAAATTCAGTTTCTTTTATGTTTACATCCAAGAAACACAATAGAATCAATGAAGGGACTGCATCCGACTGGATGGACTGGTCCACCAATGTGCAAAGGACAGCAAACTGAAAATACAAAACACAAAGAAAGAATAATAATGTACAAGTAATAAATATCAAGAGCATGAGATGACGAGTACTTGAAAATGAGTTGATAGGTTGTGGGAACAGTTCAGTGATGGGGTGAGTGAAATTATGGGGTGAGCCTGATGGTTGAGGATTAATAACTGTTCCTGATCCTGGTGGTGTGGGTCTTGAGGCTCCTGTACCACCTTTCTGGTCAGCAATGAGAAGAGAGCATGACCTGGGTAGTAGGCGTTCTTGTTGATGGACGCTGCTTTCCTGTGACACAGTTTTGTGCAGATTACTTTTTGTGGAATTTTCCATTCAAAGGCATTGACGTTTTCATACCAGGCTGTGATGCAGCCAGTCAATACACTCTCCATTTCACATCTTATAGAAGTTTGTCAGAGTTTAGATGTCATTCCAAATCTTCGCAAACTCCCAGGGCAGTAGAGGTGCTGCTGTGCTTTCTTCGTAATAGCACTTGCATGCTCAACCCAGGACAGATCCTCTGAAATGATGACACTGAGGAATTTAAGGTTGCTTACCCTCTCTACCTCTGGTTCCCCAGTGAGGGCTGGCTCATGGACGTCCAGTTTCCTTATCCTGAAGTCAATAATCAGCACCTTGGTCTTGCTGATATTGAGTTAGGGGTTGTTGTTATGGCACCACTCAGCCAGATTTTCAATCTCCCTCCTATATGCTGATTTGTGAACATATTTGATTCAGCCACCAACAGTGGTGTCATCAGCAAACTTAAATATAGTATTGGAACTGTGCTAGTCATAAAGCGACTAGAGCAGGGGGCTAAGCACATAGTCTTGTTGCACACCTGTGCTGATGGAGATTGTGGAGGATATTCGGTTGCCCTTCCAAACTGACTGGGGTCTGCAGATGAAGAAATCAAGGGTCCAATTGCATAAAGAGGTATTGAGGCCAAGGTCTTGAAGTTTATTGATTAGTTTTGAAGTCATGATAGTGTTAAATTCGAGCTGTATTCGATAAGGAGCATCCTGATGTATGCATCTTTGCTGTCTGGGTGTTCCAGGGTTGAGTGGAGGGTTGTTGGTGCAGCAGGCAAACTAGAGAGAATCCAAGTCAGTTCTCAGGCAGGAGTTGAGATGTTCCATCACCAACCTCTCAGTACATTTTATCAGAGTGGATGTAAGGACCACAGGAGGCAGGTTACCAAGCTCTTCTTGGGCACCAGTATAACTGAAGACTGCTTGAAGTAGCTGGGTACCTTAGACTGCTGAAATGAGAGGTTAAAGACCTCAGTGAACCCTGCAGCCAATTGCAGAGCACAGGTTAGCCAGACCCCCCATCGAGGCCGGTTGCTTTCGGTTGGTTCTCCTCCTGAAGGATGCTCTCATGTCAGCCTCAGAGACAAAATCATAGGTTATGGGAGATTGTGAAGGTTCCCCTGTGTTTTGATGGTCAAAGCAGGCCAAGAAGGCTTTGAGCCAATCTGGGAGCAAAGCCTTGCTGTGAGCAATTTCCCTTTGTTTCACTTTGTAAGGAGTAACAGCATTCAAGCCCTGCCACAGCTGGTGAGCATTCGTCAGTGACTTAAGTTTGGTCTGAAGTTGCCTCTTTGCAAGTGAGATGGCTTTCCTGTGACCATACCTGGACCTCTTGTATCGTTCTTTGTTCCCTGACCAGAATGTCACTGATCTGGTCTTCAGCAGATTGCAGATCTCATGGTTCATCCAGGGCTTCTGGTTGGGGAAGCTCCGAACAGGCTGTCTGACTTTCAGTAGGTGTGCGACTTTAGGAAATATTTTCATTTATCTAAAACAGATTCAAGATTCAGAAGATCAAACTACATTTAATATCAAAGAATGTATAAATTATATAACTTTGAGATTTGCCTGCTTACAGGCAGCCACAAAGCAAAAAGCCCAAAATAACTGAATAAAAATCGGAAGACCAACACCCTATGTCAGAGAAAGAGGAGAAAAAGCACACGTATCATGCAAACAATTGAAGCAAGCAACAGCATTCTGAACTGAATTGAGTCCTTAGATCTGAATCCACAGAGCAGCCTGGAGTAGGCCCAAAGCCTTAGTCTCAGTTCATCACGTTAGCAGGCAAATTGCTGCAAAGCTCGCAGACACAAAACACAGCAGCTGGGGACAGTCCAACAGCTTCAGAGCGAAATTGGCATGGACCCTCACCTGCAGTCCTGACACTCTGCCTTTACAGTCTATCGAGGCCAATGTTGGAATTGTCCAAACAGTGTATCATGTCCCGCATTAGGACCCAGGCCCCATTGCAGTGAAACGCTCTGGGGCCTGGACCACGCTGCCCAGCCCGAAGCCGTCCTCGACCTCTCCAACTCGGCTTGGTGCTTAGAGAGATCCAATCTCATGCCCGGGTTAGTTAGCTGGGCATGGAAACTCCTCTGCCTCGATGACTCCTCTCTGAATCGCTCAGTCCAACTCCATCTGTGTCAGTCTTTCAACACAGCAGCACAGTTCATCCCTCAAATTCGCTTTGTCTTTCCTCACCTCTTCACTGTTTGTGGTGATAGCTTACCACAATTTATTTCAATAAAGGTATTATTAATAATGTTTTTAGTCGAGTTTGAATTACCAGTAAGCTGTTGCAGACCTTCAGTAGTGCCACCTTAAACTCACATATTCGCTAGTGTCTGGATTTAAGTTAGCTGGTCTAATACTAAAGTGAATTAATAGAACTTGCTGCATCTTGTAGCTAGAGATATACCTGAAATGAAGTGGGTACTTTTTAAAGCTATGCCTGAAAGCAGTTGTTGCTTTCTTAGCCAATGGATGGATCCCTTTTTAGGTTTTCAGTCTCAGAAGCAATAAAGTAAATATCAACTTAAGCCTGTAAGTCAATTGATTCCTGGTTGATGAGGCACTTTGATATAGAAATTGTTGCGGTAATGCAGAGATGAGGGGCACATCAGCCACAATAAATATTGACGTGCTAAACAGTTATGTTGAAGTGGTGTGATGACTTGAGATGGTGATTTCAAAATAAGAGGTGCTATAATTGAGCAATTGAGTTTTTAGCTATTCATAAAGCACTTCTATGGTCTAAATTCTCATATCATTGACCAATTAATATTGATAAAGAATGTGAAATATAAACAGTATCTGAATGAACAATGAATTTTTCTTCCCCTGTTCTTTTCATTTGGAACACTAAGCTTGATTGGGTTCCAGAGGTCAGTTGGCAGTGGGTTTGCTCAGATGTAGGAGCAAGGTGCTTTCCTACAACCTCAACCATATTTGTCTGTGACCCAGGAAAGAAAAGATCCTTGAATTTAAAAGGGTGAATAAAGTGGCGTCTTTTCTTTTGTATTTAAAGCAGAGTGATTGAGGATGTACCATAGATTCCGGACTACAGAGCGCACCTGATTAAAAGCCGCACGCTCTAATTTTAGAAAGAAAATCAATTTTGTACTTGTACAAGCCGCACTGGATTTTAAGCTGCAGGTGTCCCACGTTGTAATATGAGATATTTACACAGAAAGATATTACACGTGAGGATTTTTTAACTTTTAATTAAATCCGTATGGTAACGTAAACAAATATATATTGCAAATGCTTTTTTTCGAACAGTGCCTGTAACACAGCTACTTTTAAATATACATACGTATCGGTAACACACAAATTACGTTGCGTATACTTTTTTACTGAACAGTGCACGAACAACATTCCAATATCTCCTAACGACTGGTAAAAAAAATATATATACTGCAGCCTACCAGGAAAAGTTATTGATCGCCTTCTTCATCTTCCTCCTGCGCACTAAAACTATCAAAGTCCTTCAGTGTCCGAATTGAACAACCTCAGGATCTCGTCACTCACTTCAGTCTCTTCGATGTCGCTCTCACTTGAGCGCACGCGGTCCTCTTCATCACGCAGCAGTCCAGCCTTTCGAAACCCGCTGGTGATGGTGGATGTTGTGACACGGCTCCAAGCATTTAGGATCCACTGGCAGACTTGAGTTAAAGATGCTCTTCGCATGCATCCTGTTTGGGTAAAGGATTTCTCGCTGCTCGTCATCCAAGCCTCCCACTCAACGCGCAGCGCCACTTTAAATGCCTGGTTCATGCTGATGTCCAGTAGCTGCAAATACTTCGTGGTGCCCCCAGGAATCACAGCTGGAATTGAGTTTGTACTCTTGATGGCAGCTTTCACTGAACTTTCATCGTCAGCCGCTTAAAAAATCACCATCGGTGGAAGCTTTAGTCCGGATGCTGTGCAGCTCAGAACACAAGTAAAATGCATTCTCTCATGGCCACTTGTTTTCAGTGTGATGGACGAGTCACCTTTTTTATTAACAGTCCGAGTGAGAGGCAGGTCAAACGTCAAAGGTACTTCATCCATATTTATGATATCATCTGGCCCGATGGAATTCTCCGCTATCTTTGTTTGAGTGAATGTGTGGAAGTTAGCAAGATTTTCCTCGTGGTCGGGAGGGAGCTGCTGACACAGAGTCGTGCGTACCCTGACGGACAGGCCTTTTCGTCTCATAAATCTAAAACACCATGATGGCCCACCTCTAAAATCTTCGATTTTCATTTTGGTGGCGATTGCTTTAGCCTTCAGTCTGATCTGCACGGTGGAAACACCGCGGCCGCCTGCTCTCTGTGTGTTAACTCAGTCTTCAAGAAAGCTTTCAAGTTCGGGCCATCTGCTATGATTACCTCTGAAAGCTTTTGTCGTCTGTTTGCATTGACTCAGTTCTTCACGCTGGCGTCTCCACCGTCTCAACATCGATTCATTTATGCCAAGATTATGTGCAGCAGCTCGATTTCCTTCTTCAACCGCCAGATTGATTGCCTTTAACTTAAAAGCTGCATCATATGCTTTTCTTCGAGTGTTTTCCATGTTGATGAGTACAAATGACTGATTTACAATAATTTACCGGTAATTGTGAAAGTGTGCTTGATTTATCGTACAATTTCACTGGACCTCTGTGAACTACTCATCAATTTTATTGGTCTACTGTTACGAGGCAAAATGTTTTTGGCGGCATGAAAAAAACATGCATTAGCCGCACCGTAGTATAGGCCGCAGTGTTGCCGCAGTGTTCAAAGCGTGGGAAAAAAGTAGCAGCTTATAGTCCTGAATTTACGGTAATCACCCCTGTGATTCAGTTAATGGGAAGGTAACTCTCCTTTAGCATTTCCTGTGATTTCATGTAACAAATTGAGAAATCAGACACATCAGTTTTCCATCAAGTCATACAAATACAGCTCTTACTTGTGATTTAAATTAGATATCTGATTTTTCTTACAAATTTAATTTTTTTCAACAAGAATTATTTAAGTCTTCCATTTTGCAACTGGCAGGCTGGAAAAAGACAAACGTTTGACTAATGTAAATTTAGATTAAGGACCATTAATGTTAATAGTGACATTACCATCTGATAATTTTTTTAATATATAGAAGTAAAAAAAAACTCAACATTGTTGTGAACTCTGTGATATAGCTTTAAGGAAATGCTCAGTAAAGGAAAGTTGCTGAGTATCTTTTGAAGTCTACAAATTCAGACTGTAGATAATGAAAATACTCAGGGTCAGCAGAAATAGAGTTAATATTTCAGGCTGATAATCTGTTGAAGTTCTGATGAATGGTCATTCATTCTGAAATGTTAACATAACAAAGTACTGGAAATACTCTTGATGTCAGGTCAGACCATTCCAATCTGGAGCTCAATGTTCGGATTTTATCCACTCCTAAATGAAGCCCTCTTCCTGCTTCTCCAGGATCCCTACAACTCAAACTAGATCTGGAATCCACAAGTTTTTTCTTTTTCTGCTTGGCTATTGACTTTCAGCAACTTGGACCTTGGACCACATCACAATTATAGATGTGGGGAAATAGAGACTTGGGCTACCGAGCAACTCAGATTGAATGTATCTACGTAAATGCTACCAGGTTTGTGTGGAAGAGCTTCCTCCTATTTACACCTGTTGGATTAGAGACATTTGGCAGACCATCTAAAGACATTAGGGAGCTTTGACTTCCAAAACTGGATCAGTGTGATTTTCTGTCATCTATTTGGTTGCTTTAACATTCAATCCCCTCCCCTTCATGCACTATCTTTCTTATCAGAATCCACAATTAGTATTTTAATTTCTGTTGTCTCTATGTATCTCTTCCCAGCCTCTATCACAATCTCCATCCTTCCTTCCCTCATCTGGCTCATCTGCCCATTATTCTCCCCCTACCTCTCATCTGTTTATACCTATCATCTACCACACTCTGTCTCACCCCACCCGCTCCCTTCTATATATTGGCTATTTTCTCTCAACTCTTTCTCTC
Source organism: Hypanus sabinus (assembly GCF_030144855.1). Taxonomy (NCBI): domain Eukaryota; kingdom Metazoa; phylum Chordata; class Chondrichthyes; order Myliobatiformes; family Dasyatidae; genus Hypanus; species Hypanus sabinus. Next base: position 49,137,576 of record NC_082711.1, on the reverse strand, counting down.
AGTCCTGATGCAGGATCTTGACCCAAGTTCGTGGACAACCCTTACCTCCACAGATGCTACCTGACCTGATCAGTTCTTCCAGCAGTTAATTCTTTGTTTTTTTTTCCAAAATTTGCACGATTTCCACATTATCAAATGTTTTTGGCAAGTTAATTTGTTTGATATTAATCTGATTCTAAGCAATTCAAAGTGACATTTAATGGTAAGCACATAGGTTCTGCAGGTTCTGCAAATCTTCTACAACACACACAGAATACTGGAGGGACTCAGCAAGTCAGGCAACATCTATGGAGGGGAATAAGCAGTCGATGTTTCGGCCTGAGATCCTTCATCAGGACTGTCTTGACCCAAAATGTCAGTTGTTTATTCCCCAGCCCATTGCATAGCCAGCACCAGTCTACATGCCATCAAGGACACATTTATAGAAAGGTGCTGAAAAAAGGTCAGTAACATCATGCAGGATCCCACCTGCACTGCTCATGGACTGTTTGTCCAACTCCCATCAGGGAGGAGGCTACATAGCATACATGCCAGGACCACAAAACTCGAAACATTTTCTTTCCCTGAGCAGTAAGGCTGATCAACCCCTCTACCCCCTCAACCACCACTACTGATTTCCTGTCAGTCACCTTATGTACAGACATTCCTGTGCCTAGCATCCCTTTATGGGCATACAATCAATCTATGTATATAATAGACAATAGACAGTAGGTGCAGGAGTAGGCCATTCAGCCCTTCTAGCCAGTGCCACCATTCACTGTGATCATGGCTGATCATACACAATCAGTACCCTGTTCCTGCCCTCTCCCTATATCCCTTGACCCCGCTATCTATGAGAGCTATAAGCTAACTTATGTGTTTGTTTATGTGGTTTCCTTGTTACTGTGTTCTTTATCTTAGTGTTTTTTTTGTGCTACATCAGATCTGGAATAATTATTTTGTTCTCCTTCACACTTGTGCACTGGAAAAGACATGGAACAATATTGAATCTTGAAAAAAAAATTACATAAATTGCCAAAGGTAGAATTGCTGGCTCGTACATTTGGAAAGGAAAAAAAGCCTTTTACGATCTCAGAAGATTTCCCGTAGTACTTTGGAATACTTTCAGAAGTGTAGTCTTGTAATGTAAGAAATATGGCAGCCAGTCTGCACACTCCCACAGATATCAAAGTGATAATGACTAGATAATCTGTGAAAGTAAAATTTGTTGAATGCTAAATATTTGTCATATTACAAAGAGATCTTGCCTACCTTTTCCAAAATAATTCTGTGAGACCATCAGCGCCCTTCGAAGTGGACGGACAGAGCCTAGATTTAGTTTTACAGTAGCAGAGTGGTTCACTTGTCAGACTAGTAACTGAAGGCCTGCTCTGATGACTGAAGTTCTGGAGTTCAACTCCTATTTTAACTCGTTAATTTAAATAAACCTGGATGTTTAAAAAATGCATTGTTTCAGTGACAATGAAAGGTAGTCGAAACAGTACATGTGGTTCACTAACATTCTCCAGGGAGAAAGCGTGAAAGTATGCCCTGTGTTTAACTCTAGGCTTTCTGCTGTCAACCTCCAGAGTGACCTAACTAGCCTGATTGCAGTTCTCTCTTCAAAAGCAATCAGGAATGGCAAACAGGTAGTAACACAGCCAATAATGCTCATATTCTGTGAATTAACAAATTAGAACCAGAATTATATAGTGGGACTTAATTCAACACGTTTCTTTTGGCAGGTTTAACTTTTAACAGCTCAGGTCTCACAATGAAGCTTCAACTGAGCAGCAGGTGGCCTCCATTTCTTCATAAACTTCTGAGGTCCTGTCGAGATACTGATACACAAAGTTAGAAGTTGGAAGAAAACCAGGAAAAACAAAGTAAATGCCATGATACATGTTTTAAAGGAAAGTAGCAGTGCTATCAATCAAATTGAGTATGATGCTCTCCTAAAAGGTTGTTCCCTTAATGGAGAGTGCCTGCGTGTGGGGTCCTTGACAGATTGGGGTCAGGGTGCAGTGGCCATGAATGCTGCATGGCTGCAGCCTCCCACCACCTTCATTTCCATTGCGATGTGTCATCATCTTCTGCCACTGAGGTCTCGGTTGGATCGCTCTTTGTCTCGAAGCTCCCTCTTAACCTGACTGCCATGCTGAGCAACAGACAGCATCACTCTCAGGATCTCAAGAACTCACTACGCCTCTCCATGAGGACAAAGTGACTATCCTCGGAAAAGGTGCATTGAAGGGGTGTGGCTCAGGTTGCACGATAAACTCTGCACTGACACCAAAAAGCAGGTTGGAGGTGAGAAGCTGTGATATCTGAAACAATGAGGTGCTCGGGGAAATAATAAGGAAGGTTATGAGTTTGACTATAGTTCTGAAATCAGTCCTGTAACTGTTGGAAGAAAGTTGACATGGGAGACGAGGAGAGATATTTTCACTGAACCTAGTCCATGATATATCAGTAAGGTCAAGGGTATAGAATCAACAAAGGTAAATCCAGAACAGTAATATAAATGAAAAAAAATCCTATAAACTTCAAAAATACAATACTGGTACTATATTACTATGTATGTGGCACCCATCAAATGCTTATCCTTACTTATCCCAATTTGCAGCACTTGGCTCTGCCTCAACTGCCCTTTCAGGCAGTGTCTTCCAGTTGGATTTGTTATGTGTGTGCAGCCTGACAAAAATCAGACATCCCCTATGGAACTCTTCTTCATGTTTTTCATCAATTACTTTGCAGTTGCTACAAATTATTCCCCAATGAATTGGAACCCATAGGGATTTACACTTGGTGTTCATTTTATTAAGTACACTTGTACACCTTGTTAATGCAAATATCTAATCAGCGTATCATGTGGCAGCAACTGAATGCATAAAAGCATGGTCAAGAGGTTCGGTTATTGTTCAGACCAAACATCAGAATGGGGAACAAATGTGATCTAAGTTACTTTGACCATGGAATGATCGTTGGTGCCAGATGGGTGGTCTGAGCATCTCCAAAATTGCTGGTCTCCTGGGATTTTCACATACAACAGTCTTTGGAGTTTACAGAGGATGATGGATGATGTGCAGAAGAGAATCTCTGAATACACATGTTACGTATCCCGTAACCGGATCACTTACCAGCAAAGATAGAGAGGTCCGTTGAAGTCTGATGGCACTATTTTCAAACGTTTTTATTTATAAAGGGGCACAAAAGTAAGGTTAATACAAACATTCAGATAATGCACGTCGTCAATACTCAATCTAAAGCGCGGGTATAGTAATAATCATCATTAAGAAATAAGCTCTACTGTTGTCTAGGGGATAATATATTGTCTGTTGGAAATATAAAAGTCACTCAGAAGTCTGCAGGCTTCAGCCTTTTGGGAATCGCTGGGTTTCACGTGTTGCGACAGAGAGAGAGAGATTGGTGAGAAAAGGAAGAACTTGCCGGGTCTTTATGAAGCATCCGTTGAATCAGGGGAGCGGGCTCCCCGCCCCCCGATGTTAGTTAAAAGCGGTTTTCCGTGATTCCAGCCACAGATTCCAAGCCCGGAATCTAACGCACGTGGCTTCCTTCAAAATGGCTTCCCGCTATTGCGGGATCATTCCCGTGTCTTCTTGGTGCGTCTGAAGGGGCTGTCCCCCTTTGACCCTCCTTTATACTTCCGCACGGGGTCGCAGGTGTCAATCAGGTTGGGATGATGCAATCTCTCTCTCAACCAGCCCACTTTGCCCGAGGGCTTTTCACGTGGTCTCCATGAGACAATAGTCAATGTCGTCTTATTTTGCATCCCGGTGGAACGCGGTATTCGGCACGTCTCTCTCTCTTTCTCTCTCCCATTTCCTGTGTCTATTCAGCACGTCTCTCTCTCTCCCACTTCCTGGGTCTACTGACCCCCCCCCCCCCTCAACTAGTGCTCTTGCGATTCTCACAAAGGAGGGGGCTGGGATCATAACACACAGCACGTGGAAGCCTGAAGTGGATGAGCTACAACAGTATAAAACCATGAACTTTATAGGAGTTTCCTAGTAAAGTGGCCACTGAGTATATTTTACAAGGTGAGATGCCTTTCATAGATACATAGAAAACCTACAGCACAATACAGGCCCTTCTGCTCACAAAGCTGTGCTGAACATGCCCTTACCTGAGAAATCACCTGCGGTTACCCATAGCCCTCTTTTTTTGAGCCCCATATACCTGTCCAGGAGTCTCTTAAAAGACCCTATCGTATCCGCCTCCACTACCGTCGCTGGCAGCCCATTCCACACACTCACCACTCTCTGCATAAAAAAACTTAGCCCTGACATCTCCTCTGTACCTACTCCCAAGTGCCTTAACACTCACTGTACCCTCTTGTGCTAGCCAATTCATCCCTAGGAAAAAGCCTCCGACTGTCCACACGATCAGTGCCTCTTATCACTTTATACACCTTCATTGGAAGGTAAGCCCTGCCTCCATAGCAGTTGCTTGGTCACTTCAGTTTTTCTTGGATGTTTGTTTTTTCTTTATTTCCAGTATCAGTTGCACTTTGCTTTGGCACAGACATTAAAGTGAAATTTAAAAATTAACTGTTTGTAAACACTTGGGACTGAGGGTTAGAATTTCTCACCAATTGTTTGTGCTATGTACATGATATAGTTGTGCTTTCATGTTAAACTCAGCTTCTGAGGTGTCCACTGAGAACTGAAATTCAAATGCTGTGTACTACACATAGCAGCTGCTATATTGCTGGCAACACACACGTAACATACTGGAGGAACTCAGCAGGCCAGGCAGCATCTATGGGGAAAAAAGTACAGTAGATGTTTCAGGCCGAAACCCTTCAGCAGGACTTGTGTGTGTTGCTCGGATTTCCAGCACCTGCAGAGTTTCTTTTGTTTGTGGTATATTTCTGGTATGGTTCAGTCCATGGGTGAGAATGTATTTCTATCCCCTGGAAATCTTCAATTACAGCGCAAAGCACATTCCTTGATTCATTTTTGAATTGTACGTTTTAAAAAACAGGAAGATGGCTATACCTTTTCTCCTGGCATAGGACTCTTCATATCGCTCAGACTTAAAAAAGGCTAACAAAACAGAACAAATTCATAGCTTCTAAGAATTTGGTCGGACCACTGTGAATCTAGCAGTTTCTCTGATGGTTTTATTGGTTGACATACCTGTCAAAATAAAACTAAAGCACATTTACAAAGATGAAAGGTTCATTTCTCTTTCTGCTAAATCTGGAAATGTGAAATTGTTATTTTGAGATTAGAAGAAATTTGAAATATAGCTAAGCATCAGAACATTATGAATAATCCCTCAGTACTGCTGGAATGAATCATTCATACTCTTCATATCATTTGTTTTTGCATCATGCAAACATCATTTGACTTTTGATGCTGTGATCTAATTGTTGTTCATAACATTTGCCCAGACATTTATCAAATGGAATGACTTTGGGAGGAGGTTATTTCATTTTATAATGTGGTTAGAAACAGTAGCCATTCCACCCACCACCTGTGAAGAAATGAGAGCCAGTTCTCATCAACATTGCCTGTGCATTCATTAATTTATCTTGGAGCCTTCTCCCGGAGCACAGCGCTGATCAATTTTATGGTCACCTTTTCCTTTCAACCATGCATCACAGTAACACATGTTCTTGTAAATCAGAAGCTATGGGTTTAATTTTTACTCAGAAGATAATATGAGCTGACACTACAGCTGGGGCGTATTGCACTATCAAAGATGTCACGCAGTCAATGGAGAATCAGTTGCCATAGGTAATTATATAGAGAGTCCCATGTGATACTTGGATATTCCGCTCTGCGAGCCAAGGTTTATTCCTCACATATCCATGCAAAACAGATCATCTGGTCTTTATGTCATGCCTGTTTTTAGGTGCTTACTGTTCTTAAACCAGGTTTTGTTACTACTCTGCCTACGTTACAGAACTATTTTGTTGATTGTAATTATGATTACCTGGAACATGAGATGTGCTAAAGGAATACAAGTACTCCCATTCCTTAAGAGGACATAAAGCATTTTATCTGGGTTCCTAATGGCCCAGCATGGCACTGCCCTGCATGTAACCACAAGGAATTGCACAGTTGTGTGTAGAGTCAGCTCAGCACCTGACAGGAACCCACCTCCGCACTATGGCCTACCTACACATATCTTTGTTCCAGTAAAGCAATCAACAGAATTGAAAATCTCACCCACCCCAGGCATTTTCTCTTCTTACCTCTCCCATTGGTCAGAAGGTACAAACACCAGAAAGAACATACCACCAGGCTCGAGGACAGCTTTTACTCTACTGTTGTCAGACTTTTGAACAGACCTTTCATATGATAAGATGAATGCTTGGCCTCACATTTATCTCATTATGACATTGTACTTTGTCTACCTGCACTGCTTTTTATAGTAGTTTTTACTCTTTATTCTGCATTGTTATTGTTTTACCTTATTCTAGTGAAATGGATTGTGTAATGATTTTATCTGTATAAACAGTTGTTGCGGATTCAAGCAACAATAAATATATGAGTGAGGCAGGGGTTTTTATAACAAATAACACGTTTATTAAACACTGAAAACAAACCCCCAAAAGTAAACAAATCACTAACGTAACCGGAAATCAGCTGCTGTGCGGCAGCTTAAACAGTTCTTAAAGCGATGTTGCAAAAACAGTTCTTCAAAGTAGTATTGCAAAAGTTCAAAATGCTTACAGTCCATTTAAGGGATAGACTTTTTAAGACGATTTAAATTCTCTTTCACGTCGTTTTGTTTCGATTCCCAGTCGAATTACTTTTCCCAGGAAGAATTTTACGAAGATGATATGTAACAGCTTAAAGGCACTGATCTTTCCTTTACAAAACGGTTCCCAATCCTTTCTGCTAATATTCACAGGGATTAACACGAGAACAGTCAACGAATTCCTTCCGAATGAGGATCAAACAAGGTCGGACTGGTTTCACCGACAAAATCGATTCTCCTTGATCTTTTAACTCCCGAACTCCAATCTTCACTCTCTACTGATTCTCAACTAGCAGTATTATAAAGAAACTGCTGGCAATGACCTTTTAAACTTTAGGCATTAAATAAAACTTCATCTTTCAACTAAACTGCGTCATAACATGAAACCACGCAGTGGCATGAAGTCAACATGGCAAATCCAGCCACGAACTGCCCCTCCTCACAGGGAGGGGTCCTCCTTTTATACCCTGTAAAAAAAAAACCTGTCACATGATCTCTACTGGCGAGAAAATGACGTCACTCCACCATCACAAGACCATTACCTCAAGTCCAGTATAGCTTCAACACCTGTCACGTGACAAGTACACCACTGTCACGTGTCACAGGTACGTAACACAGTATCCAAGACAAGCTTTTCACTGCATCACTGACAGTAATAATCCAATTATTTTCCAGCCAAACTTGTGCTAAAATTAATCTTGAGGCAGGAGTGCTATTTGGCAGAATAAACCTCAAACTTGGTTTAATTTGACATGAGTGCTCATTCTGTGCCTCTGTTTCTCCACTTCCTTTTGTATATCTCTATAGTGTGAATGTTCTCCAAACAGAATGTGCACATGCAGGGATGCAGGAAGGGGGTATGGGGATCTTATTCTGTTAATCAAACAGAATGCCTATTTGTTTTCTGCAGCAGGCCAAAAAAAAAACCAGAAAGCAGTAGGAATACCCACCACGTCAGGCAGCATCTATAGAGAGGATAGCACAAATATTTAACATCAGGGGTAGGTAGGCAACCTGAAGCACAAATGATTTTCGAGCATGTGTTATTCATTAATTTGAGGCAAAACATAACTAGATGTATTTAAATGGATAATTCCCATATTTCAAGCTTTTTATGGCATTTATCTGGCCCACCATCCGCTCATTGACATGCGATCTGGCCCACAGAGGCAAAAAGGTTGCCGACCCCTGTTTTAGATGCTGTCTAACATGTTGAGTATTTCCAGTGTTTGTTGTTATTTTAGGTTTCCAGCATTTCCAGTGCTTTGCCTCCTGCTATCCAAATCAGAGTTTTTGGTCAAGCAAAACAAAATAGAAATATTTGAAGCAAGAGAGTGTTTGTCGTTGTGAGTTTGTGCACTACATAGTTATCCACCTGGCAGATGTCTATAAAACTGAAGATAGAAATCTAGCCGTATGCATTTGACTTTAAATTTTATGCTCATGTAAAAACAATGTGCCAGAAATCTTTTATTGCATGAAAACTTACCTGGATGACATCATGACAGCAATATTTTATGCCTGCGATTGTTCGTAATCCCTAAGCAATTTAATTAATAAAAAAAAACATCTTAAGTCTTTCCATATCCAGGTGCATTTTGATGGTATTATAACCCAGTAATCTACAGTAACTCTTAAAGTAGCGTATCTGAAAAATTGAGCCAGTCACCTTGTTGTTTGAATTTCCAGCATCTGTAGATTTCCTCGTGTTTGTTGAGTATGAAATGTTTTATGCCAGTAGTGTATAGGAGACATTTATATTCTTCCCCCTTTTTTTGTATTTTGTTATCAAGTATATCAGTTTACATCAAAAGTAAACAGATCAAACAGGTGCAACCAGCTTTGCAACTAGTTTTGAATGTGACAGACAGTCCTGGTGAAAGAGGACATGCTATCAAACCATTCTTTAGTTTCAAGCTTCAGTGATCCCCAAATGCAGCTTGCTTAATTTTAAAAATCTGCTTTTTGCATGGAAGTTAAATTCTATCTTTTTAGATCTAAATGGATCAGAAATGCAAAACTCTGACAGAGCATTGTGGATGAGAAGCAAATTGGATGGTATCTGAGCCAATTTTCTTCTGTTTGCTAAATTAGAAACCTTATGTTCTCCACTGCGTTATCTTAGTGGTATTATTTTATTTTATCCATTCTGTCTGAATAACAGTGTTAACTTTATAACTATATAACAATTATAGCACGGAAACAGGTCATTTCAGCCATTTTAGTCCGTGCCAAATGCTTACTCTCACCTCGTCCCACCGACCTGCACTCAGCCCATAACCCTCCATTCCTTTCCTGTCCATATACCTATCCAATTTTTTTTAAATGACAATATTGAATCTGCCTCTACCACTTCTACTGTAAGCTCGTTCCACACAGCTCCCACTCTCTGAGTAAAGAAGTTCCCCCTCGTGTTACCCCTAAACTTCTGCCCCTTAACTCTCAACTCATGTCCTCTTGTTTGAATCTCACCGACCCTCAGTGGAAAAAGCCTATCCACATCAACTCTGTCTATCCCCCTCATAATTTTAAATACCTCTATCAAGTCCCCCCCTCAACCTTCTATGCTCCAAAGAATAAAGACATAACTTGTTCAACCTTTTTCTGTAACTTAGGTGCTGAAACCTAGGTAACATTCTAGTAAATCTCCTCTGTACTCTCTCTATTTTGTTGACATCTTTCCTATAATTCTGTGACCAGAACTTCACACAATACTCCAAATTTGGCCTCATCAATGCCTTGTACAATTTTAACATACCATCCCCACTCCTATACTGAATGCTCTGATTTATAAAGGCCAGCATACCAAAAGCTTTCTTCACCACCCTATCCACATGAGATTCCACCTTCAGGGAACTATGCACCATTATTCCTAGATCACTCTGTCCTACTGCATTCCTCAATGCCCTACCATTTACCATGTATGTCCTATTTTGATTAGTCCTAGCAAAATGTAGCACCTCACACTTATCAGCATTAATCTCCCATCTGCCATCTTTCAGCCCACTCTTCTAACTGGCCTAAATCTCTCTGCAAACTTTGACAACCTACTTCATTATCCACAACGCCACCTACCTTAGTATCATCGGCATGCTTACTAATCCAATTTACCACCCCATCATCCAGATCATTAATGTATATGACAAACAACATTGGACCCAGTACAGATCCCTGAGGCACACCACTAGTCACCGGCCTCCAACCTGACAATTATCCACCACTACTGTCTGGCATCTCCCATCCAGCCACTGTTGAATCCATTTTACTACTTCAATATTAATACCTAACGATTGAACCTTCCTAACTAACCTTTCGTGTGGAACCTTGTCAAAAGCCTTACTGAAGTCCATATAGACAACATCCACTGCTTTACCCTCGTCAAGTTTCCTAATAACCTCTTCAAAAAATTCAGTAAGTTTTGTCAAACATGACCTTCCACGCACAAATCCATGTTGACTGTTCCTAACCAGACTCTGTCTATCCAGATAATTATATATACCATCTCTAAGAAGACTTTCCATTAATTTACCTACCACTGATGTCAAACAGACAAAGCCCCTGCTATTTCTACACTAACTTCCCTCAAGGTCCTAGGGAATATCCTGTCAGGACCCAGAGATTTATCCAATTTTATATTCTTTAAAAGCGCCAGTACTTGCTCTTTTTTAATGATCATAGTTTCCATAACTACCCTACTTGTTTCCCTTACCTTATACAATTCAACATCCTTCTCCTTAGTGAATACCGAAGAAAAGAAATTGTTCAAAATCTCTCCCATCTCTTTTGGCTCCACACATAGCTGTCTACTCTGATTCTCTAAGGAACCAATTTTATCCCTCATGATCCTTTTACTATTAATATAACTGTAGAAATCCTTTGGATTTATTTTCACCTTACTTGCTAAAGCAACCTCATATCTTCTTTTAGCTTTTCTAATTTCTTTCTTTACGATTCTTTATACATTCTTTATATTCCTCGAGCACCTCATTTACTCCATGCTGCCTATATTTATTGTAGATGTCTCTCTTTTTCAGAACCAAGTTTCTAATATCCCTTGAAAACCATGGTTCTCTCAAACTTTTAACCATTCCTTTCAACCTAACAGGAACATAAAGATTCTGTACCCTCCAAATTTCACCTTTAAATGACCTCCATTTCTCTATTACATTCTTCCCATAAAATAAATTGTCCCAATCCACTGCTTCTAAATCCTTTTGCATCTCCTCAAAGTTAGCCTTTCTCCAATTAAAAATCTCAACCCTGGGTCAAGTCCTATCCTTCTCCATAATTATATTGAAACTAATGGCATTATGATCACTGGACCTGAAGTGCTCCTCAGCACATATCTCCGTCACCTGACCTATCTCATTCCCTACCAGGAGATCCAACACTGCCCCTTCTCTAGTTGATACCTCTATGTATTGCTGCAAAAAACTATCCTGCACACGTTTTACAAAGTCCAAGCCATCCAGCCCTTCTACAGAATGGGCTTCCCAGTCTATGAGTGGAAAATTAAAATTAAAATTTGCTTACTACAAATATCTCCTTACAAATTTGTTCCTCCAATTCTCGCTCCCCATTAGGTGGTCTATAATATACTCCTATAAGTGTTACTACACCTTTCCCATTCCTCAATTCCACCCAATTAGCCTCCCTAGATGAGCCCTCTAATCTATCCTGCCAGAGCACCGCTGTAATATTTTCTCTGACAAGCAATGCAACACCTCCTCCTCTTGCATCTCCGATTCTATCACACCTGAAGCAACAAAATCCAAGAATAATTAGTTGCCAATCACATCTCCTGCAACCATGTTTCACTAATAGCTACAACATCATATTTCCAGGTATCAATTCATGCTCTGACCTCATCCACCTTTGGTACAATGCTCCCAGCATTAAAATAAATGAATTAAAGAAATTCTCCACCTCTTGCTCTCTGTTTATTATTAACGATGCAAACAACTTTACTATCTTTTTTCTTCCTTCTCCCCTACATCTTCGGTCTGAGCGCTCCCCTTCTCTATCACCTGCCTATCCCCCCTCACACTCTGTCTACAAGCTTTCTCTATTTGTGAGCTAACCTCCTCTCTCCTCATCTCTTCAATTTGATTCCCACCTCCTAACCATTCTAGTTTAAAGTCTCCCCAGTAGCCTTTCCTGGGTAAATCTTTGTTCCCTCTGATATTGTATTCCTGGCTTCAATTACCTGTGTGTATTTTACATGTATTCACATACCATCTTCATACTTACATATAGCACAATTCCCAGGGCCATCGTTAGATTGATTTGATTCATAGACCTCAGTGAGGAGCACATCAGGTGAATTCCATAACTGCCAGCACACAAAAAGATTCAATGCCTGAATGGCAAAATTGAAAAGAGGAAGGAAGGAAAGATGTTGGGCCACAAAGAGATTGCAGATGCCGAAAGCCAGAGCTAGAAAGCAAATCGGTGAGGTAACTCGGCAGGCAGTACTTCCGGTGGAAATGCTGCATCAGTTCCTGCCTGACTTATTGGGTTCCTTTTGCAAGGTGATGAGCTATTTGCTGAGCAATATGTGTGATAGCTTTTTTTTCATAAATCAGCCAATAAAGAGATTCTCATTTGAGGCTGCAAAAAGGAGCAATTTCTTGCCTAAAGTTTATGAATAAGTAGGTTTTGTTAACTCTGAGAATTAAGGTTGTTGAGTTGCTCCGTATATTCAGGGCTGATGTGAAAGGACCTTTAGAATACAAAGGACTTCAAGGCTATCAGCTCAAACAGGAAAGTGCAGTTGATGATCAGACTGGCCATGAAGTTATTGAATGGTGAAGCAGGCGCTACGATCTTTATCGTCTCCTCCTATTTCCTAATTACAAAGACTGGAAGTAAAGACCAGCCTTGACTTCATTTTCTTTGGCTCTATTTTTAATGAATGATAATGGATTTCCCAGACAGATGCTTGTTTGTGACATTAGCAGATTTATGCTGATGATGTTTTAAATTAATCAATGGAATGTCTTAAGATTGTGGCATTCCAGTTCTTACAGTCAAAAGAAGCCTTCGGAACTGGGAATCCCGGCACGTTTGCCTATTTAAATTCATAGACAGAGCCAAAACATTCCTTAATCATCTTCCCAGCAATCTGAGATTTCTGATCTGAAAATAGACACTTGAAACATCAAAATCTTAGTGGCTTAAAAAATGCGCATTCAGAATGCAGCTGGTCAATTATTCAATTAGTAATTGTGCAAGGAGTACAGTGGTAAAAAGCAGAAATCTACTAAAATAAAATAAGTATTTAGCATCATACAACAAGTACAGCACACTTATGGATCTTTAACCCACAATATTGTGCCAACCTTTCAACTTGCTCTAAGGTCAATCTAATACTTCCCTCCCACATTGCCCTCCATTTTTCTGTCATCCATTTGCCTATCATCCATTCACTCTCAATACCTTCTCGTGGTGATCCTCGCACTTCCTTCAAACAAAACGTGTAGCCATGGGCACTTGCATTCGTCCCAGCTTTGCCTGCCTTTTTGTTGGCTACATGGAACAGTCTGTGTTCTGAGCCTACACTGGTGTCAGTCCCCAACATTTCCCACGCTACATCGGCGACTGCATGGTGCTGCCTCCTGACTGACGAAAAGTCTCAGCCTAAAACGTTGACAGTGCTTCTTCCTATAGACACTGCCTGGCCTGTTGCGTTCCACCAGCATTTTGTGTGTGTTGCTCAAATTTACCTGGTCCATTTCCGATACTTCCCTCCCCTTTCTCAATCTCTCTGTCTCTGGAGACAGCTTATCTACTGATGTCTATTATAAACCCTCTGACTCTCACAGCTACCTGGTTACCGGCTACTTGTAAAAATGCCAAACACTTTTCTCAATTCCTCCATCTCTACTGCATTCACTCTCAGGATGAGGCTTTTCATTCCAGAATGAAGAAGATGTCCTCCTTCCTCCACCATCAACGCTACCCTCAGCCGCATCATTTCCATTTTCTGCATCTGCCCTCACCCCCTCCTCATGCGACCCCACCAGGGTTAGGTTTCACCTTGTCCTAACCATATAACAATTACAGAACAGAAACAGGCCATCTCAGCCCTTCTAGTTCGTGCCAAACGCTTACTCTCACCTAGTCCCACCTACCCGCACTCAGCCCATAACCCTCCATTCCTTTCCTGTCCATATACCTATCCAATTTTTTTTTAAATGACAAAATCGAACCTGCCTCTACCACTTCTACTGGAAGCTTGTTCCACACAGCTACCACTCTGTGTAAAGAAATTCCCCCTCGTGTTATCCCTAAACTTTTGCCCCTTAACTCTCAACTCATGTCCTCTTGTTTGAATCTCTCCAACTCTCAATGGAAAAAGCCTATCCACGTCAACTCCATCTATCCGCCTCATAATTTTAAATACCTCTATCGAGCCCCCCCCCCCAACCTTCTACGCTCCAAAGAATAAAGACTTAACTTGTTCAACCTTTCTCTGTAACTTAGGTGCTGAAACCCAGGTAACATTCTAGTAAATCTCCTCTGTTTTGTTGACATCTTTCCTATAATTCTGTGACCAGAACTGCACAGAATACTCCAATTTTTGCTTCACCAATGCCTTGTACAATTTTAACATTCCATCCCAACTCCTATACTCAATGCTCTGATTTATAAAGGCCAGCATACCAATAGCTTTCTTCACCACCCTATCCACATGAGGTTCCACCTTCAGGGAACTATGCACCATTATTCCTAGATCACTCTGTTCTACTGCATTCCTCAATGCCCTACCATTTACCATGTATGTCCTATTTTGATTAGTCCTACCAAAATGTAGCACCTCACACTTATCAGCATTAAACTCCATCTGCCATCATTCAGCCCACTCTTCTAACTGGCCTAAATCTCTCTGCAAGCTTTGGAAACCTACTTTATTATCCACAATGCCACCTATCTTAGTATCATCTCCATAGTTACTAATCCAATTTACCACCCCATCGTCCAGATCATTAATGTATATGACAAACCTTCCATCCTACCTGCCTCCACGTCCAGCACAAAATTCTCTACAATTTCTGCCATCTCCAACAGGATCCCACCACCAAGCCCATCTTTTGCTCCCCCCACCCCATTTTCTGCTTTCCACAGGGATCGCTCCCTCGTTCATTTGTCCCTCCTCACTGATCTCCCTCCTGGTACTTATCCTTGCAAGCGGAACAAGTGCTACACCTGCCCCTATACCTCCTACATCACTATCATTCAGGGCCCTAAACAGTCCTTCCAGGTGATGTGACTCTTCACCTGTCAGTCTGTTGGGGTCACATACTCTTTCCAGTGTTTCTGGTGTGGCCTCTTGTATATTGGTGAGACCCAACGTAGATGGGGAGACTGTTTTGCTGAGCACCTATGCTCCATCTGCTAGAAAAAGCAGGATCTCTCAGTGGCTGCCCATTTCAATTCCGTTTCTGATTCCCATTCCAACATGTCAGTCCATGGCCTCTACTGTCGAAATGTGTCCACACTCAGGTTGGAGGAGCAGCACCTTGTATACCGTCTGAGTTGCTGCCAAACTGATGACATGAACATCGATTTCTCGAACTTCTGGTTACCCTCTGTCCTTCACCATTCCCATTTCCCTCTCTCACCATATCTCCTTAATCACCTCCCTCTGCTGCTCCTCCCCCTTTTCTTCCATTTCCTTCTGTCTTCTCCTATCAGAGCCCCTCTACTCAAGTCCTGTGTCTCTTCCACCAACCAACTTCCCAGCTCTTTACTTCACCCCTCCCCCCTCTCCCCCCCTTCACTTATCACCTTGTGTTTCTTCCTCCCCTCCCCCCCACTACCTAACTGTGACTTCTCACCTTTTTCCCCCTCTCCAGTCCTGCTGAAGGGTCTCGGCCTGAAACATTGACCGTACTCGTTTCCGTAGATGCTGCCTGAGCTGCTGAGCTCTTCCAGTACTTTGTGCGTGTGTGTGTGTGTGTGTGTGTGCGCATGCCTGTTTGCTTGTCTTAAGAGCCACTTAAATGTCCCTATTACCTATCTTGAATGAAAGAGTAACATTTGCCACCCTCCAATCCTCCGGTACTACTTCATGGTAGCAATTAATGTATAATTTCAGTCCATTTAATTCTATTATCACTTTAAATGTTTATGGCAGATTTTTTAAATATATAAACAGCCTGCATCAAAAATGTACCCTGCGTATAAATTGCCAATGTGTCACAGAACTGAGATACACCACAGTCATTATTTTGTACATATATTGGACATCAATAACTGCCCTACAATTAATTAACTATTGTACTTCCTTACTGGACCTCTTGATAAAGGTGGCAGTGAATGGCAGATTAGCATTTCATAGTGGGTCTTGAGAAATCTCCAAAGCTAGAGTCAACATTCTGGTACCCAACTAAGTGGTTAGTTACACTAATTAAATTGTTGCACTGATGCTGTAGAGGATGGCAGGAAATTAGCATCTGCTTGAAATTTTGTACAAACAAATATAATCTTAAATTCCTTTGTAACATCAGCAGTGGTTCTTATTTCACAAAAAAGTCCAAATAGTGCACTATTCATTTTAATCTGCCTTTTTTTCCCTGAAAGAAAGCAGTATACAACAGGGTTGATTAAACCAAGCACACTATAGCCCTTTGGTGCTGCAAGGGTTTACCAGATGCATCTGAATTCCCACTGGTCTTGCATCTAGTTGGATGGTGTGACCTTAATTGTGAAACGAGTTCAGTGGCAGGAAATTGGGACATGCAAAAGCACACACACTTGCCAGAATGAATGTGTTTACAAGGATTGGTTTCCTTTGCTTGCGTTCTGTTTACTCCGAGAAGTAGTGAAAACAAATCACTGTGATTTACTGAACATTGAATCATTTTTCTGTGTATGTGCCTGCTGGGCAGTTGGCTGCTTTCTGTACTAAGCTGCCCGCCAAGAGCTGTTGAAAAATAAAATCACGTCACTTCTGCCGCAAGTTGCTTTGGCTGTAAGCAGAATTTGATTTAATCCTCTATCAAGGTGGTGTTCTGTTTAGTCAGCAATGAGCCACAGCCTTCCTAATTAGTTTGCATAGTCCAGTGCATGCTCATAGTTCACTTTAGGAAGCACTCGCTTCTGGGTGTGTCTGTATCAAGATTAATGAGGCGACATAGGCAAGTTGTCCTGTGAGTTACTTTTTGTTTAACTCTGTGGCAAAAATGTTTCTTTTGCTCTCGTCTTCAGATAGTATTGAACACAAATGTTCTGTAACTTTTCATAGCTCTGTAATTTTTTGTTACTGCATACTGGTTAAGAATTTCTATGGATTGGCAGGTTTGTTTAAACTTGTGTGTTTTTAAAAAGACAGATTTAAATTACCTTTTCATAACTTATTGATTCTCAGAATACATGCCACTGCATCTGCTTTTAGCAACTCTTGCCTTAGTCCTCTCTTCCTTTCTCAGGTGGACTATTTTCTGGGAGATGGATTTGTTGTGTTTTTTTTTGAAGTTTTTCTTTGCATATGCTGTCTGCTGGATAATTAGCAAACTAAAAATTTTAATTTTTCTTTCAAAACGAAGCAAAAATGAAGAATAAAGGATTACAAACAATGAGATTGCCCCTTTGACATATCTTTCAGAAACTCCCAAGGTACTTTTCAGCCAAGGAAGTATTTTTGAAGTGCAGTCACATTGAGATGTTGAAAATTATGTTGTTGCTTATGCCACAGAAAGATTCCTGATAATGAACTTGTAATCTGCATAGAAATGTAAATTTAGGAATGATATTGGGCAGGACATCAGTAATAAAACTCCCTTGTAAACAGTTTTGAAATCGGTTTATTATTTCCACAGGTTCTGAGATACAGTGAAAAGCTTTTGTTTGCGTGTAATCCGGACAGATAATTTCTTACAGGGGTACATCATTCAAAATGGTGCTAGGGACTTTTTCATGTTCACCTCGCAGAGCAGATCAGTTCTTGATTTGAAGCAAAATCAATAAACTGTTGGATGAACTGAGACATTTGAACAGCATCTGTGGAGGGAGAGGGATGGTTAAAGTTTTGGGTTGAGACACTGCACCAGGAACTTTATAATCAGGCAGAAAGATGATCAACCCAAAACATCAATCATCCCTCTGCCTCCACAGGTATTACTCAACCAGCAGTTCTTCCAGCAGTTTGTACTTTTGCTCCAGACTACATCATCTTCAGTCTCTTTTGTCACTAGCTTCTTGATTTAATGTCTTATTCAAACGATGACATCCCCTGACAGAATTTGCCACCCTCAGTACTACACCAGAACATTCTTCTTGAATATTGTGCTCAAATCTCCAATGTATGTGAGCCCAAAACTTGTAGATTCGGAGGCAAAGTGCTTGGATTTGAGCTGCGCAATGGTATTTATCTTCCATTCTACTTTTTCTGCAGTCCCTTTGGATCATCTGACTTCTGCAGATGTTCCTTTTGTCACTGGCCAATGCTAGGCAATGGGAGTGAACTAACATTGAGCATCAAAAGCGGGCAGATTTGGGACATTATGTTGCATCTGTACAAGTAATTAGTGAGATCACCCTTGCAGCACACTGTGCAGTGCTGCTCACCCAGCTAAAGAGGGAATGTCATTAAGCTGGAAAAGGTACAGAAGATTCACAAGAATGTTACCAGCAGGGCTTGAGTTATGAGGATGGGTAGGTTGGCACTTTCTTTCCCTGGAGAATGGGAGGCTGAGGGGTGACCTTATGAAGTTATATACAATTATGAGGCATGTAGATAAGGTGGATGGGCACAGGTTGGAGTGTAACACTAGAGGAAGTAGATTTGAGGTGAGAGGGGAAATATTTTTAAAAGGACCATAGGGTAACTTTTCCACAGAGAGGGTGGTGGGTATATGGAGCAAGCTGACAGAAGAAGGCATAGAGGTGGGTACAACTGTTATGTTCATAAAAAGCATTTTGACAGGCACTTGGATAGAAAAGGTTTAAGGATATAAGCCAAGTGGAGACAAATGGGACTAACTTAGACAGACATCTTGGTCAGCATGTTATCAATGTAATGAACAATTGATTGTCCTACTTCATTGAATTCCTTGTTTTCTATAGCTTTTTAAAGCACTTATTTGGATGTAAATGACTTCACATTTTTATGAATGTGGCTTATAACTAGTTAACTTAGAAGTAAACCTCTGTTTGTACCCAACCTGGCTCTCCCATAAAATGGTGGGCAAAAAGGTGAGAAACAAGGGTGGGGTGGAGCAGCAAATCCAAATGTTGAAGCACAAAATAAAAGTTGTGGTTTATTTCTGGAGTTCCAGGGTATGCTCTGAATAATTTTAGGCTCCTTCATGCTTGGTGGATTTTGAGTGCTTGAAGATAAGAGTCAAAAGTGAAGTGAAATTTGGAATTGCAGCAGAATAGCCAGCTGTCCATTTCTAAAATCTATGTCCATTTCAAACTAAAGCAAGCCTCCCACTGTGTCAGCTCAGCTTTCCCCTGGACTGCCCAGCTGTGTATCTCATTGAAACACAGGCACCCCCTGCTCCAGATCTTCCTGTTCATACACTTCTTCTACTTCCCTTCTGCTTAGCTTGACTCTGTTTGTGTTCCTCAAGCAGATTTGACTGGCTCTCATCTTCTAATCTCTTTTTCAATCTCTTTATCCACACTTCTATTCAAACAAGCAGTCCTTTTCTACTAATTAGTAGGTAATATTACAGGAGATTAGCATTTCCAGATACTTTCCTGTTTCCTACATTCTGCTTCTCTCCTGTTTTTCTGCCCTTCATTGACATTCATTTCCCTTTGTTGTTTATTCCAATACAGCTTCCGCTTAGCAGGAATTTATTCACTGATGCATAAAACAGGTTGGTGTTCTTGCAAGATTTCCTACTTAAAGGCCCCTGAGTAACTCCAGCAACAATAGGAGTGGGGCAAAGGAAGAGGAGCTGTTTCTACCAGTAGACTTTGTTATCACCAATTACTGACCCAAGGACTGAGCTGCTAAGGTCATAGTAATACAACGTGGGTACAACCCCTTCGGCTGATCAAGGTGTCCACCGAATCTACTGTCATTTGGCCCATGTTGCTTTACACCTTTCTTATTCATGTACTGTACATACCCAAGTGTGTTTTAAATGTTCTTTTTTTATATCAAAGTCTGTCTATATGAAGTGCTAACTTGTATGAATTTTTATAAGATTTGTGATTTAACCTTCATTTGGATCAAATGCTTTTGCATTAAATTGGATTTAATATTAATTATAATTCTATACATTATTAATAATTTGAAACATTTCCATTACCAACAACCAAGTTCCGCCCTTGCTCTCCATACTAACTGAAAATGACAGTGGATTTTGCTTCAAAGCTATTCTTTTAAAGCCAGGTTGTCATTTCTCAAAAAAAAACACTGTTAATCTCTCTATCCTGGCAAGTTTGCCCTCCATCTCCAGTTTCCCTGTCCTCTCCAAAGCCCTCAAATGTGCTGTGGCTTCCCAATCTGCATCAATCAGTGCTCCAAATTGATACCTCTCCAATCAGGTTTCTGCCTTTTCTGGATCACTGACCACAAAGGACATCCGGCGTGACTGTGACCACATAGCACCTCTCCCTCCTGGTATCCCTTACATAATGGCAAAATGGGGCACGTGCAGTGAAATCCTGTTGAAATACTCTGATTGTCACTACCTATTGTTCATGATGCCTGATCAGTCTAGCTGATAGTTCAAGTATCATGTCATGTCTAGTATAATCCATTTAAACATAACTATTCCACATACACTTGAGTGGCACGGTTTGCTATACAGTAATGTCAGTTTGAAATTTTGGTCTTTTTCCACTGTGATACTTCAGCAATTTTGTGGCAGACTTAAATATTATTCTCCAAGAAAACATGCTTAATTTGTAATTAATAGCCTTCAGTGGTGTTTGTGTGAACAAAGGTATTTTTGTCCTGGATATTAATTTTTCAGACAGTTTAAACAACATTCATCTCTCACTCTCCAGTCCTGCTGAGCAATGTAATTACAGGGTAGGAACTAGTTTCATTTTTATTTAGGAATGCTCATTTATGAGAAAAATGATTAATCACACAAAGTATAAACAATAGGTTCTTTTTACTGGGGGCCAGTTTTGACAGGTGGGAAGGAAGGCCCTGTGGGAGCTCAGTGTGAAAACCAAGCTGTTTTTTTTCCCCCCAGCCCATAGTTAAGTAGCTTTGGGCATCCTCCCATTGCGATCCAGCAGAAGTGGTGTAAGATAGTCAGCAGAAAGTCTTGATTGGAAACCATCTTAAAAACCCAGGGAAGAAGTTCTTTGTATAAAGTTAGCTCGGGCAAAGCTAACTTTGAGATGTGACAAAGGTTAAGAAGGCTGGAGAGACACATTGACTACTGGCAGAGTTCGGTTCCTGTTTATTCTGGCCCATGGCTTCTTTCGAGGTTGACTCTTCAGTGGTAGTTACAATGCAGATGCAGTTCTGATGAAGAATTGCCAATGACTAAATAGAATACAAAGGGTTACTATAAAGCACAGAGAATCCAGCATCTGATTCTTTGGAAATTCTGATGGTCTGGCATCTGATTCACTCACAGAACTGGAATGAGAACTGGAGTTAGGTCCAGAACACCCAGGTGTATGAAATATGGATAACTTTGTGGCTGGGCTGAGGTTCAGAATCAGAATCAGTTTGCTATTACTAAAATATGTTGTAATTTTTAATATTTTTACAGCAGCAGTATAGTACAAGACATAAAATTCTTGAAGGTTACAAAAAGTAAATAAGTAGTGAGGTGCTGTTCATGGACCATTCAGAAATATCAGAAGCTGTTCTTAAAGCACTGAGTGTGAGTCCTCAGGCTCCCAAAGCACCTTGCTGATGGTAGAAATGAGAAGAGGACATCCCTGGATGGTGATGGAGGCCACTTTTCTGAGGCACTGCTTCCTCAATGGCAGGAAGGGCTGTGTCCAGAATGGAGCTGGCTGAGCCTGCAACGCAATGCAATCTCTTTTGGTCCTGCATAGGAAGCTTCCAAAAAGTCCTTGATAAAACTAGTCAGAATGCTCTCCAGCACAGATCTGCAGAAATTTGTTTTAGTCTTTGGTGATATCCTACATCTCTTGAAACTCTGTCCGAGTCTCCTTTCAGTAAGCACTAAAACAAAGTAGTTAGAGCAACAGCGCAAATCTTAAGACAGGTGGGAATGGTTGTGCAGAACTTCACTACTGAGTTCATAAGAGGGTGATGACTTTACCATGTTTGCATCAATATGATGAGCCAGGGATGGATCCTCCGCGAAGTTGGTGCCCAAGAACTTGAAGGTGCTCACCTTTTCTATTGCTGACCCCTTAATGAGGACAAGTGTTTATTCTCCTGACTTCCCTTTCCTGAACTCCACAATCACCTCCTTAGTCTTACTGACATTGAGGTTGTTTTGGTGACGCCACTCGATCTGACCTTTGCACCTCTCCTCATCACCAGAGTGTCAACATATTTCCTGGTCCATTTTAAACACACAGAGTTTACAGAAGAAAAATATTGCAACATTGAATATCAAATGAAAACAGTGAAATAAAAATGTGTTTTAGGTATTAATAGGAGTAATGTCTGTTGTCCAGGAAAACCGCTGGTGAAACAGAGGTTTAAAAAAAGGCTTCATTATTAGAGATTTACTATGCCTCACTTGCAGCAGGTGTAACCTTATTTCACTGCCTACGGAACAAACAGAAGCTTGCAGCTATTCTGTGTATAACTTACTTGATAAGAAACAGAAATTGATAATAACTTGGTCAATTGGTTTGTTATTGTCAGTTTAACAAGATATAGTGAACATTTCTGTTGCATTCCATTGGTGCATATCAGTTCATTGTTTGAAGGAGAAGACAAAATCTTTTCATGCATTAAGTGCTGACTCTGTAAATTATGTACACCAGTTCTTTTTTTTAAAAAAGTGTATTAATGTGTGTCCTTCTATTTTTCTCTAAACTCAAAATGTTTAACTCTAAACCACAGTTATTTACTCAAATTTCCAATTAACCATGACTGCAGTTAGTCATGAAACTTGAAACTGTTTGTGCATGTCCATCGGAAATGGTGAAGGGATAACGAAGATTGTTGCTCATGGAAGTAAGTATGACTGTGCAGGCACGTATCATCAATTGGCAATGACAAGTTCTAGTCAGTGTGGGTGCATTTGTAACATTACAGAATCTCACTGTGAAGGGAATGTGCAAATTATCCCATAAATTATGCTTTTGAAGAAATTGTTTTTTTTATTCAGGGACATCTCACAGCTTAATAAATTATTGAAGACTCCATTCTCCTGAAAACATCAGAATTCATTTTGACCAAGTGTTCAACATATCTGGGTTTGGTTTCTCCTTCTATTCTCCCCTGCCCATCACCTCCCTATGGTTCCTGTCCTCCCTCCCATTTTTCTGTGTACCATCATCCTCTCCTATTAGAGTCCTCCTTTTTCAGCCCTTTAACTCTTCCACCTACCCCATCCCAGCTTCTTACTTCATCCTTCCTCCAGCACAGGCCCACCTTCCTCCTCATTGGGTCTCATCTATCACCTACCTACCAGCTTTTACTTCTTCCCCCCCCCCACCTTCTTTTTCTGACCTCTGCCCCTTCGTTTCTTAGCCCGATGAAAGATCTCAGACAGAAAAGTCAAATATTTACTCCCCTCCATAGATACTGCGTGACTTGCTGAGTTCTTCCAGCATTTTGAATGCATTATTCAAGATATGAAACTCCTTTAATGTACTTACTATTGTTGGAATGCATTGAACTTTGTTGAATGGGGCCTGAGCCAGATTAGGTTAGATTCCCATTGGAGTCCATTGGGAGTTGCAACCACACCAAAACTAAGCATTCTTCAAAATGCTTTGATGAGCGTAGAGTTGGCAATTGCAGTTTGCCCTACCCTATTACAACCCTCTGCAGCTTCTTTTGGTCCTGTACAGTAGCCCCCCACCCCCACCCCCTGAGGTGCGCCAGTGTTGATCGTCAGCGAGGAGGATATGCTATCACCAATCCACACAGATTGTGGTCTTCTGGTTAGGAAGTCAAGGATCCAGTTGCAGAGGGAGATACAGAGGCCCAGGTTCTGCAACTTCTCAATCAGGATTGTGGGAATAATAGTATTAAATGTGGAGCTATAGTCGATGAACAGCATCCTGACATAGGTGTTTGTGTTGTCCAGGTGATCTAAAGCCGTGTGGAGAGTCATTGAGATTGTGTCATCCATTGACCTATTGTGGTGATAGGCAAATTGCAATGGGTCCAGGTCTTTGCTGAGGCAGGAGTTCAGTCTAATCATGACCAACCTCTCAAAGCATTTCATCACTGTCGATGTGAGCGCTGTGAGTTAATCATTAAGGCAGTTCACATTATTCCTCTTAGGCCCTGGTATAATTGTTGCTATTTCCAAAAGTCTTTTTTACTGGAAGTTATTGGGTAAACCCTGACACTTTGCTCTGTGCTACAGAACATCCAGATGAAATAGCAAACATGTGATCAAAGCCACCCATTTAGTTATCTGAAAAAGGTCTTTCTATAATTATCATGGTTACAGCTTCATTTATTGCAGGCGCTTTGCAGCAGTTCCTGACGCATTAAACAAATGGAAACAAAATGCTGGTAGAGGAACTCAATAGGTCAGACAGCGTCTGCAGAGGAAAATGGAAAGTTGATGTTGGAGAGCATTTATTGGGGCTGGTCCTCGCAGTGTTGATACTAAACAAGAGATGGGTTAAAAAATAATGTTCATTCACTGGGTACCACATGAATCTTGAAGATTTTGTTTGCCATATCTGGCGGTGTCTGGAATGGTGGAGACAAATACAGGAGAAGCATTTAAGATGCTCCTTACGTAGGCATATGAATATGCAGGGAATGGAGGGGTATTAATATTGTGTAGGCGAAAGGGGTTAGTTTACCAGTTAGTTTGGCACAAGATTGTAGCTGAAGTGCCTATCCCTGTGCTGTGCTCTTTTGTTCAGAATTTTGGAAGGTGACACTGCATTGCAACAAGGAAGCAATGTTAATTCGGGATCAGAGTGTTACGTGAAAAGGATTTCTTGGAAACAATAGGGAAGAGCATCTATCCCAGATCTCAAAGTCAGAGCCACTGATGCATTCTGTGATTGAAAAAACAAATGTGTATTTTTGTTGCTGACTTTTGATTATTCTGCCTATTTTGAAACCACTGAATGCTCATTATCCAGGACAATATTGGGATTTATTGTAACAGCAAGTTCGACAAGTTCTTCCAAAATGTTTAGAAATATAGAAACATAGAAAATAGGTGCAGGAGTAGGCCATTCGGCCCTTCAAGCCTGCACCGCCATTCAGTATGATCATGGCTAATCATCCAACTCAGAACCCTGTACCTGCTTTCTCTCCATACCCCCTGATCCCTTTAGCCACAAGGGGCATATCTAACTCCCTCTTAAATATAGCCAATGAACTGGCCTCAACTGTTTCCTGTGGCAGAGAATTCCACAGATTCACCACTCTCTGTGTGAAGAAGTTTTTCCTCATCTCAGTCCTAAAAGGCTTCCCTTTATCCTTAAATTGTGACCCCTCTTTCTGGACTTCCCCAACATCGGAAGCAATCTTCCTGCATCTAACCTGTCCATTTTATTGTCCTAGCTCAGGAAATATTGTTCTGAGAGCAATCTTCAATGCCCGATGATGTTTTTTTTGGTTAGAATCCAACTAATGCAGTCAGTGGAAAAGTTCAAAGTAAATTTATTGTCAAAATACATTAGTGTAACTATATAATAACCTGGGACTCATTTTCTTGCACACATTCAAGGTAAATACAAAGAAACACAACAGAATCAATTGAAACTGCACACAACAAAGATGGACCAATGGCCAATGTGCAAAAAACAACAAATTACTCAAATACAAAAATGAAAGAAACCCAAAATAATAGTAATAAATAAATAACTAATAAATATTGTGAATATGAATGTAGAGTTCTTGTAATTGTGTCTACAGTTTCTGGTGTTACGAACCCCGTAACTGGGTCACTTACCAGCAAAGATAGAGAGGTCTGTTGAAGTCTGATGGTACTATTTTAACAGTATTTATTGATAAAAATACACAAAATAATATCAGTGCAAACATTCAGATAATATACGTCGTCAATACAAAATCTAAACGCGCGGGTATAATAATAAGAAATAGCTCTGTCGTTGTCTAGGGGATAATGTATTGTCCGATGGAAATATAAAAGTCACTGTTAGTTCGTTCAAGCTGCAGCGTTTTGGTTTGAGAGAAAGATGGGTTTAAAACTTGCCCCAGCCCTTTTGTGATGTCAATCCTTCGAGTCGTTGGGAGTTGGTTTCCCCGTTGTTAGCTAAAAGCCGTTTTTCCGTGGTAAGGGCACCGGTTCCGGGGCAAATGGAACTGAATGCACGTGGCCTCCCCACCGGCTTCCGCTATTACGGGATTGCTAGCGTTTCTTCTGGTGCCTCTGAGGGGCTGTTCCCATAGACCCTCTTTTATCCTGACTCACAGGGTCTCAGATGTCAATCAGGTTGGGGGTGATGCAATCCCTCCCTCAACCAGCCCACTTTGCCTGAGCTACACGTGCTTCCATGTAGCACGGTATTGCAATACACAAGTTTGTCTCCAAGAGACAATGGCCGTTTCCCGTAGCTTTATATCGCCGGGGGGAACAAGACATTCCGCACCTCTCCCTCTCCCTCTCCCTCTCCCTCTCCCTCTCCCTCTCCCTCTCCCTCTCCCCCTCCCCCTCCCCCTCCCCCTCCCCCTCCCCCTCCCCCTCCCCCTCCCCCTCCCCCTCCCCCTCCCCCTCCCCCTCCCCCTCTCCCTTCCTCTCTCTCTCTTCCTCTCTTCTCCTGGGTCTCCTGACCCAAATCAATAGTGATCTTGCAATTCTCACAAAGGAGGGGGCTACCCCGCACCCTTCGGCCCCTCAGAGCTGTGGTACATTCATAACACTGGAATTAGTTCATCATTGGTGTGATTGAAGTTATCCACTCTGGTTTAGGAGCTTCATGTTTGAGGGGTAATAACAGTTCCTGAGTTTGCTGGTGTGGGACTTGAGGATCCTGTACCGTCTTCCTGATGGTAGTGGTGAAAGGAGACCTGGTTAGTTGGGGTCCCTGATGATGGATTCTGCTTTGCCATTGACATCATTTTGTTTAGATGTGTTCAATGGTTGTGAGGGCTTTATCATGGTGGACATGGCAGTATCCAGTACTTTTTATGGACTTTTCCATTCAAGGGCCTCAGTGTTTCCATATAAGCCTGTGATTCAGCAAGTAAGTATACCCTCCACCTCACATCTATAGAAGTTTATCAAAATTTTAGATGTCTTGCTGAATCTTGGCAAACTCCTTAGGAAATAGAGGCAATTCTGTGCTTTCTTCATAATTGCACTTGCATGCTGGGCCCAGGACAGGTCCTCCAAAATAACACTGAGGAATTTAAAGTTGTTGACCTGCTCCACATCTGATCCTCTGATGAGGATTGGCTCATGGACCTCTGGTTTCCTCCTCCTGAAGTCAATAATCAGCTCCTTGGTCTTGCTTAACACTAAGTGAGAGATTGCTGTTGTGGCACCACTCAGTCAGATTTTCAACCTCCCT
Organism: Hypanus sabinus; assembly: GCF_030144855.1. NCBI lineage: Eukaryota > Metazoa > Chordata > Chondrichthyes > Myliobatiformes > Dasyatidae > Hypanus > Hypanus sabinus. The sequence continues at coordinate 49,110,267 of NC_082711.1, read as the reverse complement.
GCTGATTTTCATCACCATCTTTGATGCGGTGTACAGCAGTTGTTTCATCAGCAAACTTGAAAATGGCACTGGAGGAGCTGTGCTTTGTCACACAGTGATAAGTGTAAAGGAGGGGAGAGGAGGATAAATTACTGCTTCTATTCCAGCTTTAGTTAGTGTTCACACTTCACGATGTGGATATTAAAAATAGGGCCTTAAAAATAAAAGGAGCTGGTGGTTCTCTGACATGCCTCAAGTCAGTAAATTCTTACCATCATTGGTACTGGTGCTTTTTAGTAATTATGCCAGGAAGATTGTTCGTCATTTTTTCTCTGTATCAATGATAAAGACATGACACAGTGCCTGTAAAAAGTATTCACTCCTCACTTGGAAGTTTTCATCTTTTATTGTTTTACAACATTGAATCACAGTGGATTTAAGATTTCAGTTGGCTTTTTTTAAACACTGATCAACAGAAAGACTCTTTTGTGTCAATGTGATCTAAATTAATTACAAATATAAAATGCAAAATAATTGATTGCATAAGTATTCGCCCCCTTCAAGTTGGTATATAGTAGATGTACCTTTGCAGTAATTACAGCCTTGAGTCTGTGTGGATCGGTCTCTGTCAGCTTTGTGCATCTGGTCATTGCAATCTTTCGCCATTCTTCATTACTAAAAATGCTCAAGCTCTGTCAGATTCCATGAGGGTTGTGAGTGAACAGCCCTTTGTAAGTCCAGCCACAAATTCTGAATTGGATTGAGGTCTGGACTCTGATTGGCCACTCCAAAACATTAACTTCGTTGTTTTTAAGCCATTGCTGTATAGCTCTGGCTTATGCTTGGGGTCATTGTCTTGGGGGAAAACTAATCTTCTCCCAAGTTACAGTTCTCTTGTAGATTGCACCAGGTTTTCCTCTAGGATTTCCATATATTTTGCTGCATTCATTTTACCCTCTGCCTTCTCAAACCTTCCAGGGCCTGTTAAAGTGAAACATCCCCACAGGGTGATGCAGCCACCACCGTGCTTCATGGCAGGGATGGCGTGTTTTTGATGATGTGGGGTGCTTGGCTTATGCCAAACATAACATTTAGCCTGATGGTGAAAAAGCTCAATTTTGGTTTCATTGGACCATAGAAGCTTCTTCCAGCTGATTTCAGAGTCTCCCACATGCCTTCTGGCAAACTCTAGCCAAGATTTTATGTGAGTTTTTTTTTCAACACTGGCTTCCTCTTATAAAGCTGCAGCTGGTGAAGCACCCGGGCAACAGATGTTGTACGTGCAGTCTTTCCCATTTCAGCCACTGAAGCTTGTAACTCCTCCAGAGTTGTCATAGGTCTCTTGGTGGCCTCCCTCAGCAGTCCCCTTCTTGCATGGTCACTCTGTTTTAGAGGGTGGCCTGCTCTAGGTGCATTTACAGCTGTGCCATATTCTTTCCATTTCTTGATGATTGACTTAAATTCCAAGTCAATGAATATCCCTTAAGTTTTCTTGTATCTGTCTCTTGCCGTGCTGTTCAATAACCTTTTTGTGGAGCTGCTGGCAGAGTTCTTTTGTCTTCATGGTGCAATTTTTGCCAGAATATTGACTAACCAGCAGTTGGACCGTCCAGATACAGGTGTATTTTTACTATGAACAATTGAAACACCTTGACTGCACACAGATCTCCATTTAACTAATTATGTGACCTAAAACCAGTGATGATTTGGTGTGTCATATTAAAGGGGGTGAATACTTATATAATGAATTATTTTGTGTTTTATATTTGTAATTAATTTAGATAACTTTATTGAGATTTATTTTCACTTTGGCACAAAAGTCTTTTTCTGTTGATCAGTGTCAAAGAAGCCAAATTAAATCCACTGTGATTCAATGTTGTAGAACAATAAAACATGTAAACTTCCAAGGGAGGGTGAATACTTTTTATAGGAATTGTAAATGTGTGTTTAATGTCCAGTTACTTTGTGCAGTTTCAGCTGATAAGTCAGCTGTTCCATCACACCCATCATTAGGGTATGATTCCTTGGCTACTTAATCCCTTGGCATTGGTGCTGGCTTACAGTTTGTACTGCCAACTACCACAAGCTGTTGTTACTCATCAACCCAGCTACATGCCATTTTACCTAGTTTATTGATATTTTGGGCAGATAAAGTTAATATTTGAGAAGCATGTAAAGTTGCCATTATCGTTCATATTCACATTGTTAATACTATTGTGCTTAATGTAAAAATTGGGATTTTGCCTTTATTCCAATGGTATCTGTGCAAACGTAAAGCAAGCAGCATTAACTGTTCATGAATAATGAATTGGATATAAAGCAAAGAGGAGGCATCAGGAAAGATGTGGCCAGACATTGTCAAAATGCCAGGAGCATTGCTTTAGGAGGTGCTTGGAGACATAAACAATGAAGAAGTCTGCTTGAGAGGCATCTCAATTACTTTGGTACTGATGGCACAGTTCAGTGTCTAATAAATGGATTGGTGTAGATGGGTTCTTGATGGTTGGCGTGGACTTGGTGAGGCGAAGGACTTGTTTCGCTTTTGTCTGACTCCGAATTTATAATTTTCATGAATGCATTGGCATTGCCAAGAACATACATAGTTTACGCAAGGTTCCTGTTTTGACTAAATGTTTTGTGATAAACTGCATGAAGTGCCCTCGCTTGTATTGATAAATGTGGTTTGAATAAAAACAGTTTTATCAGCTGTATCCGTCATCAGACTTCGAAGATTATTCTTTCCCTGTTTCAGTAAACACAAATGATGTGGCCAGGCTCTGTTTCATTCCTCAAGTTGAAAGCTGTGCAAGCAGCACTCTGTGAATCAGTTAAGTAGTAGGAAAAGTTCTGAGCTTCATTTTGTTGCTGATGAAATCTCACTGGAATGTGGATGTGATATGACTAATGCAACCCCGTTATGAGAAATAAACATGAGGGGGGAGAAAACCTTTCCAATGGCAGACATTTTGGTAGAAGATTAATTTCAGAATATTATAAATTGCATGTGCTAAAGGTCGATGTAAAACAGGTTGATGGTAAACCTTAACCTTGCATATCCAGCTAAGAAGCATGAGATTCATGGTGACTTGGTCTTTTGGATTCTTAATTGGTTTATATATAGAAGACAGAGGGTCGTGGTCAATGGGCCTTATTCTTAGTCTTGTTCCCTGGGATCCATACTGGTACCTCTGCTATATATGATGTATGTAATATAAATGATTTGGATGAAAATGTGGATGATTGGGTTAGTATGTTTGCAGATGACACATAGTTTAGTGGTGTTGTGGATAGTGTAGGAAATAGCCAAAGGATATAGCAAGATATAGATCAGTTGCGGTAAGTGTGGAGAAATGGCAGATGGAATTTAATTCAATCAAGTGGGAAATGTTGCACTTTTAGTAACAAAATATAAGGGGGCAATATACAGTTAGTGGCAGGATCCTTACCAGCATTAATATGCAAAAGGATCTTGGAGCCTTAGCTTACTAAAAGTGGTCACGCAAGTTGATAGGATGTTAAAGAAGGATATGGCATACTTGCCTTTATAAGTCAAGACATTGAATTGAAGAGTCAGGAAGTTATGTTGTAGTTTTATAAAACCTGGGTTAGTCTACATTTAAAGTATTTCACTCAGTTCCAGTCAACGCATTATAGCAAGACTTTAGAGAAGGCATAGAAGAGGTTTCCCAGGGCACTGCTTGGATTAGAGGTCACCTGCTTGTGAAGAGAGATTGGATAAACTAGGACTGTTTTCTCTCAAGCAGTGGATGCTGAGGGGAGATCTGATAGAAGTTTAGAAAATCATGAAAGGCATAGTTTGACAGTACCTTTTTCGTAGAGTCAACATGCCTAATTATACAGGGCATGAATTTAAGGCAAGAGAGGCTCGATTCAAAGAAGATTTGTGGGTCAAAATGTTTACGCACTGAAGTGGTGGGCACCTGGAATTGAGCTGCCATGGATAGTGGTGGAGGGAGATAGGACAGAGGTGTTGTTCTGGCCTCTTTTGTATGGACATAACTCCTGTACATAAGCTGCTTTTTCACACCATCTCCTGTTATCGATTAATTGGGATTCAAGTTTGAAGCACACAGTGGGAAGACATCCATCTCCATCCTCTCTTTGTTTGCCCTTGAAACAGCAACATCTTTTCACAAGTAGGATCTCATTAACAACCCTGAATAAAGCTTCCGTCTCAGTTGATTTTTGAGAAAAAGTCTAACTCACTGCATAGCTTTGCACAAATGCGCTGCAAGGGCAGTAAGAGTATTTAAAGGGCTCTTAGAAAGATTTGTGAATATGGAGAGAGAAGGATTATATGCACGCAGAACAATTTAATTAGGATTTACTAGTTTAATTAGTTGAGTACGGCGTTGAAGAACCTGTTTCTGTGCTGTGCTATGTTCAATTATAACTAAGATTGCATCTACTGAGGTAGAGGGAGAAACTTGTTTTACTTGGCATTCAATTCATTACAACAGTGCATTAAGGTAATACAAGTGAAAATGATAACAGTAGAATAAAATGGAGCAGGTACAGTAGACAATAAGGTGAAAGGTCATAGTGAGTAAACTGATGTCAAGGAGTCCACCTTATTGTATTAGGGAATTGTTCAGTTGTCTTAGAACAACAAGATAGAAGCCATTTTTGTGCTTGATGGTGAGGGGCAGGGGTGGAAGAGAGAATGACCAGGTTGGTGGGGGTTTTGATTATGTTGGTTACTTTACTGAGGCATCAAGTAGTGTGGATAGAGTCCATGGAGAAGAGGCTATGTCCACAATTCTCTGTACTTTCTTGTAGTCACAGTCAAGGCAGTAATTATACCTCTGGATAACACGCTTTCTGCGGCACATCTATATATAAGTCAAAGGGGGCATTCCAATTTACTTTAGCCTTGTGAAGAAGTAGAGATTTCTTGGTTGTGACATCAATGTTGTTGGATGAGGAAAAGCTGCAAGTGATGTTCACTCCTATGAACTTAAAGCTCTAACCATCACCATTGATATGAGCAGGAACATGTCCCCCTTTCTGAACTCAATGACTAGCTCTTTTGCTTTGTTGAGGTTGAGGAAAAGGTTGTTATCAGAGCACTTTGTTACTTGGCTCTCTGTCACCTTTTTGCTCTCCAACTCTTCATTAGTTGAGATTGGGCCACTGTGAAGGTGTCATTGGCAACTTGTAGGTGAAGTTGCAGCAGAATCTGGCCACACCGTCGTGAATGTTCAGGAAGTAGAGTAGCAGACTACAGATGCAGCCTTGTGGGACACTAGTGTTGATAATCATGGTGGAGGTGTTGCTGTCTGTTATTATGGACTGCAGACTGTTGGCCAGGAAGTCAAGGATCCAGCAGCAAAAGGAGATGTTAAGTGGCAGGTTGAGGATTTGGAGATGAGTTTGCTTGGAATTATAGTATTGACAGAGCTATAGTCAATAAGGAATGGTCTAACCTAGATGACTTTACTGTCCAGATGCTCCAGGAATGAGTGTCATGACATCTGCTGTAGACCTGCATCAGTGGTAGGTGAATTGCAGTGGGTTGAGACTGCTCAGGACATTGAAGTTAATGTATGCATTGACCAGCCTCTCAAAGAACTTCAAGCTGGCAGATGTCAGAGCCAACAGATGGTAGTCATCGCAGAACATTACCTTTTTTCCCTAGGTGCCAAGATGATAGTAGTCTTCTTAAAACAAGTGGGAATCTCAGGCTGAAGCAGAAGAGTTTAAATACAATTGCAAATACTCCCACCAGCTGATCTGTGCAGGATTTAAGGACACAGCTTTGGATACTATCCAGAACAGATACTTTCTGTGGATTCACTCTTGGGAATACTGATGTTATTCCGCAACAGTGGCCGTGGTTTCAGCTTCATTAGAGGCTGTTCAATGTCCTTCTGTTCAAAATGTACACAGAATGTGTTAAGCTCATCGTGAAGAGATGTGTCATTGTGGCAATGCTTCCCAACTATGTAGCCTTGCAACAACTAATGGCTGGTCTGGGACTTGACTTTGATTGATGTCCCATAGCATCCCTTATAGCTTCACGGAGGCTGTGTCTTGATTTCCTTTAAAGCATGTATAGTTTCTTCCACATCCAATTCAGAATGTCATTAAGTACTTTTCAACAATATAGATTGTGTAACGTAGGAAGCGTGTACCAAATTCTGCACAGCAAACTCTAGCAAACAACAATACAAAATAAACAGTCATCAGTTTTAATAACATAGAGTGAGGGATGTATTAGACTGGCAACCAGGAAAAATTCTCTTCCTTGAAAAAATAACACCATTGAGTACAATTGCCAAACAAAAAAATTAAAATTGGAATCTGTTTTAATCTATCTCTGTACTTCAATGGATTTGCAATCTAGTTTGTTTTGCACAAATTATTTCAGAGGGATTTGAACCCGGATCCTGCCAGCAGTAACAATGCTGCCAAATGAGTTATGGTTGGAATGTAGAAATAATTATAACTGACACAGAGTGTTGATGGGTGTCTGTTTTCCACTGACCTATAAAACTTAACTAGAGATCAAATGCCCAAGAATTGTTGTTCTTAGTTGCACTTTAAAATTGCCCCATTTATCCAGAATAATGTTAACTGCCCCTCCTTAGGTGTTTAATTGTGGAAGGCCTTCTATCATGCAGCTTGTTTACAAATAAAGTTTACCTCTTTGTTGCCTTCCTGATAACATATCATTCAGAAATACAGTGCAACAGAATACTCAATAAAATTACTTTACTGTGATTAATGATTAGAAATACAGATTTTCATTTGCAAGCCTGTGTGTATATATTTATTTACAATGCAAGGGCCAAATGATGTTTCCAGACTATTCTTGATTCAAGGTGCAACCATTTGGAAAATGTATTTTTTAACATAATGCCAGCTGTTAGCATTGGAGTCCCATCTGTTACTAATAAAAGAGCACAATGCTCACATGTTAATTTATCAACAAGAAGCATTAATTATTGCAAAACTGTAAATAGCACAAAGAAAGTTGCTCATTTAAATGTGCCCGTTAAGCACAGGAGAAATGTACAGATGCTGGAAATAGAGAGCAACACACACAACTTAACAGGTCAGGCAGCATCTTTGGAGAAGAATAAACTGTCGATGTCCTGGGGAAGACTATTAATCTGGACTGAAAAGGAAGGGGGAAGAAGCCAGGATAAGAAGCTGGGTGGAGGGGAAGGAGTACAAAATGGCAAGTGATGGTTGAGACCAGGTGAAGAGGAAAAGTTGGTGGGGAAGCAGGATGAAGTAAGAAGCTGGGAGGTGATAGGCTGAAGAAGTAAAGGGCTAAAAAACAAGGAATCAGATAGGAGAGGACGGTGGGTAATGGAAAAGAGGGAAGGAGAAAGGACAATGGATGGAGGTGATGTGCGGGTGAGAAGAAGAGAAGGGGTGAGGGGGAGGCAGAATGGGGAATGGAAAGAAGCGGGTGGGGTGCTCATCCTTTGTTTTATACTTTAGATTGTTCAGAAGTAACTGAGGTAGCCTAATATTAGTATCGTTGAAGAAGACTTCTCTTTACTGCTATAGAGAATCACAGATTCAAAACAGGGATTTGTGTAGTCAAAGACTTGAACTTCATATGGTTCAGAAACAACTTTGAAGAAGCTGATCTGACATCTCACTCGTGTCTCTGATCTGATTTCAGTTATACTTCAATATAGTTAATTTGTAACTAACCTCTATGCATCCCTAGTTGGCAGCGATGCCTGTGTCTTGAAAAGCAATTTAAATGTAAACATACAAGGAATTAGTCTGATGATACAAAGATGAACGCAGGCCTCTGCTGGTCAGGGTCATCCATTGATATTGTATCCTAGCTGTCTAGATATGCAAGCCAGGGCAGTACAATGTGGAGAGTAAGCTGTGCTCATGTAGCAAACTTCCCACTTTCTACAGAACTGATGAACCCAAAGGAATAGCAGAGACCGATAGAGTTTGGCACCAGCAGCATTGCAGGAGTTGCCAGTCAGCATTGAACTAAATGTAGGACTGCAGTAGAGACTGCAGCTCCAGTTTCTTTTTCCCTTGGGGTTTACTCCCAAAGCCTTCCCCATAGATCAGAGTTTTCCTTCTCCTCGGTGAGCTGTCAACCATGGCTGACAAGCCCCATCTTCTCGATGCGACTGTGGTTTTAAGGCACCAGTAACCTGCCTTTGCCCCTTCTCCTGCAGAAGATTAGTCTATCATGTGAAACAGTTCCACTGGGCTTACTAGCTAAGTCAAATGGGAAGACCAGGAGCTGGGCTTGGTTGTCAGAGGTTATTTGAGATGCATGCCATTGGGAGCATTTAATAGGTAGTGGGAGCTTATCCCCATTATCGCCCCCGGCCATGACAACATGAAAGAAACAATAAATACAAAGATAGGTGGGAATTAAAGCTATGAAGAGGATATACAGATGCTGAGTCTGGCACTGTCGCTCAGAAAAGAAGGGAGGTGAAGAGGACTGCAGTAGTGATACGAGATTCCATAGACAGAGAAATAGAGATGAGATTCTGTGAATGCGATAGAGACACCCGAATGGTATGTTGCCGTCCAGGTGTCAGGGTCAGGGATATCTCAGATTGGGTCCATCACATTCTAAAGGGGGAGGGTGAGCAACCAGAAGTCTTGATACCAATTGACACCAATGACATAGGCAGGAAAGATGAGGAGGTCCTGAAGAGAGATTTTAAGATGCTCGGTAGAAAATTGAAAAGCAGGACCTACAGGGTAGTAATCTCTGGATTGCTGCTTGTGCCACATGCCATTGAGGGTAAGAATAGGATGATTTGTGGCTGAGGAAGTGGTGCAGGGGCAGGGGTTCAGATTTCTGGATCATGGCGATCTCTTCTGGGGAAGGTAAGACCTAGATAAAAGGGACGGGTTGCACCTGAACCCAAGGGGTACAGATATCCTTGTGGGCAGGTTTGCTAGAGCTGTTTGGGAAGGTTTAAACTAACTTGGCAGGGATTGGATGGGAACCAGAGTGATAGGGCTGAGGGATGGGGTAGTTGGTTTGCAAACAGAGGCGGTGTGTATTCAGTCTGCTAGCAAGGAGAGGCTGATGATAGGGCAAAATTATAGTCAACAGGATGTTGCAGCGTCAAAGGGGGAAAAATTGAAACGGGTGATGAATACAGGACTGAAGGTGTTGTATTTGAAAACATACAGAACAGGTTAGAAGAACTTGTAGCACAGTTACAGAATCACATGTATTAAAGAATTACATGTATGACGTTGTGGGCTCAGTGAATAGTGGCTGAAAGATGGTTATAGCAGGGAGCATAACGGATCTACTTCTTTAGTGCAATGACTCCCCTTAGCACTAATTATTGACTCATAACTTAAACATACGCATTGACTTGTTGCTCTCTCTGCAAAGTGACTGTACTAGTTAACTTCACCTCTGAGTGTGTGTCTTTATTTACTCGACATACCGTTGTACAGGCACAACAAATTGGCGACGAGTATGAGTCTGAATGTCAGTGAGTATCAGCAACCTGACAGACAGTTACAAGATGACAGGACTTAGAGGTGAGGAGAGAGACAGAGAGAGGAAGGAGTGAACCAGTGCAAAGAAGGCAGTCATGCATGTTAGCACAGGGACGCGTGAGGGACAGTGCACAGTACACAGTGAGAGATGCACAGCTAAAGTGAAAATAACATGATGATGGCCTTAGTTGGGAAAGTTAATGAAATTGATAATGCTAGTGAGTACTGGGAGTTGTATACTGAGAGGGTTGAACTGTGTTGTCTTGCTAACAGCATGGATGAGGAAAAGGAAATCTCCACTTTCTTAATGGGTGCTAAAATGTACAGTTTCTTATGCAACTTAGTAACTGTTGAAAAGCCAGTAAGCAAGATGTTCAACGAAATTGTTGTAATTTTATAAAATCACTTGAGCACAAAACCAATAGTAATAGCAATTTCACAAATTGAACCAAAGGATGAAAGTATTCCTGGATACATTGCAAAACCCCGCAAACTTTCCCAGTACTGTGACTTTGGAGATGGGTTTTCTGATGCATTAAAAGATAGGTTTGTATGTGGCATGCATAGTCAAAGCATTCAAAAGAGACTATGGTCAGAAAGAGACCTAACCTTAGAATGGGCATTGACCATTGCAATGCCAGTGGAGACAGCAGCAGAGGATCTTCCAGTCTTGCCAAAGGGTCTTAGCCTGTGATGATCCAAAGGCATCTGTGTTGGAATTGCCTCTGTTTATATTATATTTCAATGATTTTGATGATGGAATTGTTGGCTTTGTGGCCAAGTTTGGGGACATTATGAAGATAGGTGGAGGGGCAGGTAGTATTGAGGGCAGAGGCTACAGAAGGACTTAGACAGAACAGGAGAATGGGCAAAGAAGTGGCAGATGGAATATAGTGTCAGGACAAGTATGGTCATGCATTTTGGTAGAAGAAATAAAAGCATAGATTATTTTCTTAATGGAGAAAAAATTCAGAAATCTGAGTGGCAAAGGGATTTGGGCATCCTTATGCAGGATTCCCTAAAGGTTACTTTGTAGGTTGAGCTGCTGGTGAGGAAGGCGAATGTGGCGCCAGCATTCATTTTGTGAGGACTAGAATGTAAAAGCAAGGATGTAATGTTCAGACTGCATAAGGCATTGGTGAGGCCTCACTGTGAGCGGTTTTGGGCCCCTTATCTAAGAAAGGATATGTTGATATTAGCAAGGGTTTAAAGGAAATTCATGAAGGATGCTGGGATTGAAAGGCTTATCACATGATGAGCATCTAATGGCTCTGGGACTGTACTCACTAGAATTCAGAAGAACGAGGGGTGACCTCAGTAAAACTTCTCAAATGTTGAAAGACCTCAATAGAGTGGATGTGGAGAGGATATTTCCTATGGGGGGGGAGTGGAGAGGAGTAAGCCAGCCTCAGAATAGAGGGCGTTATTTTGAAACCGAGGTGAGGAGGAATTTCTTTAGCCAGAGAGTGGTGAATCAGTAGAATTCGTTGCCAGAGGTGGCTGGGAAGTCCAAGATATTAGGTATATTTAAGGCAATAGACAATAGGTGCAGGAGTAGGCCATTCAGCCCTTCTAGCCAGCACCACCATTCACTGTGATCATGGCTGATCATACACAATCAATACCTCGTTTCTGCCCTCTCCCCATATCCCTTGACCCTGCTATCTATAAGAGCTCTATCTAACTCTCTATTGAATGCATCCAGACACTTGGCCTCCACTGCCTTCTGGGGCAGAGCATTCCACATATCCACCGCTCTCTGGGTGAAAAGTTTTTCCGCATCTCTGTTCTAAATTGCCTACCTCTTATCCTTAAACTGTGGCCTCTAGTTCTGGACTCACCCATCAGCGGGAACATGCTTCCTGCCTCCAGTGTGTCCAATCCCTTAATATTCTTATATGTTTCAATCAGATTCCCCCTCATCCTTCTAAATTCCAGTGTATACAAGCCCAGTCACTCCAATCTTTCAATATATGATAGTCCCACCATTCCAGGAATTAACCCTGTGAACCTACGTGTACTCCTTCAATAGCAAGAATGTCCTTCCTCAAATTTGGAGACCAAAACTGCACACAATACTCCAGGTGGGGTCTCACCAGGGCCCTGTACAGCTGCAGAAGGACCTCTTTCCTCCTATACTCAATTCCTCTTGTTATAAAAGCCAGCATGCCATTAGCTTTCTTCACTGCCTGCTGTACCTGCATGCTTGCTTTCATTGACTGATGTACAAGAACACCAAGATCTCGTTGTACTTCCCCTTTTCCTAACTTGACTCCATTTAGATAGTAATCTGCCTTCCTGTTCTTGCCACCAAAGTGGATAACCTCACATTTATCCACATTAAACTGCATCTGCCATACATTTGCCCACTCACCCAACCTGTCCAAGTCACCCTGCATTCTCATAACATCCTCCTGACATTTCACACTGCCACCCAGTTTTGTGTCATCAGCAAATTTGCTAATGTTACTTTTAATCCCTTCATCTAAATCATTAATGTATATTGTAAACAGCTGCAGTCCCTGCACCAAACCTTACGTTAACCCACTGGTCACAGCCTGCCATTCCGAAAGGGACCCGTTAATCATGACACTTTGTTTCCTATCAGCCAGCCAATTTTCAATCTATGTCAGTACTCTGCCCCCAATACCATGTGCCCTAATTTTGCCCACTAATCTCCTATGTGGGACTTTATCAAAAGCTTTCTGGAAGTCCAGGTACACTACATCCACTGGCTCTCCCTTGTCCATTTTCATAGTTACATCCTCAAAAAACTCCAGAAGATTAGTCAAGCATGATTTTCCCTTCATAAATCCATGCTGACTCAGACTGATCCTTCTACTGCTATCCAAATGTGTCGTAATTTCCTCTTTTATAATTGACTCCAGCATCTTTCCCACCACTGATGTCAGGCTAACCAGTCTATAATTCCCTGTTTTCTCTCTCCCTCCTTTCTGGAAAAGTGGGACAACATTAGCCACCCTCCAATCAGCAGGAACTGTTCCTAAATCTATAGAACATTGGAAAATGATTACCAATGCGTCCACGATTTCTAGAGCCACCTCTTTAAGTACCCTGGGATGCAGACCATCAGGTCCCGGGGACTTATCAGCCTTCAGACTCAACCAACACCGTTTCTTGCCTAATATAAATTTCCTTCAGTTCATCCTTTACCCTAGTTCCTTTGGCCACTATTGCATCTGGGAAATTGTTTGTGTCTTCCCTAGTGAAGACAGATCCAAAGTACCTGTTCAACTCATCTGCCATTTCCTTGTTCCCCATAATAATTTCACCCGTTTCTGTCTTCAATGGCCCAATTTTGGTCTTAACTATTTTTTTGCTATTCACATACCTAAAGAAGCTTTTACTATCCTCCTTTATATTTAAAAATTTTTTTATTGAGTTTTCAAATGATTATAGAAGAAAAAAAATTATCTACTCTTCCCCACTCCCCATATACCCCCTCCCCCCTAACATCCCTATAGAAGAAAAGAAAAAGAAAAGGAAGAAAAAAGAAAGAAAGAAAGAAAGAATGCCTGGATATCAGAAGATCCCCACATGCTCCACGGAGTTCATAATAACTTTAGGATATATATTTATTTCTTTCCCCAAATAACCAATTATTTTATCTTCGGAGCACCTATATATTTAATCCTGTCTTTTGTAAATAAGGGCGCCAAATTTTCAAAAATGTTTCATATTTATCTCTTAAATTATAAGTAATTTTTTCAAGTGGAATGCAGCTGAAAATTTCATTCTTCCAATGATCTATACTTAAATATGAATCCGATTTCCAAGTAACTGCAATAGCCTTTTTGGCTACTGCCAGTGCAATTTTTATGAATTCTTTCTGATATTTATTCAATTTGGGTTCCGGTTTTATCCCTTCAATATCACCTAATAAAAATAATATTGGGTTATGCGGAAGTTGTGTTCCAATAATTTGTTCCAGTAAAACTCTGAAATTTGTCCAAAAAGGTTGAATTTTAGAACAAGACCAAGTAGAATATAAAAAAGTACCAATTTCTTGGTTACATTGTAAACACTGATCAGAAAAATTTGGGTTTTATTTATTTATTTTTTGTGTTGTAATATATAATTGATGTAAAAAATTATATTGCACTAATCTTAACCGAACATTTATTGTATTTGTCATACTATCAAGACATAGTCTTGACCAATTTGTTTCTTCAATTTTAATATTCAAGTCAGTTCCCCATTTTTGTCTTGACTTATGGATTCCTTGTTTAATTGCCTGTTTTTGAATCAAACTATACATACAAGAAATAGATTTTTTAGTTTTTCCTTCTTGAATTAAAGTTTCTATTTCATTAGATTTCGGCAATAACATTGTTTAACCCAATTTTTCTCTGAAATAAGCCCTTAATTGGAAGTAACAAAAAAGAGTGTTGTTTGATATTTTATATTTATTCTTTAATTGATCAAATGACATTAATATACCTCCTTCAAAACAATCTTCTATATATCTAATCCCTTTTTGAAACTAATTATGTAAAAGTTGATTATCCATTGTAAAAGGAGTAAGTCTATTTTGAATTAAGGATCTCTTTGCTAATAAAGAATTCCTTATTTCAACATCAACATTTATTTTATTCCATAAATCAATCAAATGTTTTAATATAGGAGATTCTTTCTTTTCCCGTATCCATTTAGATTCCCATTTATATATAAAATCTTCTGGTGTATTTTCTCCTATTTTATCTAGTTCTATTCTAATCCATGCCGGTTTATCTTTATCAAAAAAAGATGCAATAAATCTAAGTTGATTTGCTTTATAATAATTCTTAAAATTTGGAAGTTGTAACCCTTCTAGATCAAATTTCCATGTCAGTTTTTCCAACGATATTCTTGACATCTTACCTTTCCAAAGGAACTTCCTCACATATTTATTTAACTCTTGAAAAAAACTTCTGGGGTAGTTGTATTGGTAGTGATTGGAATAAGTATTGTAATCGAGGGAATATATTCATTTTTACGGGTATTTACTCTACCTACTAATGTTATTGGTAATATCATCCATTTATCAAGATCTTCTTGAATTTTTTTCAATAATGGTAAATAATTTAATTTATATAAGTTCTTTATATCATTATCAACTCTTAATACCTAAATATTTTATACCATTTATCGGCCATCTAAATTGAGTTATTAATTGACATTGACTATAATCTCCTTTAATCAGAGGTAAAATTTCACTTTTATTCCAATTTATTTAAGGATGATACAGGGGGAGAAAGGCAAAATTTGAGAAATATTAATTGAGAGTAGTAATTTTTTTTCTTCTCATGTACATTCTTTTTTATGTTACGGGGGAGCTTCGGATCGATTGCTACGGGATTCACGTGTGTAATCATGGCGATCGCCATGACCCACACAATGGAGGGGGGTAATGTGTTTTTTTTATCCATAACATTAGTAGGGGGTATTTTGTTTTTTTTCTTTATAATATATTTTTCTTTTATCTTTCTTTCTTTGCCTGGATGATTGGTGGGAACACACATAGCAACATGGAGAATTTTAAAAAGACTCCCCAAGGTACCACGAAAGTTGAAAGATTAGGTATTATTATAGATTGGAGTAACCCAATTAAAAATAATGACTAATTTACTGAATTTTTAAAGTTTTAATGTTAATGGGCTTAATGGACCGGTGAAAAGAAAAAGAATCTTAATATACATTAAGAAAATGAAAATAGATATAGCTTTTTTTTATAAGAAACACACTTAACAGCGATAGAACATCAGAAATTAAAAAGAGATTGGGTTGGAAATGTTATTGCGGCTTCATTTAACTCAAAGGCAAGAGGAGTTGCAATTTTGGTTAATAAAAATTTACCAATTAAAATACAAAATGTATTAATTGATTCGGCGGGGAGATATGTAATTATACATTGTCAAATTTTTTCAGAACTATGGACTGTTATGAATATTTATGCACCAAATGAAAATGATGTAAAATTTATACAAGAGGTCTTTTTGAATTTGGCTAACGCACATGACAAAATATTAATAGGTGGTGATTTTGTCTAGATCCAGTTTTAGATAGATCAACAAAGGTTGACACAAAATCAAAAGTAGCAAAATTAACTCCTTTATATTCTTGGCTAGTTTTCCTTCATACCTCATTTTTTCTTGGCATATTGCCTTTTTTGTTATCTTCTGATGCTCTTTCAAAGCTTCCCAGTCCTCTGGTTTCCTGTTCATCTTTCCTATGTTATACTTCTCTTTTATTTTTATACTGCCCTTTACTTCCCTCGTCAGCCACGGCCGCCCCTTACTCCCCTTAGGATCTTTCTTCCTCTTTGGAATGAACCGATCCTACACCTTCTGCATTATTAGCAGAAATACCTGCTATTTTTGTTCCACTGTCTTCCCTGCTGGGGTATTGTTCCATTGAACTTTGGCCAGCTACTCCCTCATAGCTCCATAGTTCCCTTTGTTCAACTGTAATACTGACACATCTGATTTTCCCTTCTCCTTCTCAAGTTGTAGGTTAAAACATATCATATTATGGTCACTACCTCCTAATGGTTCCTTTACCTCGAGGTCCCTGATCAAATCCGGTTCATGGCACAACACGAAATCTAGAATTGCCTTCTCCCTTGTAGGCTCCAGTAGAAGCTGTTCTAAGAATCCATCTTGGAGGCACTCCACAAACTCACTTTCTTGGGGTTCAGTACCATTCTGATTCTTCCAGTCTACCTGCATGTTGAAATCCCCCATGACAACTGTATCATTACCTTTGCGACATGCCAATTTTAACTCTTCATTCAACCTACACCCTACATCCAGACTGCTGTTTGGGGGCCTGTAGATAACTCCCATTAGGGTCTTTCTACCCTTAGAATTTCTCAGTTCTATCCATACTGACTCTATATCCCCAGATTCTATGTCCCCCCTCGCAAGGGACATATCATTCTTCACCAACAGAACCACCCCACCCCCTCTGCCAGTCAGTCTGTCCTTTTGATAAGATGTATATCCTTGAATTTTAATTTCCCAGGCCCTGCCTGCTTTAAGCTATGTCTCAGTTATTCCCACATTGTACTTGCCAATTTCCAACTGAGCCTCAAGCTCATCTACTTTATTCCTTATACTTCGTGTATTCATATATAATACTTTTAATTCGTTACTCCCCTCTTCTTTCATATCAATTCCTATTTCACTTGGCCATACTGTATGATCTCTTCTTGAGCTTTCTGCTTCATTGATTCTGTTGTCCTTTTTAACTTTTCTTATTTTCACTTTCCCTTTAACTCCATCCTTATATTTCCAGTTCATTCCCTCCCCACCTCCCCCCCCCACTACTTAGTTTAAACACAGCCGTGTTGCAGTGGCAAACCTGTCTGCCAGAATGCTGGTCCCCCGTCTATTAAGGTGCAACCCGTCCCTTTTGTACAATTCATCCCTACCCCAAAACAGATCCCAGTGGTCCAAGAATGTAAATCCTTGCTTCCTGCACCAGTTCCTCAGCCACACGTTCAGATCCATTATCTCCCTGTTCCTGCCCTCTCCAGCACGAGGAACTGGAAGCAAACCAGAGATAACCACCCTGGAAGTCCTGCTTTTCAGCCTTCTTCCGAGTTCTCTGAAATCCTGCTGCAGAATGTCCTTCCTCTTCTTCCCGATGTCATTTGTGCCGACATGCACTACCACTTCCGGCTGTTCACCTTCACCCTTGAGGATTCCCTGCAATCAGTCCGTGATGCCCTGGATCTTAGCACCAGGAAGGCAACACACAATCTTGCCTGTTGCCGCAGAAACCCCTTTCCGTACCTCTTACTGTGGAGTCCTCTACTACCATGGCTCTTCCTGATGTCTGACTCCTCGGCTCTGCTTCTGCATCAATTTTCAGCTCGCAGACCTGTCCGCCTCTCAGACTGACAGTATCTTCTGTCCTGACAGAAGCCAAGAAGGTGAACCTGTTTACAAGAGGTACTTCCCCTGGGGTCTCCTGTACTTCAAGCATCCTTTCCTTCCTCATCGTCACCCCCTTTCTCTCTTCCGGTATCCTCGGTGTAACGACCTCACTGTAGGTCCTCTCCAGAAAACTCTCGTTTTCGCGGATAAACCTGAGGTCATCCAGTTCTTTCTTCAGTGCTGCAACATGCTCCTTCAGAAGCTGAATCTGGACACACTTTCCACAGCTGTAGCAGACGGGGGCACCATCAGTGTCCCTGACCTCCCACATCATGCACGTAGCACACTGAATCAGCTTAGCG
Organism: Hypanus sabinus; assembly: GCF_030144855.1. Lineage (NCBI taxonomy): Eukaryota > Metazoa > Chordata > Chondrichthyes > Myliobatiformes > Dasyatidae > Hypanus > Hypanus sabinus. Next base: position 49,092,557 of record NC_082711.1, on the reverse strand, counting down.
GTCATGTCTTCACTCTCTGCAGTTGTGCCTGGCGTAGTCTCCTCACCGAAGACTCTCGAGCCAAAGACTAGCACTTTTCACACCAGGAACTTGCCTCGACCAGGCCGCTTCCCGACAGAGGTTGATAGATTCTTGTTTGGTCAGGGTATGAAGGGTACATGCAGAAAACAGCGGACTGGGGGTGAGAAGAAAATGGATCAGCCATGATGAACTGGCAGAGCAGACTTGATGGGCCAAATGGCCTAACTCTGCTCCTGTATCTTATGGTTGTATGGTCTTATAAGATATAGGTGAGTTAATTCAGTGGGAAAACAACAGCCAACTGAAGTATAGTATGAGAAAAAGCAAATTTGTCCATTTTGACAGCAAAAATAAAAAATGGCATGTTACCTAAAGGGTGAGAGATTGCAGCGAGATCAGTTTATTCTAATGCATAATTCACAAAATGCAGCTGAAGTGAGTATTAGAAAAGCTAATGATGCTCTTGTTCATTGTTAGATAAATTGAATACAAAAGGGATGACTCTGAGGCATTGAAGTACTGGCAACAATTTTGGTCCTCTTTGGAAGGACATTAATAGTTTGGAAATAGTTGAATGGTTTACTGGGACTTGTGTCTGGAATGGATGAAATTCCTTATCAGGAAATTATGACCAAATTATAAAATAAAATTAGTTTCATTTGTCATCTGTGTATTAAAGGATTGAAGCATGCAGTGAAATGTGCCCTTTCACAAAAATGACCAGTCTGAGGATTATGCTGGAGGCAGTCCACAAGTGTCAACCATCTTTGAGTTCCCACAAATTATTAACCCTAACCCTAACTGTATGTCTTTGGAATGTTGGAGGAAATCCATGCAGTTACGTTAATGTTATCTTCACTAGATGGAAGTTAGCTCTTGATAGAGTGGACGTAGGGAGGATTTTTCCAATAGTAAGAGTCTAGGAACCAGAGAGCATGGACTCAGAAGGATGTTGCTGTAGAATAGAGATGAAGAGGAATTTCTTTCGCCAGAGAGCGGTGACTCTGTGGAATTTATTGCCACAGACAGCTGTGGAAAACAAGTCATTGAGTATATTAAAACTGCCGCTGATAGGTTCTTGATTAGTATGGGCATCAAAGATTATGGGGAGAAGGCAGTAGAAAAGGTTGAGAGGGATATACTGTATATAAGCCATATGGTACAGCAGACTCAAAGGGCTGAATGGCCTAGCTCTACTCTTTTGTGTTATGGTCTAAAAACTTTAATCCCTATTCTTCCTGTCTGAAGAACCAGGGCACTCTGCTGTCTTTTACTCAGCTGACTTCATTTCCGTGTATTCAATGTTTCTTTTATGGCATAAAAATGCAAATTGCTGAATTTAATCTGGCCTAATTCTAGTCTTATGTCATATGTCCTTATTAGTACATGATGAAGGAAGTATGGACTTCAATAGAATTAGAGTTTTTTTTAGGTCTGTAGAAGAACCTCATAGCAGTGGGGGAAAAAGAGCTGTTGTTGATCTTGAGGTTTGTGTCTATAGTATCCTGAACCACTTTCCAGATGAACTAATGAAAATAGGACATGGCTGGACGGTGAGGCATTTGGTAAAGAAGTATTCTGATTAAAAAGTATGTATATTTGAGTTAACTAAAGCCCACTAAAACTCAACCCTTGCTTCTGGGTCCTGCAGGTCAATAGGTTCTCCCATCTACTGTGAAACAGTTACGTGGGTGAGACCAAAGCCAGCACCAACTTTCAATATAGTGGAGCTCTGCCCATTGTATTTCAACTCCTCAGTCTGAAAAGATAATCATCCTTCTCCTCCATGAAGATGTGTGCTGTGCTACCCTTACAGCGTCACTGAGTATCAGCAAGTTCAGTCCCTCTGTTGGCAGAAATAATCCCTACATGTAGGGTGGGTCATGTAGGTGGAGTTATGGAAAAAGTCACAGCTTCAGTGGGAATTTACTGAGAATGAGGCCACAGCAGAGAAATTTGACATTTGGCAGCTTGGTCCTTTGTGTCAGAGGTGTGAATTGAGAAGCTAAAGGAATAAAACTCATATTTTCCCCATAGAGAGCTGATAATTGAAAAGTTCAATTGGAATGGGAGTACAGTAAGGGAACTTCCAGCTAGTTTTCTGTAGCAAAAATCAAGGCTGTGCATAATTTGAAATTCTGGTACTTGGGATTAACAGAACTCTTTGCACTTTGGGTAGAAGAGAGTCATCTGTTCTACAGATATCTGTCAGCTGTCACTTCCATCTTCATGTGTTATAGTAACATAGGCACAGCTATATTTAGAATGACTGATGCTTTAATTGAACCAGGGCATAAAAAGCAAAGTGTAATTTAATAAGGGATTTTCATTTTCTGTTGATTCTGGTATCAGGAAAAGTGAAAGCTCTAATATAATTGTTGTAGATTCATAATCGCCTAACTATCTGTAGTTTAGTCCATAAATTATTTATTCGTTCCACAGCCATGCTGCACCAGACAAAGATACGTTGATGTGTGATTGACAAGTGTATTTCTGTTCTTTCAACATGGTTGATGAGAGGGACCGAGGCATCTTGGTGTGTAACTGACAAGTGATATCATGTATATTTCTGTTCCTTAAGCATGAGGTTGTTGGAGATGACACAGCAATTTAAAAAAACTTAAGTGAATTTGAGCTCACCACTACAGCATTCATTTACACCAGTGAAAGGCAGAAATGAACTTCTTACATTTTTGATCAAGAGAAAGAAGGAAAGAGTAAAGAAAAACCACTTTTCTGAACACAAGTAATTTTATGCCCACCCCGAAAATGATGTTCGTGTGTTATTTTCAATGCGGTGCAGTTGTTTGTAGTTCAAGGGTATCCTGACGAAAATAGAATCTGCAGAGGTAGAAAGCCAGTTTGCTTGAAAAGGTGGATTCACATCTTAGGTATTACTGTTCACTGGACGTAATGTGTTTGGAACAATTTCTCCTTTGGTAATCTGTCTTTGTGCATTTCTCAATGCCAGAGTTACTACTCTTTTGAATGAGCATGAAATTCTATACATAATTTTTTTTCTGTGCAGGAGGAATGTGGGACTGTTAGGAGACATTTTGCAAGTTATTGACTCTAAACTGGGGTGTCATCCATTAGAATTATACTATTAAACATAGAAACTTGATTTGTCTCCTTCCATTCTTTCTAATTAGGCTTGTCTGTCTTTTAGAAGTTTGACGTAGATTCAGTATGTCACCAAAAGCTTTGACAAACTTGATTGATGCAGAGTGAAGTATATCCCAGCTGGTTGTATTACGGCTTGCTATGGAAAATTTAATATCCAGGAATGAAAAAAGGAAACAGAAACTGGAGGACACCATCACAGACAAAGCCTTTCCCATCACTGAATATATTTGCATGGAGTGCTGCCATAAGAAAGCAGAGTTCATTGTCAAAGACCCCACCATCCCGGCTGTGCCCGGGTATGAGGTACAGAAGTTTCAGGTCCCATGCCACCAGATTCATGAACAGTTATTACCCTAAGGCTCCTGAATTGGCATGAATAACTTCAATCGCCACTACCCTGAACTGACTCTATGACCTGTAGACTCATTTTCAAAGACTCCTTTCAACTCATGTTATCAGTATTATATCTTTTATTTGCACAGCTTGTCTTCTTTTGCACATTGGTATTTTGTTAGTCTTTGTCTATGTATAGTATTTTTTATAAATACTATTTTTCATATAAATGCCTTCAGGAAAATGAATTTCAAGGTAGTGCATGGTAATGTAAGATAGGTTTACTTCTAATTCAACTGTACATGAATATAGCCAAATGAAACAGCATTCCTTCGAGGCTGAGGTGTAACATAGCACAATTAGCTGAAATGGTAATAATTTCAGAAAAATGTAGTCACAAAGAAGAATATAATTTAGCCCAAGTTGCTGACTATACATCGTCTTTGCCCAAACACGAGGAAATCTGCAGATGCTGGACTGTCGACGTCTCAGCCCGAAATGTCGACAATGCTTCTCCTTATACATGCTGCCTGGCCTGCTGTGTTCCACCAGCATTTTGTGTGTGTTGTTGTTTGAATTGTCCTTGCCCAACTTGTTCTTCTGCCCAGTGAACCCCAGAGGGCAGCACTAACGGGAGGGCCCAGCTCTCAACCCAAGCCCAGTGGAGGCCCCTGCTCTCTTCCGCACCATCTGGGTTCTCCTCTCCAGGCAGTTGCAATGGGCTGCTGTGTCTGAGGCACCACCACAGCCTAGGCCTCTCCACAAATGAGGCAACACAGGTCTCCTGCTGTCGGTCACGACAATGAACCAGTGAACCAGACTTGCAGTATACTTTGTACGTTATCAATCTCCAACAGTGAGTGAGACATTGGGCTTGAAATGGAATGAGGTAAAATTTGCATAATTGTAATTATGTGATGTGAATCTGGCAAATGCAATGGATTTACGGAGACTGAAACACTTCCCAACTCCTGACTGTACACACATCTCAGCTTTCAAAGCTATAAGCTCACTACTTGTGGCCAGAGATGAGGGTATGTTGGTGAAGTATACTGATAAGAAAGTGATGACAAAATCAGTGCAGATTGGTTCAAACAGTAATGTTAGCATTGCAACCTTATCAAAAAGAAACTGAAGTGTCTTACACACTCATTTATAGCTTAACTTTTGAATGCAGAATTTCTGACGGGCAGAATACATAATTAGTCAAAACCAGCAATTAGTTGGTGTGGCTGTTTTCAGTTCTCACAGATGCTTGCACAAAGTACCACAACACACTTCTGAAGTAGAATACTGAAGTGTATTTTGCAATGTGGTGTTCAGCTGTGGATTTGCAGAATTATTTCCTCCGTATGACGGCTGTGATGCTTCACTCCCAGATGAGCAAAATGCCTTTCATGCACACTTGGAAATGGAGAATAAAAGCACATCAGTGTGAGTCCCTGCAGCTTCTGGTGCTCCTGTAGTCTCAGTCTCGGAACACCTTTCTTGAGGGTGAACCCCATGTAAGGCAGCAAACTGTGACGGCACGGCACCGAAAACCTGTTCCAACCATCGGACGGGAGTCTTCAAGGACATCTTCGATCTCACTCTCTCGGTGCAGTTGGAGGTTCCCACCTGCTTCAATAGGGTGACAGTCATACCAGTGCCCAAGAAGAGCAGAGTAACTGCTTCATTAAAGTGCTGTGAGAGGCTGGTCATGGCCAGAATCAACTCCTGCCTAGGCAAGGACCTGGACCTGCTACAATGAATGCAATCTCACTGGCTCTCCGTTTGGCCTTGGATAACCTGGACAGTAGCAATACTGATATCTGGTTGCTGTTTATTGACTACAGCTCAGCATTCAGCATCATCGTACACTCTGTAGTAATCAACAAGCTCCAAAACTTGGGCCTCTCTACCTCCCTCTGCAGCTGGATCCTGGACTTCCTCATTGACAGTGCACTTCAAGGATGTGTGCTTAGCCCCCTGCTCTGCTCTCTACACCAACAACGGTGGCTAGGCACAGCTTCTAAACAATCTATAAATTTGTTGATGACGTGACTATTGTTGGCAGAATCTCAGATGGTGACGAGGAGTGAGAAAGGTTGTCTGATTGAATGGTGCTTTCAATCTAACCTTGCTTTCAACATCAGTAAGACCAAGAAATTGACTGTGGACTTCACGAAGGGGAAATCAAGGGAACACAAACCAGTACTCATCAAGATTTCAGCAGTTTCAAGTTTCGGGGTATCAATGCTGGGAATTGAAGATCCATCTGAGCCCAACATATTGATGCAATTACAAAGGTGGCACGATGGTGGCTATTATTTCATTAGGAGTATGAGGAGTCCTGATAGGTTACCGAAGGCTCACGTAAATTTCTACAGATATACATACCGCAGAGAGCCTTCTGTCTGGTTGTGACACCGTATGGTATGGAGGGACATGCACGCACAGGATCAGGAAATTGCAGGCTAAGCCATGGGCACCAGCCTCCCCATTATCGGGGATATCTTCATTAGGTGATGCCTCAAAAAGGCTCCATCCATCATTAAGGGCACCCATCACCCAGCACATGCCCTCTTCTCCTTGCTACCATAAAGGAGGGGGGACAGCAGCCTTAAGGCTTACGCTCAATGTTTTAAGAACAGCTTCTTCCTCACCTACATCGGATTTCTGAATGGACAATGATTGAATGCACACTGCTTCACTATTTTTTTCTTGTCTTTTGCAATAAATATTTATTTTTTAATTTATATATGTATTTCTTATTGTAATTTAGTTTTTTGTGTATTGCCGTGTACTTCATGACATATACCAGTGATAATAAACTTGATTCTGATTCTGAATTAGATGCTAGTTCTGACTACTGCCCAAGTGCTTTCCTCTCTAGAGAGAAAAAAATGACTGGCAATATACTGGACTATACTCTGTACTCTAGCATACTCTAGCATCTGGTAGCCAGTCATAAGACATAGGAACAGAACTAGGCCATTCAGCCCATTAACTCTGCTCTGACATTCAATCATAGCTGTTCCTTTTCTTTTTTTCCCTCCTCAGCCCCAATCCCTGGCCTTCTCCCCGTAATCTTTGATGCCTTGGCTAATCAAGATTCTTTCAATCTCCACCTTAAACACTCAACAACCTGGCCTCCACAGCTGCCTGTGGTAATAAATTCCACAAATTCACCAGCCTCTGGCAAAAGAAATTTCTTTGCATCTCTGTTTTAAATGGACGCCCCTCTATCTTGAGGCTGTGCCCTCTTACCCTAGACTCCCCCACCATCCTTTCCACATCTATTCTGCTCAGGCATCAATGACAAATGGCTCTAAAAAGCCATCTGGTAGGTATTTAACAAATTCACTCCCTTGGAATCCATTATCAGTCTCATTTTCCCAATCTTTGTTATCTCCTATGATTATCATAACATTGCCCTTCTGACACACCTTTTCTATTTCCCATTGTAACTTGTCGTCAACATCCCAGTTACTGTTGGGAACCCTATATATAACTGCCATCAGTGTCCTTTTACCCTTGCAATTTATTAACTCAACCCACAAGGATTCAACATCGTCCAGTCCTGTGTCACATCTTTCTAATGATTTAATGCCATCCTTTACCAGTAGAGTCATGCCAACCCCTCTGCCTACCTTCCTATCTCTCGGATACAATGTGTAACCTTGGACATTTAGTCATACCTGACAATCTGTAATAGTGCAACAAGATCACCCACCTTATTTCTTATATTCTGTGCAATGATATACCACTTGGAGTACTGTATTTGCTACCCTTTTTGAATCTGCATCCCTAATGCTCTGATACCCTGCTGGCCGCAATGTTGTCCTATCGTCTACCTGCCCTTCCTGACAGTCTGCATGCTATCTTCATGTTTTTTTTTACCATCCATCCTATCCTGAGTCCCTTCACTTCAGTTCCCATTCCCCTGCCCAGTTGGTTTAAACCCTCCCAAACAGCTATAACAAACCTGCCTGTCAGAATATTGGTCCCCCTCAGGTTCAGGTGCAACCCGTACTTTTTGTACAGGTCATATCTCCCCCAGTGATCTAAGAACCTGAAGTGCTGCGCCCTGCGACAGCTTCTCAGCCATGCAGTAATTTGTTTCTACCCTCACTGGCGTGTGGCACAGTTAACAATCCAGAAATTACCACGTGGGAGGCTGTGCTTCTCAGCTTTCTTCCTCGTTCCCACAATTCTCTCTTCGGGACCTCTTTGCTTTTCCTTCCTATGTTATTGGTACCAATATGTACCAAGGCATCTGGCTGCTCTCCCACCCTCTCCAAAATGCTGTGGACACGATCCGAGACGTCCCTGACCCTGGCACCTGGGAGGCAACATACGATCTGGGTGTCCCGTTCACGTCTCCAGGAGATATAGAGAATCTCCTGTATATTCCTCTGACTCTTGAGTCCCCTATCACTTCTGTTCCCCTCTTCTCCCTCTTTCCCGTCTGCACCGAGGACCCGTGCTCAGTGCCCGTAACCTGGTCTCTGGGGCATTCCCCTGGGAGGTCATTCTCCACAACTGTATCCAAAACAGTATACTCATTACTGAGGGGAATTGCCACGGGGTGCTCTGTGCTAACTGCCTACTCACCTTGCCATGGTGACTACTCCCCTGTAACTCCGATGTATGATCTCCTCACTCTCCCATACAAGCTGAAGGTGATCCAGCTGCTGCTCCAGAGAGCTGCTGCCTTCTCGTTGTCAAAAAAGAATTTGTTGAACAAACAAAAAGTTTTTCTGAGATACGTAGAGCTATCTGTTAGAAATGGTATTTCATGGTCCCTTGGGATTAATAGTTGTGAAAAACATTAATGCATTTGCTGATATCTTTGACTTTTAAGTTGACAGTATGTTTCATGAAAAGAATTTATACAATATAGCAGCATTGCATGTATTGTTTAATGTTTGTAGCTTTGTGCACAGCTGCTTGTTAAGCACCAGTGCAGAAGTTTATATGTCCCACCACAATTTATAGGTTGTCTAGACTGTGCAAAGAAAAAGCCTTTGAGTGCAGACAACTCTATTAAAAACTTCCTTTGATTTTAACTGGTTCATACTTAAGTACTTCGATGGAGAGCAAGCTGACAGATTTTGTACCTGTCCTGGGGGGAAAGACTCTCAAGTGGAAGCTGCACTCTAACAATTGTATGGTTAACTTTGATTTTATTATTATGTAAAATTTAGTACCTGATATTTATCCAACAACTGTTCCAAAACAGTGAAACCCATGGGGCAAATTTGTAAGCTGTATTCTTAAGCTTCCTTGAGAGCCGACAGTTTTGGATCTTGTCATTCGACATTCAATGGTCACTTTATTAGGAACACCTGTAAACCTGTCTGTTAATGTAAACACTTAGCCAATCATGTGGCAGCTACTCATATGCATACAGACAGGGTCGAGTGGTTCAGTTGCTGTTCAAACTAAAATTCGAATGGGGAAGAAATGTGAGCTAAGTGACTTTGACCTTGGAGTGATTCTTGGTGCCAGATAGAGTGGTTTGAGTATCTCATAAGCTGCTGATCTCCTGGAATTTTCATGCACAGCGGTTGAGAGATTCAGGAGACTAGTGCACAAAACGAAATAACATCCAGTGAGAGGCAATTCTGTGAGCAAAAACAACTTATTAATGAGAGTGATCAGGGAAGAATAGCCAGACTGATTCAAGCTGACAGGAAGGTGACTGTAACTCAAACGATCATAGGTTACAATAGTGGTATGCAGAAGAGCAAAATGCACGTGACATTGAATGTTGAAGTGAATGGGCTACAGCAGTCGAAGTTACACAGGGTTCCACTTCTGTACATAATGAGGTGGCCACTAAGAGTATATCCAAAATTGCTATAGCTTTATGAAATGGATGGAATTTTTATAAAAGTACATTGTTGCCACAAAAGGCAAATCGAAGCAACTCGTGTGAATTGATTTTATTTGGTTTGGAGAAGCCGAATGTGGTCTTCAGTCTTGAGCTGGAGCTCAAACACGTTTGAGATGCAGCTCAAAGCACCCAGAACATTGCCTCTATACACCATTACTTCACTTTCATTCAATGATTATCTGCAGTCCTACAAGCCATTAGATCTCAGGTGTCTGGTTTTACTTCAGTGAAATACTTCAAAGCTTTTCATTATTTTAAATGATTGCAGGTTGTTTTATGCTGTTTTGTCTCCATATGACAGGCACCAACAAAAACTAATACCTCGTGGTCTGTAGAATAGGGGAAATCTTCTGAACTGATATTGAACTGACGTATTACCATAATCAGAGCAATCCTTTGCTTAAAGATTCTCAAGATTACCATTTAAGTGTTCTTATTCCTCAACTTGCTATCTTTCTCAATATTCCTTTGGCAGCCCCTCAGGATCAAGCATGACTTGTTTATGCTTAAGTTTTGTGGGTTCTGAGGTGGTAAATGAGACCAGCTAAGAGGCAGTCCTGCCCCATGAGGTGACTGGGTGAGTAGTTTGGGAGGTGAGAGCACCTGTTGGCATTTGTACCGTACAACACCTCTGTGTGCTCTGGGTACACTGGCTCAATGTTCTCAAGACTGTCCTGAAGGCTTCTTCACTTTGAACAGTCATGGGTCAGAGATTTTCACAACAGGCTTTAAGCCCATTTCTGACCATGCATTCCCTGATACCATCTTCCATCTGGCACTGAGAGGTACAGAAAATATTTAACTTGCAGTTGGTATTTATCAATGGAAGTTTTACTAAATTTATGAATTTTAGTTGCCAAGGTCTTTTAAACTTTATTTTTGATGCATCATTAAAGAATTTAGGTAAATATTAGTGTAATAATGATAATAATATTGAATGTTCCAGTTCAGTAAGTGAGGAATGTGAAGTAACACTTGATTTCCACATTTAGGCTGATATTGTTTACTATATTGTTGAATGTCAGAACAATCAGGATTGAATCGTTCACTTATGTGAGAGGAAGCTGATTCATCAGTATTTTAATATGGAACTGACCCTCGGGTAGCTTGAAATGAACCCCTTTGCTCCCCTTGTTATAGCGCAGGGTAATAACTAGTATTAATGACTTAGCTGTGACTGGATTCATTTGATGAGCAGCCAACTGTGCTGATAATTGGAGTCTCCTGACTGGATCAAACATGCTCATACATAATAATTTATTCATTGTCACCTGATGTGCTCTGTCTGTTCCCTGGAGGGAAAAAAACTTGTTACAACAATAGACCTCTTTGTTCCAATGATGTGAAGCTTTCCAGCTGCTTCAGGAACTAGTTTAGAAGGTAGTTGTGTTGAAAAAAATGGCACGGAAGAAAATAAGTGTTAAGGTTTCCTACTTTATTTCTTTGCCAGAACTGATTTCTCAATGGTTAAAACTTTCCCTTTGAAAATGCGAGCGTAGTAAGGTGCATTCCATCCTGAAGGGAAAGTTTCTGGGAGAGGTGAGTCAAACCCTCTGCAGGTAAGTTCTGGTCACGTGATCCTGCCCTGTAGAAGCATTTGTTTAGTTTCATAATCTTTATTTAAAGTTCCTTGAGGTAAAATAAAATCGCTATCAAAGCATAAAGCACTTGTTAACATCACATAAATTAAAAGAGAACATCTTGGTGAATGTTTATAGCTTTTCTTTCACTGTCATAGTTCTGTAATGCTGTTTTACTTTAGACCAAGGTGCTTACTTACCTGTTACTTTAAAATGTTAGTCCGCCAGGTTGGGCATCCCTTATCTAAAATGCCTGGGGACAGAAATGTTTTGGATTTTGAATTTATTTGGATTTTGGAATATTTGCATCTCTATATCATGAGATACCTAGGGGATAGGACCCAAGTCTAAACACAAAATCAATTTGCATTACATATATAGCTTATATACACACACACGCACGCTGAAGGAAGTTTTATTTAATATTTTTTATTAATTTTGTGCATGAACCAATGCTGTGTACATTGAACTATCAGAAAGATGAGCTATCACTACCTCAGCTGCCCAGATGGACAGTCAGTGACTTTGGTATCAACAGCCTAATGGACTGAACTTGGGTGCTACCAGTAAGCAGTCTTTGTTCATCACATATCTGTACTGTTGCAGCCGCTAAGCATGTTAGTGTGGTGAACTATGTGCCTGTCTGGACACGCCCCCTGCTGACTGCTCCTGTGGCTCCTCCCACAGGCCCCTGTATAAAGGCGATCTGAGGCCTGACGCTCGGCCTCAGTCTCCAGGACATAGTATGATGGACACTCACTCCTGGTTCCTTCTTCCAGTCAATAAAAGCCGATATCTCGCCTTACGTCTCAGTGTGAGTTATTGATGGTGCATCAGTTAGATTATCATCAACAACAATCTTGGCAAGGTCATCAATGAAAACTTCTGCTGCTTGATCAGCAGGTGCTTTATCACCACAAATCTTTAAAAATTTAATGCCATGTCTTTCCTTAAATTTCTGCAACCAGCTTGCTGAATAATTACTACCGTCAATTTTCAGTTTGTCGTTATATGCCTTTGCTTCTTTTATGATCAGAATACTGTTCAGCAGCGTATGTTCAGTATGATGCTGACCAATCCACTCTTTCAATATACGATTGGGATCTTTTGTTTTGCTTTATGCAGTGTTTTTCTATTTTTCATTAACTTCTGTTCATTACATTTGTGAGGCCACTACTCAGAACTGTCTGTGGTACCCAAGGATTTGCATGTAGCCTGGGAAGCTTCCCAGTGTCCTGTGCAATTTTCCATTTGTGACGTCTTGTAAGTGCTAAAATAAATTTGGATTTCAGAGGTTTTCAGATTTTGGAATTTCAGATAAGGGGTGCTCAACCTGTACTTTATACCTCTTCTTTCCCCTCTCTGTCTTTCCAAAATAGTTGCTGTTGAGATTTAAAGAGCTTGACCTGTTCCATTGTCACAATCAATGTTTAGACTGATTGAGAGTGTCACTTATGGTAGAGCGAATTTTGCTTTCCCTTCTACCTGCCTTTTTATGGGGATTTCATCTCAGTGATGTAGCTAAGGTCAGAACTCCATTGAAAGTGTGCTTATACCTGCATCTTCCCACTGTGAATACGGTAAAGCTTTTGTAAGTTCAAATCAAAGTGGCAAATTCTGCAATAGTAGCAAAAGTACGTCACAAAACTTATTGTAATTACCCTGATGAAACATAAAACCCTTTTGGTGATTGGGACCTGCCAATAGTTGTCAATTTGCCAAGTTCATCATGTCTTGCACGCTCCCAAATTATATGATAAACAGTCACAGCTCCAAAGAGTGATTGAATGATAGTCTCAGAGAAGCACTCAGACAAGATGTCATTCATAAAATGATGTTTACCTTAAAGTAGGGGCAGTACTAAAATCATTCCAGCAGAAAATTTATTTCTGTGAAGTCAGAATGAGTTTTGATATTTTGGAAATGAACAGTCAAATTTTTAGCTCGAATCGTCCTTCGGGGGTGGGGGGATGTGTGTGTGTGTTTCTCTCTCTCTCTCTCTCAAGATTTCCAGCATCTACAAAACAAATCTTTTGTGTGTGAGTGAGGGAGAGAGAATGAATTCTGTAGACGGACTGCCATTTGTTGAAGCAACTATGGTGCTGCTGAGTTGCAGTGACGTTGTATCTGGTAATTTTCAGTTAAAGAAACTAAATCTTGCTGTATCATTTGAAGCACATTATTTTAAACCATAATGTTATAAAGTCTGCATTCAACTGAAATTACTGTTCAATGATCTTTGTATGATAGGTTGTTTTCACCAACTGGTGCTTGCATTGTGTAAGCTGTCGCATTATCAAGCTGACAGCTTATTGTAACTTGGGAAATCATTTGTGCTGCCTCTGATATCCCCATCCATCTACTGAAATAGCAAAATGTGGAACACATCTATGCTTTATGTATTTCCAAGGCATATTCTTGTAAAGTGTTTCCCCATCTGAACTGGCAGTGGTAATTTCCATCCCATGTTCACATTACCTACAATAGGTGGCTCCAATTAACCCCTTGTTTGTCAAAATTACCATCCATATGTTCAATTACCAACTGGGATCCTTTTGTATATGAAATGTTGATTACAGACCATACATTTCTACCTGCTGTAAACACTGTGTTGCAAAAAGCCTGAGGTCTTATTTAAAATAAACACAAAGTACACTGCAGATGCTGTGGTCAAATCAAGATGTACAAACAACAAGAGGAGGAGGTGTTTCCTGTCCTGAGGCAAACATCAAGAGTGGATCAATTCCCAGGGCCTGACAAAGTGTTCCTTCAAACCTTGCAGGAGGCTGTTGCAGAAATCGCAGGGTCCCTAGCAGAAATATTTCAAATATGCTTAGCTGGAGGATTGGAGGATAGTTAAAGTTGTTCCATTGTTTGAGAAAGGATCTAAGAATAAACCAGGAAATTTCAGGCTGGTGAGCCTGAAATCAGTGGTGGGGAAATTATTGGAAGCTGTTCTAAGGGATTGGATATATAAGTATTTGGATAGATAGAATGTGGCTTTGTTAATGTGGTAAGTCAAGTTTAACCAATCTTGTAGAGCTTTTGAGGGAGTTACAAGGAAAATTGAAGAAGCCAAGGCAATGGATGTTGTCTACATGGGCTTTAGTAATGCCTTTGACAAGGTCTCACATGTGAAGTTAGGCAAGAAGTTTTGGTTGCTTGGAAGTCAGAATGAGGTTGTAACGTTCTCCTTCGCGTGTAACTGATAACGTCGAATTCAACGTCGAGATAAACCACAGTCAATGAGAACCAGATCGCAGTAAGATTAACCATTTACTGTTCACTCTTCACATTAACATATGGTGAAAACTGTTGATAAAACAATACAAGATTGATACAGTATTTGTTCCTTCCTTAATATCACATTTCAATTGTAAATACTTGCAAAGGTGACTATAACTACATTACACTAAGGTGCAGTATACAGGCAGAGTTTACCTGCTCCATTGACTACTTTAAATACACTTCAATGCAAACTATCCGCAACTCTTTAACTAACGAAAGCATAAACATTATCGACCGTCGTTACTTCTAACAGGATCGACGTTAACATCTTAGTTCAATATATCGATTATCTATTAACTTACAGCGTTGCTCTCACTGTGATTTCTCATGCCTGCAAAACAACTTATGCTCAGGTGTGCCTCGTGGTGAGCCCCCACCCTCGCGTTAATTCCAAACCGGTATTTTCCCACAAGACGCGGCGAAACCGGATGTGACGTCATCACATGCCGATATATTTTACATTCAATGAATATACTTTGAACACTTCTAATTCTAACTAGAAAACTCTATCGAATGAATTACTAAGCGAAAATATTATAAACTAAATAACTGTCGTAAAGACAGCACAGAGGTAGTAAATTGGATTAGACCTTAGCTTCATGGGAAAGGCCAGACAGTGGCAGTAGATGTTTGCCTCTCTGACTGAAGGCCTGTGACTAGTGGTGTGCCAAAGGGATCGATGCTGGGTCTGTTGTTGTTTGCCATCTATTTCAGCAATCTGGACAATAATGTAGTAAACTGGATCAACATGTTTGCAGATGACACCAAGATTGGGAGTATAGTGGAAGGCTATTATGGCTTGCAGAGGGATCTGGACCAGCAGTAAAACTGGGCTGAAAAATGGCAGGCGGAATCCAATGTAGTCAAGTGCGAGGTGTTGCACTTTGGGAGGACAAACCAGGGTAGGACTTATTTTGTGAGCAGTAGAACAGAGGGATCTTGGAATACAGATCCAAAATTCCTCAAAAGTAGCGTCACAGGTAGATAGGGCCATAAAGAGAGCTTTTGTCACAATGGCCGTTATAAATCAATGTATTGAGTACAGAAGGTGGGATGTTATGTTGAAGTTTTACATAAGATGGTTGTGAGGCCTAGTTTGGAGTATTGTGGGTGTAGGTTTTCACAAATAAAATGGTGAAGGTGTTTTATGTTCCAGAAAATCTGTAGCAACTCTTTTATGGTACACCAAGAAAACTCAACACAAAGCGTGCTAAAAGCACTTTCCATAGTTACATCATCACATCGGACCACCCTCTTGTCGTGAAACCTCCAACTCAATGTCGGTGGCTATGCATTATGTACATTTCCATCAATTATGTTTCCCTACCCAGGCACCCTCACCCCCCCCCCCCCCAATGAATCCACTAAAGCTGGCATTGTGAGCCTGTCTGGCTCTCAGAAGTGCTTGGGTCCTGTGTTCTAAGGATGGGTGAAAAACAGATGCCTCTGCCTCATCCAGAGGTGTGTTGACACACTCATGGTCATGTTGTGACGACAAAGGCATGGTAGGAGAATCCCGCAAGTCTGGGTGGGCTGGTTTAACGTGATCTACTGAAATACATTCAGATTTACCCCATTTATCCATGATCAAAGTCTTTTCTCCCCATTCCAAAATGTGAACGGGTCATCATAGGGAGGCCTAAGGGAATGTTGGTGTGCATCATGAATGATGAGAACTAATGAGGCAGAATGTAAGTCAACAGGAACCCATGAGTGTTGTATGCCATGATGGGAGGGAGGAATAGGTGCAAAGAATTGAATTTACTGAGGAGAGTGGAACACTGTTGCGAGGCCGACCAGGCGGTTGTGGCATCAGGAATGAAATTACCTGGCTTTCGTAATGGCTGCCTGTATACTAACTCAGCCGCGGACGACTGCAGGTCCTCTTTCGCAGCTGCTCTGAGCCCCAACAGGACCTATGGGAGATGATCATGCCAGCACTCATCTATCAGGGAAGCCCTTGGAGCAGCTTTTAAGGAATGGTGAAACCACTCACAGAGGTCATTGGACAGCAGGTGATGGAGCCTAATACTGAAGTTCTGGGCAATTGCATCAGAGAAGTCAGAAATTAATTGGGGACTGTGGTCAGAGGAAGTATCAGATGGGGTGTCAGCCCGAGCAGTCCAGGTGCTGGTGATTGCCTACCTACATCCGTTATTGTTGATAGAGAGACAACCTCTGGCCACCTTGTGATGTAGTTCACCTTGAAAAGAAGATGCGTGAAACTGCATTGGGAGGGGGAGAAGGAAGGGGAGGGGAGGAGGAAGAGGACCAACAAGGTCCACATTGACATGGTCAAACCATCACTCAGGGACCTCAAAAGTTGCCAATGACGCCTGAACATGACAGTTAATTTTTTCTCGCTGGCTCTTCACACAGGCTGTAGTCCAACTGTGCATGTTCTCTCTGAGGCCGTGCCAGACAAGCTTTACTGCAACCAGTTTCTGTGAGGCCTTCTGGCCTGGATGCCAGAGGCCATGTTTGGAGTCAAAAGCATTACATTTCCAGTTTGCAGGCACGATGGGACGAGGGTGACCTCTTGAGACATCTCACAGGAGAGAAACCACAGCTTCCTTGAACTTAATATCAGCCAACCACAGGCCTGTTACTGATGTTTGGTAAGCCTGGACAACTGGGTCAGTAACTTGTTTGGCTGCCATGCTGGGATAGTCAACTCCTATGTGTACGGCTGGCGGTGAGAGGCTATCGGCCACAGCGTTACTTTTCCTCTTCATATGTTGTATATCAGTTGTGAGCTCGGGTAAGTAGGCCAGGTGGCGCTGCTGCTGTGCAGACCAAGGATCTGATATTTTAGCCAACAGGTGCACGACTGGTTTGTGGTCACCGAACGGTGTGTAATGGCAACCCTTGAGACAAAAACAAAAATGGCGGGTGGTCAGCTATGGATGGAAGAACTTAATGTCAAACTTGCAGTACTTTCTTTCTGGGGGACAGAGCTGCCAGCGGAAGCGACTACCACACACCTCTGACCAATTGTTTGTGCATAGTCTGAAGCATCAGTAGTCATGGTTGGGGTGCAGGTGTGCCAGTTGGGTTGTGATAGAAAGATCTCTTTTGGTATGATCAAATGTCCTGGTCACATCCACTGACCAGCGAAGCATTTGATTGAGCGTATTGCCTTTAAACGCACTATATAGGGGGAGCACAAGATCAGCAGCTTTTGGAAAGAAGTGGTGATACAAATTTACCATATGTAAAAACTCCTGAACTTTCTTAGTAATGCAGGGTGGTGGGATATCCATAATAGTAGCTACTTTTGATGGGAGAGGTTTCACACCTTCTACAGAGATGTGATGGCAGAGAAAGTCAATGGTTGACTACCCAAATTGGTATTTAAGAGGGTTCATAGTCAACCCGTGTAGATTTAAGTGCTCAAAAAGTGTATGAAGATGAGATAAAGTTCAGGTTCTAACACACTAAGCGACAAGTGCATCCAGGTGAACAACAAGAAAATCGAAGTCTCCTAATACAGAGTCCATCAGGCATTGGAAAGCCTGTGGTGCGTTTTTCAGTCCAGACAGCATGCGCAGAAACTCAAAAAGGCCTAACACAGTTATCACAGCTGTTTTGTGAGTGTCCTCCTGGCACATAGGCACCAGATGGTAGCCCTTAACTAAATCGACTTTGAGAAAAAATTAATTTACCATCTAAACGTGCCAAAAAATCTTGGATGTGTGGGACTGGGTAATGATGTGAGGGTAGTGGCCTCGTTACAGCGTCAGTAATAACCATATGGGCGACAGCCACCATAGGACTTAGGGACCATATGGAGAAGCAGAGTCCAGTGGCTATTTGACTGGTGTACAATGCCAAGTCTTTCCATGTTGACAAACTCAGCCTTCACAGTTGTCAGCTTTTCTGGGTCCAGTCCATGCACAGGCATGGATTGGCAGGCCAGTTACAGGAATATGATGCTTGACCCCATGTTTTGCGACTGTAGAGGAGAAATTGGGCTTAGGGAGATTTGGGAATTCGCCCAGCAGTCAAAAAAACTCACATTCAGTTCTGCATGTGCTTGATATAGTTGAGGGAATTTAATAGGGTACTTAAGGGTAATGACCTGAAGTCACTGATATTCTCAAGCCAGCAGATCGACTAACAGTCCTTGGGTGCACAGGAAATCTACACTAAGCAGAGGCCACTTTAGTCAGGACAAAGTCCCAGGTGTAATGTCACCCACTGAAGCAGAGCATCACCTGTCTTGTCCCATGAGTCTGGATTGATCTGCCTTTGGCGATCTCCAATGAGATTTCATTGCTCTTGCCTTCTCATCAATAGATGACACCACACTCACTTGAGCACTCGTGTCACACAAGAAGTGACGCCCTGAAATGGTGTCCACAATGAACAATCTGTGTCCCTGGCAGCTGGGACTCACGGTGTCCACTGACGTCCCGGTGTGCTGGCCATGTTGGATCTGCAAGGTGGTCGGCAATTCCTAGTGTTCTTACTAAAACAGGTGTGGTAAAAACACAAGCCTGGTGTCGTCTGTTTCTGAGACGCAGGCTTCCTTCTGTTGGCAGCCTTGCTGACCGGGCTTATTGAGGTAGAGAAAGGTGGAGGAATGAGGGTACTGCTGACTAACTGAGTGTAGACTATCAGCCATTTTAGCAAACTCATGGTGCATTAGCGAGGTCTATGCAAACTTGATCAGGCATTTGCTGCATGAAGAGTTCTTTAAAACAAGGATGGTGATTTCCCAGGAGGGACAACATTTCGTTCATTAGCTCCAAAGGCCTAGCGTCGCCGAGACTGGGTAAGGAGAGCAACTGTTTGGCACGCCCCGACTACAATAGTCCATAAGTTTGTAGAAGATAAGATCGGTATTTATTGTGTTCAGGCTGACTCACCATCCTCGCAGCTGTTGGAAATGCTGAGCAATGCTACCACATGGTAGAATCCGGTGTCGTTGGTGGCAATTTCTCACAGAGCGAACTGGGCCTCAGCTTGTACAAGCCAAGGCATGGCATTTTGCTCCCAAAACCCTGCCAGTTTCAAAGCAGCTGCATTGGCCAACATGTTCAATAACTCTTGAATTGTCCTGGAGCATCTGTGTCACCAATGTAGGTTTGTACAAATAAAATGCCAATAGTGCATTATGTTCCAGAAAGTCTAGCAACTAATTTATTGAACACCAAAAATTCTCAATGCAAAGCATGCTAAAAACACTTAATTATATCATCATGTTAGACCAGCTGCTTAAAATGAAGCCCTAACTCAATGTGAATTATATACATTTCCACCAATGCCTACATGGGCAGTTCTGATCACCTACCAACATTAAAGTTATCAAAAAGATTGAAAGAGCGCAGAGAAAACTTACAAAGATACTGCCAGGACTTAAAGACCTAAGTTATATGGAAAGGTTAAAGAAATTATGACTTTATTAGGAGGATAAGGGGAGATTTAATGGAGGTATACAAAATTATGAGGGGTATACAGTAGATAGAATAAATATAAGCATGCTTTTTCCACTGAGGTTGGGTGAGACAAGAATGGGGGGTCATGGGTTAAGGGTGAAAGGTGAAATGATTAAGGGAAACATAAGGAGGAACTTCTTCACTCAGATGGTGACGAGGGTGCGGATGAGTTGCCAGTGGAAGTGCGGGATGCTGGATTGATTCCAACATTTAAGAGAAAATTGGTAAGTACATGAATGGGAGGGGTATGGATGGCTATGGTTCAGGTGCAGGTCGATGGAACCAGGTAGATTAATAGTACAGCATGAATTAGATGGGCTAAAAGGCTTGTTTCTGTGCTGTAGTGTTCTGTGACTCGCTGATTCTCGGTGTGAATTACTGAAGTTATGTAAACACATGGGAAGACAATATAAGTCATTTAACTTTAAAGTTGTTAAAGAAAGCTGGAAATTAATACCTCCTGAAATTAGCAGCACAAGAGCTATTAAAAGACCATATGGGGTCAATAGCTTTAGAGTCAGAGGCATAGAGTCTGAAAGAAAGGAAGTTATGTAGACACCACACTTTAGGAAGGATTTAAGGCCATGTGGAGCATGCAGTGATTTACCATGGTGGTGCCAAGAATGTGGGACTTCAGTTATGTGGAAACCAGAAAAGTTAGATTCCTTTTCTCACACAAAGATGAAGAAATTCATTGTCATGCACGTTGGAAATGGATCCTCAGCATCTCAGCCAGTATGAATACTCTTAAAAGTCATTTTATACTAGAGATACAGACTCTTTGGCCCATTAAGTGTATGCTGTTCATCAACCACCCATTTACTCTACTGCTCCATTAGTCCATTTAAATAAACAATTTGGTCACAGGAAGAAGGTGCAAACCCCACAAGGTTGGGATTGAACATGGAGGACAACCACAAGATAGAGAGGGCTTGGAGAAGATGTTGCCGATAGTGCACAAGTCTCGGGCATAGAGGGCATAGCCTCAAAATAGGATGTCCCTTCAGAACAGCAATGAGGAGTAAGTGTTTTAGCTAGTGGATGGTGAATCTGTGGAATTCATTGCCACAAATAGCTGTGGAGGCCAAGTCATTGGCTATATTTAAAGCAGGATTGGTAGCTTCTTTATTAGTAAGGACATCAAAGGCTATGGGGAGAAGGCATGAGAATGGGGTTGAGAAGGAAAAGAATCAACCATGTTGGAATGGCAGAGTTTACTTGATGGGCCAAATGGCCTAATTCTGTTCCTATGTCTTATGATCAAGTGCTTATCTATATTACTGTTATTTTCCATCACTATGTCCTACTGAAGGAGTTTGGTAACTAAAGAGAAATTGTTTCTACTTTTGGAAGTATTAGCAACTGGAGGACATCAGTTTAAGATGATGGGGAAAAGAAAGATTTGAATGCTAATTGAAAAATCAACATATCTGACAGTATTACACTCCTGTGGTACAGTACTGCTCTTTTGAGCCAGTTTAAATGTTTGAGCACCATCTTTTTAAAAGGCTCTGAGTTTGCAACCTTCTATACGCAGGTATCTACTGTAGTAACTTTGATATTGTGTCATCCTAATCACTATAAGTAGCCAGATATTTACAGCACCTGTTAAAGAAATATTTCCAGAATCGTGGTGTAAGTAAGGGTGGTGAATTTAGGCTGGTTCTTCTAAAAATTGGCAGTAATGCTGCATTGAATGGCCGAGTCCTTTGAAGTTACAGATCTTGTAGTAAGTCTATTAAATAAATGGCTACCGTGTACTTTTGTTCTTGTAGGTGTCTCCAGGTTCCTTGAAACGTGTGTGCTCAATAACAGCACTTGCAATTATTTGTTACAAGGCTGTTACAAGGCTTCAGGAGAGTACACCAAGCTAAAAATCATTTTGCTCTTCATTAAAAAAGGGCAGAATTATTATTATTATAGGATTAGATTGTAAACCTCTCATTCCCTGTAGTGAACATAGTACAAGTTTTACCATTTTTCCCTTTGCAGTATCTGATTTCTCATCAAAAAGGATTGATATTATTTATTTACTCGTGCTTCATTTATTGAACTGCCTCATTTGACTGAAGTATGCACCAAATGAATAATAAACTGCAGGTAGTACCATTTCTTTCTGGGTGCAGGTTTAAAAAAATGTGGCATTCAATGCCTTTGAAAGCATGACCCTTGCTAATGTGAAACTTGTGTGCATCCTAAATGCTTTGAACTGGAAACTGAACTTGCCTGCCTTGTGTTTGGTTTAGCTGTCTGTGTTCATACATCATCTGCATTGTATAAGGACTGTATAGTCTAGCAAAGCAATAATGGAGCCCAGCACCTTGAAATGCCCAAATTTAGCCATACTTAAGAGACTTTCAGTAGTTTTTCATAATCTTATTATGAAACTATGGCTAAACTGAAAATTTCTCTCTGCTGAAGTGAATTTTAATTCTACTCCTCTACTTTGAAGATGCATTATATTAATTCCAGATTTCTATTAACTATTTCACTCTCCCAATAAAATGAGGTTTTGATCATTTACTCATACCACAAAACATTTTCCACTTTATATTGAACCATCAGTTGTGTTGTATCAGCTGGGTTCTGTCTGATTAAAGTTGAAGTGAAGCAAAATGAATTGTCGTATTTTCTTCCAGTATCTATTGGCTAACATGAACTTTGGATAATTTTACATTGAAAATCAATGTAAGCATTCCTTTGTGCATTTGAAGTCTGATTTTGTTTCAAGTTGTATGTTTTGATGCAAGTCATTGTGTAATCTTATTAAAATATGTGGCAGATGAAATGAGGTTAGTCTCAAATAATGAAGCAAAATGACAAAAGTTACTGAGGGTGAAACTAACTGGGCTGCCTATGTCTTTAGAGAGGGCTAATGATTGTAATCTTGTCATGAAGAAATGGGATTTTATGATACCGAGATCAGCTTTCATTTGATTTGAATTAAGACCTGCAAACTGAACTATATGCATTCCCATCTATAAAAACAACTAAGAAGGATTCAGAATTATGAGAGATGTACCAATTTAATTTCCAAATGTAATGGTTACATAATGATAAGTTGAGCAGTTTTGTAACTCTGAACATGATGGAAAAAGTTTTGTTTAGCTTATATTCCAACTTATATTCCGTCTGGGTTGCCTCCAACCTGATGGCATGAACACCGATTTCTCGAATTTCTGGTAATTACCCTCACATCCCACCTTCACCATTCCCCATTCCTGTTTCCCCCTCTTACCACCTTATCTCCTTACCTGCCCATCACCTTTCTCTGGTGCTTGTCCCCCTTTCCTTTCTTGCATGGCCATCTGTCCTCACCTATCAGATTCTCCTTCACCAAGCCTTTATTTCTTTCATCAATCAACTTCCCAGCTCTTTACTTCACACCCTCCCCCTCTCCTGGTTTCACCTATTACCTGCCACCTTGTGCTACTTCCTCCAACTCTCCCCACCTTCTTACTCTGACTTCTCTCCATCCTTTCCAGTTCTGAAGAAGGTCTCCACCGGAAACGTCAAATATTTACTCTTTTCCATTGATGCTGCCTGGCATGCTGAGTTCCTCTGAAACTCCAGCATCTGTAGATCTTGTCGTGTTTGTATTTGGTATTCTGTTTTGTGTCCATCGTCTAATTCAACATAACACACTGCATGTAAGCACAGGAAACACCATTGAGATGATTGAATGATGTCAGTCATTCAGACTGAAGAATGCACAGTACAGCACATAGAAATAGAAATGGTAGATTTTGTATGGCAATGGAAAAGCTTCCATTCTTTCTTGTAAAATCATGTGATCCATTGACTTTTTTGATTATTCTTTTGGTATCTGACTAGGTTTTAATTGTCAGTAGAAAAGCATCTTTAGACCTACAGTATTGAAAATGTATTACCATTTAATTAGCAATTGGATCAATACTTCATCCAATATGGGTGACTTCTCACTTATTAGAGTCGGTTCATCTGCCAAACATTTGCCAGGAAAGTAATATTTCAGTATCTTTGTAACTTTGACATCACTTGTTGCAGCCAGTACACATTGTGTCATCAGCAGACTTAGATATAAAGATATGAATTGTCTTATTCAAGTTACTAAATGTATTGATTAGCAAAGGTTCCAACATATGTATTTGAGGGACACCACAAGTTGCAGCTGTCCAATTTGAGTAAATACACATTACTTTCTATTACTTAGCCAGTATTCTAACAATGTTATCTCCTGACTATGCTTTCAATAATTTGACTTAAATTTTAAGAGTTCTAATTTTAGCTAATACTCAGTTCTATGCTGGAAGTTTTCTAAATGTCTTCTTGAAGCCCAAATTATCTCCTTCCAATTACTTTTTCTATCTCTTTCAATTACTACCACAAAAATCCATTTAGTCATGTAGCTATGACCTATCCTTTACAAATCCAAGTCTCTCCTTTCTGCTCAAATTTCTAGGTGCATGCTTATTCCTTCCTAATTATAGATTACAATACCTCCATAACAGATGTTAGATCTACATGTCTATAATTTCCTGCTTTGTGTGGTTGTTCTCTTCCCCTCTTGCTCTCTCTCTCTCTTTAACTAATGGAATTATTTTTGCAGTTCTCCATCATCAAATTTGTTCTCTCAGAGTAGAAGTTTGAGATTTAAGTAACGGATTTGCATAATAAATAGAAGGGTAAAACAAAGAATGGGCCCTAACATTTTCCTCTGATGACTTAATGTGTGCCAAGCAGTTTTATTGCTTTCCACAGACAGGCTATCCAGTTGACACAAAAATAAGTGTTTGTGGCATTTATTTATGTGCATAAATGAAGTGATAGTCTCATTTCTTTTAAAAGTCACCTTACTTGCTGAAAAAATGCATATTTCCTGATACAATTTTGGACCAGCATTAAAACTAGTTGATTGGCTGTAAGATACAAATGAGATTATAATCTTCCCGTGATAAAACTTACTGATAAGGTAGTGAATGAGGAACATTTCTGAATTTTGCATACAAAAAACATGGACTTAGATGCAGTGGTTAGTATGGACAAACTTCCCAAGCTTGGGCTTGTTTTTCTGGAGCAAAGGAGACGGAGTGACAACCTGATGGAGGTGTATAAAACTATGAGGTGGCACAGAAGGAAATAGATAGTAAGGAGCTCATCCCATTGCGGAGATGTCTAAGGCCAGAGGACATGGGTCTATAGTGAGGAATGAAGAACTTTAGAGGGCATTTGAGGAAGAGTTTTCTTCATACAAAGGATAGTTGTGATCTGAAATGCACTGGCCAAGAAGATGATAGAGGCATCTAA
Organism: Hypanus sabinus; assembly: GCF_030144855.1. NCBI lineage: Eukaryota > Metazoa > Chordata > Chondrichthyes > Myliobatiformes > Dasyatidae > Hypanus > Hypanus sabinus. The sequence goes on along the minus strand of NC_082711.1, from coordinate 49,067,601 downwards.
GTAGTACATAGATAAGCACTTGAATTGCCCGAGCTTGGTAGTTTATGCACTTCATGGTCGGAATTGATGTGGCGAGGCAAAAGACCTTTCCTTAGCTGTATGACTCTTTGACTCCAAAAGCAAATGAAGAAAAGGAGACACACAACGGAAATTATTATAAAAAATCTTGAGGCAAATTTTAGGAAGCTAAATAGATGATTTTGTTCTTGATGGCAAAGAATCCTCTAAAATTCTAGTACTTTTACAGGTGATTATGGGGACCAAGTGAAGTTCAGCATTGAATCAATGAATCCTAATGATTTTGACTGTGCATGCGAGCTTGTAGAAGGCAGCAAGGTTCGCTGGAGCCTGATGTGGGCCAAATAAATTGGGTCATATTTAATTTTACTAGTCATACTTAGGTCTGCATTATTTAGATTTTTTTTGATGTTGAAAGTAGATGGTGTAGGAAAGGGCAAGAATTTTTCTGGAGACAAGTGCTTCAGAGGTGAGTGCAAGAGCTGATAGGCAAAGGGGAAATACTGGGCCAAGTGGTGAGCTAACAATTAGACTTCATGGAGGTTTCAGATATCTGTTATAAGTGATTTAGCTTTGGGGCTGAGAAGAAAATGAGACTGATGGTAATATTGCAAACAAAGTGGTTAAATGTTACTCTTTTCAAGAAGACCAGTTTGGGGATGGAGTGATCTGTGAATGTGCAGAGTTTATGTGGAGAGATTGTGAAGATTTGAGAAGAGAATTTAAAAAAAAATCACTCTTTGGGATGTGGATGACACTGGCAAGGCCAGCATTTATTACCCAACCCTAGTAAATCCCAGAAGGTGGGGAGCAGCAATATTCTAGTGCAGGTACACCCACAATACAGGTGATTCAGGACTTGCAACTAGCAGCAATGGAATGATAAAATTTTGCAAGTTAAGGTAGTGTTGGAGTAGAACCTGTGGATAATGATCTTCCCATGCATCTGAGGTCCTTGTCAACCTCATTAGTATTGGTTGTGGAATAGACAAGGTGAGTAACCTTTTGTAGATTGTATAGGATAGTCAAAATGCACTCATGGTGGAGGGAATATCCAATCAAAAAGCGTTATGTGGTCCCGATTAGTGAAATCCTACCGAGTGTTGTTGTACTGTGCGTATTCCTTCACATCTCTGACTTGCACCTTGATTCCAAAGGAAAAACTGGCATATCACAAGGCTACCCAACTTTTCAGGCACAGTACCTGCTTTTTCAGGCACAATACTTAAGCAGCCACAGTACTTACGTGGCAGATTCAGCTGACTTTTTGGTCAATACTGATCAGTAGTATGCTGATCGTGGGGAACTTGCCAACAGTAATGCTATTGAATATCAAAGTTAAGTGATTAGCCTCCCTATCTTTGCTTATGCTTACATGTTGTCATGCTATATACAGGTATGGATTCTTGCAGTCACTAAACACTTGCAAATGGAGTTGAGCATTGTACAATCAACCTCCATTAATCCAGCACACTTAGGATTTTTGTGTCAAGTGAGCAGATCTTCCGGACAATCAGATGTTATCCGTATTACTACTCCAACATACCTTTAATTCACTTTTTAGCTGTTACACAGTAGCATTGTACATTTTTCATTCTCTGAGGAATCATCACCTTGTTGTGATGGAGAGGCTTGAGAGTTTCTGAGATCCCAAATGTGATGGAGTTTAACCATCTGGTGCTCAGCTACTCGTGGGGTAAGGTCAAGGGAAAATTATCCACACAAAGAGCAATCCAACCTGTGGTGGAGCTGGCAGAAGATGAAGATGCGTCACAATGGCAGTAAAGGTGGAGGAAGGCTGCAGCAGGCATGGGTTCCCAGTTGTCTTGAACTCCATGCCACTGGACTATGACACCTATCTTTCAAGGATCATGTGGTGGCTGCCCATGCGACAGCCTCCCCATGTTAAACTAAGTCATGCACAAACGTTCTCTATTAAGGGAATCAACCCTAATATCCTTGTTACGTGGATACCAGATCATCCTGTACAGCCAGGCGATGACTGACCAACAAAAACCTCCTAAGGACAACAACGTCCTCAACTTGAGTGACTGCACTACATTACATTTTCCAGTGAGCCCAGAAAGCTTCAAGGCTGATCAGTGAAATGTGGCCATTTACAATGGAGAGTAGAAATTGGCACCTGGTGATTTCCAAGGATGTACAGGAAGTAGGAGCAGGTGAGTTAAGAGGAGCACAGGAATTGGAGTCCTGGCAACTGAAAGGGTCTATGGAATCAGCCCCAGCTGAGCCAGATGCTAAACGACTGAGATTTCTGTAAAGTTGGTTAGTGGATTAGCAGAACCATACTTCTCGGTAAAGTAGCCAGCATAGTGAAAGACCCCAACTACTTTGGACACTCTCAATTCCCACTCTGCCCGAGATATAAAAATCTAAAAGCACCTACCGAAGGGTCAAAGTCAGCTTCTATTGTAATAAGATGACTGAACAATTTCCTGATACGATAACATAGACTCAACCTGACAATCCACCTTGTTATGGCCTTGCTCCTTATTGTCTGCCTGCAGTGCACTTTCTGTGTGACTGTAACACGTTATTCTGTTACTGTTTCCCCTTGTACTACCTCAATGCACTGTTCTAATGAAATGATCTGTATAGATGGCATTCAAAACTAAGATTCTCACTGTACTATGGTACATGTGACAGTAATAAACCAATTTCTAATTTTAACCATCAGTGACTTTCCCACTTCTAACCTTACAATGGAAGGAAGGTGGTTGAGTTTGACACTGCCCTGAGGAACACACAGGCTGCTGTCTTGGAACAGGGATGATTGTTTTTCAGCAACACAGTGATGCTTCATTTATACAAGGTGTAACTCCAATCATACCTTTCTGCTTCAGCAACATGCATAAGATACTGGAGGACCTCAGCAGGTCAGCCAGCATCGAGTGAGGATAACAAGCAATTGACATTTCAGACCAAGACCCTTCATCAGGATTGGAAAGGAAGAAGAAGGTCGGGTGAGGAGTACAGGCTGGTAGGTGATAGGTGAGACTAGTTGAGGAGGAAGTTGGGAGGCAGGGGGTGATGTGAGAAGTTGGGATAGATAGAAGGGCTGATAAAGAAGGAATCTGATAGGAGAGGAGAGTGGAGAATTGGAGCGAGGTGGTGGGCAGGTGTAGGAATAGGAAGTCAAATTGAAGTTAGTAGCCATCAGGAGATCCTGGCTGTTGCAGTGGCCAGAGCAAAGCTATTCGATGAAGTGGTCACCCAGTCTGTGTCAGATCTCACTGATGTAGAAGTGGCCACAGAGGGAGCACCAGAATCGGTAGGCAACCCCAGCAGACTTGTAGGAGAAGCACTGCCTCCCTGGAAGGATTGTTTAGGGCCTGAATGATGGTGAGGAGGGAGCTGTAGAACTTAACAGAGATGCAAAAATAAGTGCTAGGAGGGAGATCTGCAGGGAGGGGCAAGATCACAAGGAAGTCCTGTAGAAAAGTGCAAAAGGTGGTAATGGGGAGAGGGGAAGATCTGCCTGGTGGTGGGATCCCATTGGAGATGGAAGAATTTGTGGAGAATGATGCGCTGGATATAGAGGGCTGTGGGGTGGTAGGTGAGGGCAAGGGGAATCCTATCCCTGTTATGTGAGGAAAGGACAAGGGATGATCGGCGGGAAATGAAGGAGATGAGGTGATTGGGAAATGTGTGTAACTCATTTGGGGACGAGAATTTAACTGTTTTACAGGATGGTGAAATCAGAAACAAAAGTGAGCATGTGGAGGTAGAGATTAAAATAATTAAGAAAGAAAGACTTTGTAATGCAGGTACCAAAGGATAATAACTCTGGAAGAAGCTTGGTTTTAAGCAATGATCTTTGTTGGAACAATTATGCGTCCTGAAAAAACCTTCTGTCAAAAGAATAGATGTTTTTGTTTCATGTTTCACTGTAATTTTAAACTCCTAAATGCAAATATCATCAACAAGCAAGCAGCAGTCCTGATGTCTGACAGTCCAACACAAAATTTGCGTAAAGCAATCCACTGCCTTCCTCAATAGTGTTCGGACTTGCCACATGACTTCAGACAACTTTGCACATAAATTGTTCTTGTTGGTGACTCGACCACCAAGCTGACTGGGTATGAAGCCATAAAAGGAGATTTTGTTTTCAGAGACCTTCTTGGATTTTTGAACCTATATTTCTGCTCCTTAAATTTTAACTAAACATTTTTTTTCAGTGTATGAAGAGTGTTTTCCTTGTGCATTGACACTTAATTTTACATGAGAGATTCTAACTTTGAGCAGTTATGAACTTGATTTTTTATGGCAATAAGGAGTGTTCTTACTGAAGGAGTACCTATCTACAATGGAACTGTATAGTGCTTTATTAGACCTTGGGCATTTTTCAAGTACTTATGCATGAAGTAAGGTAGGGCAGTGGATATCTGAAAAAATGTCATTTCTACAATGTATTTTGATGGCTTAATGTAAATATACTGACATTTTTTGGTAAAATGCTGCTTAATGGTTTAATTTGTGCACTCCAAACTAGTTAACAAGTGATTTTAAACATTGTCTGTTTGCAAGCTAGCACTTGCAAAAGTGAAGAGGTGATTGAAGCATTGTTAAACTTTTGCATATCCAGTAACAGTTTTCCAGTTCTTTAAACTGACTTTGAAGCAGCCTTCTGGACCAGCATTTGGTTTTTTAAAAGAGCAGATTATCTTAGGAGTTCTCACTGGGCAAAGACGGCTTGTTATCACAGTTCCTGACATGAGTACACCACAGGCTCTTGCCAACTCTACCCCACAGAGCCCTCTCATGTAGCCGTAGCTGTCTGCTCGGATCTTCCTAATTGCTCTTAAAATTGCACACCCAAATGGACCTTAAATGACAGATTGCCGAACTATTTCTATTGCATCTGTAAAAGTTAGCTTCATTCGTAATTAAAGTATTGAAGACACTTAAACATCTTCCATAAAATCAGCAATGTTTCTTGTGCAAAGTACATTTCATTATTTGGCCCAATTAAATTACTATGTTTGGTTTCTTAGGGTTTAATTCTGTGATTCCTGCCATTTTTGGTGCAAAACCATTTAGCATAAATTGAAACTAAAAAAAATTGCAAATGCTAGAAATCTGAAACGTAAATAGAATATACTGAAGACACTGAACCAGCAAAGAACTACTGTGAAAAGAGAGGCAGTTAACATTTCAGGTATTTACAAAGGCTGGTACTTTATTAAATATAATTTGATATTTTATGGCTGTTCAGCTTTTAATATTTCAGTTCAGAAATAAGGCAGAAGTGAAAATGTCTGGTGTTCGATCACGTAGTTTCTCTATGTTAACTTGCTTATAGGCTGTACGATGCAACTTCCGTAATTAATCCCATTGCACTGTTGTTAAGGACTCTTTTTAGATTTCAGTCTGTAAATCGATGTCATTCAAGTTTACACAGCAATGGATTTCCATATTTAATTAATTGCAACACTAGAAACCTGATGGTACTTAGTGTGCTTCTTAGTGGTTGTACTGAGAAAGAGCGTTAGCTCTCCCCTATTGGTATAGCAGTGGATTCATTAATCTACACTCCCAATCCCTCCCTAAAGCTTTTATAATCTGAGGAACATGTGACTCAATTACTTGATAATTTGTGCCTTCAGTGATTGGTTCTGCGTTCAGTTCTGAAATAAATTTCTCTTCACATTGTTCTCCCTATTTCTGGCAATAAGTGCTGAAACTTCTAATTTCTCCTCTGATTTGCGTATGCTACTTAAAATATTGTTGTACATCATCAGCCTCAGCACTTTGACTCTCTCGTGCTGTTTGATCAGCCTCACTCTGCCTCTTTGGAGGGAATTGTTAGGATAATAAATTATGGTTTTGCTTTTACGTTGGTTACTCTCTCTCTCTTGTCCACCAGGCTGGGCTTTGTAGCGAGTCTGTCTCATCATGTCTGTTAGAATTCTGTGCATATCAATAGCTCTGCCAGGGTGTACCTTTGTTGGAATTTAACATTGTACGATACTTAAATAAATAATGATCTGAACAATGATTCATAGTTAAATTTCAAAAACCGTATAAAACTTGTTTCATCAAAGATTCCATGAGAGCCTATGTGGCCATCTCATCGGTGCCATTAGAGGCCAGATGGTATGAGGAATGAATGAGAATGATACTGTTACAGTACTTAAAGTGCATTCCAATAGTTATGAACAGAATGAAAGCCTCTTATCTGATACCAGATCTTTGTCAATGTCAAACATACAGCATCTATGAGGAGTGTGTGATCTGTAACTAAATGATCTTCCTCATATAGAATGATGAAAGTAATTCATTGTTCTACTTCTGCCTGTGTATAATTTCATTCCCTTTTGTTTGCAGGATGCAAATTTTTCCTAACCATCACCTAAGGTGTGGCTGATAACCATACGAAAAGGCATCACGTATGAGCTTCAATATTCTTGTGTCATAATATGCTAATAATAGTTCCTGCTTTTGTTAAGTTTACACAAATCATATGCATTCCGTTCGATCTTGTTCCAGCTCTATTTTACACTATTATCGAGCAGCTGGAACAATAAGGTTAACTACATTGCTAAATCTGGTAAAAAAAAATGTGGCATTAGACTCTATCATAACTTAAAAAGAGAATCAAATGCTGGAAATCAAAAATAAACACAGAAAATACCAGAAATAGTCTTCAGGTCCATCAGATGTATGGGATAACGAATAGAAGTAACATTACAGATGCAGATGCATCATCAGAAATGGAAAGATACAAAAGAAATGATTAAGATGTGTGGAGAGTGAGAGGAGGGACGTCACTGATGGGGAGTAGCTGTAAAGAAGGTGCAGTATTTGGTTAAAAAAATGAATAGAAGCGGGGGGGATTGAGAACATAGACAAAAGAATAAAAGAATGTAGGAATTGTAAAATGCAGAACATTCCCAACAGAGCAAGTTGGGCTTTTCCTCCACTTTCTTGGGGGGGGGGGAGAAAAAAGAATAACAAGCTGATATAGCAGCACAGATAGATAGTTGATATAGACAGAGACATTCATGTAACTTGAAGCTGTAGAATTCAGTCTCAGCCTTCACCCATCAGTAATCTATCCTGTACATCCAAATTGCTCCCAGAAACTACAGCCATTGGGGTTCTGCAGCGTTCCTGCTCGTGCCCTTTCCTATCAACTTTGGCCAACTCCTATCTCATACCTCTGTAATTCCCTTTACTCCGCTATAATACTGATAAATCTGATTTTATCTTCTCCCTCTCAAGCAACAGGGTGAATTCTATTAGATTATGATCACAGCTCCCGAAGGGTTCCTTTATCTTAAAGTCTCTAATGAATTACACAACACCCAATCCATCTTGTAGGCATTCTACAATTTCCCTTTCTTGGAATCCAACAATATCTGCATATTGAAATCCACTTGACTATTGTAGCATTGCCCTTATTACATGAGTTTCTTTTATTTCCCGTTGAAATTTATATCCATATCCTGGAGTAAAAATTCCCATCAGGGTCTTTTTACCTTGAAGTTTATTAACTCTACCCACAAGGATTCTACATCTCCCAGTCCTATGTAACCTCTTTCTAAGGATTTTTTTTTGTAACCGACAGAGTCATCCACTCCCTTTACAAGATATATTCTAGGATGTTCAGCTCCCACGATCTTCTTTCAGCCACAACTCAGTGATGCCCACATAATACCTGCCAATCTCTAAGAGTGCTGAAAGATCATCTACCTTATTTTGTATGCTGTGCGCTTTCAAATATTGCTTCTTCAGTCCTGTATTCATCTCCCTTTTCGATTATGTCCCCCATCTTACATTTCATCTCATTTTGCCTCAGTGCCTCACTACACAATGCCTCAACTTGTGTACCAATTGTCCATCATCTGCCCTATCACTTCAGTTCCCATCCAGCTGCTAAATTAGTTTAAACCCTCCACAACTGTTCCAGCAAACCTACCCGCAAGGACAGTGGACCCTGTCCTTTTTGTACATTTCCCAGAAGAGATCCTGATGACCCAGAAATCAGAAACGCTGCCCACTGCATCACTTCTTCAGCCACTCATTCATCCGTACTATCATCTTATTCCTGCTTTGATGAGGTTGTTGTACTGAGATTAATCCAGCGATTACTACATCATCTCTGTACCCCAATTCCCTATACTCAGTGCCCAGGGCCCCTGTCCCTTTTCTACGTACATGTCACTGATGCCAAGGTGCACCATGACCACTGGCTGCTCACCCTCCCTCCTGAAAGTCCTTTGCAGCCACTCTGAGAGATCCTGGACCCTAGCACCTGGGGGGCAACCTGGCTTCGCTTTTGCGGCCAGAGGGTCTGCTCTCTGTCTTCCTAGCGGGTCTGTTATCACTATCGCTCTGCTTGCCTCGTCTTTCCTCCCAGCCAGCCACCATGCCATTCATTCCCTTCCATTTCCAACAACCACTTTCCCTTGTGGCTTTCCATTGGGTGGTGTGACACTTAACCTTTCACTTCTTTCCTCCATCCAAGGGCATAAGCAGTGGTGAAGTGGTGTAGGTGAAGCTGCAATTCACTTGTGTATCATCCATTCCGGTGCATTGCATTCCATGCTCATAGTGTAGTTTGTTCTACACTCGGTAAACCAGATGCAGATTAGGTTTAGGCTTCACCAGTACTACGTGATGCCTGAAGGGAGAAGCTGAGCTTCCTGTGACCCAGCAGCTTAACTCTCCATCCCACATGCATCCTGACCTTTCCATTTGTGACCTGAGGCCAAACGCAATTTGAGGGACAGCCTCTCACCTTCTACCTGGGCACATTGCAGCCATCTGAGCTCTGCAACTTCAGGTAATCTGATTTCTGCCCAAATCAGTTGTCCATATATAACGGTTACTCAGCTTATTTGTTTTTCCTCAATTTCAAGTGACTTGCAAAGTAACCCAGAAGGTGAGACCCACCATCAACTTTTCCTCCTTAGATACTGACCGACACTCCTGAGATTTCCCAGCATTCTGTGTTTCATTCCAAGTTCCAACATCTGCACTCTCTTTTGCCTTCTGTGTTGCTAAGGTCAACCCAATTCAATGCCATTCGAGGCAAACCACTCCCTCACTCTCCCTACAATTTAATGAGCTTCTGTTCTCTCTTGGTTCTGCTGAAGGGAATTGAGTCTGAAATGTAATTTTGTTTTTCTTCGCACAGCTGTGACCTGAGTTGCAAAGTGCTTCCTCACCCCAGAAGGATACTTCGGTCACTTTACTTTTGCAGCAGCTTTCACTGTGACCCTGACAAATTGTTGAGCATTGGTGCATATTTTTAGTCCCAGGCAGAGAATTTCTCGCTGAGTTTTGCTGTACAGTGATGTCATCATTTAAGACCTTGTTTGGAAGCAGACAGAAGCAAATGAGAATTCAAATGCCGAAATTTGAAACAAAAACAATGCTGAAAGAACTCAAGGGGTCATTCTGCTTTCTGCTTTAAAATGTAAGAGTTCTTTTCTCTGTGAAAGTTACATAGGGGATCTCTTTTTCTAAGGATCTTGTCCATTATTGAGTATACCCAGAGTCCAGACTGATATCTCCATCATTTATTATTATATTGAAATTTGTCCTCTACACTGCCTATTGTCTTATTACTTATTTATTAATTATTTTACTGCCCTACACTATTTTGTGCTCTTTATTTAGTCCTGTGTAGGTCTGTAGTCTAGAGTAGCTGTTGTGTTTTACAGTCTAGTGTAGCCTTGAGTTGTCTCATAGTCTAGTGTAGTTTTGTGTTGTTTCATGTAGCACCAGGGTCCTGGAGGAACGTTGTTTCGTTTTTACTGTGTACTGTACCAGCAGTTTATGGTCGAAGTGACAATAAAAAGTGACACGACTTGACTTGTATAACATTTTTCTTTCTGACAAATTAACTCTGTAGGTGATACAACAATAAATGAGGTCATATCTTTATGAAGAAATAATATTTTATAGAGTGTCGTCACATTACAATTGTAAAACTTTGGCTGTCACCAATTCTGCACAAACATCTTGCAATGTCACTAGTGGGTACTGTTTGTAATTGGCTGCCTGTTGTTTGTAGCTCACTTGTAAGTCTTCACATAACTTAACTCTCGGGTCAGCCTGGGGTACTATGACAGTTGGAGTTGCCCTTTAATACTGAATGTTAAAAACTTCATGAAAAGGGACATCAAAAAGGCCTTTGAGCCTATTTTACAATTGAACAGATCATGGCTGATCTTCTCCTCACTACCATTTTCCTACCTTACTCATTGCTTGATTTGTGTTGATCTCTGTTTTAAATACACTCATTGACTGAACTTCCATTGGCTTCTCAGGGTCAAACAGAACTTAAACAGTCACTTCAGACCACTGAGTTTGTGTCAACCATCAATACCCATATTTACTAACCTTAAACTAGTCCCATTTTATTCTCTTTACATTCCCATCAACACCCCCATCTACTCTATAGCCACAATCTGCCACTTACCTACCCCTAATAGAGGCAATTTACCTTGGCCCATTAACTAATCAACCAACACATCTTTGTGTTGTGGAAGGCAAACCAGAGCTTTGGCTCTCCTTTTACCTCTTCTCTTTTCCTCACCTGCCTATTGCTACCCTCTTGTGCAGTTCTTTTCTCCCTTTCTGGTGTGATCTACTCTCCTCTCCTATCAGATTCCTCCTTCTTCAGCCCTTTACCCCTTCTTCCTATCACCTCCCAGCTTCTTACTTCATTCCCTCTCCCACCCACCCACCGCCCCATCCACCTAGTTTCACCTATCACCTGCCATCTTGTACTCCTTCCCTTCCCCCGACCTTATTCCAGTCCTGATGAAAGGTCTCAGCCTGGAATGTCAATGGCTTATTCCTCTCCGTAGACTCATTTTGTGTATGTTATTCTGGATTTCCTGCCTCTGCAGAATCTCTTGTGTTTTATGATTTGCTTCTGCAGTATGACACTGCTGCATCAAACTCTCCTGTGCTTTCTCCAGTTATAAACATCTGTTTTTCACAGTACCTCCGACTGCAGATGCATTTTATGTTGCTGTTGCAAAGTGTTAGACACAGGGCTTCTGAAACACCATCACGTTTTATCTTCTCTGAATGTAGAGTTCTGATTTTCCAGCAATATAACTTTACATCGTCTTTGGAATTTTGTGGGTCCAGTGACTTCTAAATCTTGTGTTTTCTTTTTCTTCAGGTGTTGCTACATTTTATTTGTTCATTTTCTCCTGGTCTTGACTAACTTTGTGGCCAATAGTAAAGTATTGTGAAATAGTACATATATAATTATTGTTGACCTGGTGAGTATCGCAGTAGATAAATCTGAGCTGACAGGGAATTTAAAAACATGGGGAATAATCTAAAAGACTAACAGAAGAAAGTCTGCAGATGCAACACACACACAAAACGCTGGAGGAACTCAGTAGGTCAGACAGTATCTGTGAAAAAGAATGAACAGTCGATGTTTTGGGCTGAGACCCTTCTTCAGGACTAAGAAGGATGCCAAAATAAAATGGTGGGTGGAGGGGAAATGCCACCTAGAAGGTGATAGGTGAAGCCAGGTGGGAGGGAAAGGTCATGGACTGGAAATGAAAGAATCTGATAGGAGAGGAGAGTGGACCATAGGAGAAAGGGAGGGAAGAGGGGACCCAGGGGGAAAGTAATAGGCAGGTCAGAAGTAGTACAAGGTCAGAATGGGGAATAGAGGAAGGGGAGGGCTGAGAAATTTGTTCAACAGAAGGAGAAAATGATAAAAAGAGTAACAAACATTTCATGTGCACCATGGTCTCATTACATCACAAATAGTACAAATATAGCAAGCTTGTGTATTCAGATTGGAGTGTAATATGTTTTTGGAATGATTTTCAATTTTCAAGGCCATTGGGGTAGATTCCATCTTGCATAGTCTGCCTATCTGCATTAAATAATGAATAGTTTTAAAAACACCACCAAAGAATGCTACAAATAAATTAAAACATAGATTTATTTATTTGTTTTGTTGAGATGATGTTATGATGGTGAAATTTTAGAAGCCAGAAGCAACAACTTAAGCATTTTCCCTAATCCTTCCTCGTAATTGTAACTTACTGACCTGACATTTCTAGCCCATGACTATGGTGAGCTGCCCCATATGAGCTCATGACGATTCACATTTTCTGGTTACCAGAACCTGAAAGTAATTCATGCCTCCTCATACTGCCTTTATGCCCTTCTTAGGCAGAAGCTGAAAATGCTCCAGTCCCCCCCCCCCACCCCCCGCTACACAGACCTCTCTGCACTTACTCCATCCATTTTTATGCCTTCCAGACTGCAGAGAATCTATTGTAAATCTCCAGGCTGTGTTCTGATTTTGCTTCTGTAGTTATGTGGCGACCCACTTCCTAGCGCACTCGAACCAGCTCACAAATAGCCAGTGCGCCAGGTCTGCTTCACTAACAAAGGGAAAAGCCTGCGCGGGACTGTGAATACGTGCCCCCTACAGCATCCGTGCCCGGGGAGGGCGGGATCAGGGAGGCTTTAAAGCGAAGCCGCGAAGTTCGAATAAAATCTTCTTTAACTGCAGTTTACCGACTCCGTGTCGTTATTTCAGTGCGGCGTGTAGCACACCGCCACAATTGGTGACCCCGACGGTCCAAACGATATTTGGACCAGAGATGAACGACACCGCATCTGTTCATGCGGTTTCGTTGAAACTGCCAAGCTTCTGGATGCTGCGACCTCACCTATGGTTCCAGCAAGCAGAAGCCCAATTCCACGTTCGGCAGATAACCTCAGAGGACACACTTTACTACTACGTGGTGAGCTCCCTCGACCAGGACACAGCGGCCAAGGTTGAGGAGTTCATACAGTCTCCCCCAGCGGACGGCAAATACACAGAATTCAAAGCCCTGCTCATAAGGACTTTTGGAGTCTCACAGCGCGAGCGGGCTGCCCGTCTACTGCACCTGGATGGTTTGGGAGACAGACCTCCATCGGCTTTAATGAATGAGATGTTGTCTCTGGCCGGTGGACACACACCCTGCCTCATGTTTGAGCAGGCATTCCTGGAGCAGCTGTCTGAGGACATACGCCTGCTGCTGTCCGACGCGGATTTCAGCAACCCCTGGAAGGTGGCAGCCCAGGCGGACTTGCTGTGGAACGCCAAGAAGGTGAATGGGGTGTCCGTCGCACAGATCACCAGGCCACGCTCCCAGCAGCAAACCAGACCCGGCCCGGCCACAGAGCCCGCTAACCCCAGAGGCAGGGGTGGGGAGCCCAACGAACAATGGCGCTTCTACCACCAGCGGTGGGGCGCAGAAGCCCGCCGCTGTTGCCCGCCCTGCAAGTTCCTGGGAAACGCCAGGGCCAGCCGCCGCTGATGGCTACAGCGGCTGGCCGTCGAGATAGCCTCCTGTATGTGTGGGACAAGAGGTCGGGACGCCGTTTTCTGGTCGACACCAGTGCCGAGATCAGCGTCTTACCTCCGATGAGTTATGACACCCGCAACAGGGCACCGGGTCCCCCCCTGAGGGCCGTGAACGGCAGCACAGTAAGGACCTATAGCACCCGTACGATGCAGCTACAGTTCGGCTCCAATCGGTTCACGTGGGACTTCACACTGGCCGCCGTAGCCCAACCGCTTCTGGGCGTGGATTTTTTGCGGGCTCACAGCGTACTGGTCGACCTGCCCAGGAAGAGACTGGTACACGCCGAGACCTTTCAGACGTTCTCCCTGAGTGAAGCCCAGTTGCCAGCCCCTCACCTCGGCTCCATCACGCTGTCCGACAACGACTTCACCAGGGTCCTGGCGGATTTCCCATTGGTTCTGGCACCGCAGTTCATGGCAGCCATGCCCCGACACGGCGTACAGCACCACGTCCCGACCCAGGGACCACCCCTCCATGCCCATGCTCAAAGGCTTCCCCCAGACAAGCTCCTACTGGCGAAGGAGGAGTTCAAGAGGATGGAGGAATTGGGGATCATACGGCGGTCCGACAGCCCATGGGCCTCCCCCCTGCACATGGTGCCCAAAGCGACGGGAGGCTGGAGACCGTGCGGCGACTTCCGCAGGCTGAACGAGGCTACAACACCGGACCGCTACCCTGTGCCGCACATTCAGGACTTTGCAGCAAACCTGCACGGCGCATGGATCTTCTCCAAGGTAGACCACGTCCGAGGATATCATCAAATCCCGATGCATCTGGACGACGTCCCCAAAACGGCACTCATCACCGTGTTCGGCCTTTTCGAGTTCCTCCGCATGCAGTTCGGCCTGAAGAATGCCACACAGACATTCCAGCAGTTAATGGACGCGGTGGGACGCGACCTGGACTTCGCTTTCATCTATTTGGACGACATCCTCATAGCCAGCAGCAGTCGTCTGGAGCATCTGTCCCACCTCCGTCAACTCTACGCCCGACTGAGTGAATACGGTCTCACAATCAACCCGGCCAAATGCCAGTTCAGGCTCGACACCATCGACTTCCTGGGCCACAGGATTACTAACGATGGGGCAACCCCTCTGCCCGCTAAGGTAGGCGCAGTCCGCTATTTTCCCTGACCCACCACGATCACAGGCCTTCAGGAATTCGTGGGTATGGTCAATTTCTACCACCGCTTCCTCCCTTCAGCTGCCCGAATCATGCGCCCCCTGTTCGCCCTGATGTCGGGTCCGGACAAGGACGTTGCCTGGGACGAGGAGTCCGCCGCCGCTTTCATTAAAACGAAAGAAACCTTGGCAAATGCCGCGATGCTAGTGCATCCCAGAATGGATGTCCCTACCGCCCTCACAGTGGACGGCAGTTGGTGGGGTACTAGAGCAACTCATCGCGGGTCGCTGGCAACCCCTGGCGTTTTTCAGCAAACACCTGCGACCGCCCGAGCTCAAATACAGTGCTTTCGACCGGGAACTATACCTGGCAATCCGGCATTTCAGGTACTTCTTGGAAGGTAGGCCCTTCACCGCGTTCACGGACCACAAGCCGCTCACCTTTACGTTCACGAAGGTGTCCGATCCCTGGTCGTCCCGCCAGCAGCACCATCTGTCCTACGTTTCTGAATACACGACAGATGTCCGGCACGTCTCGGGTAAGGACAATGTCGTGGCGGACGCGCTCTCTCGCCCTAACATTCATGCCCTTTCCCAAGGGGTAGACTTTGAGGCACTGGCAGAGGCACAGCAGGCAGACGAGGAAATCCCGAGTTACAGAACCGCAGTCTCTGGTTTGCAGCTCCAGGACCTCCCCATAGGCCCAGGTGAGAGGACCCTACTCTGTGATGTCACCACTGGCCAACCCTGTCCCATTGTCCCGGCAAACTGGCGGCGCCATGTTTTCGACTCCATTCATAACTTAGCGCACCCCTCCATCAGGACAATCCCGGATGGTCTCCAGCAGGTTTGTTTAGCATGGACTCCACAAACAGGTCAGTGAATGGGCCAAAACATGCATGTACTGCCAGATGGCCAAGGTGCAGCGGCACACCAAAGCTCTGCCGCAGTAGTTCCACCCCACCCACCGGCGTTTTGACCACATTCATGTGGATATTGTGGCCCCCTGCCCGTGTCGCATGGAGTGCGGCACCTCCTGACTATCATGGACCGGTTCACCAGATGGCCAGAGGTGATCCCGCTCACCGACACAACCTCAGAATCTTGCACCCGGGCACCGATCACCACCTGGGTGTCCCGCTTTGGTGTACTGGCCCACATTACCTCCGACAGAGGTGGTCAACTATGGCCAGCCTTTTGGGGACACAGCTGCACCACACCACTGCCTACCACCCACAGTCGAACGGCCTGGTGGAGCGTTTCCACCGTCACCTAAAGTCGGCTCTCATGGCCCGCCTGCGAGGAGCTAACTGGGAGGACGAGCTTCCCTGGGTCCTACTCGGCATCTGCACGGCGCCCAAAGACGATCTGCACACCTCGTCGGCCGAGTTGGTGTACGGCCCACCCCTGGTCGTCCCCGGGGAGTTCATACCAGCCCCAAGGGGGCACGATGAAGAACCCGCAACAGTCCTGGGCAGACTACGCGAGAGGCTCGGCAACCTGGCCCCCATACCCACTTTGTAGCATGGGCAGAATCCGACCTGCGTACCCAAAGACCTGCAGAACTCTAAGTTTGTGTTTGTACAAAGGGGCGGGCATCGGCCACCGCTGCAACGGCCCTACGAGGGGCCGTTTACAGTGCTCAGGAACAACGGGTCCACGTTCGTGCTGGACGTTGGGGGGAGAGAGGAGGTTTTCACGGTGGATCGCCTCAAACCGGCCCATGTGGACGTGGCGCAACCGGTCGAGTTCCCGGCACCGCGGTGCAGGGGCCGACCTCCCAAACAGGGTCCAGCCCAGACTGTGGACATTGGGGGGTGTATCGCTGGTTCTGGGGGGGGGGGTTATGTGGTGACCCACTTCCTAGCACACTCGAACCGGCTCACAAATAGCCAGCGCGCCGGCACAAAGGCCAGTCCCAAAAGGGCGCCAGGTCTGCTTCGCCAACAAAGGGAAAAGCCTGCGGGGGATTGTGAGTACATGCCCCCTACAGCATCCGCACCCAGGGAGGGCGGGATCAGGGAGGCCACGAAGTTTGAATAAAATCTTCTTTAACTGCAGTTTACTGACTCCGTGTTGTTATTTCAGCGCTGCATGTAGCACACCGCTACAGTTATTGCATTTGTGTTCGTTAACATTCCCATTGACTGTGAAGGCTTCTCTGAGCTGGCAGCTCGCCAGTTTGAAATAATGAATTTGCAGTCTCAGTGTGAAGTTGTTTGTTTATTCATCAATATCAATTTAACTTTAATAAATGCACATCTGTTGTAGTGCAAACTCAACAGTTTTAGAAGTGATCATTTTTCTTTTTTTCTGAAATATATGTAGCATTTAGACCTTAATGATTTGAATAAAAAGAATGGGGAATAAAGAATGCTTTAGTTTTCTGATAGAATACTTTATTGGTCACTGACATTTTAATAATGCACATTTTTACATCATTTGAGTGCTTTCACAGTAATTTTCAGTCTTTCCAATTATTCTGGTTTTGGTCCAGACATCAGGCATTTGTTCAGTACAGGAAATTCTTAGCAGTCTGTAGCCCCTATTATTGATTTTGTTTGATCAGTCTTTCATGGTACAGACTCACCGTTACACCTTATGCACTTCAATTAGTTGTGATCTCTTGATGTAAGGACATGCCTGGAAGACAGATTAATTGCTGCAACATCTAAAGGATTGTGCAAAGTTCAAAGTACATTAATGATCAAAGTATGCATACAATATGCAACCTTGAGATTCATCTTCTTGCAGACAGCCACAAAGCAAAGAAACACCATAGAACCCTTTAAGAAAACCCATACAACAAAGACTGTTAAACATCGACTGTGCAATAAAAAGAACAAATTGTGTAAGCAATTGAGAAAAAAACAAACAAGAAAAACACACAGAACATAAACCGCAGGATCTCTGGAAGTGAGTTCACAAACAGGGTCCAGCTGGTCCAGGAGCTGAATAGGTGCAGGCCACAGCCACAGAGCCAGTTCAGCACTGACAAGTGCCAGTGGGTGCAGGCCACAGCCACAGAGCCAGTTCAGCACTGACAAGTGCCAGTGGGTGCAGGCCACAGCCACAGAGCCAGTTCAGCACTGACAAGTGCCAGTGGGTGCAGGCCACATCCACAGAGCCAGTTCAGCACTGATAAGTGCCAGTGGGTACAGGCCACAGCCACAGAGCCAGTTCAGCACTGACAAGTGCCAGTGGGTGCAGGCCACAGCTGCAGTGTCAGTTCAGCACTGACAAGTGCCAGTGGGTGCAGGCCACAGCCACAGTGTCAGTTCAGCACTGACAAGTGGCAGTGGGTGCAGGCTACAGCTGCAGTGTCAGTTCAGCACTGACAAGTGCCAGTGGGTACAGGCCACAGCCACAGAGCCAGTTCAGCGCTGACAAGTGCCAGTGGGTGCAGGCCACAGCCACAGAGCCAGTTCAGCGCTGACAAGTGCCAGTGGGTGCAGGCCACAGAGCCAGTTCAGCGCTGACAAGTGCCAGTGGGTGCAGGCCACAGCCACAGAGCCAGTTCAGCACTGACAAGTGCCAGTGGGTGCAGGCCACAGCCACAGAGCCAGTTCAGCGCTGACAAGTGCCAGTGGGTGCAGGCCACAGCCACAGAGCCAGTTCAGCACTGACAAGTGCCAGTGGGTGCAGGCCACAGCCACAGAGCCAGTTGAGCACTGACAAGTGCCAGTGGTTGCAGGCCACAGCTGCAGTGTCAGTTCAGCACTGACAAGTGCCAGTGGGTACAGGCCACAGCCACAGAGCCAGTTCAGCACTGACAAGTGCCAGTGGGTGCAGGCCACAGCCACAGAGCCAGTTCAGCGCTGACAAGTGCCAGTGGGTGCAGGCCACAGCCACAGATCCAGTTCAGCACTGACAAGTGCCAGTGGTTGCAGGCCACAGCTGCAGTGTCAGTTCAGCACTGACAAGTGCCAGTGGGTACAGGCCACAGCCACAGAGCCAGTTCAGCACTGACAAGTGCCAGTGGTTGCAGGCCACAGCTGCAGTGTCAGTTCAGCACTGACAAGTGCCAGTGGGTGCAGGCCACAGCTGCAGTGTCAGTTCAGCACTGACAAGTGCCAGTGGGTACAGGCCACAGCCACAGAGCCAGTTCAGCACTGACAAGTGCCAGTGGGTACAGGCCACAGCCACAGAGCCAGTTCAGCACTGACAAGTGCCAGTGGGTGCAGGCCACAGCCACAGAGCCAGTTCAGCGCTGACAAGTGCCAGTGGGTGCAGGCCACAGCTGCAGTGTCAGTTCAGCACTGGCAAGTGCCAGTGGGTGCAGGCCACAGCCACTGAGCCAGTTCAGCACTGACAAGTGCCAGTGGGTGCAGGCCACAGCCACAGAGCCAGTTCAGCACTGACAAGTGCCAGTGGGTACAGGCCACAGCTGCAGTGTCAGTTCAGCACTGACAAGTGCCAGTGGGTGCAGGCCACAGCCACTGAGCCAGTTCAGCACTGACAAGTGCCAGTGGGTGCAGGCCACAGCTGCAGTGTCAGTTCAGCACTGACAAGTGCCAGTGGGTGCAGGCCACAGCCACAGAGCCAGTTCAGTGCTGACAAGTGCCAGTGGGTGCAGGCCACAGCCACAGAGCCAGTTCAGCACTGACAAGTGCCAGTGGGTGCAGGCCACAGCCACAGAGCCAGTTCAGCGCTGACAAGTGCCAGTGGGTGCAGGCCACAGCCACAGAGCCAGTTCAGCGCTGACAAGTGCCAGTGGGTGCAGGCCACAGCCACAGAGCCAGTTCAGCACTGACAAGTGCCAGTGGGTGCAGGCCACAGCCACAGAGCCAGTTCAGCGCTGACAAGTGCCAGTGGGTGCAGGCCACAGCCACAGAGCCAGTTCAGCGCTGACAAGTGCCAGTGGGTGCAGGCCACAGCTGCAGTGTCAGTTCAGCACTGACAAGTGCCAGTGGGTACAGGCCACAGCCACAGAGCCAGTTCAGCACTGACAAGTGCCAGTGGTTGCAGGCCACAGCTGCAGTGTCAGTTCAGCACTGACAAGTGCCAGTGGGTACAGGCCACAGCCACAGAGCCAGTTCAGCACTGACAAGTGCCAGTGGGTGCAGGCCACAGCTGCAGTGTCAGTTCAGCACTGGCAAGTGCCAGTGGGTGCAGGCCACAGCCACTGAGCCAGTTCAGCGCTGACAAGTGCCAGTGGGTGCAGGCCACAGCCACAGAGCCAGTTCAGCACTGACAAGTGCCAGTGGGTGCAGGCCACAGCCACAGAGCCAGTTCAGCACTGACAAGTGCCAGTGGGTGCAGGCACAGCCACAAAGCCAGTTCAGCGCTGACAAGTGCCAGTGGGTGCAGGCCACAGCCACAGAGCCAGTTCAGCGCTGACAAGTGCCAGTGGTTGCAGGCCACAGCCACAGAGCCAGTTCAGCGCTGACAAGTGCCAGTGGGTGCAGGCCACAGCTGCAGTGTCAGTTCAGCACTGACAAGTGCCAGTGGGTGCAGGCCACAGCCACAGAGCCAGTTCAGCACTGACAAGTGCCAGTGGGTACAGGCCACAGCCACAGAGCCAGTTCAGTGCTGAGGTGAGTAAAGCCTCACCAAGTAGTGAGCTGAACACTGGTTTGTCCTTCGCCCTTGGGTTTGATGTTTTTAATCTGGCTGAGGGCTTGAATCTGCTAAATATCGGTTCATTTTTTTTCTTTTCGGCTTTGGCCCCACTGCTTCAATCCAGCTCAACATCCAATTTAGCAATGATTGCAGCAGCAGTACCTGCACTCTTGAAAGTCCAGTTTGGTAAATCCTCTATGTCGTACAGATGCTTCAAAAGCACAACTCCCAAACACAAATTACAGGCTACAGATTGCAGTGATCATACTCCAGAAAAAGTGTAATTCATAGAATTGTTGGTAGTTCTGTTTACTCTGCAAAGTATCACCGTGCCTCGCCAGCACCATCTGGTCAGCAGATAAGGTAATTGACCCAATTTCTTCATTATCCAAGCTGTTGATTTTTACAATAAAGATGTAAACATGCTCAGTGCCAACTGCCTTATTTTGAGCATTCAGTGTTTACATTAACAAATACTTCACCATACTTTTTGCAAATCATTAATCCTTTATACTGTGCATTCAATATCATCACCCCTTTGGTCATTTTAATTTCTCCTGCCTTCTACCCTATCATATACCCTTGACTTTTTCTTTTGTCTCCCCCCCTCTCCTCTCAACCACCACCAATGCATCTTCAAAGTTGCATTATTGCTAATATTTCCTGGTCCTAAGATCAGCTAGTCAGTAATAGTTAACACCTTTTCTGTCTCTGTAGGTGTTGTCAAATTTGAGTGTTTACAGTATTTGGTTTTGGAATAGTTTATTAAGTGCAGTGAGTAGGTAAACCTCTTAAATAGGTTTAACTATGACATCAGTCACACACTAATGTAGTTAACTCTTTATTCTTCAATAAACTAACATTATTCACTCAGGGCATGAGGATCAG
The DNA here is from genome assembly GCF_030144855.1 of Hypanus sabinus. Taxonomy (NCBI): domain Eukaryota; kingdom Metazoa; phylum Chordata; class Chondrichthyes; order Myliobatiformes; family Dasyatidae; genus Hypanus; species Hypanus sabinus. The sequence continues at coordinate 49,046,636 of NC_082711.1, read as the reverse complement.
CAATAGATGCTTAACCATGGTTTAAGCAATAAAAATTCATCAATGTGGCCGCCTGGTCAGGTATATTAATGTTGACTAAATAATTTGTTGTTACCATTGTTAACTTTATATATTCAGAACTGGGTGCCTTTCTCTCTATTGCAAAGTTGATGTTGTGATGTTGCAATGTGACAGATTATAGACTTTTATGGAGTTCCATGCAAATTTTATTCAAACTTTTACACAAACTTTATGTTTTAAAAATCTTAATTTTAATTAATTTATGATGAAGTAATTTTTTTTGAAAGCGAATGGTCTTTTATTTTTTATGGAGAACATTATTAATGTAGTGCGGCAAAGTCTTCCTAAAGGCAGAGGCACATCTGTCTAAAATTTCTTATTCAGCTTTATTGAATTTCCCTTTACAGTACAGGTTCCTTAAGGTTGTCAGAGTGGGGGGTAGGTAGTGGGGATAAACTCACACTACCTATTAAATGCTCCCAATGGTGTGAGACTTAAGTAGCCCCTGACAACCACGTGAGACTTGGCTACTAAGCCAGGCAAAGCCAATTCTACTGATCGGAGAAGAGGCAATTCATGTTCCTTGCTCCTTAAAACTAGTTGCTTCAAGCAAATGGGGCTCGTCAGCCAAGGTTAGCAGCTCATCCAAGAGAAGGAAAGCTCTGATATCAAAACCCCCACTGCCTTGGGGAAAGCTTCGAGAGTAGACCCAGAGGAAAAATCCAGAGCTGGAGTCCCTAAGGCAGTCCTATGTTGAGTTCAATGCTGACTGGCAACTTCTGCGATGCTGCTGCTGCCACACCGTATTGGTCTCTGCCATTCCTTTGGATTCATCAGCTGAGTGGAGAGGGGGAGACTGCTACATGGGCAGTAGCTTGCTCTCTATATTGTAGTGCCCTGACTTGTGTTTCACGTGTATGGCTGGAATGCAACATCCATGGTTGGCTTTGATCAACGGAGGGCCTCTTAAGCATAGTGCAGAGGTCTGTGTATCTCTTTGCCCTTTCTGCCTGATGATATCATTACTTTGTTAAAATGAAGAATCTAGTTTTATTGATTCGCATTTGTTTTGAACTATTTCTTATAGTGTGTATGATTATACCTCAGGGAATGATCTGCTCGAAGCCTGTAGCATTACCATTTGAGAACTATTTGGACATTTGCATTACTTTGTTCGATTTTATACTTTTATAAATGATTGTGATTTTACTGGTATCCTTGCTGAATTAGTGAGCAATGTACCATGGTATGCTGTGAATTTAACATATTGAGCCATTGCACAAATGCAAATATTTAGAATAACTTAGATAGTGGGTAATTGATGTATATCATCTCGAAGCTGTTGTACAACAGTTGTTTGCATTGATGATTTCACATTTGTTTTTCATCTATTACAGAATTCCTGGTTCAGGTGGAACATATTTTTCTGAATTATCTTCACTTTTTTTTCTGCTAATCACAGACTTTGCAATGCATGTTGGAATCCCTTCAGTCTGAGCTTGACATGCAAAGGTTCTTGATGAAAATTGAATCGTCTCAGAGAGTTAGTACCTCGATCTTTTTCTTTTCCACAGTGAGCTGTGTTTATTCTTCTTGATTGATAGGCCAGAGCTTTGTGCAATGCAAGTTTGACTGGCACATTTTTGCATTGGAACTGGCTCTTACCTGCCTGAGTGGATCTGTTGATAACTGCTAACTGTTGAAATAAATTGGAACCCTTGATTTTTAAAACTGAATTTAAAGCAATGGCATGGCATGTATTGTTACTCTAACCTGCACTGGTTTGAAAATTTTGGTTTGTATCTTTGATCTTTTGACCAAATGTTCCAAATGGGGTCTGGGCACTTGTCAACATAGAAATTTTCCACGATGATTCCTATTAATTAGGTACTAGTACCAAAAGCACAGGTTGATCTTCACCACACCTGTGCAATTTCTTTTCAGTATTATCTATTATGGAATGGATTTGAGATAGTTTCTGATTGAATGCTTGTGAAGATTATTCTGCTCTTTGTTTTGACCTTTATTCAATTACTAACTGGAATGGTGTGACTCAATGACAAGTGTGGCTCGAGTATTCCAAAAGGCTCCTTTTGTAGCAATTCTCAAACTGTTGAGGAGCATGTGAGTGCTTTGAGGACATTCACTTCTCTTAGTAGCAGTATTTTTGCAATGATTTTAAAATATCTCAATGTTCTTCAGTTATTTGTCTCTCATAGTATTTAAAAAACAACTATTTATTCAAAAAGTTTATTTAATTATCATATAGCCACCTTCAATTCCTTATAGCAATTGAAACCCACGTTTGCAATCTGCTATTCTGATTTTGAACTACTGCATTTTATTTCATAGACATTTCGATTTAACCTCTTGGACTCAAATGACCGCAAAAAAATGTGATTGATTAACATTTTGTCGAGTGTTAGAAAAGAGATTTATAATTGGATCCATGTGTTCCTGATGTTTACAGCAACGACCTGCGTCAGTTTTAAAATACTCCACTAATCTTTGGCTTAAATTAGGTGTAATAAGTAAATCTAGCTTCTGATCTGAATACAAATTAGGAATCTTATCCACACTGAGGTAAATAGTCTTGCCTGGAATTTCCATGGAAGTTCTCTTGATATTGCTTATAAACCCTGATGAAACATCATTAACACTGTTCGTGCCATTTCTGCATAGTTTTGAACAAAGTTATTGCAAGAGATAGATAAAAATCAGTTTCTGTATTTTAAATCCGAAAAACAGATATGAGCTCGAAATGCTGGTCTGTGCAACAATAACAAAAAGTTGATTAATACAATTCAGTTGGTTAATTAAAATGTCATTAGACAATTAAAGGTCAAGGTAAAAATGAGCAGGGTATCTGCACAGTAATCTAATAAAATATTGCTTTCCAAGATCATCTGCCCACATATGGTAATGGTTATTTATGTATAATGAAATATAAAATGTGAAACATATACAGTATGCTGTAGATATATTGGTACCCCTGAACCAGAAGTTTGTAGAAGCAGAATTCTTGACTCAGTAAGTCCTTTCGTATATACTCCAAAAAACTATAGGACCGTAAGAGATAGTAGCAGAATTAGGACAATTGGTTCATTGAGACTGCTCCAACATTTCATCCTGGTTGATCCATTTTCCCTCTTAACCTCATTTTCCTGCCTTCTACTCATAACCTTTCATGCCTTGACTAATCAAGAACCTATCAACCTCTGCTTTAAATATACCCAATGACCTGGTCTCCACAGCCACCTGTGGCAATGAATTCCACATGTTCACCACCCTCTGACTAAAGAAGTTCCTCCTCATCTACATTCTAAGTGGATGTCCATCTATTCTGAGGCTGCGTCCTAGACTCCCCCACTACAGCAAACATCCTTTCCACATCGACTCTAGAGCTTTCAACATTCAATAGATTTCAGTGAGATCCTCTCCATTCTTCTAAATTCCAGTAAGTACAGGCACCTAAAATGATCAAATTTTCACTCCCAGAATCATTTTTGTGAACCTGGTCTGAACCATCTCTAATGTCAGCACATCCTTTCTTGGGTAAGGGGCCCAAAACTGCCCACGATACTCCCAAGTGCAGAAACACCATTGCCTTACAAAGCCTCAAGATTCCATCCTTGCTTTTATACTCTAGACCCCTCGAAATGAATGCTAACAGTGCATTTCCCTTCCTCACCACAGACTCAACATGCAGGTAAACCTTTAGGGACTCCTGCACGAGGACTCCCAAGTCCCTCTGCACCTCAGAGTTTTGAATTTTTTGGCTGTTCTGCCAATGTGCATGCTCATGCACTTCCCAACACTTTGCCCAATCTCTTGATCTGTCTCCATACTTCCGCAGCCTCCCTACATCCTCAACACTACCTCCCCCTCAACCTATCTTCATATCATCCACATACTTGGCCACAAAGCCACAAAATCATCGTCCAAGTCATTGACATATAACTTAAAAAGAAGCAGTCCCAACATCGATTCGTATGGAGCACCATTAGTCACTGGCAACCAACGAGAAAAATCTTGCTTTATTCCTACTCTTGGCCTCCTGTCAACCAGCCAGTGTTCTGTCCATGCTAGTATCTTTCCTGTAATACGATGGGCTCTTACCTTGTTTACAGCCTCGTGTGGCATCTTGTTAAAGGCCTTCTGAAAATCCAAGTAAGCAACATCTACTGACTACTTTTTCTATTCTGCTTGTTATTTCCTCAAGAATTCCAACAGATTTATCAACATTTTCCCTTCAAGAAACCAGGCCGAATTGGCCTATTTTATCATGTACCTCCTAGTCCCCTGAGACCTCATCCTTAATAATCCATTCCATTATCTTCCCAATCACTGAGGTCAGGCTAACTAGCCTATAGCTTTCTTTCTTCTGCCTGCCTGCCTTCTTGAAAAGCAGAGTGACATTTGCAATTTTCCAGTCCTCTGGAATCATGCCAGAATCTAGTGATCCTTCTAAGATTATTACCAATGTCTCCACAGTCTCCTCAGCTACCTTTTTCAGAGCCATGGGGTGTGGTCCATCTGCTCCAGGTAACTTCTCCACCTTCAGACCTACCAGCTTGCCAAGTACCTTCTCCCTGGTAATAGCAAATGCACTCATTTCTGCCCTCTGAAACACTCAAACGACAGTCAAAAAGGATGAAAATTTCTCATTTAGTTCATCCCCCACTAATACCTCTCCAGCGTCATTTTCCAGCAGTCTGATATTCACTCATGCCTCTCTTTAAATCTTTATATATCTGAAAAAAACTTTTGGAGTCTTCTTTGATATTATTGGCCAGATTACATTCATATTTCATCTTTTCGCCCCTTATGGCTTTTATAGTTCCCCAATCCTTTAACTTCCCATTAGTTTTTTGCTCTATTATACACCTTCTCTTCTACTTTTATGCTGTTTTTGACTTCCCTTGTCAGCTACTGTTGCATCATCCTGCATTTAGAAAACTTCTTTGCGATGTATCTATCCTGCGCCTTCTGAGTTTCTCCCAGAAATTCCAACCATTGCTATTTTGCTCTCATTCTTGCTAGTGTCTTTTTCTCATCAACTTTGACCAGCTCCTCTGTCATGCCTCCATAATCCCCTTTTCTCCATTTTAGTACTGATACATCAGGCTTTAGCTTCTCCCTCTCAAATTGCAGGATGAAGTCTATCATATTATGATCACGGTCTCCATTACTTTAAGCTCCCGAATAAAATAGGGTTCATTATACCACACCCATTTCAGTATAGCCTTTTCCCTTGTGGGCTCAACCACGCTGCTCTGAAAAAGTCATCTTGCAGGCATTCTACAAATTCTGTCTTGGAATCCAGCACCAACCTAATTTTCCCAATTGATTTGCATATTGAAATCTCCCATGATCATTTTAATGTTGTCCTTTTGACCTGTTTTTTCTATCTCTCATTTTAATTTGTAGTCTACATCCAGGCTATTGTTCAGAAGCCTGTATATAACTCCTATCAAGGTCTTTCACCCTTGTAGTTTCTTGACACTACCCACAAGGGTTCTACATCTTCCAATCCTGTCATTTCTTTGCAAGGCTTTTATTTCATTTTTACCAACAGAACCACCCCTCCCCCTCTGCCTACCTGCCTGTGCTTTTGATAGAATATGTATTCTTGGATGTTCAGCTCCAACTGTGATCTCCTTTCAGGCATGACTCGGTGATGTCCACAACATACCATCCGGGTGTCTCTTTCCGTTTCAAATGGAGACAGAGGAATTTCAGAACACGTACTGATCCTGCTCCCACATCCCTTCATTTCCACATTCTTCACGAGAGTTGGAAAATATTCCTGTTGTCATCTTTTCAATGTTGTCTAACTTATCTGAGGCAGATGAGAAACTGAAAAGTGATGGAAAAATAAATAATTAGTCTGTTGTACTACTTGCAACCTTCCTTTTTACCAAGTTTTTATATGAGATGCCTGAATGTAATGTAGCTCATCATTCTGAGTGAAAGAATAGCCCAGAGTTGTTTAGAGATATTGTGCATCATTTTGTCCTGTTCTTTGCTTGGATTTGAGGTTTTTTTTATGGCTAATACAATTCATCCAAAACAGTGAACAATTCAACATCAGTGACTAATTGATTATGTGATTAAAGTCTAAAGATCTTTTTACAGACACACTATGTACCTTTGCTAATCAGGTGGCTATAGTACTTCTGCAATTTATCATGGAGATTTTAATTTATGGCCTGTGTCTGTTAGAACATTGCCAAAGCCAATGGTTATTGTGCAAAGCCAGAGGTTAATCTCCACTGGAATGAGTTTCACTGCAAGTAAATTAACGCAATGTTCTGCACCTTCTGAGAATGCATGGTGTAAACAGATAGTGCTTGCTTAGCTTCCAAGTTTGTATTATGGTTGCAGAAGTATCTTTAATGAATTAACTTGTCATAATTTTAAAGAAGAATCCTGTTTTCCTTCTTGCAGAGCAGAAGCCCAAAGCATTTAAGAACTTCCCAGCCTGGTGTCGGGGAGCAGGCTGAGCACCTCTCAGTCGCATCTGCTGATTCCTTTGAAGCAATGGCAGAGCCAGAAGCACCACATCTTTTTAACCGAGGGACTCGCTTGCGTGCTAGCCTCCCAGTTGTTCGATCAACCAATCAGACAAAGGACCGATCATTGGGTAAGGTAGACTTTGCACTTCAACTGTGTTACACTCTCATTTTCATTTACCTTTTCACCCGCGATGAATTATCCACTATAGAAGAGTCAACCAGATCCCTGAGTTGGTCTTGGCAGCTGAGAATCTTGTTTTGAATATTTCATTCTCTCTTTGTTACATACATCCTGGTTTAAGCAACAAAATGTGGTGTTGCTGATGCTAAATAAGCTGAAGAAAATATTCTTTTATCCCCTTATGTAATTCAGATTCCAATCTCTCTACAGAGCGAGTGCCAGAACAACATTGTTGCTTCACCACCAATTGAGAAATTCTGTAAAGTCTGCAATTCTGCTTTATAATAATGCCAAAGAATAGAAATGCCAAAGAATTTCATTTTTTGTACACTTTGAAAGTTAACAAGGTTGCTGAAAGTGAATCCTACTTGCAATTGTGTTTTGAAAAGCTGTGATTGCTGCAGTTCATAACATTTTATATGGTTTTATATAGATATGAATCATTTGAGAATGTCCTTATTGTCAGGCATACAAGCAGATCACGCACTCATTGAAATTTACAGCACAGTAGGAGGCCATTTGTCCCATCATATCCATGCTAGTAAAATTAAGCTGTTTACACTCTGTAATTCCTTCTCTGTAATTAACCTTGTAGTTTTTGGTTTTTCATTTGTTCGCCTGTATATCTTTAAATGTCTCCAGATAAGGCCAGATCCCCACAACAACTTGAGTAAACTACATTTTAGTTCTCTTCCCATCCAATCCTCCTGTGAACTAACAAGTCCATGGATACTCGATGTCAGCTTCTCAGCCAAGCCAAATGAGCCTTTGTATTGACTTAGTTAAGACTTTTCACAACAAAGCATCTTAATTAATTCTCTCCTCAATCTCCTCTCCTCTGAAGGAAGCAATTGCAGTCTCCTCTGGACTGGAGGTTTCCATGTCTGCTGATGACACAAGTATAGATGGAAAGGCAATGAGGTTTTTGTGACTCTGCAGTAGGATATTGACACATTGAGGAAATGGTTGAAAAGTTGGCAAATGAAGTTTAATGTGGGAAAGGATGAGTATAGAAGGTAAAGTGTTCAAAAAAGGTAGATTACAATCAAAATGGAAAGAGAATACAAATGACTGAAGTACAGAAGTTTCTTGGTGTTTTAGAGTGACGCTTCAGAGAGGCTGACATCAGTTGTGGGGCAGTCATTGGAAGGTACTCTAAGGGACAGGATATGAGAGTACATGGAGACTCATTAGCAATAGTCAACATTGCTTTGTGCTTGGTAGGTTGTGTCTAACCAATCTTATAGAAATTTTTGAGGAGGTACCAGGAAAGTGATAAAGCCAGACAGTGGATGGTGTCAGAATGGGCATTAGCAAGGCCTTTGACAAGGCATTCAAGAGGAGGTAGTAAATTGGACTTGACATTGGCTTTGGGCGAGAAGCCAGAGAGTGGTAGTAGACGGTTGCCTCTCTGACAAGAGGCCAGTGACTAGTGGTGTGCTGTAGGGATCGGTGCTGAGTCCTTTATTGTTCTGCCACAGACTGCGGTGGAGACCGGGCATACATTCAAGGCAGAAGTTGATATTTTCCTCATCAGTCAGGACATCAAAGGTATAGCGAGAAGGCCGGGTAGTATAGAAGCTAGATCCTAGTTTCATAAAATGGGTCACTCTGTTAAGGGAGATAGCAGGAAGAATTTATTCCCTAAGAATTTTAACTCTTAAAGATTCTTAGTTCCAGAGTTCTCTGCAGATGTAATAAAACTTATTGATGAAGGTGGAGCAGTGGATGTAGTGTATATGGATTTCAGTAAGGCATTTGATGAGGTTCCCTATGTGAGGCTCATTCAGAAAGTAAGAAGATGTGGGATCACAGTAGACCTTGCTTTGTGGATCCAGAGTTGGCTTTCCCACAGAAGGCAAAGGACAGTTGTGGATGTATTCAGCATGAAGGACAGTGACCAGTGGTGTTCAAAAGGGATCTGTTCTGGGAACCTTCCTCTTTATGATTTTTATAAATGACCAGAATGAGGAAGTAGAAAGGTGGTTTAGTAAGATTCCTGATGACACAAAAATTGGGGGTGTTGTGGATAGTCTGGAAGGTTGTAAGAGGTTACAGCGCAAAATGGATAGGATGCAGAACTGGTCTGAGAAGTGGCAGATGGAGTTCAATCCAGGTAAGTGTGAAGTGGTTCATTTTGGTAGGTCAAATTCGAAGACAGAATATAGTATTAATGGTAAGACTCTGGCAGTGTGGAGGTTCAGTGAGATCTTGGGGTCCATGTCCATAGGACACTCAAAGCTGCTGCACAGGTCGATAGTGTTGTTATGAAGGTGCATGGTGTGTTGGCCTTGAGTTTGAGAGCTGTAAGGTAATGTTACAACTATATAAGACCCCACTTGGAGTACTGTGTTCAGTCCTGGTCACCTCACTACAGGAAGGATGTGGATACTATAGAGAGAGTGCAGAGGAGATTTACAAGGATGTTGCCTGGATTGGAGAGCATGACTTATGAAAACAGGTTGAGTGAACTTGGCCTTCTCTCCTTGGAGTGATAGAGAATGAGAGGTGACTTGATAGAGGTGTATAAGATGAGAGGCATTGATTGTGTGGATAGTCAGATGCTTTTTCCCGGGGCTGAAATGGCTAACATGAGGGGGCATAGTTTTAAGGTGCTTCGAAGTAGGTACAAAGGGGATGTCAGAGGTAAGTTTTTCACACAGAGAGTAGTGGGTGCGTGGAATGCACTGCCAGTGACAGTGGTGGAGGTGGATACAATAGAGTCTTTTAAGAGACTCTTAGATAGGTACAGGGAGCTTAGAAACTAGAGGGCTATGTGGTAGGGAAATTCTAGGCAGTTTCTAAAATAGGTTACATGATCGGCACAACATTGTGGACCAAAGGGCCTGTAATGTGCTATAGATTTCTGTGTTTCTATGTTTATTGAATATATTCAGGGCCACATGAATGGACTTTACTATTCATTGGGAACTTCAAAGTCACAAGAATAGGAGGGAAAGTAGAGTTAATTTCAAACTTGGAGCAGCCATGATCTTACTGAAAGACAACAGGCTCCTGGGCCCATATGATCTGCTTAAACGATAGCTTCTATAAATAGAAGAGATTCTGCAGATGCTGGAAATCCAGAGCAACGCACACCAAATGCTGGAGGAATTCAGTGGGTCAAGAGTATACATGGAGAGGAATAAACAGTCAACTTTTTGGGTTGAGACCGTTTCATCAGAATGAAGAATTTGTGATGTTGGGTCTCAAGCTGAAATGTTGACAATTTGTTCCTCTCTATTGATGCTGCTTGACCTGCTCAGTTCCTCCAGCATTTTGTGTATATAGGTTATTTCTACATTTCAACATTTTCCACACAAGTTCTTGGATTGACGGGTATTAAGAAGATATTTTTAATTCAACAAGCTCTTAAGAGTTTATAAAGTCTGTCTGCTGCTAATTTTTCAGCTTAGCATGGAAAATATTTTGAATGCTGTCAGCATTGTTGCTCTTCTTGGAAGAGAACTGAGATAATTCTATTCGTCTTGAAAATGATGATGGTGGGTAGTTGTGGATAGGGATTTGTATGAGTTACAGATTTATTGGCTGGGCTAGATATTTAGTTTGCCTCAGGTTCTGAGCCAGTTGGCAAACTGGATTTGCCTCAATTCAATAATACGATTATTCAAAAAGACTGTGACTTTGTGCTGAAGTGGTATCTTGATGATTTCTTTGAGGAGGGAAGACTCAACAGTTATTACTCTTGACTTCAATTCTTGACTGTAATTGAACCTGCATTATGATTCACATCTATCTTCATCACATTAACTCTTTATCAGTCCACTTCTTTGAAGACCAAGGATGTGTACATTTATTGAAACCAATTTCTATAGCAAAGATGACTTGTTGTTTATTAGCTCAACAGGTATTTGCAATTGTTTATTGGTCTGGCTCGCCAAGTTCCAAATGATAAAAATGAAAGGGAGTTGCGTAAACTTTAAGCATCACAGGCTTCCAAGCAAAGATACAGGATTTAGATACATTTGAATGCAATGAACACGTGTAGGCCTTTCATGCTTGCTTTGTCTTTTCCCTCTATATCTTGTTCCTGCAGTATCCTCTTATCTCTTACTGTTCTGAATATTAAAAATCTATTGATTTCTGTCGAGTGGGGTCAATGTCCTTATGGGTATATTTGCTAGACCTGTGGGAGAGGTTTCAAACTAGGGGGCAGGGGATGGGAACTAGATTGTTAGGACAGAGGATGGAGCATTTTCCATAAAAGTAGATGCAATGTGCAGAGTGATTGCGAGGAAGGATATGCAGTGGGTAGGAAGTAAACATAGTCAATTGCAAACAAGAGAAAATTTGTAGATGCTGGAAATCCAAGCAACACACACAAATTGCTGAAGGAACTCAGCAGGCCAGGCAGCATCTATGGAAGAGTGTACAGTCAACATTTCGGGCTGCAACCCTTCATCAGGATCCTTCAATTAAGTCAATTGGATGGATTGAAATGTAAGACGTATTAACAATAAGAAGGATGAACTTGGAGCATGGATCTATGCATGGAATTAAGATGTTGTGGCCATTAGAGGCACTTGGCTATTGCAAGGTCAGGATTGCTTGCTTGGTGTTTTGGGGTGTATATGTTTCCAAAAGGATAAGGGAGGGAGATAAAGGAGAAAAGTGGGGGAGGTGGAAGTTCCATTGCTCATGAGGGATAATATCACAGCTGCAGAAAGGAAAGATATCATGGAGGGAGGAGGATATACTGAGTCACTGGGGGGGTGTGATTTGAGGAGGAGGTCAGTAACAGGATGGCAGCAGTTACCCTACTGGGAGTATTCTGTAGCTCCCTGACCCCACCCCAGGAGTATAAGGTGTATAGGACACTGAGAAGCAGATCAGAAGGCAGAATTTGGAGAGGTGCAAAAGTAATAGGGTTGGTGTCCTGAGTGACTTCAAGTTTCCTAATATTGATAGGCACCTCCTTTGTGCAAAGGCTTTAGATGGGGCAGAAATTGTTAGGTGCATTCAGGAAGGATTCCTAACAGTGTGTGGGCATGTCAACTCGTGGAGGGCCCTGGTGGATCTCGTGCTAGGCAATAAACCTGGTCAGGTGACAGACCTCTCAGTGGGTGAGCATTTGGAGACTGTAACCACAGCTTCTTGAACATTGCCATGGACCATGGTGATATGGGAAAGTATATAGTTGGTGGAAGGGCTAATTACAATGTTATTAGGCAGAAATGTGGAGGTTGTTTAGGGATCTACATCCATAGAATTCTGGATAGGTTTGTCCCATTAAGACTGAAAAAGGATGGTAGAGAAGAGGGTTGAAAAGAGAAATGGACCATTTAGTCAAGAGGAGGTATTCTCAGTTTTAAGAAGCAACTATCAGACAGGGCCATTGTGAATAATTGGGTAGCCAGAAAGGCATTTAGAAAAGGACTTTGAAGAACTGGAATGGGACATGAGAATGCCTTGGCAAGTCGGATTAAGGAAAACCCAAGGCGATTGATACAGTTATGGCAAGATACTTAGCAGTTTGGAGGAAAATAGAGATCATTGGTTCACATTCAGAGATCCTGCAAAGTTGTCACACAAGTTGATAGGATGTATCGAGTTTTGGCCTTCATTGGTGTGAGGAATTGAGTTCCAAAATTGTGTGGTCATGTGCAGCTCTGTAAAACTCTGGTTAGACCATACATGGAGCATTGTGCTAGTTTTGATTGCCTTATTATAAGAAGGATGTGGAAGGTTTAGAGATGGTTCAGAGGTGATTTACCGGGATGCTATCTGGATTAGAGAATGTTTCTTCTGTGAAAAGGATGAGGGAGATGGGGCTTTTGGTTTTGGAGCAATGGAGGATGAGAGGTGACTTGATTGAGGTGTATAAGATTATGACAGATATAGATAGAATGGAGAGCCAGCACCTTTTTCCAAAGCAGTAATGGTTAATGCCAAAGGCGTGTATTTAAAATGAGTGGAGGAAAGCTCAGGGGAGAGGTCGGAGGCAGGTATTTTACACAGAGAGTTGTGGTTGCCTGAAACGCACCACCCAGGGGTGGTGATAGAGACTGATACAATAAGACATTTAAAATATTCTTAGTTCGGCACATGGATGCAAGAAAAATTGAAGGGATAGTTTGTCTAGGAGGGAAGGATTAAGTTGATGGTGGAATAGGTTTAGGTTGCACAAAGTTGTGGGCTGAAGGGCCTGTCCTGTGCTGTCCTGTTCCATTAAACCTACTCAGCAACTGAGCCTCTGCAGGCCTCTCGAGCACTGAATTCCAGATCTTCATCACGCTCTAGATGAAGAAGTTTCTTCTCCAATCAAATATTAATGGTTATTTTGCTCCTCTCAATAATTCAAGTCCTTTCTGAGGCATAAATCAAGAATGTGATGGTAAACTCTCCACTTACCCCACTTGCATGAATGTAACTGTAATAATTCTCACAAAACTTGACATAATCCAGGAGAAAGCAGCTTGCTTGCTTGTTGTCATATCAACTACCCTCAAGTCTAAAAATGAATAGTAAAATATGATTTCCCAAAATCATCTTCTGTTGGCTCTGCCCAACCCTATTGTTTTCCTAAGTGCCATGGTGCTACAAAGTTAATAATGGATTTTAACATTTTTGCTGCTACTAATGTCAGACAATTGAACTGGCAGTTCCTAGTTTACTCACTCCCTATCTTAAAATGTGGGTTATATTTGCTATCTTACAGTCTGGGATAATCATTCTAGAATCCATTGAATTTTGGAAGATATTAATCAGCGGATTCGCAATCTCCATATCCAAAACCTTGGAATGCAGAGCATTTAGACCTGGGGATTATTGATATTTCTTCCCATTACTTTATTCTGCATTCTGGTATTGGTTTTCCCTCGTCGTTGTGATAAAGAAGGAGACTATTTGGCTCGTTGAGTCTTGGCTGGCTCTCAGAGCCATCCAGTAATTCCACTTCTTTTTTTGTTACATGTTCTACCTCTCATACATGTTAACAACTCTCTGATTCTGTCTGAACTACTTCAACAAAGACTAATTCACGTGGCAATTAACCAGTGGTTGGGGGTTGTTTATAGGCCCTCCCCTGCACATAAGTCACCATAATGTAAGATATGATACAAATCTGGAAATTAGAAGTGCATGTTTAAAGGGTAAAGCAGGAATTACATTTGACTTTAGTCTGTGTATATACTGGACAAAACAAATTAGCAATAAAAGTCCAGAGGATAAAATAATTGCATGAAGAAGTGGGTTACTAGATCAACATATTGAAAACCAGCAAGTAACACACCATTTTTGTGTAAATATCTGAGCAAAGGATAGCTCGCCCTGAGGGAAGTGACCAATGCATGAGAATGTTATAATGGGATCAAGTTTATTATCACTGACAAATGTTGCAGATGCAATTCATAAAAAAATTACTCGAGTTAAAATAAGAAATATTTTTATGTGCAAAATGAGAGCAAAAAAGTCAGGTAGTGTTCCTGGAACAATCAGAAAACAAGTGGTGGAGGAAAGACACTGTTCCTCAAACATTGAATGGCTATGTGCCACCTGCCGAACGGTACTAATGATGTGCAAGATTGTGGAGGTCCTTCAAGATGGATGCTCACCTTCTGAAGGTGCCCATGATGGTGGGAGGCTAGTGCCCATGGTGGAACAGGCTGAGTCTACCACCCTCTGCAACATTCCTGGACTTTGCATTGGAGCTTCATTCCAGGCAGTGATACAACCAGTCTGAATACTCTCCACTGTACACCTGCAGACATTTGCTATATTTTTCGCTGACGTATCAAATTTCTTTAAAACTTTGAATGAAATATAGCCACTTTATGTACAGCCGTATATGCCTTCTGTGTGATTGCATCAATATGTTGGACCCTGGATCGATCCTTTGAGATGCTCACATTCAGGAACGTGAAGCTGCTCACCCCTTCCGCTGCTGACCCCTCGATAATGTGTGTTCTTGTGATCAATCAAGATTGAACATGACCAAATTCAAGGTGAAATCAGTAACTTAAATCTAAATAAAGATAAACTATGAAGGTATGAAACATACATTAGTTAAAACATCTAAAAAGCCATTTACAGTGTGACTCTAAAGTACAAAGCTATGTGGAAAAAGTGTCCAGGCGTGGAAACGGATAGCACAGGAGCACTGGAGGTAAATCATCTTCAATATTTCTTCAAGGTCTTACATCTCCAGTGATCCATGAATGAGACTGATCTTTGGTACTCTCAAATATGCGAAAATCTGCAGATGCTGGAAATCAAAAGCAACACACACAAAATGCTGGAGGAACTCTGCAGGCCAGGTAGCATCCATTAAAAAAAGAGTAAACAATTGACATTTTGGGCCAAGACCCTTCATCAGGACTGGAACGGATGAGAGAAGGAGTCAGACAACGAAGGTGGGGAGAGGGCAGGAAGAGGTACAATGTTGGCAGTTGATGGGTGCAACTGGTTGAGGGGGAATAGCTGAAGTAAAAAGCTGGGAAGTTGATTGGTGAAAGAGATAAAGGGCTGGAGAAGAGGGAGAGACCCCTCTTCTATTATTTTGGATCTCCCCCTCCCCCTCCTACTTTCAAATCTCTTATGATCTCTTCTTTCAATTAGTCCTGACAAAGGGTCTCGGCCCGAAACGTCGGCTGTACTTCTTCCTATAGATCAGTGGTTCCCAACTTTTTTTTGGCCATGCCCCACCTAATCACCTCTAAAATCCTCATGCCCCCTGTGGTGATATATAATTCTTATTATTCAAAAAGTGAACTCCTATTCACCTGGAGGAAGCCTAAAAGACCATTAACTTGGTTTAAACAAGCTTCCAAAGAACATGGCATTCATGAAAGAGAAAAATAAAAGAACCAAAGGACTGTTAAAGTTCTGAGGAAGAAATTACTAAGAAATTGTAAAAAAAAGAACATTAAGTGATATTAAAATAATAATAATAATAATAATAAATAAATAAAACAATGCTGATTCGTTTCTAAAGCAAACAAAGATAGATACACCGTTTAAAAGAGATGACGCAATGTACACACCTTCACACCACCAAGAACCGAAAGCTACTGCAAAAAGCAGCATTGGCGCAACCTCGTACGAGTTTCTTACGCGTTTGGACTTGTCCATTCGTTCCTTCCTACATCGGTCAATTCATTAATTTAATTATGAAAGCCATTTGATGGTTGTAATGATGGTGATACACTATATATACAGTACATACGCAATTACACATGTACATACACACAAGTATTTTTATGTATGCATACTGTATATACACATATGTATTAACTTGCACACACACTCATACTCACACAGACTTACTAGAAAAAATTCACTGTTAATAACTCATTCTCGAATTGCCCCCCTTAAAAATCAAATTACCTCCCTGTGGGGCGTACGCCCCACTTTGGGAACCACTGCTATAGATGCTGCCTGGCCTGCTGCGTTCCACCAGCATTTTATGTGTTTTGCTTGAAATTCCAGCATCTGCAGGTTTTCTCATGTCATGTGAAATTTATTGTTTTGCAGCAGCTGTCCAGTGCAAAGACAAGAAAATATTAAAAATTGCAAAATAAATAAATTGTGCAAAATGAACAGAATAATGAATTAAAATTGGAAGTTCAAAGTAAAATTTATTATCAGACTGCATACTCCACATACACCCCTGAGATTCTTTTTCCACAGGCAAATTTAGCAAATCTATGGAAGAGTAACTGTAAGCAGTAAACATCAGGAACTATAAACTGCAAACTGTGTAATGCAGAAATAAATAGTAATAATTAATGAGCATGAAATAAGATAAAAGAGCACTTAATGAGTGTAGCTATCCCCTTTTGTTCAAGAGTCTGATGGTTGTGGGTAATAACTGTTCTTGAACCTTGAGGCACCTGTACGTTCTACCCGATGACAGCGGTGAGAAAAGCACATGGCTTGTGTCGTGAAGAGCTTGAATAAAGAATGCTACCTTTCTATGACAACGTTTCATGTAGATGTGCTCAATGTTTGGGAGGATTTTACCTGTGATGTACTGGGCCAAATCCGTTACCTTTTGTAGGATTTTCCACTCAAGGGCATTGGTGTTCCCATACCAGGCCATAATGCAGCCAGTAAAGGATACTTTCCACCACACATCTGTAGAAGTTTGCCAAGGTTTTTGATGACATGCTGAATCTCCATAGACTCCTGAAGAAGTAGAGACACTGTCATGTTTTCTTTGCAATTATATTTATATGATGGGTCCAGGACAGGTCCTCTGAGATAGTGACACCCAGGAATTTGAAGTTTCTGACCCTCTCCACCTCTGAACCTCCAATGGTAATGGGCTCATGGACCTCTGGTTTCCCTCTCCTGAAGTCTACAATCAGTTCCTTGGTCATATTGACATTAAGTGAGAGATTGTTGTTATTACACCACTCAGCCAAGTTTTTAACCTCCCTCCTGTATGCTAATTCATCACGCCCTTTTATACAGCTCACAAGAGTGGTGTCATCAGCAAGCCTGTACATGTTGCTGGAGCTGTATTTGGCCACCCCGTCATGGGGGTAGAGCAGGGGGCTGAGAACACATCCCTGCAGTGCTCCTGTGCTGATGGAGCTCGTGGAGGAGATGTTTTTGCCAATTCAAACTGACTGGGACCTACAAGTGAGGAAATCCAGGATCCAATTGCACAAGGGGGTATTGAGGCCCAGGTCTTAGGGTTTACTGATTAGTTTTGAGCTGCTGATGGTGTTAAATGCCAAGCTGTAATTGATAAAGAGCATCCTGATGTATGCATCTTTGCTGTCCAGATGTTTCAGAGTTATGTAAAAACCAACGAGACAACATCTGCTGTAGACCTGTTACTTCAGTAGGCGAATTGGAGTGTTTTCAAGTTGCTATTCAGACAGGGGCTGATATGCTTCAACAACAGCCTCTGAGAACAATTCATCACTATGAATTTAAATGCCACTGGGCAATGGTCAAGGAGTCATGGGAAATTTAGAAACCTGATGACAGAAGGGAAGTAGCTGTGCCTGCATTTTGTTTATGGGTCTTAAGCTCATGTACCTCCTCCCAGCCAGTAGTAATCAAAAGGGATGTGTCCTGGATTGTTGACATACATAATGATGGACGCTGCCACCTTGAGGCGCTGTCTCTTGAAGATCTCCTGGATGGTGGGAAGGGTTGTGCACATGATAGAACTAGCTGAGTCCACAACCCTCTGCAGCCTCTGTGATTTGGAGTCTCCACACCAAAATGTGGTCCAACCAGTTCGAACATTCTGCACCATACATCTGAAGAAATTTGTAAGAGAATGCTACAGCCATGTAAAAGTATACAAGAAGGACATGGTGAAAGCCATTTGGATGCCTTCCATAAAATTTAAGATGTAAATAAAGCAGGAGCTTTATCTGTATTCTTTTACTAGAGAAGAAAATTTTTCTCTGGCTGCTTAGGACATACTGCAGTGGATGCAACACCCATGTGACTTCTGTAGTTGTCATAGGTAGAATGTTGCCTTGGGATTAGGTTCATTTAGCCATAGAGATGAACCCTCTCTACCATGGATAATAGAGTAATGATTCTGTACCGGCTAATAAAAAAAATTGCCTTTGGATTGTGGGCAATATGAATATTTACAATGCTCAGTCATTGATTGTGAAGTTGATTTTTAACCATTTCTAAGTTTTCAGCTGGAAGTCCACACCATTAATGCAGAGGAAGGAAAATATAATCACTCAGTAATTTCAAAGAAGAATAGAGCTCTAAAATAGTATTGCGGCTAGCAAAATGAGCTCATAGCTTTTTTCTTTTGTGTTAGAAGCTTGAATAAACCTGAATCTGCACCAGAACAAATGACCATGGCATTGATTTCCTGTCTGGCTTCATTATACGACATCAAAGCTTTAGTGGAAGCATAGGTTAAACAAACAACAATGCAATAGTCCATGTTCTCTGGTGAAAGAAAGCTTGTTACAAGGCTAGAAAGGTTGTTGAAAGTGGGCCTGATCGAGTGTCACGCTGATTTTAATGGCTTACAGGCAAGGTGTCTATTTATCTTTATGATTTCAGCTGTTTCTGCTTTCTATTATCGCAACTTCTAGAATCAACAAATAACTTGCATTGAACAGAATGAAGCGCTTGCATTCCTGTTTTTTTCTCTGTGTGCCATGATAACAATCAGAGCAAAAAACCAATTCTATAACCTTTGATTTTTTTCCAGCTTCAATTTCCTTTCTTGTGTTTTATTTATATATGTCATCATGTTTGACTTGCTTTCTGCTCTACCCTCAGTGCTCAGCTATTTTCAGCTAGCCTGTGTGGTAATTGGTGTTCATTATTTTGCTTGTGACAACACTTGGGTCTGTTTCATTGCCCAGCTTGGTCTCAGTACGTTTTACTATTGTGAACTGTTCAGTGATAAGGCTAACTGTGTAGCTAACATTGCTCAATGAAGTAACTGATTCTTGCTGCCACAGCTGATTGCCATGCATGAGGAGGTGAGCAGTACAATTAGCCTGATTCAATGAAGAATAAATAATCTTGTTGTGCAGGTCAATATTATCACTTTTGCAAAATTCTGCCCTGTTTCTGTACAGACCTGAGTTCCCTGAAGCAAGGCCATGTGGCCTTTAGTGAGCTTGTATCTGTTGGTTTTGCTCCAACTGTGAAATGGAGAATGTTGATTTATTTCAGCAAAATGTTAAAATATGTCGACACTGTACCCTGTCTAAGGCAGCAAAATGCTTCAGTTCCTCATCCAGTGTAAATATGAGAGAATGAAATCAGGTTATAAATCACAGGTTCATGCAGGTATATGATGCTAAAGCCTTGACAATGATTTCTAATTCAGTAATTTCTCATGCATAATATGGAAAACAGAAAATGCTAGAGACACTCAACAAGTTAGGCAATACCTGTGGGAAAGTGAAACAGAGTTAACACTTCAGGTTGGACTTCCTTCATTAAAGAAGGAGAAAGCAGTTTAGTTTTAATTTGCTGCAAAATTGGGCGGGGGGCAGGAGGGGTTGTTTAAGAGGATATCTTTGGTAAAGAAAAGCCAATGTTACCATGGGGACAAATTGCCGTGATTCTCCAGTCAAATATGTTAATTGGGCAGTTGGAGGTGATAGTTCAGAGCTAGAAGGATAATAGGTCTGGGTTTGCTCATGGAAGTGTGAGGTGGGAAGTTTTGTCTCATAGTGGAATCTTATCAGAGCTTTGGAGATTATGAAATTATCCACTGAATGCTGAGATTGGAGGGGTGGACGAGAGATTTCTAACCTTGCTCTGACTGGGAGCAGAGTGTTTGAGAGCAGAAGAGCAAGAAATAGATTGGACAGCTTGGATGTAGTCTTAGACTGTATCTATTTTTATAATAAGGAAGGCATGATTAAGGAAAAAGGACAACTTTTCAGAGCACTTAAGTGAAGAATCTCATCATTAGTACAAATAAGCAACAAGAAAATGGACTGGAGACCTTACAGCAGGTGCAGTAGGAGAAATAATCTTTAGGGTAACTGTGGGGGTCTGGAGACTTGTGTTCCTGAGATGGAGATTGAGCAATCAGGAAGTGAAAGTGTCAGAGGTGGATTATGTGAACATGAGAGCAGGGTGGATGGAGAATGTTGGAAAACTCATGCAATTTCAGAGTTCAGTGTGGGTACAGGCTGAACACCATTTGTCAAAGAGAGAAAAAG
Source organism: Hypanus sabinus (assembly GCF_030144855.1). NCBI lineage: Eukaryota > Metazoa > Chordata > Chondrichthyes > Myliobatiformes > Dasyatidae > Hypanus > Hypanus sabinus. The sequence goes on along the minus strand of NC_082711.1, from coordinate 49,026,294 downwards.
TGTTTAACCTGAAGGATTCACTGTTTCTCTCTCCACAGATACTGCCAGTCATGCAGAGAATTTCCAGCATCTGCAGTTTGATTTTTGAAGTCCAGTATAGGACAGATAGCTAACCCCCATGACACTCTGCATTGATTCTTATATCAGAAGGTCTTTGATACCAAAGTTTCTCTGGACTTGGAAGTGTCTTCAGATTGTTGATGAATATTTGGCAGAATTTAAGAAGTTGGCTAATTCCTGGTAGGAATCTGCAGGAGTGCTTTGTAAAGCCACTTATTAATGGCTCCACTAGATTGGGACTTGTCTGTGAAGCAGGAGATTGCTTGTGTTATTAGTAATTTAGCAAGGACCAATAAAAAGAATGAACTGTAAGGGAATGGCCATTGTTGGAGTTGGTAAGAGATAGGGTGTGAGGCTTTGGCTCAACAGGTACTGAGTCCTTTGGAATAATTTATTTGGTTGTCGAATTTATGCTTAAGAACTTGGAGCCAAATGGATAACAGCAAAGGCAGAATGGTGGTTAAGGCAGTGGAATGCTCCTCTTGTAAAATGTGGGATTACAGGTTACCTGACAGTCTCCCTGATGACAACATCAGCAGGAAGTGCACCCAATTGCTCTCCTGATTGACAAGGCTGAGGAACCAGAGCTGGAACTAGATGCAGTCAGGACCATTCAGGAGGCCGAAACTCTCCTAGATTTTACTTAGGAGGTCAGAGAGTAGATCGGTGGCCATCACAAGACGTTGGGGGAGTCAGCAGTTAGTGCAGGGTTAGTACACCCCTTTGGATACTGCTGGGTGGGGGGGTGGGTTTGGGAATGACCCATCAGGGCACAGCAGTAGTGGCCAGGCTCCTGGTGCAGTGACTGACTTTGAAGCTCAGCAGGGAAGGATAGAATCAGGTAGAGCTATCATGATACGAGACTTTATAGTTAAGAGGACAGACAGGAGACTCTGTGGCTGCAAAACAGATGTCCGGCTGGTGTGTTGCCTCCCAGGTGCTAGGATCCAAAGCAGCTGCAAAATATTCTCAAGGGAAAGGGAAAGCAGCCAAAGATCATGGTGTATATTGGCAACAAATACATAGGCAGGAAGGGGGAAGAGGTCCTGAGAAGTGAATATAAGGAGTTAGGAAAGAGGCTGAAGACCAGGACCTCCAAGTTAGTAATGTCTGGATTATGCTGGGTGTAATCTACGCAGTGCCGTGTGCTGGTCAGTGCAGGAATGGGATGATGGTACAAATGACTGAGTAGCTGAGGAACTAGTGCAGGGGGGCAGGGTTTCTGGTCCTTGGATCATTGGAACCTTTTCTGGGACAGGGGTGATCTGTACAAGAGGGACAGATAGCACCTAAATTGGAGGGAACCAATATTCCTGCCAAGAGGTTTGCTTGTGTTACTTAGGGAGTAAGCTAGTTTGGCAGAGCAGTGGGAATGAGAACACCAGGTCGGAAAGTGGGGGATGGAGATGACGGTAGATATCATGGCCAGGAAAAATAGGCAGGAACAAAGTAATAGACAAATAGTTTGAAGTGTGTTCACTTTAATGCCAGGAGTATTATGGATAAAGGTGATGAACTTGGATCATACATTACAGAGACTTGGTTGAGAGAGGGACAGAAATGGTGCTTAATATCCCAAGGGTTTGATGTTTTAGAAAAGATGCAGAATGAGGTAAAAGAGGTAGGGGAGTCGGACACTACCTCACCTTTAATTTACAGTATCTCTTTAAAATCTATTCAATATACATATATTGTAATTGATTTACGAATTTATTCATTTTTCTCTTCTATATTATTATTACATTGAACTGCTGCTGCTAAGTTAACGAATTTCACGTCACATGCCGGTGATAATAAACCTGATTCTGTGGATCTTGTCCACGTGGATTTTAGTAAGACACTTGGCAAGGTCCCTCATGGAGGAGTCATCAGATGATAAAGATGCATGGGGTCAATGGTGAATTGGCCCTTTGGATTCAGAATTGGCTTGCCCACTGAAGGCAGAGGATAGTGGTTTAAGGGACTTATTCTAGCTTAAGGGGTCTGTGAGTTAGTGGTGTTTATTTGTGATGTACATAAATGCCTAGCTGAGAAAGTAGATGGGTTGATTAATATGTTTACAGATAATATGAAGGTTTGTGGTAAATGGTTGATGGAGTCTAATCCGGACAAGCGTGAAGTATTGCGGCTTGGTAGGTCAAATGCAAAGGGCAAGAACCTTAACAGTGTTGATGAGCTCAGGGATCTTTCTAGCTCCCTGAATGTGTCAGCACAAGGTGATAAGGTGTGGAGAAGGTACACCTAATAAATTGCCTTTATTAGGCAATGCACTGAGCTCAAAAATCAAGAAATTATGTTGCAGCTTTATAAACCTTTAGGCTGCGCCTGGAGTATTGCATTTAATTTTGCTTGCCCTATTATAGGAAGGATGCTGAGGCTTTGGAGAGGGTGCAGAAGAGGTTTACCAGGATGGTACCTGGATTAGAAGGCATGTGCCGTGAGAGGTTGGATAAGCTTGTTTTTTCTGGAGCAGCGGAGGCTGAGGGGAGATCAGATAGAGGTTTATAAGATTATGAGAGGCAAAGAGTGGACAGACAATATCCTTTTCACATGATTGAAATGCCTAATATGAGAGGGCATGCATTTAAGGTGAGGGGGGGCTAATTTCAAAGGAGATGTGACAGCCAAGTTTTTTTTATAGAGATCAGTGGGTATCTGGAGTGTGCTGCCTGGGATATGATCAGTTGATTTTCCATTGTATCCAACAATGACAAGAGCCCTGTGTGGGAGTGTTTTAATGTGGAAAACCCATTGCACTGGGGCATTTTCACTCTCTTGACCGCGGAAGTTCGGGTCCGATGGTATGAGTAGTCATCAGAAACTGGGTCTTCCTTGGTTGCAGTAGATGACTGAGACTACTTCTGTCCCCTGTCGTAGCGTTTGCTCACCTCAAAGCTTTGCAGTACCACCCTCCTGGCAGCTGTATGGCACTGTTGATCTTATCCACCCAGTCTGTCAGAGCTGTCTTCGCATGTTAGGACAAGCATGTCCCTGCCCTGTGATTAGGCTAGTGTTAAATAGGTGGGTTGCTGGGTGTTATGACCTGTTTGGTTGGAAAGGCCTGTTCTGTGCTGCATCTCTGAATAAATAAAGAAAGGAAGAATCATCTTGTAAGCATGCTCGGTGCATATGTCTCAGACTTCTTAGAAGTGATATGGTAATTATATGAATAAATTTATTAACATTGTTATTTCCTTGAATGGAGTTAATAAATTACAATTTCGTTATCAAAATGGTTTTATTCTTGTGTTTCTGTGGCAGGAATTAGGAGCAGGAAGAGTTTGGGGTTATATCACATAACAAGCTGAAACGTATCGTTCGTGTGCTCTCTGAGGCGGGCTTTTGGCTGGCTGTCAGTCACTCTGATCGCACCAAGTAATTTCATCAAAGAAATTAGTTTGAATGTGTTATGCACATTCTAAAAGTGCCACATGACTGGCTATTCATGGCAAGCTCAGGCTTTCAGCTTAAATGTACTATATGAATGAAATAAACTCACTTTTTAGTGTCATAAAGTCATAAAAAAGGTAGTGCACATAAACAGGCCTTTTGGCTCATTTTGTCCATGCCAAACCATTTAAAACTGTCTATTCCCATTGAGCTGCACCAGGGCCATAACCTTCCATGTACCTAACTTCTCTTAAACATTGAAATCAAACTTGCATGCACCACTTGTGCTGGCAGCTCGTTCCACACTCTCACGGCCCTCCAAGTGAAGAAGTTTCCCCTCATGTTCCCCTTAAACTTTTTAACTTTCACCCTGAACCTATGACCTCTGTTAGACCCACCAACCTCAGTGCAAGAACCTGCTTGCATTTACCCTATCTATACCCCTCATAATTTTGTTTTTCTCTATCAAATCTCCTCTTAATCTTCTACATTCCAATGAATGAAGTCCTAACCTATTCAATCTTTCCTTATAACTTGGGTCCTCCAGACCTGGCAACACCCTCGTTGTACTCTTTCAACCTTATTTATATCTTTCCTGTAGGTGGATAACAAAACTGCAAACAATACTTCAAATTAGGCCTTACCATTACCTTATACAACTTCAACTTAACATCCTATCTCTGGTACTCAATACATTGATTTATGAAGGCCAATATGCCAAATATTTTCTTTACAACCCTATCTACCTGTGATGCCACTTTCAATGAATTATGCACCTGTATTCCCAGATCCCTTTGTTCTACCACACTCCTCAGTGCCCTACCATTCATTGTGTAATACTTACCTTGGTTGGTCCTGCTGAAGTGGAACACATTGCACTTGTCTGCATTAAATTCCATCTGCCATTTTTCAGCTTGTTTTTGCAGCTGATCCAGATCCTGCTGCAAGTCATGATATCCTTCCTCGTTGTCCACTACACCCCCAATCTTAGCATCATCTGTGAATTTGCAGATCCAGTTAACCATGTTATCATACAGATCATTGATATAGATGCCAAACAACAATGGACCCTGCTCCGATCCCTGTAGTACTCCATCAGTGACAGGCCTCCAGTTAGGGAGGTAACCATCTACTACCACTCCCTAGTTTCTCCCACAAAGCTAATGTCTAATCCAATTTATTATCTGATCTTGAATGCTGAGCGACTGAATCTTCTTGACCAACCTCCCTTCCGGGACTTTGTTAAATGCCTTACTTAAATCCATGTAGGCAACATTCACTGCCTTGCCTTCATCAACTATCCTAGTAACTTCCTTGAAAAAACTTTATAAGTTTGGTTGGACATGGCATACCATGCACAAGGCCATGTTGACTATCCCTAATCAGGCCCTTTCTGTCCAAATACTTACAGTGTATATCCAGTCCCTCAGAGTACCTTTCAATAACTTTCCCACTATTGATGTCAGGCTCACCGGCCTATAATTTTGTGGTTTATTTTTAGATCATTTTTCTCATCAGAAGTACATAATGGAGAAGTTATTGATGGCACAGACTTTATGGTCAATGATGACTCAAGGGTGCTTCTTGTTAATTGGGAAGGGAGGATGATGAGAGGTAGATCTAGTACTCTCTCTAGTAAAACTTCTTGTTTGTGCTCCCTGTTACAGTTTTGTATAACTTCAGCAGATTTATAGTTGTTAAAGACAGTTTTAACATGAAGCTGTTTGAATAGGGACTCACTTGAAAGAAATTTGATAAATATGTCATAAGCATTAAAGTAGTCCATTTGGACAATTGTGCCTCTGCCAAACATCAAGTATCCATCCACAATAGTCCCGTTTACCAAGTTGACGTTTCAAGCTGAGACCCTTAATCGGGATGGTCTTCTTCAGGATCTCGTCTGAAACGTCAACTGTATATTCACTTCCATAAATGCAGCCTGACCCGCTTAGCTTCTCCAGTATTTTGTGTGTGTTGCTCTGGATTTCCAGCATCTGCAGAAGCTTGTTTATCCATTTACCAGCATTTCTATGTAGCTATCTATGCCTTGATGTTTCAAATGCTCATCCATAAACTTCTTAAATGTCCTGAGAGCACCTGCCTCCACCTCCCGCTTAGGCAGTGAATTCTAGATTGCTGTCATCCACGCTGGAATTATTTTCTAATGACCTTTCAAGCAGTATGTCTGCATGGAAATAAAACTTTTATTTAACATTTTAATTTGTAATACTGTACTCAACCAGAAAACTACAAGGCTTATGAAGGTCCTGGTGATTAAAAGCAGCTTCAGGATTTGCTGTATTAAGCCATACATTCACAGAACCCTCAAAATTGCACTGAGAAGATGGATCACAAAACTATTTCTTTCACTTTTTTCATGCTGCCTTTTTCTTTCAAATGTGTTTCTGCTACTGTTGGAGCCTGTGATCTACGTTTTGGTCGTGTGCTTTCAGGCTGATTGAGTAATCTGGTGCTTTGCTATCTCTGAGAGAGTTCTGGGAGACTTCGAATGAAGTGTGCAGCCTCGAAGCCAAGAAGCCTGGAGGTGGGGCACGGGCCTATGATCAACAACATTCTCACCCATCTAGCCGATTAAAGTGTTGAGGAAGATTGAAATCATTGAGGCGGGTGCCCCGGGCGAGTAGGTGTTCAGCACCATCTACCAGCCTCTCAATCACTGCTGCGTGAGGAAGGTGTCTGCATGTCTGTCTGTCTCTCTGTCTGTTCTGGGTCTTGAGCAGGATTTAATCGATGCAGTTTGTGGATTGGACTCTGTAGTTCACCTGTGATGTGTTTCTGGTTTCTGGTTACTCTATTTTGGTTGCAATTTTGATTGGGGCAGTCTGCAGATAATGATCACTGGGCTGAACTAAATATGCCTGGGCACTTTTGATTTTGTGTTTTATATTCTGTGTTTTTCACTTGTTTTTTCATTGCCGTTTGCGCAATTTGTTTTTATTTTGTACTCGGGGGCGGTGTTCGATGTTTTTCTTTAATGGCTTCCATGATTTTTTTTCATGGCTGTCTGTCAGGAAGACAAATCTCAGGGCTTTACACTGCATACATACTTTGAATCTTTGAGGTGCATTGATGGAGAGTGTTGTTGTTTGCCATCATTAGCACTATAAAATCCTAGCCATTGATTTTGAAGAAGGTAAGACTTGACTTAGATGCCTTTTACTTCACATATTAGCTACTACTACTTCTGATTTACCTAAGTGACTTGAATGCTATAAAGTGATCAAGTTTGCTGATATTAAACCTGTTGGTTCAGTAGAACTAGACAAGTAAGAATGCTCTGGATTTCTACTGCTTAAGTATGTTAGTTGATAAACGGCAAGCAAAATTTAATATGGGTAGATGAAAATAGCTTCTGGTGTAAATTATATATATATATATGTTTATATCTGTTTGGAACCATCACAATCTCAGGATGGTGTGCCATGGAAGATGTTGAGCAAAGCTTTAGTAGCAGCAGTTAACTGATCTGATGGAATTCTAAACCACAGAGATAAAAGAGTTGAATGCAGGTCAGACGAGTTTTGAAACAAATGCTCAGTGTTCTGGTTGGGCTATATCTCTAGTGCTGCTTCCAATTGTGATTTCCAAATCATAAGGGAGACAAGAATACACTGAAGGCAATTCAGGGCTGAGGTAAAGCTAATCGCTAGTTTGGGCTTGCACATAAATGACATGCTACAGAAACTGGCATTTTAATTTGAAAAACTGTCTGAAGAGTGCAATACATGATTAGAAATAAGAAAATGTAAATTAAGAATTTACTGCAAAGCATTTTGTGCACCAGAGTATCGAGTAGTCATCGTGTTGTGTAGAGGGAGAGAGAGTTTAAAAGAAGTGAGTGGGGGCAGTTGGCACGTAGCAAGGGCTAAAAAAATGTTAGGTTTAAGTGGAGCAGCCGTTGTGTGAGTAGACCAGTGTTGGATTGAAGAGCTTAGGCTTTAGGTCATCACTGAGGAGAGGATAGGCTGTAGGTAGTTTTTTTTCATTATTTAATCTTTCTTTCTTATTGAACATTTACAGCTGCCCAACAGGATACTGGAATGCTCCTCTTGCAGCATATCTGAAGGCAGGGAGACCTTCACTATCCCTGATTACTACATCTGCAAGAAGGGCATCCAGCTGCAGCTTCTAACTGATGATGAGGAGCTGGAGCTGGAAATGGATGAACTCCGAATCACTCAAGAGGCAGGGGGTGATAGGCAGAACATACAGGGAGGTAGTTACACCCAATATGCAGGACACAGGTAACTGGTTGACCATCAGGAAGAGGAAAGGGGATAAACGACCAGTGCAGAGAAGCCTTGTGGTCATTTACCTTAACAACAATTTTAATGCATTGGATACTATTGTGGGGAAATGGCCTAGCAGAGGAAAGCCATGGTGGGGTCTCTGGCACTGAGTCTGGCTCTGTGGCTCAGAAAGGAAGGGCAGAGAAGTGGCGAGCTGTGATGATTTGTTGGTAGGGGAACAAAAAAGAGGTTCTGTGGATATGAGTGAGTTTCTGGGATGGTTTGTTGCCAGGGTCGAGGACGTGTCAGATCAACTCCACAGCATTCTTAAGCAGGAGAGTGAGCAGCCAGAGGTCGTGGCAATGCCACGGAAAGGATTGGTGGTGAGGTTCCGCAAAGTGAGTTCAGGGAGTTAGGTGCTAAATTAAATGACAGAAGCTCCAGTGTTATGATCTCAGGATTGCTACCCATGCCATGTGCTAGTGAGGCCAGAGATAGGAAGATCGTACATTTAAACACATGGCTAAGGAGCTGGTGCAGGAGTGAGGGCTTTAAGTTTATAGATCTCGGGGCTCTCTTCCAGCAAAGGAAGGACCTGTACCGAAGGGACAGTTTGTGCTTGAATGGAGGGGTCTAACATCCTGGCAGAAAGGTTTGTTAATTCTGCATGGTGAGGGGTTAAACTAGATGGCAGCCAGTGTACCAGAGCAGATAGTGCAGTGGTTGTGGAGAAAGGTGTTGCTAAGCCTACATCCCAGATCAGGAATCAAAAGGTTGAGCATGCTGGGACTAATGTTCTGAGCTGCATATATTTCAGTGCAGGGAGTGTTGCAGGAAAGGTGCATGAGCTCAGGGCATGCATCAGCACCTGGTGTTACGACTTTGTAACCATCAGTGAGATTTGATGGCAGGGTGGGCAGGACTGGCCCCTCAATGATATGGGGTTCTGTTGCTTTAGACGTGATAGAGCGGGACAGATTAAAAGGGGAAGAGTGGCATTACTGGACAGGGAAAATGTCACGGCAGTGCTCAGTTAGGGTAGACGAGAGAGCTCATCTGTGACTGGTAGTATGAAGCAGGGACTGATGCTGATGTTGGTGTCGCTTGTCCTCTGTATCACTGATGTAGATAATAATGTGGTAAAGTGGATCAGAAAATTTGCAGGTGACACCAAGGTTGGGGGTGTAGTAGACAGTGAGAAAGACTATCAAAGCTTCCAGTGGTATCATGACCAACTAGAAAAACGGGCTGGAAAATGACATATGGAATTTAATGCAGACAATTGTGAGGTGTTGCACTTTGTGAGAACCAACCAGGATAAGTCTCACACGGTGAGCAGTAGGACACTGAGACATGTAATAGCAACAGAGGGATTTGGGAATACATCTCCCTAATTTCTTTAAAGTGGCATCACAGGTAGATAGGATCGTAAGGAAAGCTTCTGGCGCATTGATCTTCATAAATCAAAGTGCTGAGTACAGGAGATGGGATGTTATTTTGAAGTTGTATAAGATGTTGGTGAATCCTAATTTGGAGTATTGTGTGCAGTTTTGTCACCTACCTACAGAAAAAACATATTTAAGCTTGAAAGAGTGCAGAGAAAATTTACAACGATGCTGCTGAAATTTGAGGACCTGAGTTATAGGGAAAGGTTGAATAGTTTATGACTTTATTCCCTAGAATGTAAAAGACTGAGGAGAGGCAGATAGAAGTATACAAAATTTTGAGGGGTATAGGTAGGGTAAATGTAAGCAGACTTTTTCTATTGAGGTTGAGTGAGACTATAGCTAGAGGTTATGGGTTAAGTGTGAAAGGTGAAAAGTTGAAGGGGAACAAGAGAAGGAACTTCTTCACTCAGAGGGTAAAGTGAGTGTTGAATAAGCTGCCAGTGCAACTGTTGAGTGTAGGGCCAATTTGAATATTTAAGAGAAATTTGAAAGGGTTTATGGATGAGAGGGGTAGAGGAGGCAATGGTCTGGGTGCAGGTTGATGGGACTAGACAGTTTAATGGTTTGGCAAGGACTAGAAGGGCCAAATGGCTTGTTTCTCTGCTGTGATTTCTATAACTCTGTGATTCTAATAAACATGTAAGAAAATAAGTGATTCAGGTTACTAGAAGGTTAAGCTTGGGCTGGTATTTAATTTTTTATGCAATGTATGATTGGCGTTTGGAATTAGATTTTAAATACGGAAGTGAAGAGGAAACAGGGTACATTTATAAAATGTGATGTAAACTTACTTTCTGCATAAGTAAACAAATAAGTGCCGAAGCTTATTCCTCGTGTTTAATGTTCACCTTCAATGTTGTGAGGCCCATATTATTAAACAAACTAACTGCTTTTAAAACCACACAACTGATGGACAGTTGTTCACAAAGTAAGTATATCATATTGAGAGAGAGGGAGGAATTGTTTGACATTTTTTGTTAAAATTATATATATATATATATATATATATATTTATATTCAAGAGCAAATCTGGCTGGGGGTAGGCTATGGGTGAAAGGTATTATAATAGTTATCGTTTAACTTGCAATTATTTATAAGTTAAATTTCTGCATCGTGCTTTAAGATTCACCCTACTGATGCAGCATCAATAACTCTCAGAGACGGGAGGCAAACGATAGGCTTTTATTAGCTGCAAGAGACCACGATTAGCAGCAAGAGACCACCACACAACATCCTGGAGACTGAGGGAGGAGCAGTGCCTCCAATGGCCTTTATACAGGGGTCTGTGGGAGGAGCCACAGGAGCAGTCAGTGGGTGGGGGGGTAAGGGGGCATGTCCAGACAGGTATATGTAGTTCACCACACCCATCCTCTAACATCTTCCAACAGAATGTCAACTGTACTTGTTTCATTTGATGAGGGATTCTCATCAGTGGATTCCTATGTATGCCAAAGATAAACATTTAACAACAAACCTTAAGAGACTAATATTGTTGCTGCCCAGAAAAGAGATAAAATGACCTACAAATATAGTAGGTCACCATTTTGTTTTAAGTGCTCAGAAGAGCACTCTAGTGAAGAAGAATCTTGCACTTGTGTCTAGGTTGACTTGTTGCATGTGATTATGAGTAAGATGATTCAATGATTTATTCAATCATACCGTTTGGGACTGGCTCCTCTGCTCAACTCATCCATGCTGACCAAAGTGTCCGACTGAGTTGGTCCCATTTGCTTGCAGTTGGCCATGTCCCTCTGAATCTTTCCTATCGATTTATCTGTCCAAATGTCTTTACTTGCTATAATTGATCATGCCTCTATCTCTTCTTTAGCCCGCTCTATCCGTATACCCACCACCTTCTGTGTAGAAAATCTGCCCTTCATGTCCTTTTTAAATATTTCCCTTCAAACCTTTCCCCTTTCTTCACTGGTGCATAGCAAATATTCAAAACATTTACTGTATGCAATGTTCCATGCAAAGGACCTGTGTATTTATGATGTACCTTTTCCCCCCAGTCTTCAGCTACTGCCCATCTCACAACATCCTGAACTTCTCCAATAACAAGCAGTGCATATCTGAAAGAACTAAGTGGTGAGCAGAGCTATTTAAATTGATTCTGTGACATATGCAGCTTAATTACTGGTTTGTAATTTCAGACTGCCACTTAGTGTTTGGGTGTTTCTCAGCTGAGCGTTGTATATTGAGGGTAGGTCCATTTCTGTGTTTACTGAGCTGGCATTTGCTATTGTAATGTTGATGGCTGACTGCATTTGTGGGTGGTCTTCTGGCTCAGAGGAGGAAGAAGAGCAGAAAAGCAGACAGTGGAAAACGGGCAGCTGCAACAAAATGGGCAAAGGGGAGTGAAACGGAGTTCAGATCAGACATGGGTATTTAGGTGGATTAGCATAACTGAGGAACTACTCCGGGAATGAAGGAGTGAACACATGAGCAGTGTTTGGTAGCTTCGGACCTGCACTTGCTGGAATTTAGAAAAATGCGGGGGTTCTAATTGAAACCTACTGAATGTTGAAAGGATTAGATAAGGTCGATGTGGAGAGGATGTTCCCTATGGTGGGGGTATCCAGAACTAGAGGGCACAGCCTTAAAATTGAGGGGTGACCTTTTAGAACAGAGGTTAGGAGGATTTTTTTTAGCCAGAGAGTAGTGAATCTGTGGAATGCTCTGCCACAGACTGCGGTAGAGGCCAAGACTGTGGGTATATCTAAAGTGGAAGTTGATAGTTTCCTGACTGGTCAGGGCATCAAAGGATATGGCGAGAAGGCAGATGTATGGGGTTGAGTGGGATCTGGGATCAGCCATGATGAAATGGCAGAGCAGATTCAATGGGCTGAATAGCCTAATTCTGCTCCTAAGTCTCCTGGTCTTTTGACGGAGCAAGTATTAGGTGTAATTGCTGAGCTCCATTACCCCCAGCAATGACAGCTTGAACTTTTTGAGTGGCCTGGTTTTCTGACTATTAAAATCACGTGGCCCTTAACAGTTATACTGCAGGCTGTTCAGGATGCTGGCACATTCTGGCTCTGTGGCTTACACGAGGGCTGTGGTGGAAGGCATGAATTGAAGAGACTCTGAAACAGCTGAGAGTATTCTCTTGAATGAGCCTGTAGACCTTTGGCCCAGGAACTGGCTGCACGAGACCTGCAAGGCTCTGTCAATAGGGGTTCATCTGAATCCAAGGTGACAGCTCTCTGTGCCATCAGGGAATGAGGAACTGAGTGCACTTGTTTATTTATATTGCAGGTCATGTCACTGGCAACGCCTGCACTACAGTTCATTTTTAACTGACCCTGAAATAGGGAGGCAGTTAGTAGTCAATTATATTGCTGAGCCTGAAGTCACTATTAGGCCTGGTAAAGATGGCTGATTTCCTTCTCCGATCATCTTAAGTGGATTTGATGGATGTTTTCAACAGTCTTTTCGTGTTTGCCATTGCTGATGCTTGCTTTTTGCTAATCTATTTACCTAATCATAGGAGTTTTTATTTCTCTGCTGCTCGGGTGGAATTTCAATTGTCTTGGCAGATTCATGGTTCAGATCACAGAAAACTAACCGAATAACCCATGTTATCATTCCCATGTTAGAATCTGTTGCAAAGTATTTGTCTTCTTGAGCTTTAGCCATGTTATGATTTGTAACTCCAAAGCATAAAAACTAATTGAAAGGAAACACAAAACTAGGAATAAATGAAAACGTTTCATATTTTACTTTAAGCAAGGCATGTACTTATGATGTGGTAGTGTCATAACATACAAGTCACTTATATTTATATATAGCCTGTCAGAATTATTTAAACCAACAAGAATTCTTAATCAAGCAATGTGTTTACAATATTAGTCAACTTCTGCTGAAATATTAGAAACATAGTGTTACGTACCCCATAACTGGGTCACTTACCAGCAAAGATAGGGAGGTCTGTTGAAGTCTGATGGTACTATTTTTAACAGTATTTATTGATAAAAATACACAAAAATAATATCAATGCAAACATACAGATAATATACGTCGTCAATACTAAATCTAAAAGCGCGGGTATAATAATAATCAATAAGAAATAAGCTCTATCGTTGTCTAGGGGATAATGTATTGTCCGATGGAAATATAAAAGTCACTCAAGTTCATGCAGGCTGCAGCCTTTGGTTGGAGAAAGACAGATTTTTAGAACTTGCCAGCTTTTCCTTTTTTATGATGTCGATCCTTCGAAATTTCGTTGGTGGCAATCTCTTCTTTAGCTAAGCCGTCTTCTGTGGTAAGGCCCCAATCCCGGCAACAGGAAAGGACACACGTGGCCCCCCCCCCACCGGCCGTCGCTACTAAATGCTGTCACGGGATTTCTAGCGTTTCTCCTGGTGCGTCTAAAGGGGTTGTTCCCCAGACCTTCTTTTATCCTTACTCACGGGGTCTCAGATGTCAATCAGGTTGGAATGATGCCATCCCTCAACCAGCCCAATTTGGTCATTCCCTGAGGGCTTCAAATAAATAGTACAGTACTCAATACACAATTTCGTCTCCAAGAGACAATGGCCCTTTTCCGTGGCTTTGTATCGCTGAGGGGCCAGGAGATTCCAAACCCCTTGTGGATTCTGCGTGTCTCTCATTTCCTGGGTCCCAGACCTGAATTAATAGCGATCTTGCGATTCTCAAAAAGGAGCGGGCTACTTTGTACCCTTCGGCCCCTCAGACTTGGGGCACAGTCGTAACAATAGAAACATAGAAAACCTACAGCACAATACAGACCCATCGGCCCACAATGTTGCACCAAACATGTCCCTACCTGAGAAATTACTAGGCTTACCCATAGCCCTTTATTTTACTAAGCTCCATGTACCTATCTAAAAGTCTCTTAAAAGACCCTATTGTATCCGCCTCCACTACCATCGCTGGCAGCTCATTCCACACACTCACCACTCTCTGAGTAAAAAACTTACCCCTGACATCTCCTCTGTACCTACTCTCCAGCACCTTAAACCTGTGTCCTCTTGTGGCAACCATTTCAGCCCTGGGAAAAAGCCTCTGACTCTCCACATGATCAATGCCTCTCATGATCTTATACGCCTTTATCAGGTCACCTCTCATCCTCTGTTGCTCCAAGGAGAAAAGGCCGAGTTCACTCAACCTATTCTCATAAGGCACGCTCCCCAATCCAAGTAACATCCTTGTAAATCTCCTCTGCACCCTTCCTATAGGTTCCACAACCTTCCTGTAGTGAGGCGACCAGAATTGGGCACAGTACTCCAAGTGGGGTCTGACCAGGGTCCTATATAGCTGCAACATTACCTCTCGACTCCTAAATTCAATTCTACAATAAATGAAGGCCAATGCACCATATGCCTTCTTAACCACAGCGTCAACCTGCGCAGCTGCTTTGAGCGTCCTATGGACTTGGCCCCAAGATCCCTCTGATCCTCCACACTACCAAGAGTCTTACCATTAATGCTGGATTCTACCATCATATTTGACCTACCAAAATGAACCACTTCACTCTTATCTGGGTTGAACTCCATCTGCCACTTCTCAGCCCAGTTTTGCATCCTGTACCCTACGATAACATCCCTGTCTCATTGGAACGTACCTATACAGAACTCCGCACAAATATCCCCTGAACATTTGCCACATTTCTACCGCACTTTTCCCTGAGAATATCTGTTTCCAATTTAAGCCTCCAATTTCCTGCCTGATAGCCTCATAATTCCCCTTGCTCCAATTAAATGATATTCTATCTCTCTCCAATGCTATTGTAAAGGAGATGGAATTATGGTCACTATCTCCAAAATGCTTTCCCACTAAGAAATCTGACACCTGACCAGGTTCATTTCCCAATACCAAATCAAGTACAGCCTCACCTCTTGTAGGCTTATCTACATATTGTGTCAAGAAACCTTCCTGAACACCTAACAAACTCCACCCCATCTAAACCCTTTACTCCAGGGAGATGCCAATCGATATTTGGGAAATTAAAATCTCCCGTCATGACAACTCTGTTATTATTACATCTTTCCAGGATCTGATCCCCTATCTGCTCCTCGATATCCCTGTTACTATTGGGCGGCCTACAAAAAAAACACCCAGTAAAGTTATTGACCCATTCCTGTTCCTAACCTTCACCCTCAGAGACTCCGTAGACAATCCATCCATGGCGTCCACCTTTTCTGCAGCCACGGCACTATCTTTGATCAACAGTGCTATGCCCCCACCTCTTTTGCCTCCCTCCCTGTCCTTTCTAAAATCTGCACTTGAAGTAACCATTCCTGTCCCTGAGCCATCCAAATCTCGATAATGGCCACCACATCATAGATCCAAGTACTGATACACACTCTAAGCTTGTTCGCAACACGCCTTGCGTTAAAATAGACACATTTCAAACCTTCGGTCTGAGCGCGTCCCTTCTCTATCACCTGCCTACCCACCCCTCTCGCACTGTCTGCAAGCTTTCTCTATTTGTGAGCCAACCTCCTCTTCCCCAGTCTCTTCAGTTCAGTTCCCACTCCCCAATAATTCTAGTTTAAAGTCTCCCCTGTAGCCTTAGCAAACTTCCCTGCCAGGATATTGGTCCTCCTGGGATTCAAGTGCAACCCATCCTTTTTGTACAGGTCACATCTGCCCCAAATGAGGTCCCAATGATTCAGAAACCTGAATCCCTGTCCCCTGCTCCAATCCCTCAACCACACACTTATCCTCCACCTCATTCTATTCCTATCCTCATTGTCGCGTGGCACGGGCAGTAATCCCGAGATTACTACCTTTGCAGTCCTGCTTCTCAACTTCCTTCCTAACTCTCTGTAGTCTTTTTTTCAGGACCTCTTCCCTTTTCCTATCTATGTCATTGGTACCGATGTATACCATGAACTCTGGCTGTTCTCCCTCCCACCGCAGGATATCTTGGACGCGATCTGAAACATCCCAGACACTAGCTCCTGGGAGGCAAACTACCATCTGAGTTTCTTTCCTGCATCCACAGAATCACCTGTCTGACCCCCTAACTATAGAGTCCCCTATCACTACTGCCTTCTTCTTCCTTTCCCTACCCTTCTGAGCCACAGGGCCAGACTCTGTGCCAGAGGCACAGCCACTGTTGCTTCCCCCAGGTAGGCTGTTTCGCCCCCCCCCCCCCCCCCAACAGTACTCAAACAGGAGTACTTATTGTCAAGAGGTACAGTCACAGAGGTACTCTCCAGTACCTGTGTCTTCCCCTTCCCCCTCCCATGGCCCCAGTGTGACCACCTACCTAAAATTCCTCTCTGTTACCTCCTCATTCTCCCTGACTAGGCGAAGGTCATCGAGCTGCATTTCCAGTTCCTTAACTGGAGCTCACTAACCTGCAGCTCGACACACCTGGTGCAGATATGGCCTTCTGGGAGGCTGGGAGACTCCAGGACCTCCCACATCTGACGCTGAGCACAGAAAACTGGCCTCACACACATACTACCTCCTTTCCGCAATTAACACACGTAAACTTACCTCGCCTCATCCCGTTACCGCCTAAGCCCATTGAGCCAAAGTCCTATCACTCTGCTGCCCACTCCAGTGCTGCCCACTGGATACGACGGTCTTTTTAAACCTTTCGCGCTCTACTGGCTGACGTCACGCGCCTGCGCAGTCTCGCCTCTCTTTAACCCCGAGTAGTAAAATACTCCCTTTGCTCTGAAAAATCAGCCGTTCACTCGCAGCCTTCTCGCTCTGAATACACAACACTCCTCCCTGCTTAGCTATAAACTCCAACTCAATGCAGAATGCATCTCAACTATATGCACAGTGTACTATATAATTCAACTGCATACAGACACCCAAAGCATAGTAAATTTTAAATTGTCCCATTCTGGCCTAAAGATTTCGTCACTGTGGAGGATTTCTTACTCCTGTGGGTAACGTCTTTGCTGAGCAGTGGGGAGAGTGATCACTCTGCTTGGCAGGTGACACTTGTGGCTGTGAAACAAGCTCAGGTTCTGGGGCCTCCCCTGCGGTGGTTGTGGGACTACGTTCTGAGACTGCAGGAAGTGGTTCTGACATCTCTGGACACCTTTCTTCTGGAGGTGTTGGCAACTCGAAAAGTGCATGGCAAGGTTGGTTATAGTGTGTGAGTACAGAGTCTGACATCGCCATTTCCTTTACAATTTGGAAAGTCACCTCACACAACTTTGTCTGTTGCCATTTCTTCCTGATATGTAGGATTGCAACCAGGTAACAATAGTGTTATCTGGGTAACACTGAGTGCCTGGGCAGCCTTGCAGCTCCTGGTCCATGGCTTTCTGCCAGAGTGCAGGTGCAGATGCTACTCCAAAAATAAGCCTATTATAGTGATAAAACCTTTTGTACATGTTTATGATAAGAAATACTTTGGACTCTTCTTCCATCTCCATCTCTCGGTAGGCCTCAGCTAAGTCCACTTTGCTGAAGTGTTTCCTTCCAGAAAGGTTTGTTATCCTGGGCAGGGAGTATCAGTCTACCTTCAGTGCTGAGTTGATGATGACCTTAAAATCACTACAAGTCCTGACAGACCCATTCTTCTTTGCTACTGGGACCACTGGCATTGCCCATTGGCTCCGCTCAACCTGGGAAAGAAATTCTTTAGCTTCTGTGTGATCTAGCTCACTGGCTACTTTATCATGGATGGTATAAGGAACTGGATGGGCTTTGTAAAACATGAGAATGGCATTTTCATTTGATACTGTTTTGCCCTCGATCTGTTTGAGTTTTCCAGTGCCATCCCTGAACAATGCTGTGGCAGTGGATAAGGCATACAGATGGTGGATGGATCTCCAATCAAGTTGTAGTTGTCTTAGCCACTCAAGTCCCCTGTTTTACCACATACAAGTATAAGGTGGCTTGTTGGTTGTTGTATTTCACTGTCATGAACGTCATTCCCACAGGAGTTATCTTTTCTCTTGTATTAGTTCTTACTTGGATATCTGCGGGCTTTAGTTTAGTATTATTGAAATGCTGTTCAAACACATTCTGTGGAATGACTGAAACAGCCGAGCCAGTGTCCAGTTCCTTTTTAATTAAAATGCTGTTAATCTCTAATGTAAACCATATTGCTTGTCTGTTGTTAATTTTCACACTATGAATCTCAAGGCAACCTGGTCCAGTTTCACTCTCATCATTATCAGATTTTTTGATCAACAGCACGCAGATTAGGGCTCTTGTTGAAATTGAAACTTGACTTTTTATCTTTCACTCTTCCCTGTGCAGTCCATTTATCTTTGTCTGCTGGACATGCTCTCTCTGTATGTGTCCTGCTCTGTTGCACTTCCTGCAAGTTTTGCCTTTAAATCTGAATTGGTTTTGTATATCTGACCCCCTGCCACAATGGTAAAACAATATGTTCGGCCAGGCCAGTTTCTGTTTAAACTTTGCAATTAGTTTATGCTCACGTTCATTCCTGACTCCCTTGCGCCTTTGTCTGCATTTTCCATTGATACAGCAATTTCAACTGCTCTTTTAAATGCTCTTTTGTGCTTCTGGTAGGGGTAATTTTGAATGCTTTCTTGTAAGATTTTACAAACTAAGTGGTTTCTCAGAGCACCACTAAGCCTGTTACTGAACTGACAATGGTCAGACAACTTCTGCAATTGAGCTATATATATGGAAGTGGGCTCCCCTTCATTTTGATTCCACTTATGAAACTTAAAGTGTTCTGCAGTCGACAATGGTTTTGGTTCTAAATGTTCCTGTATTAGTTTCATGATTACAGCAAAACTGATTTTAGCTGGTTTGGTTGGAGGAGTCAAACTTCTAAGCAAGCTGTATTCCTTTAAATCCAATGCACTCAGCAGAATGGCATTGACTTTTCATTTGCTTTAATATCCTGCTCAGTTCACTCAGAACACAAAATCCAGTTACCCATTGTACGTTCAAACCTGTCTCTTTCCAATGTAGCTAGCCATTTATGCTTGCTTTTGTATTTATTATTATTATTGTTTTTTTCCCTTTTATAAAACTTGAATGTCTTCTTTTCTTAAGAAGCACATGTTGCAACTTTTTTTTATTTGTTTCTTGTTGCACTTTTTTTAAAAATTCAAAAGCCTCGCTGCCCTGCAGCTTGTAGGTAATTATCTTGGGCTTGTTTAAAACTTGCTTATTGTCACTGTAATGTTGTGTGACTCCCAAACATTAAAACTAATTTAAAGGAAACACAAATCCAGGAATAAATGTATGTGTTTCATTTTTTTTACTTTAAGTGAGACACATACATATGTTGTGGTAGTATCATAACCTATTTAATTCACTTAATTTTCCATATAACCCATAATGAATTATTTAAATGAACAAGAATGCTTAATCAAACAATGTATTTACAATACTACTCAAATACTACTGAAATATTAAATACACAACAAGCAACTCAACAAAAATCTTGATCTTGTTCCACAAATCCTCTATTCCCACCCACACTTCAGTAAGGTCTTTGACAGGTTCCTCCATGCAGACTGACCTGCAAGGTGGATTCAGGATTATCTTGTCGACAGAAAGCAAAGTGTGACGGTTGAATGTTGATTCTCTGAATGGCGGCCTGTGACTTGTAGGGTGTCTCATGGGCTAGTGCTGGATACTCTGTTATTCATTATTTAAGTGAATAATTTAGATCTGAGTGCATATGGAATGATTATCAAGCTTGCAGATAATAATTATTTTGGAGGTCTTGAATGAATAACCGCTTCTTGGGCTTCCAGCTGGGTACAGGTGTCGATTATAACTAATGTTTTGACGATAAACTCTGCCTCTTCTTCAGGGATGAAGAAAGTCTTGTTGATAGTGAAGCAGGGTACCATGAATTACAAAATGTTGCTAATAAAACTAAAAATATTACCATTGTGGAGGAATTGAATCCTGTACCTTCATTTGCACCTTCACAAGTACATTCACTATCAAAGAATGTATACAGTATACAACCCTGAGATTCATCTTCCCACAGCCATGATAGAAAGAAAACCATGGCACCCAATCAAAGAAAAAACATCAATCCTGCCTTGCAACTTGCAAAGAAAAAAGATCTCGTAAACAGCAAAAATGAGCAACAAAACACAGAATATAAAAACACAAAGTCGGAAGTGTCTAGGCATCATAAGATGAGCTACAGCGCCCAATCCACAAATGGCATCGATTAACCCTTGCCCAAGCCCCAGGGCTCCAGCACAATCCTTTGATGGTATTGAGTAAGAGGTGGAGAGAGACCATCAAATGCTGGCACCTTCCCCTGGCTGCAGCAAGTGAGAGGGTGGTGGACAGTGCTGAGCACCTGCTTGCTCTCTGCACTTCCCTCATTGATTTCAGTCTTCCTTGGTGCTTCGATTGGCAAGATTGGCGAGAAATAAGTTCTATCGTGAGCTCACGCCCGTGCTTTGTTCAAACCATCATACATCCTCCGAGGCAGCAGAGTGCTAGGTCATTCAATTTGCCCGAAAACACACCAGCAAAATGTAGATCACAGGCTCCAAAGGCAGCAGAGACACATTCGAAAGAAAAAGAGGATGTAAAAGAAGTGGAAGTAGTTGTTTTGTAATCTGTCTGGAGGATATCACCATTGGTTGTGTTGCTTGCTTGCACTATCTTCTTCCAGGCTTCAGAATCATGAAATACAAGGAAGGTGGATGCACCAATCGTAAAGGATAACACCCAGTTTCTGAGAAAATTATGCAATGCCACAAGACCAGGAAAAAGCAGTTCACATTGAAGCTGAGTTAAGAGCATAAGAAATAGTAGTAGAATTAGAACATTCAGCCCATCGAGTCTGCTCTGACATTTCATCGTGGCTGATCCATTTTCCCTTTTATCCCCATTCTCATGCCTTCTCCCTGTAATCTTTCACACCATGAGTAATCAAGAACCTAATCAACCTCCGCCTTAAATACACTCTATGTCCTGGCCTCACAGCCGCCTGTGACAATGGATTCCGCAGATTCATTATCCTTTTGGTGAAAGACATTCCTTCTCATCTCTTTTCTAAATGGTTAACTCTATTCTGAGTCTGTGACCTCAGGTCCCATGCTCCACCCTTGTAGGAAACATCCTCTCCACATCCACTCTCTCTAGGTCTTCCAACATTCAATTGTTTTCAATGAGCTACCCCACTCATTATTCTAAATTCCTATGAGTATGGGCACAGAGTTGTCAAACGCTCCTCATATGACAATCAGTTCACTTCCAGATTCATTCTTGTGAACCTCCTCTGAACCCTCTCTAATGTCAGTACAACATTTCTCAGATAAGGGGCTCAAGACTGTTCACAATATTCCAAATGTAGCCTGATCAATGCTTTATAAAGCCTCAGCATTACATCCTTGCTTTTATGTTCTAGTGCTATCAATTTTGCCTTCCTCATCACAACTCAATCTGCAAGTTAACCTTTAGGGAATCCTGCAAGAGAACTCCCAAGTCCTATTTCACCTCCGACTTTGAATTTTCTGCCTGTTTAGACAATAGTCCACACTTTTGTTCCTTCTACCAAACTGCATGGCCATACACTTCCTGACACTATATTCCATTTTCCATTTCTTCGCCCCTTCTCCTAATCTGTCTATGTCCTTCTGCAGCCTCCCTGCTTCCTCAATACTTCCTTACCCTCTACCTATTTTTGTATAGTCATATATTCGGTCATCCAAATCATTGACTTATAACACAAAAAAGAAGAGGTCCCAGAACTGACCCCTGTGGAATACCATGACCCACCCAGCAGCCAAGCCACTCTTTGCCTCCTGCCATTCAGGTAATCCTCTATCTTTCCTGTAATACCATTGGCTCTTATCTTGTTCAGTAGCCTTATGTGCAGCAGCTTGTCAAAGGCCTTCTGAAAATCCAAGTATGTAACATCTACAATATTTCCTTTGTCTATCCTGCCTGTTATTTCCTCAAAGAATTTCAACAGATTTGTCAAGCAAGATTTTCCCTTAAGGAAACCATGCTGACTTTGACCTATTTTATCATGTGCCTCCAAGTTCCCTGAGACCTCATCCTTAACAATTGACTCCAATATCTTCCCAACCCACTGAGGCCAGGCTAACTGGCCTATAAATTCTTTTCTTCCATCTCCCTCCCTTCCTGAACAGTGGCATTACATTTGAAATTTTCCAGTCCTCTGGGACATGTTTGAACCTAGTCGATTCTTGAATGATCATAACCAATGCCTCCACGCAAGCACTTTCTTCCTAGTAATAGCAATTACATTCACTTCTACCCTCTAGTACTCTTGAGCTTAGGGCATATTATTAGTGTCTTCCACAGTGAAGATGAAGCAAAATACTTAATTAGATCATCCATATTTCCTTGCCCCCATTACTACCTCTCCAGCATCAGTTTCCAATGGTCTGATATCTAATCTCACCTCTCTTCTACTCTGTATATATGAAAAAAAATTGATATCCTCTTTGATATTATTGGCTAACTTACTTTCATATTATTTTTTTTCTCCTTATGGCTTTTTTTTAGTTGCCATTTGTTTTTAAAACCTTCCTGATCCTCTATCTTCCCACTAATTTTTGCTCTATTACATGCCCTCTCTTTTGCTTTAATGTTGTTTATGACTTACTTTGTCAGCTACAGTTACATCAGAATACCACTGCCTCTATTCTGATGTATCTGTGCTGCACCTTCGAGTTGTTTCCAGAAGCTTCAGCCATTGCTATTCTGCCTTTATCCCTGCTAGTGCCCACTTCCATCAACTTTGGTCAGCTCCTCTTTCATGCCTCTATAATTCCCTTTACTCCACTGGAATACTGATATATCTGACTTCAGCTCCTCCCTCGCAAGTTGCAAGGTGAAGTCTATTATATTGGGTTGGGTTCCCTTAACTGAAGCTCCCTAATAAAAATCTGGTTCATTACGCATCACCCATTCAAGAATAGTCTTTCTCCCACTGGGATCAGCCACAAGCTGCTCAAAAAAGCTATCTTGTAGGCATCCTATAAATTCTCTTTCTTGGGATTCAGTACCAAGGAAATTTTCCCAATCAGCCTGCATATTTAAATCCCCATGACTATCATAACATTGCCCTTTCGACATTTTGCCCTTTTAAACAACGGACTTGGTTCCAGAAAGTATTTCAGGATTTATTTCCTTTCTTCAAGTTCTTGAGAACTTGGTGTTTGCAGAATGTATCTCAAGCACAGTTATAAATGTCAACTTTTTTGAAAAGCATGACAACCTGCTGCTGTCTGAGGCCCTTGAAATGCTCATATGGTATTAATTTGTTGTTGCCTCACATCCTTAAACTATTTGGGCAGATCTCAAAAGTTAGGCAAATTGTATTTTACTACTTTCTTGATGTGAGGGCATTTAGAAAATATATTCCTGATGAGAGAAGTAAAATCAGGCATAGAATTTTGACCTCTTTTTGGGTGACAAAGTTCAATTATTTCCTGACTCCTTGTTGAATAATAGGTAGCACAATATTTTTTAGCTTTTAATATGTTGCAGGAGAAGGTTAATAGGCTGAGTTGTCCGCTTTTGCTCCTATTTCTTGTGGTGCTTATAATGTTTATACCACTGGTGTTGCATGGTTAAAGTTAATTTAGTTTTCTCTGTGTATCTTTAATTCTATATTTTCGTTCCTAGGTGTACTGTATCTTCAGTATGGAGATGAAATGACACAATTTGCAATGCCAAATGAAATCACATCAATGGATACAGTGCATGCACTCTTTGTACGTGCCTTCCCTAAACAGCTCACAATGAAGATGCTGGAGTCTCAAAATGTAGCTGTGTACATTAAGGATGAAGCCAGGAATGTATTCTACGAGCTAAATGACTTGAGGTAGGCTGATGTTCCTATTGTCAAATTATACATAACTGGATACGGGATGACTTTTTTCCTAAAGACCTCATTTCTTTCAAAAAAATGTTATCTAATGTTATTAGAGTTGAATGAATTTGCCAGGCATTGTAAAAGTTAAGATTTGCTTTTGTAAATACTTTTCAAATGGCAGATGGAGCTTAATACAGACAAGTGTGTCTGGAAGGAAAAACCAAAGTAGAACATACAAGGTAAATGGTAGGGCCCTGAGGAGTGCAGAAGAACAGAGCGATCTGGGAATACAGATGCAAAATTCCCTAAAAGTGGCGTCACAGATAGAAAGAGAGCTTTTGGTACATTGGCCTTTAAAAATCAAAGTATTGAGTATAAGAGTTGGAATGTTATGGTGAGGTTGTATAAGGCATTGGTGAGGCCGTGTTTGGAGTATTGTGTGCAGTTTTGGTCACTGAATTACAGGAAGGATATTAATAAGGTTGAATGAGTGCAGAAAAGGTTTACAAGGATATTGCCGAAACTTGAGAAACTGAGTTACAGAGAAAAGTTGAATAGGTTAGGACTTTATTCCTTGGAGCCTAGAAAAATGAGGGGAGATTTGATAGAGGTATATAAAATTATGATGGGTATAGATAGAATGAATGCAAGCAGGCTTTTTCCACTGAGGTTAGGGGAGAAAAAAACCAGATGACATGGGTTAAGGGTGAAGGGGGAAAAGTTTAAAGGGAACATTGGGGGGGGGGGGCTTCTTCACATGGAGAGTGGTAGGAGTGTGGAATGATCTGCCAGATGAAGTGGTAAATGCGGGCTCAATTTTAACATTTATGAAAAACTTGGACAGGTACACGGATGAGAGATGTATGGAGGGATATGGTCCAGGTGCAGGTCAGTGGGACTAGGCAGAAAAATGGTTAGGCACAGCCAAGAAGGGCTAAAAGGCCTGTTTCTGTGCTGTAATGTTCTATGGTTCAAATGGATACATTTAAATCTACTCTCAAACTGGTTGAAAACTTCACTTGAGTTGAACTAATATAGCTGAGCAAGCAAAATTGAAATTCATCCATTTTTAATTGTGGCAATATACTCCTGCTGTGCCAGACCATTATATGTTTTTGCTTTGTGTTATAACATTTTTATATGATAACCTGTTGTTTCTGCTCTTTCAACTAATACTAATGCAGTCAGCAGAAGTTGGCAAAATCTGATAGGGAGACAAATATGTGAAACATTGTGTTCTGGGTCAGATTTGCTAACTGTTTCACAAAGCTCTAGGTTGTGTCTGACACCAGCTGTTACAGGAGCACTCTGTTACAGGTTCATTGTGCAATGAACCAGAATTGATTGGAAAACTTAAGGTAAAAGAACCCTTTGGGGATAGTGATCATAATATAAACAAATTCACCATGAAATTTGAGGAGAAGCTAAAGTCAGATGTATTGATATTACATGGAGAAGAACACTGGCAGGGATGATGGCAGAGAAGCAATGGCTAGAATTTTCAGAAGCAGTTCAGAAGGCACAGGAAGCCAAACTTAACACGCCTATATCATCAGAAGAAATATCTTTTGCAATTTCTGCATTGTCTTCAGGGAAATCTCCTGGACCTGATGGGTTCCCTGTAGAATTTTATAAATCATTCTCTTCACTTCTTTCTCCTCAGTTATTCTCAGTATTGTCTGACTCATTTAATTACGGTAAATTGCCACCCTTTTTTAATGAGGCATCTATTATTCTTTTACTAAAAGAGGGTAAAGACCCAACAGGGTGTTCCTCATATAGGCCGATTTCTTTGCTTAATGTTGATGTTAAAATCTTGACCAAAGCTTTGGCTTATAAATTAGAAACTGTTATTCCCTCTATTTATTTCTGATGATCAAACTGGTTTTATTAAAAACCGTCTTCCTTTTTTTTTAACATTCGGCGTTTATTTAACATTTTATATTCACGTCCAACTGGGATTCCTGAATGTGTTATTTCCCTCGATGCGGAGAAAGCATTTGATCATATAGAGTGGAACTACCTTTTTGCAGTTTTAGAAAAATTTGACTTCGGTCAAAGTTTTATCTCTTGGATCAAATTGCTGTATTTGTGTCCTACTGCCTCTGTTTTGACTAATTTTCAGAAATCCCAGTTATTTAACCTCAAACGTGGCACCCGTCAGGGATGCCCTTTAAGTCCCTTTCTCTTTGATTTGGCTATAGAACCTTTGGCGATAGCATTTCGAAATTGTCCTGAATTGACCGGGATTTGGAGAGGGGGTGTTGAGCATAAAGTTTCTCTTTATGCTGATGGCTTATTACTTTTTTCTTTCAAATCCGTCTACATCCTTACCTCCAATGTTTTCACTTCTTGATCAGTTTAGCCAGTTCTCTGGCTATAAACTTAATTTACATAAGAGCGAACTTTTCCCAATTAATAAAGAAGCACGAGAATTAACATTTTGTGATCTCCCTTTTAAAGTAGTTCATAATCAATTTACTTATCTTGGGATTACAGTCACAAGGAAGTTTAAAGATCTCTTTCGTGAAAATTTTGCCAATCTTTCATATACTACAAAACAGAGTCTGTTACAATGGTCACCTGTATCTATGTCTTTGGTAGGTCGTATTAATGTTGTTAAAATGTATGTTCTCCCTAAACTTTTATATTTATTTCAATCAATCCCAATTTTTATTCCTAAATCTTTTTTTGATTCCTTAGACTATTATTTTGTCATATCTGTGGAAGAATAAGTGCTCTAGAATTAATAAAGTTTATCTCCAAAAATCTAAAAAAGAGGGTGGCATGGCTTTACCTAACTTTCGTTTATATTATTGGGCAGCCAATATACGTTGTGCTACCTTTTGGTCTTTTTTCTATGGCCAACCCAAATGCCCTAATTGGGTGGCAATGGAGTTGAGTTCCACTAAAGATTTATCTATCTCTGGACTTCTTGGCTTTGCACTCCCTAGTAGTCTGTCCAGATTAACAGCTAATCCTCTTGTTAGACACACTTTGCGTATATGGGCTCAGTTTAGGAAATTTTATGGTTTTCATGGTTTTTCCTTTTCTAGCCCTATCTTACATAATCACCTTTTTTTACCCACTACGTATGATTCAGCATTCCATGATTGGTATAGAAAGGGCATTAGACATTTTGAAGATCTTTTTATTGACAATCGCTTCGCATCTTTTCAACAGCTCTCTGCTAAGTTCAATCTGCCCAATGCTAATTTTTTTAGATATCTCCAAATTAGACACTTTATTAATCCTTTAATTCCTAACTTCCCTGAAAAAATGTTATGGATTTATTTCTTTCTATTAATCCACTAGGTAAAGGTTTAATATCATTTATTTGTGATAAATTAGCATCTTTACGGCGTGCCCCTGTGGATAAAATTAGAATGGCTTGGGAGCATGATTTAAATATCTCCTTATCTGATGAGACTTGGGACTCGATTCTCAAATCGGTTAATTCAACCTCTCTTTGTGCTCGCCATTGCCTTTTACAGTTTAAGATTGTTCATAGAGCCCATATGTCTAAATCTAAACTATCTCGATTTTACCCTGATATTAGTCCTCTTTGTGATAAATGCAAAAGGGGCGAGGCCTCTCTTATTCATATGTACTGGTTTTGTCCCACTTGGAGAAATTTTGGAAAGATGTCTTCACAACGTTATCTTATATTCTGAATCACCACCTAGAACCTAACCCTTCAATTGCTTTGTTCGGTTTCTGGGGTGAGACAGATTTACGACCGAGTTCGACTAAGTGTCGAATATTATCTTTTGCTTCTCTCCTGGCTAGACGTTTAATCCTCCTTAGATGGAGAGATGTTGCCCCGCCCACGCATGCTCAATGGCTTAACAACATTATGTCCTGCTTAGACCTTGAAAAAATTCATTATTTAGTTCTTAATTCGGATACAAAGTTCCATAAGGTCTGGGGACCTTTTATTGAGTATTTTCATAACTTTCCTCTTAACTAAGGTTTTTTTTTTCAGTCCCTTGCTTTCAGCT
The DNA here is from genome assembly GCF_030144855.1 of Hypanus sabinus. NCBI lineage: Eukaryota > Metazoa > Chordata > Chondrichthyes > Myliobatiformes > Dasyatidae > Hypanus > Hypanus sabinus. The sequence goes on along the minus strand of NC_082711.1, from coordinate 48,998,393 downwards.
CCTTTTTTTTGGTAGTAGGCATCAATGTCTTCTGTTGCTAAGTGTATTTACAGTTTTGGGGGTTTGAATGTCCTGATTTATATTCTCTATATTGTGTTGTGATTGGTCTGGAGTTTTTTTTTGTTGCGGGGCTTGGGGAGGATACTAATTTTACATGTCTTCAATTTGGGTGCTTTCTCAATTATCTTCTTTTTTATTATATTATTATTGTATGTTTATTTTTGCACTGTATTAATGCTCTTCATTTCAATCTGTTTTTTTTATCTGTAGCGATGTAGAAAATGTATAAAAAAACTAATAAAAAAAAAGAAAGAAGGCACAGGATACATACAACCCAAAGAGGAAGAAGTTAAACAAGAGAAGTCAAAGCCAACATAAGCCTAAGAGAGGGCATATAATAGAGCAAACATTAGTAGCAAGTTAGAGGATTGTGAAGTTTTTAAAAGCCAACAGAAGGCAACTAAAAATATCATTATGAGGGTACAAATAGAATACGAAAGTAAGCTAGCCAATAATATTAAGAGGATCCCAAAAATTTCTTCAAATACATAAAGTGAGGCGAGAGTGAATGTTGGACCACTGGAAAGGTAGTAATGGGGGACAACAAAATTGTGACAAACTGAATAAGTATTTTGCATCAGTCTTCACTGTGGAAGACAATAGCAGTATGGTGGAAGTTCCAGGTGTCAGGGGACGTGAAGTGTGTGAAGTTACCATAACTAAAAAGAAGATTCTTGAGAAACTGAAAGATCTGAAGGTAGATAAGTTAATTGGACCAAATGGTGTACTCTATCGGGTTCTGAAAGAGGAGGCTGAAGAGATTGTGGAGGCATTAGTAATGATCTTTCAAGAATCACTAGATTCTGGAATGGTTGCAGAAGACTGGAAAATTGCAAATGTCACTGCACTCTTCAGAAGGGAGAGAGGCAGAAGAGAGGAAATGATAGGCCAGTTAGTTTGACTGCAGTTGTTGGGGATATGTTGGAATCAATTATTAAGGATGAGGTCTTGGTACTTGGAGGCACATGATAAAATAGCTCGTAGTCATTATGATTCCCTCTAGGGGAAATCTTGCCTGACAAATCTGTTAGTGATCTTTGAAGAAATAACAAGCAGAATAGACAAAGAAGAATTGGTTGATGTTGTGTACTTGGACTTTCAGAAGGCCTTTGACATGGTGCCACACATGAAGCTGCTTAACAAGCTATGAGCCTGTGGCATTACAGGAAAGATTCTGGCAAGGATAAAGCAGTGCTAATTGGCAGGAGGCAAAAAGTGGGAATTAAGGGAGCCTTTTCCAGCTGGCTCCCGGTGACCAGTGGTGTTCCACAAGGGTTTGTGATGGGGCTGATTAGTTTTACATTGTATATCAATGATATGGATGATGGTATTGATGACAATGTTGCAAAGTTTGCAGTTGATTTGATGACAGGTGAAGGGGTCTGTAGTTTTGAGGAGGTAGAGAGTTCTCAGAAGGACTCAGTCAGATTTGGAGAATGGGCAATGAAATAGCAGATGGAATACATCATTGGGTCATGTATGGTCATGCACTTTGGTAGAAGAAATAAAAGAGTTGACTACTTTCTAAATGGAGAGAGGACGCAAAAATAGGGTGAAGGGACTTGGGAGTCTTTGTGCCAGATTCCCTAAAAGTTAATTTGCAGGTTGAGTCTGTGGTGACAAAGACAAATACAATGTTAGCATTCATTTCAAGAGGGCTAGAATGTAAAAGCAAAGTAATGTTGAGACTTTATATAACAGTGGTGAGATCTCACTTAGAGTATTGTGAGCATGTTTAGGCTGCTTATCTGATAAAGGATGTGCTGAAACTGGAGAGGGTTCAAAGGAGATTCACAAAAATGATTCCAAGATTGAATGGCTTGTCATGTGAAGAGCATCTGATGGCTCTGGCCAGCATTCACTGGAAATCGGAAGAATGAGGAGACCTCATTGAAACCTATCGAATGGTAAAAGGCCTTGATAGAGTGGATGGAATGTTTCCTATGGTGGGAGAGCCTAAGACAAGAGAACACAACCTCATAATAGTGGAATGTCCTTTAGTGGTGAATCTGTGGAGTTCTTTGCCATGGAGCTGTGGAGGCCAAGTATTTATGGATATTTAAGCAGAGGTTGATAGATTTTTGATTCATCAGGGTATAAAGTGATATGGAGACAAGGCAGAAGATTTGAGCTGAGAGGAAAAATGGATCACTCATGATGAAATGGCGCACCAGATTCAATGGGCCAAATCGCCTAATTCTGCTCCTATATCTTATGGTCTCATAGTCTAACTACCTGCAAATAGCTTTCTGGGCTATTGAAGTTCCTCAATGATTTTATTGTGAACAAAGCGGATGAGCTTAGAGCGTGGATCAGTACTTGGAGCAATGATGTGGTGGTCATTACAGAGACTTGATGGTGCAGGGGCAGGAATGGTTACTTCAAGTGCCGGGTATTAGATGTTCCAGGAAGGGCAGGGAGGGAGGCAAAAGAGGTGGGGGCGTGGCACTGTTGATCAGAGATAGTGTCATGAATGCAGAAAAGGTGGATGCCTTGGATGGATTGTCTACGGAGTCTCTGAGGGTGGAAGTTAGGAACAGGAAGGGGTCAATAACTTTACTGGGTGGTTTTTTTTATAGGCCACCCAATAGTAACGGGGATATCGAGGAGTAGATAGGAAAACAGATCCTGGAAAGGTGTAATAATAACAGAGTTGTCATGATGGGAGATTTTAATTTCCCAAATATTGATTGGCATCTCCCTCAAGTGAGGGGTTTAGATGGGATGGAGTTTGTTAGATGTGTTCAGGAAAGTTTCTTGACACAATATGTAGATAAGCCTATAAGAGGAGAGACTGTACTTGATTTGGTGTTAGGAAATGAACCTGGTCAGGTGTCAGATCTCTCAGTGGGAGAGCATTTTTGGAGATAGTGATCATAGTTCTATCTCCAATAAAATAGCATTGGAGAGAGATAGGAACAGACAAGTTAGAAAAATGTTTAATTGGAGTAAGGGGAATTGTGAGGCTATCAGGCAGGACATTGGAAGCTTAAATTGGGAACAGATGTTCTCAGGGAAAAGTGTGGAAGAAATGTGGCAAATGTTCAGGGGATATTTGTGTGGAGTTCTGCATAGGTACGTTCCAATGAGACAGGGAAGTTATGGTAGGGTACAGGATATAAAATTGGGCTGAGAAGTGGCAGATGGAGTTCATCCCAGATAAATGTGAAGTAGTTCAGTTTGGTAGGTCAAATATGATGGCAGAATATAGTATTAATGGTAAGACTCTTGGCAGTGTGGAGGATCAGAGGGATCTCGGGGTCTGAGTCCATAGACACTCAAAGCAGGTTCGCAGGTTGACTCTGTGGTTAAGAAGGTGTACAGTGTATTGGCCTTCATCAATCGTGGAATTGAATTTAGCAGCCGAGGGATAATGTTGCAGCTACATAGGACCCTGGTGAGACCCCACTTGGAGTACTGTGCTCAGTTCTGGTTGTCTAACTGCAGGAAGGATGTGGAAATCATAGAAAGGGTGCAGAGGAGATTTACAAGGATGTTGCCTGTATTGGGGAGCATGCCTTATGAGAATAGGTTGAGTGAACTTGGTCTTCTCTCCTTGGAGCAACAGAGGTTGACAGGTGACCTGATAAGGGCGTATAAGATGATGAGAGGCTTTGATCATGTGGAGAGTCAGAGGCTTTTTCCCAGGGCTGAAATGGTTGCCACAAGAGGGCACAGGTTTAAGGTACTGGGGAGTAGTTACAGAGGAGATGTCAGGGGTAAGTGTTTTACGCAGAGAGTGGTGTGTGTGGAATGGGCTGCTGGCAACAGAGGTAGAGGCTGATATGATGGTCTTTTAAGAGACTTTTAGATAGGTACCATGGAGCTTAGTAAAATAGAGGGCTATGGGTAAGCCTAGTAATTCGTAAGGTAGGAACATGTTTGGTACAACTTTGTGGGCCGAAGGGCCTGTATTGTGCTGTAGATTTTCTATGGTTCTATGCTTCTGACCCTCTCACCTCCCAAGCTCCCTTGTTCTGATGATTTGCGTGCTTCAATGCTTCAACTTCATGCTACTGGGAGATCGATCCCAGGGTTTGTGCATCAACAGGTGAATTCCCTTTTTCCCCAATCCATTCTCAGCTGAGAGTTTTCAGCACACCTGGGTGATATAGTCGCACAGTGGCTTTGAATGAATGAGAATCTGAAAACAGCAGCATCACTGGTTCAGTCTGAGATTTGTTTGAGAGCAGAGGATGATGCAAGAATTCCAGACTGGGAAAGCTGGGGCGGTCTGGGATGGAGATTATCTCGCAAGGTGTTGTCTGGGAATGGGAGTGGAGTTGACTGGGGAGAGAGTAGAAATTCTGAATTTCAGAATCAAAATCAGGTTTATTATGACAGGCATGTGTTGTGAAATTTGGTAATTTGGCAACAGCAGTACAATGCAATACAGGATAATATACAGTTGGCACTCCTTATCCGGGAATTCCGCATCCACAAATTCAACCAACCGCGACTCGCGAAAACCCTGAAGTGCTCTTCTAGCACTTGTTGTTCGTGTATGTACTGACTTTTTTTCTTGTCATTATTCCCTAAACAATGCAGTATAACAACTATTTTGCATAGCATTTACATTGTATTAGGTATTATAAGTAATCCGGAGATGATTTAAAGTATACGGAGGATGTGCGTGGGTTATCGTGAATCGGGATCAAAAAAAATCCAAAGTTCTCTTACTAAGTAAGTTGGAACAGGTATATCCGGAATTATTTAGCGTCAGTTAGTCAAACATTTGCATTCGTATGTAGTATATATTTTACTTTTCTATGCACATAAAACAATTAAGAACGTATGTTTCAGCACCGGGCTCGGGAAGTTCCCGAGTTCGATCTAGTGACAGATCACTATGGAATGCGCTCTCCACCGTGCCGGGTTGATGTGGAGGATCAAAAACCCAAAACCCAATAATTAAACCACTGCGTTGCTTAGTAATAATTGTAGCTTTCATCGGGGCACAGCCTTTCTCACTTTATCCTTTAAAATTGTTCCAATCGTTGACTGATGCTTTTCCAATGACCGATGGTGTTTCACATCTTTCGGATCGCTTTATTATTTCCACTTTATTTTCAATCATTATCGTGATTATTTTCGTGAACAGAAACACTGCGGATTCAAGTCTCTGCCGCTGGGTCCTGATGTCCACCGTATTGATGCAGGTTGAATAAGGGACTTGAGCATGCATGAATTTTGGTATCCGCGAGGGGTCCCGGAACCAACCCCTTGCGGATAAGGAGGGCCGACTGTGTAAAAAAAGTAAATCAATTACAGTAAGCATATATATGTATATTAAATTGATTTAAAAAGTGCAAAAACAGAAATAATATGTATTTAAAAAAGTGAGGTAGTGCTTATAGGTTCAATGACTATTTAGGAATCATATTACAGAGGGGAAGAAGCTGTTCCTGAATCACTGAGTGTGTATCTCCTTCCTGATGGTAACAGTGAGAAGAGGGCGTGTCCTGTGTGATGGCTGTCCTTAATGATGGATGTCACCTTTCTGAGACACTGCTTCTTGAAGATGTCTTGGATACTACGGAGGCTAGTACCCACAATGGAGCTGGCTAATTTTTCAAATTTCTGTTGCTTCTTTCACACATGCCAATAATAATAAACCTTATTCTAATTTTGTTTCTGACGTTCAGAACATTACTCTCTCCCTAAACTGCTCCACTCCCATTCCCAGACAACACCCTCCAAGACAATCTCCATCCCAGACTGCCCCAGCCTTCCCTCTCAGGAATTTTTCACCCGCTTTTATCTCATGGTATTGTATTCCTCCAAATACGAATAGCTGGGATAGACATCTTAGTATGGATGAAGGGTTTCGGCCCAAAATTTTGACTATTTATTCCCCACTATAGATGCTGCCTGACTCACTGAGTTCCTCCAACATTTTGTGAGTTGCTGAAGACTGGTGAAGACTTTATAATAGTAACTCATCTGTTGGAAAAAGTATGAATTGAGAACAGGGTGACAAAAAATTGTGTTTCTATGTACTTGTCAACATTCTTCATTAAGCAATCACTAAATTGTCTGCTCTTTCCAATGCTGTATATTTGTAGTTCTGTGGAACTGTGAATTCAGAAAATAAACTTTGTTTTATTTGTATGAATGTTGCATTACTCTTAGACAGTAAATCTTTGCAATTCATTGGAACTGAACCCCTGCCAACACCTCAATGTCTCTTTGTTTGGTTAGACAAGTTACCCTGTGCTTGCTGGAGTGAAACTGAGATATTTTGGATTATGAACCATTCTTTGCCTCTCGTGTGTTGCATAGCCAGACTGTCAGGTTTTGCTGTTTGTAATGGGCCATTGTCTTGAAGATTCTAATGTATGTTCAAAGTAAATTTATTATCAAAGTGCCTATGTCTCATCATATACAACTCTCAGAGTAATTTTCTTGTGTGCAAACTCAGTTATTCCATAGAATAATAATGTAACAGAATCCATTACTGAAGGTTTGACTCGGGCAGTAGTCTCCTGGTGATCCTCCCAGTAATAGATCAAAATACTTGTATGTACAGTATATATTTATCTGTCAAAGTACTGCATTTCCATTACCTGGTCAGTCATTAGGAGGTCATCGATGCTGAGATGCATCCCAGGATGCGCTGTGACATATCATCAGTGAGGTATCCTGGAATCATCGGGTATTTCAGGCCTTTCAATATCAGGCGCTCCAGCCCAAGCGACTCAGCCAGTGTTGATCAGACCCTGGCTTGTGTCCCAGAAGCATTAGGGTCACATCTCTTGATCCATAGCCATCTGGAGGCTCACTCGGCAGTCTCTGTGACAGTCCTGGTTCGGCTCTTTCCTTTGCAGCCCTCGTAATGCCAAGGAGAGGGTATGTTCTGCACAGCAAGCAGCCAGCAGGCAGCAGGCCTTTCCCTTCAGTGTTAAGATTTGACTTTTTCTGCATTACTTCCATTCCATCGAATCAAAGATCACCTTCATCCCTGGGATTCCAATACTTTCTTTCCAAATGTTTTACAAAATATACATTTTTACTTCACCCTTAATACAATTTTGCGCATTGATTTCTTCATGAACTTCATTAAAGATTAGGGACATCTTTTTAATAAGAAAAGCAGAACGTAAATGTAAATAGTTGCATTAGAAGTGCCTTATAATTTTCTTTGGCCTTCACTCTGTTCCACTAAATGTTTTCAGCGAGAGTTGTTTAAGACCAAAGCCTTGTGTAAATGGGGCTTTCTGTTGATGAATTCGCATGCACTATCGTGAACTCCAGAATAAAGCCTCATGTAAACAAATGGAAATCAGAAACTCATGATTCACCCTAGAGTCCACATACTTTGCACTCTCAGCCTTTTTGTATTCATCTGATTCAACAGTTTGTTTTAAGTAGAAACCCTTTCAAACATCACTTCCAGATGGTCCTGGAATTTGGGCAAACAACAGGAATTCCAGCTGTGATATTAGGTCCTCAGTGCAGCACAGCCCCTGTTTTCGAGCAGTTGTGAATGTGGCTTGTACTTTGAATAGCAAGCCACTCATAATGTTACTGTTGCTCTCAAAGTGGGATATAAATATTTCTTCTTCTTCAGGAAGCTATGTTTTGAATATTTACTTGCTCTTCTTTGACAGAGTATTCAAAGATGGCAAAATACAACATGCTTTATTGGCAACTTCAAGGTGTCTTCCATTTGTGAAAATGGTTGACAACTTTTACTGGAACTTACTTAGACAAAGGTGTATCTATACAAAGAACCACCCGCCTCAGTTATTTCCAAGTGTTTCTACAGAGATGAACCTGACCAAGACAGTACTGCCACCTATTGTCTCTTATTAAAAAGTTGCATCATGGAACCAAATACATGGATGCTTTTGTTTAGATTTCTCTGTTCCCTGATTGCTGTCCAAGTAAATATACTGAATGAAATATAGAATTACACGGGTCAGGACTGTTCCACTTGCAGCCCATTGTTTTTATTCACTTACCACAGCTAGGATGACAGTGAAGGTAAAAATGCAAGTGACTGCAGTTGTTGGGATCTGGAGCAAAAAGACCAACTGCTAGCAAAACTCATCAGGTCAGGAAATGGCGGAGGCAAAGAAGTAAACGACATTTCAATTCAAGTCCTGATAGGAGGTCTCAACCTAAAATTGGAATTATTTCTTTGCCTCTGCAGGTAGTGCCTGACCCACTGAGTTCCTCCTGCAAAATGGAGGCACAAAAGAGTGCAGATGCTGGAATCTGGTACAACACACAAAAAGCTCGAGGAACTCAGTAGGTCAGGCGGCATCTAAGGAGGGAAATGGACAGTTGGCAGTTAGAGCTGAGACGCTGAGTTCCTCCAGCAGTTGGCTTTTATTTTGCTGCCAACAAAAGTGCTGATTAAAAGGCACAATTTAAATTAATGATTTAGTAGAATGTGTTATGCATAATCCATTTAACATGGTACTGTTAAGAGAGTTTGAGCTATAGATTTAAATGAACTTTGACAGTTCTACAAATTATTAGTTTGCAAAAAGCAATGGGTGTGTTTTGTTTATCATTCTCTGAGTATTATTATTTCAGCTACATCAGCACACAGAGAAAAAAACAAATTAAATTGCTTCTGAGCTTCAGAGAAAGATTCCAGGATTTATTACACTGGACAACAAAGATCTTGCTTCCTGAATGTTTTTGGGTGTATCTTATTATGGACTTTGGGCTACTGATCATGAAACTCACAATGAACTTCCCCTATCTCATGCATTTTTTAAAAATCGCCTATATTTGTAATTTCAATTCGTAATGTAAGTCAAATGTTGCCCACAACGTAAACTAAGATTTTCTCTCTTGTCCAGGCATACTTGGGCATACTTTGGCAGGGTGGATGCTGCATGACAGGACAGTTTTTAAAGGCTTTAAAAAGATCATACGCACATTGTTCTATGCATTGCGTTTACATTTATATCGGTTTGCGATCAAGCCCTACATGCATAGTATATTGTGTGTACTCCTTATAATAAAGCAATTGTATTTTCAGGAGTAGTTGTGATAGGAAAATGTCTTGCCAATGTTGCAACAGCTTGTGATACTTAATGTTATATCTGTAGGAAGTAAACGCTTAAATCTCGAAGACTGAGCATGAGATGAGCTCTACTTTGGGTGTAAAATTGGGGACCAAGACAAAGCCTGGACTCTTCACATTTGTTGTGCAACATGTGCTGTTGATCTTAGAGCAAACATGAGGAAATCTGCAGATGCTGGAAATTCAAACAACAACACACACAAAATGCTGGTGGAACACAACAGGCCAGGCAGCATCTATAGGGAGAAGCACTGTCGACGTTTTGAGCCGAGACCCTTCGTCAGGACTAACCGAAAGGAAAGATAGTAAGAGATTCGAAAGTAGTTGTAGGAGGGGAAAATGCGAAATGATAGGAGAAGACCGGAAGGGGGTGGGATGAAGCTTAAGAGCTGGAAAGATGATTGGCGAAAGTGATACAGAGCTGGAGAAGGGAAAGGATCATGGGACGGGAGGCCTCGGGAGAAAGAAAAGTGGGGGGAACACCAGAGGGAGATGGAGAACAGGCAAACAACTAAATATGTCAGGGATGGGGTAAGAAGGGGAGGAGGGGCATTAACGGAAGTTAGAGAAGTCAATGTACCTGCCATCAGGTAACGGAAGTTAGAGAATCCTTTCCCTTCTCCAGCTCTGTATCACTTTTGCCAATCATCTTTCCAGCTCTTAGCTTCATCCCACCCCCTCCGGTCTTCTCCTATCATTTCGCATTTCCTCCTTCCCCCACTACTTTCAAATCTCTTACTACCTTTCCTTTCAGTTAGTCCTGACGAAGGGTCTCGGCCCGAAACATCGACAGCGCTTCTTGCTATAGATGCTGCCTGGCCTGCCACGAGCATTTTGTGTGTGTTGCTGTTGATCTTAGAGCTTGGCTCAGAGGTACTCAGAAGTCTATGCCATTCACTGTTCAGACGTTATAGCAAAAGCAGACAGATCGTGTGACAGACTGCTACTTCGGTATGATCAGTGTGTCTGGTTTCCCTAATAAAACAAGAAATCTATTGAAAATCCCAATCTCTCTTCAGCCATGAGACCTGTGCCACATGACGATAGTCTGCCAGTACCAAAGGCTCCAGAGACATGGAGTCTATAGAAAAGCGGATGAAGTGGCTATGATGCCTGAATCAGGAGTGGAAAATGACAATGATACTGATACACATTTTGAACCCTTTATGTTTTTGAACGCTTCATCTGATAACTCAGTCAGAGTTAAGAGACCTGGTCAGAGACTTCGGTTTGCTAGAAGCAAAAGCAGAATTACTGGGTTCAAGATGGCAATGATGGAATCTGCTGTCACTAAGCACAAAGATTACTGTGAAAGATTTGACATTTGAGACAAATGCTTCCCAAAATAACTGATACCAAGATTAAGGAAGGCATTTTTGTTGGTCCACAAGTCATCATTGACAGGCAATTGGAAGAACTTCAAGTGACACCGGAGAAAATCACATGGAAGGCATTCAATGATGTTGTTGAAAATTTTCTCAGCAACTACAAAGCACCAGACTAGGTGCAGCTGGTTGACAATATGCTTCAAGCATTGAAAACCATGAATATTAACCTGTCACCAAAGATTAATTTTCTACATTCCCGTTTAGGTTTCTTCCCTGAAAACCTAGGTGCTGTCATTGACAAGCTTGGTGAAAGATTTCATCAGGACATTGTGGTTATGGAGAAATGTTAGCAGGGCAACTAGAATCTGTCAATGTTGGCCGATTATTGTTGGGCACTTAAGCAAGAAGCTTCAGATACTGAGTACAAATGAAACTCATTAACAAAACATTTTTAGCTTAGTTTAGCTATTGCAAAGTGTCAGCACCATTTTGCAATTTAATGCATTATATTCAATAGAAGTTCATTACTTTTTTCTCCAAATTCCTATGTGATAAAGTAGTCTAAAATTATATTTGTGTTCAGCTTCAAGTGGTCTATTATAACCACAAAAAATTCTGGCACTTTCGAAAAAATTTGCTGTCTGGTGTTATTTGTAAGGGGATGTCTTCTTATCTAAGAAATCTACTGTCTAATATTGACTAGAGTGAGTATTACCTCTTGAAGACATTATCTGCTGTTGTGTATTTAATGCTTCAGTAATATTTGAGTAATATTGTAAATATGTAGTCTGATTAAGCATGTTTGTTTATACAACATACAAAATATGTGAACGACATTCGTTGTCATGCTACCACATCAAACTATGCATCTTGCTAATGTAAAGAACAAACCAAGCCCCATTCTCTGTTGAGCTCCAGTCTTTCCCCTTCAATTAGCTTTTAATGTTTTGCAGTTTAAAAAAAACAGTGGCAACAAGGAAGCTTTAAACAAACCCAAGATGGCTACCTATCTGTTGAAGTGTAGCCGAAACATTTAAGTTTTAAGAAAAGCACAGCGAGAAACAGTCAAGTAGAAAAAAATGCAGCACAGCACATGCTTCTCCACAAGGGGAGAAAATGTTCGTGCTCTAAAAAAGTGGCAGAAAATGGACAAATTTACAGGTTCACAAACAGTAAGTGCAGGGTGATATTCATTATTTAATGAAAAGAGCAGAAATGGCTGGCCGCACCAGAAAGAGTGACACATTTGATCACACAACAGGTAACCGGATATTATATACTGAGCGGATTGAGCAGTATTTTAAAGCAAATGAAATAACCAATGAGAAACAAGTAACAATTTTGTTAAGTGCATTGGGTGAAAAAGCATATAGTGTGCGTTGGAATTGACTGCTCCATTCAAACCAGCCAAAATGAGCTTTGCTGTCATCATGGAAATAATGCATGAACATTTAGAACCAAAGCCATTGTTGATTGCAGAACACTTTATATTTCATAACCACAATCAAAAGGAAGGGAAGTCCATTTCAGCTTATATGAATGAATTAAAGAGATTGTCTGAACATTGTCAGATCAATGATGGGCAAAACAGTGCACTGAGAGATTGTTTAGTTTGTGGAAACTTACAAGAAAACATTCAAAAACAGCTCCTAACTGAGGCATATCTTACAGTTAAGTTACCAGTTGAAGTAGCTGTGTCAACAGAAACAGCAGACAAGTTGCAGACAGAAATGAAACTGAGCGCAAACAAAATTGCAACGTCTAAACAGAAACCTGCCTGGCTGAACAAATTGTGTTAACTTTGTGGCAGAGGCTCGCATACACCAGACCAATGCAAATTTAAAGTCAAAATGTAGGAAATGCAACAAAGTAGGGCATATTAGAGGAAAAGGGGGATATTAGAGGAAGGTTTTTCACTCAGAGAGTGGTTGGTGCGTGGAATGCACTGTCTGAGGCAGTGGTGGAGGCAGACACACCAGTGAAGTTTAAGAGACTACCAAACAGGTATATGGAGGAATTTAAGGTGGGGGTTATATGTGAGGCAGGGTTTGAGGGTCAGCACAACATTGTGGGCCGAAGGGCCTGTAATGTGCTGTACTATTCTATGTTCTATATACAAACAGCGTGTCATGCAGACAAAAATAAATGGACTGCACAGCGAAGAAAAAAGGATGTCAAGTTGCAGTTTCAAAAAGAGTACTAATCTGCATGCTGTTGATGAAAACTCTGATGATGATGTGTGTGAAAAGACTGAGCAGTCTTGAGATTTACAGTGTGAAAACTAACAATAGACAAACAATATGGCTTACACCAGAAGTGAATGGCAAATTAATTAATTAGTTTGATTAGTTTGAACAGCATTTCAAAGATGCTAAACTGAAGCCTGCGGATATCTAAGTAAGAACTTGTACTAGAGAAAAGATAACTCCTGTGGGAATGGCATTTGTCATAGTGAAATACAACTGGTTCATGATGGTGCTGGGGAAACACAGCAATGACTTGCTGGCAGCAAACAATCACTAACTACTTTATTAATCACACTTTACGCTACAAGGATCGCTGAAATCAATAGCTTGCAACTTCTCTTTCAGAGCTGAGCCTTTGAACTGCCTGTACGACCTAGCATCTTTACAGAGTGAACTAAAGTCTCAAAGGTGCACGATGATTGTGGCATGTCGAGTGCTGGCCGAATTCAGGATGTGGGGTCTGAGTCCGAGAGTGTGGAATGAGCCAATGTCTGGCCTGGATTGGATGGTGATTTGAAAGGGCAGAACTGAGGCCAGGCAGAGTTGATGTGATGGAACCTGGGCCTGAGAACAAGGAAAAAATCCGATGTTGGATCAATTTAAGGACCGGGCCAGATTGGAAACGGCAGGTATGGGCCAAATTGAGCCAGCAGGGCTCAGGCCTGAGAGCGTATCGAAGCAGCAGGACCTGGGTCCAGGAGTGAGTTACAACCGAGGTTAGGCCAGTTTAAACACTGAACCAAAATGGGAAGGCTGGGTGCAAGCTGAATTAAGGCAGTGGGGCCCAGACGCTTAAGCGCATCGAAGCAGCAGGGCCCAGTCCAAGGGCAAGGAATGACTTAAGGTTTGGCTGATTTAAGTGCTGGGCCAGATTGGAAAGGTCAGGGTGTCAGGGCCAGAGGCAATAGACAGGCTGCTGTTCAGCTTACTGCTCCATGAGATTTACTTGTCTCTGTGCTGATCTGAGGCTCTGAGCTGCAACTAATGGGCTCCTGGACTGGCTTAAATGACGATGGGCTTCTTGGCTGTGGACTCACTTTCATGTACTTCAGTTCTGAATGCTATTTGCTTACTTTTATTGTTTGCAGGATATGTTTTTTTCTGTATATTGGGTCTTTGATGGTCTTTTTTTAATGGGTTCTATTGGGTTTCTTTGTTTTGTGGCTCCCTGTAAGGAGATGAATCTCAAGGTTATATATAGTATACATACATTGATAATAAATGGTCTTTGAACTTTCAACAATCAGCAAGTCACATTGGGCTTGTTGGGTTATGAGTAACAGGCAACTACAACTTGATTGGAAATCCATCCATGATTTGTATGCTACGTCTCTGTGACAGAGTCAACAGAAAGGGGAAATTAAGAATGGTACAGGATGATGCCACAACAGTCTTCATGCTGCTCATTATCAACTGTTGCCTAACAGAGGGCAAACAGATGATGCTGCCAACTTCTACACCTCTGGTTGGAAAGCATATTGGACCAAGGAGGGACTATGCTGCTCAGAGGAATCGTGGAAGTGACAAAAGTGGTCGGACTACAACAGTTTTGTAGGCAGCATATCTGAAAAAGCTTCTAATATGTTAATCAGCTAGTTATTTGCGAAATGTGGCTTGATTTGCAGCCAGAAGAGAGCTCAAGGAGCTTCAGGAAAGTTGCAGGCATTCGGCTTTTGTGAGTATAAAGAACCGGAACCTACTCTGTATGATTAAGGTTATTGCGTGAACTTCAAGTGGGAGACAAAAAGCTGCTGGTAAAAGTAGATGCCAAGACAGAAGCCCTGCTGGATAAATGGAAGGCCAAAAAGAAGGGAGTTAATGGAGATCTGAAAATAGATGGTTCATTAGATAATGTTGTGGATGAGGAAACTGAGAGGAGAGATCAGATCATAAAGAGATCATTAGAAGGATTAATAATTCTCCAGTGACCTAAACGCACCTTACCAAGAAGAAAAAGGAAGAGGAGAGGTACAAATGTTATTTCCATAAGTGCTATTGAAATCCGAAGATAAAAGAGGCATAATTTCTTGAGAAATCAGTAAATTCAGAGTTACTCTCAAGAAACTAGAAGAATGAAAAGGAAGGTGAGAAAAAGAAAGACAAGAAGTTGAAAAGGAGAGAAGAGATAGAGAGGAAGCACATGAGTGGAATCAAGATGGTAAGCAAGATGATTATTGGGATCATGAAAGAACTAAGGATAAGGAAAGGGGGCAAGAGCAGGATAAAGAAAGAGAAATAGGTTGGGAAGATATATAAAGAACGCCGCCTTAAGAAGCGGGCAGCTTCGTTTGCGGGCAGCGGAGTGAGCCGGGCGCAGAGTGTAGGGCTTGGGAGTGAGCCGGGCGCAGAGTGTAGGGCTTGGGAGTGAGCCGGGCGCAGAGTGTAGGGCTTGGGAGTGAGCCGGGCGCAGAGTGTAGGGCTTGGGAGTGCGCCGGGCGCAGAGTGTAGGGCTTGGGAGTGAGCCGGGCGCAGAGTGTAGGGCTTGGGAGTGAGCCGGGCGCAGAGTGTAGGGCTTGGGAGTGAGCCGGGCGCAGAGTGTAGGGTTTGGGAGTGGGCCGGGCGCAGAGTGTAGGGCTTGGGAGTGAGCCGGGCGCAGAGTGTAGGGCTTGGGCTCAGGGGGCTTAGGCGGAAGAGGGCACAGTAGGCTTATCTTTTAGTTCTTGTATTTTCAGTTATTTGGGAGGTATGAGTGTGAGGGCAGCTTGTTGTTCTCGGTGTCGGATGTGGGAGATCCTGGAGTCTCCGAGCCTCCCGGACGTCCACATCTGCGCCAGGTGCGCCGAACTGCAGCTCCTGAGGGACCGAGTTAGGGAACTGGAGCTGCAGCTCGATGACCTTCGCCTGGTCAGGGAGAGTGAGGAGGTGATAGAGAGGAGTTACAGGCAGGTGGTCACTCTGGGACCACGGGAAGCAGATAGGTGGGTTACAGTCAGGAAGGGAAAGAGGCAGGTACTAGAGAGTACCCCAGTGGCTGTACCCCTTGACAATAAGTACTCATGTTTGAGTACTGTTGGGGGGGACAGCCTACCTGGTGGGAGTGACAGTGGCCGAGCCTCCGGCACAGAGGACGGCCCTGTAGCTCAGAAGGGTAGGGTGAGAAGAAAGAGGTCCATAGTAATAGGGGACTCAATAGTCAGGGGCTCAGACAGGCGTTTCTGTGGAGGTGACCGGGAGTCCCGGATGGTAATTTGCCTCCCTGGTGCCAGGGTTCGGGACGTTTCTGATCGCGTCCAAGATATCCTGAAGTGGGAGGGTGAAGAGCCAGAGGTCGTGGTACATGTAGGTACCAATGACATAGGAAGGAAAGGGGAAAAGGTCCTGAAACGAGAGTATAGGGAGTTAGGAAGGCAGTTAAGAAGAAGGACCGCAAAGGTAGTAATCTCGGGATTACTGCCTGTGCCACGTGACAGTGAGAGTAGGAATAGAATTAGGTGGAGGATGAATGCGTGGCTGTGGGATTGGAGCAGGGGACAGGGATTCAAGTTTCTGGATCATTGGGACCTCTTCTGGGGCAGGAGTGACCTGTTCAAGAAGGACGGGTTACACTTGAATCGTGGGGGGACCAATATCCTAGCGGGGAGGCTTGCTAGGGCTACAGGGCGGACTTTAAACTAGTAAGATGGGGGGGGCGGGAGACTATTTGAGGAGACTATGGGAGAGGAGGTTAGTTCACCAGTGGAGCAAGTAAATAGACTGTGTGTGAGGGAGGAAAGGCAGGTGATGGAGAAGGGATGCGCTCAGCCCGAAGATGTAGGGGAGAAGAAAGAAAAGGATAATAAATTTGAATGCATTGTTAGGGATGGAAAGAGAGGAGGAGATGGAGAGTATCTTAAATGTATCTATTTTAATGCTAGGAGCATTGTAAGAAAGGTGGATGAGCTTAAAGCGTGGATTGATACCTGGAATTATGATGTTGTATCTATTAGTGAAACATGGTTGCAGGAAGGATGTGATTGGCAACTAAATATTCCTGGATTTAGTTGCTTCAGGTGTGATAGAGTAGGAGGGGCCAGAGGAGGAGGTGTTGCATTGCTTGTCTGAGAAAATCTTATGGCGGTGCTTTGGAAGGATAGATTAGAGAGCTCCTCTAGGGAGGCCATTTGGGTGGAATTGAAGAATGGGAAAGGTGCAGTAACACTGATAGGAGTGTATTATAGGCCACCTAATGGGGCGCGTGAGTTGGAAGAGCAAATGTGTAAGGAGATAGCAGATATTTGTAGTAAACACAAGGTGGTGATTGTGGGAGATTTTAATTTTCCACACGTAGACTGGGAAGCTCAATCTGTAAAAGGGCTGGATGGTTTAGAGTTTGTGAAATGTGTGCAGGATAGTTTTTTGCAACAATACATAGAAGTACCGACTAGAGTTGGGGCAGTGTTGGATCTCCTGTTAGGGAATGCGATAGGTCAGCTGACAGATGTATGTGTTGGGGAGCACTTCGGGTCCAGTGATCACAATAGCATTAGCTTCAATATAATTATGGAGAAGGACAGGACTGGACCTAGAGTTGAGATTTTTGATTGGAGAAAGGCTAACTTTGAGGGGATGCGAAGGGATTTAGAGAGAGTGGATTGGGTCAAGTTGTTTTATGGGAAGGATGTAACAGAGAAATGGAGGTCATTTAAGGGTGAAATTATGAGGGTACAGAATCTTTATGTTCCTGTTAGGGTGAAAGGAAAGGTTAAAGGTTTGAGAGCACCATGGTTTTCAAGGGATATTAGAAATTTGGTTCAGAAAAAGAGGGGTGTCTACAATAGATATAGGCAGCATGGAATAAAGGAATTGCTTGAGGAATATAAAGAATGTAAAAGGAATCTTAAGAAAGAGATTAGAAAAGCTAAAAGAAGATACGAGGTTGGTTTGGCAAATAAGGTGAAAGTAAATCCGAAAGGTTTCTACAGTTACATTAAAAGCAAGAGGATAGTGAGGGATAAAATTGGCCCCTTAGAGAATCAGAGTGGTCAGCTATGTGTGGAACCGAAGGAGATGGGAGAGATTTTGAATGATTTCTTCTCTTCGGTATTCACTAAGGAGAAGGATATTGAATTGTCTAAGGTGTGGGAAAC
This sequence comes from Hypanus sabinus, assembly GCF_030144855.1. Taxonomy (NCBI): domain Eukaryota; kingdom Metazoa; phylum Chordata; class Chondrichthyes; order Myliobatiformes; family Dasyatidae; genus Hypanus; species Hypanus sabinus. The sequence continues at coordinate 48,980,650 of NC_082711.1, read as the reverse complement.
AAGTAAGGAAGTTATGGAACCTATGACAATTAAAGAGGTGGAGGTACTGGCGCTTTTAAGAAATTTAAAAGTGGATAAATCTCCGGGTCCTGACAGGATATTCCCCAGGACCTTGAGGGAAGTTTGTGTAGAAATAGCAGGAGCTCTGACGGAGATCTTTAATATGTCATTAGAAACGGGGATTGTGCCGGAGGATTGGCGTGTTGCTCATGTGGTTCCATTGTTTAAAAAGGGTTCTAGAAGGAAGCCTAGCAATTATAGACCTGTCAGTTTGACATCAGTGGTGGGTAAATTAATGGAAAGTATTCTTAGAGATAGTATTTATAATTATCTGGATAGACGGGATCTGATTAGAAGTAGCCAGCATGGATTTGTGTGTGGAAGGTCATGTTTGACAAACCTTATCGAATTTTTTGAAGAAGTTACGAGGAATGTTGACGAGGGTAAGGCAGTGGATGTAGTCTATATGGACTTCAGCAAAGCCTTTGACAAAGTTCCACATGGAAGGTTAGTTAAGAAGGTTCAGTCGTTAGGTATTAATGCTGGAGTAATAAAATGGATTCAACAGTGGCTCGATGGGAGATGCCAGAGAGTAGTGGTGGATAATTGTTTATCGGGATGGAGGCCGGTGACTAGCGGGGTGCCTCAGGGATCTGTTTTGGGCCCAGTGTTGTTTGTAATATACATAAATGATCTGGATGATGGGGTGGTAAATTGGATTAGTAAGTATGCCGATGATACTAAGGTTGGAGGTGTTGTGGATAATGAGGTGGATTTTCAAAGCTTGCAGGGAGATTTATGCCGGTTAGAAGAATGGGCTGAATGTTGGCAGATGGAGTTTAATGCTGAGAAGTGTGAGGTTCTACATTTTGGCATGAATAATCCAAATAGAACATACAGAGTAAATGGTAGGGCAATGAGGAATGCAGAGGAACAGAGAGATCTAGGAATAACAGTGCATAGTTCCCTGAAAGTGGAGTCTCATGTAGATAGGGTGGTGAAGAGGGCTTTTGGAACGCTGGCCTTTATAAATCAAAGCATTGAGTACAGAAGTTGGGATGTAATGCTAAAGTTGTACAAGGCATTGGTAAGGCCAAATTTGGAATATTGTGTGCAGTTCTGGTCACCGAATTATAGGAAAGATATCAATAAATTAGAGAGAGTGCAGAGACGATTTACTAGGATGTTACCTGGGTTTCAGCAATTAAGTTACAGAGAAAGGTTGAACAAGTTAGGTCTCTATTCATTGGAGCGTAGAAGGTTGAGGGGGGATTTGATCGAGGTATTTAAAATTTTGAGAGGGATAGATAGAGTTGACGTGAACAGGCTGTTTCCATTGAGAGTAGGGGAGATTCAAACTAGAGGACATGATTTGAGAGTTAGGGGGCAGAAGCTTAAGGGAAACACGAAGGGGTATTTCTTTACTCAAAGAGTGATAGCTGTGTGGAATGAGCTTCCTGTAGAAGTAGTAGAGGCCAGTTCAGTTGTGTCATTTAAGGTAAAATTGGATAGGTATATGGACAGGAAAGGAGTGGAGGGTTATGGGCTGAGTGCGGGTAGGTGGGACTAGGTGAGATTAAGGGTTCGGCACGGACTAGGAGGGCCAAGATGGCCTGTTTCCGTGCTGTGATTGTTATATGGTTATATGGACTGGGAGAGAAACAAGGATCAAAATAAATCCAGAGAGGAAAGCCAAGAAAAGGAATAGAAAGGTGTCCAGAGCCATCAGAACATCTTCTTGCAGTGTCAGAGTCGACTCCAACAAACACTACAGAGGAGGTCCCACATCCTGAGCCACAGGTCTCACCTGCTGAGAGTGACTCCCCCTTACCAGGAAAGGTATTATCCCGCAAGAGTAAGAAATCTTCCACAACGATTACATCTTTACACCTGAATGGGCAATTTAAAATTTACTAATCTGTAGGTGTCCATATCGTAGTTGTATTATATAGTATACTGTGAGTATGTATGTGTGTACACACACACACACACACATACACACACACACACACATACACACACACACACACACACACACACACACACACACACACACACACACACACACACACACACACACACACACACACATACACACACACACACATATATACATGAGTTCTTGATGATCGGCCTGGACCAGTATGATTACATGTTTTCTGACTTGATCTATACCTGTCTTCCTCCATATCCATCAGTATGTGCATCCTTTCCCACTACACATTCCATATGAACACCTTCCCACCTGCAAAGGATTCCACTGCACTTTCCACATGAAGCAGCAATTCATTTCCTCTTCCAAATTAACACATTGTACTCAGTGCTCATGATGTAGAATTCTTCATGTCAGAGAAATCCTGTATGACTCCTAAGCTCTTCTTTTGTACTTCTGACTCCACAGTAGCTTCTTCCTGTGTACTACAGACTTCCCAATAGTGTCTGGGACATTGAGGAACAGATATGCAGGCAGGTTGAGGAAAGCTGTAAAAACAATGGGATTTAAATGACAAACAAGAGAAAACCTGTAGTTGCTGGAAATCCAAGCATCAGGCACAAAATACTGGAGGAGCTCAGCAGGCCAGGCAGCATCTACGGAAAAGAGTATAGTCGACGTTTCGGGCCAAGACCCTTCAACAGGACTGGAGGAAAAAGATGAGGAGTAGATTTAAAAAGTCAATATGATTTTTGTCATGGGGAATTCAACATTCCTAATATAAATTGGAACTTACTTAGTGCAGAAGGTTTAGATGGGGCAAAATTTGTTAGATGCATCTTGGAGGGTTTTTTAAATCAATATGTAGATCAGCATGAGGAGGGGCTGTACTGGACTTGATGTTGGGTAATGACCCTGGCCAGGTGACCAAGTTTACAGTGGGTGACCAGTTAGAGAACAGTGATCACAACTCTCTAAATCTTCAGATGGCAAATGATAAGGATAAGTATGGACCTTGTGGGAATGTTTTAAGTTGGTGTAGGACAAATTACAAGAGCTTTCGGCAGGAGCTGGAGAAAGTTAATTGGAAGCAGCTGTTTTTGGGTAAGTCTGCATCTGACACATGGAGATTAATTTAAAGATCAATTGCACAGAGTACAAGGCAGGTACATTCCAGGAAAAAGGAAGGACAAGGATGGCAAGGTAAGAGAATGTTGGATATTAAGAGATGTGAGAAATTTAGTCAAGAAGGAAAAGGAAAGTATGTAAAGCCTTGGAAGCTAGTATCAAACAAAGCACTTGAGGATAATGAAGAAGCCAGAAAAGACCTCAAGAAGGGAATTAGATAAAACAGGAGGGGCGTGAAAAATCCTCGGCAAACAGGATTAAAGAGAATCCCAAGGCAAACAAGGGCAAGAGGATAATTAGGGAGAGGGTAGGACCTCTCAAGTATAAATGGGGAGGGGAACATTGCTTGGATGCGGAGGATGCGGGTGAAGTGTTTAATGAGTACTTTACATCAGTTTTTGCCTGCAGGACTGGCAAGTATCTAATGTAGTTCCATTATACAAGACGGAACTGGTGATAATACTGGAAACTATAGAACAGTGAGTCTCATATCAGTGATGGAAAAGTTACTGGTGAGAATACTTCGGGACCGGATTTATGAGCATTTGGAAAACCATGGCCTAATGCTTAATTAGGAAGAGCCAGTGAAGCTTTGTGCGGTGCAAATCGAATCTTACTAATTTGATTGAGTTTTTTGATGAGGTGACAAGGGTGATTGATGAAGATAGAGATGTGGATGTCATTTACATGGATTTTAGTAAGGCATTTGACAAAGTCCCTCATGGGAGGCTCATCCAGAAGATTAAGATAGGTAGGATCCATGGTGAATTGGCTGTTTGGATTCAAAACTGACTTTCCCATTGAAGACAGAAGGTGGTGGTCAAAGGGACTTATCGTATCTTGAGGACTATGTTCAGTGGTGTTCCACAGGGATCTGTACAGGACCTCAGCTCTTTGTGATGTGTTGGAATGACATGGATAAAAATGTAGATGAGTAGGTTAGTAAGTTTGCAGATGATATGAAGATTGCCTAGAATATGCTGTTCGGGGTGTGGTAGAGGCAGATACGTACATTAGAGATTGTTAAGAGATGTTTAGGTAGGTACATGAATTTGTGGAAAATGGGAGAATATGGACATTGTGTAAGCGGAGAAGATTATTTTAGCAGCCAATTGATTTCTAAGTTATTTGGCTTGGCACAGCATTGTAGGCTGAAGGGCCAATTCCTGCCCTGTACTGTTCTATGTTCTCATTCCCTCTTCTTAAAGAGTTGTATTCCTACGTTCTTTTTATGTGCTTTGTTGAAAGTCGGGTAGAAGTATCCATTGAAGGAAATAGAAAAGTTCTAATGATTGCCAGAGGTATGCTGCTGCTTGACAAATTGTTCTTAATGTAAGCAAGAAGATCAACTGTTGTTGGAATTGAGGGAAATTATGAAATACTCATTCAACTTTCACTCTTTTTCTTCCACCCTTGCTTTCTACCTATTCCTCTCTGCCAACTCCACTGATACTAGCATATCAAAATTTTATTGCTTATTGATTTTTAATATTTCTTATTGTAACTCATAGCACTGCAAAACAACAAATTTCGCACACATGTTAGTGAAAATAAATCTTATTCTAATCTTCAGCAGCATCTCAATGAACTCTTCAACTATTAAGATGGCCAAAGGCCACTTCACTGACATCAGATTGTTTGCTATCATTTTATTCTGCTGTTCTTTTGTAAATTCAGAGAACTCTCAATATAAACAGTCCCAGCTAACCATGACCTGTTAATTCTACACTTGCTAAAAAAAAGTGTTTGAACTGTTCTTTTCAAGAATATGTTTACTGTAGCATTTCTTCATCCTGCTGTGAGGCAAGTCCATAAATACATTAAGTCATGAGGAGTAGAGCTTGCTTATGATCTCCAGTCTCACCGCAGGAAAATTGATCTATTCCTTGCTCTATGATCTCAACTGAACTTGAATCTACACCATCTATGTCCTGCATTATGTCATACTGAATTTCCGATGCTCAGATTACACCAGTTTTAACCGTGGGCTTCTCATAGCTGTTGGATCTTGACCCAGGATGTCGACTTGTCTCCACAGATGTTGCTTGACATCTGAGTTCTTCCATTGTTTTGTTTTTTGTTCCAGATTCCAGCATATGAAGTCTCTTTTGTCCATCAATTTTCTCAAAGAAAGAATTGATTCATATTTCACTTTGAATGCTCTCTGATCTTGAACATCGAAGAAAATATTGTATGGAATTATTCAACGCATAATAGTTAGTGCAATCACTTTACAACAGCAGCAATCATTGATTGGCGTTTGATCCCTACTGCTGTCTAATCAGGAGTTTGTACATTCTCTGTGTGACCACATGTGTTTCCTCCCACATTTCAAAGACATGTGGTGACCCACTTTCCAGCGCACTCGAACTGGCCCACAAAATGGCGAGCACCGGCAGAGAGGCCAGCCCCAAAAAGGGCGCCAGGCCTTCTTCACCAACAAGGGGAAAAGCCTGCGCGCGAGAAGGGACTGTGAATATGTGCCCCTTACAGAAACGGGAAAGCTTAAAAGCGAGGGCGCGAAGTTTGAAAAAATCTTTTACGCAACTGCAACTCACCATCTGCGTGTCGTTATTCCAACGCTGTGTGTAGCACACCGCTACAGACATACGGTTAGAGTTACTGAGTTGTGGACATGCTGTGGTGACACTTGTGAGCTGTCCCTGGAAACATCTTGCACAATGATGCAAATGATGCATTTCATTGTATGCTTCGATGTACATGTGACAAATAAAGCTAATCTTTATTTGTATATAATTTTTGTTTGCATGATGCCCATATCAGGGAATTAATATTTGTTTCATTTAAATCCATCCATCTGTAAATACTTCTCATTCATTGCTGATATATAATCCAGTCAGTTCTCAACGTTTTCTAATTCACATGGATGTTTGTTGTATCTGCTGATTTGTCTGACATTAGTGTTAAATTTTCCCATCACTGGTTTGATTATCCAGTCTCTGCCCTACACCAAGAAAATTGAAATTCTTTACCTTTCAATTTCCTTGTCTCGCTTTCATCTCTTAAACAGGCCCAGAAACTCATGTTTTACCAATCTCGTTTTCATTCGCCAGTCTCTGATACCAGCCTCCAACACTGTGATTCTTTAAAACACTGCCTTCCTTGAATGCTTTCCTTGTGTCTCAGGGACAAGAGCAGGAAATTGTATTCAAGGAACAGTCTAACCAAGGTTCTGAACAGATTAATCTTAATTTCCTCTATTATTTTACTTAGTAAATTCCACATTCCTGCACCTTTGATTGATTTAAAGCCACCTATGGTTAAACAATACAGAGTGAGAAGATTGGGCTCACTACGCGTTAAGGATTTAATTGGCAAGTTACAAGGGCCAAATTATATTGGATATGTCCAAGTGGTGGAATGGACTCCAGGAGATAAAATATCAAAGCTGAAGTGTGTCAAAAATGAGAAATAAAGATAGGGGTGGGCAGAGGGGAAAGTTATGAAATTAATGTCAGATAGGGGTAAATGGGACTATTGATAAATGGCATGGATGCAAGGGCCAAAGACCCTGTTTTGGTGCTGTGTCTCTGTCTTTAAATTTCAGTAAGCAGACAAATATAGTAGCTGAGAAAATACAATGTAGAGTTCTGATCAGCTCTGGCATTTAGTTATCCTTTTGTACTGTAATTAAAATATTAATCTTCCTGTTTACTAAATGTTATCCTTTCAAAGAATACTATCACAAGTACACATGACCAACTGTAGCATCCCTATGAAGGTGATGTCACTCGCTCTGCAGACTTCCCATGGCAAAAAAACACTCTTAAACTCTTAAACACATGACAATCAGAAAACTGTGGAAAATTTGCAATGCAAGAAGAGGCCCTTCAGCCAATCACATTGGTGCCCATGCAATTTAATCTTCTCCACTGCAGTTTCAACATCATGATGACTTAATTCTTTTTTTAAAAAAGTTGCTCTCATTTTCCTTTTGATTTTTTTTTTGCCAATTGTTTCATGCTCCCTCATTTATAATGGAATAGCCAATGTGCATTTTGTTGTACACAACAGCAGACAGATGGAAATGCATATCAAGTTTAGTCCTCCAAGGCTATCACCAGGAACATCAGAGTTTTGGAAACTGCTGCTCATTTCTCTCCATTCAATTCCATTTGCGATCATTTTGCTTATTTACTCAGTCGAGATTAGTGAGTCTTAATGCAATGCTGGCCATCTTTGCTGCTCCAACAAGCTTTGTTATGGCATTCGGTCTTATTGTCCAATTCATATTACTTGAAAATGGACACTCATGTTCAGGGGCAGCTTCTTTCTTTCCACAATCAGATTCCCAAACAGACAATAAGCACTACCTCACTATTTTTTGAGTAATAAATTATGTATTTAAATAAAATACAGAATAAATTAGAACACTACCAATGCTACTACAGTACTATAAAACTGTGTATTGTTTCCTAATAGTTACTGACAGAGGAATTCACCTGATGTATGCTACTAGTGGACTGCCTTCATTGTCTTCCTGAATCTTGACAATGTTCTGAACTTTTTTAAAAGTCAAAATAAAAACAAAATGATCTAAAATCACTACTTTTTTAATTGGACCACAAGACCATAAAACAAAGGAGCAGAATTAGGCCATTTGGCCCATTGAGTCTGATCCGCCATTCAATCATAGCTGGTTCTTTTTTTCCCTTCTCAATCCCACTCCCTGGCATTCTCCCCGTAACCTTTGATGTCCCATCCAATCAAGAACCTATCAAGCTGTGCCTTAAATACACCCAATGACCTGGCCTCCACAGCTGCCTGTGACAATAAATTCCACAAATTCACCACCCTCTGGCTAAAGACATTTCTCTGCATCTCTGTTTTAAATGGATGCTCCTGTATACTGAGGCTATGCCCCCTTGTCCTAGACTCCCCCACCATGGGAAGCATCCTTTCCACATCTCCTCTGTCTAGGCCTATCAACCTTTGAAAGGTTTCAATGAGATCCCCCCCCCAACCTTTTAAATTCCAGCGAGTACAGACCCAGAGCTATCAAATGTTTGTCATTGGCGTCCGTCAGCCCAAATGGATAACATAACACAAGCACACGCAGTTGTCGCTATTTAAAAACTGTTCACTCTGTGTGTGTCTAATGGCCACAGATGTGCACGTGACTGATGCTAGTTAGAAACTATTTGGCAGCAGCCTCTTGTGCCAGCTAAGTGGAAAAGTGTCCCAATATTATTTTATTTTAGCAATACAGCTGTGTAGCCCCTTCCGACCTTTTGAGCCAGCAAATCCTGACAACCCTGACTTAACCACAGCCTAATCACGGGACAACGTATAATGTAGGAGGAAACCGGAATACCCAGGAAAAATGCACACATTCCATGGAGATGAACTCCTTCCAGAGGACACCAGAATTGAACTCCGAACTCTGACGCCCCAAGCTATAATAGTGTCGTGCCAATCACTATGCAAATAAACAAAGGGTATTCCCACAACACACACGAAACTATTTTCCAATTATTTTCTCGATTGATTTTTGTTCTTTAAGCATTGTCACAAAAAAGCGGCTGCACTGATTAATCCAATTATGTGAATTGATTTCTTGTTGTAACATAGTAATTTTTTAAATGTATTGAAATGTACTGCTAATGCAAAACAAATTTCACGACATATGTCAGTGATAAAAAATCTGATTCTGATTCTAATTTTAATTCATATGCTGCATTGAGAATTCTTGCACTCTCAGATTTGTAAAATTTACTTCTTACTTCTTGACAAAATTGTTATTAGAATCCCTGAATCCAAGTATTGAGCTGCAGAGTCAGATTGTGTTAATTTGACATAATGTGCGATATTTTCCGTTTTAATTTTAACTTTCACTGAAATAAATCATTCACTCAATGACATTGTTGAGTGGTTAGTTGCCTATTCTGTTGCCTAACATTCAAAGAATTTTATTTTATTTCAGTGAAATCCCATTCCTGATTTCAATTTATTTTAGTTATATGTTTAAATATGAAAGCTTTTTCATAATTCAATTGCATTATTTTATAAATGTGGAACACATGTACGACCTTCAAAAGATTAGAAATAATAGAATAACAATTGATTTTTTTATTTGGCACTGACTTTCCTTTGATATTGATCTAGTAATTAACTCCTACAATACTCTATTTACACTTCCAAGAAATATTATGCAGCCAAAGTAACTGAATAAAAATAGTATCATCTAGCAGTGTGAAACAACTACCTCTCATGCTTTAGCCTAACTCTCCATGGAAAAGTTTTCTTTTGGAATTTGCATCTAATATTTCGTACTTTGCATTTCTTAACTGAACTCAAAGTTTTACATTCATTTTCTCACATTACCCCTTCAATTTTCTGTTAGCATCGGACATATTATAAATCATGTTTATTCGGTTAAGCTTTAAACCCTTTAAGTGTCAACAAACACAAGGTTTTGCAGATGCCAAAAAAATTGATAAACATATAGAAAATGGTGGAGTAGCTCAGTAAGTTAGAAAGTATTTCTGGAGGGGAATAAGCAGTCACTATTTTGGACTTCAGGACTGGAGAGGAAGGGGCAGGAGCCAGAAAGAAGGTGAGGATGGGGGCAGGGGAAGGAGTATAAACTTGTAGGTGATAGGGAAGCCAGGTGAGGTAGAAGGTGGCTGGGTGGGGGAGAGGGGGATGAAGTAAGAAATTTGGAGGTGATAAGTGGAAGAGGGCTTGAAGGTGAAGGAATCTGATAGGAGAGGACAGTGGACCATGAGAGAAAAAGAAGGTGAAAAGGTATCAGAGGGAGGTGAAGGACAGATGAGAAGGGGTAAGAAGGTAATCAGAATAAGGAACAGAAAAAAAGTTAGCTGGTGGGGGGGGGGGGTGTGGAGAGATTACTGGTAGTTAGAGAAATTGGGTTGGAGGCTACCAGGATAGAATGAGGTGTTGTTCCTCCACCTGAGTGTGGTTTTATCATGGCAGCAGAGGAGGCCATGGACAGACGTGTCGGAATGGGAAGTCAAATTGAAACAGGTAGCCATTTGGAAATCCTGCTTTTTCTGGTGGACAGGGCAAAGTTGCTCGGCAAAGCAGCCCTCATCTATGTCAAGTGTCATCAATGTAGAATAGGTGCAATTAGTACACCATATCGAGTAGATAAGCCTAGCAAATTCCCAGCTGATGTGCTGCCTCACCTGGAAGGACTGTTTGGTACCTGGAATGGTGGTGAGATCCATTACAAATGACAGGGTAGGAGGAGGTATCGTCAAGATAACTGTGAATGCCAGTAGGTTTGTAAAAGGTGACAATGGATTTCATCTCTGGAGACAGACTGTTCACTGACATCTTATAGTTATCTTGATTATAGTACTTCCCGCTCTGTCACGTGTAAAAATGCTGTTCACTTTTCTCAGCTCCAGGCTACGTCCATACTACACCGGATAAATCCATAACCGAAGCTCTTTCTCTTTGTTTTGACCCTTCGTGCACACTGAAACAGCGTTTTCGTCCCCCAAAAACGGAGACTTTCAGAAACGCTCTCCAGAGTGTGTAATTTTGAAAACGCCGGATTGGCAGGAGCAGTGTGGACGGGGTAACCGGAGAAATCTGAAAATGCTATCATGACGTGCCGGAACAGATGGTGACGACAGTGCGCCATTTCATTGTTTTCTTGAACGCAACCTAACAATTTCAGAGCAGACGGCAACGGGACTGAAACCAGAAGAGTTAGAAATGTACTCACCAAATACTGCGACCCATAACTTACTGAATAAATAAGTATACTCACTTTGCCCTGTTTTCTGTCCTTGCTCGTATGAAGGTGGTTTACCTATTTACGCAAGTACTTCTCTGACAATAGATGTGTAACAGCCTAATGTAACGTTGTATGGAAGTCTAAGATAACACTGATGCAGACATGTTTTATACATTTAACAAGGTGCTTTGTTAATGCAACAAAGTTGTTCAGTTTTTCAATGTTCGTTGTCAGCTGGGTCATACTGTCCATGAACTCCCTGTTGGTTGCCTCTATACGCTCCAGTTTTTTTTTAGTTTTAAGTCCTCCTGCACGAAATTCAACAGCTGTCAGTCGTTTAAGTTTTTCTGGTCTGTAACCGAACAAACGTGCACCAAGTCTTTCAGGGCGAAATTCGACACCAAACATGTCGCTTGTTTTTGGTAGATGTGTCCTGCGCATGCGCAATGGGAGGAGATTCACCGAAATCTCTGTTTTAATGTGGACAGAATTATTTTCAAAAATGATTAGTATGGACACCTATCGTTTTTATGCAAAACTGGCATTTTCTAAATTATCCGGTCTAGTGTGGACGTAGCCGCAGTGTCTCTGCTGCATTTGTTCTTAGGATTCTAGAACATCTGAGATGCAAAGGTTCCAAATATGTATGCAGCATACAGCCTGGGATTCTTCTTCCCACAGACAGCCAAGAAACAAAGAAAATCATGGAACCTGTTCAAAGAAAAAGAACATCAAACCTCCCCACCCCTCAGCACAATAAAAAAAAGTAAATTGCACAAACCAAAAAAAAGTGAAAAGCACAAAATATAAAACACAAAATCGAAGGAGTTCAGGTATATTCAGTTCAGCTTAGTTCAGTTCGATCAAGTGCTGTGTCGTTTGTTATCTGCAGGAGGTCCCAATCAAAACCTCCCAAAATAACAACAAAAAAAAGGAACAACCAGAAACCAGAAACACATCACAGGTGAACTACAGAGTCCAATCCACAAACTGCATCGATTAAATCCTGCCCAAGACCCAGAACTCCAGCACCTTCCTCCAACAACATCAAGCAAGAGGGAGAGAGACCATTCGAATGCAGGGTCCTTCCTCTGGGACCAGTAAACGAGAGGGGGCGAGAAACCATCACAATGCAGACACCTTCCTCCGGCGGCAGCGAGCAAGGTGCTGGTATACGCCGCTGAATGTCAGCTCGTCTTCCGCTCTTACCTCAATTCAATCTTCCTCGATGCTTTAATCAGCGAGAAATGGAGTCGATCATGGGCTCACTTCTTGGCCTCGAGGCCACACGCTTTACTTGAGACCTCACTGAACACCTTGGTAACGGCAAAGTGCCAAATTATTCAATTAGCCTGAAAACACACCAGCAAAATGTAGATCACAGGCTCCAAACACTCCAGTAAACTGTAGATCGCAGGCTCCAACAGTAGCAGAACTACATTTGAAAGAAAAAGATGTGAAAGAACTGGTTTCATGAACTGTCTGGAGGATGTCACCCGTGGTCACATTGTTCGCTGGCATCATCTTCTTCTGGATATCCTCTTTTATCAAAGAACAGGTTTCCATTCCATCACTGTTGATGCTGCCTTCATCAGCATTTCTATTTTCCGCACATCTGCCCTCACCCCGTTCTCCTGCCAGGGTAATGGGAATAGGGTTTCCCTTGTCCTTACCTACCATCCCATGATCCTCCGTATCCAACACGTCATTCTCTGTAACTTCCCCCATCTACAACGGGAGTCGACCACTGAACACATTGCTCTCATCCTCTCTCTCCTCCCCCTCCCCCGTCTCTCTACTTTCCATAGTGATTGGTCTCTGTGTGATTTCCCTGTCCACTCTTCTGTCCCCACTGATCTCCCTCCTGGCACCTATCCTTACAAGTGGGTCAAGTGCTGCACCTGGCCCTGTACCTCCTCTCTCACCACCATTCAGCTTTGGGCTAACAAACCACTTGCCAGTTGTTTTAATCAAAATATAAACACTTGCCTTCCTATTTGCACTTCAGTGCCTCTCTACTCTGGTGGAACCTTTCTACCCTCTTGGAGCAGTGTAATTCACTCACTGCTACTTGTCTGGCCTACTTCCAATCCAAGTCCGCAGCAGGCTAATTCTCTTAGTTGCATGTTTCAAATCTCTTGCTGTGGCAGCTTCTTGTTTCCTGTCTTTATCCACTGCCACTCCCAGACTGATAACCGTGATTTTGTCTAAAACTTGCTGTGCAAGAATGATTTGGGGTTTTGAACGCCCAAAGAAAATGCAAACCCCAGAATAACATACAGGGAACAAGAAATTTGTTATTCTTTATTCAGAATTACCAGCAAAATTTCATAAGAGATGAAAAAGCAAAATCTGAATGAAAGGTAATTCATCAGTTACAAAATGTATTTCCTATATACTTAGCAACTTCATCTCTAATTGCAATGGTTGGCTGTGGGTTGGCAAATATCCTTTTGGATGTACTTAACACCTTTTAGCATAAGAAAACATCCCAACGCACTTCTAATGCTGCAACTAAATAGAAAGACATACAGTGATTTTGATTTGGATAGCAGGTTTTAAGATGGTTAAACATTCCAGAGCTTTTCCAAGGATGTAGTTAGATAAGAGGTAAAGAAGGTGACTCTTGAATTGTCCTCAAAAGCTTTGTCCTGAGATTAGGTTGTGAGGTCATTATTAAATAAGGGGAAACAGGCAAAGGAATTCAGGAGATATTCCAAGTTCAAGTTCAAGTCATTCAATAGACAATAGACAATAGGTGCAGAAGTAGACCATTCGGCCCCTCGAGTCTGCACCGCCATTCTGAGATCATGGCTGATCATTCACTATCAATGCCCAGTCCCTGCCTTGTCCCCATATCCCTTGATTCCCCTATCCATCAGATATCTATCTAGCTCCTTCTTGAAAGTATCCAGAGAATTGGCCTCCACCGTCTTCTGAGGCAGTGCATTCCACACCTCCACAACTCTCTGGGAGAAGAAGTTCTTCCTCAACTCTGTTTTAAATAACTGACCTCTTATTCTCAACCATAAATGAATGCCCATGAATATGGCCAAGTGCAACAGCATAACTCCGGGGCCAAGGTGCGAATCAGGTTACCAACAGTCATACACAGCACAAGGCACATACAGCACACATAGCTGTAAACATCCAGTCAGCAAAAAAACTTCAAAGTCCACGTCCCTGAGTTTCTGAATGTTGCAGCAGTCTGCATTTGAACACAATACAGCTTGTCTTCCACACAGTGAACACTGGCAGCCATGACGCCCCAACATAAGGCCTCCAGAACAGACCCTCCTGGGTGGCTGAAACCATCTGACATGGCGCCCTGCGGCCTGGTCCCCGCTACAACTGAGGCCATGCAACTCCTCCGCAGTCTGTCTCACCAATAAACTAGTGACATTCCACACTACCAATGCCCCATTATGTCTTGTGATCACAAGAAAAGCAGCTAAGACAATCACTTACTGTACACTGCCTTCACGCACCAACACCACTCTGACGTGGGCAGCAGTGTAGTCCACACCGAGTCCAGCTCCTTCAGTTTCTCCTGCAGTGAGCAACTCGCTGATGGGGTCGACCTGCAGTACCTAATGCTTGCGATCTTAAAAAATGTTTATAAAGGACAATAACGCTTTTAGAAGTTGAAGTTGCTGCATCTGAGTACACAACCACCTTACCCGAAACAGAAGCAGAGAACATTACAAATTTGCAGGTACTGCTGTCAGTAACAGCAGTAAGGTATTTGACTGAGACAATAATAAAAACATGATTTTAGAGTTGAAGGAGCAAATATTTAGAAAATTTATGGGGGGTAAAGCTGAAGCTGAATATGTCGATGACAACTTAGCAGTCATTCAGGAGCCTGGGACAATTTAGGTCAATAAGTATGTGTAATTGATGACTGGGATTTAGTGTGGATTTGGTTATGGACAGCAAAGATGCTATGGTAATTTTGTGCAGCAGGAAAACATAAGGATACAGTAGTTGAATCTGGGCAGTAACAAATACTTGGATCACTAAGTGACATTCATCACTAAAGACCTTCACCATTGGGACACAACCTTCTTTATTACTACCACTGGGGAAAAGGTACAGCAGCCTGAAGACCCACATTAAACAATTCAGAAATGGCTTCTTCCCCTCCACCATCAGGTAGCTGAATGTTCTATGAACACTACCTCATTATTTTTTGCAATATTTATTTCTTTAATTTATAGTAATTTATATCTTTGCACTGTTGCCACAAAACAACATGTCAGTAATAGTGATTCTGATTCTACTTGGATAAAAGTTCAGATCTTGCAGAGTTAAAGTACATGGTCGAGTAGACGGTTAACAACCTGGCAGATTACTGGGCTAGACTTGATGATAATAGGTATAAATTGAAAAGCTTCTGAAGGTAGCTGAATTAGAAGCTTTCTGTTACTGCGGACTTAAGTAGCTTTATTGTTGTACAAATGATTTTAGACTTGTTCAGAATTTCACAGCTATAGCCTGATTTATAATTCTAAACTAGCCTCAATAATAATGAGCATGAAACTACCAGATATAAAGACATATTTGATTCATTGATTATCCTATAAATAAGAGATATCAGCTGCGCATACCACTTTCATGAATGGTTGGGCATGGGGGCAGTCAATGGCAGATAGTTCATGTCATGTAGTTGGATTTCTGCCTGCAAGGTTTGAAGAAGGCTTTTATTCAGCCCTTAATGCTTAATAGTTTCCATTTACCACAATTTTTGTTAGGAGTTTTATGGAATTATTTTGTCTATTCCATAACAATATTTCAAAAGGGGCATCTGCCTTTGATTCTGTACCAGGATGTGGTTGTGTTTGTGTTTTTGATGTACTTTGTAGAATTGGGTTTTTGACTCAAGCTTTAGTGTAGGTAACTGTACTGACTGGAAGATAATTGACAGCAATCCTCTAATTCAACATTTTTGCTCAAGGAGGAATGTTCAAGCTAAACCTATAATTTTGCAGTTAATTTACTTACTAAGTGATCATTGTGGATGTTTTAAACCCACTTTTTTTAATCAGGGATTCACTTGCTTATAAGTTCAAATCAGGCACTGTGGTTAAAGTAGATGGAGGTATAGGTGGAAGTTTGTCTTTAAGACAGATTCTTAAAGGAAGTTCCCAGATGATTGCTAGTGTTGGCTGAGGCAAATCTGGTGAACTTAAAAGCAACTAAAAAGCTTTTGGGTTGCTGTTTAAAATAGAAGCGCTCGTATGTAATTAGTAACTACATGTAGAATAATGAGGCTGTTTCCAAACAGTGGATAAGTTTCAAGATCTGGTGAATGCTTTATACCAGAATACCAAAAAAAACATTTTCCAACTTTATGGTTAGAATGAAACATTGTTACTCATAATGTTCTTTTCATGGTACAGAATGTGAACATCATTGTGAGGAAAATTAGTTATTTTGACAAAATGTAACTTCTTTGGTAACTATTGCATATTTGATAGTAGTTCCTTGTCTCTCAAATATTTAATTTTGTAGTAATTCTCAATGCCATGGCAATGTTGTTAATGTGTGAATATGGGACCTTGAATCTGTGTGGTGTGACCTTTAATAGGGTTGTGTGTGTAGCAGCCTCAGATTGATGGTTGCTTGAGCACAGCAGTGAAGAGACTAGACAACTGTAGCATTGTGCGATGTTGGTGGACACACAAAATTGCACTTCCAGCCATCATTCTCTCTTAAATTTCATTTTTTTTTACACAGGGTGCTTCTTAAAATATTAAAAATATACATTTCGTATGTTTTCTTCCAATTTCCTTAATTGGCGGATTCACTCAATGCAATCGAGATACAGTGTCACTCTGGCAATGTGTCAGATTAGCTGTCCCTCTGCAGTCAAAATTCAGGAGCTTCATGTGCTTTCTCCTGCTGGAATTTTAACAATGTTCTGGTGCTGCTTCACATTATTAGGTTGTGGAAGACTCAGAAGTTTCACAGGTTTGTGTTGATGTAAGCAATAGTTTATGTCACCCAATTACTGCTAAGTATTTTATTTGTCTTGCTTATTAACTGCCTGCCAATAATTGCGGTCTGCTTATTGTAGGCATTGGCATCAAGTAAAACTAATTAGATTACACAATTGATTGGGTGAAAAATTAGTTTGAATTGAGTTTTCACGGGTATGGAATTATTGATATGTAATAAAACCTTTTCTGGTGGTAAGTTATCTTTGTGACAAAAAGATTGTATCATCTTTGAGGTTCTGATCTTGTATGTCATCAGAGAAAAAAGTAGAAATTGTGCTGTTGTCTTTTCTGTAATAAGTGATGTGTTTGATTCTAGGAACATTCAAGACCGCGCACTGTTGAAGGTTTACCACAAGGATCCTGCTCATATCTCTTTAAACCATTCAAGGACTTTAAATGGAGATGTAAGAGTAAGTACAAATGTGCATATAGGATTGTATATGTATGTATGTATATTTGAAATACTTGTTATCTTAAGTTCAACATTTAACTGATCAAATGATGGCAGTATGATCCTTTAATTGGCTGTGGACTTACACAAAAATGAATCTATGTGTAAATGGCTGACTAAACAATGTAAAAATGTACCTTGTGCCTTTGATCTTTCTCCATCCTGCAGATAGTGTGTAAATCAGCCCCTCAGCACATGGTTCCACTTTTGTGATAATGATAGCGGGTCTTTTGTGAGTAACTCACTGGGTTGTATAACTAAAAAATAACTAGGGAGCTATTGTACAGAGGCAGAACAGTTTTAAACTTATTTTTGCCTTTATAAGTGAATACTGATTTCAGGGGATTATTTTTACTACATATACCTGTCAAGTTGGTGAAGTTTCAGTAAGTTGGTTATGGGATGCAATGCCACCTAAGATGCAAAGCAGTGTAACAGCAGCTGGGGTGTGTTATTTAGCCTTGCTGAATTCTGTTAATTTGTTCTGTTTAGTCTAAACTATGTGGGAACTCAGCTAAATGCAGCAATATCATAATTGTGTTAGAATGCACAGTTAGCAGTTTCTCTATTTCAAAAAGGAATGCCTACTAAAACTCAGTTGAGGATGAGTCACTACATTGTTCTTGGTGATTGTACTGTGATTGAAGGTTCCTTTAGTACACCCAGCAGCAGTCCACACAGGTTTTCTTTCCATTAAAATCCAAAGTGATTACATCAATATGTATTGAGTTCACAAATGCTCTTGTGTTCTCAGATACGGCTTGCATTGGTACTTCTTGCCAGATAGAAACATGTGGAGCAGACAGAGCTGGTTGGCTGTGTTTTTAAATGATTTTTAGGTGTGGTCTTGCAGCTCTTTCCAGGCTGTAATCACATCATTCCTCCCTCCTCTGTGTTTGCTTTTGCGATAAGCAGCAGTGAAGTGCTTCCATCGTCCAGCCTCAGAGGTGAGTTTTCTGCATACTCTCCTCAGCCTAGATCAGTGTTTTCCTGAAGGAACATTCCAGAATGTATTTTTGGAACCTACTCATACGCCGCCTGCTCTGAGAGAACAAATGCTTTAAAACAAACATCTGCAGTCTATTTAAAATGAAGATTTAGTCAGATGTCGGTTGGTGAAGGTACGTATAGTTATAAACTTACACCGAGTTGTTGCTAACAAGGGCTGTTAAGTGTTGTGTCCAAGGGGTGGGGAAGTTAAATAAGTGTAGTTAAATTGCATTCTGTGTTCAGGCAGGCACAGTAATCAGGCAGATTTTCTCAGAAACTGCATAGGAAGTCACTGTGACCTGAAAATAAATTATAGTTGGCATGAAGATCTCTGATCTGGTTTAATGTAATTTCTTCTAAATTGCTTCTCCAATAATCAATTCTGTCGTCTGGTGTTCCAAGGAGGTATGCAGTTTTCTAGCAACGAGATATGAACCAATAACTCAGACATAAACAGAAAAGGTTGTTTTGCTGTCGATTTGTAGCTCTGTAAGAAATAGTGAACAATTGTTGGTGAGCAGTGACATTTGAACAAATGGCAGAAAGAATATAGAAATAAAGGATTATATACTGAATTGATGGATGAACTTTCATTCACAACACACTGAATGAGAAAGTGAAAGCGTTCTGGTTTGCTGTGATGTCGCTGCTCTCTGCCGAGCATTGAGTGACGGCCCAATTTATCTAAAATTTTGTGGTGTTGACAGGAATTCTGCATTGATAAACCTAGGCGTTAAAATGACGAGATTAATGTCTCTCCCTCTCTTGTCTTCTGCACTTGCTTCGCCCAGTCCCCTGCTGGATGACTTTCAAATTTCTGCTGTCACAAACATTTAAGAGCAGAAGCAAAGGTTTAACTCAGGTGCTTCCCTGATGTGACTATCATTTGTTCTGAATCTCAGTATTGATTTCCCTGGCGGGGCATCTTCAAGCCTGGGTCTTGCCATTGAAACTTAACCAGCTGTTCAAACACTGGAGATCACCATTAAACCCAGTTCCTCCCTTGAACAACCACCACAGGTTTATCAGCAGTGTTGTCATGTATTCTTGTTTTTTTTCCCCTTTGCATTGCAAAATATGTTCCTGATTACTCATATTTATTGATGTCCAAAACAGAGTAATACAATGAAATATGGTTCTTATGAGCATAATTAAATAAACTGTAACACTATGAGGTGGTACTGAACTGAATTGTAGTGGCGAGGTTCCATTGGCTCAGCTCAGATCAAAGCTAAAACCTCCCTCGCCTCTGTGGGTCTCCTGTGCATTTGATAGATTTGTTGAGTCATTGTCGAAGGTCAAAAAATGTAATCCTGCCTGGCCAGGGTTATTTTCAAAGCTGTCACTATGCTTCTATTTTTAAGACAAAAATCAGATTCAGGCTATGCCATCACAGAGTAGGGATGGCTTTTGTCTCCCGGTCCCTTCCCTGTTCTGTAGCTCTGTATGTACACTCAATGGCCATTTGTTAGGTACGCCTTGTTAATGCAAATATCTAATCAGCCAATCACATGGCAGCTACTCAATGCAGAAAAACATACTGACATGGGCAAGGGGTTCAGTTGTTGTTCAGACCAAACATCACAATGGGAAGAAATGTGACCTAAGGACTTTGATGGTGGAATGATTATTGGTGCCGGATGGGGTGGTTTGAGTACTTAGAAACTGCTGATCTCCTGGGATTTACACACAAAACCGCTAAAGTTTACAGAGAATGGTGTGAAAAAGAACAAAACACGTCCAGTGAGTAGCATTTCTGTGAGCAAGAGGTCAGAGGAAAATGGCCAGACTGGTTCAAGCTGACAGGAAGGCAACAGTAACTCAAAGAACCATGCATAACAGCAGTGGTGTGCAAAAGTGCGTCTCTGAATGCACAACATGTTGAACCTTGAAGTGGTTGGGCAACAGCAACTAAAGACCATGAACATGCCTTTATTAGGTACCTCCAGTGTACATTAGGACCAGAGGACACAGATGGAGTGGATGTGGAGAGTATGCTTCCTGCTACCTTAGGCCACGAACTTATCAATCACCCCTGCTGTGGACAGTTTCTGGAGGTCCAAGATCCATATGCTCCACGACTGATGGACTAAGTGTGTAAATGTGGGAAGGGACTATGTTGAAAAATAAATGTGCTAGGTTTTCTAAAATTGACTCCTTCTACCTTAGGCCATGAACTTATCAATCACATGTACAACCCTGAAATTCTTTTTTTTGTGGGATTACGCAATAATAGAATAATAGCCATAATAGAATGAATGAAAGATCACACCATCTTGGGTGTTCAACCAGTGTGCAATCTGTGCAAATACAAAATGAAAGAAATAATAATAAATAAATAAGCAATAAATATCGAGATGATGGATGAAGAGTCCTTGAAGGCAAGTCCATAGATTGTGGGAACATTTCAATGATGGAGCAAGTGATGTTATCCCCTTTGGTTGAAGAAGCATGATGGTTGAGGGGTGAAAACAGTTCCTGAACCTGGTGGTGTGAGTCCTGAAGCTCCTGTGCCTTCTTCCTGGCAGCAGCAGCAAGATGAGAGCATGTCCTGAGTGCTGGGCGTCCCTGGTGATGGGCGTCCCTGATGATGGATACTGCTTTCCTGCGGCAATGCTTTGTATAAATGTGCTGAATGGTGAGGAGGGCTTTACCTGTGATGGACTGTGCCACATCCACTATGTTTTCTAGAATTTTCCATTCAAGGACATTGGTATTTCCATACTAGGCTGTGATATACTCTCCAATTTGTTTGTTAGTTTATTCAACTTCCCCCACCGCTCCCAACCAAATCCACCCTAAAACAATATGTTTCAATTAACTTCACTGGAAATGGTTGTGGGAGTATGAGATAAGTGCTTGCACTTACTCAGCAACCCCCATCCAAAGAAAGATTTTTTTCATCGTTTATGGTATGCTTTATGTTGCTGTCACATTTCACCCCACTTCTCACCAAAGCTCCCAAGCCCAGCTGCTTTTAATGCTCTGCCCTTTGTTGCACAGTGACTCTGCAAGTTAAGCAAATTCCATTTGTAAAGGTGAAATTTGTAGAACTTTATTGGTCATGCTTTGTACTTAAAATTATTCCATGTGGGGCAGTATTTCATTTGCTCCAGTGAATATCTGATGTTATGCAAGCATTTAATGGAAGTGTTGGGTTATACAGTTTTTGTCGTTGAGCCACACATCCTTAAAGCTTTGAGAACAAGGAGAGCATTTAACCAAACAGTGTTAGGAAGACACAATCTGAACCAAAGCCTGGTAGGGCATTACTGATTATTCTAGGCTACCTTTGTGTTAATGTCTTTCAAAGACTTTTTCCATGAATGTGCTTGACAATCAACTTTATTAAATGCTGTGAAGAGTTGAAGATGAGATATAAATGGAAATTAAGCAATCACCACTCTGCATGTATATCATGTTATCATGATAAAAATAGCATACATATTTGTGGCCCATGTTAATGTTCCCTCTTTCCCTCTCACTCTTCTTCACTTTCTCCCACCTACACCTACCCTCATAATTTGAAAGTTTTTTCCCCTAAAAGGGGAATTTCATTAGCTAATTTCAATCCTGAAGTATACGCTGAATCTTGATCTTGAAATGGTCTTCAAGTTGTTAATGATTGCATAATCTATTTGATCACCTTGACCAGTTTTAGGTAAAAAGATATCTATAACTTACATTTGGAAGAAAGATTGAGGGAGCAGTGTGCAGTTTCAGAAATGCCTGGAATCTACCTCTTGCAATCACTCTGGTATTCAGGCTTCTGTGTTAATGTTCAACTGCTTTGGAATTTAGTAAACTGGTGCAAGCTTTTGCTCTAACAGAACCACCTTTGATCGCAGTGCACTGATTTGATCAAAAATATTCACAAGTTTTGGGTAATAAATAAGGAAGCTTAACTTTTTTTTGGCTCTAATTCGCTACAAACTTGACGCAGCAGGACATCACTAGTTCTTCCCAGACAAAATCCACAGCCACGTTGAGGGGAAAAGCTCCATGTATTTGCTGAATTAAGCAAAGTATAATGATGTAGTTTTTTTCTGAAGGGCACATACCTGTGGCCTTAGATTATACTGTATTGCTGCAATGGAATTCTGTCTGAGTCTCTACAATGTCTGCAACTGCCTTTCAGTCAGACTCTAATTACTTTCGTTATAGGAGTATAGTCTTGGTGGATGTTAATATAACTCAATAAAACTTTTGGCCAAGGAAACATCTGAGGATAACAATGAATATTACTTTACGTAATTGCCCAGAATGTTAAATTGCCCAAATGCATTTTAACTACGTTAGAGGGGCAGCAGATACTGAAAATTTGCAATAAATTCAGTCCATGCAGAAAGCAAAATAAAGCAGAGTCATGGGGGAAAAAGCCAAAGCATAAGACCAGCTAGATTCGTGTAACAAAAAAAACTTATGGGTTTGTAGGGTACCGTAATTGGTGGAAACATACATAATTCACAACCACTGACATTGAGTTGGTGCTTCACTTAAAGAGCCTGGTCTGATGTAATGACGTAATTACATAATTAATTTTTTTGCGCGTTTTTGTGTTCAGGTTTTGGAATTTAATAAAATCTGTTAATGGTTGTCCTTAAGCATAAATTGCCTCACTTCATTTTATTTACGGAGACGTACAGGTGATTGGCTGGCTCCTGTACTGTAACAGTCCCAGATTCTAACAGCCTAGTGGGCAGGTGAGCATCTCGAAGTTTTTCCTCTGTACTGACCTGCGGAGTCCCTGACAACTATACGTGCATCCAACTGCAGCTTCTAGCAGACTGTGTTAAGGAGTTGGAGCTGGAGGTGGATGAACGCCAGATCATTCAGGAGGCTGATGATTTGATAAGACAGGATATGCAGGGAGGTAGTTATACCCAAGGTTTAGAACTGTGTGACTGTCAGGAAGAGGAAAGGCATCCAGTGCAGAATACCCCTGAGGCCATTACCCACAACAACAGGTATACTGCGTTGGTTACTGTTGGGGATGACAGAGCAGGGGAAAGCACAGCACTCAGGTCTCTGGGAGGTTGGGTAACAGAGGAATGCAGTAAGATAGGGGATTCTCTAGTTAGAGAAGCAAACTGCAGATTCTGTGGGCGTGAAAGAGACTTCCGGATAGTATGTTGCCTTCCAGGTGCCAGGGTCAGGAATGTCTCTGATTGGGGCCACAGCATTCTCGGGGGTGGGGGGGGGAGATGAACAGCCAGAAATTGTCGTGTACGTTGGTACCAATGACATAGATAAGAAAAGGAGGGAGAGGAGGGAGGTCCTGAAGAAAATATCTTAGGGAGTTAGGTAGAAAACGGAAAAGCAGGACCTGCAGGGCAGTAATTTCTGGATTGCTGCCTGTGCCACGTGCTAATGAGAGTAAGAATAGGATGACTTGGTAGATGATTGTGTAGCTGAGGTGCTTGTGCTTGTGAAGGGTTTCAGATTTCTGGATCATTGGGAACTCTTCTGGGGAAGATGTTACTTACTTTCCTTGAGCCCATTACAGGTAGTGGGATGTAGGCCACCAAGAAGAGCTCACTAGAGACCTCTGTCCTGGGCCAGTCTTTCTGCAGTACTGGATTTTTATGGGATGTGGTTGCTAAAACTATACTCAACCCTCCTCCTTTCATGGTTGGGCTTGGGACTATCAATGGTAAAAGTTCTGGGGAAGGCATGACATGTACAAAAATGGTGGGTTACACTTGAACTTGGGAATGATCAAGATCCTTGCAGCAGGTTTGCTACAGTTGGTGAGGGTTTAAAATAAATTGGCAGGGGGTTGGGAACTGGAATGATTGAACTGAGAACGGAGCTGTTGGTATTCAAGTAGATAAAGTGTGTAGTGAGACTATGAGGAAGCACCGGCAGATAATAGGGCAAATGGCAGTCAGTGGGATGACTTGAAGTGTAGCGTGGCAGCAGAATCGAAAAGGGTGATGATACAGGACTGAAGGTGTTATACAGTATTTGAATGCACATAGTATATGGAACAAGGTAGTTGATCTTGTAACACAATTAGAGATTAGCAGGTATGACTTGTGCATCACTGGTTCATGACTGGAAGAAGATCATAGTTGAGAGCTTAACATTCAAGGATGCACATTGTATTGAAAGGACAGGCAGATACATCCTAAAGATGAAGAAGTATTCTAAAGGAAGGATGTGGCAACCATGGCTGACAAGGGAAATCAAAGACAGCATGAAAGAAAAAAGGAGGGCATATAATATAGCAAAAATTAGTGGGAAGTTGGAAGATTGGGATGCTTTCAAAAAACCAACAGAAGACAACTAAAAAGCCATAATGAGAGAAAAAGATGAAATATGAAGTAATCTAACCATTAATTAAAGAGGATACGTAAAGATTTAAAGATATATAAAGACTAAAATAGAGGCATGAGTGGATATCGGACCGCTAGCAAATGGCATTGGAAAGGTAGTTATGGGGGACAAAGGTATGGTGGTCAGACTTAGTGAGTATCTGGTATCAGTCTTTACTGGGGAAAGCACTATCAGTGTGCCAGGAAAGTGACCATGTTGGGGACAGAAGTGAGTTAGTTGCAATTACTAAGGAGAAGGTGCTTGGAAAGGTGAAGGGTCTGAAGGAAGACAATAGATAAGTCACATGGACCAGATGGACTACACCCAAGGGTTCTGAAAGAAGAAGCTGAAGAGATTGTGGAAGCATTGGTAATGATCTTTCAAGAATCACTAGGTTCTGAGTTCCGGAATGGTTCCATAGGGCCGGAAAATTGCAAATGTTACTCCACTCTTTAAAGGGGGGGGAGACAGAATTTAACTGCCAGTGGCCTGACTTCAGAGGTTGGGAAAATGTTGGAGTCCATTAGTAAGGATGAGGTTTGGGGGTACTTGGAGGCACATGATAAAGTAGGCCAAAGCTGATATTGTTTTCTTAAAGGCAAATCTGTTGGAACGCTTAGGAAATTACAGGCTGCAGAGACAAAGGAGACATAGTGGTTGTTGTTAACTTGGATTTTCAGAAGGCCTTTGACAAGGTGCTGCACATGAGGCTGCTTAACAAAGTAATAACCTAAGGTAGAAAATTGGGTGATTGGCAAAGCAAGCAGTGGGAATATAGAGGACATTTTCTGGCTCGCTGCTAGTGACCAGTGGTGTTCTGCAGGGGTTGGTTTTAGGACCACTTGCTTTCATGTTATATGTCAACGATTTGAATGACAGAATTGATGGCTTTGTGACCATGTTTGCAGTTTGCCCTAGAACTAAGGACATAGCCTGAAGATTCAAGGGAGTAGATTTAGGATGGAGATGAGGAGGAACTGCTTTTCCCAGAGAGTGGTGAATCTGTGGAATTCTTTGCCCAATGAAGCAGTGGGAGCTACCACAGTAAATATATTTAAGAAAAGGATGGAGAGATTTTTGCATAGTAGGGGAATTAAGGGTCATTGGGAAATGGCAGGTAGGTGGAGAAGAGTCCATTACCAAATCAGCCGTGATCTTATTGAATGGCGGAGCAGGCTCAACAGGCCAGATGGCCGACTCCTGCTCCTATTTCTTATGCTCTTCTTTGCCCATTCTCCAAATCTGTCCAATTCCTTCTGCATAGTTCCTGCTTCCTCCACACTACCTGCCCCATCTACCTATCGTTGTATCATAAAACATTTACAACAATAGGTAGATGGGGCAGGTGGTGTTGAGGAAGCAGGAACTATGCAGAAGGAATTGGACAGATTTGGAGAATGGACAAAGAAGTGGCAGATGGAATACAATGTAGCTAAGTGTATGTTCGTGTACTTTGGTAGGAGGACTAAAGGTGTAGACTATTGTCTAAATGGGGAGGAAATACAAAAATCAGAGGTGCAAAGGGACTTGGGAGTCTTCATGCAGGATTCCCTAAAGGTTAATTTGGTTATTGAGTCAGTTGGTAAGGAAGGCAAATACAATGTTAAAATTCATTTCAAGAGAACTAGAATATAAGAACAAGGATGTAGTGCTAAGGCTTTATAAGTCATTGGTCAGACTGCCTTTGGGGTATTGTGAGTAGCTTGGGCCATTAATCTAAGAAAAGATGTGCTGATATAGGAGAAGGACCAGAGGAAGTTCATGTGAATGATTCTGAGAATGAAACATATGGGAATTAACACATGGGAGGAGTTTGATGCTGCAGGCCTGTACTCGCTCAAGTTTAGAAGAATGAGGGGGAAATCTCTTTGAAACCTATTGTATGTTGAAAGGCCTAGATAGAATGGATTTGGAGAGGAAGTTTCCTATAGTGGGTGAGTCTAGGGCCAGAGGCCACACCCTCTGAAAACTGCGACCTTGATTTAGAACAGTGATAAGCAGGAATTTCTTTAGCTGGAGGGTAATGAATCTGTGAAATTCATTGACAGTGACAACTGTGAAAGCCATGTCACTGGGAATATTTAAAGTGCAAGTTGATAGGTTCTTGATTAGTCAGGGCATCAAAAGTTACAGGAAGAAGGCAGGAGAATGGGGTTGGGAAGGATAATAAATTTGCCAGAATGGAATAGTGGTGCAGAATCAATGGGCTGAATAACCTAATTCTGCTCCATAACCTAATTGGTTTTATGGTCTATGCATACGCACAAATATTTGGAATCTGACTTCTCACTTATTAGGGCAATCACAATGCAACCATTCACATCCAAGAAAGAGATTAGTTTGTAAGAAACTCATTGCAACTGGTGGAATACTTTATCCCAAAAGAAATTTGCTTTTGAAGGGCTTTTATAACAACAAATGGACTATATGATCTAATTTTAATAAACTTGGCACTCTGGACTTGCACAGAATAGTGTGGAAAGAAAAACAAGAAAATCTGCAGATGCTGGAAATCCAAGCAATACACGCAAAATGCTGGAGGAACTCATCAGGCCAGGCAGCATCTGTGGAAAAGAGTACAGTTGATGTTTTAGGCCGAGATACTTCATCAGGATGGAACAAAAGATGAAAAGTTAGAGCAATAAGGTGGGGGAGGAGAGAATGAAGTACAAGATGGTAGGTGATAGATGAAATTTGGAGAGGGGGCAGAATTACATAAATAGCAGAGAAGTTGATTGGCGAAAGAGATAAAGCACTGGAGAAGGGGGAAATCTGATAGGAGGGTGTAGAAGGTCATGGAAGAAAGAAAAGGGAGGGGGTGGTGCACCAGAGGGAGGTGACGGGCAGGAGAGGAAATAAAGTGAGAGAATGGTGAAGGGGGGTAAATTATTGGAATTTTGAGAAATCAATGTTCATGACATCAGGTTGGAGGCTACCCAGATGGAATATAAGATGCTACTTCTCTAACCTGTGTGGTCTCATTGTGGCAGTAGAGGAGGCCATGGATTGGTATATCGCAGAGGGAAGTAGAATTGAAGAAAGTGGCCACTGGGAGATCCCACTTTTTCTGGTAGTAGGTGCTTGGCGACACAGTCTCCCAATCTACATCAGTTCTCATCAATACACAAGAGACCATACCGGGAGCACCGGACACAGTAGATGACCCCAAAAGACTCACAGGACCTGGAAGGACTGTTGGGCCCTGGATGGTCGTGAGGGAGAAGGTGTAGGGGCAGGTATGGCACTTGTTCTGCTTGCAAAGATGAGTACCAGGAGGGAGATCAGTGGGGAGGGACAAATGGACAAGGAGGTCACCTGGGAAGTGACCCCTATGGAAAACGGGAATGGGGTGGGGGAGAGATGTGTTTAGTGGTGGGATTCCAGTGACCACCCACTTCAATTCTACAATCCATTGCCATTCTCACATATCAGTTGATGGCCCCCTCTGCTATTGTGATGAGGCCACACCTTGTATTCTGTCTGGGTAGCCTCCAACCTAATGGCATGGACATCAATTTCTTGAACTTCTGGTTCTACGCCCCCCTCCTTCACCATTTCCCTTCCTGTCTCCCTCTCTCACCTCATCTCCTTACCTGTTCATCACCTCCCTCTCTCCCTCTGGTGCTCCTCTCCCTCTCTTTCTCCCATGGTCTTTTACTCTCCCCTGTCAGATTACCAGCTCTTTACTTCACCCTCCCCTCTTCCAGTTTCATCTATCACCTAACACCTTGTACTTCTTCTTCCCCTCCCTCAGCTTCTTGCTCTAACTTCTTATCTATTTTTGCCAGTCCTGAAGTTGGGTCTCAGCTCGAAATGTTGACTGTTTACATTTTTTCCATAGATGCTGCCTGGCCTGTATGTGTTGCTTGGAAAGGAAAGAATTTGCATTTATATGATTATTTACCTTTTCTCCAGGAAGTTTTCAGAGCTCCTTAGAAGCAATTAATGGTAATTGAAGTGTAGGCACTGTTGTATATCGAGGTCATAACTAAACATAGAAAATAAAATAGTACGCGCAGGAAAAGGCCCTCCAGCTGATAATTTCTTGCCACTGTGATGCCCATTTAAACTAATTCTTTCTGCCTGCACAAGATATATATCCTTCCTTTCCCTGTTTGTTCATGTGTTTGTCTAAATGTTGCTATGATGTCTGATACAGCCACTTCACTTGGTCCATACCCTCCCTGTAAATGCCAAAAAAACCTCTTCCCCTCACTTGCAAGTCAGCTCCCTCTGGTTCCCTTCCTCCTTCCCTGTCTTCTGTGGTACTGTAACACACTACAGTTTACGGGTCTCCACTCTGAACCCCGCCCCCTCCATTATCACCCTGTGATTTTTACCACCAAACCAAATCTGTATCCATTTGGGTTGCTCACCCCGGATTCCATGTGATCAAACCTGCCAGAACAGCCAACTGTGCAAAACCTTGTTAAAAGCTTTTTTTCAATCAATTTGATGGAATATAGCCATGTTGACTATCCAATTCAGATTAATTTATTTGTCATAAGTACTGTACTGTGCAAAGGTAGTCTTAGGTATTTGAAACCAGGACCTGTAGGTCCTGGTTTCAAATGCAAACTGATGGAAAATGGTTTGGGCATCCGATTTCAAGAGAGTTGGGCATTCACAACTCAATTGGCCAACGCAAACATATATGTCACATGAATTCAGTAGTGTCCAGCTTTTTTGTGGGAAGGCCTGGTGAATAATGTGAATCATTTCCGGAGGCCTCCCACACAATTAAAGGTGTCCTATTGTTGCTGTTCTGACTGCCATAGGCATCTGGCTTTTCATTGTGTCCAGGGAGAAAGTTCCACCTTCTTTCAGTTACCCAGAAGTTTTTTCACCATTTGCTTCAGCAGGGAGGAGCAGCAGCTGTACAAGGGAGACAGTTAAGCCTCAGGTAATTCTGGAAGCAGTGCTTGCCATCTGTAAAGGGAGTGCTCTGCTCTACACTTCATTGTGCTGTTTATAACTGGGTCCTTACACCTAATTGCTGCTGCAGGGAGGTGCAGGTAAGGACATTGAGAGCAGATGTGAGCCAGACAGAAACATTCCACTCATTAATCTCACATTGTATGATTTCCCTCCAATTCAGTAGACCTTTCTGACTTTGGGTGTGTCTGCTGACTTCTCAACTTTGGCAACATTTCAGAGTTGAAGCTGGTGCTGTACAGAGGCCATCTTGACAGTGAAACAAATGGAAGTTTGTTTTCAGACACAGGGAGGAGCGGGAGTGCATTATTCACATTGAAGAGCTAAAACATTCAATTTCATAACTCAGCTCTTTTCTCAGGGCCGATCATCTTTTCCTTTTCAAATATTTCACCAACTTTCTTTTGAATCTTTTAAATGAATCTGCTTCCTTAACCTATCCAAGCAGTACGTTCCACATCATTAGTAACCAGACTGAATTCTGCAGACACAACCTTACACAACTTGCCTTCTCAGGATGCGAGAGGTTGGCCTTACTGATCCAAAGAGCAAGCCCAGCCAATGACAACCAGCAAATCAATGGCATGTCTGGAACCAAGTTTTGCCAAGCTCGGCCATGTCCTGAAAATCCACCTGAACCAAACTGAATTCCCTAAACTCACTTTTGATTGTTGGACCTGAATCTCATCTTTTTAATTAGAGTGTGTGATTTGGTTTAGTTTCGTCAGTTCTATTTTCTACATTTCTACAATTCACCTTTCTTTGTAGGTTAATTTGAAAGGGATCTTCCATGGTCTAAATCATATTTCAAACAGAAGAACAAGTTAACATGCAGATATATGGGGAAAAGAGAAGTCAGCTGAGATTACTAATCTTGAAGGCTTACGGTAACATCCCATGGCTGAAATGGAAGATTCGAAATTGTCAAAGAACTAAACGAGGCTCAGTTGCTTCTACTGTCACCTTTGAGTAGCTTGACAGTGTAGAATCAGAATAAGGTTTATCATCACTGACACTTTTCATGAAACTTGTTGTCTGCCACAGCAGTAGAGTATAATACATTTAAAAAATCCATTAGGTATGATAAGAAATATGTTAAAAAATAAATATTGCAAAAAGAGAGCAAAGTAGTGGGGTAGGGGTTCATGGACTTTGCAGAAATCCGATGGCAGAGAAGCTATTCCTAAACTGTTGGGTGTGTGTGTAGCTCCTCCCTGATGATAGCAATGAGAACAGGGTATGTCCGAGGTGATGGACATCCTTAATGATGGATATTGCCTTTTTGAGGCATCACCTTTTAAAGATGTTCTCGATGCTGGGGAGGCCAGAGCCCATGATGGAACTGGCTGAGTTTACAACGCTCTGCAGCTTTTCTCATCCTGTGCGTTGTCACCTTCAGACCAGATAGTGATACAACTAGTTAGAAAGATCAATCCAGGGGAGTATGGATGGCAACAAGAGAACCCTCAACCTGGGAGCCTCATTTGCCACTCACTCCACTTCATGCAAGGCAATTGAAATTTGAAGCTGCCAGCTGGAACAAATTACAAGATACAAATAAATATGTGGAATTATTATTGGAAAGGAAATGGAATTGCAGATGCTGATTGCCTGGCAGAAGCATCTGTTCTTCCAGCACTTCTATTTCTGGTGCAGAATTAATGGATTTCAGTGTCATGAGGGAAGAGGAAGGATGACACATGTTATTTAAAAAGTGATGAATTCACTGGAGTAAAGGGAGGTCCAGCTGCACTGATCACTTCAAATGGCCAAGGATTCAGAGATAAAACTGAAAAATGAGAAGGGTACGTGGAGCCCATGGTCAGGTGTTATTCTGTCCATATATATATATACAGTGTCCTGAAAAAGTATTCAGCCCCCACAACCATATTCACATCTTACTGTCTCATTTTCTAAATTTAAAATATCTTGAAGTAGAACTTTTGAGCTAATCTGCAAAACATTGGGCATCATGTCAAAAGAAAAATTTCAAAACCTGTCAATAATTTACTCAAAACCAAAAATAAGAGGCTGAAAAAGTATTCACCCCTTTTTAAAATTTTTATGTTAACTTACCTCATGAGCAATATATTACCTTACCAACTCACCCAATTTGTTGATGTAGAACATTGGAGGATCACATTTTTAAGGAATTCTTAAGAATAAATACCACCTCTCTCCATAACGTCCAACAATATTGTAGATTTTCAGCAGACCAAACCAAAATGAAGACACGAGCGTGGAAGAGAAGTCAGTGAAATGATAAAAGAGAAACACAAATCTGGGGAAGGGTACAAAGACCATCTCAAAGGCTCTGAACATGCCTTGGAGCTCAGTTCAGTCCATCGAGAAAATCTGGAAAAAATAATAAAACCTCAGCCACACTGTCTAGGTCAGGCCACCCTTCTAAACTTATTTGCCAGCAAAGAGTAGTACTTGTAAGAGAGGCTTCTGTGATGCCAACAGTCACTCTGAGTGATCTGCAGACATCAGGGCCTGCAACTGGAATGAAGTTCATGGCTCCACAATTTCTAAGGTCTTGCACAAAAAGGGTATTTATTGAAGAGTGGCAAGGAAGAAGCCCTAGCTTTAAAAAAAAGAGCATATCCTTGCCCATCAAAACTTTGTAAAGCATCACTTAGAAGATACTGTAAAGATGCAGAAGAAGGTCCGGTGGTCGTATGAGTCTAAAGTGGAACTTTCTGAATTCAAAATTAAGTGCTACATGTGGTATAAATCTAATACCGTGCATCAGCCAGGTAACACCATCCCTACTGTAAAGTATGGTGGAGACATCTTCATGCTTTGAGGGTGCTTTACAGCAGCAGGGACTGGAAATCAGGTCAGGATTGATGGGAAAATGAATGCTGCTAAATACAGAAAGATTCTGGATGAAAACCTAATCAGCAATAAAAACCACGACTCAAAATCCCTGGTCATAATACTCATTTATGTTAACAAAGGGTTGGGGGCTGAATATTCTTGCAAGGCACTGTAAATCAGTTGAATATTCCATCTTCCAATGCAGCATATTCAGATAAAATTCCTTGGAAACTTGGGATAAGGGGGGTATGTTGGTGAGGGTAGTGTGGTTGATATACTGTGCAGAAACATCAGTAAGGCATTTGACTAGATGCAACATGGATGTCTTGTCCAAAGTTTCAAAAGTCCAGGGACCTAGTGTAAATTGGAAAATTGGTTAGAAAGTTAGATTAGTTAGCAGAAAGTTGTGAATTGGTTGGCAAAATAGGCAGAACAATGGCAGGATGAGTTCAGTCCTGACCAGTATAGTTAGGATGGATAGTCAGTACCTGTTCCCCAGGGCACCAATAGCAAACACCAGAGGGCATATGTACAAAATTAAGGGAGGAAAGTTTATGGGAGACATCAGGGTTAAGTTTTTTACATGGA
The DNA here is from genome assembly GCF_030144855.1 of Hypanus sabinus. NCBI lineage: Eukaryota > Metazoa > Chordata > Chondrichthyes > Myliobatiformes > Dasyatidae > Hypanus > Hypanus sabinus. The sequence goes on along the minus strand of NC_082711.1, from coordinate 48,947,753 downwards.
GGGTTGTGAGTGCCTGGAATGATTTGCCAGGGATGGTGGTGGAGGCTAAAACATTAGGGGTATTTTAAGAGCCTCTTGGACAGGCACATGGATTAAAGAAAAATAGAGGGTTATGGGTTAGTGTGGGTTTAGTACTTTTTTTTAAGGATTATATGAGTTGGCATAACATGGAGGGCTGAAGAGCCTGTACTGTGCTGTAGTGTTCTATGGTTCTGTGGTAAGTCTGAGGCATTGCACTTTGGAGGACTAGTATGAGTAGGGCCCTAGTGAAGAATGAAGAACAGAATTCTGATGTACAAGTTCAAGAAGCCTGGAAGGAAGTTTGTGGCGCAGGTTGATAAGTTGGTTAAGAAAGCATATGAAATACTAGCCTTCATTAACCAGGACATAGACAATAAGAGCATAAAAGTACTGTTGCAGCTTTAATAGTTGGAGAACTGTGTGCAGGATATGATTGCACTGGAGATGGTGCAGAGGGAAGTTGACAGGATTTTGTCTGGGATGGAATGGTTCAGTTCTGCTGATAGACTGGATATGCTGAGATTGTTTCCTTGAGTGGAGGAGGCTGAGGGTGAGGAGACCTAATTGACATTTACAAAGTTATACAAGGCAAAGACTAAAAAGTCAGCATGAAACTTACTACTGGACACTATTGTAAAGGGGGTTTCTTCTTTTTCATTGTTACTGTGTATGTATTCAAAATGGCTTCTTTGTTTTGCTAACAAGCAGGAATGCTCCTTTGTTGCGAGAGAGTGCTGGAAGCTTGTTTGGGTTAAAATTTACTGATAACGAGAATGGTATTCCTTTGTAAACCAAATGGAGATTAATGTTCTTTCTTCTGAGTCTGTAAGCTTTTGTTGAGGGCTTTTTGGCAGAGGGGCGTGAGGGGGTGAGAGAGAGAGGACGCGATGCTGTAAGCTGGGCGAGGAACGGACCCCAAGCGGGGGTCCGAGGCCAGGAGGTACTCCGAGGGGGGGGGGGATGAAGCTAGATGTGCTTGGTTGACCACTCGGAGGGTCCTGAGCTGCGAGTCGAGGAGTTCGAAGGGGATCGAATGGTGGCCAGAAGACTTCAGTAATTGAGCTCCAACGGTTGTGCACAAAGTGGTTTGGACTTTGATAAGTTTGGCGCCTTTTCTTTATTTTTCTCTTCATATATACTGTATCGTTATTAATCACTTAGTTATAGTAACCTTTATAAATTTAATCGCTTATGGTGTACTGTCTGTTTTTAGACGAGGCGGGGACATCACACAGCATCCACACCAGCTGATTACCCAGTTTGGCGGGGCCGAAGGCTGCTCCCCCTAGACGAGAACGAGCTGAGCGAGCCTGAGGCGACCCAGGGGGTTACACTATTTTAGGGGAATGTTTAGAGAGGATCTGAGGAGAAATATCTTCACTCTAAAAGGTGATTGCCTGAGGTAGTGGAAGTGAAATCTTTCACAAGTTTTAACAAATATCCAGGTGATCAGCTGATACCTCCAAGTATGGTATCAGTACTATTAGTGTGGATGCAGAAGATACAAAAGCCTGAAAGCACGCACCACCCGGCTCAAGGACTGTTTCTACCTTACTGTACGGAACTATTAAATGGTTTCCTAGTATGATAAAAAGGGCTTTTGACCTCACAGCCTACCTCATTATGATCTTGCACTTATTGTTTACCTGCACTGCATTTTCTATGTAACTAACAAAAAATCACAATAAATATAAATATATTTTAATATATAAACAATCCTATGAAGCACAATGTACAAGTAACTGTTAGATTAATTGACTGATTGTGTGTACATAAGGTGACCCTAGGTGATGTGTATGTTGCGGTGGAGTGGGCTAATGTTGATCAGCTGGTGGCATGCACAATTGGTCTGAGGATCTCTTGGTGAATCTGAAGGATTCAGGAATGCAGGCATAGCACCTGGAATCGTCATTGAAAGCAAAGTCACCAGGGGGGATTTCAGGCTGAAGCAATGTGGAAGACGACCATCGATCACCACTTCCTCGCATCCTCCTGGCCAATATGCAGCCATATTGGAGAAAAAGAATAGAGGATCTCGGGGTAAGGTTGCTGTATCAAATGAGGGATTGTTACATTCCGTTTTTCACTGATACATGGCTCACAGTGCTGCAGCCTGAGGGATTCTCAATCCTTTGGATGTACCAGATGTCAGCATCAGGAAAGGGCAGAGATGGCAGTGTCTGATTCATGATAAACACATCGTGGTGCTCTGACATAGTGGTCTTGTCTCATTCTTATTCTGACCTGGAATACCTATTGGTTAAGTGCTGACCATCCTATTTCCCAAGAGATTCCTCTGCCATGATCCTGACCACAGCTTACGTACTGCCAAAGGCAGATTTCAAGCAAGCACTCGATGTATTGAGTGCCATGATTTTAAAAAATAAGAAATGGGTTATCCTGATGCTTCATATCCTTGCCAGGGATGTATGTACTTTGACAATAAATTCACTTTGACTTTGACACTTGAAATCTGCTCATTATGTAACTTCAAAATGCCAAATCAATTCACTTCAAATCATTATACTGTGTTTATTATAAGGAAGGGTTAGCCATGCTGAACGTTTTCTGGTGTAGTGAATTTCTGCTTATTGGAATTTGTGTGGCACTGCCTCTTATGCTAATTAACTTTTGAATAGTGCAGCTGATGAACCTGTTAAAGCGCTTGTCGATTGTTACGATTATTTTGCAGGTATATTTGTTTCATGGCAACACAAGGTTCTGTACTGGCTTTTCTCTCTCTCAACATTTGTTCAAAGCTATCATAAATTTTACTGAACGTGGGTGTGTTCCTATTACAGAAAACTTTAGAGGTTATGTTTACAAATTAGTGCTCCTGCAGCAGGGATTTGCCATTATTTTTAATGGATAGAAAATCAGTGAGCACGCCCTTAAGTTTCCAACATTCATTCCTGACATGCAGAGAGTCACACCAAATGCGTAAATTCTTAAAATTACTCTCGACTCAAAATGAATGCATTAATGAAAAACTCTGTATTTCTTGAGTGCTCAAATATTTAACCAAACCGAACCTGCTTAGCAACCCAGAGTTCCAAATACACCACCGGGAACTTTTATTTAAACAATACGGTTTTATGTTGTGTGTTTATGATGAGTGCCTCAGTAAAGAGTTTAATTGAAGAGTTTTAAAAAAAAACTATTGTAATTTTGAATGCGGCTCATAGGTGATGCATTGCAAAATTGTTTTAACTCAGAAAGTTTTAAAACTGAATTTTGGTCTATGCTAAGTTTACATTCTTACTTATTTAACAGCAAACAAGACACTCCATTTGACTTTCATAACCCTGATTTTAGGAGGCAAATATCATTTATACTTCCTATACTTAACAGTATTGTTTCTGGGTGGTGATGAGGAAGCAGGACAACAGAGTCCATACTTCAAGTGTACTTAGATCAAACCGTCGTTAACACTTTGCTGGCAAGTACCATTGAAATTCAGTGGAGGAAAATGGGAAAGCGTTGTTGGAGCAATTAACCATAACATTTTGATCCAAAATTACATTTACATAGTTAAGCATTTTCCAAATGTTTCTTCAGAAATTTTCAGAAACAAGCTATCAACAAATTTGAATAAGAGCATTCCAAAATATAGTAAGTATATGATCTCAGAGTATCAGTATTTGACTACCATTTGGTATTCAAATATTTTTTAAAAATTCATTAAAAGAAATGTTGGGTACTTGCACATTTCACCACTGGGAAGTTGACACTCTCACATTTAGTACACAGCATTGATACATCTCGTTCAATAACACCTTTCCATAAGTGCTTCCAAAATATTAGCAAAGCAGAGTATTGTAAAGTAATAGAACAGTAAATTATGAGACAGAGCCTGTATCCACTTGTGTCTAAACTGCTGGTTCTCCGTAGCTCTAGCAAGTGCTAGAATGCAAAGTGGAAATGTGGTGTGAATTACTATCTGCTCAGTAATTATACAGACACTTAGATGCTGGGATCTGCAGCAAAAAGCTGGATCAAAGAGCAGACACTGTAAAAATTCCATAATTCAGGAGCATGTGTGGAGACAAAAGGGCAGTCAGTGTTTTGGTCAATAACCCTGCATCAAGGGTGTAGAGGCAAAATAGCCAGTATATAGAAGTGAGATGCAGGGGTGAGACTGGGCTAGTAGGTGAAAATCAGTAATTATCTCTCTTTTTATAAACAGCAAAAACTATTTGATATTTTCTTGGCATTCCAGAGAACTATTCAGAACCCAAATTTCAATTTGATGATAATTTTTTGAAGATTGGTGTAATACAGCACAGAAACAGGTCTTCTGGTTCACCAAGGATGATGAGGGGAGATTTGATAGAGGCATACAAAATAATGCGGGCCATAAGGAGGGTAAATGTAAGCAGGCTTTTTCCTGAGGTTTGGTGAGACTTGAACTAGAGGTCATAGGTTAATGGTGAAAGGTGAAACATTTAAGGGGAATCTGAATGAGATGATCTTCATGCAGAGGGTGGTGTGAGTGTACTGAATGAGTTACCAGCAGGTTGGATTGCAACATATAACAGTGCAAGAGATGTTTGAATAAGCACATGAATGATGAATGGAGTATGAAGGGCTATGGTCTAGGTGCAGGTCAATGGGACGGGGCATAATAACAGTTCACTATGAAGGGCCTGTTTCTGTGCTGTAGTGCTTCATAGCTCTATATCCATGCTGAGCCTTTCTGACCAGCTGCGCCCATCCCACGTTCCCGCATTAGAACCACATCATTCCATGCCTTGCCTAAATAAGTGCCTGTCCAAATGCCTCTTAAAGCTTGTAATTGTATCTGGTTCCACCACCTTCTTTGACAGCGCATTCCAGTTTTAAAATAAACTTGGGCTTCAGAAAACTCCTTCCTCTCACAAACCTATGCACTCTTATTTTTATAACATCATAATTGAAATAATGTTTCCCTTTTGATAGATTTAGTTTTTTCTCTTGCTTCATTAGAGAGTAGCCTTTTATAACTGCCTTTTGAATTGCTCCAGTGTAGGCGGTGTACCTCCAGCTGCTAAGGTCCTAAGCTCTGGAATATTTTTCTCTAAAGATTTTACTTGCCTCTTCTAAATCCCTTTGTAAGGTCTTTCTTCTTGGCCCACACTGTGCCCTTAAAGTGCTTTTTGTTAAATTTTATTGAACATTCCTGCGATGAACCTTGAGAGTTTTTAATATGTTTGTCCCAGCTCGGGTTAGGTCAAGTAATCTCAGGGAAAGATTTGCACTGTGTTGCTGGCTGGATCCAACAGTATGAAAAGTTATCGTATGATTAAAATGTGATGTAGTTAGTACAGGTTGAAACATTCTAGGCTGGCATTCTGTGGACATCTCCCATGGTCCAGTATTGTTTTGAATCTATAGTACTGATCTATATTAATCAATTAATTCTAATTAAGGTCTGAGATCTGTACTCACCTGCTATGAATCTACTAGTTTCAGTTTGTGATCTCAACCAACTGTTCTCAGAAACCCAACTTGACCGGGCAGTACCTATACTTAAAAAGAGAAGTATTTCTGGTCAGAGTAAGATGATGGGGGTGGGGGGCAATTCCTAGAGTGTTACCAGTCAGGTCCCAAAGATGCCAGATTAGAGTATCTTTCTGTATTTGAAACAAAGATGAAACTGTTGGAAATGTGAAAACCCTTCCACCACCGTTGGCCATTTTTTCCCAGGGCAATACTGCCAGCTCTCTGAATGCTTCCTTGTTCAAAATTATCCTTTCAGAATCTTGAATATGTTTTACCAGTTTGCAGAAATGTTTCTTGTAGATTCCACCTGCCAGCTTTCCAGTGGCCCAGGATCCACGTAGTGGTATTGTTGGTCCGATAACAGCAATTGGGCCTTGAATGCACCACATCACAGTCTGAGGATTCTGAAGGCCATATTTCTGATGATATTTATGATGGAAAATGGAGTAAATTAAGGTCTATGATAATGTTTGCTTTTTTTACACCCAGTGTAAAAGACTGTTGACAGTGTAAAAGACTGCTGGGGATAAGAAAGTCTGTTAAATGGAGTAAGGGGGTTCCAATGCTGTGTAGTTGCATTGGTTGGACCCAGCTTCCTTTAAGGAAAATGCCCAATTAGAATTGCTCAATCAGTAGCACCAAAAGATATTAGTTGTGTTAGTGTAGCTGCACGGTGCTGGTGACAAACCTAGATAGGATTTTCAAAACCTCACAGTATGCCTATAGTGTCTTCTGCCAGCCTGGGTATGGCTGGTGAACCCTGTTGTCCTGCAGCGAGGGCATTGGAAAAAACCATAAATACAGAGCAACCCCCCCCCCCACCCACGTTCCCTCTACCCTTCCACTCCTTTCTCTGCCTTCTTTCTCGACCATTTCTGCCCTTTCTGAACAGTTTTCTCTGCTGTTATACACAGAGACTCGCTTTGTCTCCTTCCCTCTGCATTCTCTCTCAATATCACCCTATAATTTCCCTCTGTCTCTCTGTGCATACTCTCACCTTTTTCCTGAACTTCTCTCACTCTCACTCTCACTCTCAGCCTGTTCGTATCCCTATACTCCCTCTGACCCCTCCCCTTCCCTCTCACCCTCATTCTGCCGTCTCTCCCTCATTCCCTCACACAAGTGTCACGTACACTTTCCCTTTACGTATTGAGTCAGTTTCCTTTCTCTCATTTTCATTTTTACAGGTTTCACCCACGTCAAGGACAACATTGTGAGAAACTTCACTTAAAATTCTGATGGATGTTTTGAAATGCTGACTGTTCAAGTTGACTGAGCCTTGTGATCTCTTCCTTTCTGTATATTTTTACTGCTGTGGAACTTTCTTGATGCTGAGAATGGAAATCCATTGCAAATGGATAGTTCATATGTTTGCAATCAGATGATGGGTTGTGTTTTCATCCAACATAAGCAACATCAATCATTTAAAGTTGAGAGTCAGTGCAGAAGTTCTGTTAAGCTCTATTGAGATTTCTTCCTCACAGTTAAATGTTTATCTCATGGTTCAGATGGTCAAGGTGTTTTGAGAATTTGAGCGTCATGCTCTTTAAATTCATTAGTTCAGGACTTTGGGCTGCCATAGATTTTGTGGTGCACAGATGACTTACCACCACCCCTTGGATGGGTTCCTGTCATCTTACCGTCTCCCTCTGTCAACTGTTGCCAAGATTTCTCCTTTTGGCGAAACAAAATCTTTGCCAAAATCCACTTCTCCTGTTTGAAATTTCTTCTAAAATGTCTAGCTCCCACACTGGGCCTCGGAACTTTCACCATCTCAGCTTCAGCCTTAGTTTGGCTTTCTTGGAAACCCTGGCTTCCTTGAGAGTGCACCAGTGAAGAAGCATTCCTGATGCTCCATTTAGTCATCAAACTTGTTTTGAAATCGAAAGAACGGTGTGTACTGGAAAGTGCAAATATCATTTAAGTTAACCTTTGCTTTATGAGAAGGTTGGACGCAAGCAAAAGGTTTGCATTTACTGCCATCTGTGAGTCACCCAAGTGTGACTTTGAGGTAAGTGCAAGTTTATCTTCTCCTGATCCATTAGTAATTGGTCCAAGATCGTAATGCTGAGGTTCTTTGTGGTGACACATTATGAGGCAGGAGGCTCCACCCCACAAAACTGCAGACAAAGGTTTGACAACTTGGCAATCCAGTCTCTTCCAACTATCAAACCTTAGAATCTTTCCAGATTTCTGAAATATTTAGAAGCTAATAAGAAATAGAAATGAGCTTGGCTGTTTGGCTCCTTGTGCCTGCTCCGCCAATGTGGAAAGTCTCAGCCGATCTTTTCCCTTCATGAAGATTCCCTCAATTTCCCCTAAAATCAGTCGACCGGTGGTGTAGTGGCATCAACATGGGACTTTGAGGTTAGTAGTCCCAGATTCGAATCCGTCCAGCTCCTTCTACACTTTTAATTCATGCTGGGTTGGGAAAAACTTGGCCTAGGGGAACAATAAGATAGATGCTAAATAAACGGCAAGGTTGCCGCCTGATGTATCACAAGGTGCAGAAAGGAACAAAATATCCCCTAATATTTAATACTCTATCCATGTCTCAGGTACGGAATTTGAAAGTTCATAACCCTCTGGATTAAGAAATTTCTTCTCATCTAAGTCCTGACTGCTGGTAACTATGACTCCCTGTTCTCTGCACTCCAGACAGTGAGAACACTGCCAAGTATTGTAAGAATTTGATATGTTCCATTGAGGTCATCATGTCTCTTCTAAATTCTCAAAAGTTCAGGCCCAATCCATGTAATTTCTCTTCGTAGGATAAATCCAGAAATCAATCTGATGAATCTTTATGACACACCTATTGCATTAACGTCCTTCCTTAGGTAATGACACTAGACTTGTACACCCTTTTGCCGTCTTCTGATCACTCTAGACAATTTTACTTAGAGCACTTAGAATAAAAGTACTTTTTCCTTCCTAAACGCAAACACAAGGAAATCTACAGATGCTGGAAATTCAGCACGAAAGGTCTCGGCCTGAAACGTCGACTGTACTTCTTCCAATTAGATGCTGCCTGGCCTGCTGCGTACCACCAGCATTTTGTGTGTGTTGCTTTGCCTTCCTAAATGTTTGGCTATCTGTGTGCAAGGACACACTTCAGTATGATTCGGCATTACTTAAAATTAAACTTTTAATTTTTCTACCAAAGAGGATGAATTAACATATCCTCACAGTGCATTCCTCTGTCATGTCCTCACCCTTCACTTAGCCTCATTATGACCCTTTTTGCTTCCTCATTGCAAACCTCCCTGGCACTCAAAATCATCAGCAAATGTGGATTACATTTACAGACTGTGGAAAGCCGGTGTCCCAACACCGAGCTGTGTGGCATTTCACGACTCACTGGCTTTCACCCCAAAGATGATCTCTTCATTCTGCCAATCCCCAAACCACACCGATATGTAAAGGCCCAGAAAACACTCAATCCCATCCAATTTAACTTTGTTTAGTACTGTCCTACAAACATCTTCCAAAAATCTAATTGTTTTCCCCCTTATTCTGGTAGTTACAATTTTACAAAACTCTGAACAGATTTGTCTTTTGATGTAGACTCTGTCCAATCCTGTGATTAGTTTCTAAGTGACCTGGTACCAGTTCATTAATCATAAACTCTAGCAATTTTCCAATTGCAGATCTGTAATTTAATATTTTCTCTCTCAATCCTTCCTTAAGTTGTCAGGGTATACTTGTTACCTTCTAAACTCCATTTTCAACTTTGAGATACAGAGAATCAGGTCTTGGGGGAATTCATCATCAATCATTCTCAGTAAGTTACAAAACTATTTTGTAAGTTGATAAAAATGAATTTGACAGTTAAAAAGAAAGAATATTAAATTGCAACATTTTAAATCACTGAAAAAGATCTTTAAATAGACTTTATTTCTTTAGAGATACAGAGATAATAGCCCTTCTGGCCTTTGAGCTGTACTGGTCAGCAACCCCTGATTCAACCTCAGCCTAATCATAGGACTATTTATAATGAGTAAATAATCTACTAACTGAGATGTCTTTGGACTGTGGGAAAACCCATGCATTGCATTCGATAGGGAAGGTATACAAACTCCTTACACAGGACACCATGCATTCCATAGGGACTGTATACAAACTCCTTACAGAGGACACCATGCATTCCATGGGGACTGTATACAAACTCCTTACAGAGGACACCATGCATTCCATGGGGACTGTATACAAACTCCTTACAGAGGACACCATGCATTCCATAGGGACTGTATACAAACTCCTTACAGAGGACACCATGCATTCCAGAGGGACTGTATACAAACTCCTTACAGAGGACACCATGCATTCCATAGGGACTGTATACAAACTCCTTACAGAGGACACCATGCATTCAATAAGGACTGTATACAAACTCCTTACAGAGGACACCATGCATTCCATGGGGACTGTATACAAACTCCTTTCAGAGGACACCATGCATTCCATGGGGACTGTATACAAACTCCTTACAGAGGACACCATGCATTCCATGGGGACTGTATACAAACTCCTTACAGAGGACACCATGCATTCCATGGGGACTGTATACAAACACCTTACAGAGGACACCATGCATTCCATAAGGACTGTATACAAACTATTTACAGAGGACACCATGCATTCCATGGGGACTGTATACAAACTCCTTACAGAGGACACCATGCATTCCATGGGGACTGTATACAAACTCCTTACAGAGGACGCCATGCATTCCATAGGGACAGTATACAACCTCCTTACAGAGGACACCATGCATTCCAGAGGAACTGTATACAAACTCCTTACAGAGGACACCATGCATTCCATGGGGAGGTTATACAAACTCCTTACAGAGGACACCATGCATTCCATAGGGACTGTATACAACCTCCTTACAGAGGACACCATGCATTCCAAAGGGACTGTATACAAACTCCTTACAGAGGACACCATGCATTTCAGAGAGACTGTATACAAACTCCTTACAGAGGAAACTATGCATTCCAGAGGGACTGTATACAAACTCCTTACAGAGGACGACTTGCATTCCATAGGGACAGTATACAACCTCCTTACAGAGGACACCATGCATTCCAGAGGGACTGTATACAAACTCTTTACAGAGGACACCATGCATTCCATAGGGACAGTATACAAACTCCTTACAGAGGACACCATGCATTCCAGAGGGACTGTATACAAACTCCTTACAGAGGACACCACACATTCCATAGGGACAGTATACAAACTCCTTACAGAGGACACCATGCATTCCATGGGGACTGTATACAAACTATTTACAGAGGACACCATGCATTCCATGGGGACTGTATACAAACACCTTACAGAGGACACCATGCATTCCATAAGGACTGTATACAAACTATTTACAGAGGACACCATGCATTCCATGGGGACTGTATACAAACTCCTTACAGAGGACGCCATGCATTCCATAAGGACTGTATACAAACTCCTTACAGAGGACACCATGCATTCCATGGGGACTGTATACAAACTCCTTACAGAGGACACCATGCATTCCATAGGGACAGTATACAAACTCCTTACAGAGGACACCATGCATTCCATAAGGACTGTATACAAACTCCTTACAGAGGACACCATGCATTCCATAGCGACTGTATACAAACTCCTTACAGAGGACACCATGCATTCAATAAGGACTGTATACAAACTCCTTACAGAGGACACCATGCATTCCATGGGGACTGTATACAAACTCCTTACAGAGGACACCATGCATTCCATGGGGACTGTATACAAACACCTTACAGAGGACACCATGCATTCCATAAGGACTGTATACAAACTATTTACAGAGGACACCATGCATTCCATGGGGACAGTATACAAACTCCTTACAGAGGACACCAGAATTGAGCTCTGATCTCCAGTGCCCCAAACTGTAATGGCATCGCAGTAACCACTACGTTACCAAGGCACCTTAGTACTTTGAGAACTATTAGCGTTCACACATCTTCCGAGTATCTTTTCCTCCCCAGTGGAAAAGATTGTGTGGCATAGTTCAGCGAGCAGATTCTCTATGCGGAGCCTGCCTTGAGTTAATGGCAGTAATGATCGGCCAACAATTTTGGGACTTTCAGATATGCATTAGTGTTCTAAATTTGGTCTTGCGTGATGGAATGTTTCTGGTTCATTATGGAACTGCGCTGCTTCTCAACAAGCTCCAGCATCACTATTGATATTTTGACCATGTTAAAATCCTTAACATTTTTTGTGGGGTAATTCACTTCCTTTTGTTCAAGCTGCTGTACATGTCTACAAAGCATAATATGTAGCTGTAACCGGAGAAAAATCAGGTCTTGATTTTTCACTGAGTATATTCTTTATTCTATTAAGAATGGGATAGATTTGGAACTGTGAAATAATAAGCCTTGAATGTAGAAATAAAACTTTACATTTTAGATACTTGGATGAAGTTTATTTTTTAGAATTAATTGATATACTATCATTCCTTGGAGAACAGGAGTGCCTCGAAATGCATCGTGCCATCCCCATTTTTTAGTGTTAAATGTGAGATTTAGTCACTTTATTATGTTGTACTCTGCAGTGCAGTTTAGTACTCTGAAGGTCACACGATGAGTTTTGGAGGAAGAGCATAGAGCACGGATGCTGGATTTAGACTGCGATTAGTGAGGGAAGTATGCTTCTAAAATAAAAGCTTTCATTGAAACTGGAATTGATGTGGATAGCATTGGATTTCAAATTCTTGGCAACTTGTAGTCTAGCAATAAAACATAAATTAGCACTTAGCATTGCCAGAAGTAATTGGAAAATATGAATTTCAGCCTGGATTATTGTATCGAATTGACTATAGATTTCTCTTAGGCCTTATCTTAATTCTTCAGCTCCTTGAAAAAATATTCTTGCCATCTAATAAATCAAGTGGGCATAGGTTTAAGATGTGAGAAAGCAGTTTTGAAGGTGATATGAAGGGAAAGCATTTTACACAGGATGTGTTTGATGTCTGGAACTTGCTGCCTGAAATGGTGGTAATTGGATACCATAAGACCATACGACAAAGTACCATTGAATCTTATATCATATTATACCATTCAACCCATTGAATCTACACCGCTATTCAATCATGGCTGATTTGTTACCCCTCTCAACCCCATTCTCCCACCTTTGCTCCATAACCTTCGACACCATTACAAATCAGGAACATGTCAACCTTAATTTTAAATATACCCAGTGACTTGGCCTTCATAGTTGTCTGTGGTAATGAATTCCACAGATTCACCACTCTCTGGCTAAGTAAATTACTCCTCATGTTTTCTAAAGCAACGTCCTTATATTCTAAGGCTGTACCCTCTGGTCCTAGACTCCTACACTATTGGAGCATCCTCTGCACATTCACTCTATCTAGGCCTTTCAATATTTGATAGGTTTGAATGAGACCCCCTCTTTCTCCTAAACCCCAACAAGTGCAGGCCCAGATCCATTAAAATGTTCCTCATACATTATATCCAGTCACAGCATATGGGAGACATTATGACAGTCACTGCAGGCCTGATATGGAAAATGGGATAAGTGCAGTTGTGCAAAACGATATGGACCTAATACTAGAAAATAGTATCCGTGTGGAAAGGCAGAAAGATCAGCGTGGACATTGCGGGCTGAAGGGCTAATTTCTTTGCTGTTTAACCCGTATCTGCAACAATTCAATTCCAGTTGATTCATGCTTTCACAGAATTGCTTCAATCTCTACAATTGTAATCAAACATCTCAAAAATCTGATTTTTATTTTTTGATGTGCGACATGTGAATATGTTAGGAAGTGAAAATTCCACTTGGACCAGAAACACTTCTTTTCAATTACTTTCTAGGCAAAGCAGTACCTTTACTCTGGGAAACCTAGATTGCATCTCACATTTATTTAAACTCCCCTTTGATGTCATTTTCTTCTTTCTGTCAGTTGTGAGGCTGGAAGAGACAACAGAGAGAAGGAGAGAGTGAAACCAAAGAGAGATTTATAAACCAGGTTAAGAACTTAGAACTTGGGCAGCAAAGCTGGAATTTTAAAGTACAAACACGAGGAAATCTGCAGATGCTGGAAGTTCAAGCAACACACACAAAATGCTGGTGGAACACAGCAGGCCAGGCAGCATCTATAGGGAGAAGCGCTGTCGACGTTTCGGACCGTCAGGATGAAGGGTCTCGTTCCGAAACGTCGACAGTGCTTCTCCCCATTTTAAAGTACAGTTGCTTTCCATTCTCTCCACAAATTCTAGCTTTGGATAACTAAGCATGAAGTGATGAAGATTGAAGTGGTCTAATCCATTAGTAAGGCAGCCATTGAGAATTTCAATAACAGATTAATGGAGACAGTTGTGGAATCATTCAATTTAATGGAGAAGGTATGATTTTATCCCTGTCATAAGATGAATTTCTAGTCCGTAGCTTATCTTAGTATTACACCAAAAATGTGAACAGTCTGGTTCATCCTCAGTCAATTGCCAGGGACAATGATGTAGAAAAGAGTCAGCATAGAAAAGTGGAGTTTGTGGCAGTGATTGATGGAAATGCCCTCGATCTTGCCAATACTTTATCAGAGGAGATTTCTGTTTGATCATTTTGGATATCAGACAAGCAGTTTGACAATTTAGAGATAGTAGAGAGGTCATAAATGAAACAGAGGTGATAAAAATCTCCTTAGTATTATGATGTGTTAGTGTGGGTTCAACCAACAAATCCATTGTTGTGTTTGGGCCATACAAAATGAAATATAGGTTATTTTCCTTTTGGAAAGCATCAGCTGTCCATGGTGAGCCTCGAGACCTTTCACTGGTGTACATTAACATATAAATGAGAACATAAATTCCCGGGTGCAAAGATATTATATTATCTCACTAAATCATGATTACTTTAAGTGACAGTTTCATCTTCTAACATAATGGGTCTTCTGTAATATACTAGGTGAATTGTTCCCTTGTAGCTGTAAGCATGAGTATCTCAATGTTCAAATTGAATTAGATAGAGAAAGTTTGGAATGATTCCAAGAAAAACTTGAGCTGCGTTTTTTGTCGTCTTTACGAAACAACTATAAATGTGATTACCTGTAAACTTTAAAAGATGCAATATTACTGTTAGTGGTGTGTGCATGTAATTCAAAACAGTTTTCACTTCTGAGAAAATTAATTTTTCTGATGTTTCTCTTCGTAAATTCTTCCATGCTTTTATATTCATGGTTAACTTCTAGATGTTAAAAATCTTTGTGTATGAGGTGAGGAATAGCAAAAAAAGCAATTTATCTAGTTACTAATTGCCATATTGAATAAGGTAATAATATTAAATAAAATAATATTTACTAAGCCGTGGCTGAACCATGACACCTGCAATCTGCTGAAGGCCAGATCAGAGGTGTTCAAGCCTGGCAAGCAAGAAAGTTATAACAAGTCCAGCTTTGATCTCTGGAAAGCAATCTCACAGGTGAAGTGGCAATTCCAGACTAAACCTGAATCATCAAAGAATGCTTAACTGCTGTGACAGGGCTTGAAGGCTATAACCTCTTACAAAGTGAAATCAAGGGACATCAGGACAAAAGGGCTTCCAGATGAGCTCAATGCCTTGAATGCTCACTCTGACCATCTGGAGGAATCTCCACAAATTTCCACTTTTCCCGATGACCTGTGATTTCAGTCACTGAGGCCAAACTGAGAGCATCTTTCAGGAAAATGAGCCCGTGGAAACTGCCTGGCCAGGTACTAAAGACCTGTGTTGATCAGCTGCATGGAGTGTTCACTGAAGTCTTTAACCTCTTGCTCCAGCAGAATGAGGTTGCAACCTGGTTCAAGCAGGCTTCAATTACGCAGGTGGCTAAAAAAATGCGGTATCCTGCCTCAGTGACTATCATTCAAAAGCACTTACATCCACTGTGATGAATTGTTTTGAGAGTTGGAGCTGCAAATTATCAACTCCTACCCGAGAGGCAAATTGGATCTGCTCCAATTTGCCCACCGGCACAATAGGTTCACAGTAGATGCCATCTCATTAGTGCTTCACTCAACTCTGGAACATTGTACAGTGAAGATGCATGCATCAGGATGCTCTTTATCAACTACAGCTACGGTATTCAATACTATCCCCTTCAAAGCTAATCAATAAGCTTCAAGACCTGGTCCTCAATACTTCCTTGATCAATTGGATCCTTGATTTCCTCACTCACAGCTTTGAACTTTATCATTAATGGCATAAAAGAGCAAAGTAATGATGAACTTTAATAAAATACTGCTCAGGCTGCCACTGGAATATTATGTTCAGTTCTCAAAATTATTTTGTAGAAGTTCTGCAGGTATTAAGGAGAATCCAGAGCAGGTTTACAGGAATGGCTCCTGGGATTAGGAACATTCATTACAGAGATAGATCAGAGAGGCTGGAACTTTCAGCAAGAGAAGGCTGAGGGAGACCTAAAAGAAGAATATAAATTGATGTGGGGCCTGGTCAGATTGGATTCTTAGTACCATTCTCATTGACAGATGATCTGAGGACTGGAGGTCACAGTGAAAAATAGAGCCATGTTTTTTTATTGGAATCTGGAATATGCTGCCTGCAGATGTCATGGGCACATGTTCTATTGCAGCCTTCTGTAGGCCATTGGATAAATATTTAGTGAGAATTTGCTCTGATAGAGAGCTGGCATGGACGAATGGTTTTCTTCTCTGCTGTAGCTATTCAATAATTCTACCATTAAGCATTTCTGTATCAGAAAGAAATTGTATGTTTTAAGGGTTGTGCTTTACAATTTCATTTTACCCAGGCATGGGGCAGGGAAAAAAGAAAAGAGATCATCACTTCCTGTTGGAACCCATCAAATTCCAGGTCTTCTTGAGGATTCATAACTGGAGCTGCATGTTTTTTTATAGATACTGTACTGAACTCGCTGTATATGTCTGCATTTTCCTAGAGTCTCCCTTCACCAGTCTCACCCACCAGTCATAACTGGAAGCTCAGGCACGTGTGGATGGGTATGGTGGCATTATGAGAAAGTGTAAATCGGTACTTTCTCTTTGAACTACGTTATCTTCTTCACTTCTTGCTCCACATGCTAGATCCCAAAGAAGATACGAGGCTCTTGTCACTGTCTATTATTGGAAACCATTTCGCAAACACAGCCCCAACTACAGATGTTTTCAGTCCACTCAAATATTCCTGAAGGAGGAAAATGCCTTCACCAATTTCCTCATGTCACTTCAGAATTATTTTTCTTATTTATCTCATCAATCATTTTAACATTATGCTTTCACTGTTAGTGCATACCAGGGGTTTCCAATCTTTTTTATGCCTTGGATTACCATTGACCCCTGGGTGGAAACCCTTGCCCTAGACTAATAAAACATTATCCTTTAATAGGTATATTTATTTACATTACTTTGAGCTTTTGTTATGTGTGTTCTTGTGATAATCTCAGGTTTAAAAATGAAAAGTGCGTTAAACATTGTGGGCCCTGCTGATCAGATCTGATTTGCTGCTGGGGCAGTTTAGTCAGAACGAGTCCACTGTCGTGCAACTTGTTTAAAACAAGTCCACTCCCTGTTGGCAACTTGGTCAAAGCAAGCTTTCTTTGCTCAACTGAAGCAGAATGAAGCCCCACACATTATTCTTGCACAAATTTCTTGTTAGTGATCAGTCAACAGCATTGCTAGTTTTATTTTCCCCACTGAGAATAGAATGCTGGCATACAATTCTGCTCAGTTTTTGATGAAAGTAATCTGGTTAGCTCATCTATGTATAGAATTGGTCTTGCCCCTAGGTCTAAGGAAATCTTTATATCCTAGTAAATAAGTGCATTGCAAAACCATTTAGTTCTGCATACCAGGAGGCAACAAGATGCTTGATCACAAGACTGGATCTACTGCGGCTTCAAATGGCTGAACCTTTCTTCCCAAAAAAAGTGTAATTCCAGCAGAGGTGAAATGCAAAAAAAAATCTCAAACCAGTCTCAAACCCATCTACTTCTGATCTTAATGACTTTTGATTAAACAGTGAACTATCAGTCAAGAAACTGTTGGCAAGTTGGGGCAGAAGGGTCTTGGTGTACTAGCCTTCAATCAGGGCCCTGAGTTGGGCAGTTATGCTGCAGTTCTGCAAGATGGCACTGGTGAACCACAGCAACGTTCTACAGCCTACATACAATACTTCTAAATATAACTCTTTTTAATTACCCCCTTTGTAATCTGCAGCATGTAATTTCCCTTTGAGTAATATACTTTTAAATTGATTTAATGATCTATAGATTTCACGACCTTGTGAAGGACTCATCAGACTTAACTCTCAAACAAGCAGGTACGGCACCTTTAAGCTGATGAAGGTTCATTGCCATAACTGGAAGCAAGACAGGATCAGGGGTGGGGGGAGATCCAGGACAAGCTGAAACAAAAGGAATAAGACTCTCCTCTACCCAGCATCTTGTTAGCAAATATGCAGTCACTTAAGAATAAAATGAAGAGCCTGAAGGCAAGATTGATGTATCAAAGGGAAATTCGAGATTGTAGTATTCAGTGCTTTACTGAGTTGTAGCTCACTTCCAGCATGCCAGATATGACGATCAGACCCGTTGACTTCTCAGTACATAGGTTGGACCAAACTGCTGGCTCGGAAAAGAGAAATGGTGGTGGAGCATATTTCATGATAAGCTCTCTGTGGTGCTCCAATGTGGCGGTTTTGGCGAATTTGTATTCCCCCCAGCCTTGAAAACCTAACAGTCAAATTCCATCCGTTCTATTTTCCAAGGCAGTTCTCATCCATGATACTGACCGCAGTTTACATACCACCAGCGGCCAACCATAATCAAGTGCTTGAGATCCTGCAGCAAACAAGAAACAGTCCATCCCGATCCATTTGATATCATAGTTGAGGATTTCAGACATCTTTGAAGAAATCCCTGCCTGTTTACCATCAGCATATAAGCTGTAGCGCCAGAGGTCCCAACACATACTAAAATAAGGAATGCCTACTGTTCCATGCCCAGACTACATTTTGCGAATCTGATCACTTGGCTGTCCTCTTACTGACAGAGGTTAAAGAGCAATGCTGCAAGAACAATAAAGAGATGGCTGTGGGAGGCAGAGGAGCAACTAAAGGAAGGCTTCGAGTCGGTGGACTGGGCCATATTCAAGGACTCATCTGTGGATCTGATTGAATGCAACATAGTTGTCACAGACTTTATATAAACAGTTGTAGACAAGTGTGTCCCCACAAAATCATTCAGTCTTCCCCAACTAAATACCCTTGTTGAACCATGAGATCCACAATTTGCTGAGGCATTCAAGTCTGGTGACCAAGGAAGTGGCAAGAGGTATGGGTATGATCTCTAGAAAGCTATCTCATGGGTGAGGTGGCACTGCTGGACTAAACTTGAGTCAATGAAGGATGCTCAACAGTTGTGGCAGAACTTGAATACCATCACCTCTAATAAAGTAAAATCAAAGGACATGGGCGACAACAGGGCTTGGCTTCCAGATAAACACAGTGCCTTCTATGCTCGCTTTGACCGTCAAAACATGGAGGAACCATCATGAACTCCCAGAGCCCCCAATAATCGTGTGATCTTAGTCTCTGAGAGTGATGTGCGAATATCCTTCAGGAGGGTTAACCCACAGAAAGCATCCGGCCCAGATGGGGTACCTGGCTAAGTATTAAAAACCTGTGCTGCTCAATTGGCCGGACTGTCCACTGAGGTTCCTAATCTCTCGCTTTGGCAGTCTGAGGTACCCACTTGCTTCAAACAGGCTTCAGTTATGTTGGTGCCTAAGAGCATGGTAACCTGCCTCAGTATCATCCAGTAGTGCTTATATACACAGTGATGGAGTGGCTTGAGAAGTTGGTGATAAAACACATCAACTCCTGCCTGAGAAAACGACTTGGATTCACTTCAATTTGCCTTACAGCACAACAGATCTCATTGGCTCTTCAGTCAACCTTGGAATGTCTGGACAGTAAGGATGCATACATCAGGATGCTCTTTATCGATTACAGTGATTACCCAGTTGGTGTGGTCTTTCATTGTTTCTATTATCGTTGTTGGGTTTATTGAGTATGCTCACAAGAAAAAGAATCTCAAAGTTGTATATGGTGACATATGTACTTTGATAATAAATTTACTTTGAGTAGTTGTATAAGATGTTGGCAAAGCTACACTTTAATTTTTGTGTTCAGTGCTGGTCACCCTGGTGTGAGAAAAATGACACTAAGCTGGAAGGAGTGCAGAAATGACTTACAGGGAGATTCCGGGATACGGGCTGATGCTGGGCAGGCCAGGATTTTATTCCTTGCAATGCAGAGACAGAGGGATGATCTTACAGAGGTGTATAAAATCATGAGGGTGATAGGTAGGGTGAAAGCAATCAGCCTTCTTCCCACGGCTCTAGAATCAAGAACTAGAATTAAGTTGAGAAGGAAAAAGTTTAAAAGAGACATTAGAGACAACTTCTTCACACAGAGGGCTGCATATATATGAGGCAAGCTGCCAGAAGGAATAGTTGAGGGCAGGTTCAATAGCAACATTTAAAAAACACTTAGACAACATGGCTTGGAAAGGTTAAGAGGGTTTGGACCAAGCAGGGGTAAATGGGATTAGCTTAGTGGTTGACATGGACCAGTTCGGTCGAAGGGTCTGCTTCTCTACTGTATAGCACTATGACTCTCTGGTTGTTGACTTTCTGCCTTCCTTTGAGTAGCTGCCCTCTTTATAATGA
The DNA here is from genome assembly GCF_030144855.1 of Hypanus sabinus. NCBI lineage: Eukaryota > Metazoa > Chordata > Chondrichthyes > Myliobatiformes > Dasyatidae > Hypanus > Hypanus sabinus. The sequence goes on along the minus strand of NC_082711.1, from coordinate 48,927,513 downwards.
CAGGTCATGGAGGAATTTGGAAGATGAAAGATGAGTTGGGCCAAATCTTTGAGGGAAGTATCCAGCGTAGGCCAGGAAGAGCAGGAATGTTTCTTCAGGGCTTAACTGCCTGCCCAATCGTTGATCTCTCTTCTGTGATGTGTGACCATCCACCACTATATCTAATGACATCCATGGGCATCAGCCTCGTCCCTGAGCCTATTGTAATGATTATGAGCGATTAACCCTACACAGCTGTTAACTGCAGATTTTATTTATTTAGCTCTGACTCAAAGGTTGGGGCAACCAATGAGACTCTGTAAACACCAGCTGAAAGATGTGACAGATTTCTCCATGGTAACTTTGACCCAGTGATGTACTCAAATTTCAAATTATATTTTTGTTGTGGGAGGAACTTTATTTCAGTTTGGTGCTGGTCCTCCCACCCAATCATTGGCAGGCACAAGCAGCTCAGTATAAAGGCAAGTTTGAGTGTGGTGAAAGGCAGCAGTGCAAGCTCTGCCATGCCCTGGGATTGTTTTTGTTTCTGTGTAAATGAACATGACATTTTATTGAGAGTGATTAATGGAGCAGGTAAGAGAGTTTCCTAGGCTGTCGATACCAATTATATGATTGTGTGGACAGAAGGTTTCATCAATCGTTATTTAACATGTTTTGCAAATGTATGTTGAGTAAGGAGACATGTGTCCAGTAGGAAGCCTGGACACTGTAGGTTTTCTTTTACTTGGTGAGGTTAGATGAAAAAGCTAATGTTAATTAATACAGTCCTTATGCTAAGATGGTTTAGCAGCTAACAAATGATCAATTGTTGCTTTCCTCACAAATTTATTAAAATATTTGTGGTTATGATCATTTTTGACATTAAAGGGTGAAGACAATGTCTGTACTTTGAGTCCTGATATAATAATATATTTTCCTTTTGACTTCAGTTCTTAGAAGACATTGTGGTTTGCTGCTCCTTAATTACACCTTTGCATAATATATTGTTTTGGAATTCTGAATATAAAGAACTAAAAATGTGTAGGCTTCAATCATTTGCTCTTGCATTGGCATTAAGCACTGACAATTTAACAAAAGATGTTGGGAGTAGTGTTGGTATGCAGCTTCTATTCAAAGGCTGCTTTGGCCTTTTTTGAAGTTGTTTTGTCTAATCAAAGACAGACATCAACAGGTTTAACGAAGACAGATCTCTCAGTATTGTATGGGAGTCTGCCAAAATATGTGACCACTGTGCGTCACAGAACATTGGTCAATAATCTGATGCGAAGTTATTTTGAAAGAGCACCTTAAGGGAAGGGCAAGGGATGGATAGATAGATAGTAAGGGAAGTTAAGTAGAGGAGTTTTCGGTGCCAGGGACTGTATAGCTGAAGAAAGAGTGACTGAGGCTCAGGAGGGGAGAGAGGAAGAAAGAGATAAAGTAATGAAATTTAGATTAAGGGAAATTGCAGAGATGGAGTGGAACAAGACATGGAAACAAAATTAATATGTTTAACGTGGAGTCATTGCTTAACTAGGAGTTATTGTCAGTCAGGATGGGTGGATGTGGCTTGATTTACGCCAGTATTATGAAGGGTAGTGTTCAGGAGGGGGCTGAGAGCGTGTTGGAAAAGTCAAGCCCAGGCATTATAGAGATGTAACTCAGCAAATGAGGCTGGGATGGATTCATCTGGTTGTGAGGGTAAAATAACTGCTCTTAGTAAAGGCAGGGCTGAAGAAATTAGGAGGGCAAAGTGGGACCACAATATATCATTTGCGTGCAAAATTAAGAAAAACTCCGAAGCATTTTATCTATGTATTAAGGGCAAAAAGTAACAAGAAAAAGAGGAAGAGGTGCATTAAGGGTCATAGGGTTGATCTGTGAATGGATGAGACCACATAGGTGAGGTCCTAAATGAATACTTTTCATCTCTATTCACTTTGAAGAAGGGCAACATAGTTGGAGAATGCAGGAAGGAGACAGTGTAATTTTCGTGCATGTAACTACTAAAGATTTATTAGATACCCTAGTGGATCCAACGTTCCTGAATATTAGGAGGGATAGCCGAAGCTTCTATCGATCACAAAGGAGGACAATGCTAGAACTCTTTTTAAAAAAAAAGCATTTTAAATCTTTGCTGGCGAATGGGAGGTGACAGGTGACTGGAAAATAGTAGGTGTGTATGTTGTTTGAAAAAGCAATGTGGGCAAGCCAAGTAATGAGAGGCCCTTGAGTTTGAAGTCAGTGGTAGGGAGGTTATTGGAAAAGTCCCAAGGGACAGGATTAATCTGTACTCAAAAAAGGAAGAACTAATGAACAGTCATCAACGTGACTTTGAATGGAAGAACCTGTCTGGATACGAACATAGCCTATTGACAAGAGCAGAGCAATTATTGCAGTCTGCTTGGACTTCCATAAGGCCTTTGACCATGCCCCACGTGAGAAACTGGTCCAAAAGTGTCCTTCTAGTGTCAAGAAGATCAAGCATTACCTAGTAGATTCTCTGCCAAACTAATTTAATGGCTTCAGTGATGAGAATCCTACACGGTGAACTGTATGGGCAAATGACCCTCACTACTTGTGCATAAATGCTTTGAATGTGAATATAGGAGGTTTGGTTATAAGATTGGAGATATTACAAAAATTGTTGTGGATAATGAGGAGGCTGTAGGATGATATTGATGAGTTGTAAGGTAAGCAGAGCAAGGGCAGACGGAATTGAATTCTGACTGTGAGGTGATGCACTTTGGAAGGACTAATGAAGGATAGGACATGCAGAACCCCTGGGAGTACTGAGGAACAGACAGATCTTGTTATATATCCAATGATCTGTGAAGGTGACATTGCAAGTAGATAAGTGGTGAGAAAGACATACAGGATTCTTGCCTTCATTAGCTGGGCAGAGACTACAAGAAGAGGAATGTTATAAAACAACTCAACAAAACTCCCAATAAGTCACATTTGGGTGCTGCCCACTGTCCTCATTGCCACAATGGAAGAAGGAGATGATTGCACTGGAGAGGGCGCAGAAGATAGTTCCCCAGAATATGACCTGGGGTGCTATGTTTTGCTATTTATAAGAAACTGGATAGGCTGGGTTTTTTTCATGTGGAGCCAAGGAGGTTGAGGGAAGACCCGAATTAAACTTCACTACAAAATTATGAGGGTGAAAAGTAGATTAGGAAGCAAAATCAGAAATATCTGGAACTAATTGTTTAAAGTAGAGTGTAATAGCTTTAGAGGAGAATCCTGAGGAAGAAATTTTACCTGCAGAGGTTTGTTGCAATGTGGAATGTGCTGTCTGATGGGTGGTGAAGGCAGTACTCTCGGTACATTTTGGTGAAGTACTTAGCCGAGCATTTGAATTGACAAATTTAGAACACCACTGGAAATGGGATGACAATGAATGGGCACTTGATGTCTGGCATGGACACAGGAGACTGAAGGACATCTTTCAGTACTGTATGTCTCCTCAACTCTGACTCTTGGACTGTTACGTTGTCCAGTGCTTATCTTGTGATCAAATGCAATAGCAACATTGTAAGTCACATGGTTTTATTTAAGATGGACAGTACTAAAATAAGAATGCACTTCAGGATCTAAACTGTGGAAAAATGTGTATTTTTCAGTCAATAATAACTTATAATTTTTCTGTATAAGTGTAAAAGTCTGTTATAGTAACCATTAGTGTTGCCTTCCATTACCCAGCCTCAAACCACTCTTATTTGAAAATCCCTAATTCATTTAATTCCAGAAGAAATAGTTTAAAAACAAAATTCATAATTTCCACGATGGGGGATTGGCAGTACATAATAGACCTGCTCATATACATCCTCCCAAGAATAAAGATAATTTAAAAAAATGGTTGTACTGAAACATTAATTGTAAGCGAAACATTATGAAGAAGTTGAGAGCTTGGAGTTGGAGAAGAAAACAGAATAAAATAAAAACAATAACAATAATAAATAAGCAAGTAAACCAATTACATATATTGAATAGATTACAAAAAAGCGTGCAAAAACAGAAATATTGTATCTTAAAAAAGAAGTGAGGTAGTGTTCGAGGGTTCAATGTTCATTTAGGAATCGGATGGCAGAGGGGAAAGCAGCTGTTCCTGAATCACTGAGTGTGTGCCTTCAGGCTTCTGTACCTCCTCCCTGATGGTAACAGTGAGAAAAGGGCATGCCCTGGGTGCGGGAGGTCCTTAATAATGGATACTGCCTTTCTGAGACACCGCTCCCTGAAGATGTCCTGGGTACTTTGTAGGCTAGTACGCAAGATGGAGCTGATTAAATTTACAACCTACTGCAGCTTCTTTCAGTCCTGTACAGGAGCCCCTCCATATCAGACAGTGATGCAGCCTGTCAGAATGCTCTCCATGGTACAACTAGAGAAGCTTTTGAGTGTATTTGTTGACATGCCAAATCTCTTCAAACTCTTAATAAAGTATAGCCGCTGTCTTGCCTTCTTTATAACTATATCGATACGTTGTGACCAGGTTAGATCCTCGGAGATCTTGACACCCAGGAACTTGAAGCTGCTCACTCTCTCCACTTCTGATCCCTTGATGAGGATTGTTATGTGTTCCTTCGTCTTACCCTTCCTGAAGTCCACAATCAGCTCTTTCGTCTTACTGATGTTGAGTGCCGGGTTGTTGCTGCGGCACCACTCCACTAGTTGGCATATCTCACTCCTGTATGCCCTCTCATCACCACCTGAGATTGTATCATCAGCAAATTTATAAATGGTATTCATGTGTCTATAGAGAGTAGAGCAGTGGGCTAAGCATACACCCCTGATGTCTGCCAGTGTTGATTGTCAGCGAGGAGGATATTTTATCACCAATCCACACAGACTGAGGTCTTCCGGTTAGGAAGTCGAGGATCCAAATGCAGAGGGAGGTACAGAGGCCGAGGTTCTGCAATTTCTCAATCAGGATTGTGGGAATGATGGTATCAAATGCTGAGCTATAGCTGATGAACAGCATCCTGACATAGGTGTTTGTGTTGTCCAGGTGATCTAAAGCCATGTGGAGAGCCATTGAGATTGTATCTGCCATTGACCCATTGTGGTGATAGGCAAATTGCAATGGGTCCAGGTCCTTGCTGTGGCAGGAGTTCAGTCTAGTCATGACCAACCTCTCAAAGCATTTCATCATTGTAGATGTAAGGCTACCAAGCAATAGTCATTAAGGCAGCCCACATTCTTCTTCTTAGACACTGGTATAATTGTTGCCTTTTTGAAGCAAGTGGGAACTTCCGCCCATAGCAGTGAGCGGTTGAAAATGTCCTTGAATACTCCTGCTAGTCGGTTGGCACAGGTTTTCAGAGCCTTACCAGGTACTCTATTGGGACCTTCCACCTTGCGAGGGTTCACTCGCTTTAAAGACAGTCTAACATCAATCTCTGAGATGGAGATCACAGGGTCGCCGGGTGCAACAGGGATCTTCACAGCTGTAGTTGTGTTCTCCCTTTCAAAGTGAGCATAGAAGGTGTTGAGTTCGTCTGGTAGTGAAACATCGCTACCATTCATGCTATTGGGTTTCACTTTGTAGAAAGTAATGTTTTGCAGACCCTGCCAGAGTTGTTGTGCATCCAATGTTGCCTCCAACCTCATTTGAAGTTGTCTCTTTGCCCTTGAAATAGCTCTCTGCAAATCATACCTGGTTTTCTGGTCCAGGCCTGGGTCACCAGACTTGAATGCCACAGATCTAGCCTTCAGCAGACGACATACCTCCTGGTTCATCCACGGCTTTTGATTTGGGATTGTACAGTAAGTCTCTGTAGGCACACAGTTATCCATATATATCCTGATAATATATATATATCCTTATAATGAAGTCAGTAACAACTGCAGCATACTCATCCAGGTTCGAAGATGAATCCCTGAATACAGTCCACTCCACCGATTCAAAGCAGTCCTGTAGGCGCTACTGTGCTTCCCTTGTCCATACCTTATTGGTCCTCACTACTGGTGCTACAGTCTTCAGTCTCTGCCTATACTCAGGGAGTAGAAGTACAGCTAGGTGATCAGACTTCCCGAAGTGAGGGCGTGGAGTAGCACGGTAGGCATTCTTGATGGTGATATAGCAATGGTCCAGTGTGTTGTTTCCTCTGGTATTGCAAATGATCTGTTGATGGTAGTTGCTTAGTGATTTTTTCAGACTGGCCTGGTTAAAATCTCCCAAAATGATGGTGAAGGCATTAGGGTGTGCTGTTTCATGCATGTTGATCCCATTACTCAGATCATTTGATATTGGCCTGAGGTGAAATGTAAACTGCTACCAAAATGACTTGTAGAACTTCCGTGGTAGGTAAAAAGGACAACACTTTACTGCGAGATATCCCAGGTCTGGTGAGCAGAATTGGGACAGCGCTGATATATTTGTGCGCCAAGAAGTGTTGATCATGAAGCATACTCCTCCACCTCTGCTTTTGAGAGACTCTGTAGATCTATCCTGACAGTGTATAGTAAACCTGTCAATCTGAAGCGCTGCATCTGGTACGGAAGGGGTTAATCAGGATTCCATGAAACAAATGACACATGCGGTCCTATTGTCTCTGATTCAGCACCTGAGATAATTTACTTCTAGTCTCTGAGATAATTGACTTTATTCGCCAGAGTCCGCACGTTTGCCAGCAGGATAGTCGGTATAGGGAGTTTAAAACCCCGTTTCCTTAAACACACTTGTAACCCTGATCTACACCTGCGCTTCCTCCAAGGTATCCTACGTGGGCGCTTCCGACCACAATCCATGTTCCATTGGTTTTAATCAGCGATAGTTTGTTTAAATGCATTAAGACATCTTTGTTGACTGTACTAACCTTGGAAGCAGTTGTGTTTTTTTCCTGTATCAGGCTGAAAAGGGAACATTTAGAGTACTGCTGCTCCAACTTGTCATGTTGAAGAGGTTTTTGAGGTCCTGAGAGCAACACATCTGGAGTTTAGCTACTGGTGGGGTCACCCATGGCGAGAAGGTCAAAGCTCTCCCTAACCAGGCTCTCAGTAGTGGAGCTGGCAGAAGATAATGACACATCACAACAGCATTGAGGGTCAGTCCCGAGTCATCTAGCATGCCATGCTACTGGATGCTGACCCCCAATCTGTCACAGGACCATGTGGTCGTCGGCATGCAGCAGCCTTCCCACGTTAAACAAGGTTAGCACAGGCATTCTCCATAAAGTGAACAACCCCTTGGGAGAATATCATACGTGATTCAAGTGACCGCACTATTCCTACCACTGCTGTATATGGTCTTGCAGTAGGCACTTGATATGGTGCCACGTCATGTCATTCAGCTTACCATCATGATTGTGGTCCAGGGAGTAAAAACTGTATAGCAGCATGTGTAGAAGTAAAGTAACAGTAACCGTGGAGCCTTTGTTTGCCATTATCGAAACATGTACAATGCATAGTTTTATATGAAAGCCCATTTATCCCACACTGTGACTAAGATCACGATAACTTAAGCAGAAGCATTCTCCTAAAATGACCTTTCTTCTTTTTTCCAGATGCAGAGGGAGATGGTGTATACAAAAGAAGCCCCTCCTTCCTTCCGCCACCACGGTCCTCTTCCTCATGGACCACCAAATTCACCACCGATAGTTCAATCAATGCCGCCTTCACCATCCAGGATCCCGTTCAATGGTGGAAGGACCATTCCTATGCCGGGCAGTGCTACTGTCCCTCGAGACAGGCTGTCCAGCGTGCAGCCATCGAGGTCTATCTCCCCCAGCCCGAGTGCCATCTTGGAGAGGAGAGATGTGAAGCCCGATGAAGACCTGGGTGGCAAAAACATTCCCCTCTTCAGGAATGAAGGCCTGTACGCTGATCCTTACATGTACCACGATGGACGGATGAGCATTGCTTCATCCAGCGCTGGAATTGCCGGAGATGTACCCGATCACATGCTGTACCACCGGTCTACACTGAGGTCCGGCAACCTTTTCCCAAACACGGGTGGTCAAGTGGATATGATGGAACAGTCAATGTACAGAGCAAAGCCGAGGAAATTCTCGGATGGCTATGGACCAGTGGTCAGCTCCAAAACGCCACCACCCTCTCCGCAGAAGATAAATGAAATGCGCATGATAGACGTGCATGGGCAGAGTACTCACATGGCTCACCCCGCGCAGCTCGACAGATCCGCTTCTATGCGGAGCACCCTCAGGAAAGACTCTGGGCCACAGATGGTTATAGAGACCACGGTAACCAAGTCACGCAGTGCTGCTTCCTCACCTCCCGTCTCTGACATTGTGCCATTTTCAGTTGATAAACAAATGCCAGGCTACAATGGGGCCACCGGGACACCGAACGATCCGGAAACCAGGTAAGCTTGACTGAGAAGTGATTGGAAATGGAGATGGGGAGATGAAAAGTGAAAACTTAAACAGAACAGGTTTTATATGAATTATTAAATAGACTAAGTTGATTGTGCTAGAGTGCAACAAAGGGCTGGTAAATGGGTAGCACTAGGAGAATATTTACCGAGGAAGTAATAATATATGGGTCAGTGTCACTTGGAGATGGTGATTTTCTTCCACACTATTGCCCTCATTCTCACAGCAAAAGAGATAAACATAATGTTTCCCACCTTGTGCCTTGGCTAGAATCCTCTATTTAAATTAATCTTCACCAGAGTTTAACAAAGCAACGTTGTGCTTTCATCACCCAGAACATGTGAGTTAATGCCAAGGATCTTTACCCAAAGCACAACACTTAGTAAAGCTGAATGTTTTATGTGTAACATTATTTTAAAAGTAAATCTCTTGCTTTAGATTTGGTGGCTGTTTCATGCCGCCCTTTTAATCACTTTGAGAACAAAACAAAATATTTTAATTTAGTAATTCGCTTGTAAAATATTCTTTACTTTTGGTGCTCTTCACTGTGATGACTCTTTAGACTCTTGACTTGAGATGAGTCAGAGAAGGAAAATGTTCTGTTCACTGACCTCTGGTACACATTGGAAGGACAAACTCCAAGACAGAGTACAAAGTAAATGGCAGGATAGTTGGTCGTGTGGAGGAGCAGAGGGATCTGGGGGTAAATGTCCACAGATCCCTGAAAGTTGCCTCACAGGTAGATAGGGTAGTTAAGAAAGCTTATGGGGTGTTAGCTTTCATAAGTCGAGGGATAGAGTTTAAGAGACATGATGTAATGATGCAGCTCTTTAAAACTCTAGTTAGGCCACACTTGGAGTACTGTGTCCAGTTCTGGTCGCCTCAGTATAGGAAGGATGTGGAAGCATTGGAAAGGGTACAGAGGAGATTTACCAGGATGCTGCCTGGTTTAGAGAGTATGGATTATGATCAGAGATTAAGGGAGCTTGGGCTTTACTCTTTGGAGAGAAGGAGGATGAGAGGAGACATGATAGAGGGGTACAAGATATTAAGAGGAATAGATAGAGTGGACAGCCAGTGCCTCTTCCCCAGGGCACCACTGCTCAGTACAAGAGGACATGGCTTTAAGGTAAGGGGAGGGAAGTTCAAAGGGGATATTAGAGGAAATTTTTACACTCAGAGTGGTTGGTGCATGGAATGCACTGCCTGAGTCAATGATGGAGGCCAATACACTAGTGAAGTTTAAGAGACTACTTGATGGGTATATGGAGGAATTTAAGGTGGGGGGTTATATGGGAAGCAGGGTTTGAGGGTCCGCACAACATTGTGGGCCGAAGCGCCTGTAACGTGCTGTACTATTCTATGTTCTATAATAATAACAAATAAATAAACAATAAATATTGAGGACATGAGACGCAGAGTACTTGAAAGTGAGTCCATAGGTTGTCGGATCAGTTCAGTGATGGGGCAAGTGAATTTGAGTGAAGTTATCCCCTCTGGTTCAAGAGCCTGATGTTTGAGGGGTAATAGCTGTTCCTGAAGCTGGTGCTGTGAGTCCTGAGGCTCCTGTACCATCTTCCTGATGGCAGCAGTGAAGATCGAGCAGATGATGGATGTTGCTTTGCTGCAACAATGCCCTGTGTCGATGTGCTCATGGTGGGGAGGGCTTTACCTGTGATGAACTGGACTATATACATTACTTTTTGTAGGATTTCCTATTCAAGGGCATTGGTGTTTCCATACCAGGCTGGATGCAGCTAGTCAATATACTTTCTACCACACATCTGTAGAAGTTTTCAAAGTTTTAGATGTCATGCCAAATCTTCACAAATTTCTAAGGAAGTAGAAATGCTGCTGCTGTGCTTTCTTCATAATTGTACATACATACTGGGCCTCAGACAGGTCCTTAAAATGATAACACCAAGGAATTTAAAGTTGCATGCCCTCTCCACCTCTGATCCCCTGATGAGGACTGGCTCTTGGACCTTCAATCTCCTCCTCCTGAAGTCAATAATCAGCTCCTTGGTCCTGCTGACATTAAGTAAGAAGTTGTTGTGTGGCAACACTCAGCAGACTTTCAATCTCCCTTTTTTTGCTGATTCCTCACCACTTTTGATTCAGTCTGACAGTGGTGTCATCAGCAGGGATAAATATGGCATTGGAACTGTGCTTAGCCACATTGTCATAAGTGAGTAGAGCAGAGGTCATGGTTCAGTTTGCTTCCATTGGACTTTCTGGCAGTGCATTCCAGATCACAAAAACTCACTGTATAAAACAGAAAATATTTCTGAATGTAGCCGTTCGTTCTTATGGTTGTTACCTTTAAAGTAGCATCCCTTGGTTTGCTTTGTGATTTTGAACTTTGTTGAATCTCTCAAACTTCGGCACTTGCTGAGGCCAAACTACCATTGTATACATGTTTATGAAATTATAGTTCTAATACCTTTCTTTCTCTCAGAGGGTGGTGATCCTCTGGACATCTTTGCCCCAGAATATGGTGAAGGGCACATTATTAGATATATTTAAGGTGGAGACAGGAAAACATTTTAAATTGAAGGTTCCAGAGAGCTGGCAGAGAAGAGGGGTTGAGGCCAACATTGATCAGGCATGAAGGCTGGAGACCTTCTCCTGCTCCTATATCCTTGTGCATTTATTTTTAGAATCAGAATCAAAATTAAATTAGTGCAATGCCCAAAAGTGGATCCATTCAGAAATCACGTGGAAGAGGTGAAGAAACTGTTCCTGAATCGCTGAGTGTGTGCCTTCAGGCTTCTGTATCTCCTACCTGATGGTAGCAACGAGAAGAGTGATGGGGGACCTTAATGATGGATGTCACCCTTTTGAGGCATCGCTCCTTGAAGATGCTCTGAATGTTGGGGAGGTTCTTGCCCATGATGGAGCTGACTGAGTTTACAACTCTCTGCAGCTTATCTTGATCCTGTGCAGTGTCTGTCCCCCCCATACATGATGAGGCAGTCAGTTAGAATCATCTGCAGATGGTACCTCTATAGAAACTTGTGAGTGTCTTTGGTGACATACCAAATCTCCTCAAACTCCTAATGAAAAAAAGCTACCGTCGTGCCTTCATTGTCACTGCATTGATATGTTGGGCCCAGGATAGATCCTCAGAATATTGACACCCACTAACTTGAATTTCCACCTCTGATCCTCTTTGAGGACTGCTTTCTGATGGTTAATGTGACCAATTACAAGGCTAATGTGACCAACACACAAACTGTATTCGACTATCCATATGACTGAAGAAAAGCTGCAAAATCAGATTTATGTTTCTTTTAAGCAACACACAAGAAACGCTGGTGGAACGCAGCAGGCCAGACAGCATCTATAGGAAGAAGTACAGTCAACTGAGACGGGCTGAGACGGTCTCAGCCCGAAATGTTGACGGTACTTCTCCCTATAGATGCTGCCTGGCCTGCTGCGTTCCACCAGCATTTTGTGTGTATTGCTTGAATTTCCAGCATCTGCAGATTTCCTCGTGTTTGCATTTTTAAATTCACTACTGTGAAGCCTCTCCCAGTGATGCCTACACTGAAGAAGTTTAAATCTTCTCTTAGACAGGAGTTTAGTGAAACCCTCTCTCACTGCTCCCCATCTATAATTTCTTTGGCCCTTCAACTTTTCGATCACATTTTGACCCAAACCCGTTACTACAGCCATATATCCTTCCTTGGAACGTGTTTCCGCCACCAACTTACTCCAGTTGGTTTTAGGATTCATTTTCGAGCTTCTCAATTTGGACCCAGGTCCTGACGAAGGGTCTCAGTCTGAAGCCCGGAACGTTGACTGTACTTCTCCCTATAGATGCTGCCTGGCCTGCTGTGTTCCACCAGCATTTTCTGTGTGTTGCTTGCATTTCCAGCATCTGCAAATTTCCTTGTGTTTGTGTTTATGTTTCTTTTTCTTGCCATTTTCTCCAATTGTATTGTTTATATGGCTCCAGAAAACAATGCTGGATTGAGTCAAGGTGCCATTAGCTGTTGCTTGAGTGTTTAAACATTCCTGTGCAGATTTATAAAATACCACATTTCTGTGCTTCCTTTATTGTGGAGGTGTAGGTTGAAAGACTTAATAACAAGACCATGTTTCAGATACCAACACGATTAATGCTGATTTTTATTTTTAGTGAACTAATCATAGTTGCATATTTTTAAAAGATTGCTGGGAAGTCTGCTTTGTTCTTCAGAAAAGTAAAAGATTAAGTGCACACACAATGAATAATGAGCGACTGTCTTAATAGGATTTTTGTTTGGCAATGCTTCAAGTTTTCTTGGTTATATTTAACCTGGGTGGGTGGTCAAATAAGCACTGTGTACAAGTATTCAGTTGTGAAGTTGATTAAACAATGCAGTAACTGGATTTGTTTGAGTTATTAGATTTACTGCACCAAATTGTAAAGGTTTTCTTAGTGTCAAGCTCAGTGAATTTTACAAGCCAGGAAGTTTCCCTGTAGACCCCGTCATGGACTGGGCATATTGAGCTGTTAACGGGTTGTTGTTTCTGTTTCTGATCACTGTTCTATGACTCTGGTTGTAGGTGTGAATGGACAGATGTAGTCATGATGCTCTCTGTAGTTGGATTGTCTAACTCTTCATTATCCATGTTCATGCACACATGACCACTGAAGCCACGTACTGGGGAATAAGTGGTGTTGTGCCCAGGGAAGAGTGAATGCCTTCAGGAGAAAAGAAAACCTGTTAAAATTAACTAAATTAACTAAAATTCCTGCCTCTCTGCCCATCTCTTTTCTACCCACTCTTCCCTGTGTCAGGTATTCTCTTTAAGTTATTCCTGGAGTTTTCCTACCTCACCTGAGGACAGTAATCCGCAGCTTGCCCAGTGACTCTTTCCACACATTACTATGACCTGCTTGACCGACGCTGATACCAAAGCCATGTCATTGGGCAGAAAACAGGAAGATATCCAATGCAATGCAATGGGACTAAAAAAAATGACATAGCACAGAGTGTTTAAATAAAAATGAGATTAGCTGTATTTGTCACATGTACATCACAACATCGACATGTACAGTGAAATACTTTGTTGGCGTCAACGGCCAACACAGTCCGAACACAAGAGATTCTGCAGATGCTGGAAACCCAGAGCAACAGACACAAAATGCTGGAGGAACTCAGAAGGTCAGGCAGCACCGATGGAAATGAATAAACAGACTGACGAGACCATTCATCATGATTGTCCTAACGCAGTCTGAAGATGTGTTGGGGCAGCCCACAAGTGTTGCCATGCTTCCAGTGCCAAAGTGGCATGCCCACAATTTACTAGTCCTAGCTCCTGCGCCTTTTGGAATGTGGGAGGAAACCTATTGCTATGTAGAAATGGCTTACAGGCAGTGGTGGGAATTGAACTCTTATCATCCAATTGCTGGTTCTGCAAAGCATTACACTAACCACTAAACTCCTCTGAGCCCTGAATGAAAATTAACCAGATTGTAGATGTCACTCCTTTTGTACCAATAACATTTGCAGGACGGAAAGTTGTAATGGTTGCCATTTGTAAATGCCCCTTATGAGTAGTCATATAACTAAAAGTTTTCTGCTGATTTTAAGGAAACGTCATGTAAGGAAATTGATCTCTCTTGCATCTTGTGTTCTATTTTATTTTTCACTGCGTGCTTCTTTTTAAAGCAATGGTGTTTGAAGAAACATGAGTGGAACTATCCACAGGCAGTTAAAATGATTAACAATGGGGAGAGTTCAGGAAGGACCTTTCTCTACATTTGCCCTGCACTGTCAGTAATTGTGTGCAGCGTTGTGTGGCTTGCTTTAAAGTTCAGATCAAATACTAATCCCTCCAAGACCAGCGGGAGAGAGTAGGGTTGAAGAGTCAAATGCACAAAGTGCCCATCCATCCACAAGTTCGCTTTTATTTTGACAAGGTTTGTGGTGCCAGAGCTCGTCACCATGAGGGAATACATTTTATTAACACTTAAATGCAGCTGAAGGCCAGGGAGACTCCACTAACTACTGCTGCATGAGCTAGAGAAAGTTGGCAATGAAAGACTGCCTGTTCTGCCACTGATAACGAACTAAGGGGAGCTGGGATGCTCCCTGATCCCTCCCAAAAATGTTATCATCTCCTGGTGTTGATTGTAGTCTTTTCCTCTCTACTCCAGCCCTGATGTCACGTCATCCCAGTTTGTTCCATATATTTTCTTGTAATGACTGACCGTTGTTATGACTAACAACCCTTCCTGCTGCTATTATGTTCTCTTTCCTTGTAATCTTCATTCTCTGTTGTCAAGGAACCATCCCTGAAGTCCATAGTCTACAGTTTTGTTTTACCAGTCCGGACCAGTACAAGATCCAAATAAATGATCATCAGGGGCTGCCTAGACTTGATGTAAATATCAAGGTCATCAACTGTCCTAGTGGTTCTGCTGAGCGTTACACTTCGTGCTCTTTTCCCTGGATCAGTTGGTTTTGCAAGTCTGTTGAATTTGCAATGTGAAAAGATATTGAGCCTTAGATAATAGGCAAATGTAACTAGAAGCAATTTTCAACTTATTTTTAGATGTTTTTCTTTTGATTGTCTATTGTGATGAATGCAGACATTACCCTGAAATGAGAATGTGTGTTCAGGCTTTTCTATTATGCAACATTTATGCCTTTTATGTAAATTACAGCTAACAAATACAGCTAACATTTATGTAAATGCCTGAAAGTCACTAGCTTTGATTACACTAATTGAGCACACTGAACCAACTATTTTCTTCATCTCCTGCCATGAAAACCACTTCCCAATGTTAAAATAATTCATGAGAAGCAGACGGACACAACATTCGACTTAAGAACCAGTTTAACACATCAGACCAGCATACCACAGGTGGGCTATTTTCACATGATTGGAATTCCCAGGAATCTGGTTGATTTATGGGGTCTGTGCCAGAGGCATGAAAGGCTTGTTATTTGAAGGTCGTGATAGGCTTTTACTTATAAGTGGTCTAAATCCTGAAGACTAACTGCCAGCATAATGATATTCAATGCTTATTACAATTAACTTTCTCAAATAGATTCAAACGTATAAATTTTTTGGATATAAATGCTGTTTACAAATGGTCCTTAAGTAGGTGCGCTCCTGCATTCATTGGTTCACATTTTTTTTTGCTGTTGAAGAATTTCTTGTAATGAGCAGCCTGCTGTGGGTGGACTGTGAATAGAATGAGTTCCTTTACTGAGTGGGGCTACAGTGTTTTTATTACCTAGTTAGATTTATAGAACAGTGCTGACTTTAAATGGTAAATGCCTTGCCAGCGCCATCATCACTGAAAGAAAGCTCACTAGCTCCAGCTCAGCTTTATTGGGATAGTTAGTTGCTGTGATCTCCTCAATGTAGCTCAGAGCTTGAGAATGAAAATGAAAATAATGAGCAAAGAGTAAAAATTAACTATTAGCTTTATATGTCACATGAACATCAAAACGTATGGTGAAATGCATTATTTGCATCAAATCATACCAGTGAGATTGTGCTGGGCAAGTGTCACCACACTTCTGGCACCAATATAGCATGCTCATAACTTATTAACACTTACTAACCAGTACATCATAGACATTTATCTCTTGGAGAATAGAGTTTGCCAGAAATTTGGTCCTTTTAGGAATATAATGAGTTCCATTATGAAATTCAGTTCATTTCCTTAGAGTGATTTTAGATGGAGTCTTAAATATGGTGACATTATTTGATATTTCTTCTACATATCTGTTGATACTTGAGGCCACGATTTAAAAATAAATGGTTGCTGCTTTCAGATGGAGATGAAGCAAACTTCTTTATCCCTCAGGGAGCCTGGACTTCTTGGAACTTTCTTCCACAAATGGCAGTGGAGACTGTTTCTGTGAATATTTTAAAGGGGGTGGGATGGTAACTGACAGGAGAGTGGAGTTGATTTGCAATCAGACCTTATTAAGTGCTTGAGGAGGTTTTTGGGGCTGAGAGGACTATTCATGTTCCAATACACTTAACTAATTAATACCATTTTTTTAAACTTAGGGAACGAATGAAAGCTATGGAGAAGCAGATTGCTAGTTTGACAGGCCTTGTTCAATCTGCACTGTTCAAGGGGGGCAGTGGTACCAAAGAAAATTCCAGGTAAGGGAAAAGCAACAGAGGAAATGTAAAATGTTTGAACTACTCTGCAGGCCATTTTTGTGGGAAGAGCAAAGTCAAAGTCTTTGACTCAAAACATTTATGCTTTTTCTCTCCCTACAGATAATGCCTAGCCTGTTCTCTGTTTCTAGAATTTTCTGTATTGTTTTAGATTTTCAAGAGAGAAGTAGTAGTTGTGCAGATATTGCACATTACACTATATGGCCTATTTCAAGAATCACAGCAAACAGTTCTATACTTACACGGGAAATTAAAATTTGACACAATTAATTTTTTTTCTTTTCTCAGTGAAAAGCTGAAAGTTACAGCACAAGCCAACAGCACTGAGGCACCAGGTAATTATTCATCAATCCCCATTGAAAACATTTGCTATACCATGAATATTACCATGCATAATATTCATTTATCTTTCATTGTGAGTAAATACGACTGCTATGCATCACAAGAGCAAATTGGCAGCTCCAACTTTAGTTTCAATGCAGGAGAATATCATGTTCTTTGGAAACTGGGCATTCAATAGCCTCATCCTCTCAAATGCCAGCTCAGGAGAATGGGTTGTAGTTTAGAATTTTACTTAAAGGGAATCAGTCCTTAAAATATGATAATATACTGAAATGTTAACCCAGAATCTTGAAGTTGACCTGTTACTTACTGACTTGAAAGTTCTCATAATACCAACTGAACGGCCTGGGTGTACGTATGTCTTAATTCACAAGCTCAACCCAGCAGATTGGATAGCTACTTCCATTAGCTTCAGGATATCTTGAAAAAATAGATTCAGAACTTCTCAAAAATATTAAAAACAAATCGTAACCCCTGCACCAGGGTCAATAGGAGAGGAATCCGAAGGCTTTGTGTGATATTGGTATCGTGCACACAGAGATGGTTTTCATTCTCTATGTGAACCTTTGCTTGTTATTTTAATTTCAGTTTTTATTGAAGTTCTCAGCTTGACCTAGGCAACGTTTGGGTTATTTCAGTTGCCTGACACGGCAGCTCAATACATTTTCTTGAGAAATGGAAGCTTCAGGATATTTTAATAAAATAAAACCACCTGTATTGCCTCTTCTGTGGATTTGGTTTGAGAGCATTTATTCCAGAATGAAGTATGTGTATGCTTGGCAAATTAATTTGATTTATTTAAAACATGAACTCTGTGGATATGCTATTACGTGCTGCTAAGTGTGCTGCTCGGGAAGAGCTGAGTTCTGAGCATTGATATAACTTTGTTACCTGCTCCCCATGCTCTTCAGTCTTTCTGTGCAGAACCCAGCAAGGATCAAGAAATGCAGAACTGAGCAGGCAGCCTTGTTTTGGTGTAGTTAGTCATTATGACATATAAGGAAACCAGTATGTACTTATTGGTGTCAGTCTGTTGTGGGAAACTGATTAAAGTGCCTAGTTATAGAAATAGGATTGTGCAGTACTTTGTGACAGTTGTTTGTTTGGATAAGTTGTGCCTGATCAATCTCGGATTCATTTGTTGAAGTCGGTGTGGAGTTTTCACCAGTTGTGGATTTGCACTGGGTGGTCTGGATTGAGGGAAGTAGCAGGTGTGAGGATACAGTGAGGTGATAAAGCTTCACAAATAGGAAACTCGACGTGAGCAGCATTCCACAGGTCCCCTGAAGGAACCATTGCTGTTCACTGTTGCCATAAAGCTCTTGAACTTAACCATTAAAGAGCATAAAATTAGGCTAATTGTCCCATTGAGTCTGCTCTGCCATTCCATCATGACTTATTTGGAAATCATGGGAGCCATTTCCTATTAAGAATAAAGTGGAAGAGTCATATGGAGTAAAATGTCAGTGGGGATTCTGAATGCCAAAAGCACCAGTTCCTGTGTCCTGTTTCACATTCTATGCCGAGGTTGAACAAAGAAGCTACGTTGTGGTTTCAAACTTTGGGGTTTGAAAATCAAATGGTACTGTATTTCCTGGAGTGAAATGATTGTAGATTTTGAGTGCTTAGCTTATTTAGAGGCTGCCATCATTTTTAGAACATCCTCTTCCCTAAGTGAGTAGGAAAGACCTGTAAATTGGTTAAATTTCTTTACTGTTTTTATTGCTTCATGGTGATATTTTTTGCTACTGTGACCTTTCTTACGGATTTCTAATAAGATTGTTCATTTTTACATAGTACCATGGTTATCCCACAGTCTGGGGTTCAAACTCAGCAAGGAGCAGATTAGCGACTCATTTATTTGTTTAGAGATTTTAACAGTGATTATGGAGAGATGACTCATGCCATCTGAAGGGTTAGTTTGAAATTCAAGTTCCAGAGCTGATTAGTCAAATAAAATATGTAAAAGTGATTGAGGAACATTTGCAAACTTGTAGCAGACTCTTCGTACTTAATCCAAAAGCGAAAAATACAGAATAATAATTGTGGTTGCTTTCAAAGTGAGGTGAGGTTAAATCTTCTACATTTCAGAAAACTGCATAAACTATTTCCAGTGTTTGATGATGCATGCAAAATATATAAAATAAAATTTAGCATGTTTACCTTTTAAATTAATTTTAGTGTGAAGTGTTTCTGTCTAATCATATGAATGTCAGTTCCACTCACATCGATCTTTCCAATGATAATGTGTATTATTAAATTCCAAATTCAAGTTTCTCAGTTCAGGGTGAATTATGTTTTATTGTGTAATCCAGATTTGTTGATTAAAATAGATACTTGTGCATTAGTCACATAAATTGTGTTTTGCGGTGTTAAATCAGAAACATTTGGGTATCTTAAAACATCTGCATACTGGAAAGGGCCACGTCGCTCTTAAGAATTATGTTTAGCATTGTTTGCAATTATATTTCGATCTCATCAGGAAAGGGCTTCTATTTTGTTCTTATAAATAATGGAGGAATTCATTCCTGCAGGTGCATCAAGTACAACCTCCAGGATTACTCTTGAATCTTCAAGTGTGGATGCTCAGCCCTCCATTTCCTGCCAGCTGCAAATTCAAAGCAACGTATATGATTTACGAAGGAATATTCATGACCTGCGCCTGCAGCTTCAACAGTTGAGACAATCACAGGTACCTATTCACATTTTGTGCTGAAGACTAGAACCTTACCACAGAATCCAAATACTTCCCCTCGAAGAGCTAGGTTTTGAATTGATTGTGATAAGATTTGGATTCAAACAAGAAATTGTTAAAAATTCTGTAATAGGTATTTCACTCAGATGCCAAAGGTTATAACTACTGTTAAATTCTGCCATACAGTGATACAGAGACAAGCTATCCATGTCCTTGTCAACCAGTAGTGCAGGTCAACTTTATGCTATATGTATTTCTGAAACATCTTGTTGAACCGTGTAGTTTCAAACAGAAAATAGCTATGCTTCTAATTATCTGTTGGGCAAATCTTGAGGAATAATTGGGGGTAACGTTTCAGCCCTCTTCTCAGCTGAAGATACATGTGCACATAGTAAGGCTTCTGGGTCAAGTTAAGAACACAAAGAAGGCAGAAACCAGCAGATCTTTAAGTGATTTTTGGTACAGAAGGTGAAGGACAGATCCTTATAGTTTTATTTTCAACTTATTTTCTCCTGGAAGGATGTTAGCAGGACATCTGGAACATTTTTGTTAGTGTTCCACTTCCTCAAGACAAAAGACTCTTCGTGAGGAATTGGGCAAATGATTGAGGTTTTTTGAGTTACCTTTAGTTTGGGTCGGCTATGATTTCTGGAAGAATTTACATCAGCCTGATCTCAACAGTGAGGGTTAGAGTTCTCTACTGCAGTCATGAAATAACTGCTGCAAGAAGTCTGAAGAAGATTGTGGAGAAGTTGAACCTTCTTAAATTTCTTCCATCAATGAAAGACACATCAGCAGCAAAAATGAGAAGGCATATTATCATGAAAGGAAAATAGACACAATTTTCCCTTGCTCTACTTACTCATAATGCTCTTCCAAAGAGAGAGAAAGTCAGTGAACTGAAGAATGGCAAGATTGGTAGCTATTATATTCCTTTGACTTAAAATTAAAAATACTCAGTAACATGCATTGGTGATGCCATTGTTTTATGCTGGAGCATATTCATTACATGCTCCATTGCAAAGGAGCTGCATAAAAGGTCACAGGTTTGATGGAATTTTCTTTTTGCTGTTTTTTTTTCGACATGATATTACTGATGTTAAGATACCTCTGTATTCTCAAAAGTATAGATTCTATTGCTCAAAGCAACTTTGAGGTAGCTTTGAGAAGAGTTATTTGTCAGGTCTTGAAATTCAGCTACAAATTGGCAAGTGTGATGTTGTGTCCGTCTCTGAAACTTGGATAAAGGATGGTTGCCATTGGGAGCTGAACGTCCAAGGATATACGGTGTATCGGAAAGATAGGTTAGTAGGCGGGGGGGGGGGTATGGCCCTGTGTATAAGAAATAATATTAAATCATTAGAAAAATATGACATAGGATCGGAAGGTGTAGAGTATCTATGGGTTGAATTAACAAATGACAAGGTTAAAAGGACCCTAATGGCAGTTGTATACAGGCTTCCAAACAGCAGCCAGAATGTGGATTATGAATTACAGCAGGAGACAGAAAAGGAGTGAGAGAAGGGAAATGTTATGATAATCATTGGGGATTTTAACATGTAAGTGGAATAGGAAAACCAGGTCAGTGCTGGATCTCGAGAGAGAATTTGTAGAATGTCTGTGGGATGATCTTTTAGAACAGCTTGTTGTTGACCTACTAGGGGATCAGCTGTGCTGGATTGAGTGCACTTAAGGCAGAAGATTAGCCAGGACATCAAAAGGTATGGGGAGAAGGAGGGGGAATGAGTTTGACAGGAAGGATTTGATCAGCTCATGATTGAATGGCAGAACAGACTCAGAACAGAGTTCAAATGGCCTAGTTCTGCTCATGTATCTTATGGTCTTATAATCTTATGATTTTGCCTTAAGAAAATAGAATATAGAACTGTAGAACACAATGCTGTGCCAACCTTTTAATCTACTCTAAGATCAATCCAAACCTTCCACCCACATAGCTCTCCATTTTTCTTTCATCTGTGTGCCTATCTAACATTCCACAAAATCCACAACACCACCAACCTTCATGTCAGCTGCAAACTTACCTACCCTTCTACTTTGTCATCAAAGTCATTGATAAAAATCCCTAAGAGGGCCTAGAATAGATCTCTACAGAATATCATTCGTCACTGCAGAATGTACTCCGTCTACTACCACCCTCTTCCTTTTATAGGCAAGCCAGTTCTCCAGACACCGTAACAGGTTTCCCTGCATCACATGCCTCCTGACTTTCTGAATGAGACTATCATGGGAAATTTTGTTGAACGCCTTGCTAAACCCCATACACCCCATATCCACCACTCTACCTTCATCAATTTGTTTTGTCACTTCCTTGTAAAAGTCAATCAGGCTCAGGAGACAACACCTGCCCCCACAAAGTCATGCTGTCTATCCTTAATTAAATCACGTTTCTCCAAATACTCATAAATCCTCTCTCTAAGAATGTTTTCTAGTAGCTTGCCTGCCATTAAAGTAAGACTCACTTGTCCCGAATTCCCGGTATTATCCCTATTACCCTTCTTAAACAAAGCAGTAATATTTACCACCCTCCAGTCTTTTGGTACTGGCAAGCCATGAGGAGTTATCAAAAGTTCTCGCACATACTTTTTCTTAACCTCGACGTATTCCAGCGTATTAGCCTGTTCTACGCTGTCCTCACATTCATCAAGGTCCCTCTTACTGGTGAATACTGAAGCAAAGAAGTTATTAAGATCTCCCCACCCTTCTTCCTCTTTAGGTACATGTTTCCTTTTTTTTTATCCCTGATTGACTCGATTCTCACTCTCGCTCATTCCTGCCTACCTTGTAATTCCCTGTCTGATCTTTGCTTCCTAAACCTTAAGTATGCTTCCTTCTTTCTCTTGACTAAATGTTGCACACCTCTTATCAACCATGGTTTCTTCATCCTACCTCATTGAGTCAAACCTATCAGAACCCCGAGCAGGTAATCCTTAAACAATATTCACATTTCCAATGTACATTTCCCTGAGAATGTCTGTTCCTAATTCCTGTTTAATCACATCAAATTTACCCACCCTTAACTAAATACACTTCCTTGCGATCTGCTCCTATCCTTGGTCAAGGCTGTGCTAAAGGTCAGAGATGTGTTTGCTGTCTCAGAAATGCTCACCTATCAAGAGGTCTGTCACCTGACCAGGCTCATTGCTAGTTGATCTGTCCAAATATTCTGTCAGGAATCCTTCCTGGACACACCTATAATTTCTGCACCAACTACCCTCTTGCACTTAGGAGGTGCCAATCAATATTAGGGAAATTGAAGTCACCCATGACAACAACCCCGTTATTTCTGTACCTTTTCAAAGTCTGCATTCCAACCTGCTTCTCATTATCCCTGTTGCTATTGTTGCCTCTGTAGAATACTTCAAATAGCATGATTGTTCCCTTCCTGCTTCTGACTCAGTAGACAATCGCTTCATGATGGCCTGGCTCTCTGAAGTTGTGATACTGTTCCTGATTAGCAATGCCCCCACTTTTACCTTCTTCCCTATCCCTTTTGAAACACCGAAACCTTAGAACGTACGGCAGTCTGTGACATCCAAGTCTCTGTTATGGCCACAATGTAGAACTGCAGTTACATGGGCTGTTCTATGCTCTGAATTCACCATCCTTGTGCCTGGTATTTCTCACATTAAATTAAACACATTTTAACCCACCCAACTCCCTGCATTAATGCCCTATCCACTGCCTATCCTTCCTCACACTCGCTCTGATCACTGCATCTACCTTCACAGCATCAGTTCCATCCTTTGATCTATCATTTTGGGTCCCATTCCCCTGCCAGCCTCGTTTAAACCCTCCCCAACAACTCTAGCAAACCAGCCTGCAACGAGATTTGTCTGTCTAGAATTCAGGTGTAACCCGTCCCTTTTGTGCAGGTCATATCTTCCCCAGAAGAGATTCCAGTGATCCACAAATCTGAAGCTTTGTCCCTGCACCTGTTCTTCAGCAACACATACATCTGCCATATCATCCTGTTCTTCCCCACGGTGCTGTGTGACACAAGCAGCACACAATACTACCTTTAAGGTCCTGCATTTTAGTTTCCTTCCGAGCTCCCAATCTCTGTTTTTTCAGGACCTCTTCCCTTTTCCTACCAACATCGTTAATATCAATATGTAGCACAACTTCTGACTGCTCAGCCTACCCCTTTAGAGTGCTCTGTACTCGATCCGAGACATCCCTTTTTTCGGCACCTGGGAGGCAGCAAACCATGCTGGAGTCTCTTTCACATCCACAGAATCTCCTGTCTGTTCCCTATCTCACCCTTTCCTTTCTTAGCCACAGACCTGGGCTCTGAGCCAGAGACCTGATTGCTGCTGCTTTCCTCGGTAGGTTCTCCTCCCCCCGGCCCCCAACAGTATCCAAGGTATTGAGGCAAGTGGCTGCACAGATGTACTGTGCACTGTCTAACACTTCCTTTCCCTCACCTGACCGTCAACCTGAAACTGCCTTCCTATATCTATCTGTCCGCCAACCCCTCAGCCTCCTGAGTGATCAGTAGGTCATCCAGCTCCCTAGCACAGTCTGTAAGGAGCAGCCAGATGAACGTCCATAGGGGCACTAGAGGTCACCCTGACTTTCCACATCATGCATGAAGAGCACACCACTACCCTGAGATCCATTCTCACGGCTCTGCCTGTGCAATCAATATATTAGCGCTTTTTTTACTTCTTTTATTTCACTTCCTTCAAGAGGCCAGCATCTTCTCTGTCAAGATTCACCATTCTCTTTGAAGAGAAATGGCGGTGTTAACAACAATTGGAGATCCAACACATACCTACTTCCAATGTAGCAATATCTACCCCATTGCCAAAGTTCAAAGTTGAAAGTAAATGTAAAAATGAAAAATACAAATATATGTCACCATATGAGATTTATTTTCTTTTGGCCATTCACAATAAAGCTAGTGAAAGACCACACAAAACAGGACAAACAACCAACGTGCAAAAGGCAACAAAACTGTACCTGTAAAAAAAAAGAAAGGAAGAAAAATAAATAAATCAATAAGCAACAAATATTGAGAACACGGGCTAAAAAGTCCTTGAAGGTGAGTCCATTGGTTTGTTGGGAATAGTTTAGTGTTAGAGCGAGTGAAGTTATCCCCTCTGATTCAAGAGCCTGATGGTTGACGGGTAAAAACTCTTTCTGAACCTGCTGGTGTGGGTCCTGACGATCCTGAGCACCAGTTGAAATGCTGTTGTATTTTGCTGAAGCTTGTGTCATTTTAATGTTGCTTTTATACTGCAGCCAAGACACTAAGTATAGATTTGTAGAGTAGAATCTGCATCGTATATGTTAAGCATCACTCAGCCTTCTGAGAATTGTGTCCACATTTAGTGTGCACAGCAATGGAATTGTAATATTCAAAGACACTAAATCATGTCTTACTTGATTTGTAACTGCAGGCTCTTGCTGCTAGCTAGTGGGTGGGTGATTACACATTCTTTTTCTCTTCTCTAATGCATTTCATGAAGTAAGAACATCAGGAATTAGCTGTATTGACTGGATTAGGAAGATGTAATTGAAACATAGTACAATGCATTAAAGTTTCAAATGGTGCAACTTATCCTTTTGCCTTAGAATATTTAAGAAGACTTTTATGTTCTGCCGATTATTTGTGGCTAAAATGTTAAACCTTTTCTTTAATGTTCTGTTTGGTTTGTGATTTTTGTTTAATTTCCTGCATCTGTACTTTTCTTTTTATCAGTCAGTTAACCCTTGTTGTTCTTTACCCTGTTGGGATATCTTTGGCTCCTTAAAATATAGGAAATCAATTACTGCTATAATCTCCAATCAAATGGTTGTTTTTTTAATGGTGACAGATTTACTGCTTTCTGTTGGACTTCTGACTGAAATTGGCTGAGGTCTAGTCATGTGTCCCTGTGGGTCTATGTTTTTTCTTGAATAGTTGTGAGTGGGAGTACAATGTTGTGTGCTGAAATCAAAGTGCTGGAAATGTTATTGGGAAAGAGATGCATAGCTATAGATTAGAACAGAATAACTTTGATATTACACCTATTTTAGCATATTTTTCCCATGAATAAGTTTTATTTTACCCTAAATTGATGGAGAACCTGAAAGATAAAGACGAGGAATTTCACCAGATTGTTAAAATATATGAGCAAAAGGATGTAGTTCAGATAAAACTGAGGGAGTGCAGAGAAACTAAAGATTACGGCTTGGTCTTGGACCAATTTCCAAGTTGCTTTTCAACATTTTTAGAAAAAGTACTCTGGGGAATTTCACAGACTACCGTACTTGAAGTGTACAGCACTGCTTTAAAGTATAGGTAAATTAAAAGGCCAATTACTGTACATCAAGTGTGAAGTTTCAGGATGTATTATGATTAAAGCATTAATTAACTGGACATGCTTACTGCGGAATTCACTCAGATGTAGTGAAGGGATTTAAATTAATCTTGGGGCTTGGTTTTTTTTAATGGTTTGCTGCATTGCTGCAGTGGGCTAAGAAAATTTTAGCAGTTATTATAGAATCAACCTGAATTAAAATTTGCAGATATTAAATAAGTCAGCAACATCAGCGGAACCTTGGAACAGTATCTTAGTATGAGTTATTTTCAGGTATTTTATATCTGCAACATTTTCCTATTCAACTATTTTAAAATATTAGAATGTAGGATTTATATTGGCAGTTAAGTCTGCTAATACAGTGGATATTAAAACAGAATTCTTGAAGCACTCAGAAGAGCTGACAGTATCAGTAGAAAAAGAAACTGAAATTAACCTCGCACTTTGAAGACCCTTTACCAGAACATGCAGATCAGTAGCATCTTTTAAAATTCTCATCAAGGAATTGTTTGCCGGGCTTATTACAATAGACAATAGACAAGAGGTGCATGAGTAGGCCATTCGGCCCTTCGAGCCAGCACTGCCATTCACTGTGATCATGGCTGATCATCCACAATCAGTACCCTGTTCCTGCCTTCTCCCCATATCCCTTGACTCTGCTATCTTTAAGAGCTCTATCTAACTCTTTCTTGAAAGCATCCAGAGAATTGGCCTCCACTGCCTTCTGAGGCAGAGCATTCCATAGATCCACAACTCTCTGGGTGAAAAAGTTTTTTCCTGAACTCTGTTCTAAATGGCCTACCCCTTAGTCTTAAACTGCGGCCTCTGGTTCTGAACTCCCCCAACATCGGGAGCATGTTTCCTGCCTCTAGCCTGTCCAATCCCTTAATAATCTTATATGTTTCAATCAGATCCCCTCTCATCCTTCTAAATTCCAATGTATACAAGCCCAGTCGCTCCAATCTTTCAACATATGACAGTCCCGCCAACCCAGGAATTAACCTTGTGAACCTATGCTGCACTCCCTCAGTAGCAAAAATGTCCTTCTTCAAATTTGGAGACCAAAGCTGAACACAGTACTCCAGATGTCATCTCACCAGGACCCTGTACAACTGCAGAAGGACCTCTTTGCTCCTATACTCAACTCCCCTTGTTATGAAGGCCAACATGCCATTAGCTTTCTTCACTGCCTGCTGTACCTGCATGCTTACTTTCAGTGACTGATGAACAAGAACACCTAGATCTCGTTGTACTTCCCCTTTTCATAACTTGACACCATTTAGATATCTGCCTTCCTGTTCTTGCCACAAAAGTGGATAACCTTACATTTATCCACATTAAACTGCATCTGCCCACTCACCCAAGTCACTTTGCATTCTCCTAACATCCTCCTCACATTTCACACTGCCACCCAGCTTTGTGTCATCTGCAAATTTGCTAATGTTACTTTTAATCCCTTCATCTAAATCATTATTACCTGTGGCAAATGAATTGCAACAAATTGTATTTATGTAGAAATATGCAGATAGAAATGCTAAAGTACTTCACAAGAATGCGCCAAACATACTTCACAATAATGTACAAAAGGGGATTTGAACTCAAATGATGATAAAGATTCATTGAAACGGTGGATTAAAAGAATGTTAAGTTCATTTTTATTTACCCTAATAAGCAACAAATTAAACTTGAGGCCGGGATTGGAGAAGTGTAAAGTTGAAGATTATGATGTGGGGAAATACTAGAAATAGGAAGGAGTAAAGGCAAAGAATGATTTTACCTTGAACTTTGTTGCTACATGAAACTTGCATTGATGCACTTAAGCAGAAAATACATAGATCAATACTTATGGGAGCAAGTAATATATTTCCTGGGCGAAGAAGGAAATGTGTGTGGAGCACAGAGAATTAGATCTATAGAGGTAAGGGTTAGAGAGCCTGTTTAAGTACTTTGCAACTGTGAGAGAATACAGTCTGGATTTACAGAGCACAGATAGCCATTCCACTGATTGGGAAATACTCAGAAACGAGTTGCAAGATTGGTTCTCAAGTGAGAAATGATGAACAGGTGAATGAAAATCAGGGCAGCCAAAGTTTTTCAGTTTGGACAAAGTAAGCTGAAAGAGAAATCTCACAGAATGACGGACAATTCTACAATGTAAATATAACAAAATCCACTGCGAAGGAAAGCAAAAGCAGAAAAGAACACATATAAAAGAGTGTTTGAACAGAAGCTTGATTTGTCCTGAATCCAATGTGTGCAGGAGAGTACAAAAATAGACCAATATTCTTTCGTATGTTCACACAGGGGCAATGATCTCTTTCTCATTATTCCTGTTCCACAGCTGTTTACTGATCTCCCTCCATCCTCCCCGTCTTCAATGTGTTGTACCCTACCTCTTCTTATCCCTCGCCAGAAAGCTGGACCTCACCTTCCAATTTCCTCACGTATTCATTTTCCTCCCCGTGTTCTTTATACTTAGCTTCTCCTTTGTCACTTGCATTTTTTTCACACATTATGCTTCCTTCAGTAGCTCACCTGAAAATAATATTTTCTGGTTGGCATGGTGCAGGTGGGAACATTGTCTCCTCTCGTGGTGCCAGAGACCTGGAGTTTGCACGCTGTCCCAGCTACCTTGCGAGTTTCCTCTGCCTACTCCGCTTTCCTCCCATATCGCAAAGACGCTGGGTTTGGTAGGCTAATTGGCCATTGTAAATTGCCCCAAGTGTGTAGGTGAGTGGGGGAATCTGGGTGGAGTTGATAAGAATATGGAGATAATTTAAAAAGGAATGACTATAGGATTAATGTAAGTAGTGGTTGATTATTAATGTATGGTTGGCAGGCTGAAGAGACTTTTTCCATGTTGTTTCTCTCAAGGCACCATGAAATAATCTTCTCCTAACAATATAGACCTTGAAAATCAAAAGAATTCATGGAGGTCATAAACACTTAAACTACTGTTTAATGATGAAGCAACTGATGAGTGATTTTGAACGGAAGAACTAACTTCTGTAGTTTTGAGTCAGATCTGTTCCAAACTCTGTTACCCAAAGATGTTCAGATCACAATCCCTCTGAAAGTAGCAGGAATACTTCCTTATTATATGAGTAGTAGAAAGCTGTGCTGTTGTAAGCAGTTTTGGTGTGTAAGGACAAGATAACACGAATGGGGAAACAAAGAACAATTCAAACAACACCACCCCCCTTCCCCAGCCATCTCTTCCTGTTTTGCTCAGGCTCGGCACATGACCTGCCTGCTCTTTTCCTTTATGTTTTTAGCTATGGCCTGTAACAGGCTTAAGATGGATTTCATAGTTAGTATTTTAATTATGAAGGTAATATGCATGTTCTGAAAATTAGGATTAAGAATTTTTCACCTTGTGCTGCATCGTGAGCTATAAATTGCAGCACCGTTCAATAACCGACTGGCACTGTGAACTTCTGAGTGTAGAAATTAGTTTTGGTCTCTGGTGTAATAAGTGCAGAGTGCCCTTCAGAATAATTGAAAGCTAAGATTACTTTCAGTGGGCATTATAGGGCAAATAATGACTCCAGTAATTCTTAGTTAGTGACTATGAACTATTTGAGTTATGTGTGGCTGTTACAGCAGCATAATTAAAGTGGGACTACATGTTGGAAAGTAAGTTGATACACCATAGAGATTGGTTGCCTCTGTCCTTGTTAGGCGTTTGCAAATTGACCTGGTCATTCCTTCAGTGGAGTGCAGACAGTGAGGGCAGAACGAAAGCACTGAAGTGGCTCCACACCTTGCAATAGAATCTGGTCTGAACCTTTCTAACCTCTTCTGATAATGCATCTCTCAGCAATCAAGATGGAAATAAAACAGTCTATTTTGCATTTTAATGCAATATTAAAAACCACTCAACTGAAGATTAGTCTGCTAGAGGGCAATAAAATTTCTGCCTTGTATTTCACCTTTATGATGTTTTACATTGACCCAACCCATCTGAGCACCTCTTGTGAACCACTGTGCTTATTTAACAAAGATAGCTGAAGGATGTCGGTATCTGAATTTTTTGTCTATAGATTATGGCTATTAGCTCAGAAAGCAAATAAAACTGCAGATGCTGGAATCCAAATCAAAACCAGAAATGCTGGAATAACTCAGCCAGTCAAGCAGCATCTGTGGGAAGTGGGAGTAATTCACACTTTGGTTCAGGGGACCCTACCTTGGAAATGAAAGTTTACTCTTTTCAAAGCAGAGCTGGAAAGTGGAGCAAAATACCACCTGGAGATAGGTGAAGACTGATCTGGCAATCAAGAGCATGGGTACCGAAAGGTCATCACCTTTTTGTTGTAATCAGTGATTGGAGAATCAATTATTTTGGCTCAGAGGTTAACACATTGACGGTGGATACCATAAATTAATCAGTTGTAGTCCGCACGCCTCCAGGGCAAACATAAGGAACAATTGTGCAAGCAGTACTGATAAGTGGAATTTGATGCATCTCCACACCTGCTCCACCACAGACTCTGTACCTCAAGTTCACTTTTACAACCATTACTATCTGATTCCATCTATAGATGTTAGTGAAACTAACTTGCATTAATCTGCATGGTTACAGAGACAGAACCTACAAATATATTAAGAATTAATTTCAGTTTTCAATTTCTGTGTAAAATCCCAACCTGTGTATGATTAATCTGTGGGATTGAAATATTAACTATTTTAATCAGATGGATCCCTAACTCATTCAGTGGAAGATTTATCTACAAAACAGATTTTAAAAAAGTGAAATTGCCCACAATTCATTAGAGGGTATCTAATGTTGTTCCATTGCTGAAGAAAGGCTCTAAGAATAAGCCAGAAAATTATAGGCCAGTGAGCATGATATCAGTGGTAGGAAAGTTATTGGAAGGTATTCTAAGGGACCAATATGTAAGTATTTGAATTGACAGTGACTGACTGGGGATAGTGAGCATGGTTTTGTGCAGGGTAAGTCATGTCTAACCTATCAAATAGAGTGTATTAAGGAAGTTACCAGGAAAGTTGATGAAGGCAAGTCAGTGAATGTTGTCTCTGTGGACTTTAGCAAGGCCTTTGTTAAGGTCCCACATGGGAGGTTAGTCAAGAAGGTGCAGTCGCTCGGCATTCGGGATGTGGTAGAAAATTGGATTAGACATTGGCTTCGCAGAAGAAGCCGGAGAGCTTTCGGAGTTGTTGCCTCTCTGATTGGAAGCTTGTGACTGGTGGAGTGTCGCAGGGATCGGTGCTGGGTCCTTTGTTGTTTGTCATCCAAATCAACAATCTGCATGATAATGTGGTAAACTGGATGAGCCAATTGTCAAATTACACCAAGATTGGGGTTTGTAGTGGCCAGTGAGGAAGAGTATCAACATTTGTAGCGGGATGAGGACCAGCTGGTGTAATAGTCTGAAAAATGGCAGGTAGAATTTAATGCAGACACGTGCGAAGTCTGACACTTTGGGAGGACCAACAAGGTGAGTGGTAGAGCATTGAGCAGTGTGGTAGAACAAGGTGTGGGAGTATAGGTAAATAATTCATTGAAAGTGGTGTCACAGGTAGATAAGGTCATAAAGAAAGCTTTGGCCAATTTGGTCGTCTTAAGTCAATGTATTATTGTGTACAGGAGTTGGGATGTTATGTTGAAATTTTATAAGGCTTTGGTGAGGCCTAATTTGGAATACTGTGTGCAGTTTTGGTCACCTACCTCAGGAAAGATGTGAATAAGATTGAAAGAGTACAGAGAAATTTTACAAAAAATTTTGCTGGAATTTGAGGTCCTGAGTTATAAGGAAAGGTTGACTAGGTTAGGACTTTATTCCCTAGAACATAGAAGATTGAGGGGAGATTTGATAGAGGTATCCACATTTATGAGAGGTACCGATAACATAAATGCAAGCAGACTTTTTCCACTGAGGTTGTGTGAGTCTAGAACTAGAGGTCATGTGTTAAGGGTGAAAGTTGAAATGTTTAAGGGGAACATGAGGTGGAATTCTGTTATTCAGAGGGTGATGAGAATGTGGAATGAGATGCCAGTACAAATTGTGGATGTAGAGTCAATTTCAACATTTAAGAGAAATTTAGATACTTACTTGGATGGGATGGGTATGGAGGGCCGTGGTCTGGGTGTGGGTTGATGGGACTAGGCAGATTAATTGTTTGGTATGGACGAGATGGGTCAAAGGGCCCAAGGGCCTGTTTTTGTGCTGTAGTGTTCTATGATTCCATGACTCTAACCAATGAAGTCAGGCTAAACTGGCCTATAATTTTGTTTCTTCTACTGTAACTCTTGCTTTGGTTAGCAGCTTAATATAGGGTATAATAGCCTCTGGCTCGGCCAAACTTAAGAAATCTCATTTGGGTGGATGCTGCGCAACGTGTCCCCTGTTGCAAATCAGCACCACGAAATAACAAACAGTACACAATATACAATTAAACAATTGAGATTCTTAATTCTTAATTTGACTATATGGTTAGTAAAGAAAACCAAAAAAGGAAAAGGGCCCATTCTCATGAAGCAGTCTAATGCGCAATGTTGGAGCTCACTGATAGGACCGTTCGTCCACCATCGACCTCCTCTGATCGTTGCTGACCTTCAGACCCTCACTCCAAGTCCACTCCGTCTGAGGTCTACCAACTCTCTCCATTCGCGTCTTCTCTCCTCATCTCTCCCTGGCAAGAGACCGCGAATTCCGGCTCCCAGACGCACAAAAAAGAACAACATCTCGCTCATTGGCTAGCATGCCCCATTATCTCTAGTCATAACCCAAACACTGCTGCTACAGAGAAACCATGACCTCAGCAGCAGAACATTACAGAGAAGCCATTACATTAGCAGTGAAACTTTACAGCATGTTACACCACCTTGCACCCTTCTTGCAATCTTCCATTCCACTGGAATCATTCTAGAATCTTGTAGTTCGTGAAATATCATTACTATTGCCTCCACAATCTTTTCAGAACCTTGGGGTGCAGTCCATCTGCCCAAAGTGAGTTATCCACCTTCAAACCTTTCAGCTTCCCAAGCACCTTCTCCTTTGTAATAGCAACTGCACTCATTTCTGCTCCCTGACCATTCTCGAATTTCTGTTCTTGTCTTCCATCTGTGAAAACTGATGAAAAATACTTATTAATTAAGTTGTCCACCATTTCTTTGTCCCTCATTACTACCTCTCCACCTTCATTTTCCTGTGGTCCAATATTCACTGTTGCCTCTCTTTTAATCTTCCTATAACTGAAAAAACATTTGATATCTTTGATATTTTTGGCTAACTTACATTCATATTTCATCTTTTCTCTCCTTATGGATTTTAATTGCCTTTTGTTGGTTTTTAAAGGCTTCCCAATCCTCTAACTTTACCAAAAACTAATTTTTGCTATGTTATATGCCCTCTTTTTTTCTTTCATCCTGTCTTTGACTTCCCTTGTCAGTCATGGTCGCATCATCCTTCCTTTAGAATACCTCTTCATCTTTGTGTTGTGTCTGTCCAGCGCCTTCTGATTTGCCCCCAGGAGTCCAGCCATTGCTGTTCTGCTGTCATCCCTGCTAGTGTCCCCTTCCAATCAACTTTGCCATAAATAATTAATATGTACGTAATTAATTTGTGCTTAATTAAATAGTAGGTTATTATTTTAATCAATCCTGCCGTTTTTAATCCTTAAACATAGTAATATACTGAAACTTCATGCCTCGAGGCCACACATTCAGGTATAGCTTTGAAAGCCTTCCGTAATCTTGTTTTATGTGGGCAAGATGTCTCTGTACAAGACAAACTGCCTAGTTTCGTAATTTTCCAAAGAGACAGCTCGCATAGAAGCAGTTTTGCTGATCAGCTAATTCAGATTGGTCTCAAGTGGTGCAATAATTTTCCTTGTTTTGGTAATTTTGGATTTGGTTCTTGGAATTTAAATTGGCATTTAAATCAATGGGTAGCTTTTCTGGACTGAAAATGATTCTCTACCATTCCATTGCCTCCAATTATCTGATACCATCAGATTAACAGGCAAAATGTATTGACATTTGCTTTTTGAGGTTAGCAATGAACAATTAATTAATTGAAGATAATCAAAACCAAATGATGAGAATGATGTTAATTAAGCACTAATGTTCCATTATAGTGTATACAGTGATAAGAGAAATATATCTCTTACAGTTGCATTCAGAAGTCAGCCTCATCAATGTCAACCTTTTGTAAGACTGCAGAAGTACTAGCAATTAAACATGATGTGAAGCATGGGAGCAATCAGCAATGTGAATATTGGTCTTGGCAACTATTTGCAACTGATCACTAAGATGTTTTTTAAAAAGTAAATGGAAATAATGAGTTGAAACATGAGAGATGGTGAGAAAAAAACGTGAGAGTAATTCGTCTTTGGGAGTCTTGGAGATTTTGGTATGTGTTCTTTGAAAATCACTGTGGATAAACCATTTTAACTAACAAGTGACAAATTGGTGTTCTTGATTTTGAAGTGAGTAATGTTTTGTTTACCATGAGAAAACAAACTTCAGGTGTTGGTTAAAATTATTTTGATTTTTGCATTCCTTTCGAGTTCAATGACTGTGGATGAATAATTGCCTCCTGTCATCAACAAACCAGCAGGACACAGAACTCCATAGACTGAGTTCTAGCTGTCAAATTGAATATAGCCAGTAATCTAACCATAGCAATCATTCTATCAGTTCTCTTCAGTTAACTGGCCTTGTGGCTTGTGACTTTATCTATGCCATCTTTGTGAATAAAAAGGGAGCCAAAGTAAGAGTAAGCTGGGCGATAGGTATGTGCTGGATTGGTTTCTGAAGACAGTGGGGCAGTTTGGTTTTTGAAGACGTTGACTGTGTCAAGAAAACTGAAATGGAAGTATTTTCCTCCATCAGCTCACAAACCAAGAGACACTCAAAGCAATGTTCAAGAAAGCAGAGTGTGAGATCAATAGCAGGGTAATTGAAGCAGTGAGGAGAACTGAGGACCCTCTGCAGAGACAACGTATACTAGTGGAAGAAGAGCGACAGAAGTACTTAGCTGATGAGGAGAAAATAATACAGCAATTATGGTAAGTCCAGTCATGTATAATTATGTTGTTTTGTTTTCTGAAGAGTGCATCCTCATCATCTTAACTGTTACTTTACCCAGTGTTTTTTTAATTTCTTCCCTTAGGGGTTTATGTTGTTCAGAGTTTCAGAAGGCAAATTTAAGTGATTTGTTTTGAATTGATCCTGATCCTTGTTAAGATACAAGGATGTCATGTTGAAGTGAAGTACTGTGACAACTTCTTGTGCCTGATCCGTGTGGTTCTCATTTTGCAATCTTACTGTATTTCAGTTTGCTTTTCAGCATTACTGAGACACTGAGTTTGGTGTTGGCAGTGGTTCTGGATAGGTTGGTCTCAGTTAGATATCAAAGGTATTACTTTGGTGATGGCTCCTGAAAATGCCTGTGAATATCAGATGAGAATAAAATTCATTTGACCTTTTTATCTTGTTATAGTTCAGTACCCAAATGTGGTGGTAGAGTACCGGCATGCAAGTAGCCTCTTCTTATGAGAAATCAAAAATTGACTGAAGTAGGCACCAGTTGGAAAAGAAAGTGAAGCTTCTTTGTATGCAAATAATGCTGTAGCTACTTTTCCATGCAAAACTTTTTAGAGTGAGTTATTGATTTACCCTTCCGGTACTTATGATCCTGTTGTGACTAATAAATATATAGTTCAAAGCTGAACAAACCATGATTTTTTTAATGGGATCGCACCTTAACATTTTGAACAATTTTGAACAATTTCTTTGTTGGGAGATTTTGAACAATTTCTTTTCTTCGGTATTCACTAAGGAGAAGGATATTGCATTGTGTAAGGTAAGGGAAACAAGTAGGGAAGTTATGGAAACTATGACGATTAAAGAGGAGGAAGTACTGGCACTTTTAAGGAATATAAAAGTGGGTAAATCTCTGGGTCCTGACAGGATATTCCCTAGGACCTTGAGGGAGGTTAGTGTAGAAATAACAGGGGCTCTGACAGAAATAATCTCTGGGTCCTGACAGGATATTCCCTAGGACCTTGAGGGAGGTTAGTGTAGAAATAGCAGGGGCTCGGACAGAAATATTTGAAATGTCATTAGGAACCGTGATGGTGCCAGAGGATTGATGTATGGCTCATGTGGTTCCATTATTTAAAAAGGGTTCTAAGAGTAAACCTAGCAATTATAGGCCTGTCAGTTTGATGTCACTGGTGGGTAGATTAATGGAAAGTATTCTTAGAGATGGTATATATAATTATCTGGATAGACAGGGTGTGATTAGGAACAGTCATCATGGGTTTGTGCATGGAAGGTCATGTTTGATAAATCTTATTGAATTTTTTGAAGAGGTTACGAGGAAAGTTGACAAGGGTAAAGCAGTGGATGTTGTCTATATGGACTTCAGTAAGGCCTTTGACAAGGTTCTGCATGGAAGGTTAGTTAGGAAGGTTCAATCATTAGGTATTAATATTGAAGTAGTAAAATGGATTCAACAGTGGCTGGATGGGAGATGCCAGAGAGTAGTGGTGGATAACTTTGTCAGGTTAGAGGCTGGTGACTAGTGGTGTGCCTCAAGGATCTGTACTGGGTCCAATGTTGTTTGTCATATACATTAATGACCTGGATGATGGGGTGATAAATTGGATTAGTAAGAATGCAGATGATACTAAGGTAGGTGGCGTTGTGGATAATGAAGTAGGTTTTCAAAGTTTGCAGAGAGATTTAGGCCAGTTAGAAGAGTGGTCTGAACGATGGCAGATGGAGTTTAATGCTGGTAAGTGTGAGGTACTACATTTTGCTAGGACTAATCAAAATAGGACATGCATGGTAAATGGTAGGGCATTGAGGAATGCAGTAGAACAGAGTGATCTAGGAATAATGGTGCATAGTTCCCTGAAGGTGGAATCTCATGTGGATAGGGTGGTGAAGAAAGCTTTTGGTATGCTGGCCTTTATAAATCAGAGCATTGAGTATAGGAGTATATAGAAAATAGAGAAAGTACAGAGGAGATTTACTAGAATATTACCTGGGTTTCAGCACCTAAGTTACAGAGAAAGGTTGAACAAGTTAGGTCTTTATTCTTTGGAGCGTAGAAGGTTGAGGCGGGGACTTGATAGAGGTATTTAAAATTATGAGGGGGATAGATAGAGTTGATGTAGATAGGCTTTTTCTATTGAGAGTAGGGGAGATTCAAACAAGAGGACATAAGTTGAGAGTTAGGGGGCAAAAGTTTAAGGGTAACATGATGGGGAATTTCTTTACTCAGAAAGTGATAGCTGTGTGGAATGAGCTTCCAGTAGAAGTGATAGAGCCAGGTTCGGTGTTGTCATTTAAAGTAAAATTGGATAGGTATATGGACAGGAAAGGAATGGAGGGTTATGAGCTGAGTGCGGGTCAGTGGGACTAGGTGAGAGTATGCGTTCGGCATGGACTAGAAGGGCCAAGATGGCCTGTTTCCGTGCTGTAATTGTTATATGGTTAACATCAGGAGTCTTTGATTATGACCGAAGATAATGTAATTTGATACTTGTAGGGCACAGTTTGATTGTGATGAAGATACTAAATGCTGCTCAATCTGGAATTGTGAATGATTCATACCCACCCTTCAACTTCAGGTTGTTCCAGGGCACTGAGTCCCATTCTGTAACTCACTGCTAACCTCATTCACCCAACATGCCTAATTTTATTGGCCTGTTTCGACACCTGAATAAGCAACACACAATTTAGCATTCCTTTCAAATCCTTCATGGTTTCACCTTCCTCCAAACGTAACTCCCCTCCCCCCCCCCCACACACACCCATCACAGACAATTGATGAGCTTTAAGTTTTCAAAACATGTTGCATTCAAAGATGCTGTCAATGCAGAAGTATCATAACTTTGCTTCATTGTGTTCAGATTTCAGGTGAGAAACTCAACTCATTCATGCCCATTAAAATAAGCTTTACTGGCTTTATTCCATTGTGGCCTTTTAACAAGTTGGGTTTAGTCCCCAGGTTTGCTAACTGCCACTTAGTTGGAGCGGTGATCATGCTATGTATATTTTTATGTCCTTTCATTTATTTTGTGAATGTTCTTACTATATTGCCACAGTATTATTAAAGGCTCAATTGGGAGTAATGTACCTCAGATGTGAACCACTGTTCTATTTATTTCTCAGTGCTCTGGGAAAGCAATAACAAGTACCAGTCTCAATAAATTTCATTCAATATAAGTCTAGTTTTTTCAAACTGAAGTCAAGGCGTAGAAGGATTTTTACACCAATGATTATTTCTCAACTTTATAGGTCTTCCATAAACTGTACACAGTCAAATCTCATTCATCTAAGTTAGTGTACAAGAGTCATGAAACAGGCCCTACAGCCAAACTAGTCTGTGCTGAATCATTTAAACTACCTCATCCCATCGACCAGCACCCGGATGAAACCCCTTCATAAGCCTTCCATCCATGAACATACCTGCCCAGACTTCTCTTAAATCTAAATCACATCGACCACTTATGCTGCCAGCTCATTTCACACTCTCTCCACCTCATGTTTCCCCTCATGTTCTCCTTAAATATTCCACCTTTCACCCTTAACCCTTGACCACCAGTACTCCCACCCTACCTCAGTGGAGAAAGCCTGCTTACATTTACTCTATCTATACTCCTCATAATTTTGTATGCCTCTATCAAATCTCCCCTACGTTCCAAGGAATATAGTCCTAACCTATTCAATCGTTCCTGATAACTCAGCTCCTGCAGTCCCAACAACATCTTTGTAAATTTTCTCTTACTTGCATCGTTCCTGTAGGTGGGTGATCAAACTAGACACGATACTCCAAATTAGGCCTCAGCAATGTCTTACATGACTTAAACATAACATCCCAACTTCTGTACTTGATACTTTGATTTATGAAGGCCAATGTGACAAAAACTTTCTTCACAACCCTGTCTACCTGTGATGCCACTTTCAATTAATTATGGACCTGCATTCTCAGATCCCTTTATTCTACTGCACTCATCAGTGCCCTACTGTGTCAGACTTTCCTTGGTTGGTTCCCCCAAAGTGCAATGCCTAACACTTGTCTGTATTAAATTCCATCTGCCATTTTTCAGCACATTTTTCCAGCTGGTCTGGATCTACAGGCACAAGGCTGTGCTGACTATCTCCAATCAGTCCTTGTCTATCCAAATACACATATATCCAGTCCCTTAGAATACCTACTAATAACTTTCCCACTATTACTGTCGGGCTCACCTGCCTATAATTTCCTGAGTTATTCTTAGAGCTTTTTTTAAACTGTGGAACAAACAATATTAGCTATCCTCCAATCTCACCTGGTAGTAAGGATGAGTTAAGTATCTCTGCTCAGGCCCTTGCAATTTCTGCACTTGCCTCCCGCAGGGTCAGGAGGAACACCTTGTCAGGCCCTGGAGATTTATCCACCCTGATTTGTCTCCTCCTCTGTAATCTATATAGGAACTGTGACCTCACTGTTGCTTTGCCTCACCTCTAAAGTCTCTGGGTTCATCTCCCATGTAAATACAAATGCAAAAAATCAACTTAAGATCACCCCCTCCCCATCTCTTCTGGCTTCATGCATAGATTACCACGCTGAACATCCAGGGACCAATTTTGTCCCTTGCAATCTTTTTGCAAGGATTCTCCTTCACCTTGCCTGCCATGGCAAATTCATGCTTTCTTTCAGCTCTCCTGATTTCTCCTGTGTTCTCCTGTACTTTTTATACTTCTCAAGTACCTCATTTGTTTCTGCCTGCCTATAACTGCTATGCACCTCCTATATTCCAACATCTCTCGAAAACCAGGGTTTCCTAAACCTGTAACCCTCGCCTTTTATTCTAGCAGGCACATAAAAGCTTTGTACAGTCAAAGTTTCACTTTTGAAAGCCTCCACTTACTAAGTATACCTTTGCCAGAAAACAAAATCATCTACACCTGCAAAATCCTTTCTGCTACCATCAAAACTGGTCTCAGCCCAAGGACCAGACCTATCCTCATCCATAATTACCTTGAAACTAATTGCGTTATGATCACCAGATGCAAAGTGTTTGCCTATATGTCACCTATCCTGTCTCATTCCCTAAAAAGAGATCGAGTTTTGCACATCCTGTCATTGAGATGTCTGTGTACTCATTAGGGAAACTTCATGAACACAGTTGACAAACACTTTCCATTCCAGCCCTTTTATAGTATGGAAGTCCCAGTCAAAATGTGAAAAGTTAACATTACCTACTGTCACAGCCTTATGTTTCTTGCAACAGTCTGCAATCTCTATAAATTTGTTCCTCTAAATCCTGTAGAATATTGGCTGGTCTACAATATAGCTCCATTAATGTGGTCACACTTTTCTTATTCTTGAGTTCCAGCCATAAAGCCTGACTGGACAAGTTCTCCAGTATGCCCCGACCTTGCACCGCTGTGACATTTTTCCAGACTAGTAGCACCACCCCTCCCACTTTTAAACTTCCCAGCTCTATCACACCTAAAGCAACAGAACCCTAGAATATTGAGTTGTTAGTCCTGCCCTTCCTGCGGCTAAGTTGTAGTGCTTTTAGTAAAAGAGTGCACGTTAAAACAAACATCTGTGTCGATGATGGTCTTGAATGAAGACAGCTTTGTTGTGGAGCACCATGTTATTAAAAAGTAAGAGTGTAAGGAAAATGTCAGCCTAATCAAGGGCAAAGGAGAGAATTTCTGCCTGGAGCCAGAGGGCATGGGCAAGGGCCTAGATGGCTATTTTGCAGCAGTATTCACCAAGGAAAAGGGTGAATGGAAAATAGTGAGATCTGAGAACAGTGTGTAGATATTCTAGGCCACGTCGATATTAAGAAAGAAGAGGTGTTAGATGTCTTGAAAAATCATTAAGGTGGTTAAGGCAGAGGCACCGATGGAATCTATTTCAGGATATTGAGGGAGGAAAGGGAGGAGACTGCTGGAGAGTTGGTTTAGACCTCTGCATCCTCTTTAACTACAGGCAAGAGTCCAGACGACTAATGTTTTTTCCTCTGTTTAAGATGGGAAATTGGGATAATCTTGGAAACTGCTGGCCAAAGAGTTGTACATTAGTGGTAGGAAAATTATTGGAGAAGATTCTTAATGACAAAATCTGCATGTATTTGGGAAAACATGGGTTTGTGTAGAGCAGGGCTTTTAAGGTGAAAAAGAAGTTTGGTGTTAAGTCCATGGATGCTGTTTCTGAGGGCTTCAGTAATGCACTTTGCAAGGTCTCTTGTGGGTTGACAGGTCCAGAAGATTAAGTCCCACAGGGTTCACAGTTGGTAAAGATGGATACAAAATTGGCTTAAATAAACTGCTGGGAGAGCAGTTTTGGGTTATGGCCCCATTTCAGAACTGAGTGCAGAAGGAAGAAAGCCAGTGTCAACACAAGGGGGAGAGGTGAAATGGGTTGGGAGGTGATGGGTGGGGGATGACGGGCAAATGGAGCCAGGAGAGGAATGGGCAGGGAGATGGTGAGAGACGAACGGGAGAGGGTTATGGGCAATAAATGAAAATAGATATGGAAGACTGATTTGAGCAGGATGAGAAAGGGGGTGAGGGGGTGGGAGGGGAAGAACCAACTCTGGAATGTAATAAGTGGAAACAAATGTGGAAGGGATGATGGTCAGATAGAGACAGATCCTCCAACCTCATCTGTTGATACGCTAGAAGGCATAAATTTTAGGTAAGGGGGGGGGGGGTGTCTAATGTTGAAAGGAGATACGTGAGGCAAGTGTTTTACACAGAGAGTAGTAGGTGCCTTTAGAATGCCCTTCCGGGGTGGTGTGGAAGCAGGCATACCAGTGGCATTTCAGAGGCATTTGGACAGGCACAGAAGCATGCAGGGAATTGAGGGGTGAGGATCACGTGCAGGCAGAAGATAGTTTAATCTACTATCATGATTGACACAGACATTATGGGCTGTATGGCATTTCACTGAGCTGTATTGTTCTCCTTCTGCTGTCATGTTGTAGGAAGGATTTGGAGGCTTTGGAGGGAATACAGAGGCTCAGTGATTGGAGTAAATTAGCTATAAAGAAAACTTGGACAAACTTGGATTGTTTTCCATGAAATGAATGAGGTTGTGAGACGACTTTATAGAAGTATATAGAATTATAAATGGCTCTTCCGTAATAGAACAGCACAGATAATTTCCTCACAAATTTCCTTTAATTCCATGCCCCCCCACACTCAGTCACCTTAAAGCTATGCTCTGTGGTACATGGTAATTATATCAGTACTGTTCAGCTACAAAACCTGAGCCACTGCATTTATAAAATAGACATAAAAACATCCCTGTGTTTATATCTTTGATTTTACTGAATGAGACATAACAGTGATATCTCAAAATTGCGTAATGCTTTGCAAGCAACTAGTTCAATCTGTGCTATTTATTTTTGAGTGGAATGAGAGAATAAACTCTCAGCATCAGAAATGTGTGACATTGCACATCATGGATAACCTAGCTGTTTTGCTTTCCTAATCAGCTTTGCAGTAGCTTGTCACAATGCAAACAGTATTTAGCATTTAAGTCTATTACCTCAAACTTTATTTACTCCTGTGCACATTCTCATTTCATTGTCTATTTGTCTGATTATAGGGTTTCCTGTGGGTAATCTGCATGCCTGCTAGGTCTTACACAATCACGTTTGTTGGACTTAATGCTTAAAAGCACCTCTGCACCTATTCAGCTATTCTCAAATCATCTGTATTGATGCTTAGAGTTTGAACAAAATAGCATTGGTCTAGTATCCCCTGGTCACACACCAGTCATGCTTCTGGTGTCGAACTGAAATCTTATGAAAAAATGCAGTCAAACAGTCAAACAGTGGACCACTTGCTTCATGTTGCATTGACTGAGAAGCTCAATTGGTGCAGATCAACTGTTCACGGTCCTCTGACTGAACGTATTTGGGTGATGCATGAAAATGCTACAGTGCTTACTGACATTCCTTGCACAGAGGAATGTAGTTGTTCTCGTTGGAGATCAATAAACCCCACTCAGGACTTCAGTGCAGAGGTTCTTCAGGACAGTTCCCGAGGCCCAACTATCCGTAAAATATGATGCAGTAATTCCCCTAGATTGACCCAGTACCACCTGGCTAACCCGTAACTCTTCCGTGAAGATGATCAAGGCACAGGTGAAATCCACCATCACTGCCCTGCCAATCATTAACCCCCAGAATTGTAAAGCCGTTGGGCCCACCATACCTCTGCTGATCACCAGGCACCAATCTGCACTAATCCTATTTATCATTGTCTCTGACATAAAGTTTCATTGCTCAGATTCAACTCTGAGAACTGACCTCATGGATGCTTACAAAATCATGACAGGCATTGATAAGGTAGAGGAGAGTCTTAAAACTGATTTAAAATGAGAGGGGAAAAGCAGAAGAGATGGAGAAACACCTCACATTCCATCGGAGTAGTCTGATGACAGGAACATCAATTTCACCAGCTTCTGGTAATTTCTCCCCCCTCCCTCCTTCTCTCTCTTTCCATTCCCCACTTTGGTTACCCTCTCACCCATTCTCTTCTCCTCCCCTGTCTATCATCTCCCTCTGCTTCCCATCCTCCATCACTTTCTTCCGTGGTCACGTCCCTGTCCTCTCATACTAGATTCCTCCATCTTGAGCAATTCACCTCCTCAACCTATCATCTCCCAGCTGCTCACTTCATCTCCCCTCCCTGAACGACCCACCTTGTCTCACATCACCTGCCAGCTTGTGTACTCCTTTCCCTACCCCTCCCCATGCTTATTCTGGCTTCTACCCCATTCCTTGTTAATCCTGATGAAAGGTCTCAGCCCAAAACGTTGACTATATATTCCCTTCCATAGATGCAGCCTAACCTGCTGAGCTCCTCCAGCATTTTGTTTGTCTTTGTAAGTAAGGGACAAGATTCTCACTTAGCAGTGGTGGGCACGAGGAGCAAATTGTTCTATCCTTCTTGCTGCTTTTGTTTGACGAGCTTTAATCACAGTGGCAATGTGTGAGCACTTTCAAAGTTTATTGTCACGTGCACGGCCATATCACAGGCATGTAGTGTCAGAGACACAACATTCACAAAAAATCATAAATTATGTGAAACATAATACAAGTTTTATGCCATCTTCTCAAGAACAATTCAAGGATAGGCAATAAATATTGATCTTCACAGTGCCGCCCAGGAAAATGAACAGATAAAAAGACACATGGGGTACTGAGATTGTTCTGGGTCATCCGTTAAGCAATAGGAAAGTAACAGGAGGCATATGTTTTGCTGCCTCCTGTTTCTTCCAGTGTGGCCTTTGAGTAGGCGTCGTCATGGGAAACCATGTCCCAAGAGCCCAACCAGTGCAGTGGGGTGCAGAACAGAGACTCCTGCAGTGCAGAGTGGTTTGCACAGCTGGTCTTGAGGTTGGCCTTGAATGCCAGATAGTTACTTAAAAGTAAGAATAGTGTTGAACAAATTCAAGCACTAGACAGCACTCAATGCCAAACATTTATATGTAATTGAACTAATTGAATTAATTGGAATATTAAGGCGTAACGCAGATCTCCCAGCAGTAGTTTCTTCACCTTGATTTCAGTGGGTCAGTGTTTATTCTGGGACAGGCTCACTTTCCCAATTGCCTTGTTTGATTCCATTGCAAGCCCACCGGTGCACCACAGCGGCAGAAGGTGCCATCGCTGGTTTATGGGCGCTCTGGATTGATCTTTAAGGCTTCAGTGAAGAAATGTGGGCTATTCTGATGAAAGTGTTGGTGTGCAGGTGAAAGGAACGCCTGAGGAAGGGATGATTATGTCAGGCGTTGATCATACATCCTGCAGGTAGCTGAAACATGAAGTGAAATCTCTAAATGATGGCAAACATCCATCGGGTGAGGCAGTATAAATGGGGAAGGTAAATTGTTAACTTGGTTCATTCTTGTCACACGTACTGAGGTACAGTGGAAAACTCTGCATACAGGTCGTTTCATTGTGACAGTGCATTGAGGGAAAATGA
This sequence comes from Hypanus sabinus, assembly GCF_030144855.1. Lineage (NCBI taxonomy): Eukaryota > Metazoa > Chordata > Chondrichthyes > Myliobatiformes > Dasyatidae > Hypanus > Hypanus sabinus. Next base: position 48,882,711 of record NC_082711.1, on the reverse strand, counting down.
TAACAGAATGCAGAATAAAGTAATATATTTACAGAGAAGGTGCACTGCAAGGCTATAATGAGGTAGATTTTGAAAGAACATCATTGGTGAGTCTTAGAGTCACAGAATTTAGATTTAAAAAGTAAAAATGTTACATTAAAAATACTGAGGCCATGTGCAGAGTGAAACTTGCAACGAGCCACTGCACTCCATTGGAACTAAAGGAAGTTCCATATGTTTTCCCAGATATAAGCAGTCCCCTTTCCAAATGGTAATCTTGTTATTTATTATCCTTTTCCAAAAAACAATGAAAATTGTTTGTTGTGGGCGAGGCAGGATCTTGGCAGAACTTCTAGAATATTCTTGTTGCTGTTGTAGTCACAGCCGACTCATGGAGAAGCTGAGGGAGGAGCAGTTTTTCTTTCAGTGGATGTATGTGGGAGATTTGAAAGGCCTCCCAGACTGTTTTATGTGTTGCCAGTGGGTTTTGTTTTATCTGTCTTTGAAGTGAGTTACTAGTATTAAAACTTGCACCATTAGTCTTTCTCCTGATGTCCTGGCTTGTCTGGCTCTGGGACGTTCAGCACACCCTAAAAACGTTAATTACACAACAGCTTGTGCTCATTGATCTGATTAAATCTTCACTTTCAACAGCTTCTGGCACGATTCTTTGTAGAAGTTTCTCCATAAAGTTGCAATTCGAGTTTGTGATTTTTCATCCTTCTCTACACATTGAAATTCTCTCACAATTTTCTTCTTTCTGTTTCATCCAGCACAGATTTGCTGCTTTCCCCCCCCACCCCCCGGATCAGCAGCTCACTGGCTTTCCCAGATTCTCAATGCTGGTAGCCCACGGTATTCTGGGCAGAGTAATTGTAAACACTCCTCACCAACACCGACTGACGGCAGTGAGTAACATAACTCACGCTCAGAAGCACTGACGCATGTTGAAATGTTTCATACCTGCATTTGGCTAATCCAGGGGTGGGCAAACTTTTTGACTTGTGGGCCACAAAGGGTTCTAAAATTTGACAGGGGGGCCGGACCAGGAGCAGACGGACGGAGTGTTTTGGTAATACACCTCATAAGAGAAAATAAAATATCATGGGATATGTAGAAAACATGTGCTTTAATTTCAATTGAAAATGAACAAATGCATTACAACAAAATATCTGTCTTTGAAGACCCATGGTATTTAGCTATTTATTGAAATGACTTTTAAAACACTGAAAATTAAATGAATAAAATACAGCTTTTTTAATAGTAACAGTTATTATTTTAAAGCACTGAAAATTCTGTTATCCTTCAAGATATTATCATCATCACTCTCCTGTCTTTATTTCAAAAACGGTAGGAGATGCAGGTCTACTTGTCCTGCTCCTTCTTATTCAATTGTCCCCTGTGCCAAAACTCAACCACGACCAGCACAAGGACAGAACAGTGACAGCGCGCCAGTATGCAGAGCGCGTTATTTGATCTGGAGCGCATTTTTTATTTTGAGAATGTACGTGCACCTGCGCACTACTCATGTCCATCACTTAACAGAAATGACATGTAACATGTAAGGCTTATTGAAAAAAATATTTTCAAATGCATTTTTTACATAACACAACGAAGAAACTTATTTTTAATTTCAGTGGGAACAGTGTTGTTGGTCTCCCTTTTTAGCCAGCGCATCGAAGTCTGGATTTATTTTTGTTGTGGCGATTCTCAGGATGGATCTGAGGTGTTGGTCAGTTAACTTGGATCTGTGGCTGGCTTTGTTGATGTTCATGACGCTGAACGCTTGTTCACACAAATAGGTCGAGCCGAACAAAGAGCAAAGCGCAAATGTGGAGTAATACGCTGCACCTCAACAAAGGTCAATGTATATAGAGTGCGTCATCTATTGGGAAAACGCCAGAATTGTGGGGAAAAAACGTTAACAAGGTTTATTAATATAATTTCATCAAGTTCTATGGGCCGGATTAAAAAGCTTAACGGGCCGCAGTTTGCCCATGCCTGGGCTAATCCATAGGCAAAACTAGCTTGGGTTCCAGTCTAGTCTCCTGTATCACACTGGGCATTTGTCCAATGGCTGTCTTGATTTACACAAGCTTAAGGTTTTTCTTAAGCACACCTTCTAAATGTGTTAAGATCGTGTGGTTGATTATTGGAACTAATAGAGCTTCAGTGACCTGCGTTCAACCCTGACTGTGCAGTTCCTGTGAGTGCATGGCTTTCCCCGAATGCTCCATTTCCTCCCAAAGGCATACAGTTTGGTAGATGGATTGACCCCTGTAAATTCCCCTCTTGTCTAGTGGAGTGATGGAACCAGGATAGAGTTGGGAATCAGTTGCAATGAAAATTACTGACGCAACAGGATTGTTGTGTGAGTTATCTTGGACTTAATTGGACAATATGGCAATTATGAAAAAGTGTGTTTGGTTTTAATATTTCCAAACAAGGAATAATTTGTATGAAAATACTGCAGGCTGCATCTGGGGCAAAGTTTGTAGTGGCCATGCCTGTTGGAAGATTTGGACAGCTTACTCAAAGATAGCAAATCAGTGGCTTGGTACCCTCATCTTGCCCCTGTTAGACGTGTGCTTGTTGCTTGCGGGTTGGAGGGTAAACAGTGGGAGTCAGGGCTGAGAGTGTTTCAGAACTAGTTGGGGGACGAGGTCGTTAAGCACCAGGTGACCAGCACCGTCAACTATCAGGTCTGGCACTGTGAACTATCAGGCCCTTGGACCAGAGGTGATAACTTCACTCACCCTCAGCCTATAGGCTCACTGTCAAGGACTCTTCATCTCATGTTTTTGGTATTTGTTGCTTATTTATTATTATTATTCCGTTTTATTTTTGTATTTGCACAGTTTGTTGTTCTTTCACAATGATTATTTGCCTGTCCTGTTAAGGATGGTCTTTTCTTGATTTTATTGTATTTTTTATATTGTTGTGAATGCCTGCAAGACAATAAATCTCAAGGTTGTATATAGTGACATATATGTCCTTGGGTAATAAATTGGCTTTGAACTGTGAAGTTTATTCGATGAATGTCATGAGCACTTGACTGCTGTACTGACTGAGCAAGTGTCCTGATGCGGAGAAGTCATGCTCAAGTGTCGAACTGCTTTGACTGTTTGACTTGAGCAGTGCAGCTGGGATGGAAGAAGCCAAGGCTACAGATCAAAGGGTTCAGTGGAGTTTATGAACATTTGAATTAGATATCACTGAGACCTGGAACAGCAGTTCTTTCAAGTGGAGGATGCTAATGAGAGTCCAGCCTGAATAATGCATGAGTCTTGATTGAGTACAGCAAATCAAAATGTAACAGCCCACAAAGGAGAGCAACAGGTGACAGATAAGCTTTTTCTTGCCTTTCATCTACAGGGATTTTAGAAAATGAGTTGTGTGTTGAAATTGCTGCATTGGGTGAGAAAGTCTCAAAGTCCAAATTTTACAAGTTTCGAAGTTCTCAGGAGTTATATTGTGAAATTTGGGGTTTTACCTTTTGTTCATTAATTTCCAGCCATTCTGTGTACAAAACATGACAGGTCAGTGTTCTCCACCATTCAAATTCTTCCCTGTTGGCAGTAAGCGTTTATGCTGCATCTAGGTACTGGTCAAACAAAACAGCTGGAGAAATACAACAGGATGGGCAGAATGTATGGGGGGAAATGACCAGATGACGTTTCAGGCTGAGACCCTTCACCAGGACTGGAAAGGAAGAGGGCAGACACCAGAATAAAGAGGTGGGGGAAGGGATGTTGGGTGAGGGTGAAGATAGGAAGGATGTGAGGAGCTGGAAGTGCTGGATGGAAGACACATGGGCTGTTGAAGATGGAACAGACAATGGGCCATTGAATAAAGGGAAGAAGGTGGGGTACCAGAGGGAGGAAGGGATGGGTGATGGGTAGGTTACAGAGGTGGGGGAAGGAAAAAGGAAAGGGTAATGGGACCAGAGGCGTAAGAGAAAACTGAGGCAGGGGCAAACAGAAGGGAGAGCTTACAAGAAGTTGGAGAATTTGATGCCATCAGCTTGGAGGCTATCTTGACGAAATAGGAGGTGGTGTTCCTCTAATCTGTGCCTAGCCTCAGCTGGAAGTGAACTGGAGCTTTTTTCTTTGGAGCAAAGGAGATTTGACGGAAGGTATAAAATGACAAGAGGTATATATTGAGCAGAAGACCAGCATCTTTTCCCCCAGGATGGTAATGGCTAATATGAGGGGGGCATAACTTTAAGGTGATTGGAGGTAAATGTAGGGGATTTGTCGGAGGTAGTTTTTTTTAAACACGGAGTGGTAAGGGTGTGAAAAACAGAGCTTGGGTTGGTGGGTAGAGACGGATACATTTAGGAGGCACTTAGAGAAGTACAATGATTAAACAAAACGGAGCTGGATGTAGGAAGGAAGAGTTAGATTGATCTTGGGGTAGGTTAAAAGGTCAGCATAACATTGCGGGCTGACGGGCCTGTGTTGAACCGTATGGCTCTATGTTCTATTTTCTATGCAGTCATGGAGTCAACATGTGAACTCAATGGAGTCAGTACCGGAGAACAGGATCCAATCTGGGTCCCTGGAGCCAGGAGACAGCAACTTTACTGTCTGTGTCACTGAGCCATTGTTGTTCCTCAGTCTGCACTGGTTTATTTTTAAGTTATTTATTAGTAAATGAAGTGTTCTGACAATCTTTAAAGCATGGTTCTGCAAGTCAGCTTATTTTTAACATTTCCTTCTGTTTCATTCATACTTTTCCAGCAAATTGAATAGAGCAGATGGATTGCTTCCAAGTCAAGGATCTGAGATTTAAGTATAATCTTGGCATGCTTGCTTGGTGAATAGCTCAAAAGCTTTTTATAGATTAACGGTTATATTTTCTGTCAGAATTATACTATGGGTGTGGCAGGCATTGGACTGTGCCCTGTGTTCAGGCAAGGGTGGAAACAGCCCAGGCAGCAAAGAACTGTTCCAGTGGATGTTTTAGTGGCAGAGGATGCTGCCGAGACTTGCCAGACAGCTTTAAATGCTGTTCATTCTGGCTCCGTAATGTTGCTAAGGGGGGAAATGATGAAATTACTGTTTTTGTTAGTTGCTGTATCATTCAGAGCTGGGTCATCTCAACACAAGCAAAACTCGGAAGTACTGGAGGAGCTTAATGGGTCAGGCACCATCAATGGAGGGGAATGGACAGACAGAGTTTCGAATCAAGGACCTTCACCTGGACCATCTTAATGCAGCAGTACAGTAGTCTGCTCAGGAAACCTGTGTGTGTAGATGTGAATTAGGAATAATGGCCCTATTACTTGCTAGAGACCTAATACAGATAGAGAATAAGGGTTTGCCTAGACTTCAGTACTACAGAAATCATGGATCTAACAATGTCATAGATGTGCCCTATTACAATGTGTCAGAACATCTGGCTAGCTCCTTCCAATTGGCTACTCCTGGGATATCAGGCTCGAGGGACCTTTAGAGGCCATCTCAGCTTATGCAACTTTGGCTTCCCACTTCTCCACAGCCACTCCTGGGTCTGCATTCTGCCCAGTACCAGATCCCAGACTGACCGTTCCCTGTGAAAGACCCTGCAAATCAAACCAGCCATGGCCCTGAATTGAAGTGATGAACTGCAGTGCGCCAAGGCTTGTATTGGGAAAATAAACTGCAATAGTCATGAGTAAGCATTCAGAATCCCCAATTTTTTTTTTAACTTAACTGTCTATTACAAGCTAATATATCTTGGCTACAGTTCCTTCAGTTTACAATTACTTGTTCTGTCAGATACAATAATTGAGTACATTTACTTAAAGAGCTGCCTAAAGAAAGCAGCTTCCGTTTTTGAAGACCCCCACTACTCAGGCCATGCTCTCTTCTCACCTCTGCAGTCCTTGGGTCCCACACCACCAGGTTCAGGAACAATTATTACTCCACAGCATCAGGCTCATGAACCAGTATGAATAACTTCAATCACAACCACTCTGAGCTGATTCTGTGACCTTAGAACTCACTTTCAGGAACTCTTTGCGATGAACAATGAATCTCAAGGTGGTATCTGGTAACATAAATGTACTTGGATAATACATTTGCTTTTGAACTCTGAAATACAAAAATGCACAATCTGCTACAGTGCTGTCAGTGTACCACCCTCTCTGCCCAGTGTAACACAAGCAGATCTGAAGCCAGGTTTTAGTACAACCTTGCAGTGGCCTCTGTGTTTAATTTAAATTACCCAGAGCTGCTGTGTGGGTGAACCATTTGGTGCTCAGTGTGCGTGAACAGTTCCTGTTCTCTGCCCGCATCAGCCCGGCCCATGAATAGCAAAATAAATTGGCTAGAAGAGACAGTTCCTCTCCAGACATCAGGGCACCCTGCTGCTGTCTAGCACACAAATGTACCAAAGTGTATAAGACTTATTAAAAGGGAACAGAAAATACCATTGACCTTCAACTGGACAGTCAGTATCATACTGATGACCTGTATGATACTGTCCAGTTGAAGGTCCCACCCTCCCCCACCCCCTCTGGGTCCCACCCTCCCTCAATTCCTCCCTCCCTTGCCCCCTCCCTGTCCATCCCACTTCCTGTCCCTGATACCCCCCGCGCCCCTCCATGTCCCACCCTCTCCCCGACCCCCCTCTTCCTCTCCTCCCCCTTCCCTCTCCTGTCTCATAGGAGGAGAAGAGCTGAGGTAAAATCTTTTACCTCACTTCCTATTTGATGGAACCAGGTTAGAAATCAAACATGATTAATATGGCATTAATTTTTGCTTCTCTCTTGTTATGCTCACTGGCCAGTCAAGGCTGCTTAGGTTTGTTCTCAGTAAAAACGGATAGGATTCCATAATTCACCTTAAAAATGATTTTATGCAATGATAAAGCATAAAGGCAGTGGAGAAAAAGCAATTGTCAGTTGCAAACACCCTGGAATAGTTCACTAAAAGAACAGGTGTGTCTTACATGAAGCAAGTAGTAACCTTGCCAGAAGCGGTTCCTAACTGAGGAGAATTTTAATTAAGCTCAACTGACATGAAAGGTGGAGGCAGATTTACGTTAGGGACAACTACGCTTACAGACAGAACATTTCTCTCCCAGAAGAAATCAATGCTGTTGAAATGTAACAGGAGTATGTGCAGAATGGTGCTTTGTAAAAGCAGACAAATGAAATGGCTGCCGGAGAGAAATACACTTCTCTTTACTCACCTGCCATTACTGTGTACCAAACCTGAAGAGTTGTGAACGCTGCGAAATTGAGCTGGATTGAAAATCATAATGGATGCCAAGAGCAAAGCTCATCTATCACCTGTGTTATCATTGTACTCCACTAACTAAATGGTGCCTCAGTTTCTAAGCAACACACACAAAATACTGGGGGAACCTTTGGCAGGTCATAGTTTTACTGTTTTTTTTGTTTGTTTCAAATCCCTCCCTGTGCCCATAGTCTTCAGCAGGCCTTAGCCCTGACTCAAACCACGGATATCTGCCCCTCACTTTCTAGCTTCTTTTTCTCCTCTCAGGTACTGCTTAAAAATTGCCTGAGCTCATAGTTACCTATAGTCATATCTCCTCACATGCTTCAATATCACTCATTTTCCTTAATTTCTTCTGAGATACTATGGGGCATTGAACTATGAAAATGCTAGTTGTTTCTTGCTGAGAAATGTCAGTGAATACATTGACCAATGTTACTGAGGCTGAAGAAATCATTCTGTGTCTGTGTAACTGTGAATAGATTCCGTTGCTCCAGGTCTGAAAAATGAAATCAGAATTTGGTTTGGTTTCTGATCAAGTGCTGCCCTCTAGTGTTAGGAATATTTCCCCACCTCCTCATTTCTCTCAGACAAACTGCTGCAGGAAGACAGCACCTATGGTGGTGGTGGGGTGGGGGTGAGAAATTAAACTGTCGTTGCCTCAGACCGAGACCCTTCTTCAAGAGTGGGAAGGAAAGGGACAGAAGCTAGAATAAGAAGGTGCTGGGGAAGGAAGGAGTGGCAGGTAATAAGATGGTAAGACCATACGACATAGGAGCAGAAGTAGGCCATTCGGCCCATTGAGTCTGTGCCACCATTTAATCATGGGCTGATCCAATTCTTCCAGTCATCTCCACTCCCTTGCTTTCACCCCATAAGAACCTATTTATCTCTGCCTTAAGTACACCCTCTGACCAAAGCAATCTCTTCACATTTTAGTTCTAAAAGGATGTTCTTCAATCCTGAAGTGTGCCCTCTTGTCCTAGAATTCCCTACCATGGGAAATAACTTTGCCATATCTAATCTGTTCAGGGCTTTTAACATTCGGAATGTTTCTATGAGATTCCCCCACCACTCTCCTGAACTCGAGAGAATACAACCCAGGAGCTGCCAGACGTTCCTCATACAGTAACCCTCTCATTCCTGGAATCATTCTCGTGAATCTTCTCTGAACCCTCTCCAATGTCAGTATATCCTTTCTAAAATAAGGAGCCCAAAACTGCACACAGTACTCCAGGTGTGGTCTCACGAGTGCCTTATAGACCCTCAGCAGGTGAGACCAGGTGAGTGGCTGAGAGGAGGATGAAGTAAGTTTGTTCTGATTGGCACCAGAGTCCTGTTTGTACCATGCCCATGCACAAATCTGAGGTGAGATATTTATGTTGTACATATAAACCCAATGAAGTAACATACTGCAAGCAGAAGACAAAATCTAAGCCAAAATAAAGAGAAACTTCACATTGAGATCGTCAAGCTTTATCTTCAGAGAGAACAAGAGGGCACAGCTTTAAAGTGAGGGGGTAGAATGTAAGAGAGATTTATGAGTTAGGTTTTTTTAAACAAAGAGTGGTAGATGCTTGGAAGACCATAGGAGATAGAAGCAGAATTTGGCCATTCAGCCCTCTACTTCAGCATGACAGATCCATTTCACTCTCAGCCCGATTCTCCCAGTAACCTTTAGTGGAGGTCGTGGACACACACAGAATGGCACCATTTAGAGTGGAGCATTCAGACATCTGCAGGGGTGTAGATCATCTTTAGCCAGTTTAAATTGACGTTATGGTCAGCATGAATATTGTTTGCCAACGAGCCTATTCCTCTGCTCTGTTCTTCTCTGTGGAGCTCCAGCAATTTTAGACAAGTAACTGGTGATGAAGCACTGTGGGCAAGAAGGTGGATGAGAGAGACTTGCTAACAAGAGCTTAAAGCATAACAGTGCCCTAATTTGATTTTCTTTTTAATCTACAGTGGATTGGAAAAATCCATAGATGGTCTGAACAAGGATGCTTCTTCTGCCCAGCAAGTAGTCACCTTGAAGGACGTGGAGGAGGGTGCAGTCGCACTGCGTCATGTGGGTGAATCACTGGCAGGTCTAAAAGGTAAAGGCAATTTATTCTCAACATTCCTTAACTTCTTCAGTTGTAGCAGAAGCGGCCTGCTTACGAAAGTTACTCTCCTATCACAGGAAATAAACTTCACCTGTTATGGCAAGCTTAGTGGACATAAATTGGCTTCTGACTTTGCCTGTTAGAGTTGGGCTTATTATCACCGCCTTTTCATGAAATTTGCTGTTTTGTGGCAACAGTACAGTGCAATATATAAAAAGTAGTGAGGTGGTGTTCATAGACCATTCAGAATCTGAACAGAGGGGGAGCATTGTGACCTGTAGTCTTACAGCGGGATGTGGGTCCTCTGTTCCTCTGACTCCAGCTTGCTGCCCATTTCTGCACTAATCCCATCGCTGCTTGCTGTTTGTACCTTCAGGTTCCTTGGATTCAGTCCCTTGCATTCTTTTCTGCTCTCCTTCAGAGTCAAAGTCATTGTCAAATGGATAAATACACATGTGCACAGATACAGTGGAAAATTTGCATCCATCAGATAAACAGCATTCACAACAACACATAAATTATGCGTTTTACAAGAAAGCAAATCGAGCAAAGAGGTCCATTAGCTACAGACAAGAGAAAATCGGCAGATGCTGGAAGTCAAAGCAACACACACAAAATGCTGGAGGAACTCAGTAGGTCAGGCAGCATCTATGGAAAAGAGTAAATAGTTGATGTTTCGGGCTGAGACCCTTCATCAGGACTGGAAAGGAAGATGAGAAGTCAGAGTAAGAAAATGAGGGTAGGGGAGAGTTCATATTTTCTTTAAAACACAACTTCACCAAATGGTTTTACGCATGTTCATCTTTGTGAAACATAATATGACATTTTTGTATGGCAGAGGCAGTGCATAAAAGCAAGATGGAAATGCCTGTGCTCTCAAAACACTAGAGTTGTAAATACTGGGCCAATACCACCTGAGTTTCCTATTCCTTCTGATTTGTGCTTTTGCCAAACTCTTGCTTATGTTGCCTTCTAATTTTTATGCTGGAAAATGTTAGGTAAAATTATGAGAAAGTTTTAACTTTACGTCTGTTGTATTTAATTGCTGTGCAGTTAGTTAAATGGCATGTTTGCAAAAATAAGTGGAGGCCAGCTTTTCTGCTGTTCTAATGGCATCACAGTTCATAATAGAAAGCTACAGTCCCATTTTATTTCCCAATATTTCCAGCACTCATAAGATTAATTTGGTAGGGTAGCTGGGAAAATAAATTCCTCTAAAGGGCAGGAAACTGAAAGTCTGCTGTAAATAAGAATTATTAATTCTTTATCCTTGGACCAGATGCTGAGCTACTAAAGTCTTCTTCATGCTGATCTCTTTGTTTCGATTCCAGTTGAGTTCCCCACCTTGCAGAATAAAATGCGGGCAGTTCTGCGAGTGGAGGTAGAAGCGGTGAAGTTTCTGAAGGAAGAGCCCCATAAGTTGGAGAGTCTACTAAAGAGAGTCAAGAGTATGACGGAGGTGCTCACAAATTTACGCAGGTAACATCCAATTTGTTCATGTACGCTATCAGGGAATATCTCTGCTTTTTACAATGGGCTTTTGTTTTTGTGTAAGAAATATTATTTGAACTAAGACTGCCTTAATCATTTTCAGGAGCAAGCTTAGACTAAAATAACAGAGGCAAATTTAAAAGACTAAGTGTCTTTCTATTCTGTTGGTTAGAACGTTTAAAGCGTTTGGAGTTTGTTAAAATATTAAAACCCCCTTCTGTCTTCATTCTAACACCTCCCTCCCCGGTCCAAGTTCTAAGAGTTCCCTACAGCCTAGCACAGTTTATAATTGGGAAAGTTATGATTAACTCGCAAGTTATTCAGAAGTTCCTATCTTCTTCATGGTCTAAAGTTCAGTGATGGCAGTTTTATTATGAACTTTTTGCAACTTTAAAATTCTACTGTGGAACACTTGTAAAATTTCACGGTAGCTCTTTCAGACATTTGCTTGGCCATCAATCCTTCAACACAGTGCCTGTTTCCATTGCTGACGTGGAATGTAGTTGGGGAGCAGCAGAGAGGAGAACCCTGTGCACTGATCAGACATAGTGAGCCACTACTGAGAGGGGAGGGTATGGAGTTCAGATTGAGCACAGCACAGACAAAAGATCAGGCTGGACGTCTGAGCACTAATGTTGAATAATTCCAAGACTGAAAGGCTTAAAATATGAGATATGTCTGACGTCCCTGGGTCCGTGCTTGATGGAGTTCAAAATGATTGGGGAGGAGGTGGGGGAGTATAATTTTATTGAAACCTACTCGCTACTGAAAGACCTGGATAGAGTGAATGTGGAGGGGATTTTTCCATTCGTACGAGAGTCTAGGTTTGAAGGGCACAGCCTCAAATAATGGGGCATTCCTTTAAAACTGCGATGAGGAGGAATTTCTTTAGTCAGAGGGTGGTGAATCGAGGGAATTCATTGTCAAAGAGGTCTATGGAGGTCAAGTCATCGGGGAATTTAAGGTAGAGATTGATAGGTTCTGAATTGGGAAAGGGGTCAAGGGTTCTTGGGTGAAGGTGGGAGAATGGAATTTAAAAAATTAGCCATAATTGAATGGCAGAGCAGATTAATGTGGGCTGAATGGTCTGATTCAGCTCCTACATCCTGGAGGGCTCTAACATTTATAGTACACCACAATGTAACCAACTTGCTCTACAACTACCCCCGTTCCCTGCCCTCAGTCAGGGTAAAAGTACAGGTGAGTTGATTGAAGAGATTAGCCGGGAGTACTGAATAAACAAAGCTTCCTTTTGGCCAGCCTGCAGAGGAATGCACACAATTCACCAGGAATAGCCTGGAAACTCTGTGGCTTTATCTCCTTAATCCTCAAGTGCTTTGTTGAGTTGTTTGCTCAATATTGCTATCAAGATACTGGTTTTGCAAGATCAAAGATGCATTTGGAAAGCATGTTATCTGTGTGGGCCACCTCACCAAGCTAATTCTTCTCTGCGTGTGCCTACCTGTGGAATTTGTCAGACTTTCATTTAAGCCTGATGTACAATACTGTGCAAAAATCTTAGGCACCCCAGATTTTTTATATGTTTTCAGATGGCCTCCACAGAGCCCTGGCATCATTGAGTCTGATTGGGATTAATAAGAGGGACAGAATCAAGAATCTCCAAGCTGCTTGGAACAACTTGCCAGCTGACTTTCTTATAAAACTGAATGACAACGTTCCTAAGAGAATTGATAGTTTTAAAGGCAAAGGATAGTCAGACCAAATATTCTTTTGATTTAGTGATTTTACTATTTACTGCTCTTTATCTCTTTATAATAATTTTCTTTATATATTTAGAAACTTCATTATTTCTTAAGGCATCTTTACAGAATTTTTTATGTGCCTAAGACTTTCGCACAGTATTGTAGATAAAGTTGATTAAAGAAACATAGTCTGATTAAGTGTATTCCGTAAGTGTGTTTCATTCAAATCTCATCACACAAAATCTTTAACATGCTCCGTTTCTTTTTCTGCTCAGACATGTAACCGAAGACCTTTTGAGAGGAGCAGAGTCCCCTCGTCCATCCCAGACAAGCAATACAGAAACTATTGTCAGAGCTGCTGAGTCTGAAGTGGCCAAAGATTCTCCCCTGCAAGCTCAGGAGCCTGTCCATGCTGCACAAGCAACGAGTGCCTCGGGTACACTCACCGAGGCTCAGAACTCCCTGGTGAAATCAGAGTCACATATGGTCGTCCACCATGTTCAAAGTTCTCCCGTCCTAATCCACCAGTCCCACCACTCCTCAGCTTTAGTTCACCCTACCCAGAGTCCCCTGGTCATGTTGAAACAGCCACACGGTGCATTGTCCAGTGTTCAGCCACCACCTCAGGAGCCGGCAGATGGAGTATTTCAGACCCAAAGTGCTGCAGTTCATCACTTTCAGAGCTCACCGTTGAGCACCCAGGCTCCTCCTGGTCAGAACCTCTTCTTCGAAGAAATCCATGCTGTTACAAGTACCAAAAAAGGCATTCACCGAAAAATGACCATTGAGGTATGCCTCTTGCACTTGTGGGGGGGGGGGGGATCAATTTGATTGGCGGTACTGCTGACAGTTTCAAGTGTGCAGGGACACTGGCACCTGTGTTTAAACGCAGTTAAACCCGAGGGTCTGTTTTGCTTTGATTCCAGGCAGCGGAGAAGGAATGGGAGGGAAAGAGGCAGAACATGAATCAGTATGACGGGAAGGAGTTTGAGCGACTTCTGGAGGAGGCGCAAGCAAATATGATGAAGGGAATTCCTAGCCTGGAAGTAGAACCTGAACAGAAACCGGCTGCAAAGCCAGAGGACGTGGATGGGATCAAACAACTAGGTATGCAACATCATCTTTTGTCGCAAGGAGAAAAGTTAGTGTGAGAGGGTAAAAGGGCATGATTCTCCAACATTCAAAGTCAATATGGATTACATTTTGTTTTCTTTTAGCTCCAGCTTTGGTAAATTTGTATTGAGTTTTGATAATTTTTTTTTTAAAATTAGCTTTATTTGTCACATGCACATCAAACCTTACAATAAAATGTATCGTTTACATCAAGTCAAATCTGTGAGTAACGTGATGGGGGCTGTCCGCAAGTGTTGCCAGGCTTCTAATGCCAACACAGCATGCCCACAAATTAATCACCTGAACTGTAAACGTGGGCCTTTGGAATACGAGAGGAAACCGGAGCACTTGGTCATGTGGAGAACATACCAACTCCTTACAGACAGTGATGCAAATCGAACCCCAGCTGACGATCATTGATACTGTAAAGCGACTGCACTATCCGCTACACCCTGTTGCTGCCCAACTCACATTGAGTAAACTCAAAATGATGCAGGTGACCTGTGAGGTATGAGCAATTAATGGGCTGAAAATGAAGGTTATACTTTTCACTCAGTTCTTTGAACTGCAGATTATGACCTCTCGCTTCACTTTCCCCATCACACCCTCCTTCCCAATGTCAAAAAGCACCCGCCTTAACTTTGGCAGAGTGACGCATGCCTCTTGGTATCTTGCAGAGGAGGTGCCATTGTTGGAAGCAGGAAATGAAAAGCCGATGAAATCTCCACCACCGCCGCCGCCACGCAGATCCTATCCGCCCGGTTCTGGCTTGACTACAGCGAGGTCTGGTGAAGTGATACTTGCTGTCAAGAAAGAAAGCAGTCCTGTTGCAGTAAGTCTTTGCTTCGGGATAGCAATTGATTGTGTGAAGCTACTTATTGTACAACGTTAGCAAGTGCATGAGTAGCCTTGTTCCATGCAGAGTTCAGTGTATTTCACTAAATAATAAGCATTCGTTTTGCTGATAGTTCAGTAATGAGCCAGAGCTACTTCTCTTCTGCGCAGTCAGGGCGCTTTGTTAAGGGGTTTTGTTTATGCATTTAATTCTGCCTTCCACACTTAGTATTTGCAGATCCCACCCTTCTTTAAATTTGCTCCTGAGTGGCCTGGAGAGACGAGTACAATAATTGAGGGGCTTCCACACCCAACCTGACCACTCTATATGGTGGTCCTTCTCTACTGAGCCCTTCTGTGCATCCCTCAGCGTGTGCTCCTGTAGCCTGGAATAGTCCAGTCAATTTGCTGCCAGACTAGCAAGTTTCAGGCAGAGCAAAGGGTGTCTTTCACCGAATCGATGATCTGCCATCTCACCCCCGTGTGTCCCTGGGAGGTGCCTGTAGATCAGGGTCACGCAGGTGCTTGGGAGGAACCGTGACATGGGCCCCTTCATCTTCCTCCACACCCTCTTCCCAAACCCACAGTCCGCGAAGAGGTGAGCAGCCATCTTGGTGGGCACACTCATTTACTGTGAAAAGAGAAACATAGCTAATGTTAAGCCCCTCTTTAAAATGGGAAGAGTGTAAAAACAATCCTGATTTTCTGTTGCCTTAGGAAAAATCTGTTTCAGTTGAGCTTAAAACATAGAACATTAAAGCACAGGAACAGGCCCTTCGGCTCATGATATTGTGCCAAATTAATTAAGCCGATGACACTTCATTCCTACTGCCTGTACGTGGTCCATACTCTTGATTCAATGAATATTCTCTATCTGAGGGCCTTTGAAGCTCATGGGTGAGTGAAAAAGTACATTCCCAGATAGACGTGGGAGTACCTGTGCACTATTTCAGTGCGTTACATTATTAGTGTGTGCATATGTTGCCTGTCAACATCTGTCAAACAAATTTGTTGGGGGTACCTCAGTTTTCCCAAACAGTTGTCTTAAGAGGAGACGTGGCTTTCAGTAATTTCACTCTGTTCTGTTACCTGCATTCTTGCAAGCAAAGTACTGAGGACACTGCATTCTCAGTGGTAGTCAAATATATGAAGAATGGTGTTAATAAAGTTAACGTTTTAATTTTGAGTTTATTAACCATTTTGAGAAGTGACAATGGGGTGCTTATTCCAGGGGATTTTTCAAGCTTGTTTATGTGCTGAATTGACTTTTACAGAAAGTATTATATTAAGCAATAGCCACTCTCACGTTCTTAAAGCCTCATGTGGAGCATTAACATGGCTAGTATTTCCCATTGCCCACATGACAATATGGATAATTTTTCTTTAAATCTCCAACTACCAAACAGAAATAAATCATGATAATCTCCTTGTGTTGTTATGTAAAACTAAATAATTAATAATCCACAGAATATTGTCATCAGCACCTTAGACTGTTGGAGTGTGCTCCAGAGAGAAGTCTTAAGTCTTTCCACCGTGATCAGGCTAATTGCCTTGTGTCAGAAAATGCTAAATAGTTTTCTGTGCAGCAGTTAGTGCTACTGCCCCTCGGCACCAGCAAGCCAGGATTATACTGACCTTGTATATCATGGGGCAATATGGCCTTTTGGTCCATCTCATTTCTTCTGACAGGTGTCCTCCAAGCTGGACCAATTTAGCTGGGTAAGGCCCATACCTCTCTTATCCATGTACTTACCTAAGTGCCTTTTCAGTGTTGTTATGCCTGCCTCAACCACACTCGTTGACAGTTCATTCTGTATACAACTACTCTGTCTGTGAAGAAGTTTCCCTTCATATTCCTTTTACCTCTCACCTTACACGCTTGCCCTCTAGTTTTTAGTTTCCTTTCAGCCAGAAAAAGATTACATGCATTCATCCTATCTGTACCCTTCATGATATTATACCTGTGTAAGGTCATCCTCAACCTGCTCCACTTCAGGGAATAAGGTCCCAGCCTGTTCAGCCTTCCCCAACAACTCGGGCCCTTGTGTACTAACAGCATCCTCCTAGATCTTCTCTGTAATTTTTCCAGTTTAATGATGTCTTTCCAATAATGTGGTGACAAAACTGTACAACGGGTGTTGTTCCTGCAACCTGAGTGAAGCAACTTGAAGAGCCTGTATTTCATTTGGGTGGCCTCCAACTTGATGGCGTGAATGCCCATTTCTCAAACTTCCAGTAATACTCCCCCCTCGCCATTCCCTGTCCCCTTTTCCCTCTCTCACCTCATCTCCTTGCCTGCCCATTACCTCCCTCTGGTGCTCTTTCCCCTTTTCTTCCATCCTCTCCTGTTAGATTCCCCCTTCTTCAGCCCTGTATTCCTTTCATCACTCAACTTCCAAGCTCTTTACTTCACCCCTCCTTCCACCTCCCAGTTTCACCTCTCACTTTGTACTTCTCCCATCCCCACTCCCCCCCCACCTTCTAACTCTGACCTCATCTTTTTTTTCTCCAGTCTTACTTAAGGGTCTCGGCTCGAAACATCAACTGTACTCTTTTCCATTGATGCTGCCTGGCCTGCTGAGATCCCCCATCATTTTGTCTGTTGTTTAGGATTTGTAAACAAGGCAGTGTGTGGAAATATACATCAACATCTTCAGTAACAAAATACATTTACAATTTCTTTAGTGAATTTTAGACTCAAGTCAAATTTCAAACAGGAACATTAATTATTAACAGCTACAATGATGTACAATGGACTCCAGTTAATTGGGCCAGAGTTTAATCAGGCCAGCCACTTATTTGGAACAATACTTAACAAAAAACTAATTGAGAAAATTGCCACACTTTGTTTATTTGGGGTAACTGGGACAGGAAACTGTTGCTGAGTAGATACTAATTAGCATCAGTTGCGCACACTTGTGAGACCTTTGGAAACTATACCATGCTTAGAGGGAACAGTTTTCAAATAGTTTTGGTAGTGTTCTGATTTGTTCTGTATTTCAGTTAAATACATAATTCGTTATTCAGTTTGTCATTTATACCTTCTTAACTATTTCCATGAACCTTTGTGGGGCAGGTGCTTAATTGGGTCAGAATGCATTGGTCCCAATGTGTCCCTATCATCCAGAATCCACCGTATTTTAAGATATATAAACCTCTCCATCCAGTCATGTGCCTCATTCAGTCTCAGAAGAGAAATTTCCACTGCCCCAAGGAAATAACGTAACTTTCCCACATTGGCCACCCTTGGCTACACAGATTAATGAATTAGAAATGGCGCTGTGCTATAGATTTAAAAAGTATGCTTGTTATTTTTAACAGTCTGAAGAGAATAGCCCAGTGCTACTCAAATCTCCACGAAGTCCTGTGGAAGTGAAGGATCTGATGTTGACCCCTGCACCAATAGCAGCTACTGCCGTCAAAGAAGATGAAGATGAGGGCAACCGGCTGATGGCAGAGCTACAGGTAAATGACCCTGTAGTAAATGAAGCAAAGTGTTAACTGTAGAGCAGTGTGCACGTGCTCTCACATCCATAAAGTTAACTTAATATGGCATCATTGCTTCCATCAGAGATTTAGTAAAATGATTCTAAGGTTATAGCTTTTTAAATTTTTAATGATTAGACCAGCTTTGGAAAAGATGTTTCTAAATCCGTTTAATCATGGTATAGATTGAAAGCCTGGGGCCACTAAATTCCCACTGTCAGCTCTCTGTGGGGTGAACCGAGCATAAGAAATGAGAAGAGTGTGGCTGAAGAAAATAAGGCAACCTTGCCTGGAAGTTCTGCTCCAACAACATTTGCAGGGTAATTTAAAATGGTGTTGACAGAAGACTGAGAAGTGATCAGTCTGTTTGTCCATGGCTTGACAAGGCAGAGTGAGGAAAAATAAAGGGAAGTCAACCATAAAATAACAGTAGCAGAAAGCTTTTATAGTTGCATTTGGCAAACAATGCTGATTTTTCATTGCAATGTAGAGATGAAGATTGGGTTTTTGGAAGACTAAAAATAACACTTTTTCCAACAGGCTCTAAAGTGTTATTGGAGCCCCAGACTTCCTCGGTTCACCTTTCGTTAAAACAGGCCTCTTTTATAATGTACAAAAGAATCCATAGCAATTAGGTTGCCAAAGAAAGCAACGTTTCTGCTTCCATTACACCAAGGTATGGTTGCACATCCTCATTTATTTAGAAATTGACCACAGCAAACATTTTTGGGGCTTTTGGGCATTCCTCAGCGGATGCCTGATTTAAAAAAAAATTGTATTGATGCCCATTACGGGAAGGTTGAGCTCTGCAAGTGCTCAACTATTTTCTAAACAGGGAGAAAATCCAGGAATCTGAGATGCAGAGGGACTTGGGAGTCCTTGTGCAGAACACCCTGAAGGTTGAGTCGGTGGTGAGGAAGGCAAATGCAATGTTAGCATTCATTTCAAGAAGTCTAGAATACAAGAGCAGGCATGTGATGCTGAGGTTTTATAAAGCACTGGTGAGGCCTCACCTTGAGTATTGTGAACAGTTTTGGGCCCCTCATCTTTGAGAAGATGTTGGAGAGGGTCCAGAGGAGGTTAGCAAGGATGATTCCAAAAATGAAAGGATATGAGAAATGTTTGATGGCTCTGAGTCTGGAATTCAGAAGGATGGGGGGGGTGGAATCTCATTGAAACCTTTCGAATGTTGAAACGCCTAGGCAGAGTAGATGTGGAAATTTATGTTTCCCATGGTGGGAGAGTCTAGGACAAGAGGGCACAGCCTCAGGATAGAGGGGCGTCCTTTCAAAACAGAGATGCGGAGAAATTCCTTTAGCCAAAGGGTGGTGAATTTGTGGAATTTGTTGCCACATGCAGCTGTGGAGGCCAGGTTGTTGGGTGTATTTAAGGCAGAGATTGATAGGTCCTTGATTGGACGTGGCATCAAAGGTTACAGGGGGAAGGCCGGGAACTGGGGCTGAGGAGGAGATTGAAAAAAAAGATCATCCATAATTGAATAGCGGAGCAGACTCAATGGGTCAGATGGTGTAACTCTGCACCTGTATCTTATGGCCTTGAGTGACTTGAAGGTGGTAAACGTGACTGCCTTTGCAACCAATGATCATTATATGTCACTGCCTTTACTTGGGTACACAGCCTTTTTGGAACAATTTCACCACACTCACTTATTTTGCTGCATTGCAGTTCAGATATGGGCTGTTCTGGGAATAATAAAGCAAGCAGTAAAACAGTGTGAACACACATTAGAATGATGCCAGGTGAAGTGATATTTGTTCCCATTAGCACATTGTCGTCTCATGTCACTTCTTGTGGTATTGTGCATTCTTGACAGATTTTAGCAATAATTGCAAAGGATTGATTCTGAGGTCTCCTAACATGGTGCAGAATAGGAAACAACTAAAATAATGAAGCAAATCATGTTCACTGGTTTAATACTCCTTTCACTAAAGCCGTGTGATAAATGAACCAAAGCAGGGCTTTTGAAAAGCATCAGTAAGCTCCTTGAGCATGTGCTTCTTCTGGCACTGCTAATGATTAGCTGCTCAGCTCGACCAGAATGAAACCAGCCACCTCCAATGCCAATTGTGAACTTGGGTGGGAATGACTGTAGACTGATTGCATTGCTGACCTTTGCCATCACTCCACTGATGTTTGGAGAACATTTGAGAAGTTAATATCAGCTTTGCGTAAAACATTCAAACTTGTTGGTTAAATCCAGGCATAGTTAGTTGGATGTCCACATGATTTGGAAGCAAGAATAGTCCTTGGTCCTTAACCTACAGTATTTACTGGAGATTGTGGCTGATTTAAGTGTGATCACAGGTCTGCACTCACAGTAGGCTTTCAAACATCACATGTCAATAATCTATCTACCTCGGATGAAGAATCTGTTTCCAGTATCCTTTGAGGAAGAGCGTTCCAAATCCTTCAACCTTTGAGGGAAAACAATTCACCTTATCTCCATCTTAAATGGAAGACCATTTATTTCCAGATAATTACACCTAGCTCCAGGTGTTGCCATTAGAGGAAGAATCCTCCACAACCACCCTTGTCAAGACCCTCCGCATTTTACGTGCTTCTATCAAGTCACCAGCAGATCCATGCCCAGCCTGTCTGAGCTTTCCTTCGATATTAGTCACTGTTTGTTAGGTTTGCAACCTTGCAGTAAAGGAGTAGGTCTATCTTCTGGGTGACTTCCATTAGAGAGAGCTCAGGGATAAAAATGGAGACTTGGTCTAATACTGGCAATGGGAAATCATGGAAAGAAATAACACACCCTGCTGAATCTGTTCTGTAAAGCAACATTGTTCACTGTCTGGCTTTAGTTAACCAGACTTTCAGTTGATAAATTGAGAAAGCCAACTGGTTAGTGAACAATGAATGGAGTTGTTGTAATGTGCTTGGAAAAAAGTGACAATGGATTGAGTAGCTAGTTTTGGTGCAGACTGACTTTGGAGTGGGGTGATTGCAGTGGCCGAGCTATTGAAAAGATGGCCACATCACGACGTGCTTGTCAGCTGGTTTATTTGATCACACTTATCGCAAATTCTTCATGAATTATTCATACATGTTTTAAGGGAACCTTTTTTTTGCACTTTGTTATTCTCCCTGGCACATGTGCTGCCATTTCGTTGACAAGTGACATTAGCTGCTTAACATCACAAGGAAAGCTGGGACCTCCATTTGAATGCAGTATTGTGAAATGCTTGTCAACCCAATTTACCTGCAGTGGGCTATGGTGAATTGACCAATGTGAATAAGAAATCTGCAGCACCTGTTGTGCTGTGGCCCTTTCTTTACTTTGATGACAGAATTATTATGCTTGTCTCCCTGATGAGTATTTTGGATCTGAGTGTGTTAGGTACATAATACTTTTGTGAAGAAAGCCAAATTTTAGTTTGAATAGTCTCAACAGTCTGTTTTGTAATGTGTATGAAGAAACTGCGGTGAATGCTTATGGTTGAGTTAATCTCACAAATGACCCAGCAACAATTCATTAGCATAGTGTGGCTCGTTTCCATATATTGCGCAAATGTCAAGTGACGACAAGCCACTGTTATAAACATCAGTTAATGTAAGGATGATATAGTTAAGATCAACAGATGGAGCAAACATAGACGTATACCTTGTTATTCCATCACAAGATAAAGTATATTACTTGATTGACTGGAGAACATGATCTATGTCA
This sequence comes from Hypanus sabinus, assembly GCF_030144855.1. Classification (NCBI taxonomy): domain Eukaryota; kingdom Metazoa; phylum Chordata; class Chondrichthyes; order Myliobatiformes; family Dasyatidae; genus Hypanus; species Hypanus sabinus. The sequence goes on along the minus strand of NC_082711.1, from coordinate 48,861,080 downwards.
CAGTTGTAGCATTTCTCAATTAAATGTCAGTGTCTGCAATGTAACTGCTATCCTTAAGTGCAAACGTGTAACACTTTACAGTTAGAAACCAACAAAGTAAACTGAAACCAAAAATTAGACAAGAAAAAACCAACTTCAAGTGTGAGTCTGCTTAATCTGAGGCATTTGCTGATTAAATGATTACTGGGAAGGTTGGGAGAGAAGAGTGTTGAAATTAATTGATGTTTGCTAATATTCGGGGAGATTCTGACCTGACTGCTTAAGTGGCATGATTATCAATAACCTTAATTCCAAACCTGACAATCAGCTGCTGAGAAGAAAAATGAACTGGACCATCTATAATGAAGTCCACAGATCAGCAAAGAACATGTAGAGTTTGGGAAAAATTGATGGTGATTTTGCAGGCTTTATTGAATTCTCTGTCAGCTTATTTGTCCATAATTCTTTTGGGCTGCCTCTGATGTATTTGCTGTGAAATAAAACTGACTTTTGTGCAGTCACTGATAATTATGTCAATTAAAAGGTCAAAGCAGAAACACCCCAAAGATTAGAAAGAGCCACTGATTAATTGCAGTGTTCTTTTCCCTGTCCAATCCAGCAACAATCCAATCAGCAAATGTTGTTATTAAATAGTCTTACATTTGAAGCTTAATTTTTTTTTGTCAATTTTCTATCTTCTTTCCAATCTGTCCATTTCTATGCCCTAATTTGACAAGTTAAACATCTAATTTATCAGTGGGGATACCAGCAAGATTCAGATGTCAAATGCTAATATATTCACTCTCAATCTGAAACATTCTTTAAGATGTCATTGAGAAATCTCCTTTATTCTATTTTAAGTTATATTCACCCCGTATGTACATAAGAAGCTCTCTTAAAAACTACAGATGTATAATTTTGCTGGTGGCTTGGAAATGGGAGGAACGTTAAAATTAAATCAGTTATGCATTCTAGCTTTTGGGGTGTTTCTGACTTGACCCTTTAAAATGGCATAATTGTCAGTAACTTTATGGAAGTCAATTGTATTGCATAGCAAATGCATCAGAGGCAGCCCGCAGAACTACAGGCTGACATAGAATTCCACATGCAACTGAGGGCAGTTCAAACTATTGCTGCTAGTCAATGAAGTGGAGCACTTTGATTCACACCTGTTACTTCACCTGCTCTGTCAAGACATCATTTTAAGACTTGGGCTTTGAGGCAAGTTATAAGAGACACAATCCATGGTTTGGGGAAGCGCGTGCTTTTTCCAAGCCTACCTTACTAGAAGGAATCTACATGAATTTTTCTTTCATTCAAATTTTGGAGAAGGTGCAAGTGATAAGAAATAAATTCAAGTTCAGGTACAGTGTTGCATTTCCTGCTGATAGACAGAATTAGGATTTCCACCACAGTCTCTTCAGGTTGATGGCAATGAGTGGACAAAGATTTATTTTACCTTGGAGAGCCAAACCTAAGCATTAATTTGGGATGAGCTCTGGACAATTCACAAAGCCCGGCCGTTCAGCTGCCTTTACAGTTTTTGCTTAGTGGGGTGCTTTCTGGACTGGAGAAACAGAAGAATCACAGCACAGTGATGACTGAATATTAAAAATTACTTCAATAAAGAAGGCAAACTGTTATTTGTAATAATAGCTGCTTTTATTGAAAATGGTGGGGAAAATAATGGCATTCATGAGTGACGTCTTAACAGATTGGAGGTGGAGCAAAGGTCCCAGTTGAAAGTAAACCTCTTGAAAATAGGACCCTTACCCACGATAATTTTGTGAACATTGCTAATGCAATGAAGACAGTCAAGGTAAGACAGGGCTGTGTGTGCATGAAACCTCATTGCCTTTTCCAGTTCTGCATTAGGGTGCAATGAGGCTGCTGGCTGAAAGGGTGTGAGCAGCAGGAGTTCAACAGCACCTCTTCCCTTCTGCTGCGCCACTGAGTCCATGGCCAGAGTGCAAACGTACCAGTCCTTCAATATGTAGCACGGCTCCTTTCATCTCAAGGCGATTGGCAACCATGATTGTAAAAGTCGTGTTATGTTTTAATTATTTTAAAGTAATTTAAATCCGTTATGGTTTAAGCACATTCATTATTTATTTATAGTAGGATTATTTGATTTTTTTTCCCATTCAATGTTTTAAAATGTCTCAGAACTTCAGAGGTCTTTGACAGTAAAAAGCTTACTCCAGGTTGAGGACTTCAGGATCGTCTGCCTGAAGCCTGATGACCGTTGCCCATCACAGGGAGGGAACAGTAGCAAGGCCTTGGACCTCTAGGCCAGTAGAAATTGTGGCTGCATCAATGGTTGGGGGTGGGGTTAAGCACCGGAAGTGGGCTGGACTGTGTATGACCCTTTGCACTCTGAGGTTGAACCTTGGGAAGAGCCTCTCTGTAGTAATGCACCGTTTCCCTTGCCTGCTCAATATGTGATCACACACTTTATTCAAGATCTTGCTGCAGTTGCTTTGTATGTATTTTCTACAGAACAGCCCATTTCATCATGTTGGGACAACATTTTTCCTTTTAACCTAGTGAATAATTGCTTCTCTGTGGATGAAAACATACTTTCATGAATAAAAATATCTGCTGAACAATCTACCACCTTACAAAATTATAATTTTATACTGTTGTAATGTTTTAGCTGGAATGTTTTGATAAAGGGCAATGCATGAACATTTAAGTTTGCATAACCTGACTAATATCACGCAGTGAATCGGAATCCACAGTCGCTCAAGCCAGTCTGTGGATGCAGTCCACATTAATTCACATTTTTCTCTATGTCAGAAAAGCAAAGCAAATTGTTCTTTTTTTTTGATAAGCCCATTTTAATACTGTTTACTGCATCAGTAGTTTTCCCATTTGTTTTCAAAAAGTGTGAGTTTTTTTTGTCAGTTTTGTTCAGTTAATTCTAAGACTTTTCAGCCTATTTCTTTCCACTACACTGCAGGAGGCTGCACTTACTTAAGCACAGGAGGAAACACAAGAAATTTTAGGCCTCTAGACAGTGATTAATGTGAGCAAAGCTCTTCAGTGCCCTACCCTGCTGTGTTTGCAGTGTGAGGTGTTTAAAGTATGTAGTCTGTAGGGAAATTTGCTGAATTTTTGTGAGCAAATCTGACAAGCTGAGGTTGGGTGTACAGTAATCAGTTAAAGCCAAATTTTTAAACTAATGCTATAATGTTATCTAGTCTTAACAGTTGACAATGAATTATTTTTCAAAGTACAGTAAAATCTGTGATTTAGCATGTGCCGGACTTGACAGGTGTCAATTTAATCAAACACCCTTGTCCAGTTACTCTCTTGATGTAGCTGTTCACTTGACCATGCAATCTGCCACTTCCTCTAAAAGGGTGGCATGATAGTGCAGTGGCTAGTGTAACACTATTACACAGCAGCACCCAGATTCAGTTCTGCCATTCTCTGTAAAGAGTTTATATGTTCCCCCTGTGACCACGTAGGATACCTTCAGGTGCCCTGGCTTTCTCCCACATTCCAAAGGTGTGCGGGTTAGTACGTTAATTGGTCACATGGGTGTAATTGGGCTCGTTGGGCTGGAAAGGTCTGTTGCTGTGATGTATCTCTAAAATAAAATGTTTGTCACTGAATCAGATGACATTCTATTTTATAATAGTATTCTTTTTTTAAATCAATGAATATTTTAGCAATGTGTTGTAGGATTTAATTGTGGTGCTTTTATGAAGTGGGAAGTAGATATAAGATATTGAATTTAATAGTAAGGTTAGATTTTACAGAGCACCAGAATAAAACGTTATTACACAAATTTAAAGAAAACTGTGGTGAAGTTGATGACAAGTCTTCATTTTGTAGATGTTTATAGTTTAATGTGAAGTTCAATGGACTTAATGTTTCAGAATTATCAGAATCAGGTTTATTATCATTGACGTAGGTAGTGAAATTTGTTTTGCAGCAGTTGTACAATGCATTACATAAAAAATCAGCATAAGTTACAATAAGAAACGTATAACATAAATGGTGCAAAAAGAGAGCAAAATAGTGAGCTAGTGTTCATGGGTTCTTGGTTTGTTCAGAACTTTGATGGGGGATGGAAAGAACCTGTTCCTAAAGCACTGAGTGTGTGTCCTCAGACGCCTGTGACTCCTCCCTGATGGTAGTAATGAGAAGAGGACATGTTCTAGATGGTGAGGGTGGATAGTGAACAATTGAACTTATTATCAACAGATGAAATTCAATAAATTGTTTGAGAATTTAATTTATCTGCAAATTTTTTTAAACTATAATTGATCTTCCTCTCTGACAAGAATCCGAAAACACCCAGTTCTGTGATCACAATAGAACTAACATATTTACAACTACTGAATCATTGGCTGCTGTAAACTAAAGCTGACCTGTGGTTTTAAAAATGACTTAAATTTACAAAGTGAAAATCATGATTTCAGGACATGTCAAAGTGCCGTGTGTGCTATAATAAAGGAAATGAAGTGAAGATACAGACAGTGCAGTTTTCTGATAATGATTGTGTAATCTCTTTTAATATTGCTGATTCAGCGATAAATCCTGGTCCAGACAGGAAAGCTTTCCTTGAATGGCAGTATGATTTTTATGCTCATGTCAAACTTCAGCATAGACCTTTCTTAATTGAAAGTCATCCTAAGAACTGTTAGGTCTGTACTTGGCCAAATAAACAGAATGGAGTTTGTTGGTGTCCAGTTTTCATGCAAGTTCTTTGAAGCATATGTCAGTCAGTGGCTTGCTGAAGGATATTTTATTACCATTTTAGTTTAATGATGTAACTGTTGAGTACAAAATACTTTTGCTTGTCTCTAACCACAAGGGCTGGACTAACTTGTGCACAATGATAGCTCTATTAACTGAGTTCCTGGACTCTGTGTAAGGTGGTAAGTGGGTGATAAATCTCTGGCTAACATCCTGTACTTTAATCTCTCAGGCTTTCCAGAAATGTTCAGTTATGGATGTAGGTTCCAAAACAGTTGCTGAACATCCGAAAGTTGAATTACAAGCCAGAGATGTAAGGTCCACAACTTTATCATCCCCCAAAGAAAAGAAGGTAACATGTGTGGCATCAGAATATGAGCTTGCTGTGCTCTACTCATTCCTTCTTTAGTACTAACCAGATCTCTTCCCTGCTGAAGCCTTTACTCTGAAAGCTCTGCAGCCAAAGTGTCTTATAAGATTTCTACAGTGATTTGGTACCGACAAATAATCACTTGCCATGTAACTTTTACTGGGCAGTAACTTCTAAAGCTATTGATTTGTAGGGAGACATGTTCCTTCTCATAACTTACTCCTTCTTGTAACTTAGAAATTAATTAGATTATTATACTCTAAAGCAGGGTTTCCCAGCCTCGGGTCCATGGACCCATAAGACCATAAGATATAGGAGCAGAATTAGGCCATTTGGCCCATTGGTCTGGCCCACCATTTTGTCACAGCTGATCCGTTTTTCCTTCCTGCCCCAATCTCCTGGCTTCCACCTCCCCTCCCCCTGTATCCATTCATGCCACAACTATTCAAGAATCAGTCAACCTCTGCCTTAGATGTACATGAAGACTTGGCCTCCACAGCTGCATGTGGCAACAGATTCACCACTCTGGCTGAAGAAACTCCCCCTCATTTCTGTTCTAAAAGGACACACCTCTATTTTGAGGTTGTGTCCTCTGGTCATAGATACTCCAACCATAGGAAGCATCCTTTCCACATCCACTCTATCAAGGGCTTTCAACATTCAATAGGTTTCAATTAGGTCACCCTTCATTCTTCTAAATTCCAGTGAATGCAGACCCAGAGCCATCAAACACTCTTCCTATGACAAGCCATTGGACCCCTCAGTTAATGGTAGGAGTCAATGACATAAAAAAGGTTGGGAACTCCTGCTCTACTAGCTTTGAAGGCTGGGTGGTAACATATTAGTGCTGTAGGCTGATACAGGGTATGAGCTGGTAATTTGGTTCATTGACCCAATACATGGACAATCCAAACAAACCTCATCCCCAAAATTCAGTGATTTCCCCTTCACTCCCTTCAATGGCATCACTCCGATTAGTTTTCTTTGCAATGTGATTGTAAGGCTACTTTCATCCCATTATATTTTCACTCTGACTCCCACTTTTATTAGGAAAGGAACTCGATGTAAATAGAACATGCAAGTATTTGTCAGATCCATTAATTGTCCAGCGTTACTGAACACAGTCTTGCATTGGGTCCTTCATTGAACCATACTTTTGAATAGTAAAAAACAGAACTATGAATAATGCATTTATGTGCAGAAAATGGAACACATGTTAAAAATTGGAAGGCTTTGATGTATTCTGTGTGTCTCATCTGATTGAATAATAACATTATATTTCAGTAACTGGGAAGACAGTGTTTCCACATTCAATTAAATGCCTTGTTCAAAGTTAATAGAAAGCCATCTGACAAAAATGCCAAACAAGAATCTATTTCAGAACTTTCTTCTTTTAAAAAGCGCTATGCAATTTGCAAGTCTCCCATAGTAGTTTATACTTAATTGATTTGATAGTGATCAAAACTTTTTTTAAGCTTGCAAGATGTTATTGCCAGTAGATGGTAATCCATTTTATTTGCACTTATCTGATTCTTGTCAGGTTGTAAAATTTAATCACATAGCACTGTTGTGCTCGCCCTCTGCTCTAATTCCCATAAGCTCAGTGAAAAGCAATAGACAAAGTAAAATGTAACATCTGGAGAATTTGGATATTTTCAAACCCCAATCCTTTCTTGAGGATTGTTAATCTGGTTCTGCCAAAATTAAACTCAGAAGAAGCCATAACTGAATCTGATCACATTACACAACGTTTGCCTAGGTATAAAGTGGTGTCATGCTTAAAAAAAACTTCATAGGTACTGTATGTTATCCACTAATATAGCCACTTTATAAACCACATCAGTGGCAAATATGATATGGTTGTGTAATTTATGGATATTTCCAAAATTCCATTTTAAAGAAGTTGATAAGATCGTTATGGATGTTCGAGACACTTTGGTTGTTGGAGCTGACCACTTTTTGACTGCATGTAAAACATCCTCTTTCTAGCTCTCTAAAATCAAAAGGTAGTCAGTGCTGAGAACAACCTCAGTCTTCCTTTTGGTTTACTTACTGAAAATCAACCGGACTGCAAGCATGGAGTTTAGTGGTACCAGCTACTGCTGGTTCTAAGACTTGGTTCAGTTTTCTAATGTCAGAATTTTGGCTCAATACTACTGTGCATTTGAAGTAAATCCTCAGGCTGTTTACTTGCTAAAACCTTCTATGTGATTTTGCTTGAATCTAAACAGAGTGTTATTGGTAATATATTGCAATCAACCTTTGTTTTCCTGGCTGATGGAGTGATCTGTGTCCATAGTCCATTTCTTAGCAGCAGGAAGTCTCATTTTACTCTCACCTCTTTAACTTTGCTCTGCTTCCTTACTGGTTTAACCCAAACTTTGTATTGATTATGTTTATCAGGAAATGTATTTTGTGATGATAAAAAATTAAGGGGACTGGTGCGGCATTTAACATGACTTTGATTGTTGACGAAAAAATGCATAAAAACTGGTTTTATACTCAAATTGCTTAGTTTATATTCTGCAATAATAAATGCCTGTCCAAGAAGCATTGGGTGGTGGGCAACGCTAACAAAGTTGAAGGGTCTACATTAATGGAAATGCTGATCATTTCATCCAGTAAATCCAGTCCAGAAAACTACCAAAGATGGAAACCCTCTGATTGGCCTGACATAAAGTTCATAAGCAAAATAGCAAATTAGTTCAATCAATCAGTAGATAACCTATAGTGTGAAATCTGTGCATACTATTTATAATGGTACAATAATTAAAAAATACAAATTTTAGACTGTAATGTCTATAAGACCATAAAACATAGACGCAAAATTTGCCATTTGGCCCATTGTGTTTGTTCATTGTGGCTGTTTTATTACCCCTCTCTGCCCCATTTTCCTGCCTCCTCCCCAACCTTTGACATCCTTACCAATCAAGAAGCTATCAACTCTGCTTTAAATAAACCCAATGACTTGACCTCCACAACAGTCTGTGGCAATGAATTCCACAGAGTCACCAGCCTTTAGCTGATGAAATTCCTTCACATCTCTGTTCTAACGGGATGTCCTTGTACTCTGAGCCTGCACCCTTCTTCCTAGACTCACCCACAATAGGAAACATCCTCTGCATGTCCACTCTATTTAGGCCTTTCAATATTCGATAGGTTTCAATGAGATTGTCTCTTCTCAACTCCAGTGAGTACAGACCCAGAGCTATCAAGCACTCCTCGTGTTAACCCTTTCAGTACTGGGATTGTTTTTCTCTGGTCACTCTCTGATGCCAGCACATCCTTCCTTAGATGAGGGGCCCAAAACTTATAAATTTTCTCATAAATTGCAAAAACCACAGTCACTGATAAAGCGCAGCCCCTATTGCCTGAATTTGCACGATGCTGCTGGATCAGGCGGTATTAAAAATTCAAGGTTCTTTTTCTGAAGTTCTCTTTCGCTTTTAAAGGAAGTAAATCCTTTTTTTAAATTGCAATGCAGAGTTTCTATTTTGTTTGCAATCTATTTTAAAATTTCTTTGTTTTCACTTTTTGGCAGCTTTCAAGTAGAACCCAAGATGAAACAGTATTTTAATTTTTATTGCCATAAAATATTTTCCTGTGCAGACTGAATTGATACTCAGGTTATTGCTGCAGTAACCATCAGCTCCCTCTAAAAGCTTCATGGAAGAGACTTCTGTACCAATCAGCCAGATTTTATTCATTTTTTTGTTGCAGAGCATTCCATTTAAACTCCGTTGGGATAATTATTTGCTGCATTTTCAGTCAGTTACTAATGGTGATTCTGGGGGAGAAAACTTGTATTCCAGCAATAAACAAAAGATTTGCAGACTGGATGACTGAAGATTTCACGAACACTGAAATCACAGATGTCCTTCAATCTCAAATTTGAATCAATACTTGTTTGCTGTGTATGGTGTGAATTAAATTTATTCAAAGGCATTAATGCTTTGAATGTTTCTTTATTTGTATCAGCTTCTTTGGGCTTGCTTGCTGAATATCTCAAACGTTATTGTTGTCTTTTTTTTATTTTGGAGCTTTGGCTAGGCTAGATGCTGCCGGTGGTTTCTTTTGAGATCTGATGCTAAGGCTGTTTGTATTTTGATGTGCGGTGACTGACCAACACCTTGTCCAATCTGTGACTTACGCTATTCAATCTTTGTGGGGATTTGCTCCTGTTTTGCGTGGTCAGTTTTTAACTTGGTGAATGTTTAATGTGCTGTATTTCAGATTGTAAAGCTCCAAGCTAATATTTTTGTTGACTCACTTGGAATATTTTTGGTTGCATTATGCCTATGATACACCGCACTGCAAAAAGGTGACTGCAATGTATTTTGCAGACTTTAGGTTTAAGCTGCTCTGCTTAAATGTAGTTCCTGATTTCCAGACCATTTCTTGTGCAATAACTTTTCATAATCAACTATCCTAGCAGAGACCAGACACTTTTGGCGAACAGGTTATATACACAGAGAATGAACCCATGGCTGTGCTGGACTCTGAAGTGGTAAGTAATCTGAAATGGCAGCATCTGGGAGCTGCTTTCTGTTACAAATTATTAATACCAAAAAGGTAATTTTGATTCAAAGAAATTGTATTGCAGAATACTTTCTTATTTGTAGGTTTTCTCTTTTTTTCCCCAGGTTTCTTGTGACACTGCAATGGCCTCCAATGTGTTTGAATTCCATGATCAGCCAGCATTTACTCAAGTGGAGCTTCAGCCACAGAATGATAGCCCCCTATCTTCAACACTGCAGAAGAACACTGCAAAATGCTTAATTGAAGAACAGATATCGGAGCTCCATCAGGCGCATGTCGCCGTTCATTCAGTTGAGGATAAGAAAGACGTCCCTCCAGAGAAAGAGTTTTTGCCAACAATAGAAACTGATGAATTAAATGTGAAGCTTGATACGAAAACTGGTCTGCAGGATTTTGACTCATTGCGTGGAGCAGACAAGTCAGTTTGTACAAGTATTTCCATATTTGAGGAGGTTGTTGGTCAGAGTCTTCACCCCAAGCTGAAGCAAACAAGTATAGCAATGCCCCTACTGCAGTCCACTAAAGTTCTAGAACAGCATGACTCATTCATTAACAAGCGTGAGCCCCTTGAGCAAGAAATGCCATCAGCTGAGATGCATAGACAGAAAAACAACTATAGCCAGCAGGTGGTATTGAGACAGAAACCCCTCCAAAACATTACCATTAAATATCAGGATGACGTTGAATCTTCAAGCTCTTCTGATGAAGAGTCCCGAACAAGTGACAACATTGCATTCATGATCACAAACACTGAAGTCCAGGCGCTGTCCAGTGGGGAGGTCAGTGAAATTGTGAACAAGAAAGGCGAATACATCCAGACAGTGAACGTAGATGCAAATCAAGAAATGACGGCACATCGAGATAGTTATCAAGAGGCTGGGCAGGAAGACCCAGTGCTCTTCATGGATAGAAAACCAGTCATTATCATCTTTGATGAGCCAATGGACATCCGATCAGCTTACAAGAGATTGTCAACAGTGTTTGAAGAATGTGATGAAGAATTAGAAAAAATAATGGCCGAAGATAAAATTGAAGAAGAGAACGAAGAACCTGAAGAGTCCATCCCTGTAGAAACGTTAGATAAACCCACAAAGATTAGTGATGAAGTGCAAATGCAAAGCATTTCTTCTCCCAGGGGTTCAGTACTCAGTGATAAAACTTACAGCCTGTTACACCTTAGTTCCACTGAAATCAGTGCACCAACAGAAAGTAAATTTGATGAGATAGAATGTGAGGACTCAAAATCAGATTGTGTAGAAGGGGGCCCATTTTCCAACAAGCCAGACAGCAAGAAAAAGTTTAAATTTAAATTCCCCAAGAAACAATTTGCAGCTCTGACTCAAGCTATTAAAACAGGGACAAAGACTGGCAAGAAAACATTACAGGTTGTTGTTTATGAGGATGAGGAAGAACTTGATGGAACAGTGAGACAGCATAAGGAAGCTAAAAGATTTGAAATTGAGCAATCAAAAAGCAAAGATGAAGCCCCAGAACCAAGGCAATTTAGCTATACTGACGTGGCATCCAATCCGTCTAGAACTGACCAGATTCGAAAAAATACTTACCAGACCTTGAATAGCCTTGAGCAAACTATCAAACAGCTAGAAACAACTATTAGTGAAATGAACCCGAAGGTGGGAGAGGAGAAGTATACAACGTGCCCCTCGAGGACAAGTGAATTAACTCAGGGACCTGTATCATGGGATGAAGGCAAATCTACTGAGTATCTGTTGCATTCCACTACCAAGGCAACTCATACCACCAAGACCAAACCACCACTCCTTCCAAAAATCTCCACAAAATCAAGTGAACAGCAGGTGTTCTGTTGTGTTTTTTTATATATGCTACATGTGGGTGAAGTGATTCTTCTTTCTGGTTTCTAACACCTGATGCATAACTGGTTAATAGTTTGGTGAACATTGGTGTTGGGCAAAGCTAATGTTTATTAATCTGAAAGCTAATTTGATCTTTGTTGATTGAAACTGTAATGATGCTTTGGTCTAACTGGGTGTTTGATCTTCAGGTAATGTAAGCTGCTTCTAAAATAACTTTTTTTTTATTTTCCACCTCTGCACTTCTAATCAAGCTTGAATCTGGTTGAAATGGGGACCACATTTCTGTTCCCTGTGCATGTGAAGGTAAATGGATTTCTGTGATGTTTAGGGCAATGGTGACGCACAAGGAGGCTGTTTCTTTTCTGATCTTTTGGAGATTTTCTATCCACATTGTGATTCAGACCTTTTCACAGGAATAAAGATTTTCTGTGCTTTGTTTTAAGTGCAATGATTTGATTTTCTTGTAGGGTTCAAGCGTGATGTCCCCAACCAGCAGAATGCCAGTCTCCGTAGGATCAAAATTACGGCAGCAACAAGGCGGTACAGAAAAAGTGACAAAACAGAAGCTCCAGGACACCCAGCGACAGTTCCGACAGGTAGTTTTGTTCTAGACTCTGGCCAGAAAATTAAGAAGAAAATTAAATTATTTGTGAATTTTAAAGTCTTTTTTTCTTAATTAAATGTATTAAATGTAAATGTTGCAGTATCTGATTTTAGTTACACAATTGATTTATGAACCGGACCTGGTATCAGCTCGTAATTGCTGATGAACTGTGAAATATCTTTTGTCTTTACTGTAATCCTCCAAGTATTTTCCCATTTCTCTGTCGTAACCTCTTGTTGAACATCTGTATCATCTTGTGCAGTAAACCAATTAACAAGTAACTTGCTACTGATTTGTTTCCCATTTTCCATCAGAATTTATAGTGTGTGACTTGAATGGCAAAAATAACCAGATTTAACCTATACACCTTAACTAACTACCATAATAATTAATAGTTTGGAATATGAATGACTAGTTAGTTAGTTTAATTTCCAAGCTTGCATTCTAATAGTAGAGATGCATGGTTCTAATAATCTCAATATTTATACTGTTTCCTTTTATTTTCTTTCTTTCCACATTTGTATGTTGTGGGATTTACCAGGTCCGTTAAACTCCTGCAAGGCTCACCAGGATAATAAGGTTCTGCAGTGTTAATTCTTTTGTCCGCCTGGGACTGTTCTGGCAGGCCCCATGGCTAAAATGTTGGTGGCTGTCTGACAAACTTTATCTCCTGCCATCTTTGTTTGCAGGCTAATGGAAGTGCTAAGAAACCTGGTGGGGAGAGTAAGGCTACTTCCCCTACTTTACCTGCTTCTAAGATCCCAGCCTTTTCTCCTAGCTCTGGGAAGAGTAGCTCTGTGTCTGGTTCTAGCAATGAAAACACTAACCATCCCAGTACTTCCAGCAAACATCCCTTATCCACTGCTAATTCCCTTGCTCCAGCTTCGGGGCGTAATGCCCAAGTTCCATCTGGGTCCCATATTCCTTCTACCTCTAATGGCTCGCTTAAGCTTCATGCTCATAACCCCGCCATAACGGGCAGAGGGCAGCCTCTTTCTTTTCAAAATGGCAGATCCCCTTCGTCTTCCTCACCTTCTTGCTCATCCCCGGTTTCTCCAAACTCACTGACTCAAGGGGCGAAGAGCATCCGGACAATCCATACTGCTAGTTTTGCCAGCTACAAGCAACAGAACATCAACCCCAGCAAATCTGCTGTCAAAGAAACTGCATAGAGACATGTTGGATCCATTCCATCTTTAATTTCTTTTCAAAAAGATTGCATTAGAAGGCTTTTCATTTCATTATGATTTTGTAAAATTCCTCACATTGTGTGCAGCCAGAATTAACGGACTGTTGTGAACCTGCGGACACTGAATCCTTGTGTGGTTTCAATGGAAATGTGAAGTAACTTGTAGTGTTTCTCTTGTAAATAATTATTTGAGTTGAGCAGATTCAAAATCAGGTGGTATAATAAAAGAATAGATGTTGAGGTATAACAAACACAGTAGCAAAGACATTCACCTGCTGACAACCTTTTTTTCAAGCACATTGTTTTGTAGACAGAGTATATTTTCACATTGTGCAGTTAGCATTGCTTTGACTATTGTAAAGTTTGAATAACAGGCACTGGGATACTGATTTTAAAGCTAAAGCATAAATTATTCTATACCAAATCATCACAATGGGGGGGGGGGGACTGGCAAACTGTAACAGAGTCATGAACATAAGGTCAAAGGTAAAACAGTAACAAGGTAACTACACACACAGCTTGCACTGAATTAAACCTATTCAGTATATTTGTTATTAGACTGCTACAGTAAGAATATGACAAGTGCTTTATTTAATGCTTGTTTCTAAATTCTAGCAAGTGGACTTTACCTGCAGCTAAAAATGCTAAGTCATGGACAACTACCTGTAGCTTAAGGAGATGATCTGTAGTGTGTTTATTGACCATAACTAGCTGCATATTTCATTAAAGCAAGAAGTAATCAATACTCCGAATTACGTCTCTGTTTCCACTATTTTTATCAAAAATAGTGCTTCATATGATGATGAAAAAGGGACATGATAATGCCAATCAAATACATTGTTTGGACGAGTTCAAGACTGGTGTAATGTTGTAGATATACTATCTATGTTGTACTGCCATTCTCTCAATAATAAAACTATATAAGTATTGTTTTTTTTTGGAGTGATGGATGAAATTCTGTTTCCTATTTTGCATCAGTTTTAATGTAAAGGTGATTATGCTTTCTATTTGCTGCAAACTTTGTACTTCCATTTAATAGCCCTTAAGATACCATTATAAAATCGTTCTTTTTAAAACTAATTTTAAGCCTAGTTTCAAGAAAGTGAAATCTAGTTGCGGTTACTTATTAAAAAATGTTAACCTACATTAAGAGACTTGTAAAACTGGCAAACCTATATGTTTTGTGTGTATATGAAGTTATACACAATATCTGCTTATAAATCTGCAGGGATGCTTATAGTTTTCACTCTAGTACCAAAGTTTGTTAATTTGCATGTCTTTTTATTATAAGATATATTTTAAGAAACAGATGGGTATATGTGATCTATAAGATGGGGCATGTTTGCACATCCAGAGGTTTTTTTTGTACATAGTTTTGTTATTTGTAAAACATATTATATTGTAAAATACGGCATTGTGGTGAACTGCAAACTCTAGCCTTGTGAAGAAGCAATGGAAATAAAGGGCCGCATGCTTGTAGTTCTATCTTTTGTCATTTGAGTAATGGTATGTTGATCAGTATAATTCACCTGAGGAGTATCAAGAGTCCATTTACCACCCTTCTCTTACACTCTCTGGGTCTCTCGGTCTCTGTATTTAGTTTCCAGTTGTTAAAATGATAGATATATAAAGATACTTCATCAATGTGTTTGTGTCACAGCAGAAGGTTGGTACTGCTTTGGGAATTGATTGAGGAGGCTGCACTTTACTACAGATATCCCATTGGATCAGCTATTCAGGGAGGTTGTGTTTGGCACATTGGGAAATCAATATTTCCAATCATAAATGAAGAGTGAATGGAACATCACCCTGCCACCAACTGTTACCCTGCATATTCCAGTGTTTAAAAAGCTTTAACAGAATCCTGTGCTACATTTAAAGTTGACATTTTGAAAAGGGTAGAAAATCATAAATTTCAATTTGAACAAAAGCTGAATATGTTGTGCCTTTATTTGTTGCATGTCATGTTTATATTCCAGAGCACTTTAAATGAAGACTAGGAGTCCCAGTGCTACTGTAGAAGTGTAGCGATGAGTCAAACTGCTGCGCATGTTGGAAATTGGAAATAAAGCAGAAATTGTTGGAAATACTCTGCAGGGCAGGTAACATCTGCAGAGAAAGAAACAGGGACAACATTTTTGTTCAATTACCTTTCACCAGGTTCAGCTTTAACAATAGTTAATGCAAGCAGAAAATACTGGAAGCACTCAATATGGTAAGTTGCACAGTGTATAGAAAACCAGAACATAGTACAATACAGTACAGAAATAGGACCACAGCCTGCGTTTGGCCCATGTCCCTCTGTTCCAGTCTATTCACTCATCTGTCTAAATGCCTCTTAAATAGATCTACCTTTATCACTTTCACAGGCAACACATTCCAGACACTTACTGTTCTCTGTATTTTTTTGTTAAAGGTCCTTGCATCGTCATTAAACATATTTCCTTTCACCTTCGGCCCATGCCGTGTTATATTTGATATTTTCACCTTTCGATAAAAGGCTCCTGACTATGTAGCCTCTGAAAATTTTATATGCATTCAAAGTTGTCTCTCAGACTCTGATGCTCCCAAGTTTGTAGAGTTTCTCTTTACAGCTCCTACACTCCAATCCAGGCAACATCTAGGGCTTCCACATCCTTCCTATAGTGCGGTAATCAGAACTGCATGCAGTACTTCAAGTATGTCCTAACCAAAGTTTTATTCCACTGTAACATGGCTTGACAACCGTTATGCTCAGGGTCCCGACAGATGAAGGCAATCATGTTGTACTCCTCCTTCACCACTTTCAGGGAGCTATGGATTGGCAGCCCAAGGTCCCTCAGGGCTTTGCCTTTTACTGTATACTTTCCTCATTCATTTAACTTCCAAAATGCATCACCACATACTTTTCTCCTCACAAATCTCCATCTGATCACTATAGTGCTGCATCTATTGACAACCTTCATAACTATTTACAACATAAAGATTTTTATTTATTTATGACATGTACACCAAAACATATAGTGAAATGCATTGTTTGTGATAGAAGCGGCTGGTAAGTCTTGCCGCACACTCTGACATCAACAAAGCATGCCCACAATGCTCAGCAGAACAGCACAGTGCACAACAACCAATCCCCATTTGTCCGTCCCTCCTGCCAGTCCTCCAACCCAAGACAGGTCGTCTTCAGCCTCTAGCAGAGTTAGACTCGGCCTGACAGACACTGGGCTTGGACTTTCCCAGTGGATTCATGGTGATTCGCAGACTCGGGGCTCTGGCTGTCGGGCTTTGACTTCTGGGCTTCTGTTCAACTTTCAGGCCTCAATCTTCGGTATCGAGCCCAGAACCCAGTGATCACCAAACATTAGACCTTGAACTGGATACTCAATTTGTATACCTTGGGGACCTCGTCCTTCCTGCCTGTACAGAACTTTGACCTTGGAACCTGCCAACAACTCACTGTCCCGGGGGGAGGGTGGAAGTGTGAGGTGTCCCACATCCATGTCAGTGGCCTTGACTCCAGCCTGGCTCCTAACTCTCCCTCTGTCTCAAAACCATTCCTTTGAACCTAAAGAAACAAATAAAAAATACAGCTAAACCTTGACGGAGACGACATCTCAGCACCATCTTGATTTGTAATTCAATTAATAGAGGTCTTGACATTGATTCTGTATTAATATTTCAAGTCAAAGGCCCTTCATCTTAAATGTTATGGTCGTATGCTGGCTTTTGCTAGCTATTTATTAAGTTTGTATTCTTGAGCCTCCCACCTATGAATCAGATTCCAATGTTTATTTAGTGAATCTAAAAGCTTCTGACTTGCAACTGCCTTGAAGTGTAGACGTGGGAAACTGGTTTACTGAAATCAAATATTAAACAGCTGCAGTAAGTCGTAACTCCAGGTTGCATCTTTTACTTTTGATCGTGCATTACCCGTAAATGCAAAAATCCATTTCTGCTTGTCTGTGTGGCAAAACTAAGTGTCCTTTACCAAGGTCAACCACAATTTTATTCAAACTGATTCATGGTATCCAACAGTAATGTGGATTTTGGTCTCTCTGAAGAAAGCATCGGGTACTCACTCCACTCACAGATCCAAATAACTCACCAGATGTTCTTCTGGGTTACATATTGAATAATTGAATATTCCTGAATATTATTATGGGAAATTAATGTAGTAGCTTCTTTCAGTCAGTAACCTTATTGCAAAGCTTATTGCAAAATTAGGGATTTAATAATGTTGTCATTGCTCCTACTGCTGACCCCAGGTTCTGATGGACTTAACTCAGGGACCTTAAAAGAAGTGGCTAATTACAGGTTTTACTACTGCAAAATTCCCTGGATTCAGGGACGGTTCAGATAGATTGGAAAATAGTAATTATACGTGATTTGTTCAAAAAGGGCAGAAGACAAAGCAATGTACGAAACTCTTGGCCACTTCGCTTGGTATGACACGGGTAAATCATCTGAAACCATACTCTCAATAATAAAAATATAAATGTTTAAAGATATATGGCAGGGTACCAAAAAAAATTCAAAGGAGGGTCAACATGGTTTTGTGAAAGGGATTTTATGTTTGAGTATTGTATTGAAGTTATTTGAAGTAATGTAGGTTATGGTTAAAGAGGAACTATTGCTTTATGCAGTTCAGCTCCCTGAAGACATTGATAAGGGATTGCAATAAAGTCATCAGGAAAACTTAAAATCTGGCGGTACAGGAGGTAAGGCATTCCTCGTGATAGGTAAATTGTTCCTTGTGTGTCAGTGAGGGGTGGGTACTGGGTGGTGTTAAAGGAAATGTCGGGAGTACTTAAAAAAGAGATTGGGATTAATGTATATGGATTGGGAATGAATGGGATGGGCTGAAGGGCTTGAAGAGCTCTTGATTGCTCCATATGTTGAAAAAGTGAATAACTTTTCCTGGATTGTTTCCATTTTAGAGAATTTGGAAGAGATTAAAGAGACCAGGAGGGCTGGGTCATGGAGAGATGTGAACTCAATGAGAAGGATTTGGAAATGATGGCATTGCTAGACCAAGCTCCATCTTGACGGGAGTATGGGAGGAAGCACAAAGTTATCGGATAAAAATGTCATTGTTAGAAAGCCAGTAGTTTTGTCTGCAGTCCAGCTTTGGATGGGTGTGAGGATAGTGGATAACGGCCTAGAAGAATATTGTTACCTCCAAATTCAACAGTTCCTATCTACATTAATTACATCGTCTCTGCTCAAATTTGCCAGAACTTTAATCAGAGCTGGAGCATCATTGTGGAAGCAAACCATCTTGGTCCAGGAGATGCAGAGTCAAAAACTCACAACAGACCAAATATAACAGTAGCATTGTGAGCAGGCCGGTTCAGATCCATACAATGGTCAGGCAACTGACGTTTGGGGTTGGTGGGAATGACTTTAATCTTCCCAATGTTTTATCCGAGTTGGTGTCTATTTTTGTGATGCAGCATTTGTTCATGTAGGGTGAGAAATTAGAGCCAATGGAGGACTCCTTAATGTGCATGGTAGGTTTTGAGGTATTGACCGATGCTAGTTAACTGAGATGTAGGAGGGTTCTTTGGGACTCCAGAGGTAATTGTGTAGAAATAAGAGAGGTTGTGGCTGTGATTATGCAGATGGTATGTAAGCAAGGTGAGGACCAACCTATCTTGTTGGCCATTGGACAAACATAGAACCATAGAAAATAGGCGCAGGAGTAGGCCATTCAGCCCTTCGAGCCTGCACCGCCATTCAGTATGATCATGGCTGATCATCCAACTCAGAGCCTTGTACCTGCTTTCTCTCCATACCCCCGATCCCTTCAGCCACAAGGACTATATCTAACTTCCTCTTAAATATAGCCAATGAACCGGCCTCAACTGTTTCCTGTGGCAGAGAATTCCACAGATTCACCACTCTCTGTGTGAAGAAGTTTTTCCTCATCTCAGTCCTAAAAGGCTTCCCCTTTAGCCTTAAGCTGTGACCCCTCGTTCTGGACTTCCCAATCATCGGGAACAATCTTCCTGCATTTAGCCTGTCCAATCCCTTTAGAATTTTATACGTTTCAATAAGATCCCCCCCTCAATCTTCTAAATTCCAGTGAATATAAGCCTAGTCAGTCCAATCTTTCTTCATATGAAAGTCCTGCCATCCCAGGAATCAATCCAGTGAACCTTCTCTGCACTCCCTCTATGGCAAGAATGTCTTCCCTCAGATGAGGGGACCAAAATTGCACACAATATTCTAGGTGCGGTCTCACCAAGGCCTTGTACAACTGCAGTAGAACCTCCCTGCTCCTGTACTCAAATCCTTTTGCTATGAATGCCAACATACCATTTGCCTTTTTCATCACCTGCTGTACCTCCATGGCCACATTCAATGACTGGTGTACAATGACACCCAGGTCTTGTTGCATCTCCCTTTTTCCTAATCAGCCACCATTCAGATAATAATCTGTTTTCCTGTTCTTGCAACCAAAGTGGACAACCTCACATTTATCCACATTAAATTGCATCTGCCATGAATTTGCCCACTCACCTAACCTATCCAAGTCACCCCACATCCTCTTAGCATCCTCCTCACAGGTAACACCGCCGCCCAGCTTCATGTCATCTGCAAACTTGGAGATGCTGCATTTAATTCCCTCATCTAAATCATTAATATATATTGTAAACAACTGGGGTCCCAGCACTGAGCCTTGCGGTACCCCACTAGTCACTGCCTGCCATTCTGAAAAGGTCCCGTTTACTCCCACTCTTTGCTGCCAACCAATTCTCTATCCACATCAATACCATATCCCCAATACCGTGTGCTTTAAGTTTGCACACTGATCTCCTGTGTGGGACCTTGTCAAAAGCCTTTTGAAAATCTAAATATACCACATCCACTGGCTCTCCCCTATCCACTCTACTAGTTACATATAACCATATAACAATCACAGCACGGAAACAGGCAATCTCGGCCCTCCTAGTCCGTGCCGAACTCTTAATCTCACCTAGTCCCACCTACCCGCACTCAGCCCATAACCCTCCACTCCTTTCCTGTCCATATACCTATCCAATTTTACCTTAAATGACACAACTGAACTGGCCTCTACTACTTCTACAGGAAGCTCATTCCACACTGCTATCACTCTCTGAGTAAAGAAATACCCCCTCATGTTTTCCTTAAACTTCTGCCCCCTAACTCTCAAATCATGTCCTCTCGTTTGAATCTCCCCTACTCTCAATGGGAACAGCCTATTCACGTCAACTCTATCTATCCCTCTCAAAATTTTAAATACCTCGATCAAATCCCCCCTCAACCTTCTATGCTCCAATGAATAGACACCTAACTTGTTCAACCTTTCTCTGTAACTTAAGTGCTGAAACCCAGGTAACATCCTAGTAAATCGTCTCTGCACTCTCTCTAATTTATTGATATCTTTCCTATAATTCGGTGACCAAAACTGTACACAATATTCCAAATTTGGCCTTACCAATGCCTTGTACAATTTTAACATTATATCCCAACTTCTGTACTCAATGCTTTGATTTATAAAGGCCAGCGTTCCAAAAGCCTTCTTCACCACCCTATCTACATGAGACTCCACCTTCAGGGAACTATGCACTGTTATTCCTAGATCTCTCTGTTCCTCTGCATTCCTCAATTCCCTACCATTTACCCTGTATGTTCTATTTGGATTATTCCTGCCAAAATGTAGAACCTCACACTTCTCAGCATTAAACTCCATCTGCCAACGTTCAGCCCATTCTTCTAACTGGCATAAATCTCCCTGCAAGCTTTGAAAACCCACCTCATTATCCACAACACCTCCTACCTTAGTATCATCGGCATACTTACTAATCCAATTTACCACCTCATCATCCAGATCATTTATGTATATTACAAACAACATTGGGCCCAAAACAGATTCCTGAGGCACCCCGCTAGTCACCGGCCTCCATCCCGATAAACAATTATCCACCACTACTCTCTGGCATCTCCCATCTAGCCACTGTTGAATCCATTTTATTACTCCAGCATTAATACCTAACGACTGAACCTTCTTAACTAACCTTCCATGTGGAACTTTGTCAAAGGCTTTGCTGAAGTCCACATAGACTACATCCACTGCCTTACCCTCGTCAACATTCCTCGTAACTTCTTCAAAAAATTCAATAAGCTTTGTCAAACCTTCCACGCACAAATCCATGCTGGCTACTCCTAATCAGATCCTGTCTATCCAGATAATTATTAATACTATCTCTAAGAATACTTTCCATCTTCAAAAAATTCTATAAGATTAGCCAGGCATGATTTTCCTTTCACAAATCCATGCTGACTTTGTCCGCTGATTTCACCTTTTTTCCAAATGTGCTGTTATCACATCTTTGATAACCGACTCTAGCATTTTCCCCACCACCGATGTCAGACTAACCGGTCTATAATTCCCCGGTTTCTCTCCCTCCTTTTTTAAAAAGTGGGGTTACATTAGCCACCCTCCAATCCTCAGGAACTAATCTAGAATCTAAGGAGTTTTGAAAAATTATCACTAATGCATCCACTATTTCTTGGGCTACTTCCTTAAGCACTCTGGGATGCAGACCATCTGGCCCTGGGGAGTTATCTGCCTTTAATCCCTTCAATTTACCTAACACCACTTTCCTACTAACATGTATTTCCCTCATTTCCTCCATCTCACTAGACCCTCGACCCCTTACTATTTCCGGAAGATTATTTATGTCCTCCTTAGTGAAGACAGAACCAAAGTAGTTATTCAGTTGGTCTGCCATGTCTTTGTTCCCTATGATCAATTCACCTGTTTCTGACTGTAAAGGACCTACATTTGACTTGACCAATCTTTTTCTTTTCACGTATCTGTAAAAGCTTTTACAGTCAGTTTTTATGTTCCCTGCCAGCTTTCTCTCATAATCTTTTTTCCCTTTCCTAATTAAGCCCTTTGTCCTCCTCTGCTGGTCTCTGAATTTCTCCCAGTCCTCAGCTGTGCCGCTTTTTTTTTGCTATTTTATATGTTTCTTCTTTGGACTTGATACTATCCCTAATTTCCCTTGTCAGCCACGGGTGCACTACCTTCCCTGGTTTATTCTTTTGCCAAACTGGGATGAACAATTGTTGTAGTTCATCCATGTGATCTTTAAATGCTTGCCATTGCATATCCACCGTCAACCCTTTAAGGATCATTTGCCAGTCTATCTTAGCTAATTCACGTCTCATATCTTCAAAGTTACCCTTCTTTAAGTTCACTACTTTTGTTTCTGAATTAACTATGTCACTCTCCATCTTAATGAAGAATTCTACTGAGAAGGAGGTGTAGAGGAAAATGCTGCGGTTAACCATGTTAATGGATGCATGAAGACAGGTGGGGAAAAATGAGGTGGGCTCACTTGTTGTGGTGAAGGATGCGTAAAAGTAATTGCAAGTTTGACAAGGACCATTTCATGGTTGTGATTGGAGGGAAATGTTGAACTCCACCATATCCAGTCCTGGGAACAAGCTGGAAACCCCATGTACTTGATGACCAAACATGAAAACTAAATAAAGTGGCAGTGCTGAAAATTAAGTGAGGCGACACTTCACCTGTGAGTCTGTTGGGGTCATCTACTATACCCGGTGCTCCCGGTGTAGCCTCCTGTATATCGGTAAGACCTGACGTAGATTGGGAGACTGATTCGCTGAGTACCTGAGTGCATTTGCTGGAAAAAATGGGATCTCCCCGTGGCCACCCATTTCAATTCTATTTCCCATTCCCGTTATGACACTTCAATCCATGGCTGCCTTTATTGCCACAATGAGGCCACGCTCAGGTTGGAGGAGCAACACCTTATATTCCGTCTGGGTAGCCTCCAACCTGATCGCATGAACATCGATTTCTCGAACTTCTGGTAATTGCCTCCCCCACCCCTTCATCATTCTACCATTCCCATTTCATTCTCTCACCTTATCTCCTTAGCTACCCATCAGGTCCCTTCTGTGCTCCACCCCTTCTCTTTATTCTATGGTGTAATGCCCTCTCCTATCAGATTCCTCCTTCTCCAGCCCTTTATCTCTTTCAGTAATCAACATTACTCTTAACTTCACCCCTCCCTCTCAGCCAGTTTCACCTACCTTGTACTAACTCCTCTCATCCCCCCTCCACCTTCTTGCTCTGACTTCCAGTGCTGATGAAAGGTCTCGGACTGAAATGTCAACTCTTTACTCTTTTCCATAGATGGTGTCTGGCCTGTTGAGTTCTGCCAGCATTTTGTGTTGTTTGGATTTCCAGCATCTGCAGATTTTCTTGTGTTTGAGTTTCAGTTGATAGACCACAAAGTGATTGTGAGGGTGGGAGATTGTTACAGTATTCCCTTTCTGACAGCCCTTCCCACCAACTTTCTCTCCACAGTGAATGGCCCACATTCTGAACAGGGTGGTACGGAAACCCCTTTGATTTCTGCAGGATGATTGAATGGATATTAAAATTGTTTCCTGGGTGGGATTCTTATCTGTGACACATTGTCCACCTGAGCTTTTTGGAGATCTGAAAAGCTTTGGAATCCGTTATGCATGTATTGATGATGGACACACCCTACTAGTCAATTATACATGTCATTGCTGTTATTTAGATAAAGTTAATTGGTAAATTATCTTTTGTTTATTATCATCACATATTCTGAAGTACAGTACAAGAGTTTTGTATGCTGTCTTATAGATGATTTTGTCACAGCAGTATGTTGTGATTCTAGTTATTTCAGATATTTGATGGGAATTTTACTACATATTATTTTAAAAGATTCTCTTCACTGGA
Organism: Hypanus sabinus; assembly: GCF_030144855.1. Lineage (NCBI taxonomy): Eukaryota > Metazoa > Chordata > Chondrichthyes > Myliobatiformes > Dasyatidae > Hypanus > Hypanus sabinus. Next base: position 48,837,101 of record NC_082711.1, on the reverse strand, counting down.
GTTGTGTTAAACAATAAACTGTTGATCAAGTTGGTTTCTTTCTGCTGGGAGATTAATGGATGTGCAGCTGGACTGGGTGTTTTGAATTTGGCCACTGCCATGGTGTGTTGTGATCCAAGTCTGATCTTTCAAAAATCCGATCATCCCAGTCTCCTGTTGTTACTTTAAAGGGGTGGGATGGTAGAGGAAAAAGATGTTGTTTTAAGTTCTTGCTGAATAATGGTTCATGATTGATGGAAATATTAGTGAAGAATGAAGAAAGAAAAACAAATGGATGTGTGAAACTGGTGAGTGACAGATCAGGTAAATACACCGAACATGAGAAATGATCAGTTGGCCTATAATGCCGTTTAGGGAATGATATAATGTAAAGTGTGGGTTTATGCGGGTTTTGACTCCAGTTACCTCGATTGGTATGTTGTCTGTCAAAAAGAAGTGGCACTTTCAGCTGTGAAGCATGTGCACCCTCTTGTGGTCTTCAGAGCTTTCTGCGGTATAATGAGGAGTGAAGTGTTGTAAATAATGGGAGCAAAGTCTGAGAGTTATTAAGACCACTATTTGATGTATTAGAGATTTTCCTCTGTCGACACCTCACTCTAACAAGTATCAGAAGATTGGGCTACTTAAAAGGAATTTAGTTTAACGTAATGGAAGTTTAAAAAAATCTGATGTGTTTGTACTTAGATGAGTACAGGTTTCTCCCTTTCAGGCTAACACACACAAAATGCTGGAGGAACTCATCAGATCAGGCAGCATCTTTGAAAATGAATAAACAGTCAACATTTAATTTCTTCTACCAAAGTGCATGACCATACACTTCCCAACACTCTATTCCATCCGCCATTTCTTTGCCCTTTCTCTTAATCTGTCAAACTCCTTCTGTAGCCTCACTACTTCCTCAAAACTACCCGCCCTCCACCTGTCTTCATATCATCTGCAAACTTTGCAACAAATCCATCAATTCCATCATCCGAATCATTGACGTACAATGTGAAAAGAATTGGTCCCAACACAGACCCAACACGATCACTGGCAGCCAACCAGAAAAGACTCCTTTTATTCCCACTCTTTGCCTCCTGCTAATCAAGCCACTGCTTTATCCATGCTAGAATCTTTCCTGTAATACCATAAGCTCATAGTTTGTTAAGCAGCTTCATGTGAGGCACATTGTGAAAGGCCTTCTGAAAATCCAAGTACTCAACATCAACTGATCCTCGGAGACTCTACATTGAGGGTCATGGTCTCAGTCTTTCTCTGGCTTATTTAGAGTCCAGCCTGTCCATGAAAGGTCCACAAGTGCTGAGTTTTCTCGTGCATGTGCTGGTATATACAGTATGCAACAGTAATGTGATGTCATCCACGCAGTCAAGGTCTTCTAAAGTAGAGAATAGAGTCCACCTGATGCTGCCCTGCTTATCGTTTGTTGTTTGCCTCATAACCCAATCACCTGGTTAAATAGTATCACCAACATCACACAGCCTTGTCTGTCTGCTGTCTTGACTTAAAAGCTCAAATTGCACTCCTCATCTGTACAGGTGAAATTGGCATACTCTGTATAAGCTGGGCAATTTTGGAAGGGATTCTGTATGATCTGAGAATTCACCAGAGGCCCTCTCTGTAGGTGCTAATAAAAGCCCTTTCAAAGTCCACAAAATTCACATACAGTTGTCTTTGCCACTCTGTGCACTGTTCTATGACACATAGTGTGAAGATTTGGTCGACACAGCCTCTGTTTCTCCTGAAGCCAGCTTGCTCGTTCCTCAAGCACATATCAACAGCATCTATAATCCATGGGGCAATGACTTTGGCCAGAATCTTGCTGGGCACTGATGTCATGCCAGCTGTTGCAATCACTTAGTGCTCCTTTCTTGGGGATCCTAACAATAACTCCCTTTGTCTAGTTCTTGGGTACTTGTCCCAATTCCAGATTATAGTAGACAGTGATTACAGGATGGCCGCTGCAACTTTTGATTCATCTTTCAAATGGCCATGTCCTGGAGCTTTGCTATTTAATGATTTAATTGCAGCAACAATCTTCTTCTTGGGTGGATGTGCATTGATGTTAAGGTCTTCTGCTGCCTCTCGTATATCAGGTTCTTCATTTGGTAGTGGTCTATTTCGTAATTCTCTATCCATCCATCATGCTGCCTTTAGGCTGCCAGACCCTGCCCATCTACTTTCACCGATACTCAGTATATTTAGGTCATATATGTAGGGCAGCCAGTACCTCTTCCCCAGGGCACCACTGCGCAATACAAGAGGACATGGCTTTAAGGTAAGGGGTAGAAAGTTCAAGGGGGATATTAGAGGAAGGTTTTTTATTCAGAGAGTGTTTGGTGCGTGGAATGCACTGCCTGAGTCAGTGGTGGAGGCAGATACACTAGTGAAATTTAAGAGATTACTAGACAGGTATATGGAGGAATTTAAGGTAGGGATTTATAAGGGAGGCAGGGTTTAAGGGGTCAGCACAACATTGTGGGCCGAAGGGCCTGTACTGTGTTATATTGTTCTATAATGACACATTTCTGCAGTTATTTTGCTGGTGGTGTACATGGTTTGTACATTCCAAAAACCAGTTTTGGTCTTTATCTTGGCAGTGCTCAGGGCTTCCTTCGTCAGGTCAGTAGCTTCCTCTCGGTTTTCACTACTCTCAGTTATGCAAATCGTGGGTGGAGCCTCGGGAATACCATCACACACACATACAAGTTTTTTGACCATTCAGGGTTGTTAGCTTTGAGCTGAATCTTCAAACCTAGAGGACTGTTGGACCACTCTTAGTTTGGCATCTACCCTTTGACCTGTTTGGCATGGGTGATCCTACCAAGAGTTAAAGAGCAAGGCCCTGACTTCAGCCAATGTAGCTCTCTGGGTTATTGAGGCAGACAAGCCGCCAACTCTACAAGGTTGTGGTCTTCTTGGAGGACCCATACAGAATACACTCCCTTTATTTTCCGACTCTTTGTCTCCTGCCAGTCAGCCAATTCTTCTATTCATGCTGGTATCTTTCCTGTAATTCAATGGGTTCTTACCTTATTAAGCAGCCTCATGTGTGGCACCTTGTTAAAGGTATTCTGGAAATTTAAGTAAACAACATCCACTGACTCTCCTTTGTCTGTCCTACCTGTTATTTCCTGAAAGAATTCTAACAGATTTGTGAGGCAAGATATCCCCTTAAAGAAACCATGCTGACCTTGGCCTACTTGTATCATGTGCCTCCAAGTACCCCAAAACCTCATCCTCAAAAATGGATCCATTATCTTCTCAACCACTGAAGTCAGACTAACTGGCCTATAATTTCCTTTCTTCTGCCTCACTCCCTTCTTAAAGAGTGGAGTAAATTTGCAATCTCCAGTCATTCAGAACCATTTCAGAATCTAGTGATTGTTGTAAGATCACTACTAATGGCCCCTCAATCAGTTCAGCAACCTCTTTCAGAACCCTGGCATGTAGTCCATCTGGTCCATGTGAGTTATCTACCATCACTTCTGCCCCCTGATGCACTCAATTTTTTGGCAAATTGCTAGTTGTCTTCCACAATGAAGACTGACCTAAAATACTTATTCAGTTAATCTGCCATTTCTTTGTCCCCCATTACTGCATCTACGGCATTATTATCCAGTGGTCCAATATCCACTCTTGCCTCTCTTTTACTCTATATAAATTTGAAAAAAGAACTTTTGCTATACTCTTTGTTGTTTTTGGCTTGCTTACCTACATATATTTTATCTTTACTCTCCTTATTTTTCTTAGTTGTCTTTTGTTGGATTTTAGAATCTTTCAAATTCTCTAACTTTCCACTAATCTTTGCTGTACTATATGCCCCTGTTGCTTTCATGCTGTCTTTGACTCCCCTTGTCAGCCATGGTAGCCATATCCTCCCTTCATCTTTGGAGTATCTTACACATTCAGAATTGCCCCCAGAAACTGCAGCCTTTACTGTTCTGCTATCATTCCTGCCAGTGTCTCCTTCCTTGGATAGCTCCTCTCTCGTGCCTCTATAATTCCCTTTACTCTACTGTAATACGGACACACCTGATCATATTAGGATCACTGTCTCCCAAGAGTTCCTTCAGCTTAAGCTCCCTAATCAAATCCGGTTTATTGCACAACACAATCCAGAATTGCTTTCCCCTAGTGGGCTCAACCACAAGCTGATCTTAAAAAGGGTCATCTCATGGCCATTCTACAAATTCCCTCTTGAGATCCAGCACCAACCTGATATTCCCAGTCTACTTGCATATTGAAATCCCCCATGACTATTAAAACATTGCCTTTATTACATGCCTTTCCTATCTCCCATTGTAATTTATATCCCACAACCTGGCAACTATTCAGAGGCTTATATGTAACTCCTGTCAGGATCTCCTTATCCTTGCAGCTTCATAACTTTACCCACAAAGATTCTACATATTCAAATCCTATGTCACCTCTTACTAAGGACGATTTCATTTTTTACCAAAAGAGCCATCCCCTCTGTTTGTCCTTTCAATACATGATGTATCCTTAGACGTTAAGCTTTCAACTACGATCTTCTTTCAGCCAAATCTCAGTGATACACAGTGTCACACCTACCAATCACTAACTGTGCTCAAAATTGTCAACCTTTACCACATACTGTGTGCATTCAAGTATAACACCTGCAGTCCTGTATTGATCACCCTTCTTGATTTTTGCCCCCATGTTATACTTCAGCTCACCCCACTGCCTGCAATTTTGCACTATCATCTGCCTGTCCATTCTCACCATCTGACTGCATTGATTTGTATAGTGATTACTGCACTCTCAGCCCTATCACTCCGGTTCTCATCCCCTGCCAATCTAGTTCAAACTCTCCCCAGCAGCTCTAGCAAACCTGCCTGCAAGGATATCGGTCCCTCTTGTGTTCGGGTGTAACCCACCCTTTTTGTACAGGTCATAGCATTACTAGAGGGGATCACAGTGATCTCCTGCACCACTTCCTCAGCCACTCATTCATCTGTACCATCACCCTGTTCCCAATGCTTGTGGCACTGGGAGTAATCCAGAGATTACTATCCATAACTTCCCATACTTCCTGTGCAGGACCTCTTCCTCCTTTCAACCTATGGTATGTCATTGGTGCCAATGTGCACTGTGACCACTTTTGCTCTCCCTCCCTCTTGAGTATCTTCTGCAGCTGCTCTGAGACATCCTGGACCCCAGCACCTGGGAGGCAATACATTACCCTGGCTTCTCTTTCACAGCTACAGAATATATTGCTCATCCTCCTAACTTATCAATTTTCCTACCACTACCGCTCTGTCTGACTTTACCCTTCCCTGCTGAACCTCGGAGCCAGCCACAGTGGCTCTGTGCCCTGACAGATATCTCTCAACCCCCACTCCCACCAGCGGTATCCAAAAGGTATAATTGTTGCTGAGATGAATGGCCACAGGGGAATGCTGCATTGACAGCTTACTCCCCTTACTTCTCATGGTGGTCACCCATCTGCTATCTGAACCTTGCACTCTGGGTGTGGCCACCTCACCTATGGTTTTCAGACTCCTGATGGTCCTGAGTGCATTCAGCTCCAGCTCCACCTACAAACCCCATTTCCAGAAAAGTTGGGATATTTTCCAAAATGCAATAAAAACAAAAATCTGTGATATGTTAATTCATGTGAACCCTTACTTAACTGACAAAAGTACAAAGAAAAGATTTTCAATACTTTTACTGACCAACTTAATCGTATTTTGTAAATATATACAAATTTAGAATTTGATGGCTGCAACACACTCAACAAAAGTTGGGACAGAGTTAAAACAAGATTGAAAAGTGCACAGAATATTCAAGTAACACTGGTTTGGAAGACTCCACATTAAGTAGGCTAATTAGTAGCAGGTGAGGTATCATGATTGGGTATAAAAGTAGCGTCCATCAAAGGCTCAGTCTTTGCAAGCAAGGATGGGTCATGGCTCACCCCTTTCTGCCAAAATTCATGAGAGAATTGTTAGTCAGTTCAAAAGGAACATTTCCCAATGCAAGATTGCAGAGAATTTAGGTCTTTCAACATCTACAGTACATAATATTGTGAAAAGATTCAGAGAATTCAGAGACATCTCAGTGCGTAAAGGGCAAGGTCGGAAACCACTGTTGAATGCTTGTGATCTTCGAGCCCTCAGGTGGCACTGCCTAAGAAACCGTAATGCTACTGTGACAATTATAGCTACCCGGGCTCGGGAGTACTTCGGAAAGCCATTGTCACTTAACACAGTCCATCGCTGCATCTAGAAATGCAACTTGAAACTGTATTACGCAAGGAGGAAGCCATACATCAACTCTATGCAGAAACGCCGGCGAGTTCTCTGGGCCCGAGTTCATCTCAGATGGACCGAAAGATTGTGGAACCGTGTGCTGTGGTCAGATGAGTCCACATTTCAGCTAGTTTTCAGAAAAAACGGGCGTGGAGTTCTCCTTGCCAAAGATGGAAATGACCATCCTGATTGTTATCAGCGAAAGGTGCAAAAGTCAGCATCTGTGATGGTATGGGGGTGCATCAGTGCCCACGGCATGGGTGAATTGCACGTATGTGAAGGTACCATCGACTCTGAGGCGTATATTAGGATTTTAGAGAGACATATGTTGCCATGAAGGCGACGTCTCTTCCCGGGGCGTCCATGCTTATTTCAGCAGGACAATGCCAGACCACATTCTGCATGGGCTACAACAGCGTGGCTTTGTAAACACAGAGTGCGTGTGCTTGACTGGCCTGCTGCCAGTCCAGATCTATCTCCTATTGAAAATGTATGGTGCATCATGAAGAGGAGAATCAGACAACGGAGACCATGGACTGTTGAGCAGCTGAAGTCTTATATCAAGCAAGAATGGACAAAATTTCCAATTGCAAATCTACTACAATTAGTATCCTCAGTTCCAAAACGATTAAAAAGTGTTATTAAAAGGAAAGGTGATGTAACACAATGGTAAACATGTCTCTGTCCCAATTTTTGTTGAGTATGTTGCAGCCATCAAATTCTAAATTTGTGTATATTTACAAAATGCAATTAAGTTGGTCAGTAAAACTATTGAAAATCTTTTCTTTGTACTTTTGTCAGTTAAATAAAGGTTCATGTGAATTAACATAGCACAGATTTTTGTTTTTATTGCATTTTGGAAAATATGCCAACTTTTCTGGAAATGGAGTTTGTACATTTCCTTGACCTTGTTGGCCAAGAGGTGAAGTTGGGGTCACTGCTAGGTACCCTAAATTGCCACATCTCAGAGGAGGAGCATTCCACTGCCTGAACTACCATTCTGCCTACGCTTGTTATGTTTCTAAATTCTCAAACTTAACTTTCTAGCCTGCACCTATTCTCACTTAAGCCTGTTGAGTCAAAGCCTGACCACTCTAACACTGTCCACTCACACAATGGGTGTTCTGCCCAAACCCTTGCTAATTGCCCCTGATAATTAACCCAAACAATGTCCCGCTCTGCAGACAAAATCATAAGACCTTCAGTCACAGGAGCAGAACTAGGCCATTTAGCTATTGAGTCTGCTCTGCCATTTCAACAAGACTGATCCATTTCCCTCTAAACCCCATTCTCTTGCCTTCTCATATCTTTTCACACCCTGACTAACCAAAAACCTATCAATCTCCACCTTGAGTACATCCAATGACAACTTCCACAGCCACCTGTAGCAATGAATTCCACAGATTCACTGCTCTCTGGCTAAATTCCTCATCTTTGTTCCAAATGGACATCTCTCTATTTTGAGGCTATGCCATCTAGTCCTAGATTCTTCCACCATAGGGAACATCCTCTTCACATCCACTGTATCAAGGCCTTTCAACATTTGATAGGGGTTCAATAAGATCCACGCCCCCCAATCTTCTAAATTCAAGCGAGTAAAGGCCCAGAGCTATCAATTGCTTCTCATATGATTAAGACTTTCATTCCTGGAGTTGTTCTTGTGAACCTCCTCTAAACCCTCTCCAATATCAGCATATTCTTTCATTAAATAAGGGACCCAAAACTGCTCACAATACAGGAACAAATGAAGTACTTGAGGAGTATAAGAAATACAAGATAACACTTAAGAAAGAAACCAGGAGGTCTCAAAAAAGGCATGAGGTTGCTATAGCAGACAGGATGAAGGACAATCCTGAGGGGTTCTATGGTATGTTAAGAGCAAAAGAATTGCAAGGAACAAAATTGGTTCTCTAGAAGATAAGGATGAAGCCAAAAGAGATGGGGAAGATCGAAAATGGACATTTTTGCTTCTGTGTTTAAGCAGCAGATGGACACAGAGTCTCTGGAAGTAAGATAAAGCAGCAGTGAAGTCATGGACCCTGTAAAGGTTACAAAAGAGGAGGTGTTAGCTGTCTTGAGGAAAATCAGGGCGGACAAACCATCAGGGCCTGACAAGGTGTTCCCTTGGACCTTGTGGAAAGCAAGTGCTGAAGCTGCAGGTACCCTAGCTGAGATATTTAAATCATCCTTAGCAACAGGTGAGATGCAGAGGTTGTTCCTCTGTTTAAGAAAGGCTCTAAGATTAAACCAGGAAACTATAGAATGGTGAGTGTGATGTCATTGGAAGTTATTCAAAGGGATCAAATTTATGAGTGTTTGGATAGACAGGGACTGATTAGGGATAGTCAGTGTAGCTTTGAGCATGATGGGTCATATCTAACCAATATTATAGAGTTTTTTGAGAAATTACCAGGGAAGTTGATGAAGCCAAGGCAGTGGATGTTGTCTACATGGGCTTCAGCAAGGCATTTGACAAGGTCCCACATTGGAAGTTGGTCACAAAAGTTCAGTCATTTGGCAGTCAAGATGAGGTAGTAAATTGGATTAGACATTGGCTTTTCAGGAGAAGCTATAGAATGGCAGTAGATGGTGGCCTCTCTGACTGGAGGCCTGTTACTAATGGAATGCCACGGGGATCGGTGCTGGGTCCATTGTTGTTTGGCACCTATGTCAACCATCTGGAAGGTAATGTGGTTAACTAGATCTGCAAATTTGTGGATGACACCATGATTGGGGGTGTAGTGGCCAGCGAAGAAGTCTATCAAAGCTTGCAGTGGGATCTGGACCAACTGGAAAAAGAGCTGAAAATTACAGATTAAATTTAATGCTGTCAAGTGTGAGGTGTTGCACTTTGGGAGGACCAACCAGGGCAGGTCTTACACAGCAAGGCACTGATGAGTGCAGTAGAACAAAGTGATCTCGGAAGACAGGTTCCTTATTCATTGCAAGTGGTGTCACAGGTAGATGGGATCATAAAAAAAGCTTTTGGCACATTGGCCTTTATAGATCATAGTACTGAGTACAGGAAGTTGTATGCAACACTGGTGAAGCCTGATTTGGAGTATTGTGTGCAAGTCTGGTCACCTACCTATGGGAAAGATGTAAATGAGACTGAAAGATCAGAGAAAATTTACAACGATGTTTCCAGACTGGAGGACCTTAATTATAAGGAAAGATTGAATGAATGGTTTAGAACTTTATTGACTGGAAAGTACAAGATTGAGGAGAGATTTGATACAGGTATGTGAATGACCCCTGTGGAACGCCACTAGTCACCAGCCACCAATCAGCCAATGCTCTATCCATGCCTGTATCTTAGCTGTAATACTATGGGCTCTTGTTAAGCAACCTCATGTGCAGCCCCTTGTCAAAGGCCTCCTGAAAATACAACTACTCAACATCCAGCAGTTCTTAATGCCTCTACAATCTCTTCAGCTACCTCTTTCAGAACACCAAGGTAGAGTCCATCTCGTCCAGGTGACTTATCTAGTTTCAGACTTTTCAGTTTCCTAAGCACCTTCTCCCTACAAATAGCAACTGTGCTCATTTCTGCCCTGATTCTCTCAAACTTACGGCATACTGCTAGTGACTTCCACAGTGAAGACCGATGCCAAATACTTATTGTTGCTCTGCCATTTCCTTGGCCCCCATTACTACCTCTTTAGCATCATTTTCAAGCAGTACAATATCTACTCTCACCTCTTTTACTCTGTATATATCTGAAAAAACTTTTAGTATCCTCTTTGATATTATTGGCTAACTTACAACCATGTTTCATATTTTCCCTCATGGCTTTTTTTTTGTTGTCTTTTGTTTGTTGAAAGTTTCTCAATCCTCCAACTTCCCACTATTTTTTGCTCTATCATATGCCCTCCTTTGCTTTTATGTTGGTTTTGACTTTCCTTGTCAGCCGCAGTTGTGACACCCTGCCTTTAGAATACTACTTCTTTGGATATATCTCTACTCTGCTTTCTAAATGTATTCTAGAAACCCCATCCCAATAGGCCCTGATTGTTCTTAAAAACAGGCATGTAAAGTCCACAAGTAACTGTCTCCAACTCACTCCGTGACCCCCAACTCTGCTTAGGGTACCTACATCTCGAAGTGCATTCGTTGTTTGACAGTCATCTTACACCCCATAGAAACCTACAGCACAATACAGGCCCTTCAGCCCACAAAGCTGTGCTGAACATATCCCTACCTTAGAACTACCTAGACTTTACACATAGCCGTCTCTATTTCTAAGCTCCATGCAGCCATCCAGGAGTCTCTTAAAAGATCCTATCGTTTTTGCCTCCACCACTGCCGCCGGCAGCCCATTCCATGCACTCACCACTCTCTGTGTAAAAATTTTTTTACCCGACATCTCCTCTGTACCTACTTCCAAGCACCTTAAAACTATACCCTCTCATGGTAGCCATTTCCGCCCTGGGGAAAAAGCCTCTGACTATCCACACGATCAATGCCTCTCATTATCTTGAACACCTCTATCTGGTCACCTCTCATCCTCCGTTGTTCCAAGGAGAAAAGGCTGAGTTCACTCAACCTATTCTCATAAGGCATGCTCCCCAATCCAGGCAACGTCCTTGTAAATCTCCTCTGCACCCTTTCTATGGTTTCCACGTCCTTCCTGTAGTGAGGCAACCAGAACTGAGCACAGTACTCCAAGTGGGGTCTGACCAGGGTCCTATATAACTGCTACATTACCTCTCGGCTCCTAAACTCAATCCCAACATTGATGAAGGCCAATGCACCATATGCCTTCTTAACCACAGAGTCAACCTGCATAGCAGCTATGAGTGTCCTATGGACTCAGACCCCAAGATCCCTCTGATCCTCCACACTGCCAAGAGTCTTACCATTAATGCTATATCCTTCCAAAATGAACCACCTCACACTTAACCCGGGTTGAACTCCATCTTACGTATCCATTAAGTACTTCTGCTATCTCCTCCGGTTCCATACTGTCCCACTTTTCCACTGTCGCACTTAGAAACATAGAAAGTAGGTGCAGGAGTAGGCCATTCGGCCCTTCAAGCCCGCACCACCATTCAGTATGATCATGGCTGATCATCCAACTCAGAACCCTGTACCTGCTTTCCCTCCATACCCCCTGATTCCTTTAGCCACAAGGGCCATATCTAACTCCCTCTTAAATATAGCCAATGAAGACAGACAGACATACTTTATTGATCCTGAGGGAAACTGGGTTTCGTTACAGATGCACCAACCAAGAATAAAATAATAATACTACTAAGTAAATCATGCCAAGTGGAAAGTCCAGGACCAGCCTATTGGCTCAGGGTGTCTGACACTCTGAGGGAGGAGTTGTAAAGTTTGATGGCCACAGGCAGGAATGACTTCCTATGATGCTCAGTGTTGCATCTCGGTGGAATGAGTCTCTGGCTGAATGTACTCCTGTGCCTAACCGGTACATTATGGAGTGGACATTATTATGAACTGGCCTCAACTGTTTCCTGTAGCAGAGAATTCCACAGATTCACCACTCTCTGTGTGGAGAAGTTTTTCCTCATTTCGGTCCTAAAAGGCTTCCCCTTTATCCTTAAACTGTGACCCCTCATTCTGGACTTCCCCAACATAGGAAACAATATTCCTGCATCTAGCCCGTCCAATCCCTTTAGAATTTTATACATTTCAATAAGATCCCCCCTCAATCTTCTAAATTCCAGTGAGTATAAGCCTAGTCGATCCAGTCTTTCTTCATATGAAAGTCCTGCCATCCCAGGAATCAATCCAGTGAACCTTCTCTGCACTCCCTCTATGGCAAGAATGTCTTCCCTCAGATTAGGGGACCAAAATTGCACACAATATTCTAGGTGCGGTCTCACCAAGGCCTTGTACAACTGCAGTAGAACCTCCCTGCTCCTGTACTCAAATCCTTTTGCTATGAATGCCAACATACCATTTGCCTTTTTCATCACCTGCTGTACCTCCATGCCCACCTTAAATGACTGGTGTACAATGACACCCAGGTCTCGTTGCATCTCCCTTTTTCCTAATCAGCCACCATTCAGATAATAATCTGTTTTTCTGTTCTTGCAACCAAAGTGGACAACCTCACATTTATCCACATTAAATTGCATCTGCCATGAATTTGCCCGCTCACCTAACCTATCCAAGTCACCCTGCATCCGCAATCTTGGAGATGCTGCATTTAATTCCCTCGCCTAAATCATTAATATATATTGTAAACAACTGGGGTCCCAGCACTGAGCATTGCAGTACCCCACTAGTCACTGCCTGCCATTCTGAAAAGGTCCCGTTTACTCCCACTCTTTGCTTCCTGTCTGCCAACCAATTCTCTATCCACATCAATACCATACCCCCAATACCGTGTGCTTTAAGTTTGCACACTAATCTCCTGTGTGGGACCTTGTCAAAAGCCTTTTGAAAATCCAAATATACCACATCTACTGGTTCTCCCCTATCCACTCTACTAATTACATCCTCAAAAAATTCTAAAAGATTCGTCAGACATGATCTTCCTTTCACAAATCCATGCCAATTTTGTCCGATGATTTCACGCTTTCCAAATGTGCTGTTATCACATCTTTGATAACGGACTCTAGCATATACCCCACCACCGATGTCAGGCTAACCAGTCTATAATTCCCCAGTTTCTCTCTCCCTCCTTTTTTAAAAAGTGGGGTTACATTAGCTACCCTCCAATCCTCAGGAACTAATCTAGAATCTAAGGAGTATTGAAAAATTATCACTAATGCATCCACTATTTCTTGGGCTACTTCCTTAAGCACTCTGGGATGCAGACCATCTGGCCCTGGGGATTTATCTGCCTTTAAGCCCTTTGATTTACCTAACACCACTTCCTGTACTAACATGTATTTCCCTCAGTTCCTCTATCTCACTAGACCCTCGGTCCCCCACTATTTCAGGAAGATTATTGATATCCTCCTTAGTGAAGACAGAACCAAAGTAGTTATTCAATTGGTCTGCCATGTCCTTGTTCCCCATGATCAATTCACCTGTTTCTGACTGTAAGGGACCTACATTTGTCTTAACCAATTTTTTTTTCACATATCTATAAAAACTTTTACAGTCAGTTTTTATGTCCCCTGCCAGCTTTCTCTCATAATCTTTCCTAATTAAGCCCTTTGTCCTCCTCTGCTGGTCTCTGAATTTCTTCCAGTCCTCAGGTGTGCCGCTTTTTTTTGCTATTTTGTATGTTTCTTCTTTGGACTTGATACTATCCCTAATTTCCCTTGTCAGCCACGGGTGCACTACCTTCCCTGGTTTATTCTTTTGTCGAACTGGGATGAACAATTGTTGTAGTTCATCCATGAGATCCTTAAATGCTCCATTGCATATCCACCGTCAACCCTTTAAATATCATTTGCCAGTCTATCTTAGCTAATTCACGTCTCATACCTTCGAAGTTGCCCTTCTTTAAGTTCAGAACCTTTGTTTCTGAATTAATTATGTCACTCTCCATCTTAATGAAGAATTCCACCATATTATGGTCACTCTTACTCAAGGGGCCTCGCACAACAAGATTACTAACAAACCCTTCCTCATTGCTCAATACCCAGTCTAGAATGGCCTGCTCTCTAGTTGGTTCTTCGACATGTTGGTTCAGAAAACCATCCTGCATGCATTCCAAGAAATCCTCTTCCTCAGCACCCCTACCAATTTGGTTCACCCAATCGAAATGTAGATTGAAGTCACCCATTAAAACTGCAGTTCCTTCATTGCACACATTTCTAATTTCCTGTTTAATGCCATCCCCAACCTCACTACTACTGTTAGGTGGCCTGTATACAACTCCAACCAGCGTTTTCTGCCCTTTAGTGTCATGCAGCTCTTCCCATATTGATTCCACATCCTCCAGGCTAATGTCCTTCCTTTCTTTTGTGTTAATCTCCTCTCTAACCAACAAAGCTACCCCACCTCCTTTTCTTTCCTGTCTATCCCTCCTGAATATTGAATATCCCTGGATGTTGAGCTCCCATCCTTGGTCACCCTGGAGCCATGTCTCTGTGATCCCAACTATATCATATTCATTAATAACTATCTGCACATTCAATTCATCCACCTTGTTACAAATGCTCCTTGCATTGACACACAAAACCTTCAGGCTTGTTTTTACAACACTCTTAGCTCTTATACAATTATGTTGAAAAGTGGCCCTTTTTGATTTTTGCCCTGGATTTGCCTGCCTGCCACTTTTACTTTTCACCTTACTACTTTTTGGTTCTACCCTCATTTTACACCCCTCTGTCTCTCTGCACTTGTTCCCATCCCCCTGCCACATTAGTTTAAAGCCTCCTGAACAGTAGTAAATGCTCCCCCTAGGACATTGGTTCCAGTCCAGACCAGGTGCAGACCGTCCTGTTTGTACCGGTCCCACCTCCCCCAGAACTGGTTCCAATGCCCCAGAAATTTGAATCCCTCCCCCTTGCACCATTTTTCAAGCCACGTATTCATCTGAAATATCCTCCAATTTCTACTCTGACTAGCACGTGGCACCAGTACTAATTCAGAGATTATTACCTTTGTGATCCTAGTTTTTAGTTTATCTCCTAACTCCCTAAATTCACTTTGTAGGACCTCATCCCATTTTTTTTAAACCTATGTCGTTGGTACCTATTCACCACAACCACTGGCTTTGCACCCTCCCACTCCAGAATGTCCTGCAGCTGCTCAGAGACATCCTTGACCCTTGCACCAGGGTTGATTGTTCCTATTCTCTCAATCTTATCCTCTTGCTCTTCACATACTTGTAGAATGCCTTGGGATTTTCCTTAATCCTGTCTGCCAAGGTTTAAAACTGCACAAGTTTAAAAATCTCTGTCCATCAGTTTCCTCAGTTGTCTTCCAGATCAGCCTGGAATATTATCTCCTCAAGGCTATGGCAATTTATCTGTCTCTCATTCAACCAAGACACCCAGTATTTCCTTTTTAATGTTAACACGCTCAAGAATTCCACTTTGCACCTACCTAAGTTACCCAATTACAATGCACTTCTCCTTGCTGAATACAGATGGGCAATAGTAATTTAAGACCTCACCTACAGATTGCTACTTTAGTTCCCACTCTGCTTGCCCTCAATATATTCTTAAAGTGTTTTTGGGATGTTCCTTAATCTTGGTCATTGATGATATTTCATGCCCCAGTTGGCTTTCCTAATTTATTTTTATGAACTCCTCCACAAGTTTTATACTCCTCAAAGTCCTGTTTACTCCTGAAACCACTGTTTTCAATTCACACAACCTGCCTGTGCTTTCCATTTTCTCTTTATACAGCCCTTAATATCCTTTGACATTCATGGTTCCTTGGATTTTCTAATTTTAACTTACACTCTATAGGAACACATTCATTAACTGTGAAACATTGACATCCGACTTAAATGACACAGATTTGCTTAAAAGTGGCCACTTCTGTCAGATAATTTCTTAAAATATTAACATTAGTCTAACCCCATTCCCCCCACCCCTAAATTCTGGACTTTAATTCCCAATCTTTATCCCTTTCCTAAATTACATTGAAACTTGTAAATGGTAAATGTAAATTGATTTTAAATAAATTGTAAATTGTCACCATTTCAAAATGCTTTTGCTTCTAACACTTTAACTACTTGTTTAACAACATTCTTCTAACACCAGGTCCAGTACTGCTTCTTCTTGAGAAGAAATATCTATGAAGTTGCTCGAAAAGCACTTCTGAACACAGTTTAAAATGTACACCCTTTAACACTAAAGTAATCCCAACTAATACTGAAGACTTTTTACTACTGTAACACTATTACTCTTGCCTCTCTTTGATTTGTCTATTTATCTGCTCTTCTGTCTCCTGTTACCATTTAGGTTTGTCATATAAACTCAAAAAAGTGATCTCTCTTTTGTTCGTAAGCTCTAGCCATATGCCTCATTTGAAGAGTCTTCTTTTGGGCCCCTAATCTAAGGAAGAATGTGCTGGCATTGGAGGAGGTTCACGAGATGATAGTTAACATATGAGGAGTGTTTGAAGGCTCTGGGCCTGTACTTGCTGGATTTTAGAAATGGTGGTGGTTGGGGGGGGGGGGGGGTGTTGGGAAATCTGAAATCCTAGGTGGAGTGGATGCAGACAGGATGGTTCTCATGGGGGTGGGGGAAGAGAAAAGTCTAGGACCAGAGGGCACAGCCTCAGAGTAGAAGGACATCTATTTACAACAGAGATGAGGAGGAATTTCTTTAGCCAGAGGGTGGTGAATCTGTGGAATTTATTGCCAAAGATAGCTGTGGAGGTCAAGTCTTTCAATGTACTTAAAGCAGAGGTTGACAGGTTCTTGATTAGTATGGGTGACAAAGGTTGTGGGGAGGTGGCATGAGAATGAGAGAAATGGATCAGCCATGTTTGAATGTCATTGCATTCAATGTCCCAAGTCTGCTCCTTTGTCTTATGATCTTATATTCTCAATTACTAATTTTGCAAATCCCACCACATGAAATGTTGATGGAATGTCAGTTCTGCTCTTTCAACTATGTTCCTGAGAAAGCAACAGTATAATTTTCCCACGTGTTAATCGATGTGGTGATCAAAGTCAAATGTTTTTAGTTCTTCCATATCTTAATTATAAAATATGGTGCTCATAATATTAAGACCATTAAAACATATAATCAACATAAGGCCATTCAACTCATCAAGTTTACTCCACCATTATCTTTGATGTCCTGACCAACCAGGAAACTATGAATTTTTGCTTTAAATATACCCAGTCTTGGCCTCCACAGCTGTCTGTGTCAAGAGTATTCCACAGATTTACTACTCTCTGGCTAAAAAAGTTACTGCTTAATTCTATCCTAAAGGGTCACCCTTCAATCTTGAGGCTGTGTCCTTTAGTTCTGGACACACCCACCATAGGAAACATTCTCTAGTCCTTTCAACATTTGATAGGTTTCAATGAGATCTCCCCCGCATTCTTCTAAATTTCTTTGAGTACAGGAACAAATGTGTATGGCATCAAACAATTAGACATTGAAGGGATCAGAAAGGGCAGATAAAATTTATATATAAAATGATGTAATAGGCTTTGGTATTGACTTTTGAGTATTTGAAGAGAAGTAGAAGAAAGCTAGTGAATGGTATTTGGAAAACTTAAAAAATAATTTGCAAACACAGTAATAAGAGTACATCTGCATTCAGGTAAAATCACTGACTTTTTGGTTAGAAAACATGTTCGAAAAATTCAGCAGACCAACAAACGTGTGGAAGAGAAACAGTTCACATTCCAGGTCAGTGGTCCTTGATCATGGCTAGCGGTTATAGTTCTGAGCCATTGATCTGGACATAAGTTTGAAAATCAGACTATCAATTGGACAATTTAACAATAAACAGAAATAGGTGGTAGCTAGTAAACTGGATGACTGTAAAAACTTATATTCTTTAAAGCGTGGTCCACATGTGACTCTGAATCCACCAATGTCATTGATCCTTTAGTGGATCTTAAGTTCCTTGGAGAGCAGGAATGGACAAGAAATGCCAGGATTTTGTAAATTTCTCCCTCCTACAAGCTAGTAAAACAAAACCCAGGTGTTAATGGTGATTCCTTACTACAACTGGATTAAGGAAAATTACTGCCCTTTCCAGCAGGTTGATTTGGAGAATACTGGCGTGGTTAAAAAAAACCAAAGACAATTTGACAAGGGCAAGTAAGTATAAGTTATTGAGTGACAGACCTGGAATTGTAGGTAAGTTGGGTATGAACTATTGAGGGCATGGGGAAGGAGTTGCCCTGGTTCTGCTACATCAGCAGGAATTTTGAATGAGGATGTACATGAGGTATTGATTGGCAAGAATAGCAGGTCTATTTTGGCCCAGAAGGAAATGTGGTAAGTGACTGTACTCACTGGGATTTAGAAGGATGCGGGGGGGGGGGGGGGGGAAATCTCATTGAAACCTATCGAATGTTGAAAGTACTAGAGAATCTATGGTATAGAATAAGATAAAATATCTAGGTCATAGAAGGTAGGTAGCTTAAGTTTAGTCAAGGTTACTTCCCCACTGAATGTATTGTGAAAGTACATATAGTAATAAGGGGTAATCTATGTTACATTATACTGGGTCACACATATCATTACCAGTATCTGGAATAGCATCTGTGCAAGATGTTGCTAAGGCCGCATTTGGAATACTGCATTAAAGTTCTGGCCATCCTACTATAGGAAAGATGTCAGTACTCTGGACAGACCTCAAAGTAGATTTACAAAGATGTTTTTGGCATTTTGGAGGGCTTGGGTTTTCGAGAGGCTGGTAGGCTAGAACTCCGCACCCCCCGGCCCTTACGAGGCTGAGGGGTGACCTTACAGAGGTTTATAAAATCATGCAGTATATATACAGATTGAGTACCCCTTATCTGAAGTTACAAAACCCCAAAACCTCTGAAATGCTTTGAGTGTTGACAGGATGTCACTAATGTAAAATTCCACAAGATACCAGAAGGTTCTCAGCTAACGTGTAGGTCTCTGTGAACCACAGATGGTTCTGAAAGTGAATTCACATTCGTTATGATCAGAAGTTAATGAAAATATAGAAAAACACTGCTTATAGTGAAAAATGAAGATGTTGAACATGAAAAGAGAGGGTTCATTGGAATAAACATATGCTGCTTAATGATATGCTGATCATGAAACAAAGAAAGATCTATCATGATGAACTTAAAATTAAAGGTAATTGTGAATATTTAGCAGGATGGTTCAGAAATTTAAGAAAAGGTACAATATTAACATTTTAAAGCATCTGTACATCATGAAAATCAGGCACCAGAAGAAATGATGTTTTTATGTCTTACCTAATGACATTAATCTTTCATCACTGATGAAAATCTAACACCAGAACGTCTACAATACTGATAGTTTTATGTACGCTAAAATCAAACAAAAAGTAAACACAAATACAGTATTTAATCAAAACATGACATTGTGGGTAGAGACTGAAACTTGCAGTTATTTGTTGTTGTTGTTCAACAGATGATTCAGGTATTCTCCTGATGCTGCTCTGCTGCTTTTGTTACCCTGAGCACAGTATATTTATGGTATGTAATAATTTTTACTGTTAATTACATGTGTCTTTTGAACAAGTGTAATACAAAAACTGCTTACGATAGCACATAAATTCAGTCAGAAATGATGACAATCCCAAGCTATCTCATTAGATATTTCAAAACAGTTCCAGCCCCAAGTATTTTGGATAAGTAGGTAAGACTGGCAAAGTAGAGATAATTCAGCTGCTGCTTGGTGGGTAGTCTTGAATTAGGCACACAATCTCTAAATTGGAGGACAGACTTGCAGGAGAGTTTAGGACATACTTCCAAAGAGTGATATATGTTTAGAAATCTGTTCACTAATAGGGAATTGTTAATTTAAAAGCTTTGGTTAACAATTATTCACCAATCTCAGATGTAAGGTATGTGGAAAAATGCAGGCAAATGAAGCTCTTCTGACCATTGGATTGACCTGTTAACTAACCTGTTATTCTGGTGCAGAAAGTTGGGGCTGTCAATTAAAAATATTTTTAAAATATATTGCTCACAGTCATAAATAGCTGATAATCATAAATTTAACATTTACTATTTTGTCTCTATGTCTTTTATCACCCAAACCGTATGTCTCCCTACCCCCAATCTTGTATGGTTTACTTATTTATTCAGTGTGATTCAACTGTTATCTATGGTACCAATTCCCATTTCAGTTTTTATTAATATTCTTAATATTGCTGGCATCACTATTCAGTATGATGCCAAACGATTTATCCTCACTGTATTATTGCTAAACCCAAGCACCATCTCTTTGGAGTGGAAGAAAACTTAGGATCAGAAGGAGATATGAGTATATCATACATTTGGTTCATTTTGTTGTTAAATGCCTTTAAAGAACATAAGCAGAGAACCACAGAAACCAAAATTTTATTTCCAGTGTTTCCAGGGCACATTTACAAACAATTTGCCTCTATCTGTACACAGGCTAAATACAATGTTGAATCTGAGAAAACAGTTCTCATGCACAGTTAAGATTCTCTTTAGAGATGATGAAAAATGAGCAAGGGACCAGTTTTTCCAGAGACCACTATCTACATGCCTATGTTACAAAGCTTTTATCAAATCTCAAATTTGAAAAAGCGACACATGAAATTATATACATTTATGTATCTTTACAGAAACCTTTAAAAAAAATCAAGTCCCATACAAAGACTGTATTAAAAGTCTGAATTAAAAAATGTTCTTACGATCCAACTGGAATGCCTATAGTGTGGAAACTCTACCTGTTTAGTTAATAAAATCTGGAAAATTATTTTAATGATATTTTTGTTTTGTTTACAGATAAAATAATTTGTTCACAGTAGATTTCTAGTTTTTTTTAAACTAAAATGACAATATGGCACCCTATCTAAACCAATTTCTTTTTTGAGATGAGGCACTTTCTTTTGCAACTCAAGTTCCAAAAATCAAATCCAAAAAGTTTATTTTGCTCGCCCTTATAAGCTGATGTAAAATATATGCAGCTGAATCCAATTTAGAACATGTATGCAAGAATTGCTGATCATGCAGTATGATTAAGTTTACGTCAGAAGGCTTCAGCACTTGATGCTCTTTTCTACTCAATTTATAAATTTGTACACGTTTATCCTATTTCTGGCTGTTAGTGTACACAATGAGCTTCCACAGTACCCAGCACAAAAACCAGCCTGCAGTATTGGCAGAGCATCAACTGTTTTAAAATTCAAGTACAGATAGAAATATGTACAGGAAATTCATATAGAAAACAGTGTACTGTTTGACAAGCAATTTGCTGTACAATTTTCTGCAGCACTAGACACATAAATAATTGCAGACCTACAAGTACTGATAGAAGCGAGACTTGACTACTTGATTACTGGATATTTTATGGGGATGAGCATCAACTGTTGTACTAAAATTGTTTTTTCCCTTGCTTTGGTGGCTGTCACCATTTACTTGATCTGTTGAAGATGGTGGGCTAAGAGGTGTTGAAGTGGAAGGATGACTGATTTGGGTCAAACTACTCGAGCTGACTGCATCTTCTCCAGCTGATGCAGACAACTGTGTGTTTGTATCGTTGTCTAAACTAATAACCACAGTTCTTGGCTCCAAGGCTTTTTCTGTGTGCAAATCTGGTGTGCTAGTGCGTAAGCGTTCTCGAGCCAGCCAGTCTGTGATTGAGAGATCCTGGGAATGACATTTTGGCTTGAGGCGATCCATTGCTGACAACTGGGTTTCGTTCCCTCCACTCCCTACGTTATTAGGAGAATGTTCTTGTTCATGTGCTCTCCATGCATTTAAAACACTGAGTTCTGCAAAATCCCTATTTCCTCCCATGGTATGTCTCCGCCTGATGTTTTTTTTCCTAATGGTCTCAGGAGAGCCTGACTTTTGTATGCCAACTCCAAACATATCATCTGCAGAAATTTTTAGACGTAGTTTTAAACGATCTGTAATTTTTAATTTCCATCCAGGCTCCATCTTATCGGGTTCATTTTTAATAAATGAAGACAGGCTGCTTGTGGATTTCCCTTTCTTCATGACATCAACAACCTTCTGTTCTCTCTTTGCTTCTTTTTGTTCCTTTGTATCCACTGCCACCTCATTTTCACCTTTCAACTTAAGTGATTTTTTCTTTGAAAGTGTATCACTCTCAATGAGCTTACGTGAGCTAAACACTTTCCTACCATCCAACCCTGGTGTTGAACTTCCCTCTGTTCCAATCCTGTTACTTCCTTCTGAGTTTTTCCTGACACTCATTGATGGATCCTGTTTCATTACATGTAGGAGCTTTTCAGGTGCACAACTTGCAGCAAAAACAGAAAAATCGCTATCACTATCTGTTTCTACATGGTGTCCTTCACTGACAAGTTCACTTCTCTCATCATCAGCCTCATCACCTTTGCTTTCTGTCACTGACTGGACTTCTGCATTCAGCACATGAGAGTCCATTTCTGTTAGATATGTTATAGAAGAAGTTGTGGAATATTCTGAAGCGATGGAACTTACATCTGCAGTAATTGCATCTATGATTTTGACTGCGGGCTTCTTTGTTTTGATTAAATTAGTTTGCTGTTGAGAATCCAAAGAACAATTACTGACTGTAATATTTAAGTCTGTCACAGAATTATCCTTGTTTACATTACTAGGAGAAACCTCAATAGCAGAAATGGACTTTGTGCTTGCAATTAGTTGTGGACTGGAACAACCGACATTAGGCGACTCTGTGCATTTTTGGCAGTATGTTGGAAGCTTCTGCTCGGTGAAGCTTGATTCTTCTGGAGATGTCTGCTTTCTTGTTTCATACTTTTCAATTAATGCTACAGATAAAGATTTATTCCTTTCCCCTGTACTTTCTTTTACCTGCTGCTCATCATACCAATTATCTTGTTTTCCCTTCGTTTCAGATAAGTCAACTTCATTTTCAGCTTCTCCTTTATTTCCCAGTTCCTTAGCTACAATTGTACGGGAATAATTTGATATTTCTTTCCTGGAGAATCCACTTTCCAACTCATCATCTGAACTACTTTGTTGCAACTTTACATCCTTTTTCTTTCTTTTACGACTGGCTGCAGCAAAGATGGATGACACAAGCAGATCCCTGCTGTATTGATCCTTTCCGGATCCCCAAGAACCCTGTTAAATATGGAAGAAAATGTTTGAAATAAATGCATGTTTTCTGTATCAATGTTTACTGAACACAAGACAATGAACTTTACAAATATATTAGACTTTAAGTGGATTATGCACCTTGTAAAAAATAGAAAGAGAAACAGTGAATGTTTCAGGTGAAATGTCAACAGAACTCAAACCTGAAATGTTTACTCTCTCTACTGGCAATGCCTGATTTGTATTTCATTCCAGAATCTGCACTTTTTCATTTTTATTGAAAATATCAGTGAATAGGATGCATTTGAAATACTTTGGTTTATGCATGACCATGGCCAAAGTTTCAATGTAGATATCAAAATTACATCCTTAGGCTACACTACGTTTGGGCAAAAGAAACATCAATAATATCCAGTATCATCCTCCATCTTTAAAATATGTGTCTTAGCAACCATTTTCCCAAACCTTTACTAATTTATAGAGTCCTTAAAGAAACATGCACACATGCATGAAAAATACAAGTGCACCTTAATGCTTTCTAGGTGCCTTGTATTTCATTTCATTTGAAGTCATCAATGATAGAGAAAAGAACAGTATTTTCTTGGTCAGGGGCAACTTTTTTCTCCTTGGATTTGTCATAGAATAAACAATAACCAGGAGACCCAAATTATTGCTCCACGGTTCAGCAGTAAGATATCGAAGGTACAATCACACCATGTAATCTGCCATTCAAAAAGCTCAGGAGGTGCTAAATTAAAAACTATGGTGGATAGCAGCACAAAATGATTGAAAGAATATCACTTAAATATATGAAGATAGTTTACAAATGATGTAATTCCATTCCATTTCCAAAATGTGGTCCTGCTGAAACGTCACTAAGTAGTTGCCTTGTAGATCCCGGTTCCACATTGACCAACTCACATTCAAAGTCTGCACAGCAGAGGCTACTATAATTGCAAGGATCAGAACTCTTCCTATCTAAATTTGGGTTTGAACTGTACAGAAAAACTCAAAGTAATGTTTTTCATATCTCTGCCAAGACTCATGAAATTCCAAACACATTTACAGAAGATTTCCATTTATAGGACCCAGGACCAGAACATTTAGGTCCAATTAAGTGGCTGCCCCAATTATAAAACCAACAGACCATTAAGATATAGAAACAGAATTAGGCCCTTTGGCCCACTGAGCCTATGCCGCTATTTTAATATGGCTGATTCGTTTTCCTCTCAGCCCCAATCCTCCTCCCGTATCCTTTCCTACACTGACCAATCAAGAATCTACCAACTTCTGGCTTAAACTTCTATCAAAAGCTGCCTGTGGCAAAGAATTCCATAGATTCACCACCTTCTATTAAAGGAAATCTCTCCTTGAGAGGATGCTCTATTTTGAGGCTGTGTCCTCTGGTCTTAAGAAACATCTTTCCCACATTCACTCTATCAAGGCCTTTCACCATTCAATAGGTTTCAATGAGGTCAAACCTCATTCTTCTGAATTCTAATGAACACATCCCCATAGCCATCAAACACTCTTCATATGACAAGCTGGTCAATCCTGGAATCATTTTTGTGACCCTCTCCAATTTCAGCACATCTTTTCTAAGGAGCCCCACACTGCTCACAATACTCCAAGTGATCCCACATCAGTGCTTTATAAAGTCTTAACATTACACCCTTGCTTTTATATTCTAGACCTCTTAAAATGAATGGTAACATCGTATTTGCTTTCCTCCATGCAGTCTCAACCTAGTAAGGAATCCTGCACAAGGCCTCCCAAGACCTTTCCATCTCAGATTTTTGCATTTCCTCTCCATTTAGAAAATAGTCACTCCTTTCATCTCTTCTACCAAAATGCATGACCATACACTTCCTGACACTATTCCATCTGCCACTGCTTTGCCCATTCCCTTTATCTGGCTATGTCCTTCTACAGTGTCTTTACTTCCTCAAAATCACCTGCCCCTCAACCTATCTTCAAATTGTTTGCAAAGCCATCAATTCCATCATCCAAATCATTGACATATAATGTAAAAAGAATTGGTCCCAACAAAGACCTCTGTGGACCACTATTAATCACCAGCAGCCAGCCAGAAAGGGCTCCCTTCATTCCCACTCTTTGTCTCCTGCCAATCAGATACTGTGCTATCCAAGCTAGAATCTTTCCTGTAATACCATAGGCTCATAGCTTGCTAAGTAGCCTCGTGTGTGGCACCATGTCAAAGGCTTCCTGAAAATCCAAGTACACAACAGCAACCATTTCTCCGTTGTCTATCCTGCTTGTTAGTTCTTCAAAGAATTGCAACAATTCTGTCAGGCAAGATTTTCCCTTGAGGAAACCATGTTGACTATGGCCAACTTTATTACATACCTCCAATTACCCTGAGACCTCATCCTTAATGATCAACTTCAGACCAACTGGCCTACGGTTTCCTTTCTTCTGCCTCTCTTCCTTCTTGAAGTGTGAAGAGACATTTGCAATTTTCCAGTCTCCTGTAACCATACCAGAATCTATTGATTCTTGAAATATCATTACTAATGCCTCTACAATCTCTTCAGCCACTTCTTTTGGAACCCTGGGTATACACCATCTGGTCCAGGTGACTTATCTACATTCAGACCTTTTGGTTTCCCAAGGACCTCTCTCTAGTAATGGTAATTTCACATACTTCTTGACCCCTAACACTTGGAACTTCCACCATACTGATGCAAAATACTTACTCAGTTCGTTTGCCATTACTACCTCTCCAGCATAATTTTCCAGTGGTTCGATATCCCCTCTTACTTTGGTATCCTCTTTAATATTGCTGGCTAGCTTACTTACGTATTTCATCTTTATCTTGTTAATGACATTTTAGTTACCTTCTGTTCGTTTTACAAACTTCTTATTCCTCTAACTTCCCATTAATGTTTGCTCTATTACATGCCCTCTCTTTGGCTTTTATGTTGGCTTTGACTTCTCTTGTTAACCACGGTTGTATCATCTTCACTTTAGAATACTTGTTCCTTCCGCTTTGGGACGTGTATATATACACCCCCCCCCCGCCTTCCGAATTGCTTCCACAAATTCCAGCCATTGCTGCTCTGGCGTCATCACTGCCAGTGTTCTTTGCCAATTAATTCTGGCCAACTCTTTTCTCATACTTCTGTAATTCACTTTACTCCACTGTAATACTGATGCATCTGACTTTAGCATCTCCTTCTCAAATTTCAGGATGAATTTGATCACATTATGATTAATTTCCCCTCGGGGTTCTTTTACCTTAAGCACTCTAATCAATTTTGGTTCCTTGCACAATATCCAATCCAGAATAGATGATCCCCTAGTGGGCTCAACCACAAGCTGCTCTAAAAAAGCCCTCTCCCGGGCTTTCTAGAAACCCCTTCTTGGAATCCAGCACCAACTTGATTTTCCAAATCTACCTGCATATTGAAATCCCCCATGAATATTGGAACATCGCCCTTCTGGCATGCATTTTCTATCTTCCATTGTAATGTGTAGACCTCATAACTATTTGGGGGTAGGTATACAATTACCATCAGGGACTTTTTACCCTTGCAGATCCCTAGCTTTATCCACACTGATTCAACATCTTCTGACTCTATGTCACCTCTTTCTAATGATTGATTTTATTTTTTTTTTACCAAGAGCAATGCTGCTCCCTCTGCCTTCCTGCTTGTCCTTTCAACACAATGTGTACCCTTGGACATTAAGTTCCAGCTATAATCTTCTTTCAGCCATGATTCAGTGATGCCTACAACATCATACATGCTAATCTGCAATTGTGCC
Source organism: Hypanus sabinus (assembly GCF_030144855.1). Lineage (NCBI taxonomy): Eukaryota > Metazoa > Chordata > Chondrichthyes > Myliobatiformes > Dasyatidae > Hypanus > Hypanus sabinus. The sequence goes on along the minus strand of NC_082711.1, from coordinate 48,810,425 downwards.
ACAATATCATCTACCTTATTCCATATACTGTGTGCATTCAAATACAACACCTTCAGTCGTGTATTCATCCTTATTGATTTTGTCCACCTCATTGCACCTCATCCTGTTGACTGCTTGTCCTATCAATAGCCTCTCCTCACTACACATTGCCTCTGTTTGTAAACCAGCTACTCATCTTCAGCACTATCACTGCGATTCCCATCCCCCTGCCAAATTAGTTTAACCCTTTCTGATTTAGGTGTAACCTGTACCTTTTGTACAAGTTGCATCTTCCCAGAAGTGATCCCAATGATCCATAAATCTGAACCATTGTCCCCTGCACCAGTTCTTCAGCCATGCTTTTACCTGCCAAATCATCCTATTCCTATCCTCACTGGCACAGGCAGCAATCCAGAGATTACTACCATGGAAGTCCTGTTAGCCAGTTTCATGGAAATAGTCTCTTTTTTTAATACTTTTTTAACTATCTGCTGTATAACTGAATTACAAATTATGCATTTAAATGAAATACTGAACAAATTAAAACACTACTAATGCTATTACAGTACTATAAAACTGTGTAGTAGTTCCTAATAGTTATCGACGGAGGAATTCATCCAGTGTACGCTGCTGAGTAACAGGTTTCCAGGGAAGGGTAGTATCACTGATGAAAAGGCTTGTCGTGTCCATTCTGGGATAGCTCACTCACCTTTGGTCCCCACTGGATTCAGCTCTCACCTGTGGTTCCAAGTAACTGTTTGCATGTAACAGTGACAACACCCTGGAATACAGCGCCAACAGGCGGGCTTAACCAGATGAGGGTTTCTGGTGGACCTCAGATCCTGGTGGGACAGGGACATGCCTGTCCTAGCATGTGAAATCAGCACCAGTTAACTGGGCGGATGAGATCAACAGTGAGAACCAACAGCCAAGATGGCAGTTCTGCAGCACTTTTTGGAGAGTGAAGGCACGGAAGTCATGGTTATCCACTGCAACCAAGGAAGTCCCCAGCTTGTGACGTCTACTCATACCACTGGACCTGGACTTCTAAGGTTGAGAGAGTAGAACTGTCCCAGTGCAACGGCTTTTCCACTTTAAAAACTCTCCTGCACAGGTTTCACTGTCATCGTCAGATACGATAGAACACGCTGCTGTGTTCTTCTGATTGTAAATGAAAATTAGAATAGACACCTAGTGCAGATAATGGACTGCCTTCATACAATGCTTTCAATGTTCGCATCCTCCAAATCTTCATTTTCATTGTAACATTCAAGATGATTGTTGATGCCTTCAAATTCTTCGTAGTCCCTAACTTGTTGAAGTAGTAAAATTGTTTCATTTTTCACTCCCGGCCGTTTCTGGCACCTCCAAGCCTGAATGCTTGAAACTGCAGCGAGCAAAACATTTCCAAATTGTCTTACTGCTTATTTCTCACCAACTATCAGTGACAAAAATCACTTTTTAACACACGCAAGTGACTCTAGTTGAAAACTGTTCAGCAACAGTATCCTGTCCCAATTAAGCAGCAAAATGTCCCAGCTATTTTCTTGATTAGATTTTGTTCTTTAAGAGTTGTCCAAAATAAGTGGCTGCTGTAACTGATGGCCCGATTAATCGGAATCCACTGTATACAAAAATTAAGACTTAAATTATAATCCATAAGCAGCTTTTGCCAGTAATAAATTTTGAACTACAAAAATATCAGCACCCTGGTTATATTGTAATTGTACAAAAGGGTTTTAAAGCCCAAGAGAGTTTAGAGGACCAAAGATGTACCAATGTAGTCATCAATGTAGTATAGGAAAAGTTGGGGAGTGATGCCGGTGTAGGCTTGGAACACAGATTGTTCCACATAGCGGACAAAATAGCAAACACAGCTGGGACCCATGCAAGTGCCGTAGCTACACAGTTTGAAGGAAGTGTGAGGAGCCTAAGGAAAGGTTATTGAGAGGGAGGACCAGTTCCGCCAGATGGAGGAGAGTGGTGGTAGAGGAGAAGTAGTTGGGTCTGGTAAACTGAATGCTGGTAAGCTTCACATTACTGGCAGGGAAATTATTAGAAAGTATTATCAGGGACTGCATTTATGTTCACTTGGAAATACAAAGGTTGAGTAAGGGGAGCCAGCACAGCTCCGTATCAGAGAAATCTTATACCATCTTACAAATCTAATTAAGTTTTATTCTGAGAAGTAATGAAGGTGATTAATGAAAGCACAGTGGTAATCTGGACTTCAGCAACTAAGCCAATGACGTTATCATTCCCAAAAACAGAGAAAATTTCTGCTTATCCAATATTGGATATTGGACAAACAGAGCGGCACGTTTGAGGGACTGGAGAGATTGAGAGAGATGGTGCCATCAGCATGCATGTGGAATTTGGAGCTTTATTTTAAATGCTCGTGCCAGGTATAGCACATAGCGGATAAACAGGAGAGATTTAATTACATATTTTTTGGGACTCATGATGATGCTGAAGGAGAGAAAAGGGAAAAACCTCTGGCTATACTTGAATAGTAGGGAATAGTTCTATGCTTGGGCAGTCACATTTCAGTGGCTAGCCAAGCAGAAGCTTTAGAGGAGGGTGATTTAGGCAAAAAGCGACCATTGATGAGACGAGAAAGGGCATGGATAAATATGATTTCTCAACAATCCTGATAATTGAAAAACTTAAACTCGTAAAATTATTTTACACAATGCAAGAACTACTTCAGCAAAAAAAAAAATAATGCTATGTAAAAGACACTGGTGCAGGGAAGAAAAACTTAATTCTTCAATAACCAATTAGGAGACCTTCCACAATTCTGAAATTTAATGTTGCTAAATATTTTTATGACACTTTTCTGTGCCTTTATAATTTCTAGCCAATAAATGTGTTTTAAGGCCTTATATTTTCTTTGCAGTTATGTTCTCACCTTAGATTTTGCTGAGTCACTAGTGGTTGAGTCTGTAAAAGAGGAGAAAGAAAACATCACAATTATTACATCATTTGTTTGTTTATTTTTAACAATTTAAAGCACATTTATATTTATGAAGCAAATCATAATTCATAGTATGACTGCAATAGAAAAAAGGCACAGAGTGGAGAGTTATAGCTCACTGAGATGAAAAGCAGCACAGACAGCCACCACCATGAAAGTATGCTGTGAAATTGAGGTTAAACCAGCTCAATGAGAGGGATGGCAAAGGGACCCTGTTCTCTTAGAAAAAACACAAAAACTAATTAAACATTAGTACATATTGAAACAATTTATTCTTGTTTCCATTTGCAGAACTCATTCTTTCAATTTTATTTTAAAATGTGTCCTCATAACATGCTTTATGAAAATCAAAGCACCCACACTTCTAAGCACACCACTGGTATCTAAGTTATAGCTGCACAAATGTTTGCATTGATCTAAAGGGCCTACATCTGCAAGATGTTAATTGAAAAGACACTTTACAAGAATTACTTACTCCAGGAGAAATGCAAATGATGCCGAGCAAAACAAAGAAGCACAGAACTCAAAAACACAAACACTAATGTATTTTTTGCTTAAGCTATATTAATATTATTTTAGAAAAAGTCAGCTAAATAGAATTCACACAAAAGCATGTGACTTTCAAATTTGACAAAGGGCATGATGAAATGTAGAATGGAAGCTGCAAAAAGAGATCTACTATGGGGCAACAGCTGAGGCTATAAAATTAAGAGGGGGGCAGAAAGGGGCTAGCAAAATTCCAAATTTTTAATATAAATTTTCAGTATTTTCAAGCTATAAGTACTTGAAAACTCCTGCAATTCACTTTGCAAGTCTGTAAGGCAGACCTAGAGCTGAGCCCCCAGCCACACCCCTTTTGAAACATGGTTTATGCTACATGACTATAAAAACTAATAGACCATACCATGCTATTTCTCCTCAGGGTCTGCTTCAGAAATGATAAGAAACAGCAGAAAGACTTTAAGAAAGTAGTATTGGTCTTTTCAAAATAATCATTACAGCAAATTTACATCACAGATGATAAATTTTCCATTTTACAAGAAACGGGGATTTCTGCAGACTAGGCAGCTACAATGAGGGCAACAATCCTCCTTCTTCCTACAGTTCCAGCTGTCCATCAGTGACATCACAGAATCCATCAGTGACATCACAGTGTGATAGACTCCTCCAACTTCGCCTGTTTCAAGATCAGTATGTGTAAATGCTGGAAAGAAACCCTTTAACACTCAGACATGAGCTATGTGACAAAGTTGACACATTTGGGAAAAGACATGCTGGGTTAGTTCAACAGAGGATAGGATGATAAGCTCACACTAATGGACAGAAAATCCAACAAACCATAATTAATGATATTGAGAGCAAGATCAGAGGATAAAAAAATGGCACAGCATTACCACAAAATTACCACACTAAAATACAAATCATTGTGCAATTTTAATTAACAATTAATTTATAGAAGACAATCACAAAACTTGCAGACATAAATTCTCTAACATTCTTCTTATAATAAAAGCTCAGGTGGATCACATTACTTTAATCAGACCTTTAAGTACATTCAGTTAAGTTAAATAATGCATCAGTATCTCTTTTCTCATTCTCTTGTTCAAGTTACATTGTACATCTCACGGAATGAAATGAATGCTAAATGATTTTAAAGTGCTCCATATATATATTTATTTTCCAATTGTTTTAAATTTAATGCAATTACTGTCACTCCAAAATGAGAGTATAATTTGATTTAGTTAAGTTGAAACAGGCTGGGGAAAGGAAGTAAAAGGATTGTGTAAGTTTGTCTAGATAAAGTTAAATCCAGCCCAAGTACATGATAAAAAGTGATACTGTCTTGACTAACACATTCACACACCACAGTCCCACAAAATACAACACACAAGCTTCCAGCCACCAACCAGGTAAGCCCTATAAGACTTATAGCTTCTTCCAGACTTAGAATTAAACACATTTTTCAGATGACCTTGCAACAATTACCAAAATGTAAGCCAACATGTAGATAATGAAAATTGAAATTTCTGGAAACATTTTAATCCTATATTTAATTATAACTTAAAAAGTGCACAGCACACTATATATCACAATGTTATAAAAACCATTCCTCTTAAAATTATAATCATGGATAACCAAAAAACAATACACTTTTGAACACTTATGTACATAATTTGAGGTTATTGTAATTGTTTCACATATGCAGCAAATTTCTCCTACAAGTATTTGCAGTTTTGAATGGGCAAATACAAGCATTTCAATCTTGAACTGTCTACTTCTGTAGGAAGTTGGTCAGTAACAATGACACTGTCTGTTACCGAACTCTGCAGTGTCTTGTTCAGGCAGTTACCTGAAACATCTCCCGGAGTAGTTCCTGTTCTCCCAATGTTGGTTAGCAAATGATCTATGTTTGGCACTGGCTGTGTATCAACTGTGCTTTCTTCCTGGATTGGTGTCTACATTCACAAGAGTAAGAAGATCAGAAAGTTGTTTTTCTTTACTAGAAGAAAAAAAAACACCAGTAACCCAAGTCTAAATGAACAATAGACTTTTACATTCTCCAGTGTGGCAAGATTGTCATTGAGTGCCATGTTATTCCGACAATGCCTGAAAACAGGCTTTGTGGATAAAAAAGGTAGTTTGCCTGTTTTGAGCTCAGAAGCTATTCTCTAAGTGAATACTTAAAAGAGCTTTAATAACATTTTCTATGCTGGACCCAGTTCCCTTTAGAGAAAACAGAATTTCTCATTTGCTACGCTAGCATCAAGCTAACATATGCCACCAATTGTCAGATTCCAAATATGCAAGAATACACAGGCTTCATACCTTTTTGTGTAAAGGCCAAGACAATCCAAAAAGGTAATTTACATGATATACTTGAACTTTATTTATAAGATTACAGCACTTGCTACCTGCGAAAAGCATTAGTGAACGAAATGTTCTCATAATAATCAGATTTGTAACTGTCTTTATTAAATTTAGAAATTAACTGATGATTAAATTCCACAAGTGCCATCGTAAGATCTAAACTCAGGTCTTTGGATTGTTGGCTTATTAGATGTTAATTGCTATGTCACTGCTGTATGCTGTATTCCTTAATTCACCGCATATTCCCCTACAAAAAGTTTCTAAGAGTCCATACTACTAATCAGATGAGATTAATGGTAGAAGTATACTTGCAAATCTTTCTAAACCCAATGCAATCAGAAGTAGCACTAGAAGTGCACACTTTTAAAAACTGTTACTTACTTTGCCTCATGTTTAGAACCCGGACAACCAAATTTAATTTTGTGTTTAAATCTCCATTAATCTTTGGATATTGAATGATCTACATTCCTGTAATAACATTCATAAACTACACCAGTTTGTGCATGTAACTTTCTGAAACAAAACTGGCAAAATTCAGAGTCCAGTAGGAAAACCCACTACCTCTGTTTAGTCCAAATCTGACAGAGGTTTTCTATACTTAATTCAGGATTTAAATTTAGAATCAATCAGAAAAAAAGAGAATGCTTAAAAACTTCGCAAGCATGAAATCAGAATCTTCCAAAATAGTGACAGTCTGTTTCAAATAAAAAGCTTACTTTTCTCTCACAGTGAAGCACCACATATCATAATACCAATGTCAGGAGAAAGACCAAAGTATGACTTTAATAGATTCATTAGGGAGAAGTCATTTGGGTTTCAAGCAAGAATAAGCCAATTTCTGTGGCTTCAGAATTCATACCATTCATCACATGTATTGTAGGCCATTAGTTTTACTCAATATGTATATTTCCATACAAATAATGCATTGTATCAAGAATAAAACTTATTGCTTATTTTACATAAAATTAGTGTTGCAAAGAATGAATTAGCATGTCAAGTATTAGTTGGGAAAGCCACTGTATTAAAAGCTTTCTGCAAAAACATGCATTTTTTGACACTTCCAAAATCACAAATGGCAACATTACACCAAGAAATGGCTTAACATTTTCAAAAGAAAATGCATACATTTTAAATGCAACTACTTCAACAACCTGCAGCACTCTATCAGCATTATACTTAAAGATATTTATTTGACTATTTTGCACAATAATAAATCAGCAAGTTCAACAGCAAAAATATTTAACCCTGCAGATGCAAGCAATGAGATGCATTATGTAGCAACTTTCTTTGGAATTGACAATAATAATGTGCTAAACACTAACAGAAATTAAAAGTATGTACAAGAAATATTAACCCAAAAATAGACAACATAGAGGATTGTGAAAACCATCAATACTATTGTAGGTAAGGATATTGAATGAGATTGACATCAGTTCCAGTTTGGTCTGCTGCGTGTCTCTAAGTATGTTTGTTTTTAAATTATTATTACTTACGGTTGCACTTTCATCACCTTCTTCAGTGAAAAACCAGTCATACTGAAAATACAATCAGATCAATGGTCGTTACAATTTAGTTATTCACTCAAGCAATCAGTGACAAATTATTAATCCTAATAACCATGGACATAAAGTAAACTTACATGTTGTATAAGCGTTTCCACTATTTTGTATTGATCTGGCATGTGAGTAACCATGTGCATCATGTTGTCTTCTGATGTTCTGACAAGGGTTGGACCAAATACAATTGCCAAATTTCTAGGTTCCATCTAAGTACACAACAGTTTCAGATTTTTAAAAATAAAGTAAAAGTATTTTATTATTACACTAGACTATACCTATATATTGTTAAGACTTTCAGAATATGTTTCTTTGACTAGGAACATGAATTATATGGCAACTATATCCTCTGACACTAGAAAAGTTGAAAAAACAAAAAATGGGACATCATTCTAAATTTTAACTTTATGTTGGTGTTTACATTTTCTTTAGTTGATCACTGTAACTGGAAGTGAGAATTTCAAAATACAGATAAAAACTGTTTTGACATTGAAAAATATGTGGACATGCATAAAATTTTAAAGGAACTTAAATAAGGGTACCTTATTTTTCTCAGAGTTTTCTGCTACTGTCTTCAGATGTGCCGAAAGAAATTTTAAAGTTTCATAGTGATGATCTGGTAAATCACGAATCTGAAATTGTTTTACAATGAGAAAGTTTTAATGAATAGAAATAAGGTTTAATGTTAACCATGTGTAAAATTAAACTAGTCATGGATAAAGATTACCAATTTTTTTAAGGTTCTGAGTCTATCCACTGAATCCTCTTTTCTGTTGGCATCTATAAAATTAGCATATTTGTCTGTAACACACAAAAAAAATCATTTTAATAATTAAAGTGAGCAGTACTATAATGCTTAAAATGTTCAACACATCAGTTCATATATTTTTTTCTTCAGGACTTCTACAATTTGATATCAGGAGACCATATTATAGTTAAACCATGCTTGCTGTAGTGCTCTACCAGAACCTGTTCCAACCAAGCTCAATTATTGGCATCTCTGGAAAGCTGGCAACATATGACTGGCTCAAAAAAAAGGATGAATATAACCTTGTTAATTCTCTCCTGGTCTAACTTTAATGGAGCAATATGATCAAACCAGTTAATGTGTGTTTATGCAGTCCTTATCCAACAACAGGTTCACTAATTATTGATTTGGATTATGCCAGGACCACAAATCTCATTCTAGTGTTAAGACCATAAGATATAGGAGCAGAAGTAGGCCTTTCGGCCCATTGAGTCTGCTCTGCCATTCGTTCATGGGCTGATCCAATTCTTCCAGTCATCCCCACTCCCCTGCCTTCTCCCTATACCCATTGATGCCCTGGCTAATCAAGAACCGATCTATCTCTGCCTTAAATGCACCCAATGACTTCACCTCCATAGCCGCTCATTGCAAAAAATTCCACAGATATACCACCCTCTGACTAAAGTAATTTCTCCACATCTCTGTTCTAAATGGACATCCTTCAATCCTAAAGTAGTGCCCTTTTATCCTAGAATCTCCTACCATAGGAAATAACTTTGCCATATCTAACCTGTTCTGGCCTTTTAACATTCAGAATGTTTCAATGAGGACCCCCCTCATTTTCCTGAACTCCAAGGAATACAACCCAAGAGCTGCCAGATATTCCTTATACAGTAACCCTTCCATTCCTGGAATCATTCTCATAAATCTTCTCTGAACCCTCTCCAAGGTCAATATACCCTTTCTAAAATAAAGAGCCCAAAACTACACACAATACTCCAAGTTTGATCTCACGATTGCCTTAGAGAGCCTCAACATCTCATCCCTTCTCTTATATTCTATACCTCTAGAAATTAATACCAACATTGTATCTGGCTTCTTCATCACCAACTCAATCTGGAGGTGAACCTTTAGGGTATCCTGCACAAGGACTCCCAAGTCCTTTTGCATCTCGTCATTTTGCCCATTCCACTAAACTATCTAAGTCTCTTTGCAGGCTCTCTGTTTCCTCAACACTACCCGCTCCTCCACCTATCTTTGTAATATCGGCAAATTTAACCACAAATCCATTAATCCCATAAACCAAATCATTGACATACATCGTAAAAAGCACAAATTTAACCACAAATCCACTAATCCCATAAACCAAATCACTGACATACATCGTAAAAAGCAGTGGTCCCAACAATGATCCCTATGGAACTCCACTGGTAACCGGCAGCCAGCCAGAATAGGGTCCCGATATTCCCACTCTCTGTTGTCTGCCGATCAGCCAAAGCTCCACCTATGCCAGTAACTCCCCTGTAATTCCATGGGCTCTCATCTTGCTAAGCAGCCTCATGTGCGGCACCTCATCAAAAGCCTTCTGAAAATCCAAGTACACCACATCTACTGCATCTCCTTTGTCTATCCTGCTTGTAATTTCCTCAAAAAAATTGCAGTATGTTAGTCAGCCAGGATTTTCCTTTCAGGAATTCATTCTGGCTTTCGCCTATCTTGTCATGTGCCTCCAGGTACTCTGTAAACTTATCCCTAACAGTCAATTCCAACTACGTCCCAACCACTGATGTCAGGCTAACAGGTCTATAGTTTCCTTTCTGCTGCCTCCCACACTTTTTAAATAGTGGAGTAACATTTGCAATTTTCCAGTCATCCGGTACAATGCCAGAATCTATCAATTTCTGAAAGATCATCGTTAATGCCTCCGCAATCTCTCCAGCTACTTCTTTCAGAACCCAAGGGTGCATTTCATCAGGCCAGGAGATTCATCCTCCCTCAGACCATTAAGCTTCCTGAACACCTTCTCAGTTGTAATTTTCACTGCACATATTTTACTTCCCTGACACTCTTAAATGTCCTGCAGATGTCTTCCACTGTGAAGACTAATGCAAAATATGCATTCAGTTCCTCCTCCATCTCTGAGTCTCTCATTACATTATCTCCAGCGTCATTTTCTATTGGTCCTACATCTACCCTCAACTCTCTGTTACCCTTTATATACTTAAAAAAGCCTTTAGTATTTTCATTGGTATTAGTCGCCAGCTTCATTTCATAATTCATCTTTTCCTTCCTAATGACCTTCTTCGTTTCCTTCTGCAAGTTTTTAAAAGCTTTCCAATCCTCTATCTTCCCACAAGCTTTGGCTTCCTTGTATGCCCTCTCTTTTGCCTTTACTTGGGCTCTGACTTCACTTTTCAGCCACAGTAGTGTCCTTCTTTCTTTTGAAAATTTCTTATTTGGAATACATCTGTCTTGCACTTCCCTCATTTTTGCAAAAACTCCAGCCATTGCTACTCTGCTGTCCTTCTTGCTACTGTCTCTTTCCAGTCAACCTTGGCCACTCTCATGCCATTGTAATTTACTTTATTCCACTGAAATACCGACACATTGGAATTTAGCTTCTCCTTCTCAAATTTCAAAGTAACTTAATCATATTGTGTTTACTGTTCCCCATGGGTTCCTTAACCTTAAGCTCTCCTATCACCTCCGGATCATTGCACAACATCCAATCCAGCACAGCCAATCCCCTAGTGGGCTCAACAACAAGCTGTACTAAAAAGCCATCCCTTAGACATTCTACAAATTCTCTCTCGAGGCCCAGTACTGTCCTGGTTTTCATCCACTTTCACGTTAGAATCCCTAACGATTATCATGACATTGCCCTTCTGAAACACCTTTTCTATCTCTGGCTGTAATTTGTAATCCACATTCCAGCTGCTGTTTGGAGGCCTGTATACAACTGCCATTAGGGTCCTTTTACCCCAAGTCAAAACATGGATAAAAGTGCTCCATTCCAGAGGATAGATAAGTGTGGCTGCCCTAGCCTCAAGGCAACAAATGAACAAGCACAGCATTAAGTACTCCAGTAAACAAATATGTAAAAAAAAATCTCTATTGGCTGGAGGTGAACTGAGCACAAGGATGATTGTAGTTGGAGATAAAATTACCTCAGTATAAGGACATGCGCCTCACAGCAGTGTGAGCACAGAACATGTGAACCTCAAAGACAAAGGACTTAGTTTTAAGATAAAATGAAATCTAATTACACTGCTGTTCAAATGTTCTTGACATGATGACTGAATCTTGCATTGTATCACTATCAAAGGCTACATTAAGTGATGGGCTACTGATACCTTTTGACTAACACAAGGAACAAGAGTAGTAAAATATTAAAAGTATCATTGAAATAATAAATGGTAAGATTCCTTAAGAGACCACAAGATCACAAAAACTGCAAATAGAAGTATGGGGAAAGAGGGAGCCTACAACGACAACCAGAAGAAAGAGAACCTGCAGTCAACACTGTACATACAATAGGGGTAACAGGAGATTGCACCACACACATTCAGAATGCAAGTCCTCAAGGATCCGGAGAACAAACTGTGACCACCACCACTGTGAAGTGTTACTTCTTTGTACTGGAATTTACTCTGTTGTACTTATAACTAATACGCCTGTACCCACATTGACTTGCTGTAATCATGAACAAATCTCTTGTTGGTTTAAATTAATTTTTTAATAAACAGATGTAGCAAGGATTATAAGGAATTCTATGAAAGTGTAATGCTTAATGAGATTTATGTAAAGCAGGGTCAGGGTTTAAACAGTTGCTTCTGACAACTCTGCCCATGGTGTCTGCTATCCAACTCTGTTTAGAAAAATTATGGACAAATTAGTTGTAAGTAAACAATCCACCTTGAAGAGAATACAAAAGTTGATAGGAAGATACACTCAGACATGATCAAGAGTGTTTAGTTGTTGTTCAGTCCAATAATCAGAATGGGGGGAGGAAGAGAAGAAATATGATGCAAGTGACTATGACTGTGGAATGATTGTTGGTACCACACAGGGTGGTTTGAGTATCTCATGCGCAACAGTCTCAAGAGTTTACAAAGAACAATGTGCAAAACAAAAACCATGTAGAGAGCAACAGTTCTGTGGGTGAAAATGCCTTGTTAATGAGAGAGGCCAGAGAATGGCTGGACTGGTTCAAGTTGTACCTCAAAAAGCCATGCCACAGTGGTGTGCAGAACAGCATCTCTGAATGCACAACATATTGAACAATAGAGTGCATGGCTACAGTGGCAGAAGACAGGGGGTACCTAATAAAGTGGCCAGAGTGTATAAAGTTTTAAGCATACTTAATGGTATTCTAATATGTACTAAACTATTTCTTGTGAACAGGTTTTCTTTAACACCTGGCAAGTGAAAAGATAACCTAATATAAACTGGTTAACTGTAATGCAACTAAGCAATGATCTGCAGTTCGACAAGCTTTAATGAAGTGGATTTCAAAACAAATAATGAAATATCACAATTCATATGCCTTACTGTTTGCCAATTACTGTAGATAAAAGTTGGACTAAAACAATCAGAGATAATTACCATTTGTGAAGAGAGGCTCTGGAAGTTTTCGGAAGAAGGATTTCAGTAAACTACTTATAACATTCAGATCTCGCCATTTCTGTGTTTTGAAACATTGTAGAGGAGAACAATTTTATTACAATTTTAATGCACAGTAATAAAAATATTTCACAATACAAAATAAGTAAGTTTTTGAAACTTACATCATCCATAAAGTCAATATCAGTCACTCCTTTGTTGAGTTCTTCTTGCAAGCTTGATATAGCAGCATTATTTCCTGGCACCCTGTAGATTCCAGTGTACTCAAGTCCTTTCTCTTCAACCAAATTGCAGCAGACCTCAACTATAAATGGTACATACTACAAAACACAAGCTGGTAAGCTATTAAATATACTTTATTAAAACCTACATAACCAGCTATACAAATAGCAATTTATTTGAACAACCTGAAAGCTATTTCAGTACAATACAATAATTACATTGTAGTTCTCTTTCAAAATTCTCTACTGGGTGGGGGGGGGGGGGAACTGTTCAGTTTTCTTACTTTGTGTTCAGAATATGGTTTCACTGACAAGTGCATATTTACTCTTCAACACCAGATATTCCATATAGTTAGGAGGTAGCCTTTGAGAATTATAACAATGGGAGGTAGGAATTTCTATTTTCTAATCCATGCTCTCAGGATTAGAGTTATATTTTAAGATCCAGTTAATCACTGAAGCTGGTGGGCTCAAATGAGTGAACTTTGTCATCTCTGTTAGTGTTGTTCAATAGGTTGACAGATTCAGAAGAGTGAGTGGTTAGCATGAAGTTAGACTATCCTCTGTATTACATGTGAAAATAATGAACCAATTTAGTTTTGAAAATGTGAAACAAAAATAGAAAATTTTGGAAAAACCAATATGCCAGGAAACATCTGTGGAACGAGAAACAGTTTCCATTTCAGCTTGAAGACCCTTCTTCAGAAGTGGAAAGTAGAGAACGGTTCGAATGATAATAGGGATAAATTTAACAGAAAAATATCTGATAGATTGATGAGAGCGATTACAGGGAGAGAACACAGAAGAAATTTTAGAGCTATAGATAATGGCAGATGGGGAGAGAAAACAAGAAGACAAGACTGTTAAGTATTAAGCTCTAGGAGCAGATCAGGCCATACTAGTAGAGAGGGAGAAACTGAGTCAATAACACTGATAGATGAACTACAGCAGGACTGGCTGAGTGTTATGCTCCAAGAGACGACAGAAAGATATCAAATGAACTCAAGACTCAAGTCATACCCTCTTTTGCAAAAAAAATGACACTGTTATAGTGAAACACTGAACACATACTCTTCTGTGAATGGTCATTAATATTTCCAAAGCAGAAAAACAAGACCCAACTGCAGTAACATTACACGTCACTCAGTGCATTTCCTGTTGCTATGAGCCTTAACTTATTTTACAATCTGCTATAACTGTTGATTTAATTTTCACAATGTGATTTTTCTATAACTCAGTTTCTGAGAGTTAAATATAAAATATCAATTTTCAAATGCTTAAAATCTGAAATGTGAGCAAACTATCTGTTTTGTGGCCAGGAACCCCATCATTGTTTAAATAGTGGCAATTGTAGGATTATAATCAGAAAGAAGGTTAATGTAATTACAAATTGTTTTGTAATTGAGTAGATGAACTCTTTAATATCAAGTCCAGAGTGGGGAGGTTGAGTTAACAGAAACAGGTAAGAGTTTAAACCATAGGCTGTTATTTAATGGCATTCTGTTTAGAAATGAAATGTCAAGCCTTTGGAATTCCTCAATGCAAGTGCTCAGAACCAAAATATTTCTGAGTTGCATTATATGGACCACAGTTGTTTTGATGGAATAAAAGTAGCTTAACCATAATGATACTCATTCATGTATTAGGTTAGAACATCTTTAGATTATGAAGTAATTTATAATTCCTATTATATATATGGGAACAAAGCAAGGAAAATAAATTTAACGCATAATGTCACAGCAGAATGCCAATTATTAGAAGAGCTTAAGATAAACCATTTAAATAAGGGTATAAATTCAATTATTAAATTTCAATAACTGTCACATTGAATTGCATTTATGGAATTCTGCATACAAGTTAATGCAAGACCTTCTGGAGAAGACATTTAAAGACACTTTAAAACTTGATGAGAGATGAATGAGGAAAACTAACAGTGAGCCTGCTTTCAGAGTACTCAAAGACAAAATGTCCTCTCTTGAAGGGACACTTTTTATTTTTGTGCTTTAAATACTAACTGTACATTCACAGTATTCTCTACTAGATTGCACATACCTTATTGTGAAGAGCAGGTGGACAATCATCTAACCTGACACCAAATGTTACACCAGGACCTGGTTTCTTTTCAAAAGGTTTTCTCATTAAACTAGGAATACCTCTTCGCCATGTTCCTTTGTCTTTTGGTGGGCTTGTGTCATCTGAATAGTAAAATAACTTCTCTTTGATATCAGTGTATGGCAAAAATTATTTCAGTTAAGTATTGTATCATTAATTTCATTTTAGATTAAATATTTTGCAACTAATATTGATTTGAAGAAAAATCTATATTCACATCTTCATGTGTAATCTCACACAATATATACCAAAATAACTTTGGCTTAAATCCATATTCTAGCTTGTCCAATTCCCAGTATGAAACCCTGCTACTGCTTCAGCGGGTATTGTATTTCTACCCGCTTCTATGTCTTAAAGGTATCTAAAGTCCTTCAGTTATGATCTATTGCACAGGCTGGATTTAAAATGCTCCTTTCCAGACAGCTGTGCCTTCAGTTCCCTTGGAGAGGAGAGTCCCACACAACAGCTTCTCACTGTACGCGGGACTTAAGTATGCCAAAAAAAATTGTTAAAATTATTTAGTTAACTGGATAAACAAATAAATTTCTACTTAAATAATTAAACTTTAATATCATTTAAATGAAGTTAACAATTAAAAATAAATTGTGTGATTGAAAGAGAAAAAAATTCGAGATGATTAGTTAGTTATACAATAATACATACTTATAAGCTTTCTTTCCAGCTCTTGCTTTGGAGAATGTGGGCTCTTTGGATCAGTTTTGGATCCCAAGAAGGTCTGTCTAATACTGAGAGTCTGCCGTGGTGTTTTAGGAGATGGTTCTGATTTACTGCCAGAAGTACTGAAAAAAAATCCAGTAAAATATTTCAAAGGAATTATTTGCACATGGACTGAAAACTATTCATTTTCTTTAAATAGAGATTTACAATAACTCATATGTTTTATTATTGTCCATTCATTTACTTAGGCACTGACACAAATAATGTACAAGGCCTCATTCAGTCTTGCATATCCAGTGACGGAGAAGGTAATGTTTTTGAACTCCAATGTTCTGCCCAGTCTGGCGATAGCTTAATTTTGTGATAAATTAAATTGTAAATCAAAAGTGGGTTTAAGTTCAAAATCATAATTCATGAAAACTAGACCAGTAAAACAAACCTACTTACTTCATCATGGTACTGTATTCTCTAATCTTCCGACTAATTAAATCTCTACTTGTAACTCCCGTGTCCTACAAGTCAAACATATTATTTCTTCTTGTATGGTTATACACAAAATGCTATAAACAAATACACAATAGATCATAATATTAAGGAGATCTTCTTTATTACCCATTCTCTGTAATAAGAGGTGAAAATAATAAATGCCGATTATACAGTTTTTAATCCAATTTGCATCTCCTCAATAACTGAAGATGCTGTGTCAACATGCAGCAAGGCTGAGGCAAACACATAACAATTATTAGGTAGCACAATGAAATCAGGTACCTTGAACCACCACATTTCAGATGCTTGAAACCATTACTATCTGGATATTGCCTTTTAAGTCAGACTCATATTCTGAATTGGAAATATCTTGCTGTTATATTGTCACTAGGGTGTAAATCCTGGAACTTCCTATGGAGTGGTCACTGGAGTGGTTCAAAGTGTTAGTCCAGTGGTCACCAACCACCGGGCTGCGGACTGGTGGTTGGGGACCACTGTGTTAGTCTACTACCATCTCTAGCAATTATTAATGGGCTATAAATGCAGCTCTTTCCAGCAAGCACCCAGTTTCGAGAAATTAAGCAATAAAATTTCTCGTGGAAATAAAGCCTTGCGAAAACTGCATTTGAAAGGAAAAAATGTGATCGCAAGTGTTTTTAACATTCATAAAATACTATGGATTGTGAACTGACAGATACAATGTTTAAGTTTTACACATGCTATCTTACACATTTTGTTTCGTTTTTAGTCTTTTTTTCTTAATCTTTTTGCGTCTGACTTAATCCTGAATTTCCTACTTATTCACACTCCTTGCTGTAGTCAGAGGATCATACCTGCTTCAAAAGGGTGACGATCATACCAGTGCCCCAGAAGAGCAAGGTGAGCTTCCTCAATGTCTATTGTCTAGTAGCAGTCACATCTACTGTGATGAAATGCTTTGAGAGATTGGTCATGGCTAGAATCAACTCCTCCCTAAGCGAGGATTTGTTTATCACCACGGTAGGTCTACAGGGGATGCAATCTCTCTGGCTCTCCATTAGGTCTTGGATCACCTGGACAATAGTAATCAGACTGCTGTTTGTTGATTACAACTCAGCATTCAACACAATCATATCCTCAGTTCTAATCAACAAATTCCACACAACTGGATCCTAGATTTCCTCACGGGAGACCACAGAATGTGTGGATCAGAAATAACATCTCCTCCTCGCTGACGATCAACACTACTACACCTTAAAGATGTGTGCTTAGCCCATGGCGTACTCTCTGTAGTCCCACGATGAGTGGCTAGGCATAGCTCAAACACCATCTATAATTTTGCTGACAACACCAGTATTGTTGGCAAAATTTAAGATGGTGTGAGGAGGCATGCAGAAGTGAGATAGATTTGCTGGTTGGATAACGTTGCAGCAGCAACCTTGCACTGAATGTCAGTATGACCAAGGAATTAATTGTTGATATTGGGAAAGGGAAGTCGAGGGAACACGTACTAGTCCTCTCTGAGGGATCAGAAATGGAAAGGGTGAGCAGCCTCAAGTTCCTGGGTGTCAACGTCTCTGAGGATCTATCTGATGCAATTGCAAAGAAGACATGACAGCAGCTATGTTTCATCAGCAGTTTGAGGAGAATTGGTATGTCACCAAAAACACTTGCAAATTTCTATAGATGTATCATGGAGAGCATACTAGCTGGCTGCATCACTGTCTGGTATGGAGGGGCTACTGCACAATATCAGACAAGGCTGAAGGAAGTTGTAAACTCAGCCAGCTCCATCACAGGCACTAGCCACCCTGCCACCCCAGCATCCAGGACACTTTCAAAAGCAATGCCTCAAGACAGCATCCATCACTGAGAGTCCCCATCACCTCTTCTCTGCAACCGTCAAGTAGGTTGAACTATATAAAAAATAATTTATAGCTTTTATTATTATGTATTACAAAATGCTGCTGCCACCAAACAACAGATTTCACAACATATATGCTGGTCATATTAAACCTGATTCAGATTCTGATGCCCATGCATCTACACGTTTGTCATAGCCTTAAAGAACTTGAGTAAATTCTTCAAACTGGTTTGGTTGCAGAGTAATCTTTCTCTAATGGTGGAGATTGCTTTAAGGTGCTTAAATATTATATTTATTGTTATTGGGACATTTTCATTTGAAAATAAAAACACAAAATGCTGTCTGGCCTGCTGAGTTCTGCCAGCATTTTGTGTTTTTATTTCCCGCATCTGCAGATTCACTCGTGTTTCATTTGAAAATAACTCCCCAAGAATCTTTGCCATTTTTTGAATTCTTATTTATTTCCCAGTCTTGCCCTCTAATGGACTGATGCTTACATTAGTTGCTCACTCTATCAGTTAAAGCTCGTTATGTATATTATTTACTAGTCTGCACTCATACACTATTTTTTTATATTCTTTTTAAATGATTCTGATGTTTTCTAAAAATTCAGCAATCCTTTGGCCTAATCATTAATCTTTAAACACTGTACACTAAGTGTCCTGCTTATTACTACTCGACTTAGCACTGACTCTTTCTTAGTACCCCATTCACAAACCTAAACATTGACTTCTTCAACCATTGGAGCACTGCAGCTATCATGTGTGGTTTGTATAAAATGCATTACAATTACTTGCCTAGGCTAATTAAAACATATCTTCCAAACTTATGGCTTCTACAACCAAGCAGTCCAATGGCAGCAAGTGCATGAAAAGATCATGCAAACCAAAAATAATGCAAACCAAACACCTACATATACTGAAAATCTGAAATAAAAACAAAAAATATTGGCTTTCGTGTTTTCTCACTTTACTAGTTCCGATGCAGTTTCTCAACCAGAAACATTAATTCTGTTTCTCCTTCGCTTTTAAAACACACAACATCATGTTATGGTGTACACAAAACAAGAACAGACCCTTAGGTCCATAATATCTACGCCAACAGGATGCCAAATTAAACAAATCCCTTCTACATGCATATGATTTATTTCCCCACGTGTTCCTATGCCTATCTAAAAGCTTCTTTAACAGCACTACTAATTACCTATTAAAAAGCCTTGCCCTGTACATCATTTTTAAAGTTTTTCTCTCTCACCTTGAAGCTATGCCCTCTAGTATTTGTGATTTCTACCCTGAGAAAAACATTCTGACCATCTACTGTATCTGTGCCTCTCATAACTTTATATACCCGTATCAGGTCTCCCCACAGTCTCCAACACTCCAGAGAAAATAATCTTTTTTTTAAATATACGGTATTACAGATATTTTTCCAGCTATCCTCACATTCAAAAAAATTATGAACTCAATGAAAAAACTTGTTGGACAATTAAAATTAGTTTAAAGGTAGTGACTTAATTCTTAATATTGCATTCTAATATTTTGAGACTGCTTTAGCTACATAATAAAAACTACTAAGTTCTAAGAGACTGATGTAACAGCATACTTCTGAGTTAAGAGAGCCAGATGTGAAAGGAGTAAAAATAGTCTTGATAATCTGTTTCCCTTTTTCTGTAGACAGATACAAAATACACTTACTTCGTCATCCAAATTGCTGTTTTCTTGTATAATCTTAATCCATGCCAACATATCCTCCCGATCCTCAGCCTGGAAGAGGTATTCACACTCAGAAGTGGTTAGTCGAAACACATGCTTACGCTTGGTTTCACTATATGAGATATCAATTAAGCAGGCTTTGATACTGATTGGTTGTTCTTCTTCAGTTTGACAAGTTGCATGAGTTGCCTTTTCCTTTTTATCTTTGTACAAAAATAGAGAATGGCCACGAAGAACCACATACATTTGCTTCCATGGACGAATGCTGCCACCAACACGCTGTAACGTTAAAAACAATCGATTGAAAATGATTACATTGAACCATTTTAATAATTTATTTCTCAAGAAAATTATACAGAATTATAAAAGGTAACTGTTATACAGAAGATATTCTTCCTGTTGTTCAGGATATTTAATTATAGGCTATGGAGATTAATAGATTTATGAATATTCAGGAAATCAATGGATATGGTAAGAGTGAAGGAAATGACATCAAGGAACATAATCAGTCACGGGCTTAACAAATGGTGGAAAAGATTTTAACGGCCACATACCTACACCCATTCACATTTCTTACATTTTTAAATCCAAACTCAACTGTGATGGCAAAATTTGAACCACTGCCTGCAGATCTTAAATGGTAATTCTGAGATTTCGATTAAGGACAATAAATATTGTGAAAGAACTGCAGGACACTGATTACAAGCTGTGGAATTTTGTTCATTGATTGTAACTGGACCCTAGATGAAAGAACCAGAACACGCTGGAAATGTATTATTACTCATTAAAAATATATTGCTGAGACCCTCAGACTTGGGCCTCAAATACATATATGATAACTGATCTGACTGCAACCTGAATTTTGCATTCCAATCTACCTAATTCATCATAGATGACATCTAGTCTACATACTCCCACATGAGAAAGCAACCTCTTCACAACCAATATCCTTATTATCATGTACTGCATTGACCTGCTGCTGCTAAGTTAACAAATATCACAACACATGCCTGTGATAATAAACCCGATTCTGATTCTAAAATCTACCAAGTTGCCTCTCTTCTAAATTTCAGTAAAGTTTTAAAATATTATTTTAAATTTCAAAACTGTTCATTTTATAAGTTTCCATATTATGCATACTTCATTAGCCAGATCCTCGACAACCCAGATAACCTAACTGCAGCTTTCACAGCCTCCTTATGTCTCCTTCGCAACTACCATCTTTAGTTATCTGACTGCAACCTGAAATTTGCATTCCAGTCTACTTACTTCATCATAGATGACGCCTAGTCTATATACTCCCATATAAGAAAGCAGTCTCTTCACAACCAATATCCTTATTTATTTGTCAACTCCAATTTCAGCAACCATAAAGTACCATGTAGAAGTATTCAGCCCCCAAACCTTTGTTCACATAAACGAGTTCTACAACCAGGGATTTTATTTGTGAATTATGTTCCTTTCTTCACAGCCCCCAAAACAGGGAAAATTAGCATGAAAAACTAAAACTTCAGGAATTGAAATGCCAGTAGCTCAAAAGTATTCATCCCCCTTTTCTTTATCCACGGGGGATTGGTTCTGGGACCCCCCTGTGTATACTAAAAAACGCAGATGCTCAAGTCCCTTATTTAACCTGGCTCGATCAAGTGGTCTTTAGGACCCATTGGAACCTGGGACCTTATTTAACCTGCATCAGTGCGGTGGACTTTAGGACCTGGAGCAGCTCTGCATCCACAGTGTTCCTGTTCACAAAAATAATCACGATCATGATTGAAAATAAAGTGGAAGTAATGAAGCGATTGGAAAGAGGTGAAACGCCATCGGTCATTGGAAAAACGTTAAGACTACAGTCAGTCAATGATTGGAACAATTTTAATGGAACATTTGAAAGGCCCTGCCCTGATGAAAGCTACAATTGTTACTAAGCAAGGCATATGTATTATTGAAATACATATGTTTTTTAAGTGTTTTATATGTATATAAAGGAAAAATAATATATTAAGACAAACGTTTTACTAACTGAGGCTAAATAATACCAGATGTACCTGTTCCGACTTCAAATCCGACTTAAAGACGGACTCAGGAACAAAACTCATTCATAACCCGGGGACTGCCTGTACTTTTAAATCATCCCTAGATTACTTATAATACCTAAAACAATGTAAATGCTATGTAAATAGTTGTTATACTGTATTGTTTAGGGAAAAATGCCAGGAAAAAATCATCTGTACATGCTCAAACAATGAGTGCTGGAGAGGGAACTTCCAGATTTTCCTGATCCGCAGTTGTTTGAATCCGCACATGCGGAACCCGCGGATAAGGAGGGCTGACTGTACTTAGTTGAACCAACACTCAGATATCTTTGAATTCAGTCAGTAGTCTTTTCGGATAAGTCTCTATCAGCTTTGCACAACTTGATGGAGCAAAATTGCTCAAGCTGTCTCAGGTTAGTTGGTGAACGGTGGTAGACAGCAATTTTGAGGTCTTGCCAGAGATGTTCGTCTGGGTTAAGGTCACAACTCTGACTGGGCCACTTAAGGACATCAACTTTCTGCATTTGCAGATACTCCATGGGTGCTCTGGCAGTGGGGATGGTGGTACCTGGCTGATATGCTTAGTGTTGAGGCCAGAAAGTTCTACTTTAGTCTCATTGGACCACAAGACCTTTTTCCACATCTTTTTAGCATGTAAGTGATGCTCTGCAATGTTTTTACAGCCAAGAAGATGCTTCTTTTTTTAAAACCAGGGCTTCTTCCTTGCCAATCTACCATAAGTACCCATTTGTGCAAGGCCTTAGATACTGTGGAGCCATGAACTTCACCTTCAGTGGCAGCCACTGACTTCTGGAGCTCGCTGAGCGTGATTGTTGGCATCCCTGCAGCCTCTCTTACAAGCACCATTCTTCTCCAGTGACTAAGATTAAAGGGGTGGACTGACCTAGGCAATGTAGCTGTGGTTTCATAATTTTTCGACGATGGACGACAGTGAGCTCTAAGGTATGTTCACTGCCTTTGAGATGGTCTTGTGCTTCTTTATTATCATTTCCATGACTTGTCTTGAATGCTTTTTTGTCTTGATCTGTTGAAAATCTACCTTACTGCTGGACCTTAGTGAGGAGGGGGTATTTATTCTTATGAATTCATTGAAAACAGGTAATCTTCCAATTTTCTACATCAATAAATTGGGTGAGTTGGTATGATAAACAGTATATGGCATCTGAGTAAAGTTACCTTAGTAATTACAAAAGGGATGACTAGTTTTTCAGCTCCAAAATTTTGGCTTTTAATTTTTAGTAATTATTGACCGGTTTTGGAATTATTCTTTTGATATGACATGATGCACAACCTTTGGCAGATTAGCTCAAAAAATTCTACTTCATTATATTTTAAATTTAGAAAATGTGAAGATAGTTGTGGTGGCTGAATACATTTTCAAGGTGCTGTATACCTTTTGTTATATTTTCAGAAAAATGAATGAACTGAATAATTGGGTTTCTAAACTCAGCATGTTCATACATAACACCTTTAGTATTCCACTGGTGGGAGCAGTGGTAATACTAGACAGGGAAAATATCACACTAGTGCTCAGACAGGACAGACTGAAGAGCTCATTTAGTGAGGCTTAAAGGGTAGAACTGAAGAAAGGTACGAGCTCATTAACACGATTGTATTATAGACCACCCAACAGTCCATGGGTTTTGGAGGAGCAGGGCTGGGTGTGACAGAGTTCGTCAAAAGTATTCCTAAAAGTTTCCTTAAGCAGTACATAGAAGTCCGAACATAAGGAAGTACAATGTTAGATCTCCTATTAGGGAATGAGACAGGCTAAGTGAAAGAAATGATAGAAGTATGTGTAGGGGAGTACTTTACATCTAATGATCATAATATCATTAGCTTCAAGGTAGTTGTGGAAAAGGATAGGTCTGGTCCTTGGGGTGAGATTCTGAATTGGAGGAAGGCCACTTTTGATGGTATCAGAAAGGATATGGCAAGTGGGTTGTTTACTGGAAAAGGTGTACTCGGTAAGTGCGAGGCCTTCAAAAGTGAAAGTTTTAGAGTATAGAGTTTGTAAGTTCCTGTCAAAATAAAAGGCATCACACACAGATTTAGGGAATCTAGTTTTTCGAGAGATATTGAGGCCCTGGTTGAAAAAGGAGGTGCCTATCAGGTATAGACAGTCAGCAACAAATTAGGTACTTGAGGAGCATAAGAAATGTAAGAGAAAGCTTAAGGATTAGGAGGGCTAAAAGATGATGAGAATGCTCTAGCAGACAAGGTGAAGGGGAATCCCAAGTGCTATTACAGATATATTAAGAACAAAAAGATAGCAAAGAAAAATTGGTCCCCTGGAAGATCAGGGGGGAAATCTATGCATGGAGCAAAAAAAGAGGGAGATTTAAATATGAAAGCACGAGGAAATCTGTAGATGCTGGAAATTCAAGCAACAAACACAAAATACTGGTGGAACGCAGCAGGCCAGGCAGCATCTATAGGAAGAAGTACAATCAACATTTCGGACCGAGACCCTTCGTCAGGACTAACTGAAAGAAAAGATAGTAAGAAATTTGAAAGTAGGAGGGGGAGGGGGAAATCTGAAATGATAGGAGGGGGAGGGGTGAAGCTAAGAGCTGGAAAGGTGATTGGCAAAAGGGATACACAGCTGGAGAAGGGAAAGGATCATGGGATGGGAGGCCTCGGGAGAAAGAAAGGGGGAGGAGAGCACTAGAGGGAGAAGGAGCACAGGCAAAGAGTGATTGTAAGAGGGGCAGAGAGAGAAAAAAAAACAGAGGGAGCGGTCAGGAAATGAACACATAGTCTATGGATGTGAAGCAATCAGCAGAAAGGTCATGGATCATATACAGATTACAGAGGAGGAGGAGATGTTTGTTGCCTTGAGGCAAATTGGGATGGATAAATCCCTAAGGCCTGACAAGTTGTTGTTCCCTTGAACCCTGTGGGAGGCTAGTGCAGTAATTGCAAGGGCTCTAGCAGAGATATTTTAAACATTCTTAGCTACGGGTGAGGTGCAGGAGAAAGGGAGGGTAACTAATGTTGTTCCGGTGTTTAAGAAAGACTCTAAGAGTAAGCCAGGAAATTATAGCCCAGTGAGTCTGACATCAGGAGTGGGAAAGTTATGGAAGGTATTCTAAGAGACTGGATATATAAGTATTTGGATGGGCAGGGACTGATTAGGGACAGACATGGCTTTGAGTCAAGCCAATCTTATACAGCTTTTCAAGGAATTTATCAAAAAAGTTGAAAGCGGCAAGACAAATGATGTCTACGTAAACTTTAGCAAGGACTTTGACAAGATCATACAGTGCCAATAAAAAGTATTCACCCCCCCCCCACCTTGGAAGTTTTCTTTTTATATTGTTTTACAACATTGAATCACAATGGATTTAATTTGAATAATGGAAAAAACACTCTTTTGTGTCAAAGTGAAAACAGATCTCTACAAAGTGAACTAAGTTAACTACAAATACAAAACACAAAATAATTGATCACTTAATTACTCACCCCCCCCACTCCTTAATATGACATTACCAGTGGTTTTAGAAGTCACATAATTAGTTAAATAGAGATCACCTGTGTGTTGTCATGGTGTTTTAATTGATTGTAGTAAAACTACACCTGTTTCTGGAAGGTCCAACTGCTGGTGAGTCAGTATCCTGGCAAAAACTACACCATGAAGACAAAAAAAAAAATCACTCCAAGCAACTCCACAAAAAGGTTATTGAAAAACACAAGTCGGGAGATAGATACCAGAAAACTTGGAAGTCACTTAATATCCCTTGGAGTACAGTTAAGTCAATCATCAAGAAATGGAAAGAATATGGCACAGCTGTAAATCTGCCTAGAGAAAGCCATCCTCAAAAACTGAATGGCCATGCAAGAAGGGGACTAGTGAGGGAGGCCACCAAGAGACCTATGACAACTCTGGAAAGCTTGCAAGCTTCAGTGGTTGAGATGGGAGTGGCAAAGAGAAAGCCACTGTTGAAAAAAAATCTCACGTGAAATCTCAGCTAGTTTGCCAGAAGGCATGTGGGAAACTTTGAAGTCAGCTGGAAGAATGTCCTATTGTCTGAAGAAACCAAAATTGAGCTTTTTGATCATCACACTAAATACCATGTTTGGTATAAGCTGAACACTGCCCATCTAAAACACATCATCCTGACCGTGAAGCATGGTGGTGGCTGCATTATGCCGTGAGGATGCTTCACTGCAGCAGGCCCTGGAAGGCCTGTCAAGGATAAAATAAACGCTGCAAAGTACAGGGAAATCCTGGAGGAAAAACTAATGCAGTCTGCAAGAGAACTGTGACTTGGGAGATCTGTTTTCCAGCATGACAATGACCCCAAGCATAAAACCGAAGTAACATAGGAATGGCTTAAAAACAAGAATGTTAACATCTTGGAGTGGACGGCTCAGAGTCCAGACCTCAATTCCATTGAGAATTTGTGGCTGGACTTGAAAAGGGCTGTTCACTCATGATCCCCTTGCAATCTGACAGAGCTTAGATTGGGAAGACATTGCAGTGTCCAGATGTGTATCTACTAAATACTGACTTGAAGGGGGTGAATACTTATGGAATCAATTATTTTGCATTTTATATTTGTAATTAATTTAGATCACTTTGTAGAGATCTGTTTTCACTTTGACAAGAAAGAGTCTTTTTCTGTTGAGCAGTGTCAAAAAGCCAAATTAAATCCACTTTGATTCAATATTGTAAAACAATAAAACATGAAAAGTTCCAAGAGGGGTGAATACTTTTCATGGGCACTGTATATGGGAATTTAATCAAAAAGGTCCAGTCACTTGGCATTCAAAATGAGTTAGTAAATTGGATGAGACATTGGCTTTGCAGGAGAATCCATAGAGTGGTAGTAGATGTTTGCCTCTCTGACTGGAGGCCTGTGATCGTGGTGTGCCATAGTGATCAGTGCTGGTTCATTGTTGTTTCTCATCTTTATCAACAATTTGGATGATAATGTGGTAAATTAGATTAGCAAATTTGCGGATAACTTTAAGATTGGAGGTATTATGGATAACGAGGGAAACTATCAAATCTTGCAGTGAGATCTGGAACAGCTGGGAAAATGGACTGAAAAATGGCAGATGGAATTTAATGCAGAAAAGTGTGAGGTATTGCACTTCGGGAGGACCAACCAGGACAGGTGTTATACAGTGAGGCACTGGGCACTGACAAGAGCAGTAGAACAGAGGGATCTGTGAATACAGATCCATAATTTTTAAAAGTGTTGTCTCAAGTAGACAGGGTTGTGAAGAAAGCTTTTGGCACGTTGGCCGTCATAAATCAATGTATGGAATAAAGGAGTTGAGATGTTATGTTGAAATGGTATAAACCATTAGTATAATCTAATTTGAAGTACTGTGTGCAGGTTTGGTCACCTACCTACAGGAAAAATGTACCCAAGATTGAAAGAGTGCAGATAAAATTTACAAGATTGTTGCCGGGTCTTGAGTAGGTTAGGACTTCATTCCCTAGAATGTGGAAGCGTGAGGTGAGATTTGATAGGATGTACAGAAAAATATGAGCAGTATAGCTGGGGTAAATGCAAGCAAGCTTTTTCCTCTGAGATTCGGGGAGACTACAAATAGCAGGTCATGGGTTAAGGATGAAAGGTGAAATATTTAAGGGGAATATAAGTATGAACTTCTTCACTCAGAGGATGGAAGAACATGTCAGCACAAGTGGTAGATATAGATTTGATTTTAACATGCAAAAAAAATTTGGGCATGTACATGGATGGGAAGGTTATAGAGTGCTATGGTCTGGGTGCAGGTCAATGGGACTAGGCAGGTTAATGGTTTGGCAAAGACTAGATGCCTTATGCCTGACATAACAGACTGGATGGGCGAAAGGGTTTGTTTCTGTGCTGTAGTGTTGTCTAACACATTGACAGCATTTCATGAAAGAATAACCAAGCTAAATTTTGAATCTAAGTCACATAAGCAGATATTATGGCAGAGCAGCACAGATTGGAGTGCAGATATGGAGTGCACATGGAAAAGAATTCCAGAAACTAGGGTCTTGTCAGCTGATGGCAAAGTGATTAAATCTGTCAAGCAAATGGAATTGGTGAAATATGTAGATTTGACATATCTTGCATCTAAAGGAAAATAAGATGCAAGTGAGGGTTTAATATAACCACAAGGCTGCAATCAGTCTGGTTTAAATCCAGTTAATTGCCATGGAAGAGGGCTAAAATTACTGTCCAATGAACAAACACACTGGCTTTTGTCTTCTCAATGTTAGGAAGCATTGAAAATTAGAACTGAATTCAGTGTTGGATATAACATCCATTAAGCAGTTCGCATTCAACTCTCTAGAGACAGGAAAGCAGAAACTAAGAATCAAGATTGAGAGATCAACTCACAACGGAAGCATCTGAACAGGTGTTAGTTATCAGCTCCAAATTCCTAACAGCCAAATAAGGAGAAACAAGAGAGAACACAGAAACAATAAAATTCTGCTTTTCCCCCCATCCCTTTCAGCCCTGATTAGGGTCTTGGTTCGGAACATCAACTGTTTATTCCTCGTGCCTAACCTGCGGAATTCTTCCAGCAAATTGTGTATGTTGCTACAGAAATATCTTTATGAATGAAAACTTATCCACTTGACTTTTAACACAACCACAATTTCAGAAGACTGGAAGAATAATCCAAAGAGAGAATGATAACTAACACGATTGTATGACAGCTGATTGGCGAGGTCATTGGGATTTTGTTGTTTACTTGGAAATACTTTGAAATGAAGGAGAATGGTAGGTTAGCTTTTATCACATGGGGATTTGAGTACAGATATAAACATTGCAATTGTTCAGGTCTTCAGGGACACTACAATTTGGAGTGCTGTGTGCAATTTTAGTCTCTTATTTAAAAAGTATGTGTCATAAAGGAAGACTTTTTTTACAGTACTGTTGTTGTAACTCAATGTATTCTCCTCACACTGCCATCAACTGCTTCCAGATTCTATTGCTCATCTGCACATTAGAGGGAATTTACAGAGACTAATTAAATTTCAAACCTGCAAATCTTTGAGATGTAATGGAAAAGAAGCTTTGAGAAAATCCATCTGGTCACAGGAACAATGGGTAAACTACATACAAAATCAAGAGTGGATCAGGGTCACTGGAGCTGTAGCACTGTGCCTCCCTTTAGATCTATGTTCTCAAAATGCTGGAGGGACTCAGCAGGTCAGGCAGCATCTATGGGGAATAAAGTAAACAGTCAATGTTTCAGACTGAGACCCTTCACCAGTCCAGCCTGAAATATTGACTGTTTGTTTTTTTCCATAGATGGTGCCAGGCATGCTGAGTTGCTCCAGCATTTTGTGCGCGTTGCTTGAACTTCCAGCAACTGCAGATTTTCTTATCTTAGATCTATATTCTGTAGGGTTTAGAGGAGATCTCACTGAAACTTGCAACATTCTTATAGGGCTAAGCAGGATGGATGTAGGGAGGACATTTTATTCGGTTGTGTGTAGAACCAAGATTCACATTCTTGAGGAGTAAGCCATTTAGGACTAAGATGCTCTCTTCTTGCTTGTGCCATCAGGAAGAAGGTACAGGAGCCTCAGGAAGCACACCATCAGGTTTATGAACAGTTACCTCTCAACTTTATGCCCCAAACAAAAGGGGATAACTTCACACAATTTCTCTTGCCCATCACTGAAATATTCCCACAACCTATGAACTCACATTCAAGGAATCTTCATCTCATGTTCTCCACATTTATTGCTTGCTTGCTTACTTCTTTCTTTCTTTTTGTATATGCATAGTTTGTTGTCTTTTGCACACAGGTTGGACACCCAAGTTGATGCAGTCTTTCATTGTTTCTGATATGTTTATTTTTCTATTATGGAGTTGTTGAGTATGCCCACAAGAAAATGAATCTCAAGGTTGGTGTACAGTGATTTATTTGCACTTTGATAATAGATTTACTTTGAACTTTGAGACAAACAGAAATTCCTTCATCAAAAGGGTTACAGATCTAGAATTCTCTACCATGGAAGGCTATGTAGGCTCTATCACTGATTGCACTTAAAGCTTAGTTCAGTAAGATTATTGGATACTAGAGGAATCAAGGGATATGGCAGGCAGCATAATGTGAGGTATGAAATGATTGAATTAAATGATGCAGACTTGTGGAGCTGTACGGTCTTCTATTGTTCCTATTTAAGAAACAGACCATTTATACAAAGATGTAAGTAAGTATTTAAGTTATATACCTATGCATAAACTCAATATGTAGGTTAGCAGTTTTCTTTTTCCCTGCAATGAATATTTCTTGGGTTGGGATGGGAATGCAGAGCAGCTTTGGGGCGATAAAAAACATATGTTCTGGCTTGTGAAACACAAGTGGATTCACTATAATTGTTTGAAAAGACCAGGGTGATCAGCTGAGTAGCAAAATTACACCATTATATGGAGCAAAGTGTTGTATATTATCAAATCTACACAGTGGAGTTGGCTACAGTTTTGTTTTACAATTTGATTTGCCTTCAGAGGGATTTGAGAATGAATTCCTCAAATGGAGTTTCCTTTGAAAGATTCTTCCTCCTCCCCCAACTCTTAAATTTACAAGAATGCTGGCTAACAGAGGTGCACTATGCATTGGAATCATGTCTGAAGCAGACTCCAAAGGATTGACTGGTCTTTTTACATATTTGTAAATAGCCATTTGATTTTCATCCAAAATTTTGTTTATGGGAATTACAGAGTATTATTTTATTAACAAATTGTTCATGTCAAAAAAGTTAAATCTTGAACAGTGAGACTTCAAAAAATTTATGCAAAATATAAAAGTCAATGTGATAATCTTGGTAAATACAATTCTTGGCACAGACTCTGAAAAAGCTAACAGAGGTTATGCTGAGCAAGTTGCTTAATGGGGAAAAAAAATCAAGATGTTTGACCAGGATTTAGTCAACTACAGGGAATTAAACCTTGGAATAAGCCCATCAGATTTATGGCAAATAGACCTTTAATAATTAAAATTAAAGTTGTTTCTGAAAAATTAAAATGTTGATGCCTCCAAATAAACTTTGGACCAAACTTCTATTGAAGCCACATAATAGGAATTGCAATAAAAGTAACAATTAATAATAATGTTAGAAATAGGAAGAGAAATTCATAATACATTAACCCAAGAAAATTTCTTTAGCATATTATTTCATGTGGCCCTCTGTATCCACAGATCCAATCAATCGCAGATCGGGATCGAGAAAAACCCTGGAAGTTCTCTCTCCAGCACTAGTTGCTTGAGCATTGTTCAGCTTGCGTCTCCTTCAGTCACTACTTGGGTTGTGTGCACCCTTTGTTTCTGTGAAAAAATGGCTCCTAAAAAGCAATTAAGTGGTCAAAGCAATTCTTCAAAGGCTAAGAGGGAGTGTAAAGTACAGGTGGCCCCCGTTTTTCAAATAATTGCTTTACGACAGCTCGCTGTTACGAAAGACCTACATTAGTACCTGTTTTTGCTAACCAAAGAGGATTTTCACTTTTACGAAAAAAAGACGACCGCTTAATAAGTGTGTTTATCCCAAGAAGGACGACCATGACCATGAAGCCTTGTGCGGGCAGTTGTGTGCGTATGCGTGTGTACATGTGTAGGCATGTACGTACGCACGCGTGAACGTGCCAATTTTTCTTCTCCAAATTGATTTTGGCTCGCTGTCTTCCCAATTTTGACAAGTGAAACTACACCATACATACAATATTTCTACTTTATATAGGCTGTATATTTATCATATCATTCCTGCTTTTACTATATGTTCATGTTATTTTAGGTTTTGTGTTATTTGGTTTGATTTGGTAGGCTATTTTTTGGGTCTGGGAACTCTCAAAAACTTTCCAATATAAATTAATGATAATTGCTTCTTCGCTTTACGCCATTTCGGCTTACAAACGGTGTCATAGGAATGCTCTACCTTCGGATAGTGGGGGAAACCTGTAACCTAGAGATGATTAAACGTATCACTCGTTGTTTGAGCATTGTTTGCCTCTTGTCTTGTTCGTTCGCTATTTGTGTGGTGAGTGAGAGGAAGGAGTTTATGACTATTAAGGGACGGCTGGCTAGCTATGTAAAGTGCTACAGCCTCAAGAACTTAAAGATCATGGGAGAATCGGCATAGTGTTCCCAGAAGAGCTACGATGGTTGCATCTGTACTGACCACGTACAAACTATTTTTTCTTGTCATTATTCCCTAAACAATACAGTATAACAACAGTATACACAGTATTTACATTGTATTAGGTATAAGTAATCTAGAGGTGATTTAAAGTATACGGGAGGATGTGCAAATACTACGCCATTTTATATATGGAACTTGAGCATTCGTGGAATTTGGTATTCGCAAGGGGGCCCGGAACCAAACCCCTACGGATACAGAGGGCCAACTATATAGCAAATAAAGCAAAAGAGTGGCTTTTGATTATTTACAGCTTAAATAGAGGATTCCTTTCAACATATAAACAGTTCAGTAGAGTTTGAAAATGCTGGGAATCTATTCTAAATAACTTTTCTCAGTAGTTACTCCAAATATTTAAAAATGAATAGAATTCAGAAATACATTCATTTGGATACTTTTAAAAAGTGAACACAGCCAAGTTTAATGAATAAACTTCACATATTTTTTAAACAATCCCTCACCCACTCAGCGATCCAAAGGTGGGGGCTGTCACATGAAGAGAGATAAGCAGACTGGACCTGTGCACTCTAGGGTATAGGAAAGTGAGAGCTGATATCATTGAATCATATTTTAGAAAATTAACAGTTATTCAGAAAGTCTCCCTGACAAGTGTGTCCTGAACCATGTGTCCAGTGTGTGGTGTAGCAGGAAGAATGACGGCCTCACAATTTCAACAACCCGAGTTTAATCCTTACTGCTAGTGCAGTCTGTGTGAACCTTGCATTTCCTCCAGTTTCCTCCTTCATCTCAAAAACGTCCTGGTAGTCAGTAAATAAGTTTCACTTAGAATGCAGATGAATAGCAGAAACTTGGAGAGTTGAAGGGAATGCAAGGAGACCAAAATGAGTTATGGTAGGATTTTCGCAAAAATCACCTTCAGACATTGCAGCAGAATTAGGCCGCACAGCCCATGGAGCTTGCTACACAATGGGTGATTTACTTTCCCCTCAACACCATTTTCCAGTATTATCCTCCACAACCTTTGACAACTTTATTCATCAAGAAACAATCAACCTCTGCTTTAAATGTACCTAATGATTTGGACTTCAAAATCATCTGGGTCGGTATTAATTCCACACATTCGACACACTCTGGCTAAATAAAATCCTCCTAATCTCTGTTCTAAAGGAACGTCCTTTGATTCTGAGGCTGTGCTCCCCGAGCCTATACTCTATTACCAGAAACATCCTCTCCACATATACTCCATCCAGGCCTTTCAATATTCGGCAGATAGCCCATCATCCTAAATTCTGGTGAGTAGACACACAGAGCCATCAAATGTTACTCATACATCATTAACCCTTTCATCCCTGTGATCATTCTAATAAACTTCCTCTGGACACACTCCAATGCCAGCACACCCTTAATTAGGTGTGGGGCCTAAAACTGCTCACAATATTCCAAATGTGGTCAGAGCAATGCTTTACAAAGTCTCAGTATTACATACTTACTTTTATATTCCAGTCCTCTTGAAATGAATGCTAAATTTTGTATTTGCTTTCCTTACTAACTGAATCTGCAAGTCCATCTTTGGGAATCTTGTACCTGGACCCCCAAGATCCTTTGCACCTTCAATTTCTGATTTTCTCCCCATTACGAATATAGTCTTTGCCTTTATTTGTTCTACCAATGTGCATGATCACATACTTCCCTATGCTGTATTCCAGCTGCTCATTCTCCCAACTTGTCCAAGTCCTTCGGCAGACTCCCTGCTATAAACATATCAGTACTCAGTTTTGGGCATGAAAGGAAATATTGATGATTCCTCAGGTTATCCATAAACTGGACATTTTCTGTTTTATTTTATACCAAATTTTAAACACACTTCCATAAATTAAACTTGACATATCCATTAAAATACATTACCTTTCCTTTTTCTGTAAGAATCTGACGAAATTGCAGCCATCCTTCCTTGGAAGCATCACTAAAGCTATCTGATGAAGAGTCTCTTCTTGGGCTCATATCATCTGAAAATTTCAGGCTGTCTGAAGTCTAAAGAAATGGGTAGAAATAGAGTACAAATAACCCACAATAATAATAAACAAAAAGAGTTCAACTGACTTTTTACCAATAATTATTACTCCAGTTCTGCTGCAACTTTATGTCGTAACACAATAATGCTACACTATGACAACAAGTTCATTTTTAAATTCAAATTAGACATGTTCTCAGAACATGAACCTTCAGGTTCAGAAAATCCACAATGAAGCACCACCTACTCGAAAATATGAAAGTAATATACAGAGACCAGTAATAATTTGACTAAATTAATATTGTGCAGACTGCTTAGGGTTGGCATTGTGCTACCTGCATACAATGAGTCACTGTTTTTAGACTGCATAAGCTCTAATGTGATACAGAACTTTGTTTTCACTTTCTGAGGGGCCTTAGTTCCTGTACACACCAGAGATACCATGCTAATTTATTTACACACATGCTTATAAAAATTCTTTTCAGGGGACAAAACTGAAAACCCAGCTTTCTTTACAATTGACTTTATATGACTAAAGTGGATAAGCTACTCTTCTAACTTGTAGATAATCCAGTCAGGGAAGTGGCCATACTGGATCTTATTATGGAGTAAGCCTGGACAAGTTATCAAAGTTGCAGCTGGACAGCATTTTAGGAACAATGATTATGATTCTGTAAGTTTTAAGATGCTTATGGATAAGGAGAAAAGTGGACCTTGTGGAAAATGGCTAATTATTTCAGGATCTAAGGAGACTGTATTGAGATAAGCTGGTACGCTAAGTCTGCATCTGACACGTGGGAGTCAGCTAAAAGCCAGCTGGTCAGAATTCAGGCCCAACATGTTCTTTTAAGAAAAACAGGATGGCCAAGTTCAGGAAACTTGGATGACAAGAGATACTACAAATTTAGTCAAAAAAGAATTAAATAAAAGCAGATGGGGTTTATGAGAAATTTATGAGACATCTAAGTCACACCCAAATTGTTGATAAGTAGAAAGATCTTTGTGTCCAAGTTCATAGTGGTTACACAGATTGGAAGGTTGGTTAAGAAGGCATATGGTATGCTTGCTTTTATTAGTTGAGGTACTGAGTCCACAAGTCAGGAAGTTATGTTGCAGCTTTATAAAACTCTAGCTTGGCCGCATCTAGAGTTCTCCATATAGTTTTGGTTGCCATATTATAGGAGGATGTACAGGGTTTGGAGAAGGTGCAGACAGGGTACACCAGGATGTTACCTAGATTAGAGGGCATGAACTATAATGAAAAGTTAGATAACCTTGGGTTGTTTTCTCTGGAGTGGCAGAGACTGAGGGGAGAACTGATTGAAGTTTATAAGATTATGAAAGGTAAAGATCGAGTAGACAGACAATACAGCAGATTCTGGTTAATTGGGATACATCAGGAACTACATTTTGGACAAATTAAATGGCTGTCCCAATTAGCTGAAGTTTCAAGGAAATAGATAAAAATGAAGTATAAAAAAGCCAAATTACCATTTAACTGGTTAACAAACTATGTATTTAAATGAAATACAGAATAAATTAGAATACTACAACTACTAAACTGCATTATAACCATATAGTTATTAACAGAGGAATTCATTCAGTATACGCTGAATGATTGACTGTAAATGGGCAAATTCAGTGCAGACAGTGGACTGCTTTCAAACAGTGGTTTTGAAAATTGCATCCTCCAAATCTTCAATTATAACATTCAGGATGATAGACAATAGACAGTAGGTGCAGGAGTAGGCCGTTCAGCCCTTTTAGCCAGCACCGCCATTCACTGTGATCATGGCTGATCATACACAATGTACCCCGTTCCTGCCCTCTCCCCATATCCCTTGACCCCGCTATCTATAAGAGCTCTATCTAACTCTCTCTTGAATGCATCCAGAGACTTGACCTCCACTGCCTTCTGGGGCAGAGCATTCCACATATCCACCACTCTCTGGGTGAAAAAGTTTGTCCGCATCTCTGTTCTAAATTGCCTACTCCTTATTCTTAAACTGTGGCCTCTAGTTCTGGACTCACCCATCAGCGGGAACATGCTTCCTGCCTCCAGTGTGTCCAATCCCTTAATAATCTTATATGTCTCAATCAGATCCCCTCTCATCCTTCTAACTTGCAGTGTATACAAGCCCAGTCGCTCCAATCTTTCAACATATGACAGTCCCACCATTCCGGGAATTAACCTTGTGAACCTACACTGCACTCCCTCAATAGCAAGAATGTCTTTCCTCAAATTTGGAGACCAAAACTGCACACAATACTCCAGGTGGGGTCTCACCAGGGCCCTGTACAGCTGCAGAAGGACCTCTTTACTCCTATACTCAATTCCTCTTGTTATAAAAGCCAGCATGCCATTAGCTTTCTTCACTGCCTGCTGTACCTGCATGCTTGCTTTCATTGACTGATGTACAAGAACACATAGATCTCGTTGTACTTCCCCTTTTCCTAACTTGACTCCATTTAGATAGTAATCTGCCTTCCTGTTCTTGCCACCAAAGTGGATAACCTCACATTTATCCACATTAAACTGCATCTGCCATACATTTGCCCACTCACCCAACCTGTCCAAGTCACCCTGCATTCTCATATCATCCTCCTGACATTTCACACTGCCACCCAGCTTTGTGTCATCAGCAAATTTGCTAATGTTACTTTTAATCCCTTCATCTAAATCATTAATGTACATTGTAAACAGCTGCGGTCCCAGCACCGAACCTTGCGGTACCCCAGTGGTCACAGCCTGTCATTCCAAAAGGGGCCTGTTGATCACTACTCTTTGATTCCTGTCAGCTAGCCAATTTTCAATCCATGTCAGTACTCTGCCCCCAATACCATGTGCCCTAATTTTGCCCACTAATCTCTTTAAGTACTCTGGGATGCAGACCATCAGGTCCCTGGGACTTATCAGCCTTCAGACTCAACAGTCTATCCAACACCGTTTCTCGCCTAATATAAATTTCCTTCAGTTCATCCTTTACCCTAGTTCCTTTGGCCACAATTACATCTGGGAGATTGTTTGTGTCTTCGCTAGTGAAAACAAATCCAAAGTACCTGTTCAACTCCTCTGTCATTTCCTTGTTCCCCATAATAAATTCACCTGTTTCTGTCTTCAATGGCTCAATTTTGGTCTTAACTATTTTTTTGCTATTCACATACCTAAAGAAGCTTTTACTATCCTCCTTTATATTCTTGGCTAGTTTACCTTCGTACCTCATTTTTTCTTGGTGTATTGCCTTTTTTGTTATCTTCTGTTGCTCTTTAAAAGCTTCCCAGTCCTCCGGTTTCCCACTCATCTTTGCTATGTTATACTTCTTCTCTTTTATTTTTATACTGCCCTTTACTTTCCTCGTCAGTCACGGCCGTCCCTTACTCCCCTTAGGATCTTTCTTCCTCTTTGGAATGAACCGATCCTGCACCTTCTGCATTATTCCCAGAAATACCTGCCATTTTTGTTCCACTGTCTTCCCTGCTAGGGTATTGTTCCATTGAACTTTGGCCAGCTCCTCCCTCATAGCTCCATAGTTCCCTTTGTTCAACTGTAATACTGACACATCCGATTTTCCCTTCTTCTTCTCAAGTTGTAGGTTAAAACATATCATATCATATTATGGTCACTACACTATGATTGTCAATACCTTAAAATTCTTTGTAGTTGAAGTATTGAAATCTTTTCATTTTCACTCCTGGCTCTTTCTAACATCTCTAAGCCTGAATGCTTTAAACCGCAATGAGCAAAACAGTTTTGAATTGTTTCACTGTTTATTATTCACCAACTATCAGTGACAAAAATCACTGTGTTGTGAACACAAACATGCAAGTGACACTATTTAAAAACTATTCACTCCAAACATGGTGTAGTGTCTAACGTGCATGTGGCTGAAGCTGGTTAGAAAATGTTTGGCAATAGCCTCCTGCCCCAATTAAGACCATAAAATATATGGGAGCAGAGTTAGGCCATTTGGACCATCAAGTCTGCTCTGCCATTGCATCATGGCTGATACAATTTTCCTCTCAACCCCAATCTGCTGCCTTCTCCCCCTATCCCTTCATGTCCTGACCAATCAGTAATTGATCAGCTCTGCTTTACATATGCACAGCTGCCTGTGGCAAAAAATTCCAGATTCACCACTCTCTGGCTAAAGAAATTCCTTATCTCCATTCCAAAAGGACACCCCTCTATTCAGCGACTGTGTCCCCTGGTCTTAGGCTCTGCTAACACAGGAAACATCCACTCCACATCCATTGTATTAAGGCCTTTCACCATTCAATAGGTTTCAATGAGCTCAACCCTCATTCTTCTGAATTCCAGCAAAGATAGGCCCAGAGTCATCACATCTTCAAATGACAAGCCATTCAATATGGAATTATTCTTGGAACCTCCTTTGAACCCTCTCCAGTTTCAGCGTAGCCTTTCTAAGGGGCCCAAAACCACACCCAAAACCACTCAAAATACTCCAAGTGATGCCTCATCAGTTGCAAAATTACATCCTTGCTTTTATATTCTAGTCTTCTTGAAATGAATGCTAATATCACATTGGAACTTCCTCATCACAGACCCAATCTGCAAATGAACCTTAAGGGAATCCTGCGCAAGGCTCAAGTCCCTTTGCACCTCGTTTTTTTTTGTATTTTCTCTCCATTTAGAAAACAGTCAACTCTTTCATTTCTTTTACCAAAGTGCATGACGACGCACTCCTCGACAAATGTATTCTACCTGCCCATTCTCCTAAATTGTCCAAGTCCTTCTGTAGCTTCTCTATTTCTCAAAACTACCTGCTCCTTCACTTATCTTCATATTGTCTGAAAACTTTGCAACAGTGCCATCCATTCTATTATCCAAATCACTGACATATATAGTAAAAAGAATCCGCCTCAAAACTGGACCCTGTGGAACATCACTAGTCACTGGCTGCCAGCCAACCAGAAAAGGCTTTACTTCCTGCCAATCAGCCGCTACTTTTTCAATGCTAGAATCTTCAAACAGCATAATGTACCAAATAAACAAAGGGAATCCTGACTATTACCTTGATTTGTTTTTGTTCTTTTAAGAGTTGTTCCAAACAAGCAACAGCCATGACTAACTGATGACCCAATTAATCAGAATCTTCTGTATCGTTTTCCATGGTTTAAAATATCTCATACCGGGGGGCATGCATTTAAGGTGGGGGGGGGGTAATTTCAAAGGAAATGTGAGGGGTAAGTTTTTTTTTGCCCCCAGAGAGTGGCGAGTGCCTGGAGTGCCTGTCTGGGGTGGTGATTGAGGCAGAATCATTAGACTTTGAAGAGATACTTAGATACATGAATGAGAGGAAATGGAAGGATATTGGCATTGTGAAGGAAGAAGCGATTAGTGTAGTTAGCCATTTGGTTACTAATTTAATTGGTTCGGCACAATATTGTCGACCGATAGGCCCATTGCTGTTCTGTACTATCCTATGTTCCATGTAAATATAAATGAAATAGGAGAGAACTTAAATCGGAAACAGGATCATGAAATGCCCTCAGCAAGTAGCATTAAAAGAAAATCCCAAGACATTTTATACTTAACTGAAAAACAAGAAGGTAACTAGGGAGATAGTACGATCACGGACCTATTAGAGCCCTAGGAAATGGGCAAGGTACTCAATAAATACCATTCATATTCACAAAGGAAAAGGATATGGAGGACTATAAGATCAGGGAGGGTTATGCTGATGTTCTAGAGGTCCTGGGTCTCAAGAACACTCATGAAATTTGTTCAAGAAGAGTGTTAAGATTATGATGGGATTTGTCCCAGATTACTGAGAGAACAAAAAGAGGTTGCTCAAGCCTAGAAAGCGATTTTTGTATCCCCTTTACTGAAAGATTAAGTCCCAAAAGTCATTATTGTTCCATTCTTTAAGAAGGGCAGTAGAGACAAATAAGCAAATAAGCACATTATTCGGCACAGCTTTGTGGGCAGAAGGACATCACAGCTTTGTGATGTAGGTTTTCTATAGGCTAAAGAGCTTTACATCAGTGCTGGATAAATTATAACCATATAACAATTACAGCACGGAAACAGGCCATCTCGGCCCTTCTAGTCCGTGCCGACGCTTACACTCACCTAGTCCCACTGGCCCGCACTCAGCCCATAATCCTCCATTCCTTTCCTGTCCATATACCTATTCAAATTTACTTTAAATGACAATACCGAACCTGCTTCTACCACTTCTACTGGAAGCTCATTCCACACAGCTACCACTCTCTGAGTAAAGAAATTCCCCCTCGTGTTACCCTTAAACTTTTGCCCCCTAACTCTCAAATCATGTCTTGTTTGAATCTCCCCTACTCTCAATGGAAAAAGCCTATCCACGTCAACTCTATCTATCGCCCTCATAATTTTAAATACCTCCATCAAGTCCCCCCTCAACCTTCTATGCTCCAAAGAATAAAGACCTACTGGAGAAGATCCTACTAGATTCAATCTACTCTACTGGAAAAGCAGAGACTTGTTAGGGATAGTCAGCATGGCTTCATGTAGTAAAGACATGTCTTACAAGATAGTTTTTTTTGGAAAGGATGATGAAGATAACTGATGAGGCACACAGTGTACATTGTGTACATGGACACAGTAAAACTTTTGATAAAGTTCCTCATGACCAAGAACATTAAGATCAATAGGATCTATAGAGACTTGGTAGGCTGGATTCAAAATTGGCTTGGTCGTAAAAAACCAGAGGCTAGCTGTGCAGGGGGTCGAACTCTGACTGCAGGTCTGTAACAGGAATCAGTGCTGGAATCTCTTGTTTATGTATAAAATATATACATACACAAATGCAGATGAACCAATAAACAAGTTTACAGACAATACAAAGAGTGCTGCAGTTGTGAATAATGAGGGAAGTTATCAAAGGATAAAGCAGAATATAGGCATTTGGAAATCTAGGCTGAGAAATGGCAAATGGAGCTTTATCCAGATAGGTGTGAGGTGTTGCACTTTGGGAGGTCAAATACAAACACAAATACTTTATTGTCACCAAACAGTTGATACTAGAGCGTACAATCATCACAGTGATATTTGTTTCTGCACTTCGCGCTCCCTGAAGTACAAATCAAATATAATAAAAATTTAAATTATAAATCATAATTAGAAAATAGAAAAGGGAAAGTATGGTAGTGCAAGTCAGGTCCAGATATTTGGAAGGTATGGCCCAGATCCGGGTCTGGATCTGTTCAGCAGTCTTACCACAGTTGGAAAGAAGCTGTTCCCAAATCTGGCTGTACGTATCTTCATGCTCTTGAACTTTCTCCCGGAGGGAAGTGGGACAAAAAGTGTGTTGGCTGGGTGGGACTTGATAATCCTTGATTATCCTGGCAGCAATGCTCCAACAGCATGTGGTGTAAAGTGAGTCCAAGGATGGAAGATTGGTTTGTGTGATGTGCTGGGCTAGGTTCACGATCTTCTGCAGCTTCTTCCAGTCTTGGACAGGACAATTTCCATACCAGGTTGTGATGCACCCTAGAAGAATGCTTTCTACGGAGTACCTATAAAAATTAGTGAGGGTTTTAGGGGACAGGCCAAATTTTTTCAGCTTTCTCAGGAAGTAAAGGCACTGGTGGGCCTTCTTGGCAGTGGACTCTGCTTGGTTAGATCAAGTCAAGTCATTTGTGATATTCA
This sequence comes from Hypanus sabinus, assembly GCF_030144855.1. Taxonomy (NCBI): domain Eukaryota; kingdom Metazoa; phylum Chordata; class Chondrichthyes; order Myliobatiformes; family Dasyatidae; genus Hypanus; species Hypanus sabinus. Next base: position 48,768,789 of record NC_082711.1, on the reverse strand, counting down.
CCCTGAGGAACTTAAAGCTTTTGACATGTTCCACCTACGCATCACCGATGTAGATGGGGTTGTGCGGTCCGCTACTCCTTCTGAAGTCAACAACCAATTCCTTCATCTTGCTGACGTTAAGGGATAGTTTATTGTCTTTGCACCATGCCACCAAGTTCTTAATTTCCCCTCTGTACTCAGACTCATCATTACCCAAGATGCGGCCTACAATTGTGGTGTCATCAGCAAACTTATATACTGAATTCGATGGAAACTTGGCTACACAATCATGGGTGTACACAGCCTTGTGGGGCACCGGTGCTCAGAGTGATTGTAGAGGAGAGCTTGTCCCCTATCTTTACAGCCTGGGTCCTGTCTGTGAGGAAGTTGAAGATCCAGCTGCAGATCTGAGTGCTAAGACCCAGGTTCCGGAGCTTAGGAATCAGTTTATTTGGAATTATGGTATTAAAGGCAGAGCTGCAGTCAGTGAAAAGGAGTCTTACATATGCATCTTTATTCTCCAGGTGTTCTAAGGAGGAATGTAGTGCCAGAGAGATGGCAACTGCCGTTGACCTGTTGCTCCAGTAGACGAAGCGTCGGGATTGACTGGTAGGGTATGGTTGATGTGTGCCATAACCAATCGCTCGAAGCACTTCATAGCAATTGATGTTAGAGCCACAGGTCGGTAGTCATTCAGGCATGCCACCTTGCTTTTCATCAGCACCAGGATTATCATTGCCTTCTTAAAACACGAGGGGATCTTAGACTGAAGCAGGGAGCAGTTGAAGATGTCAGCAAACACTCCAGTTAGCTCCCTTGCACAGGCCCGGAGAACCCGTCCCAGGACGCCATCTGGGCCCATCGCCTTCCTTGGATTTATCTTCAGGAAGGCTGTTCTAACGTCTTCCTCAGTGACGATGAATCTTGATGCCACCAGGTCCGGTTCATTCAGAGGGGGCAGGACGTTAAGCGTAGAATACGTTAAGTTCGTCAGGAAGAGAAGCGCTACAGTTATTGATATTCCTAGCCTTTTCTTTGCGCCCAGTGATCTCAAATGTTCAAAAAAAGCATACAATAAATGGCAGTACCCTTACCAGCACTGATAGACAGAGGAACCTTGTGTGTCAGTCCCAAGAGATTTACCAGGCATTTTTTTTAAACAAATACAGAGAGTGGTAGGTGCCTGGAACTTGCTGCCAGGTGACGTGGTGGAAGCAGATATGACAGCAATGTTTAAGAGGCATTTAGAGAGCACATTAATAGGCAGAGAATGGTGGGATACAGTCCATGTGTTTAAACTGGCATCATGACAGGTACAACATAAACTGTGGGCTGAAGGGTATGTTCCTGTGTTGTACCTTTCTGGTTATGCTAATTTTGAAAATTAAGTAAATCAGGGAAGTAAATTGTTTTTTTTTAAGACCATAAAAAAATCTTCCTACCCAGGAAAGTTCACATTTACATTCTCAACATTTGTGTAAAGTATTATTTGTTACAAGTGTAACACCCTGGGAAAGTGAGAATAGACAAATGGAGATAGAATGCAATTTGCATTTTTTTAAAAATTACAAACCTTGTTTAGTCCTTTCAGGCTAGGCACTTGCTTCATTGATTTTCTGTAGAAAATAACAGTTTTTATTAAATAACAAATTAAGTCTATAATTAATTTTATAATTGTAATGCAAAAAACATTGCCTCTATTAATCAGTGACTTACAACTTTTCTTCTCTATAGTTATCTAATCCTTCATCATATGACTTTGATCTCTCAGTTTTCCCACTGGGTTTTGAATCAGTAGATGTTCTAATGGCTTCTAAAAAATGTGGGGGAAAAAATAACGCAAGTAAACACAAAGTATGATTTTTTCCCAACTCTCATCTCTTCATGCAACTGTGTTACTGAAAATCATGATGTGTACCATTTTCTAGAAAGGCAACTCACCTGTAAAGCTGTGTGGTACCTGTAAAAACTGGAACTTTCCAAATCCAGAATACACTACACATAAACACCCACCTTGGTCATGTGATAACTGGCGACGAATAAAAGGGGCTGGTTTGGTAGGACTGGAAGGTATTGCTGTTGTTCTAAGAATTTCAGAGACTCCAGCTGAAATTACTGCTGATGCAGGAATGTGAGCAGATTCATGATCAACACTGGGACTTGTGGGTTCATCTAGGAGTAACATTAAGAATATCATAAATTATCAGTGATTAAATATAGATTTGAAAATTTCATATTGATTCTAGATCCCTGTTCTGCTGAGACCCTAGTAAAAATAATTTACATGAAAGAAATGAGCCAAGACTGAATCCTCCTGACATGTTCCTGTTAGGTATTACACTATAGTTAACAGTCCAAGTCCATTTGTCAATCATTGCTGTTCTGATTAATGGTATGCCATAGATTGTGATTTCAGGCAGGGGCAATCCACACAAAATGACTGGCCGTGCTATTTTCTACATGGGACCATATGTGCAGCTTGTTCTTTCAATTAGAAATGTAGACAAATTTTAAAGTTATTAGTAGCAGAGTTAGAGCACCATGCACATAAATTCATAAAATGTGTCATCAATCTTGGCACTGAAGACAAATGAAAACCACTATACCACACACAATAATATATGATAAAATTGTTCAGGTTGCTCAACGACTCAAATGGTCAAAACATTATATTTTTTTTGCCCCTCTAAATCAAACCTTTTCTCTCCTACCACCCCTTGTTTTGTACTCAATTTAACATTATTTCTCGATATCTAAAATTATGAGATTTAACCCAATATCTTTGGATAAGAAATCAATACTTGAACCACTGGGTTTAATCAAATCTGAAAGCAGAGTTTATTACCGTATACATTAGAGAATGAGGCTACACACTGAATTCAAGAAGCTGTAAACTAATAGTGAGTTTTTCTTTTCTACCTTATGCTCCTACGGCTACTTATGGTATAGAGCAATAAAAACAGAATGGTAATGTAGAACATTGGCAGAAGTGTTTCGTGACACAGTGCAAAAATAAAAGTATCTATTAAATACTCTAAACAGAAAATAAAAAAGTAGTTTCCCAGACTTGAAATAAGTACACAATCTGTCTTCAATGAAATCATACTTTTGTCATGGTTTCTCAAGAATGAAAAGAGTAAATGAAAAGTATTTCTTATGTCTGCACAACATGAAAAAATGAAAGATAAATTCAAGATTTTATTGGAAAGTCATTCCCTGCATTGGGACAACAAACACAAAATGCTGGTGGAAGGCAGGCCAGGCAGCATCTATACTTCTATAGGGAGAAGCGCCGTTGGGCCAAGACCCTTCGTCAGGACTAACTGAAAGGAAAGGTAGTAGTAAGATTAAAAGTAGGAGGGGGAGGGGAAAATGCGAAAAGATAGAAGACAGGAGGGGGTGGGGTGAAGCTGAGAGCCAGAAAGGTGATTGGCGAAAGTGATACAGAGCTAGAGAAAGGAAAGGATCATGGGACGGGAGGCCTAGGGAGAAAGAAAGGGGGAGGGGAGGACCAGAGGGAGATAGAGAACAGGTAGAGTGATGGGCAGAGAGAGAAAGAAAAAAAAAGGGAGGGGGAGAAAAACAAAAAAAAAATCTAAATATATAAACACTTAAGTTACAGGAAAAGGCTGAACAAGTTAGGTCTTTATTCTTTGGAGCATAGAAGGTTGAGGGGGACTTGATAGAGGTATTTAGAATTATGAGGGAGATAGATCGAGTTGACATGGAGAGTAGGGGAGATTCAAACAAGAGGACATGGTTTGCGATTTAGGGGGCAAAAGTTTAAGGGTAACACGAAGGGGCATTTCTTTACTCAGAGAGTGGTAGCTATGTGGAATGAGCTTCCAGTAGAAGTGGTAGAGGCAGGTTCGGTATTGTCATTTAAAGTAAAATTGGATAGGTATATGGACAGGAAAGGAATGGAGGATTATGGGCTGAGTGCGGGCCAGTGGGACTAGGTGAGTATAAGCGTCGGCATGGACTAGAAGGGCTAAGATGGCCTGTTTCTGTGCTGTAATTGTTATATGGTTATACCAGGGATGGGGTAAGAAAGGGAGGAGGGGCATTAACAGAAGTTATAGAAGTCAATGTTTACGCCATCAGGTTGGAGGCTACCCTGCCGGTATATAAGGTGTTGTTTCTCCAACCTGAGTGTGGCTTCATCTTGACAGTAGAGGAGGCCATGGATAGACATATCAGAATAGGAATAGGATGTGGAATCCCTCCCCCCACATCTTTCCCTCCCCCCGCCTTTCTGCTTTCCGCAGGGATCGCTCCCTATGCGACTCACTTGTCCATTCATCCCCCCCCATCCCTTCCCACCGATCTCCCTCCGGACACTTATCCTTGTAAGTGCACTTACACTTCCTCCCTCACCACCATTCAGGGTCCCAGACAGTCCTTCCAGGTGAGGTGACACTTCACCTGTGAGTCGGCTGGTGTGGTATACTGCATCCGGTGCTCCCGGTGTGGCCTTTTATATATTGGTGAGACCTGACGCAGATTGGGAGACCGTTTCGCTGAACACCTACGCTCTGTCCGCCACAGAAAGCAAGATCTCCCAGTGACCACACATTTTAATTCCACGTCCCAGGCAAGAAAAATCTTCAATCATATTCAAGAAGAAGATGTTGGTAACCTTCACAGCCAGCAGATGTTGGTTTGATAGATTTAAGCAGTGCAGTCACCTCTATAGCATACATAGCTAGTAAAGCGGCTAGTGCAGACAGCAAGGTAGCCCAGGAGCTTCAAGAACTGGCAGAGCAATGCATCCTGGGTGAATCTGAGGACATTAATTTTTTTTTAAAAGCGTGTTGCACCAGACAGTCAGCCATTCTTGTCTGGTGTGTGGTGTCAGGATTAGTCTCATTTCGGATTAACTGGGTCACGATATGAACATTCCTGATTCAACACTTGTTTTTTTTTCAAGGCCGAGTGGCTAGCTCAATGCTCAACCCTACATGAATGGAAAGCGTGCTTGGGGTGGCCTGACTTGGATTCGAACTCGGGAGCCTTTGCTCCGGAGTCCAGCACTGATGCCATTGCACCACCAGCCAATGGAGAAGAGGACACACCAGCAAGAAACCTCACCAGAAAATTCCTCAGCACTAGCATCACCATGATCATACAAATTATGAACCAGTTCATCGAGAATGACCCTGCCTGGGAGCCAAGCAATAAGGCGAAGAGAGATGCTCTCAACATGATTTCCTGCTGCCGAGAACTGTATCATGAAAGGAAACTTAAGAAAAGGCAGTGAAATCTCGCCACCGACTTGAAGAAGCCAAAGTTAGAGGAGGAACATAGTCTAATCCCTCTAAGATATAACCACCACCTGTTTCCTTCTGCTGCCACTGCGAGGTGTCGCTGCTCCACTGATGTGCAAGTTAGGTCTATTTACCTGTTTGTTACTCCACAAATTACTGTACTCTATCATATATCAGGGTTGATGTTTTTATAAATCAGGCACACATGTCTATTTATGTGAAGTTATCATGACCCTGCATAGCACTGATTTACAATGCACCCCACCTCCGAGGAATGCATCTTCAGTATAAAGTGGGTACTCAACAGTTCACACAAAACCTTTAGACTATACCATATACTATCCAAATAGTTAACTCCTCAGATCACTTATATTTCATAGAAAATTACCCCAGGTAAGCTGCTCTCATAACTACACTGGCAATAACCCCATAAATTCATATTATGTTCTCGCTTATGGTATCGCATGCTTCTTTTTTAAAACCTGGTGACCAAAGCTTTAAAGAGTAACTTAATTTCACTGTGACTTTACTGATTTTGCATGATGTATGTAAACTAATTATACAATTTTTCACTGGACAAGAAAAAGAATGAAAGTGACATATGACATGCTTACTTTCATCAGATAGGGCTTTGAGTACAAGGGTTGAGACGTCATGTTACAACTGTTAGGATGTTGCCCATACTGCACCTGGGATAGAGTGTGTGGAGTTCAATACTCCAGACTATAAAGAGATAGTGATTAAACCTGTGAACGTGTAGAAAACATTCCACAAGGATGTTGCCAGGGCTTGAGGGCTCAAGTCATCAAGATGGCGAAGTGGATCTGAAGTGGACATCCAACGCGGACACTCTTATCAAAAAGGCTCAGCAGAGGTTGTATTTCCCAAGTCAACTTAGGAAGTACAACCTGCCTCAGGAGCTGCTGATACAATTCTATTCAGGAATAATCCAATCTGTTCTCTGTTCGTCCATCACTGTCTGGTTTGGATCAGCTACCAAACAAGACAAGAAGAAAGAACCGTCAGGACTGCGGAATGGATTATTGGTGTGAAGCTGCCCTCGATCCAGGACTTATATGCATCCAGAGTCAGGAAGCAAGCAAGCAGCATTATTGTAGACCCATCACACCCTGGACATCACCTGTTCCAACTCCTTCCTTCTGGTAGGTGCTTTAGATCACTGTATGCTAGGACAAATAGGTACAAGAACAATTTCTTTCCGTATGCCATCAGTCTTATGAACACTTGAATTTTAGTCTATTATAAATTAAGTTCACCTGTATATTCAATGAGGTGGACCTCATTGTATATAGGTTATGATTATTTGCACTATTGTTTTGTTTGTTTTTAATTCTGTATAGAGAGAGCTCAGGGAAACCGGCATTAAATTCCCTTTATGTGCCCTCATACTTGGCGATAATAAAGGATTCTGATTCTGACTATAAGGAGACTGTATAGACCGGGAATGGTTTCCCTCGAGTAAAAGAGGACAAGGAGTGACCTAGTAGAAATTTATAAAATCATGAGGTCACAAAAGGACCTGTGGATCAATGTGTGCTATGTATATAGAATGAACTGCCAAATAAAGTGATAGAAGAGAGGAAATTTAAAGCATTTAGAAAACAGCTGGACAGAAATATGGAAAGGAAAGATTTACAGGGACATTGGTGTAATACAGGTAAGTGGAACTAGCTGGGGAAGGCATCGTGGTCGTCACAGATGAACGAGGCTGAAGGGCTGGATAACACTGGAAACTTTTTTCAACATGAGAGTAAACTGAGATGATGCATTCCACTTTGAAATGTATACCAAGACAATGGAAAACAGTTTGTATTAAAGAAATTCTAAACAATTTTTTTTGTTAAGAACAAGGATATATTTAAAATAATAAATAGAAACTAATTTGATTCAGTGTCATTTTATTAGTATTGTAGTATAAATAAGAGTGAAGACTGACTAATTGTCATCAGTTTGCGGACTGTGCTCTCCAAATAAACAACTGAAACATTTCTTGGAAAGATGCCAAATAGCTGCTCTTGTGACAAACCTGCAGTGCATTCATACAACAACACACACAAAATGCTGGTAGAACACAGCAGGCTAGGCAGCATCTATAGGGAGTCCTGATGAAGGGTCTCGGCCCGAAACGTCAACATCGCTTCTCCCTATAGATGCTGCCTAGCCTGCTGTGTTCCACCAGCATTTTGTGTGTTGTTGTTGTTTGAATTTCCAGCATCTGCAGATTTCCTCGTGTGTGCATTCATACTCCATTTCTGTTGTTTACTACTTAAAAAAACTATTTTTTCTTATATTTTCTGAATATATTGCTACACCATTTAGGACTACACTACAGAGCACATATTCCTCAATCTCTCAAAACACTTTGGACAGCATAGGTGCATACATTAGGATGCTCTTTATTGACTACAGCTCAGCATTTAATACTATCAAGCCCTCAAAACTAATCAATAAGCTTCAAGACCTTGGCCTCAATACTTCCTTGTGCAATTGGATCCTCAATTATCTCACTTAGTTCAGATTGGCAACATCTCCTCCACAATCTCGAGCGGCACAGGTATACCATAAGACTGTGTGCTTAGCCCCGCTCTCCTCACTTCATTCTTATGATTATGAAGCTAAGCACAGCTCCAAAGCCATACTTAAGTTTGCTGACAACACACATTGGCCAAATCAAAGGAGGTGATGGATTTGCATATAGCAGGAAAATTGAAAATCCAGTTGAGTGGTGCCACAACAACAGCCTCTCAATGTTATTGAGACCAAGGAGGTAACCATTGACTTCTTGAGGAGGAAGAGGGAGGTCCATAAACCAATCATCATCGGGGTGGAGATGGTCAGCAATTCCTCAGTGATATCATTTCTGAGGATCTGTCCAGGATCCAGCACACAAGTGAATTGACTTTATTACCTATATAAGAGCAAGAGGATAAGATGAGAGAGAATAGGACCAATCAAGTGTGACAGTGGAAAAGTGTGTATGGAACCAGACGAGATACCAGAAGTTCTTAATGAGTACATTGCATCTATAATCACTACGGAAAAGGATCTTGGTGATTGTACGGATGACTTACAGTGGACTAAAAAGCTTGAGCATGTCGATATTAAGGAAGAGGATATGCTGGAGCTTTTGAAAAGCATCAAGTTGGATAAGTCACCGGGACAAGATGAGATGTACCCAAGGCTACTGTGGGAGGCAAGGGAGGAGATTGCTGAGCATCTGGCGATGATTTTTGCATCATCAATGGGGACGGGAGAGGTTCCAGAGGATTGGAGGGTTGCGGATGTTCTTCCATTATTCAAGAAAGGGAGTAGAGATAGCCCAGGAAATTGTAGACCAGTGAGTCTTACTTCAGTGGTTGGTAAGTTGATGGAGAAGATTCTGAGGCAGGATTTATGAACATTTGGAGAGGCATATGATTAGGAATAATCAGCATGGCTTTGTCAAAGGTAAGTTGAGCCTTATGAGCCTGATTGAATTTTTTGAAGATTAACATTAACAAAGGTAGAGCAGTAGATGTAGTGCATGGATTTCAGCAAGGAATTTGACAAGGTACCCCATATGCAAGGTTTATTGATAAAATAAGGAGGTATGGGATCCAAGAGAACCTTGCTTTGTGGATCCAGAATTGGCTTGCCCACAGAAGGCAGATCGGCTGTAGATGGGTCATATTCGGCATGGAGGTCGGTCACCAGTGGTGTGCCTCAGGGATCTGTTCTGGGACCCCTGCTCTTCATGATTTTTATAAATGACCTTGATGAAGAAGTGGAAGGATGGTTAGTAAATTTGCTGATGACACAAAGGTTAGGGGTGTTGTGAATAGTGTGGAGGGCTGTCAGAGGTTACAGGGGGACATTAATAGGATGCAAAACTGGGCTAAGAAGCGGCAGATGGATTTCAACTCAGATAAGTGTGAGGTGATTCATTTTGGTAGGTCAAGTATGATGAAAGAATATAGTATTAATGGTAAGACACTTAGCAGTGTGGAGGATCAGAAAGATCTTGGGATCCGAATCCATAGGACACTCAAAGCTGCTGAGCAGGTTGACCAGTGGTTAAGAAGGCATCCGGTGCATTGGCCTTCATCAATCATGGGATTGAGTTCAGGAGCCAAGAGCTACTGTTGCAGATATATAGGGGCCTGATCAGACCCTACTTGGAGTACTGTGCTCAGTTCTGGTCATCTCACTATAAGAAGGATGTGGAAACCAAAGAAAGGGTGCAGAGGAGATTTACAAGGATGTTGCCTGGATTGGGGAGCATGCCTTAAGAGAATAAATTGAGTGAACTCGGCCTTTTCTCCTTGCAGAGACGGAGGATGAGAGGTGACCTGATAGAGCTGTATAACATGATGAGAGACATTGATAGTGTGGATAGTCAGAGGTTTTTTTGCAGAACTGGAATGGCTAGCACAAAAGGGCACAGTTTTAAGGTGCTTGGAGGTAGGTAAGAGGAGATGTCAGGGGTAAGTTTTTTTTTAAAAACTCAGAGAGTGGTGAGTGAGTGGAATGGGCTGCCAGCGACGGTGGTGGAGGCAGATATGAAAGCGTCTTTTAAGAGACTCCTGGACAAGTACATGGAGCTCAGAAAAATCGAGGGTTATGAGTAACCCTAGGTAATTTCTCAGGTAAGGGCATGTTTGGCACAGCTTTGTGAGCCGAAGAGCCTGTATTGTGCTGTTTCTACCCTTCATGTACGAGGAGTAAAAATCTTTACATTGCGTGTCCATCTAAATGTGCAATGTGCAATTTATAGTAAGTTATAATAAATATTATGTACAACAGGAATAGTTTGTGGTTGGGGTGACTCGGTTCTCCAATGATCCTTCAGGCCCTGTCTTTGTAAGTGTCCTGAATAGTGAAAAGTTCACATCTACAGATGTGCTGGGCTGTCTGCACCACTCTCTGCAAAGTCCTGCGATTGAGAGAAGTACGTTTCCCATACCAGGCAGTGATATAGCCAATCAAAATGCTCTCAGTTGTGCCCCTGTAGAGAGTTATTAGGATTTGGGGGACCATACCAAACTTCTTCAACCGTCTGAAGTGAAAGAGGTGCTGTTGTGCCTTTCTCACCACACAGCCGATATGTACAGACCACATGAGGTCCTCAGTGATGTTTATGCCGAGGAACTTAAAGCTGTTCACCCTCTCAACCCCAGATCCATTGATGTCAAAGGGGGCTAGCCTGTCTCCATTCCTCCTGTAATCCACAACCAGCTCCTTTGTTTTTGCGATATTGAGGGAGAGGTTGTTTTCTTGACACCAATGTGTCAGGGTCATGACTTCTTCTCTGTAGGCCGTCTCATTATTATTTGAGATTTGGCCAATCAATGTAGTGTCATCAGCAAATTTAATGAGCAGACTGGAGCTGTGGATGGCGACACAGTCTGGGTATGCAGAGAGTAAAGGAGGGAGCTTAGAACACAGCCCTTAGGGGTACCTGTGTTGAGGGTCAGAGGGGCAGAGGTGAGGGAGCCCACTCTTACCAACTACCAGAGATCTGACAGGAAGTCCACGATCCAGCTACACGAGGCAGGGTGCCATTGTGAAGAAAGCAAATCATCACCTCTAGTTTCTTAGAAGTTTGGGAAGATTTGGCATAGCATCTGAAACTCTGACAGACTTCTATAAATTTGTGGTGGAGAGTATATTGACTGATTGCATCATGGCCTGGTATGGAAACACCAATGCCCTTGAATGGAAAATCCTACATATAGTGGATGTGGCCTAATCCATCATGGGTAAAGCCCTCCCCACCACTGTGCACATCTCTATGGAGTGCTATCACAGAGAAACAGCATCAAACATCCAGGACCCCTATCATCCAGGCCATGCTCTCTTCTCACTGCTGCCATTAGGAAGGCGGTACAGAAACCTCAGGACCCACTCCACCAGGTTCAGGAACAGTTATTACCCCTCTGCCATCAGGCTCTTGAAGCAGAAGGATAACTTCATTTGTCCCATCACTGAGTTGCTCCCACAACCTATGGACCAACTTTCAAGTACTCTTCATCTCATATTCTCAATATTTATTGTTTACTTATTATTTTTTATTTTGTATTTTCAGAGTTTGTTGTCTTTTGCACATTGGCTGTTTGTCTGTCCTCGAGTACGGTCTTTTGTTAATTCTATTAAGTTTCTTGGATTTTCCACAAGGAAACTAGTCTCAGGAAAGAATATGGTAACATATATGTACTTTGATAATACAATTTCTCTGAACTTTAAACTTGATCCTTTAGTCTGCACAGCCAAGGATAAAAACCTCTATTTGAAAAAGAAAGTCATATACTGACTGCTGCACACTGCTGCGTAGGAAACCTGTGCAACCCTCCTTGAAGCTGCATACTCCAGTGATGGGAGCATGGGTACAGGAATGTGGCATTTGATTGTCGGCTTGCATTAATAAATTATCCATAGCTTGTTATGGAATGACTACGTATGAACACTAGTATTTGGCTGGGATGGGGTGAGCAGTGTAGCCACTCAGAACTGAGACGTTGGGTTGTAATTTGGTGAGCATGCGCAATTGCAAATGATTGGCAGCCCCTACACTATAATAGACTGTCTGAATTTTTTTAATGGGATTTCACATCACCTCATGAAGAAGGTAATGGAATCTGTTATTTCCTTCCTCTTTTAGATACGTAACCATCCCTAACCACACATCGGTATATTGGGCTGGTTCCCATAGAGGAATCTGCCAGTCACGGAGAGCTGTGCAACCAAAGAAAGAAATCACTTCCTTGCCCTCTCTTATCAGTTAATGAGAGTGACTACTGGATCTAGGCTGGAACCAGTCCATACAACGGTTCAGATACCTAGAATGGCTGGGGTGCATCCCCAAGCACCGTTTCTAAGCACTTGAGTAGTGCTACTGATCGCCCAAGTCTTTCCAATGCCAACCCTCATCTGCTAATCACATGATGCCAAGCCAAGGCATGAACTTGTGCTAGTCCTGGCACAGCAGAGCTTGGGCCCCAGTTATTCACAATAAAGAAAACATTCAGGGTAGTAAGCAGTTAGGGTATCAAGTTGGTTTTTGAGACAAGATTTGTATACAGGATCAAGGATGGCTTGCTACACCTTGTTGACATGCCATCCGCAGTTTGGCCTTGTTATTTCAGAGAGGATGTTCTTGCCACTAAGGGACTGAATTTATAGCTTACTAGACTGATTTACTGGATGGCATCCTCATTAATAACTCTGCTGCGGTTAGTCCCAAGCCTGGATGTGAAAGGTGGAGGGTTGAGTATGGGGCTAGCAATTCCACCCCGTGAAAACCCAGAGCTACAGAAGCAGCAACAGAAGGTCCAAAGGCCTCATCCCTAGAACAGGAAGGATCTTTGCCTAGAAGATGTATGAAGTCGTGTGGTGAAAGCAGAGGCTAGAGGGCAGATCATCATTTGGACCAGGACAGAGAACTAAGGCAAGCTGCTGTTGGCATTTTATACCCCAGTAGGGGTGATGGGGTGAGAAGAAGAAGAAAAAATTGTGTTGGTTAGGCTACATATTTACTATAGTATACAAGAATGAGAGCATGTCTCACAAAAAGTTATATAATTTTAACAGGTCTAGATAGATTAGACAAAGGGAGAATGACCACTGGCTTGAAAGCCCAGAATTTGTGGTTACAATTTCAAGATATAGGGTATGTCATTTAGAACACAGGATTAAGATAAAATTCTTCAGCCAGAGTGAAGTGAACATGTGCAATTTGCATCCACAGAATAGAGGCCAAGCCATTAAATATATCTATGTCCAAGGTCATAGATATATTTCTTAAAAGCTACTCAGATCATGGGTGTGGTTTGGTGGGGGTTTAGGAAGGCAGAAACTGGGTATGAAAGTGGACAATCAGCCATGAATATGTTGAATGATGAAGCAGGTGCAAAGAACTACACCTTTTCCTATTTTCTATATTAATGTATTTCTGTCATTATATCCTACATAGCATATAAAGCTGTAACAGCACCTTTTGAGGTTTATTCCATTAATATCTCATTCCTGGGGATACACCCTGAATGTTAAACATAATTATTATTGAGTCATAGTACATGAAATTGATGAGCTGTATGTGCATGTGCTTACATTGAACAAACCTTCTGTGCTAATAACCAGGACCTGTTCAAAGTAGGGAAGGATTGATAAACCTAGATACAAGGCATTTAAGAAAGATGGAAAAAAGTAGTGCAAATCAAAGTTTTTAACTGCACCAATGTATTCCAGCGTTGAGTGGCCCTAATTCTCCTTCCCTTGTTTTCACTGTTATTCTCAATTATGAGTATCTGATGAACGGCTCATCAGAGAGATTAATATCAATGTTCAGCTGCTTCCATCACTTCTATTCCATTTGTCACCAGCTCCTAAGCCATCCCCAGTCCAGACTTACTTATCCAGTCAGACCAATTTCAAGCCCCATTCATGCTTTTCCCCTCAAATCACTGATCAGTTAATATTCTCTGTGGCTGTTACTTTAGTTAGTGTTGTTGATGGTTCTTTCAACTCAATTATTATCTTTGCTTTTTAAAATGCGTCATCATCCCTCTCTCCATAAAACAGTTTGATTTGAGGTCTTGCAAACTATGTTTTACATAGTTTTACATTTTTTACATTTCCAGAAAATGTTGCTGCCCCCCAATTCATTGTACAAAATTCTTGAAATTCTCATTTTTGTAGTTAGAGGTGCAGCATAACCCACCAAGCTATGCCATCCAACAAACCACCAATTTAGCCTTAGCCTAATCACAGGACAACTTACAATGACAAATTAACCTACTAAACAGAACGCCTTTGGACAGTGTGAGGAAACGAAAACACCCAGAGGAAACACACGCACCCAAAGGGAAAATATACAAAGAGGGCGCCAGAATTGAACTCAGACCTCCAAGGCCCCGAGCTGTAATAATGTCCCGCCAACTGCTATCGTGGCACTCCAAATAATTATGTAAAGCCTTTGTTTAAGCCACTCTGTTCTAATATATAGCAGACAAAGACTTCCCTTGTCTCATTTCAGCCATATCTATCCAATTGCAAACAGGGGCCCACAGCAACTCCCTCTTCCTAATCTGCTTTTTTCCCTTTTGGAGTCAAGGTTCCATTATTGAACTCTAGCATATATCACTTCTATTTGCACATGAAATGAGTAACTTCCTGTAGCAGGTTATCTAGGAAATGCAAATATAGAAACTTGATATCATGTCAATGGTGAGTATAACAGGAAGATGCCAATCGTTGGATATACACATCTATCCACAGATTGTTCCTTGTTTGAAGTTGGTGTTCTGTTACATGGAAATCTCAGTGAGTACTGTGCACTTCAGTTGTTTTACCAGCAATACTTGATCCTTTGGAGGCACAAGTGACTGCAAATGCTGTAATCTGAAGCAAAACTGAAAGAATTCAAAAGGTCAAGCTGCATCTCTTGCAGCATCAGCAAAAGGATGTTGACATTTTGGATGTTGGATACCAATTATCCCTCTGCCTCTGCAAATGCTGCCTGAGATCCTCCAGCAGTTTATTTTTAATTCTGATAGCCTTTGCTTGATTCCTCCTTTAAGCTAACATGGTCATGCTAGACCCCATCTCCCAGACCCTCATCTCTGGCACATCTGGTTAACAAAGGCACCTATATCAAACTTACTTGTTGACTACAGCTCCACCTAGTGTAATTCCAAACTCCAAACAAGGACTCTGCTTGCACATTTGCAAATAGATCCTTGTCTTCCAGACCAACGCACTGCAATCAATAAAGATGGCAACAATACCTCTGACAAGATTACCCTCAACATCAGTGCCCCACAAGGCTACATCCTTACTGAAACCTGGAACACCTGGCTCTGTAACCAAAGAAAAATAGCCCTTAACTCAGCAGTAAAGTGATCGGGGCACCGTCATGACGATGTTTCCGTAGCAAGCTATTCTTGTTTCGACGAGGCTGAGTTGCTAGCTCAACGCTTGACCCGACTTGGATGCGAACTTGGGAACCTTCACTCTGGAGTCTGGTGCCGATATTATTGCACCACCAAGCTGGTCTGTAACCAAATACCACTCCTAACTCCATTTTTAAGTTTGTAAACGTAGGCCAGATCTCAAATGATGACGAGATGGAATGCAGGAAGGAGACAGTGAGACCAGCATGGTGTGAACATAACAACCTTGCCCTCAGTATCAATACAATGAATTCAGAAAGTGAGGTGGAAAGTGGCCTTGTTTATATCAAAGGTGCTGGGTGGGGGGGTTGAAATCTTTAAGTTCCTTGGGATAAATATCACCAACTATTTGTCCTGGTCCAGTCATGTGGAAACCACAGCGAAGAAAGCACAACACCATTCACTATCACAATTGATAGTGAATGATCAGCCATGATCTCAGAATGGCGGTGCAGACTCGAGGGGCCGAATGGTCTACTTCTGCACCTATTGTCTAAACTTCCTCACTTCCTCAAAATTCTCAGGAAACACATTATGTTCCCAATTACTCTTACCAATTTTTATAGATGCACCATTGAGAGTAACCTATCTACATGCATCACTGCTTGGTGTTGCAACTTCCCTGTCCAAGACTGCAAAAAATTGCAGAGGGTTGTAAATGAAGCCCTATGCAGCCCAATCCATCACAAACCAACCTCCTAAGTCATGTAAAATGTCTAAGTGCATAAAAGCATAAATTTGCTGGAAATATTGGTCTCTTCTGCATTTTGTTTAGAACAGCATTTGTACTTCACAGTAAGAATCTTTCCAATTTCTTCCCAAACTGTACAACTACTTAATGGGAGCAATTAACTACAAAAGGGAAAGAATAATCTAACACAACCAATATTGGAGATATAGTACAGTGAGCTTTCTCAAAGCATTTCCCCCTAACCCCCCCCTCCCCCATCCAACCCCTAAATTCATTTATAACATACTGTGATATAGCAGAATAAGCTTTAAACAGTTTTATTTATTAAAAAAAATTTGGTCTTACCAATGAAAGGGATTGATGCTAATGAATCATCCTGTGGGCTTGAACTTGATGCCTTTCTCTGATCACCTATTCGCTTAATATTTACTTCACGGCGTGCATCATTAGGTAGCCAGCAGGTTGGATCGGTTGCCGTATCTGGTGAATTTACAGCCAAAATGTATGACTGGTGTCTTAGTGGTTGTGGTGTTAATCGACTTGGAGCATGCTTTCCCCTCAAAACCACAGTTTCTTTATTGTCGGAGACTTCCTGTTCTTTATGCCCAGAGGCATCTTCATTTTGTTCATGAGAATTCTCCATATCCAATTTTGATTTCTCCTCTTGCTTATTTTCAAGTTTAATTTTTTCTGGCTCCTTGCCCTTTTGTCTAACTGATGCATTTGCAACAGTAGAGGTAGCAAAGGCCTTTACCATCTTACTAGGCTGTACTGATGTTGGTGTAGGACATGATGCTGATCTTACTCCAACAACCACTTCTGCTGGATACTCAGGCACACTTTCAGCTCTTGCTCTGTGATCTAAGAGCTGTTCACATACATTGGCGTGATTTACCATTCTTTGGTCTTTTAACGCATCAATGCTAATACTTTGGGTAGGAGAGAGAACTGGTGGTGTTGCATAGGAAACAGAAGTGTTTAACGAAGAACTTGGCAGAGTAGTTTGAAATGACATTGGTACGTAAGACATGTCTTGAGGAGCTTGAGGTTGCTGGCCTGTAAAAGTAGGTTGGTGGTCTTTTGAATGCTGAGCAGGTTTTGTGTCTGTGGCTACCCTGCACCTTGAAGGGGCAGGACTAGAAAGTGTAGTATTTCGTGTTTTGGATCGTATCTTTATACTGTCAACATTGGAAAAACTTGGTGAAAAATTATTGTTCTGCGACTGTGTTGTACTACTAAGAGACATCCGAGATCCTGGCTGCCCAACGTGTCTGACAGGTTGCCGCAATCCTTCTCGAAAAACATGTCTATTACCCAGTTCATTAACTCCAGTGGTTCGGTCATAAATCCGTTTTACTCCACCATCAGCAGGATCATGTGACCTTGTTCCAATATCTGCTGCAAGAACATCTAATGTCTCTGCCTGTTTTCCAATATAATCACATGATCTTGTCCTATGGTTCTGTGGCCCAATTACCGGTGATGTCAATGCATCCTGTGAAGCACTTCGTGGCCAATCTTTCATTAAAACTGATTCCCCTAATCTTTCTTGAGACACGCTACGATATCTCATTGATGTGGCTTGGTAAGATCGGTCATGCGAAGTGCTTCGACGTCGTGCTGGAGCTGTAACATGAGTTGGCGCTGTTTGTTGATAGTCTGTTGAATTTTGAACAGCTGCTCTTAAACTATCCAATCTTTCCTGTATTGTCCTACTACCATACATGTGCAAACGTCTATTTTCTGTATACTCTTTATATGTTTTATAATTGCGCCAGTCTATATTCTGGTGTGAAGCTACAGTTGGAGATGCATGTTGATTTGTGGCTGCTGAAGAATCTGTAGTCTGAGGCATAGTCCTGCTGGAAGCAGCATCCTTACATGAACTATAGATTGTCTGCTTACCAATGTTAGTGGTAGTGGTAGTTACTGTGGAATCTTTTGTCCTACCACTTGTACTCTGCTGAACTGCAGTACTGGTCAACAGAGCTGAAGAAGCAGCATTCCTCACTCTTGGTTTCCCAGTTGTATGGTCAGTCAATTCATACCGAACTTCTTCTGTTCTATGAGCTGGACTTGAATGGTTAATTCTACCAGATGCAAATTCATCAACCCTCTCCGAAGGCACAATAACAGTCTTTACTGTTTCATTACAAACACAAACAGCAGTATTAGTTTTTGCAATATCAACTGGTGAAGGTGGTACTTGCACTTCAGTCCGATACCCTCTATCAGATGTAGCAGTAGCGTGTACTGGTCTACTAATTTGTTGCTTCCCTCGAGAAGGTTCTGGTGGTGAAACTTCCATAGGCTGAGGTGCAGATGAAGTGGTGTTAGTCAATCGAGGATAACAGACAGGTGGTGGCTCAGGGATGTTCTGGGCATTGCCTGTGTATGGATCATTGCCTTTTAAGTAGGCATCTTGGGAGTAAGCCTTAAAAGAAAGATATACTAAATTTCAAAATGAGAAAACACAAATAACAATTTCCCAATAAAAAGATAAATGGCACTTTACCATAATAGCCAAAAAAAAGTTAACAGGTATCTAATGGTTTTGGTTTCATTGTCATGTAAATTCAAGAACATGAATCCAAGAAATAGATCAGTTTTCCATTATGAATTTCACACAAAATGTTCCTTTGCTGAAAGAATCAAACTTGAAAGCAACCTGGAGCATTTGGCTTTCTACTGCCAACAATCTGTCGATTCCCATGGAAAGAGGGCATGCAACTTTAGCATTCAGTTGTGGACCAATAGAAGCATTTTTTCCTCAAGCCTCACTTTGCTCAGCCCCATGGCTAGTATCCCTACAACCCGACATTCATATCACCCTTTTTCCCCCATAATTACCACTCCCATTCAACAGTAAAAATTGGTTAACACATTCTTCTTTCCCCCCAACTCATTTTTATAGGAATGCAACAGCTGCCCAACCCTTGGGGAGTGGGAGAGGGGTTATATGTATTACTTAATCTACCTCTACCCTGCGCAAAGTTTATTTTATAATTCCAACATATTTAAGTTTAAGAGTTTACTGAAAAGTGCTGAATTTGCACCTGTAATCCAATTCACCAAAATACGTTTGCTCATGTTCTAATTTATCAAAAGAGTAAATAGAAGTGAGATTTTAAATATTACATCCAATTTAGAATTGCAGAAACAAATCAATGCTATGTTAACTGAGAGTTGAAACATTAAAATTCTCATGAAAATGTAGAAATCCAAAGCAAATTGGATTTAATGAAAAAATACAGTTCTACGTAGTTTTACAATTCAAGTTCTTTAAATACTCTCAGCACACCCACCTCATGTTTCAAAGTTTGGTTCCTCTGAAAAACTGTCAAACTTAGTTCTAATTTCTTTTCTGATGCACAGGGAATCTCAGTAAAATTTTATAATCAAATTTATAGCAGCGATATGACAACTTGATTTGTTTCTTTGTTCAAATGTTCAGCATGACCACTTGTGAACCATATTTATCCAAACTGAATATATAAAATGATTCTGCCCTGTTCTGATAGCAAAATAAGCTCAAGAGTTCTTAATTCACTTAAGGTGTAGGTTTGAATTACAAAATATCCTGTTCAAATCCAAACATGCTCAGGCGCAAACACTAATGCTGTCCCACCCATCATGTATGAACAATAAAGGTCGTCTATGTAGCCATGACTACAGATCCAAAGGTATAGAATTTTAAAACTGGGAGAGGCTGTAAACTAGAACTGTGTTCATACTCAAATCATACTGTTGATTAAACATTCAACAGCAAGAAAAAAATTAAACAATGCTCTGTGATTATCATGAAAGAATGAGGATATTTTAATCTCCGAAAGCTTTAAATGTGACCCCAGCCTGACTGTTCCCAGCTTTAACCTGGAGTCAAAGGAGTGAAACTATTTTCAGACTGCGATTTACTCACTAAGATCACCTAAAGAAAATGTAATTTACATTATTTTTTTCAGACACATGGAGGCCAGATACCTACAGTCTGGGATTTTCAACAGAAAAGCTGAACTTATCAGGTGCCAGTTTTGCACTAGCTGTGACAGACACCTGGCATGACAATCTGGGTGGCTGTTGATCAGAAACCTACTCAGGTTTCTAACTCAACCACCTTCCCACCCCCCCACACTTTTTCAACCCCAGCCTCTGGACCTCAGCTAGGCTAGAAATCACCCTGCTCACCTGACTCTCAGTGCTTCTGGTTGGGACTCCAACCCCAGCTCGGCCACATACCAAATTATTTCTATTTCACTATTCTTGCTAGCATGTAATCTATCGCATGGCAGATAAGATTCACTGGATACCAGCAGGACAGGGCTCTGGTGGAATGTGCTATATTTAGTAATACTCCTTGTAATACACTGTGAGAAGTCAGCTGATAATGAAGCCTTAGTGTACCAGTCTACTCAATCTCCTCATACATTAACCAAGTTATCTCTGGAAAAGTCTCATGAATCTTCAGTTTGCTCTTTTTATGGCAATCACACCCTTTCTCAGGTAAAGCTGTGCCAATACTCCAGGGGCACTCTCACGAAAAGCCCTACACATGTGCAATAAGACTCCTTTACTCTTTATGCAAGCTTAGGAAAATTTAAAATAGATTCCTTTAGCAATCTTACCAGCACTGCAAAGACCTCTGCAAATCGAACGGCAAAGGTGTCACAACAAGGTTGAAAGGAGTAACAGTTAAAATAAAGTAAATGTGATTAAAAATAGAAATGGTTGATACATACAGAGGCAGAACTATTTTATCACACTGAAGCTGGATACAACAAACTGTAGATATATATAATCTGACTTTTCTGAACAATATCACTAAAGCAGTGAATTATTAGGTTGTATAATAAGACCAAAGTCAGCTTATTGTCATAAATGTTTAGTCCAGAAAGTATACTCTACGCATGGCCAATGTACATGATAACACTTTTTTTTTTATACAGGGCCTCCACTGAGTTTTCACGATAGAGTTCATAACTCCCTTTTTACCTAGACTACTGTTGCTTTCAGCTCTTGGAATCACTGTTCTTTGATGATAAAATGAAATGCTTAATTAGACAAGTATTCTAACATTCCGAACAGCTACTTTGTTGTTATAATCACTGAATTAGAAAGATAACATAACCAAATTATCCTTCCCAGTGATTCCTTTCTTAAACATTTTCTGCAATTGCTGATCTTATTTTACTACGGAATACAGATTGTACATATCTGTTATGTGAAAGGAAAGCTTGTAGCTTTGAAAATAAATTAATTAATTTATCCTAATTATTTAATTTGTGCATCACATTCCTATTGATTAAAAAGGAATTAATAACAAGCAACATAAGCATTTAACAACATTATCTGTAACACAAGAGATGCAGAAGTTTCACTTAAAATCAAAAGAAATTATGAGAACAAGAATGGTGTTTTTCCTTTGCTTTTCTAGAACTAGATAGTTTATTGTAAACTAAGGTAGAGGTAGGTAGCTCCACCATGAGTAGACCCCTCTTCACCATAAAATACATCTTCAAGAGGCAGTTAGTTCCTCAAGAAGTTGGCATCCTTCATTAAGGGACCACACCATCTGAGCTTTAGGAGATGGTAAAAGAGTTTCGAGACCCATTCTCAATGACTTATGAAAAGCTTCTTCCCCTGCATCATCAGATTTCTGAATGGTTCATGAAAAATACCTCTGGATTTCTCGCAACTGAAGAATCTCTTACTACTACGCTATTCCCTTTTTGCACTATGTATTTATTTTGTAATGTATGGATGTTTATGTTTTTGCTTGTACTGCTGTTACAAACCAACAAATCTCACATCATAGGTCAGTGATAATAAATCTGTTTCTGTTATTTTTCAAATGATGTTTAATTTGTCAGTTGCGGATGTATTTTATCAGTCCCACAAATATTTGTATTCTTGTATTCTGGTAACGTAAGTTTCTCATTGTGTGCAACAGACAAATAAAGTGAATGAATCTTTGACAACTCAAAATCTTGTTGCCAATTCTGTCCATTTTATCGAAGGTCCTGCAGCTGAAAACAGGCTTCATAGAATATTGAGTGAACAAGCCAACTGTTACATTAATAATCAATCTTGCCATGAAGCGTAGAAAAAGATATACCACCAGCCCAAAGTCTCATTTGCATCAGAATATTTTGGAGTAACTGATCAGATATAAAATGGAAGTACAGAAAATTAATTTCAATGTATACCACTGCAGATATGACTCAGATAAAGCTTTGTTGGAACTGGAATGCAAAGTTGAACTTTGGAAATTCAAAGAATAGTAAAGGCATTGTTTGCTAAACTTGAGCATCAGTATAGCCAATTATGATTAAGAATCTGAATAACCTGCTTAGTCTAATAGCTATAAAACCAAGTAATTGTAGTTTGATCAGAATTTACCCTGTAAGCAACTAGTGAACACCAAGAAACTTACCAACTGCAAAATGTCTTCATCTTTTGGCATAACACAAAGCTCCAGGACAGAATCACTGTAACACAGGATATACAGTTTTATTCATTATCTGTTTAGCATTACTAACCAGTGTTATACCATAAAACAACTGAACTTCGACCATAAGACATAGGAGCAGAATTAGGCCATCTCGCCCATCGAGTGTGTTCGGCCATTCCATCATGACTGATTCTTTTTTTCTACCTCAACCCCAGTTCCCAACCTTCTCCCTGTAACCTTTGATGCCATGTCCAATCAAAAATCTGTCAACCTATGTCTTAAATACACCCAGCGATCTGGCCTCCACAGCTGCATGTGGCAACAAATTCCACAAATTCACCACCCTTTGGCTAAAGAAATTTCTCCGCATCTCTGTTTTGAAAGGGTGCCCCTCTATCCTGAGGCCGTGCCCTCTTGTCCTAGACTCTCCCACCATGGGAAACAACCTTTCCGTGTCGGCCTTTCAGCATTCGAAAGGTTTCAATGAGATCCCTCCTCATCCTTCTGAATTCCAGTGAGTACAGACCCAGAGCCATTAAATGTTCCTCGTATGATAACCCTTTCATTCCTGGAATCAACCTTGTGAACCTTCTCTAGACCCTCTCCAATGCCAGCACATATTTTCTAAGATGAGGGGCCCAAAACAGTCCACAATACTCAAGGTGAGACCTCACCAGTGCCTTATAAAGCCTCAGCACCACATCCTTGCTCTTGGATTCTAGATCTCTTGAAATGAATGCTAACATGGTATTTGCCTTCTTCACCAACTCAACCTGCAAGTTAACCTTCAGGGTGTTCTGCACAAAGACTTCCAAGTCCCTCTGCAACTCAGATTCCTGGATTTTCTCCCTATTTAGAAAATAGTCCACACATTTATTACCACTACCCAAGTGCATGACCATGCATTTGCCAACATTGTAGTTCATTTGCCACTATCTTGCCCACTCTCCTAATCAGTCAAAGTCCTTCTGCACCCTACCCATTTCCTCAACACTACCTGCCCCTCCACCAATCTTTATATTATCTGCAAACTTGGCAACAAAGCCATTTATTCCATCATCACAGCACCATCTATTCCATCATGCACAGACAGCAGAAACAGTTTAATTTGACATCAAGTTTGTCACAGATATCATAGGCTGCAGGGTATAAGCTGTCTTGTACTGTGCTCCTTGAGCATGTACCACCTCGGGACTCAACAGATTATGCATCAAGATCAGATGTTTATACCATGCAAGGATCAGGAAGGTAGCTTGGTTTTCACCTTGTGACTCACGTATCGCATCAGAGCACAATCAGGTGGAGGGGAAAGCAAAAGCCTGCGCCCACAGGACACTTCAAACTTCCATCAGCTAAAAGAATGTTTTGCTACTGACAACAAAATACATTATCAGAGAGACTGGAGATTTATTATTATGAAGATGCATTAGGCAGTAGTCCTTGAAAAGAATGCCCATTCGCATGTGCAATCAAACATTGCAAGAAGATTTTCATCAAAGGCTTGCTATAATGGTAATTTAAATGTGTTATATTTTATTCAAATCTTGACCAAGTATAGTTATAAATCAAGGTGTTCACTTCTCACTAGTATATTCCCCTGCTCTGTGCTGCTTTTATTTAAATGGCAGATTCTATTTCCGCCTTGATGTAGGTGAAGCAAGGGGAACAGGAATCAATTGAGGACAGTCATAACATTTACATGTCAAAATTAAACACTTGAAAGCAGCGGCCATCTTCAAATTGCGATGGAATGCCAATAACATTATTTTATAGCACTGAACTCTAAAATAGATGGATATATCAGAAAATCAACTTTTGATACAGCAACCGCAATTCTGAAAATTTGCTCCCCTTTAACCCAAATACTGCCTTTATTATTCAGATAGGCATTAATAATCCTCAATTTAACTATGCCCAAACAAAATGACAAAGAAACAAGTTTTATTTATCCTGTGGATGAGATACAAAACTAGTTAAACATTAAAACAAATAATATTTTGTGTCTCTAATTAAACATCATGCCAGGATTGCTAATCCATAATAGAGAAAACAATAGTTGTTTACAAAAAAAAAGTTCAATTCATACCTTTCCTGAATCAAGGCTATAACTTGAGAATATGTTTTCCCTATAATGCTTTCCCCATTTACTTTGATAATCCGGTCACCTGAGTTATAGAAAGTAAACATTAAAGATCAGTGCAAGATTACAGGAAACAACAGGAACTATATCAAATCATGATCCTTTTTCATTCCTGCAATAATTCAACAATTTAAATCAAATGAAAACTTTAAAATATTGGTAGATAAATTTTAAATATCATTCATTTTCTGACAAAGTAATGTTTATTTCCAAATATGAAAAGTAATTTTTATCTTCTTTAATGGGCAAGAGGGACAAGAGTCTGATGAGTGCCACATGAATGAATTCTGAGGGACAAGATTGACTCACATGGAAAAGCACAGACTTACTGGAAATGATTTGCATGGCTTTATGGTCTTTGTCAAAGGGAGCTGACAACTTTAAAAACTTAACTACTTTTTGAAGAGGTACCAAAGATGGGTAGTGTAGTGGATTGGGTAGTAGATATTGTATATATGGCTTTTAGTTCTCAGGGTGGGCTGATCCAGAAACTTGAGGCGTTTTGGATTCATGCATACTACTCAGAGTGTCCTGACAAATAGCATCTGGAATGGGTGCAGCCGAGCATCAGACCAGAATTCTCTACAAAGTGCATCCAGCTGCAGCTTCTAACAAACTGCATTAAAAACCTGAAGCTGGAACTTTCGTTCATTTGGGAGGCTGAAGGGATGATAAATAGGTCATATAGAGAGATAGTTACATCTGAAGTGCAGGCCACAGGAAACTGGGAGACTGTCAGGAAGGTGAAAGGGTTAAGGAGCCAAAGCAGAGTACCTGTGGCCATCCCCCTCAACAACAGGTATATCACCTTGGATACTACTGGGGGGATGGTAGAGTCTGCCTCTGACTCAGAAGGGAAGGCAGGAGAAGAGGCACTTTGCGATGAAAGGGGCTCATTAGTAAGGGGAACGGACAGGAGGTTCTGCAGGTGATAACGAGATTCCCAGATGGTATGTAGTCAGGTATGGTATATGCCAGGGTCCAAGATATTTGGATCAAGTCCTCAGCATTCTTAAGTGGGAGGGTGAACAGCCAGAAGTTGTGATCCGCGTAGGTACCATTAACGTGGACAGGACGAGTGACGAGGTTCTGCACAGGAAGTCCAAGGAGTTAGGTGCCAAGTTAAAAGGGCAGAATCTCCAGAGATGTGACCTCAGGATTGCTACCCATGTCATATTCTAGTGAGGCCAGAATTTGGATGATTATATATGGCTAAAGAGTTGCAACTGGAGAGAGGGGATAAGATTTTTGGATCATTGGGCTCTCTTCCTGGCAAGGTGGGACCTGTAAAGGAGGGACAGCTTACACCTGAGCTGGAGGGGGACTAATATCCCAACAGGAATGTTAATGCTGCATGGTGGGGTTTAGAGTTGCTGGGGAATGAGAACCAGAGTGCTAGAACAGTTAGTGGAGAGGTTGTAGAGGCAGATATTGGTAAGACTTCAGACAAAGTTGGGAATCAAAGGGTTGAGCATGGTGTAACTAGTGTCCTGGCATACGTTTCAATACAAGGGGTATTGTAGAAAAGGCGGATAATAGTGCTGAAGATGGGGTAGTTGGTTTACAAACAGAGGCAATATGTAGTGAGGAGAAGCTATTGATAGGGCAAAATTGCAGTAAACAAGATGAACTGCAATATAAAAGGCAGACAAAATCGAAAAGGGTAAATACAGGACTGAAGATGTTGTATTTGAATGCACGCAATATACGGAATAAGGTAGATGAACTTGTAGCAGAGTTGCAGATTGGCGGTATGATGTTGCAGGCATCATTGAATCATGGTTGAAAGAAGATTATTGCTGGCAGCTTAATGTCCAAGTATCGAAAGGACAAGAATGAAGGCAGAGGTGGTGGTGTCACACTGTTGGTAAAAAAAAAAATGAAATCAAATCATTAGAAAAAGGTGACATAGGGTTGGAAGGTGTTGAATCATAATGGATAGAACTAAGGAACTGCAAGGGTAAAAAAAAACCCCAATGAGAGTTTTATGAAGGCCCCCAAACAATAGTAAGGATATAGCCTACAAATTAAAGCAGGAGATAGAAAATGCATGCCAAAAGGGCAATAGTAATAGGGGACTTCAATATGCAGGTAGATTGGGAAAATCAGGTTGTTGCTGGATTCTAGGAGGGGAAATATCTAGAATGTCTATGAGATGTCTTTTTAGAGCAACTTGTGGTTGAGCCCACTAGAGGATCAGCTATTCTCGGCTAGGTATTGTGCAATAAGCCAGAATTGATTGGAGAGTTTAAGGTAAAACAATCCTTAGGGGCAAGTGATCATAATATAATCAAATTTATCCTGAAATTTGAGGAGAAAGTAAGGTCAGATCTATCAGTATTACAGAGGGGTATAGGTAATTACTGAAGCATGAAGACCACAAGACATAGGAGCAGAATTAGGTCATCCAGCTCATCGAGTCTTTTCCGCCATTCCATCATGTTTGATCCCGAATCCCACTCAACCCCACACACCTGCCTTCTCACCATACCCTTTGGTGCCTTGACAGATCAGGAAACTATCAACTTACGTCTTAAATATACCCACCGACTTGGCCTCCACCACAGTCTGTGGCAGAGCATGCCACAGATTCACTACTCTCTGACAAAAAAAATTCCTCCTTACATCTGTTCTAAAAGGTCGCCCCTCAATTTTGAGGCTGTGCCCTCTAGTTCTGGATAGCCCAGAAACATTCTCTCCCCATTCCCCCCCTTCTAGTTCTTTCAACATTTCATAGGTTTCAATGAGACCGCGCCCCCACCATTCTTCTAAATTCTAGTTAGTACAGACCCAAAGCTCCCGAACGCTCCTCATATGTTAACCCCTTCATTCTCAGATTCATCCTCATGCTCACGAACACTCTTTGGACTCTTCCCAATGACAACATATCCTTTGAGATATAGGGCCCAAAAATGTTGACAATACCACGTGCAGCCTGACAGGAGTTTTATAAAACCTTAGCATTTTCACCTTGCTTTGATATTCTATTACTCTTGAACCAAATGCCAACATTGCATTTGCCTTCTTTACCACATACTCAACCTGTGAAATAATCTCTGGGAGTCTAGCACGAGGACTCCCAGGTCCCCTTGCACCTCTGATGTTTGAACCTTCTCCCCATTTAAGTAACAGTCTGCACTATTGTTCCGTTTACAAAAATGTATTATCATACATTTCCTAACACTGCATTCCATCTGCCACTTTTTTGCCAGTCTTTCAATTTGGCTAAATCTTACCGTAATCTCATTGCTTCCTCAGCACTATCTACCCCTCCACCTATCTTCGTATCATCCGCAAACTTTGTCAAAAAAGCCATCAAGTCCATTATCCAACTCATTGACAGACAACGTGAAAAGTAGCAGTCCCAATACTGACCCCTAAGGAACACCACTAGTCACTCGCAGCCAATCAGAAAAGGCCCCGTCACTGCCTCCTGTCTGTCAATCATTCCCCTATCCATGCCAGTACCTTTCCTGTAATGCCATAGGATTTTATTTTGTTGAGCATGAGAAAGCAGCTGGCCAAATTTGAATAGAAAAGAACACTGGCAGAGAAGCAATTCAGAAGGCAAAGGATATATACATCCCAAAGTGGAAGAAGTATCCTAAAGGAAAGATGGTACAATAAAAGCTAACAAGAAAAGCAACAGCCAACATAAAAGCCAAAGAGAGGGCATATGATAGAGCAAAAATTAATGGGAAGGTACAGGATTGGGAAACTTTTAATAACCAACAGAAGGCAACTAAAAAGTAATTAAGGTAAAGGTGGAATATGGATGTAAGCTAGTCAATTATATTAAAGGCATTTACAAAAAATGCTTCACATACATAAAGAGTAAAAAAAAAGGTGAGAGTGGATATCGGACCACTGGAAAATGATGCTGGAGAGTTAGTAGTGGGGGACAAGGAAATGATGGATGAAATGAATAAGTACTTTGCATCAGTCTTCACGATGGAAGGCATTAGCAGTATGGTGGAAGTACCCAGAGTCAGGGATCATGAAGTGTGTAAGTAGAGAGAAGGTTCTTTGGAAACTGAAAGATCTGAAGATAAATAAGTCACCTGGACCAGATGCTGTACATCCCAGAGCTCTGAAAGAGGTGGCTGAAGAGATCATGGAGGCATTAGTAATGACTTTTCAAGATTCATTAGATTCTGGGATGGTTCCAGAAGACTGGAGAATTGCAAATGTCACTCCACTCCTCAAGAAGGGAGAGAAACAGAAGAAACGAACAAGTGATTGGGAAGATCTGACCTCAGTAGCTCTGGGAAGATGTTGGAATCAATTATTAAGGATGAGGTCACAGGGTACTTGGAGACACATGATAAAATTAGTCTTAGTCAGCAGAGTTTCCTTAGGGGAAAAGCTTGCTTGACATATCTGTTGGAATTCTTTGAAGAAATGACAACCAGGATAGACAAATGAGAATCGGTTGATGTTGTGCTCTTGGATTTTCACAAGGCCTTTGACAAGGTGCCACACAAATTATGAACCCGTGGTACTACAGTAAAGATTCTAGCATAGATAAAGCAGTAGCTGATTGGCAAGAGGCAAAGAGTGGGAATGAAGGGAGCCTTTTCTGGCTGGCTGCCAGTGACTAGTGATGTTCCAGAGGGGTCTGTGTTGGGACTAATTGTTTTTATGTTATCTGTCATTGATTTAGATGATGGAATTGATGGCTTTGTTGCAAAGTTTGATGGCAATAGGAAGACAGGTGGAAGGGCAGGTAGTTTCAAGGAAGTACAGAGGCTACAGAAGGACTTAGATTAGGAGAATGGGCAAAGAAATGGCAGATGAAATACAGTGTCAGGAAGGATATAGTCATGCACTTTGGTAGAAAAAAATTAAAGGGTTGATTATTTTCTAAATGGAGAGAAAATACAAAAAAAAAACTGAGGTTCAAAGGGACTTGGGAGTCCTTGTGCAGGATTCCCTAAAGGTTAACACAAAGTACACTGCAGATGCTGTGGTCATATCAACACGTACAAACAAGCTGGAGGAACTCAGCAGGTCCGGCATCATCCATTGAAACGAACAGTCAACGTTTTGGGCCGAGAGCCTTCGTCAGGACTGGAGGAGGAGGGGGCAGGGGCCCTATAAAGAAGGTGCCAGGTGAAAAACCAATCAGGAAAGATCAAAGGGTAGGGGAGGAGAAGCAGGGAGGGGATAGGCAGGGAAGGTGAAGAAGGAATGTAAGGGGAAAGCACTATGGGTAGTAGTCTGTGGTGAGGAAGATAAGTGCAATATTAGCATTCATTTGAAGAGAACAAGAAATATAAGAGGATGTAATGTTGAGATTTTATAAAGCACTGGTGAGGCCTCACTTGGAGTAATGCAAGCAGTTTTGAGTCCTTTATCTTAGAAATATCTAAAGGATGGGCTGAAACTGGAGAGTGTTTGAAAGAGTTTCACGAAAATGATTCCAGGATTGAATGGCTTGTCATATGAAGAGTGTTTGATAGTTCTGGGCCTGTGGAATTCA
The DNA here is from genome assembly GCF_030144855.1 of Hypanus sabinus. Taxonomy (NCBI): domain Eukaryota; kingdom Metazoa; phylum Chordata; class Chondrichthyes; order Myliobatiformes; family Dasyatidae; genus Hypanus; species Hypanus sabinus. The sequence goes on along the minus strand of NC_082711.1, from coordinate 48,738,835 downwards.
GAACAACAAGGGGTGACCTCACTGAAATCTATCGAATGGTGAAAGGCCTTGATAGCATAGATTCAGAGATGATGTTTTCTATGGTGGGAGAGTCTAAGACCAGAGGACACAACCTCAGAATAGAGGGGTGTCCTTTTAGAAGGGAGGAATTTCTTTAGCCAGAGAGTGTTGAATCTGTGGAATTCTTTGCCACAGGCAGCTATGGAGGCCAAGACTTTATGTATATTTAAGGAAGAGGTGGGTAGATTCTTGGTTGGTTAGGGTGTGAAGGGATATGTGGAGAAAGCAGGAGATTGGGAATGAGTGGAAAACTGGATTAGCCATGATGAAATAGCAGAACAGAATTATCTAATGATCCTATGATCAAAGGACTGTGAGAAAAGATGAGTGAATCGTAAGGATCTCTCTACTATCCATCGAGGATACTTATCAAGAGTGTTGCGTATGCAGGGCCCTTAGTATCAGCATCCTCTGACTTTCTACCATCAGGCAGAAGAGTACGATGCATAAAAACCAGTAACAGTCAATATGAGAAACCGTTCCTTTCCCCAGGCTATTTGGCTTCTGAACTCGCTGCTGCAACGTATTCAAAGTGTTACTGGTAATCTGTTCCAGTACAATTTAACATTATTACATTTAAGTTTGTTATTTTTGTGTCAGTCATCTGTAGATTTTATCTTTACCTTCCTAAGTTATCGTGTGTAATGTGTATTACTATGAGTTTTACACCCTGGTTTGGAGAAATTTTGTCCTGTTTCTATATACATTATATGGTTACATACATTATGTATGTATATAGATTAATCACAATAAACTTAACTTGGTCAGCTGGTTTCACAACTGACTTACCCACAGGAGACAGAGGGTAAAAGTGGAGGTGTGTTATTCTAAATGGAAGTAGTGTTGCACACTGGTGATCTGCAATGATTTCTTTTGTTTGTAATATGCATAATTTAGACAAAAATGCAAGTGGGTTGATTAGCAAGTCTGCGGAGGACAGCAAAATTAATGGAGTTAGGGTTAATGAGAAATGTTCTTACAGGGTACAGCAGGATATAGATCAGTTGGAAATATGGGCAGAAAAATGGTGAATTGCATTTATTTGCACAAGATTTAAGATTTTTAATGTCATTTCCAGTACACATAAAGTAATTGCTGCTCCCACTCTGATGCAGCAGAAAAATAATACAAAAGATAAACAACACAATAAATATAAACACATAAGATAGCTTATATACATAGACTGATTGTAGGTCCATAAAGTGATGCCACGTACAGGAATATCTATAAACAAAGTGACTGACAGGAAATGATAAAGTAGTGGTAGTTAGGGGTGCAGAGGGGTGGGTTAGTGGATGGAGATGTTGATCAGACTTACTGGTTGGAGAAAGTAAATATTTTTGAGTCTGGTGGTCCTGGCGTGAATGTTATAGACAATAGACAATAGGTGCAGAAGTAGACCATTCGGCCCCTCGAGTCTGCACCGCCATTCTGAGATCATGGCTGATCATTCACTATCAATACCCAGTCCCTGCCTTGTCCCCATATCCCTTGATTCCCCTATCCATCAGATATCTATCCAGCTCCTTCTTGAAAGCATCCAGAGAACTGGCCTCCACCGTCTTCCGAGGCAGTGCATTCCACACCTCCACAACTCTCTGGGAGAAGAAGCTCTTCCTCAACTCTGTTTTAAATAACTGACCTCTTATTCTCAATCCATGCCCTCTGGTACTGGACTCTCCCAACATCTGGAACATATTTCCTGCCTCAATCCTATCAAATCCTTTAATTATCTTAAACGTTTCAATCAGATCCCCTCTCAATCTCCTCAATTCCAGCGTGTACAAGCCCAATCTCTCCAATCTTTCTGCGTAAGACAGCCCTGCCATCCCAGGAATCAACCTAGTGAATCTACGCTGCACTTCCTCAATTGCCAGAATGTCCTTCCTTAAACCTGGAGACCAAAACTGTACACAATATTCCAGGTGTGGTCTCACCAGGGCCCTGTACAAATGCAAAAGAACATCCTTGCTCTTGTATTCAATTCCCCTTGTAACAAAGGCCAACATTCCATTTGGCCTCTTCACTGCCTGTTGCACTTGCTCATTCACCTTCATTGACTGGTGAACTAGGACTCCTAGGTCTCTTTGCATTTCTCCTTTACCTAACTCGACACCGTTCAGACAATACTCTGCCCTCTTGTTCCAGCTTCCAAAGTGGATAACTTCACATTTATTCACATTGAATGACATCTGCCAAGTATCTGCCCACTCACTCAGCCTATCCAAATCTCCCTGTATTCTCCTAACGTCCTCTTCGCATGTCACACTGCCACCCAGTTTAGTATCGTCAGCAAACTTGCTGATATAGTTTTCAATGCCCTCATCTAAATCATTGACATAAATCGTAAAGAGCTGTGGTCCCAATACAGAGCCCTGTGGTACCCCGCTAGTCACCTCCAGCCAGTCTGAGAAACACCCATTCACTGCTACCCTTTGCTTTCTATCTGCCAACCAGTTTTCTATCCATGTTGAAACCCTGCCCCCAATGCCATGAGCTCTGATTTTACTCACCAATCTCCTATGTGGCACCTTATCGAATGCCTTCTGAAAATCTAGGTACACAACATCTACTGGCTTACCCTCGTCTAACATCCTTGTTACACCCTCAAAAAACCAACAGATTAGTCAAGCATGATTTGCCCTTGGTAAATCCATGCTGGCTCGGCCTAATCCTATTTCTGCCATCTAGATGTGCCACTATTTCGTCCTTAATAATGGACTCAAGCATCTTCCCCACGGCTGACGTTAGGCTAACAGGGCGATAGTTCTCCGTTTTCTCCTTCCCTCCCTTCTTGAAAAGTGGGACAACATTAGCCACTCTCCAATCTTCAGGAACTGATCCTGAATCTAAGGAACATTGGAAAATGATTACCAATGCATCCGCAATTTCCTGAGCCACCTCTTTTAGAACCCTGGGATGCAGACCATCTGGACCCGGGGATTTATTAGCCTTCAGTCCTACCAGTCTACTCATCACAGTTTCTTTCCTAATGTCAATCTGTCTCAATTCCTCTGATATCTTATGACCCTGGCCCATCCATACATCTGGGAGATTGCTTGTGTCCTCCCTGGTGAAGACAGATCTAAAGTATGCATTAAATTCTGTTGCCATTTCCCTGTTTCCCATAACAATTTCTCCCAATTCATTCTTCAAGGGGCCAACATTGTTCTTAACTATCTTCTTTCTCTTCACATAGCTAAAAAAGCTTTTGCTATCTCCTTTTATATTCCTGGCTAGACTGAGCTCATACCTGATTTTTTCTCTCCGTATTGCTTTTTTAGTTAAGATCTGCTGTTCCTTAAAACTTTCCCAATCATCTGTATTCCCACTCATCTTAGCCCTGTCATATTTCTTTTTCTTTAATGCTATACAATCTCTGACTTCCTTTGTCAACCACTGTGGCCCCTTCCCCCTCTTTGAATCCTTCCTTCTCATTGGAATGAACTGCATTTGCATCTTTTGTATTATGCCCAAGAATATCTGCCACTGTTGATCCACTGTCTTTCCTGCCAGGGCATCCGCCCATTTAACTTTGGCCAGCTCTTCCCTCATGGCTCCGTAGTCTCCTTTATTTAATTGCAACACTGACACCTCTGATCTGCCCTTAACCCTCTCAAATTGTAGATAAAAACTTATCATGTTATGATCGCTACTTCCTAATGGCTCCTTTACTTCAAGATCACTTATCAATTCCTGTGCAGTACACATCACCAAGTCCAAAATAGCCTCGTTCCTGGTTGGCTCAAGCACAAGCTGTTCCAAAAATACATCCCTTAGACACTCCACAAACTCCCTATCCTGGGGTCCAGCACCTACCTGATTCTCCCAGTCCACCTGCATGTTGAAATCTCCCATAACGACTGCATTACCTTTAGCACATGCCAATGTTAACTCCCTAATCAACGTACCCAATATCCACGCTACTGTTTGGGGGCCTGTACACAACACCCATTAGGGTCTTTTTACCCTTACTGTTCCTCAGCTCAATCCACACAGACTCTACTTCCCCTGTTCCCAAGTCACCTCTTGCTAAGGACTGAATCTCATTCCTCACCAACAGGGCCACCCCACCCCCTCTTCCCATATTTCTGTCTCTACGATAGCACGTATACCCTGGTACACTAATTCCCAGGTCTGATCCCCTTGCAGCCATGTCTCCGTTATCCCAACAATATCGTAGTTCCCCATTTTCATCTGAGCTTCAAGCTCATCTGTCTTATTTCTGACACTACGCGCATTCAAGTATAGAATTCTTAGCCCACTCCTCCTCTCTTTGCTTAAAACACTGTCTACTGTACCTAACCCAGCTCCTTGAACTTCCATCGGGCAAATTGCACCCTGAATTTTGATGACCTTCTCAAGATCACCCAAACCTTGTACACAAACCATGCACCTTCTGACCAACCCTCTGGATCTGGATCCCTGCCCCCTGCACATCTAGTTTAAACCCCCCCGAGTAGCACTGGCAAATACTCCTGCAAGAATGTTAGTACCCCTCCGGTTCAGATGTAGACCATCCCTTCGAAACAGATCCCAATGTCCCTGGAACAAAGACCAATTATCCAAAAACCTGAACCCTTCCTTCCTGCACCATGCTCTCAGCCTCGTATTAATGTGCATAATCATTCTATTCTTCGCCTCACTCGCACGTGGCACAGGTAGCAATCCCGAGACTGGCACCCTGGAGGTCCTGCCTTTCAGCTTCACTCCTAACTCCCTGAACTCTCTAAGCAGGACCCCCTCACTCACCTTACCTAAATCATTGGTCCCTACATGGACCACTACATCTGGGTTCATGCCCTCACTCTCAAGAATAGCCTGCACCCGATCTGAGATGTCCCGGACCCTGGCACCAGGGAGGCAACATACCATCCGAGACTCCCGATCTGCCCCACAAAATCTCCTATCTGCCCCCCTAACTATAGAGTCCCCTAAAACTATCGCTCTCTTCTCTTCCCTCCTCCCCTTTCTAGTTGAGGGTTCAACCTCTGTGCCAGAGGCAGGACCACTACAACTCATTCCTGGTAGGTCATCCCCATCAACAGTATCCAGTACGGTATACTTATTGTTAATCGGAATGGCTGCAGGGGTGCTCTGCTCTCTCTGCCTGCTCCCCCTGCCTCTCTGGACCGTCACCCATCTGCCTACTTCTTGGTTTTTTGGTGTGACTACCTCCTGATAACTCCTATCTCTGCCTCCACCTCCCGAATGATCCGTAGTTCATCCAGCTCCTGCTCCAACTCCCTAACTCGGTCTGATAGGAGCTGCAGCTGGACGCACCTTTTGCAGGTGTGATCATCAGGGACAACTGTGTTGACCCTGACCTCCCACATACTGCATACGGAGCACACCACTGCTCTGACTGTCTCCCCCATACCTGAACTGGATTAATGGAATGTCTAAAAAGCACCTAGCGACCTTACCTTCTTCCCCTCAGCGAGCAATCACACAAGCTTGCCGAAGCCCACTTAGCCAAAGCCCAGGACTCTGCTTCCACGGACTCCGCTGCCCGCTCTGAAAAGAAGTCCTGCCTTTTAAAGTGCGCACTCGACGCTGACGTCACTCGCGCCTGCGCAGTTCCCCCTCCTCCACAGGTATTGACCAGGTAGGCTTAAATCCTACCTACACGGTCGAATTCTCTGAGCTCCCAGCTGAATCACAAGCTGTAACTTGCTCCCGATTCAAATGACCACTCTGAAAAGAAGTCCTGCCTTTTAAAGTGCGCGCTCGATGCTGTTATGTAGCATCTTCCCTGTTGGGAGCTAGACGAACAGTCCAACTCCCATCAGGGAAATGGCAATGAGCAGGGTGCGTGGGACCGTTCATGTTACTGGCCCTTTTCAGGCACATTTCTCTATACATGTCTCTGATGGAGAGTAGGCTGGTGCCAGTGATGTGTTGGATAGTTTTAACTACCCATAGTAGTAGAACCTTCCTGTCCGCCACAGTACAAGTGTAAGGCATTGCAATCGGGAGGTCCAATACAAGAGTATAGTATTAAGTGGCAGGACCATTAGGAAACATTGACTACAGATGGATCTTGGGATGTAAATCCATACTTCCAGAATGTGGTTACAAGTGGATAGGGTAACAAAGGTGACATAGAACATACTTGACTTCATCTGTCAGGGCGCTGAACAGAAAAGTCAGGGAGTCAGAATGCAGCTGTATAAAACTTTGGCTAGGCCACATCTGGAATATTACGTGAAGCTGCAGTCATTATATTATAGGAATGATGTGCTGCAAATGAGATTCATGGGGAATATTGCTTGGATTAGAGAGTATTAGATGTAAGGAGAGTTTGCACAAGTTTGAATTGCATTCTCCGGACTGTCTGAGGCTGAGGAGTGACAAGTTTACAAAAGGCATGGACAGGATAGATAGTCAGAGACTGCTTCCAAGGATGGGAGTATCAAATACCAGAAGACATAGCTTTAAGATGAGAGTTAAGGAGCTTAAAGGAGTTTTACGAGCCAAATCTTTTCTAAACCAAAAAATGGTAGGTGTCTGGATTATGCTGCCAGAGGAGGTGGTGGATATGGATAAAACAGCATGCTTCTGTGACATTTAGACAAGTGCAGGTACAGGCAAGGCAGAAATCTGAGGGACATGGATCATGGGCAGGCAACAGGATTAACTGAAATTAGCTTTTTCCTGGCCTGTATTATTCTATGTTCTACAGGAAGAAGAGGTTTCAGCTGCTGTTCTTGGGTGATGAGAAGTCTTTTATATAGATCGTTTTCCTGCCTGCACCTCCTCCAATATCACTAATGAAGTTGGTGATATTTAACAAAATTCTCATTAGAAAGCATGTACTTCTGTGGAGACATTTTTAATATAATGTGAAATTTAAAACATACATTGGGGCTAGGAAGTTTGTGAACCCTATAGAATTTTCCCCATTTCTGCATAAATATGGCCAGATTTTCACACATCCTAAAGCTAGACAAAGAGAACTCAATTAAATAAATAACTCAAAAAGCATTATACTTGTTCATTAATATACAGAGAAAAATATCCGATATTACATGGATTTGTTGGAAAAAGTATGTAAACTTTCGGGTTACTGCCTTTTACAAAGCTACTTGTAATCATATATTCCAATCAATGACATAAGATTGGAGGTATGGGTTGTAGAGGCAAGAGGTATTCTGCCCTATATAAAAAAGAGCCACAAAAAGACAGGTTACTGACAGAGCCTGCTCTTCTCAAGAAAGATCTGTTTATGTGCACCATTCCTCAATCAAAGCAACTTTCAGAGGACCTTTGAAGAAGAATTATAGAGATGCACAAAGCTGGAAAAGGCATTTCTAAAGACCTGAGTGTTCATCAGTCCATAGTAAGAGAAATTGTCTATATGGAGAAAACTCAGTACTGTTGCTGCTCTCCCTAGGAGTAGACATCCTGCAAAGATCGCACCAACAGCATAATGTGCAATGCTGAAGGAGGTGAAAAAGAATCCAAGGGTAACAGCAAAACACCTGCAGACACCTACAGAACTTGCTAAAGCCTCAGTTCACGAGTTCACAATAAGAAAAACACTGAATAAAAATGGTAACACACAAAATGCTGGTGGAACTCAGCAGGCCAGGCAGCATTTACAGGAGGAAGTACAGTCGATGTTTCGGGACAAGACCCTACGTCAGGACTAACTGAAAGAAAAGATAGTAATAAATTTGAAAGTATGAGAGGGAGGGGGAAATCTGAAATGATAAGAGAAGACAGGAGGAGGAGGGGTGAAGCTAAGAGCTGGAAAGGTGATTGGCAAAAGGGATACACAGCTGGAAAAGGGAAAGAATCATGGGACGGGAGGCTTAGGGAGAATGTAAGGGGGAGGGGAGCACCAGAGCGAGATAGAGAACAGGCAAGGAGTGATTGTGAGAGGGGCGGAGAGAGAAAAAAAAAGAGGGGAGAATAAATAAGGGATGGGGTAAGAAGGAAACAGGAAACAGTTGTATATTTAAGAGGAAGTTAGATATGGCCCTTGTGGCTAAAGGGATTGGGGGTATGGAGAGAAAGCAGGTACAGGGTTCTGAGTTGGATGATCAGCAATGATCATACTGAATGGCAGTGCAGGCTCAAAGGGCCGAATGGCCTACTCCTGCCCCTATTTTCTAGGTTTTTAAGGGGAGGAGGGGCATTAACGGAAGTTAGAAGAATCAATGTTCATGCCATCAGTTTGGAGGCTACTCAGACAGAATACAAGGTGTTGTTCCTCAAACCAAAGTGTGCCTTCGTCTTGACAGTAGAGGAGGCCATGGATTGACATATCAGAATGGGAATGGGATGTGCAATTAAAATGTGTGGCTACTGGGAGATCCTGCTTTCACTGGCAGACAAAGTGTAGGTGTTCAGTGAAACGGTCTCCCAGTCTGCATCAGGTCCCACCAATATATAATGGCCACACCGGGAGCACCGGACGTAGTATACCACACTGGCCGACTCACAGGTAAAGTGTCGCCTCACCTGTAAGGACAGTCTGGGGCCTTGAATAGTGGTGAAGGAGGAAGTGTAAGGGCAGGTGTAGCACTTGTTCCGCTTACAAGGATAAGTGCCAGGAGGGAGATCGGTGGGAATCACTGGTATTTTGCAATCAAACGGGGGTTTTGATTTGCCTTTCTAGCAATTCTACGAGCGGTTCTCTCAGAAAGTTTTCTTGGTCTTCCAGACCTCAACTTGACCTGCACCGTTCCTGTTAACTGCCAATTCTTAATTACATTACAAACTCAGGAGCTACCTGATGAAATCGCTTTGCTATCTTCTTATAGCCTTCTTCTGCTTTGTGGGCATCATTTATTTCAATTTTCAGAGTGCAAGCAGCCGCTTAAATGAGCCCATGGCTGCTGATTGTTGGGACAAGGTTTGAGGCGTCAGGGTATCTATAAAGCTTTGAAATTTGCATCACCTGGCCTTTCCTAATGATGACTGTGAACAAGCCATAGCCCTAGCAAACTAATTAAGGGCTGAGACCTTCATAAAAACTATCTGAGAGCTCAAATCTCTTGGGGTGCCCAAACTTTTGCATGGTGCTCCTTTCCCTTTTTCACTCTAAAATTGTACAAAATAAAAATAATACACTAATCTTGCTTGAAATGTTGAAAAGAATGTTTCATCTTTATGACTTTTGAAGATCAGTTCATCTTCTACTCACTTAACTATTCACAGTAACAGAAATTTTGACCAGGGGTGCCCAAACTTTTGCATGCCACTGTGTATACAGCATAAAAAGTGGTCCCAATACCAACTCCTGTGGAACACCACTAGCAGCGAACCAGAAAAGGCTCATTTTATTCCCACTCACTACATCCTATCAATCAGCCAAAGCTCCAATCAAGTTAGTGACTTCCCTGTAATACCATGGGCTCTTAACTTGGAAAGCAGCCTCATGTGTGGCACCTTGTCAAAGACCTTCTGAAAATCCAAATATACAACATCCACTGCATCCCGTTTTATCTATCCTACTTCTAATCTCCTCAAAGAATTCCAACAGGTTTGTCAGGCAGGATTTCCCCTGAAGGAAACCATACTGACTTTGTACTATCTTGTCCTGTGTCATCAAGTACACCATCACCTCATCCTTAACAATTGATTCCAGCATCTTCCCAACCACTGAGGTCAGGCTAACTGGTCTATAATTTCCTTTCCTTGGCCTTACTCCTTAAAGAGTGGAAAAACATCTGCAATTTTCCAGTCCTCTGGCACCATGCCAGAGTTCAATGATTTTTGAAAAATTATTTCTAATGCCACCATAATCTCTAACTCTACCTCTTTCAGAACCTGAGGATGCAGTTCCTTTGGTCTGGGTGACCTAAGTACCTTTAGGTCTCTCAGCTTTTTGAGCATCTTCTCTCTTGTAACAGTAACCGCAGCCACTTCTCATCCTGCACACACTACAACAGCAGACACACTGCTAGTGTCTTCCACAGTGAATATTGATGCAAAATACTTGCTTGGTTCATCAGACATCTCCTTGTTCCCTGTTATTATTTCTCCTGCTCATTTTCTAGCAGTCCTATATCCACTCTCATCTTTCTTTTATTTTTAAGATACTTGGAAAAAACTTCTACTATCCACTTTGATATTATTTGCTAGCTTGCTTTCATGTTTCATCTTTGTTTATTTTAGTTGCTCTCTGTAGGTTTTTAAAAACTTCCCAATCCTCTATCTTCCCACTAGTTTTTGCTTTATTGTATGCCCTTCCTTTCTTTTGCTTTTACAAAAGCTTTGACTTCCCTTGTCAGCCATGTTGTACTATTTTACCATTTGAGTATTTCTTCATTTTTGGAATACACATGTCCTGCACCTTCCTCATTTCTCCCAGAAACGTACACCATTGCTGCTCTGCTGACATCCCTGCCAGCAGCTCCTTCCAATTTACTTTGGCCAGCTCCTCTCTCATATCACTGGAATTTCCCTTCCTCCACGAAATATTGCTACATCAGACTTGACTTTCTCCTTATTAAATTTGAAGTAGAACACAATCATATTGTGATCACTTGTTCCTAAGGATTCATTTACCTTAAGCTCCCTAATCGCCTCTGGTTCATTACATAACACCCAATCTCGTATAGCTGATCCCCAGTAGGCTCAGCAACAAACTGCTCTAAAAAGCTCTTTTAGGCATTCAACAAACTCAGTCTCCTGAGATCCATTACCAAGTTGATTTTCCCAATCAGCCTGTAGGATAAAAACTCTCATGACTACCATAACATTACCATTTTGACTTGCTATTTCTATTTCCGGTTGTAACCTGTGGTCCACCTCCCAGCCACTGTTGGGGGGCCTGTATATAACTGGCATCAGGGTCCTTTTATCCTTGCAGTTTCTTAACTCAACCCACAAGGATTCGACTTCTTCCGATCTTATGTCACATCTTTCTACTGATTTGATGCCATTCTTTACCAGTAGAGCCACACCAACCCCTCAGCCTACCTTCCTTTCCCTCCGATGCAACATGTAACCTTGGATAGTCAGCACCCAATTACAACCATCCTTCAGCCACAAATCAGTGATAGCCACAACATACGTGGCAATCTGTAATATTGCAACAGGATCATCCACCTTATTCCTTATACTACATGCATTTAGATACAACACCTTGAGTACCATATTTGCTATCCTTTCTGACTCTGCATCCCTAATGATTTGATACTCAGCCTGTTGGCTGCAACTATCACCTGCCTGCCCTTCCTCACAATTTGACTGTGGAGAATCCGTCCTTTCCTGAGTCCCTTCACTCCAGTTCCCAACCCTTGTCAAGTTACTTTAAACCTTCCCTAAAAGCTCTAAAAAAAATCTGCCTACGAGAATATTGGTCTCCCTTGGGTTCAGGTGCAACCCATCACTTTTGAACAGGTCATACTTCCCCCAATGATGTAAGAATCTGAAGCCCTGCCCTCTGCACCAGCTTCTTAGCCACGCATTTATCTGCCAAATCATCCTGTTTCTACCCTCATTGGCACATAGCACAAGCAGCAATACAGAAATCACTACCCTGCTTCTCAGCTTTCTACCTAGGTCTCTAAATTCTCTTTTCATGACTTCATTGCTTTTCCTTCCTTCCTTGGTACATTGGTACCAATATGTACTAAGACACATCTGGCTGCTCCCCCTCCCTCTCTAAAATGTTGTGGATGCAATCTGAGACATCCCTGACCCTGACACTTGGGAGGCAACATATCATCTGGGTGTCCCATTCAGGTCTACAGAATAACCCCTCACTATCGAATCCCCTATCACTACCACTCCCTTCTTCTTGCTTTTTTATTCTACACCATGCACCCATGCTCAGTGCCTGCAACCCTGTTGCCATGGCATTGTCCCAGGAGGCCATCCCCCACAAAAAGGAACATTGAATTCAAAATCGTATCAAGACATTTTAAAAGGAGAATGTCAGGGTAGCAGTCCATCACCTGAAGCCTAATGCAACAAGACAATGATCCGAAAGAGTAAATCGGCAATAGAATGGTTTAAGAAGAAGAAACTTTGTGTTTTGGAATGATCAAGTCAAAGTCCTGACCTTACTCCTATAGAAATGTTGTTGAAGAACCTGAAGCAAGCAGTTCATGCAAGGAAGCCCACCAACATCCCAGAGTTGAAGCAGTTTTGTGAGGAGGAATAGTCTAAAATTCCTCCAAGCCAATGTGCAGGACTGATCAAAGGTTACTGGAAACATTTTGTTGAAGTTATTGCTGTACAAGGGGTCACACCTGTAACTGAAAGCAATCGTTGACATACTTTCTCCAACAATGCACGTAATACTGCATCATTTTCTCAATAAATAAATGAAGAAGTATAATTTTTTGGTATTATTAATTTAATTGAGTTTTTTAAATTTAGTTTTAGGACTTGCTAGCAGAAATTATGAAATAGTGCAGAAATGGAGAGAATTCTACAGGTTTCACAAACGTACTAGCACCACTATACTGTAAATGTAAACATGACTTCAATAGTCACTTGAAATAATGTATATAAAAAAGTCAAAGCAAAATACATAACAGTGAAGTCTAAATAACAATCTAAGTCAAATAACCAAATTGGTACCTGTACATAACCCAGCTCCATGTGCTGGTCCACCTTCCTTAACCTGTTTAACAAAGATGGTGTCCATTGGCTCCAATTTGCCTCTGGTTTGTGCTGTAAAATGCAAGCAGATTTTGTGAATTAATTCAAAATGGTAAAATGGCTCACATTTAATTCTGTTATGATGGTTAACTTCAATTCCATTTTTGTATGGGTAAAAGCAAATAGGTGCTAGCAACTTAGAGGAGGTTATAGAAATTGAGTTAAAAAAGCAACCAGGAACAGAACCTGCAAACTATTCATCAAGACCTTGGCTAATGTTCTAACCCACTGCATTTTCCAGCACCCTGCTCATATTTTTTTAATCCCTTAATATTCAGAAATCTATCAATGTCCACTTTGAGTGAATTCAATGGCCAGGAATTCGTAGCCTTCTGCGGTAGCGAATTCCAAAGATTCACTATCCCCTAAGAGGTAACTACTTCTCATCTTGGCAGGAAATAACCTTCCCTTTATTCTTAAACCATTCAAAAATGCTATATATTTTAATATAATCTCCTCTTATTATCTTAGACTTTGGAGAGTACAGGCCCTGTCTAAACATTATTCCTCATACTGCAAATGCACTATCTCTGGAATTGTTCTAGTAAATCCTCAGTGCACTTTCACTAAAGCAAATACATCATTTCTCAGGTTAAGAGACCAAAACTCAACTTGTTCCTATCTTCTGTATTCCATATAACCATATAACAATTACAGCACGTAAACAAGCCATCTCGGCCCTTCTAGTCCGTGCCGAACGCTGTCTCTCACCTAGTCCCACCTACCTGCACAGCCCATAAACCTCCATTCCTTTCCTGTCCATATACCTATCCAATTTTTTTTAAAATGACAAAATCAAACCTGCCTCCACCACTTCTACTGGAAGCTCGTTCCACCCAGCTACCACTCTCTGAGTAAAGAAGTTCCCCCTTGTGTTACCCCTAAACTTTTGCCCCCTAACTCTCAACTCATGTCCTCTTGTTTGAATCTCCCCTACTCTCAATGGAAAAAGCCTATCCACGTCAACTCTATCTATCCCTCTCATAATTTTAAATACCTCTATCAAGTCCCCCCTCAACTTTCTATGCTCCAAAGAATAAAGACCTAACTTGTTCAACCTTTCTCTGTAACTTAGGTGCTGAAACCCAGGTAACATTCTAGTAAATCTCCTCTGTACTCTCTCTATTTTGTTGACATCTTTCCTATAATTTGGTGACCAGAACTGTACACAATACTCCAAATTTGGCCTCACCAATGCTTTGTACAATTTTAACATTACATCCCAACTCCTATACTCAATGCTCTGATTTATAAAGGCCAGCATACCAAAAGCTCTCTTCACCATCCTATCCACATGAGATTCCACCTTCAGGGAACTATGCACCATTATTCCTAGATCACTCTGTTCTACCAAATTCCTCAATGCCCTACCATTTACCATGTATGTCCTATTTTGATTAGTCCTACCAAAATGTAGCACCTCACATTATCAGCATTAAACTCCATCTGCCATCTTTCAGCCCACTCTTCTAACTGGCCTAAAGCTCTCTGCAAGCTTTGAAAACCTACTTCATTATCCCCAACGTCACCTATCTTAGTATCACCTGCATATTTACTAATCCAATTTACCACCCCATCATCCAGATCATTAATGTATATGACAAACAACATTGGACACAGTACAGACCCTTGAGGCACACCACTAGTCACCAGCCTCCAACCTGACAAACAGTTATCCACCACAGCTCTCTGGCATCTCCTATCCAGTCTATTATATCATTAAATCCATACTATTTAATTGTTTGCTCTTCTACTGCATTTGGATATTAGTTTTCAGCAACTCGAGTATCCAAGCGCCCCTAGAGTCCATTGAACAACAACTTATCATAAATTAAGAATAACTTACTTTTCTTTTTGTATTTCAAAACAGACAATGCACATTAAAAACAAAATAATATTTCATCTACCATGATTTGCCCACTCATATAGCTTGGTTATACCTCTGGAAATCTCAGTCCTACCTCCTCTCTCCTAACAGCCCCACCAAGTTTACTTTGCAACCCTCAGCATTTAAGCAGATCTTAAATATATTTTAATTATACATTTAATTTGTAAATATACTCCAATCTTTTTAAATTACTATTATCAAAGACACCTCAATGTATTTGTAGTATGGAGTACTTATCCGGTTTATCCACTCAGAGCAAAAGTGCTGCTATTAGGACATTGTAGGACAGCTGTGACAGCAAATCTGGAGCTCAATTTGTTCCAAAGAGCCAGAAAAGTTTAATAAAACAGTGGGAATTATGCAGAGTGGCATACGCGAAACAAATATGATCCAAATAACAATTTAATCACTTACATACACTGCAGAAGAACACTTAAAATTATAAAAACAAGTCTGGTTGAAATGAGTGAACTGAATGTCCAAGTGCTACAACCACCACAGAAATAATCATAAACAGCAGTATTTCATTTTCAGTTCCAAATTGCTATTGAAAACAAAGACCAGAAGTGAGATTTAAAGCAGTCTCAATTAGAAGAGAGGCTATAGAATTTCTTTTAAGGTCAAGATTCCATTGAACAACTCCACTGATATTTCTTGGCAACACATCCGGGGAAGGGTTACGAGGAGGAGCTCCAAAGGGTGAATAAAGTGAAAGGCTTGAAAATGTATTTGCTGGTGAAAAGTAAAATGCAGGTAAAAAAAAAAAGAGGTGGCACAGCAGCATAGTGGTTAGCATAACGCTTTACAATACCAGTGACCTGGATTCAAATCCTACCACTGTCTGTAAGAAATTTGTAAGTTCTCCCCATGACTGCATGGGTTTCCTCCGAATGCTTTGGTTTCCTCCCACAATCCAATGACATACTGGTCGGCAGGTTAATTGGTCATTGTAAATTGTCTCATGATTATGCTAGGGTTATGCCAGGGGTTGCTGGGCAGCATGGCTCGAAGGGCCTATTCAGTGCTGTATCTCAATAAGTAAATAATTTTCAAGAGTCAGAGCCAGGACACCATAGGAATAAAAATGCTATCTGCAGCCAATTTTCAAGAAGGGAGTAATAAAGAGATGGTGGACCATCCAGAGATTATATACAAACTGAATATTTTGAGTAAATACTACACATAGCTTCTTAGCTTTTTAAAACTGACTCAGGATTTGCAATGAATGATAAAAGTAACAGAACAGCACCATACAGAAGATGTTATCCTTTACCTTAATCAATTCTTCACACCTGGTAATAAAAATTGTTTCATTAAGCATGCATAGATAGATACAACAATTATTTCCTGTTATCATAAGACATTTGAGAGGAATTAGGTCATTTAGCCTATTGAATGTGCTCTGCCATTTAATCAGAGCTGATTTATTATCCCTCTCAACCCAAATCTCCTACCTTCTTCCTGTAAATTGATTTCTATTCAAAACTTTCTCTCTAGACTGAATCTCACTAGCTTGAGCTCACTACCTGGGATCACCACCCAGGTAAGCCCTTTCTTACCAGGTTTAGATGCATGCAGCCTATTCTGTTAACCTGAAGCTTCATGTACAAAAAAAAACATAAGCTGAGTGAGACTGGACTTGCTAGAACACACTGTGGAAGTCCCTTCACAATAGCTCCTAGATAAATTACACAGGAAAATTATTTGCTTCACAATGTTGTTTTTTTTTAAAGAGAACTTGTTTACACATGTAACTTTAGGTTACATTTTGAAGAGTGATGAAACTGAACTCCAATAGTATTTCTCTGAATAAAAAAATAAAAGAACTAAAGCAACATAACTAACTAACCTCCCCATGTAACCACAGCCCTGACCACAGTGAACTCACACTTCTATATCAGCTCCAACCTGACTAAAATAATGGAGAATATCAGCATAATAGAACTCTACCGGACTTCAGTAACTGTTTAAACTGATAGATTTACAATGACTCCATCAGCAAGTTTTGGTCTTCTGTAATTTATAGCGCATGTGCTAAGGTTTGTAAAACTCATTAAAAATTAGCAATATCCAGACCATACGGTTTATATTCACCAGTGCAGATTTATGCACTGGCCATCAGGCAATGGTGTAGTCCCAATTCCTTACAGCTGCATCATTTCAATTTACAGTTGTCTTTTCCTTTTACATACTTTCATTTCTATTCATTGCTGACTCTTTCTTCTTCACTTTTGCCAGCTAACATTTCCTTCCTTCCCTCAACCACAACCTCAACAGATCTATGGGCCTTCCCGACATTAAAAGTAGAACTATGCTCAATACCAGGCTAGTTAGCTCAATTGTTTAAAAAAAAAACTGGACCACACTAAATTCAACATAGGAAACCGAAGCAAGTAGTTTATGTAGAATATGATAAAAGCACAACATGCAAATAGTTCAATTCAAATGGAAACCCTTTGGCAAATATGTCCCTCACAACTACCATGACTGAGAAGATCTAAAATGAGCACAAAATGTGTGGTTTCAATCCAAAATAAAAATCAAGAAAGCTCTCAACACTCAGCGGATCAAGTAGCACATATGGAAAGGGATAAAACTATGTACTTTTAAGTTCCAGAGAAGATGGGGCAACGATCACCATGGGGATATGTCATGGATAATCACCCATCAAAAGAGTGAGAATACAAAGTAACAATAAAAAGTAGTGAAATGAATGGTAGTAAGCATTGCACACTAAATGCTGGAGGAACTCAGCAGGCCAGGCAACATCTGTGGAAAAAAGCACAGTCAACGTTTTGGGCCGAAAGCCTTTGGCAGGACTGGAGAAAAAAAGCTGAGGAGTAGATTTGAAAGGTGGGGGGAGGGAACAGAGAAATGCCAGGCGATAGGCAAAACTTGGAGGGGGAGGGATGAAGCAAAGAGCTATAGGAAGTTGATTAGTGAAAGAGACAGAAGGCCATGGAAGAAAGAAGAAAGAGAGGTGGGATGAAGGAGCACCAGAAGGAGGTGGTGTGCGGGCAAGGAGATAACATGAGACAGGGACAAGGGGATGGGAAATGGTGAAGCAGGGAGTGGGGGGTGGAGGCATTACTGGAAGTTTGCAAAATAAATGTTCATGCCATCAGGTTGGAGGCTACCCTAACGGAATACAAGGTGGTGTTCTTCCAACCTGTGTGACCTCATCCTGGCAGTTGAAGAGGCCATGATAGACATAGCGGAATGGGAATGGGAAGTGGAATTAAAATGGGTGGCCACTGGGAGATTCCACTTGTTCTGGCATACGGAATGTAGATGCTTGGCGAAGCAGTCTCCTAATCTACGTTGGGTCATACCGATATACAGGGGGCCACACCGGGAGCACTGAACACAGCATATGATCCCAAAAGACTAACAGGTGAAGTGTCGCCTCACAATGTGGAAGGACTTTTTGGGGCACTGAATAGTAGTAAGGATGGAGGTGTAGGGGCAGGTGTATCACTGGCTCTGATTGCAAAGACAAGTGTCCTGGGGAAGGATGAATGGACAAGGGAGTCGCATAGGGATGGATCCCTGCAGAAAGCAGGAAGTGGAGGAGGAGGGAAAGCTGCGTTTGGTGGTGGGATCCAGTTGGAGGTGCCAAAAGATTTGGAGAATTATGTGCCGGACGCGGAGGCTGGTCAGGCGGTAGGTGAGGACAAGAGGAACCCTATAGCTGGTAGGGTGGTGGAACAATGGGTAAGAGCAGTCGTGCATGAAATGGAAGAGATGCAGTTGAGGGCAATGTTGATGGTCCATTCGCCCCTGGAATTAATGTTGCCTAGCCTGCCAAGTTCCTCCAGCATTTTATGTGTTGCTTGGATTTTCTCATTTATGCATAATAGCACGATTTGCCCAGCAAGTCAGAATGTAGTAATGGAGTGAGAGCAATTGAGCCTATATCACACATTGATGAGCTGAGGGAGGGATTAAATTACCTCTTGATTGATCAGCATATTCGATTATCTGACATATCAGTCACAAGCTTTCACTGTGCTATTTATTGTAGTTGACAGATATAAAGGCTTTACTCCTCAGTTATGACAATACACTTTGAGTACAAACAAGAAAACAAGAAATAGAACTCTAAAGTATCTGGCTTGTTCTGATTTAGCAGCAACACAAGGCCATGGACTAATAAAACATCTTATGGGAAGAAATTAAATGCTCTTACCCAATCTTGCCAATAGGTGACTCTAGTTCCACACTACATGGATGTTTTTTAATATCCTCGGGGTAAATAGAATATCCAATAAATAATAAATGTGTTGTTACGACTGGCTACACTTAGTATAATAGAGTAGACCCATAAAACACTAAAACCTACACCAAAGCCTATCTGAAGGCTTGCACAAAATTGCCCATATTAATTCTATATTCAACACTGAACTTCCTCTTCAGCAATGAAATTGCAATGCTGACCTTTCTCTGATCATCATCCAAAAAATATTATTCACCATTTATTAGTCTCATCAGAACATTACTCTAGCTACTATCTCACATAGCCAACTAATTTCTTTCTTATAAGCATTCTCAAACTATTCAAAGTCTTCATATTTATAGCTTTCCAAAATGTTATCATTGAACAATGTTCTAAATAGAAGATATTCAAATCACTTTCCAACAAATATTTTGCCTTTTTTGTTAAATACACTGTTTAACAAAAATAGTTTTAGCATGCACACCTCAACATCAGTGCATACATGCAGTAATTGTGGTCGCCACTGTCAGTCATATCAAATGTTTCTTTCCTTCAGTATTTACTGAAATTGAAACCATGTAAAATGTCTCCAAATGAAAGAAATGTTAAATTTAAATTGGGCCTTTCTTTGAATTCAACCTATATTAAGCAGGTCACTGCAATAATTGGACATTCCAAACATCATCTTACTCAAGAAATCACTAAATAATCTGGAAACAAGTGTTTCTACAATATTGATTAGCCTGTTAAAAATCATTCTCTCACAGTTGATGAGATACAACTTGCATTTTCTGCCAGAGGAATGGCAGAAGTAACTGACCTGATTTAGTTCTTTTCCTTGGCCTTCACATGCTGCCAAAGAGGCATCAGGCACTCGGTGTCATCCTAGATGCTCCTTCTCCATTTTGAGCTATCACCAGCCAAGAATTCCAATTGTAATTAGAGCCTTATTGCTGGGCATGTTGGTCAGGGATATGTCACTGATGTTGATTCATATATCCTACCAGCAAATTTAAAGGATTTTGCACCTCTCCCTATCTCTCCCATGCTCCTTGCTTAGGTAGCTCAGATCTCCAACACACATATGAAGCGAGGGCTTAGTTCTGGGCTTCCAGTCTTGATTTTATGACACATTTCCTCAGAGGCTGAATACAGTTTTGATTTTAGTCAGTAATGTTTGCCTTGACTGAAATGTGATTCCCAGAAGTATGAAAACTGATCCATGCAGCATGCAGTTAAAATAAGTAATTATGAAAACTATGGAAAAGTTATCCTGCAATGTATGAAAGATAAAAGTAAAGAAATCTGGGTGCAACTTTAATGGTGCTGGTCAACCTCAACTGAATGCTGTGCAGTTTTGGTGTCCATATTTAAGGAAAAACTTGTTTTGGAGATACTGGAGACCAAACAGGTTGGGCAAAAAGTTGTAGAAATAGGAGAGGTGATCTCATTGAAACATATGTTGCCAGAAGGACAGTGACAAAGTAGGTTGTGAAAGAATATTTCTCTAGTGGGGAATCCAAACTGTTAAGAGAGGATGACTGGATTTTGAAGCACAGATCAATACCAAGTAAATAAATGAAAAGAAAGCATTCTATTAACCAGGGCAGTGGGGCATTTCTAATACAACTGGATGGAATGTGATGAGAATCATTTCTAAATCAGCCTCGATTTATAACATCGCAGAATTTCCCCATTGTGCTTCTTTCTTTTAATTTTCTAAGACCTGATAAAATTCCAAATGAAAATCTATACTTTCAACTTATTCCATTTTTTATTCAGTAGTTAACCTAACTACAAGGATTCCAAGTCTATACTTCCTAAAAAAAAACAGCATAGACTTTTTGGAAAACATAAACGGGGTCTATATTGGCTATGTTTTAATAAAGCCAGCCCCCAAATATCCAGCGACTAAATCTATTGTGAATTATCAAGAAATTAAGAGTAAGCTTTGCAGTGCAAATACTGACATCTATTTCATCAATAAAATGACCTTTGGAAAATTTTATCAGTAAAAAACAATTTTGGACCGAATTACCAATTGGACAGGAAAACAATAAGAATTTGTATCAACGGTATATTTATATACATTGGGCAAGAAGAAAATGATTATAAATGATGCAATATACAGGTGACCACCTCCCCCACATTCTAGTAGTGGTGGTTGTGGGGATGGACAATTTAGGGGTGGGGGTGGGGGGAGTAGTCGAAGATTACATTCTTAAAAACTGCTTCTCAATTTTCCACAATGCAAAGCTGCATCATCTGTGCATGGTTAAAAAGTATGTGCTGATAAAAGGTAAATTTTGTTTACTTTTCTCTCTTCCCCCAAATAAATTCCATGCCAATTTTATTCCATATTTCATATTTAATGGAAGTTATTTGTGAATTCCGCACAGGTGATTTTCTGTAACCTGATCAGTCATCATATGGAATGTTGCTTCTGATAAAAGTTGGGTAGTAACTCTAGTTTCATTACTTTCAGTTTGAACAATGTCTTTTTATTTGGTAAAATAAAAGAAACCACTCCAAAATATATTAGAAACTTCTTGCAAGCTGGATATTTTACTTATCAGTGAATTGCTATATTATTTGTTAAGGTATA
Organism: Hypanus sabinus; assembly: GCF_030144855.1. NCBI lineage: Eukaryota > Metazoa > Chordata > Chondrichthyes > Myliobatiformes > Dasyatidae > Hypanus > Hypanus sabinus. The sequence goes on along the minus strand of NC_082711.1, from coordinate 48,717,439 downwards.
CCCCAAACTCAAGCAGTCACCAGAGGGGAAAATCTCAAAATCAATTCGTTCTGAAATTAAAATTAAAACAGAAATTGAAATGTATATTCACTGCAGTTCAATCAAAAGTAAATTATTGTTCACATAGAACGTTACAGCACAGAATCAGGCCTTTTGGCCCTTCTTGGCTATGCCGAACCATTTTTCTGCCTAGTCCCACTGACCTGAATCTGGACCATATCTCTCCATACACCTTTCATTCATGTACCTGTCCAGGTTTTTCTTAAATGTTAAAAGTGAGCTCGCATTTACCACTTCATCTGGCAGCTCATTCCACGCTCCCACCATTCTCTGTGTGAAGAAGCCCCCCCTTAATATACCCTTTAAACTTTTCCCCCTTCACCCTTAACCCATGTCCTCTGGTTTTGTTTCTCCCCTAACCTCAGTGGAAAAAGCCTGCTTGCATTCGCTCTATCAATACCCATCATAATTTTATATACCTCTATCAAATCTCCCCTCATTCTTCTACGCTCCAGGGAATAAAGTCCTAACCCAGGCATGGGGAAACTACGGCCCGTTAAGCTTTTTAATCTGGCCCGCAGAACTTGATGAAATTATATTAATAAACCTTATTAACGTTTTTTCCCCGCAATTCTGGCGTTTTCCCAATAGATGACGCACTCTATATACATTGACCTTTGTTGAGGTGCAGCGTATTACTCCACATTTGCGCTTTACTCTTTGTTCGGCTCGACCTATTTGTGTGAACAGGCGTTCAGCGTCATGAACATCAACAAAGCCAGCCACAGATCCAAGTTAACTGACCAACACCTCAGATCCATCCTGAGAATCGCCACACAAAACTAAATCCAGACTTTGATGCGCTGGCTAAAAAGGGCTGTTCCCACTGAAATTAAAAATAAGTTTCTTCGTTGTGTTATGTAAAAAATGCATTTGAAAATATTTTTTTCAATAAGCCTTACATGTTACATGTCATTTCTGTTAAGTGATGGACATGAGTAGTGCGCAGGTGCACGTACGTTCTCAAAATAAAAAATGCGCTCCAGATCAAATAACGCGCTCCGCATACTGGCGCGCTGTCAGTGTTCTGTCTTTGTGCTGGTCCTTGTTGAGTTTTGGCACAGGGGACAATTGAATAAGAAGGAGCAGGACAAGTAGACCTGCATCTCCTACCGTTTTTGAAATAAAGACAGGAGAGTGATGATGATAATATCTTGAAGGATAACAGAATTTTCAGTGCTTTAAAATAATAACTGTTACTATTAAAAAAAGCTGTATTTTATTCATTTAATTTTCAGTGTTTTAAAAGTCATTTCAATAAATAGCTAAATACCATGGGACTTCAAAGACAGATATTTTGTTGTAATGCATTTGTTCATTTTCAATTGAAATTAAAGCACATGTTTTCTACATATCCCATGATATTTTATTTTCTCTTATGAGGTGTATTACCAAAACACTCCGTCCATCTGCTCCTGGTCCGGCCCCCCTGTCATATTTTAGAACCCTTTGTGGCCCACAAGTCAAAAAGTTTGCCCACCCCTGTCCTAACCTATTCAACCTTTCTCTGTAACTCGGTTTCTCAAGTCCCGGCAACATCCTCGTAAACCTTCCTGGCACTCTTTCAACCTTATTAATATCCTTCCTGTAATTTGGAGAGCAAAACTGCACACAATACTCCAAATTCAGCCTCACCAATGCATTATACAACCTCACCATAACATTCCAACTCTTATACTCAATATGTTGATTTATAAAGGCCAATGTACCAAAAGCTCTCTTTACTGCACTATCTACCTGTTGTGCCACTTTTAGGGAATTTTGTATCTGTATTCCCAGATTCCTCTGTTCTACTGTACTCCTCAGTGCCCCACCATTTACCTTGTATGTTTCTATCTTGGTTTTTCTTTCCAAAGTGGATTACCTCACACTTGCCTGTATTAAACTCCATCTGCCATTTGTCAGCCCATTTTTACAGCTGGTCCAAATCCCTCTGCAAGCTTTGAAAACCTTCCTCACAGTCCACTAAACCTCCAATCTTTGTATCATCAACAAATTTGCTGATCCAATTTACAGCATTATCATCCAGATCATTGATATAGATGACAAATAACAATGGACCCAGCACTAATACCTGTGGCACATCACTAGTCACAGGCCTCCACTCAGAGAAGCAATCCTCCACCACCACTCTCTGACTTCTCCCATTGAGCCAATGTCTAATCCAATTTACTACCTCACCATGTATACCTAGCGACTGAATCTTCCTAACTAACCTCCCATGTGGGACCTTGTCAAAGGCCTTACTGAAATCCATGTAGACAACATCCACTGCCTTCCCTTCATTCACTTTCCTTGTAACCTCCTCGAAAAATTCTAATAGATTTGTTAAACATGACTTAGCACGCACAAAGCCGTGTTGGCTCTCCCTAATAAGTCCCTGTCTATCCAAATACTTGTAGATCCTATCTCTTGGTACTCCTTCCAATAATTTACCTACTACCGACATCAAATTTACCAGCCTATAATTTCCCAGATTACTTTTAGAGCCTTTTTTAAACAACGGAACAAAATGAGCTATCCTCCAATCCTCCTGCACCTCACCTGTAGATACTGACATTTTAAATTTATCTGCCAGGGCCCCTGCAATTTCAACACCAGTCTCCTTTAAGGTCCGAGGGAATACCCTGTCAGGTCCTGGGGATTTATCTACTCTGATTTGCTTCAAGATAGCATGCATCTCCTCCTCTTCAATCCGTATAGGTTCCATGATCTCATTACTTGTTTGCCTTATTTCCATCGACTCCATGCCAGTTTCCTTAGTAAATACAGATGCAAAGAACCATTTAAGATCTGCCCCATTTCTTTTGGTTCCATACATAGCCGACCACTCTGATCTTCAAGAGGACCAATTTTATCCCTTACTATCCTTTTGCTCTTAATATACCTGTAGAAGCTCTTCGGATTATCCTTCACCTTGACTGCCAAAGCTACCTCATGTCTTCTTTTAGCCCTCCTGATTTCTTTCCTAAAAAGTTCTTTTTTTGAACTTTTTGTACTCCTTATTTGCTCCCTGTTTCCTATACATATCATACATCTCTCTCTTCTTCTTTACCAGAGTTCCAATATCCCTAGAGAATCAAGGTTCCTTATTCTTATTCACTTTGCCTTTAATCTTGACAGGAACATGCAAACTCTACACTCTCAAAATTTCTCCATTGAAGGCCTCCCACTTACCAACGACATCCTTGCCAGAGAACAACCTGTCTCAATCCACACTTTTTAGATCCTTTCACATTTCTTCAAATTTGGCCTTTTTCCAGTTTAGAACCTCAACCAGAGGATCAGATCTATCTTTATCCATGATCAAATTGAAACTAATGGTGTTATGATCACTGGAACCAAAGTGCTCCCCTACACACACTTCTGCCACCTGTCCTAACTCGTTTCCTAATAGGAGATCTACAAACTCCATTTCCAGAAAAGTTGGGATATTTTCCAAAATGCAATAAAAACAAAAATCTGTGATATGTTAATTCACGTGAACCTTTATTTAACTGACAAAAGTACAAAGAAAAGACTTTCAATAGTTTTACTGACCAACTTAATAGTATTTTGTAAATATACACAAATTTAGAATTTGATGGCTACAACACACTCAACAAAAGTTGGGACTGAGGCATGTTTACCATTGTGTTACATCACCTTTCCTTTTAATAACACTTTTCAATCGTTTTGGAACTGAGGATACTAATTGTAGTAGATTTGCACTTGGAAATTTTGTCCATTCTTGCTTGATATAAGACTTCAGTTGCTCAACAGTTTGTGGTTTCCATTGTCTGATTCTCCTCTTCATGATGAATTTCAATAAGAGATAGATCTGGACTGGCAGCAGGCCAGTCAAGCACATGCACTCTGTGTCTACAAAGCCACACTGTTGTAGCCCGTGCAGAATGTGGCCTGGCATTGTCCTGCTGAAATAAGCATGGACATCCCTGAAAGAGACGTCGCCTTGATGGCAACATATGTCTCTCTAAAATCCTAATATATGCCTCAGAGTCAATGGTACCTTCACATAAATGCAACTCACCCATGCAACTCACTGATGCACCCCCATACCATCACAGGTGCTGGCTTTTGCACCTTTGGCTGATAACAATCGGGATGGTCATTTTCGTCTTTGGCATGGAGAACTCAACGCCCGTTTTTTCCGAAAAATAGCTGAAATGTGGATTCATCTGACCTCAGCACATGGTTTCACAGTCTTTCAGTCCATCTGGGATGAGCTCGGGCCCAGAGAACTCACCGGCATTTCTGCATAGAGTTGATGTATGGCTTCCTCCTTGCGTAATACAGTTTCAAGTTGCATTTCTGGATGCAGCGACGGACTGTGTTAAATGACAATGGTTTTCCGAAGTACTCCCAAGCCCAGGTGGCTATAACTGTCACAGTAGCATGACGGTTTCTTAGCCAGTGCGGCCTGAGGGCTTGAAGATCATGCGCATTCAACAGTGGTTTCCCACCTTGCCCTTTATGCACTGAGATGTCTCTGAATTCTCTGAATCTTTTCACAATATTATGTACTGTAGATGTTGAAAGACCCAAATTCTCTGCAATCTTGCGTTGGGATATGTTCCTTTTGAATTGACTAACAATTCTCTCATGAACTTTGGCACAAAGGGATGAGCCACGACCCATCCTTGCTTGCAAAGACTGAGCCTTTGATGGACGCTAATTTTATACCCAGTCAGGATACCTCACCTGCTACCAATTAGCCTGATTACTGTGGAGTCTTCCAAACCGGTGTTACTTGAATATTCTGTGCACTTTTCAATCTTATTTTAACTCTGTCCCAACTTTTGTTGAGTGTGTTGTAGCCATCAAATTCTAAATTTGTGTATATTTACAAAATACAATTAAGTTGGTCAGTAAAACTATTGAAAATCTTTTCTTTGTACTTTTGTCAGTTAAATAAAGATTCACGTGAATTAACATATCACAGATTTTTGTTTTTATTGCATTTTGGAAAATATCCCAACTTCTCTGGAAATGGGGTTTGTAATATTGCATCCTCTCTAGTTGGTACCTCTATATATTGGTTTAGAAAACTTTCCTGAACACATTTTACAAACTCTAACCCGTCTAGACCTTTAACAGTATGGGAGTCCCAATCAATACGCAGAAAATTAAAATCCCCTACTATAACAACATTTTGAAGGACAAACTACAAAATTCCAAATTCAATACTTCACCACTGCCTATATTCTTTATTAGTAGAGCCAGAATATGAGATAAAAAAGAAACCTTTAATTAGAAATGGTTACTAAATAACCACAGTGGTCAATTCCAAGATGCAAGTTTGAATGATTCAAAAATTGTAATACAATATTTGAATCAGCTGAGTTGTTGCAGAAGATACGCATGTGTAATTTACATATCAAATTACCCACATACAGACAAATCATTTCAAAGGTAATCTTTTCAAACAAGAGACAGATAGGATAATTTAATAACCCTGTAGCAAAAACATGTACAGATACGACAATTGTTATGCCTGAGGCAGTGCAATTTTAAGACCATGATTATTCAGACTACAAGATCAGCTTACAAACCAAAGAAAAATCATAAATACATCTACTTCATAGATTCAAAGGTTCAAAGGTCGAATTTAATGTCAGAGAAATGTATACAATATACATCCTAAAATGCTTTTTCTTCACAAACATCCACGAAAACAAGTACAGAATAAAAACCTATCAAGGAAGAAGTTCTTACTCTAACCAGTTAAAGCCATATTCAAATTATTACTATAATTCTGCCTAAATATGGAAGATGAATAATCTCAAAAGGGCAGTTAATTTTCTATTCCATGCAGTACTTGCATACCCTTGAACAAAAGAAATAACCTTTGTGATAAGGTGATTTCTTTTTCTTTCTTTTGTGTAAGTTTCTTGTACCTGTGAGAATATGAAACAACCTATGTGAAGGGGACTTTTAAAAAAGTAATATTCACTATTAGCATCAATCAAAAATAGTTAGATTACTGCTCCTCAATCAGTTATGACAATCAAACATAATATAATTTTGACCACTAGAGAAAAATTTAAAAACAAGAAGAATAAAAAACCATGAAAATCTACTAATTTTGAAGAATGCACACAAAGTGATGGAGGAACTCAGCAGGTGAGACAGGATCTACGGGAGGAAAAACCATTCAATAGTTTGGGGCAAGATCCTTCACCTGGATGAGAGAGGAAGGAGGAAGAAACCAGAACAAGGAGGTGGGGAAAGGAGGAAGAGTACAAGCTGGCAGGTGATAAGTGAAAGCAGGTGAAGGGAAAGGTAGGTGGGTGGGGGAGAAGCGTATGAAATAAGAAGCTGCAAAGTGACAGGTGGAAGAGGTAAAAGGGCTGAAAAAAGAATCTAATAGGACAGGACAGTGGACCATGGGAGAAAGGGAAGGAAGAAGGGCACCACAGAAAAGTGATGGGTAGGTGAGGAGCCAGGATGGGGAATGGAAAAGACAGAAGGGACAGTGGGAGAAATTACCAAAGTTAGAGAAATCGATGTTCATACCATCAGATTGAAGGCAAACCAGAAGGAATATGTAGTGTTGATCCTCCAACCCGAGGATGGTGTCACTGTGGAAGTAGAGGAGACCATAGGGAATGGGAATGGAAAATCAAAATGAAATGGGTGTCCATGGGGAATCTGCCTTTTGAGGCAAATGGAGCAGAAGTGCTCAATGAAGAAGTGGTCCCCAATCTACATTGAGACTCATTGATATATAGAAGGACATAGCACGAGCACTCTAAGTTTATCACTGTTGTAATATAGGGAACATTTAGCAACATCCTAAAAAAAATTTAGAAACTGACCATACATACTTCAAATAATTTTGGTTTGAAAATAAATTTTGGCCATGCCACGAGATACTTTCCTTGCTTCACTTTGAATAGGTACACATCTTTTCCATCCACTAAGGGAGGTGTCTCAGTATGTTAGGAAGATGTTTTATTTTGTGCATTTTAAGAACAGAGAAAACAAATACTGAAATATATTGTTCCTTTCAATTCTGACTTGGCAATCAATTTGCAATCCTGCTTATCACACTAATGTTCAAATAGACCCAAACACAAGGCTTATTTGATCATTTGAACTACCAATTTTATGGTAAAGTAAATCAAATATACTATGGCATAGCAAAGATGCTACAATTGACAAAATCAAATTGGAATAGAAATTGCATTCAGTAAAATTGCGCTGAGGATGGGCAGTGGAGGAAAGTAAAAAAAAGAACTAAAAGCATACATTTTTCAGTTTATTTTCATCCAACAGATTATATGCAGTTCCCAACAAATTATTTTGCTGTATCATGTAGTAAAGACAGAATTTTATTCTGTGCAAGTTCTCTGAAAACATCTTATGCTGCATTCCATTCTGTTGCCCATTTTAAGCATTTAGATGTATTTTACAAATATCTCTTCGTCTTTTAAAAACCATCATGCATCAGTCTTCACTAGTGTTACTTCTGTTGAAATTATCAGCATAAAGTTTTCCAAGAGCAAAGTGAGTTTTTTTTAAAATTTAATTAGAAGCATCAATTTTAAATACTTCCACCAAGTTTCCCCTTAACCAGCTCTGCCTTAATGATGAACAATAGTTTCTACAATCTCTCCACATTGAGATCTTTCTTTCTCTGATATCTTGTTCATATAAAAAAAACTGCTTAATCTTGCTCACCTCAATAGTCTTCCTAATTTAGTAGTGTATGCTGAAAAACAGATGATATTTTAACTTCAACTATTTTAATACCAAATAAAACTTCCATTTTTATTCGAAGCCATGGAATCATCTGGTCAAACTAATACAATCACCTAACCACCTAAAATCCAAATGACCAACAAAACAGAGAATCAACACATTGAGGAAGAACAATGGATTTATATTTTGTATCAAAAAATACCATTTGTATCAATCATCTTGACTTTTAAGGACAATAGACTTTGTTTCAATCAATAGAATGAAAGAGCATGTTTCAAAGCAAAAACAAGAAAGAACATCAGAGTAGCATAATTTTTCCTTAACATTTAGCACAATTTCCTTTAGGTTTTGGAAACACAAGGAAGGTATATGATGGAATCTGGAGCAAAAGACAATCTTCCAGAGGAAGTCAATGGTTGAGTGGCATCTGCAGGGGAAAGGAATTGTCGATGTTTTGGGTCAAAACCCTGATGGCTTTGTTTCTTTAGGTTCTTTCTGATTAATATGGTTGCTGTAATGTTCTACTAATGACAAAACAGCAAGATATGTACTGATAACACCTAGGGACTACAATTTAAAAATCACACTATTTCATTAAGAATATCTAACTCCTTACAAACAAGGCAACCATGCCTTTGTTTACTCAAATACATTTTCAAACACAATTTGAACATTAATTTATGTATTTCTCAAGCAAAATGCTACAATATTTACAATTTTTCTGAGTGAGATTATAATTGTCTACTATGCTCTCTTAATTTACATTCTTAAACCATTATTCACGGATGAATTTCACAGGAACACAGAATTCAAGTATTATGCAGATTCCTTCCACTGTCCCCATTTTAGTGAAACATTTTACTAGGCTGTAAAATCTTCCTCCAAATGCATTACCATCAATAAATTTGATTCTTCCTGTCAGTTTTTTTTGATATATGTAATTGTTCTTTGGAACTGAATGTAAAACCTGTATTGTGTAGTAGGGTTTCTATGTTTCTATAGCCTAGTAATTTCTAAGGTAGGGACATGTTCGGCACAACTTCGTGGGCTGAAGGGCCTGTATTGTGCTGTAGGTTTTCTATGTTTCTATGCAACAAAAAAGTGCGATATAATTAATCTAGTTATTCTCCATTATATCCAATAGTTATATTAAAAAAAATCAATAGTACATCATACTACCACAAATCATTCTCATTTAACATTTGAATGTTTTAATTTGGCTTCTTATTTGACCAATAGTACGGTGTCCAGTTTTAATTATACTCAAATGTAGAGAACACTGAACTTTTTATGTATGCTGATTTTCTCAAAAGAAACTCTGAGTTACAGCAGAGAATTGAGAATCCAGATAATCGGTGTACTTTACTGCCACTTTGCTTATACTAATTGCACTGACAGAATTTCTTGCACAGGCATATGTATGAAGTACCCATTTTCTATAGCTTCAAGAACAATAACCTAGTACTCCTGCACAACATACATATATTCCTCAGGTAACACAACTAAAACAAATATTCTAGTCAATTACAGCCTATTTAAAAGATCATGAGAACATACTGGTGACTAACACATATGGTTACAACAATTTAGAAATATTTCATTTTCTATTCATTTAATTATTTAGCACATAAATACATATTCTTGGATTCTGCATCAAGTACAGTTTGTAAAGCAGAAACACAAATAGGATAAAAAGCCATGGAGAAGCAAATAGGAAAAAAATCATAATCAAACTTGGTGGCATGCAAAATGGTATATAAAGTATATATTAAGGTAATACTTCCATGCTATGCTATATAACTGGGAGAAATATTGCTACTGGGTTTAATTTTATCCTTATACTTTGCCCACATGCATCTGCCAAAGATTACAATATAGCACTCCAAAGCTTGAAGACTTGTTTTTCTCATCCTGGTCTGAGTCAAGGCCAAATGTAACAAAAACATTTGACAAAAAAATAAATTCTGCTATTAAAATATAACATTGTCTGTTTCAAATGTTTGCAAGCTGGACAATCCAAATAATCAATGTCAAAAACCAACTAATTCAGGCATAACTAAATGCAATCTGCATACGCTTGGTTTAAAACTCAATAATCATACAGGGGTTTGGACCAAGGCCAGGTTAGAGTGGGTGTATGTTGATAATTAAAAAGAAAAAATGACCAACAGGTACAGACAGTTCCAGTTGAAACCTGTTCTTTTGATCACAACACATGAAATAAAAACAAATAGATATAGAAATAGGCTATTTAGTCTTTTTAGTCTGCTCTGCAATTCAATATCATACTTGGTTTTCAACTTCAGTGCCATTTTCCTGCACTAACCCTATGGCCTGCAAACATCCATTACTTTATTGAATAAACTGGTGAAGATATTTATTCTCATCTTTGTTTTGAATCGCTGACCTCAAGAAATCATGACCCCAAATTTTAATCAACCTAAATTGATGACACATCAATTCCACATCATCTGCATTATGCCCGTTAACAATTCTGAATATTTCAATGGGATCACCATTCATTCTGCTAAGCTTCCAATGGATCCTGCAACCTGACTGCTCTGAATACAAAGAAGTTGCCCGAGTTGAGTCCATGGGAAATGGCTGCCTCTCAGCAAGATAACCCTTGTATAGGTACCATTTGGTCAACTGTTGCAGAAGGGGATCTGGCCCAAGCTGAAAAGATGAAACATTTTGCCATATCTCTACTGCTGAGACAATGGAACAAACTGGAGTTGAGGAGTGAGGTTCCATACCAGGTCACGTCTCCTCCAGACAGGCCTTGGCATTCCCAGTTGGTTCTGCCTGAGGATTGTGTTGAAGTCACTTCATGATGACTCAGGTCATTTAGACCTATGGATTGGTCAGAGATCAGTTCTAGAAACATAGAAAATAGGTGGAGTAGGCCATTCGGCCCTTCGAGCCTGCACTGCCATTCAGTATGACCATGGCTGATCATCCAACTCAGAACCCTGTACGTGCTTTCTCTCCATACCCCCGATCCCTTTAGCCACAAGGGCCATATCTAACTTCCTCTTAAATATAGCCAGTGAACCGGCCTCAACTGTTTCCTGTGGCAGAGAATTCCACAGATTCACCACTCTCTGTGTGAAGAAGTTTTTCCTCATCTCGGTCCTAAAAGGCTTCCCCTTTATCCTTAAACTGTGACCCCTCATTCTGGACTTCCCCAACATCAGAAACAATCTTCCTGCATCTAGCCTGTCCAATCCCTTTAGAATTTTATACGTTTCAATAAGATCCCCCCTCAATCTTCTAAATTCCAGTGAGTATAAGCCTAGTCGATCCAGTCTTTCTTCATATGGAAGTCCTGCCATCCCAGGAATCAATCTGGTGAACCTTCTCTGTACTCCCTCTATGGCAAAAATGTCTTTCCTCAGATTAGGGGACCAAAACTGTACACAATATTCTAGGTGCGGTCTCACCAAGGCCTTGTACAACTGCAGTAGAACCTCCCTGCTCCTGTACTCAAATCCTTTTGCTATGAATGCCAACATACCATTTGCCTTTTTCACCGCCTGCTGTACCTGCATACCCACCTTCAATGACTGGTGTACAATGACACCCAGGTCTCGTTGCATCTCCCCTTTTTCCTGTTCTTGCAGCCAAAGTGGATAACCTCACATTTATCCACATTAAATTGCATCTGCCATGAATTTGCCCTGCATCCTCACCTAACCTATCCAAGTCACCCTGCATCCTCTTAGCATCCTCCTCACAGCTAACACCGCTGCCCAGCTACGTGTCATCCGCAAACTTGGAGATGCTGCATTTAATTCCCTCGTCTAAATCATTAATATATATTGTAAACAACTGGGGTCCCAGCACTGAGCCTTGCAGTACCCCACTAGTCACTGCCTGCCATTCTGAAAAGGTCCCGTTTACTCCCACTCTTTGCTTCCTCCCTGCCAACCAATTCTCAATCCACATCAATACCATACCCCCAATACCGTGTGCTTTAAGCTTGCACACTAATCTCCTGTGTGGGACCTTGTCAAAAGCCTTTTGAAAATCTAAGTATACCACATCCACTGGCTCTCCCCTATCCACTCTACTAGTTACATTTTCAAAAAATTCTACAAGATTTGTCAGACATGATTTTCCTTTCACAAATCCATGCTGACTTTGTCCGATGATTTCACCTCTTTCCAAATGTGCTGTTATCACACCTTTGATAACCGACACTAGCATTTTCCCCACCACCGATGTCAGACCAACCGGTCTATAATTCCCCAGTTTCTCTCTCCCTCCTTTTTTAAAAAGTGGGGTTACATTAGCCACCCTCCAATCCTCAGGAACTAATCCAAAATCTAAGGAGTTTTGAAAAATTATCACTAATGCATCCACTATTTCTTGGGCTACTTCCTTAAGCACTCTGGGATGCAGACCATCTGGCCCTGGGGATTTATCTGCCTTTAATCCCTTCAATTTACCTAACACCACTTCCCTACTAACATGTATTTCCCTCTGTTCCTCCATCTCACTAGACCCTCTTTCCCGAATCTCCCTCATGTTTCCCCAGAAACTCACGCCATTTCTGATCTGCTATCATCCCTGCTAGCATCTCCTTCCAATTTGCTTTGGCCAACTTTCTCATACCATTGTAATTTCCTTTACTTGATTAAAATACAACAATGTCAGACTTTACTTTCTCCCTTTCAAATTTCAAGTTGGCCTCCAAAAGGTTTTTACGCCTCTATTTCATTCCGTAACACCAAATTTAGTATAGCTGATCCCCTAGTAGGCTCAATGACAAACTGCTCTAAAATGCTACCTCTTAAGGATTCAACAAACTTACTCTCTTGAGATCCATTACCAGCCTGATTTCCCCAATCGACCTACATGTAGAGATCTCCCATGACTATCATAACATTACCTTTTTGACACACCCTTTCTATTTTCCGTTGTAATCTGTGATCCACATCCCAGCCACTGTTGGGAGGCCATCAAGGTCCTTTTACCCTTGCAGCTTCTTAACTCAACCCATAATGATTCAACATCTTCTGATCCGATGTCACATCTTTCTACTAATTTGATACCATTCTTTACCAGCAGAACCACACCACCCTCTCTGTCTACTTTCCTAACCCTCTGATACAGTGTGTAACCTTGGATGTTTAGCTCCCAACTACAACCATCCTTCAGCCACAATTCAGTGATGGCGATAACATCATACCTGACAATCTCTAACAGTGCAACAAGATCATCCACCTTATTTCTTATATCCGTGCATTGAGATATAACACCGAGTACTATATTTGCTACCCTTTTTCATTCTGCATCTCTATTGCACTGATACTCACCCTGCTGACTGCAATTTTGTCCTATCATCTGCCTGTCCTTCTTGACAGTCTGACTGCATGATGAGAGACACTGATTGTGTGAACAGTCAGAGGCTTTTTCTCAGGGCTGAAATGGCTTACATAGGAAGGCACAGTTAAGGTGCTTGGAAGTAGGTACAGAGGAGATGTCAGGAGTAAAACTCCTGGATAGGTACATGAAGCTTAGAAAATAGAGGGCTATGGGTAACCTTGGGTAATTTCTAACACAAGTACATGTTTGGCACAGCATTGTGGGCTGAAAGGCCTGTATTGTGCTGTAGGTTTTCTGTGTTTCTATGTATGCTGTCTTTGATTTTTTTTTAAACCATCCATCCTCTCCTGAATCCCTTCATTCTGGTTCCCACCCCACTGCCAAATTAGTTTAAACCCTCCCCAGCAGCTCTAACAAAAGTGCCCGCCAGAATATTGCCCTTACGTACTTTGGGTTCAGGTGCAACCCGTCACTTTTGTACAGGTCATACCACCCCCAGAAGAGATTCCAGTGATCCAAGAATCTGAAGCCCTGCCTCTTGCACCAGCTTCTCAGTCATGCATTAATCTGCCAAATTATTCTGTTTCTAAGCTCACTGGCACGTGGCACATGCAACAATCCAGAAATTACTACCCTAGAGGTCCTGCTCAGTTTTCTGCCTAGCTCTCTACATTCTCTTTTCAGGACCTCTTTGCTTTTCCTTCCTATGTCATTGGTACCCATATGTACCAAGCCATTTGGCTGTTCTCCCTCCCTCTTCAAAGTGATGTGGATGTGGTCCAAGGCACTCTGGCACCTTAGAGGCAACACACCATTCAGGTGTCCAGTTCAAGTCCACAGAGTCTGTCAGGTATGCTGTGGGATCCAGGGCTGGGTCAGTAACGTGGGCAGGCTTGTTTGGGTTTTAATAAGAGTAACATCCGATGGTTTTAAAACTCAGCTACTCTAACACTTCCACAATATTAAGATTATTACAGTTTTACTTTGATAGCCCATGGCACATAAGAGCAGAATTAGGCCATTTGGCCCATTGAGTCTGCTCCCATTCCATCATATATAAAATGCTGGAAGAATTCAGCAGACCAGGCAGCATCTATGGAGAAAAAATACAGTAGATGTTTTGGGCCAAGGCCAGGGAAGCTGCTGAAAATCCAAAGCAACATACACAAGTGCTGGAGAAACTCATCAGGTCACGCAGGATCTATGGAAATGAACAAACAGTTGACATTTTGGGCCAAAACCCTTCTTCAGGATTGGAAAAGAAAGGGGAAGACACCAGAATAAAAGGATGGGGGGGGGGGAATTGGATAGCTAGGTGATAGCTGAAGCCAGGTGGGTGGGAAAGATAAAGGGCTAGAGACGAAGGAATCTGATAGGAGAGGAGAGTTGACCATGGGAGAAAAGAGAGGGAGGATCAACAGGGGCAGGCGATAGGCAAATAAAGAGAAGTGGTAACAGGCCAGACTGGGGAATTAAAGAAGAGGGGGGTGGAAGGAGAAATTGATATTCATGCTAACTGTTGTTGGCTACCCCAGATAGAGTATAGGGTGTTGCAACCTCATCATGGTACAAGAGGAGACCATGGAACGGCATGTCAGAATAGGGATAGAAATTGTAATTAAACTGTTTGGCCACCCTATAGTCCCGCTTTTGGCGAGTGGAGCGGAGGTGCTTGATAAGCAGTCCGCCAATTTATGATAGATCTTACCAATGTAGAGGAGACCAAATTGGGAGCACCAGGGAAATATATGTTTAGCTTAGGATTCCTTTGGAGACAGCGGAGGTCGTGGAAATGATGTGTTGGATGTGGAGGCTCATAGAGTGGCATGCAAGAAGTTCAAGGTTCAAAGTACATTTATTATCGAAGTATGTATGCAGAACAGTGAAAGAGGAACTCTATCATTGTTAAGGTGGCCAGAAGATGGAGTAAGCGTGGATGCCCAGGAAATAGAGAAAACGCCAGTGAGGGCAGCATCAATGATGGAGGAAGGAAATCTGCATTCTTTGAAGAGGGACCTCCCACAGATACCTTTACTATACCTTCTCCCACTGTCTCCTATAAAAATGCCTACCTTCAGCTCCACTGCATTTCTTCCCAAGATGAGGCTTTCCTTTCCAGAATATCAGAGATGTTTTTTTTCTTCAAAGAATGGAGTTTTCCTCCTTTGACCGTTCATGTTGCCCTCGCAGATATCCATTACCGGACATCCCTCTCACCCCATCTTTTCTCCATCTTAACATGAATAATAGTTCCTCTTGTCATCCCCATGAGCCTCCACATTCAACACATCACTCTCCGCAACTTCCATCATCTTTAATGGGATTCAACAACCAATCACATTTTGATGTGATGATCATAGGTAGCTGCCTCCCTGAATATGCTTCAGTCTGTGCTTTCAAAGAAGTCCTGCAATTCTGAGACAGTACCTACTGGCCAGGTCCTCAACTCCATGTAAACTAGTTTGACTTTTTAAAATCAGTGGTCTATATGCAGGGATTAGCAAAACGTATATGTGGTTTGGAGTATCCAAGATGAGGGTGACAAGACAGCCTTGTAGGCTCCACTAACAATGGTATAAACCAGGCTTAACTATGAAGTTGACATGCTGGAAGCACTTTGGCAGGACTCTTAGATGACAGAGTTTCCTGATTAGAGTATTAAAGTACGTTCTAATACAATTAAATGGTTTATAGAACAGTATTAAAATATAGCCAAATTTAATAAGACCATAAGATATAGAAGCAGAATTAGGCCATTTAACCCATCAAGTCTAATCTGCCCTTTCATCATGGCCGATCGAATTTTCCTCTCAGCCTCCATCTCCTGCTTTCTCCCCAGATCCCTTTTCTCTGACCAATCAAGAATCTATCAGTCTCTACCTTAAATATGAAGACTTGGTCTACACAGCTGCCCGTGGCAAAGAATTCCACAGATTCAACACTCTCTGACTAAAGAAATTCCTGCTCATCTCCATTCTAAAAGGATGCCCCTCTATTCTGAGGCTGGTGTCCTCTGGCCTCAGACTCTCCCACCATAGAAAACATCCTCTCTACATCTACTCTATCACGGCCTTTCACCATTCAACAGGTTTCATGAGGTCACCCATCATTCTTCTGAATTCCAGTGAATCCAGGCCGTCAACCATCAAACGCTCTTCATAAGACAAGCCATTTAATCCTGGAATCATTTTTGTTCATCTTTTTTGAACCCTCTCCAGTTTCAGCACATGCTTTCAAGATAAGGGGCTCAAAGCTGCTCACAATACTCTGTGACTGCTCAACAGTGCTTTATAAAGTCTCAACATTATATCCTTGCTTTTATATACTAGTCCTCTTGAAATGAATGCTAACATTGCATTTGCCTTCCTCACCACAAACTCTAACTGTAAATTAACCTTTAGGGAATCCTGCACAAGAACTCCCATGTCCGTTTGTGCCATTTGTATGAATGTTTTCTCCATTTATAAAATAACCAACCCTTTCAGTTCTTCTACTAAAGTGCATGACCATACACTTCCTGACACTGTATTCCATCTGTCATTTCTTTGCCCATTCTCCTAATCTGTCCAAGTCCTTCTGTAGCCTCGCTACTTCCTCAAAACTACCTGCCCCTCCACCTGTCTTCCTGCCAGCAAACTTTGCAACAAATCCATCAATTCCATCAGCCAAATCATTGCCATAGTGAAAAATGAATCAGTTCCAACACAGACCACTGTGGACCACCACTGGTCACTGTCAGCCAACCAGAAAAAGCTCCCTTTATTCCCACTCTTTGCCTCCTGCCAATCAGCTACTGCTTTATCCATGCTAGAATCTTTCCTGTAATACCATAAGCTTGCAGCTTGTTACACAGCCTCAGGTATGGCAACTCGTCAAAGGCCTTCTGAAAATCCAAGTTCACAACAGCAACTGATTTGTTTATGCTGCTTGATATTTCTTCAAGATTTTCTCTTGAGCAAACCATGCTGATTGCGGCCTATTTTATCATGTGCCCCCAAGTACACTGAGACCTCATCCTTAATAACCAACTCCAACATCTTTCCAACCACTGAGATCAGACTAATGGTCAATCCTTTCTTCTGCTTAGCTCCCTTTTTGAAGAGTTGAATGACATTTGCAATTTTCCAGTCTTTCGGTACCATTCCAGAATCTAATGATTCTTGAAAGATCATTATTAACGCCTCCATGAACATTTCAACCACCTCTTTCAGAACCCTGGGGTGTATAGCATCTGGTCCAGGTGACTTATCTACCTTCAGCCCTTCATAAAGTGTACTATATGAATCTATTTGAAATAAGACATTTTCTCTAAGTGAAGTTTATGCAAACAATAGGAGTAAGGGAACAGCAGCACCTGTAGGTTTCCATCCAAATCACCCACAACTCTAACTTTGAAATATATCCCCAGTCCTTCATCTTCATTGGGTCTAAATCATAGAAACCACTATTTATGAGCATTGTGGGAGTACCTTCACAAAAGGATTGATGTCGTTCAAAAAGGTGGCGGACCACCATCTAGTCCAGGGATGTTTGGGATGGACAATAATTACTGACCTTTTCAACAATGTCACACCTCAAAACACTACTGCGATAAATCTAATTGTGAAAATCCAAAGTATCCTCAAATCTAGTTCAAGTAAATTTCTCAGATGTTGTATGTAAACTTAGAATTAATGCACACTGGTCAATGTTACATTTAGGGTTAGCAAGCTGCTATGAAAACTTTCATTTAACAGCCCAGGTGAGACAATGTGCATGCAATGTCTAAAGTAATATCTAATGCTATCACGCTCCTTTAAAAGTGTACAAGAAAAGTCACACTCACCTCCCTTATTTCCATTCTCTTCATCCTGGCAAAATAAATAAAGTTACTTCAACAATGTTCAAACTCCAAAAAGTAATACTTAGAAATAGCGACTCTTCTATATGATATAAACGCTGTGTGTGTGTGTGTGTGTGTGTGTGTGTGTGTGTGTGTGTGTGTGTGTGTGTGTGTGTGTGTGTGTGTGTGTGTGTGTGTGTATATATATATATATATATATATAGTAAATCTACACTTAAAAGAAAACAAAACTGATAGTGCAAAAAGCTCAGTAGTCAGCCCTTCTGCCATTTCTTCATCAAATATCAGATTTCTGATTGCTTATGCTGGTCTGGCAATAACCCAAGAGCCAAGCCCTTAATAACAGGCCAATCAAGAACTAATTAGCAACCTTCTTAAGCCTGTTATGAGAGGAAATAAAGCATGTAAAGATGAACTTAGAACACAGAACTCTTCAATTATCAGACGATGCACAGAAACACGCAATTGGTCCAGTAGCAGTGATGTTTGATGCCGAGCCTATCACCCGATCTGTTGTATCTAAAGGGATAATGATTTTCTTGTGGAAGGATGCTTCAAAGCTTAAATTCTGATAAAACTTAAACCAACTTTACAGAATTTCCCACCCAGACATGCAAATTGGGAGTTTAAAGAACTGACTCAATTTAATACTTGAAACTAAATTTTCAGTTAAAGATTTTTAAATTGTAATTGTAAACCAGGGTCACAATTGAATAATGCATTAAATTGCCATGGATGAAAGCATTATTTATTTCTTACAAAAGAAAGATAAAATTGAGTCAACTAGAGTTTTTCAGTAGAAATCTTGCTTCTATATAAACTAGGTGGAGTTGCACAAATTTATCATAATAGCTACTTTCTTATTTCTCAGAGTGACAGTGAGGATACAAAACAAATCTTGTATTTGAATAGCTCCAACAGCTTACTCAAAATGTAATAATTTAGTATAATGCTCTACTTGGAAAAGTTGTATATTAGCATATATTAATATATTTTAATTAAACAGTATTAAATACAAAAGGAATTCCCTCAAAATAATTTTTAAGATTGTGAGATTTTAAGACTGCTCAGGAAAACGGACTGCCATTTAAATTTTCTGACCTTCATATTGGTGTGTACAGCTGACTCGGGTGGGTAGACAATGAAGTGCCTCAGCGTGAAGCCAAAACCCTGTGAATTTCGTCGCAGATTAATAGTTTTTGGGCCTGCCCATGAGAACATATCTTCCACCAGTGGCGAGGTGCTCTCGACTTGTCCACGCCCATCCTTCTTATGTTTTCCCTGTGGGAGAAAACACACCAGTTAAGAACTGCTATCCTAAATGAAAATTTCACAATACATTCATTGGTTTTAAGGAAGCATTATACCTTGCCAAAACTATGTAATTACTGCAGATCCCCTCATTTTGAGATGGTGGCAGCAGAGTGCAAATTTGAGAGGTAACATTCCTAGGAATACATATATACAAATATGGAATCCTGTGACAGAATCAGTGAGAACACTGACAAAAACAAAGCACAAACAAAATATCAAAAATACTAAATAATTACTTTGTTCCAGTATTTATCAAGGAAACTGACCATGTGGACGTGAGATCAGAACCCATGATTAGAATTGTGACAGTAACTAAAATAAAACAATAAGGTCCAATGTAAAAACTTCTTACAGTAACAGGATTACACCAGCAAATGTCAACATTTAAAATTAAGTAATATACTGTAGAGGATACACCAGTTAACATAAGTGACAGGAAAAAAAAATGGAGGAATCAATTATTTTGTAATTGTTTTGACTTTGACACAAGAGAGTCTTTTTCTGTTGAACAGTGTCAAAAAAAAACGAAGCCAAATCAAATCCATTGTTATTCAATGTTATAAAACATGAAAACTTCTGGGGGGGGGGAAATAAATTTTACGGGCACATACCTCAGATGAATATACATCAAAGAGAGGCGGAGCTGTTGGAAATAGAGCTGTTTCTGTAGATGCAAGCAAAGAAGTCACCGTTAATGGCACCTAAGGCAACTCCTTTGCGTGCATCTACAGAAACAGCTCTATTTCCATCTTTAATATCTCTATTTTCTCCTTTCAAGGTTCTTTTGAAGACCGTGACCTGAAGTTACACGCTGACTACAGTTCTTTGCAGGAATGGGACCCGCTCTTGGGTTTCCACGATCCAACAGTTGCTGTTCGGCACGCCAAAGCCTCAGCCTAAGTAAGAATCTGGATCAGATTTGGAAGCCTAGGATCTCGGGTCTCTGAAGTCAGGCTGATCAAGGGTCGGTCAGTGTCATGACAGGAGATCCATGTGTCATCGGGGGAGTCAGGATAATTGCTGTGTGCCTGGAGACCCGGGATCACTGCAATTTTCAGGCACAGAGCTCAAAAAAAGCAGCGTAACAGACTTTTAGCATCGTAAACCAGCGAGTTGTTTGTTATGTCTCCCTGCTTGCTAGGAAAATGGAAACACTTCTTCCTTCCTTATTAGGGGGAGAGAGAGAACCTGTGGTATGTCGAATACCTAGTGAATCGCGAAGTCTTTGGAGCAACTGCAAGTCTGTATCTTTGCTAATGCTTTGCTCACGCTTGAGTGT
Organism: Hypanus sabinus; assembly: GCF_030144855.1. Taxonomy (NCBI): domain Eukaryota; kingdom Metazoa; phylum Chordata; class Chondrichthyes; order Myliobatiformes; family Dasyatidae; genus Hypanus; species Hypanus sabinus. Next base: position 48,696,908 of record NC_082711.1, on the reverse strand, counting down.
TTGGTGGTGAGTGCCAATGCTTTTTTTTGCCAATGGGGGAAGGGGGACTGCTGCTCGCTGCTGCTTACGCGCGGGGGGTGGGGGGGAGAGCTGGGGATAGACTTTGGGTTTCTAACATTTAACTGTCATTCATTCTTTGGGGCACTCCTTTGTTTTCATGGATGGTTACGAAGAAAAAGCATTTCAGGATGTATATTGTTTACATTTCTCTGACATTAAATTTTACCTTTGAACCTCTGAACATCAAGAATCCGAGGATAAATAAATTTAGTAGTTGCTGTACATGTGTAAGAGGAACAGCAGAATGAAGTGGTACAGAGTGACAGTTGAAAAGTATGGTCCCAATTGGATCAGTGCTGGGTCCATCTTAGTTCACTATTTGTACAGATGATTGACACTATGAAATTAAAAACACATCTAAATTGGCCAATTACACAAATTTCAAAGGGGTGTGGTGGGGTCGGAATGTGGAATGAACCTTAAATGCAGCAAATTAATCATTAATTAACTTGCAAAGTAGCCTCAGAAGTAAACTCATCCAGTGTTTAAAGGGAAATATAACATTGGTTTAAATATACAAGTAGGTGACATATTGGAAAAATTCAGAAAGAACAGACATGCAAAGAAATCTGGAAATACAAATAAAAGTAACTATGCGAGAGGCATCTCTTGGACAGCATGAACTGGATGGCAGAGCTGTCATTAAACTTTTAATGAAATCTTCCTTAAAATTTCTGACCACCTTTTTATTTTAAAAAAAAGCATAAGAAGACACTGGACGGTATACAGGCAGTCCCCGGGTTACGTACAAGTTCCATTCCTGAGTCCGTCTTTAAGTTGGATTTGTACTTAAGTCAGAACAAGTACATCTGGTATTATTTAGCATCAGTTAGTAAAACGTTTGTCTTAGTATATAGTATATATTCTACCTTTCTACGCATATAAAACACTTAAGAAACATATGTATTCCAATAATTAAACCACTGAGTTGCTTAGTAATAATTATAGCTTTCATCGGGGCAGGGCCTTTCACATGTTCCATTATTCTCACTTTATCCGTTATCCTTTAAAATTGTTCCAATCGTTGACCGACTGTAGCCTAACGCTTTTCCAATGACCGATGGCGTTTCATCTCTTTCCAAATGCTTTATTATTTTCACCTTATTTTCCAATCGCGATCATCTCCCGTCAATGGAACAGACGGTGGGTCCCAAACTGCGCCGGCTCCCGAGGTCCACTGGGTCCTGAGGACCACTGTACTGAAGTCTCTGGGTCCAAAACTCCACCGCACTGAGTCAGGCTAAATGGGACAAGTGGGGGCTTGTGCTGGGTTTGGGTACTTGATCCTCCACAATATTCCGCGTGGGAATTTAAACTGAAGGTGGCAGTGTTTTTTCTTATGAGGTCCAATTGCGAGCTCAACATCAACCCAGCATGGATGGTATGGCAGTCACTGGATCTACATCAACCCAGTACGGGAGCGGTCTGTCACTAAATGGAACTCAGGAACCTCCATTTTTGAGCCCGGCGCTGATCTCACAGCACCACCAGCCAACCGGAACCGGTGGGGGGGGGGGGGGTCAGGGTGAATTTTACTAAGAAAAATTTAAGCCAAATACAAAGTTAAACACCCAACACAGTATCAGTGGCAATGACTTAAAATGGCGGACGACGTCCTCCTTCCTTGGTTTGTAAGTATGAGTTGTCCGTAAGTCGGACGTTCGTAACTCAGGGACTGCCTGTACAAAAGATTTCAAAGGCAATCAACAGATATGAGAGACTAAACAGTAGGAAAAGGATTCATTAGCTGGTTTACAATTCCTTTTTCAAAATTATGAATACGTTTTTGGTCAGCAAATACTATTTCCAGCTGAGGCCAAGTGCAAAAAGAAGGCCTTCATTATGACCATCAACAAATGATCAAATAAGAAAATTAGAAACTCAAGATCCAACCATGGACTGCTGTTGCCCTTTAGTTGGTTACTGCTGCTTCCCGCACCCAAGCTCAGCTCATCAATTTCAAATTTGCCTCCAACTTCCACCCTGCCCTCTAATTTACTTGATCTATCTCTGACACCTCTTTACATTTTCTTGATCTCTCTGTCCCCACCTTTGGAGACAGACTATCTACTGATATATTTTATAAACCTATTGACTCTCACAGCTACCTTCACTATATCTCTTCTCAATCTGTCAATTTCTCAATTCCTCTGTCTCCACTTATGTTTGCAGGACGAAGCTTTCCATTTTAGAACATCTGAGATGTCCTCCTTCTTCGAAGAATGGGATTTTCCTTCTACCGCCATAAATGCTGCTCTCACCTGCATCTCCTCCATTTCCCACGCATATACCCTCATTCAATCCTCCCGCTGCCATAACAAGAATAGGGTTTCCTTGTTCTTATTTACAACACTTTACTTACAACTCCGTATTCCATATCCAGCACATTAACTTCCATCATCTACAATGGGATTCTATCCTCACTGTCTGCTTTCCACAGAGACTGCTAAGTGACTCGCTTGTCCACTCTTACTCCCCACTGATCTCCCACCTGGCACATACCTGCAAGCGGGACAAGTGCTGCACCTACCCCTACACCACCTCCCTCCCCACTATTCACGGCTCCAGACAGTCCTCCCAGATGAGTCTGTCAGTGGTCTACCATATCCGCTGCTCCCGGTGTGGCCTTCATCACATCAGTGAGACCAAGCAGACAGAGACACTGCTTCATCAATCATCTCTGCTCCAACAGCACAAAGGTGGGATCTCCCGGTGACCATCCATTTCAATATGACTTTCCATTCCCATTCCAACATGTGGATTCATAATATCCTCCACTGCCACAATGAGGCAACACTCAGGTTGGAGGAGCAACACCTCATTTCTGTCTGGGTAGCCTCCAACCTGATGGTATGAACATCGATCTCCCTAACCTGTGAATTTCTCACTCATCCCCGTTCTATCTTATTCCATTTTCCATTCCAGCTCCCCTCTCACCCCTTCTCTTCTCACCTGCACATCACTCTCTTTTGATGGCTGTCCTCCTTCCTCTTATGTTCCTCTTATGTTCCAATGTCCCCTCAGTTTCCCCATTCTTCAGCCCTTTATCTCTCTTCACACCTATCACCTTATAGCTTCTAATGTCACTCTCACTCGCCCACCTTACCCCTCACCTAGTTTCCCTTATCACCTGCTAACTTATATTCCTCCCCCTCCCACCACCTTTTTTCTAGCTTCTTCCTCCTTCCTATGCAGTCCTGCCAAAGGGCTTGGCCCAAAACATTGTCTACTTATTCCTCTCCATTGAATCTGGCTGACCTGCTGAGTTCCTCCAGAATTGTGTGTATTCCTCAAGATATCTAGCCTCTGCAAAATCTCTTGTGTTTAACAAAATTAAAGGAAGCAACAGACATGAAATGCTGGAAGAACTTAGCAGGTCAGGTAACATCTATGGAAATGAATAAACAGTCGACATTTCAGGCCAAGACCTGTCCTCGGGACGGGAAGGGAAGGAAGAAGATGCCAGAATAAAAAGGTGGGGGGGGGGGGGGGGGAGGGGAAGTGGAACTGGCTCAAAGAAGATAGGTGAAGCCAGGAGGGTGGGAAAGGTAAAGGGCTGGGGAAGAAGGGATCTGATAGGAGAGGAGAGTAGACCATGGAAAAAAGAGAAGGAGCTGCACCGGGGGGTGTGACATAGGCAGATCAGGAGAAGAAGAAAGAGACCATAAAATACAGGGGCAGAATTAGGCTATTTGGCCCACTGAGTCTGCTCCATCATTTTATCATGGCTGATCTAATTTTCCTCTCAGCCTCAATTTCCTGCCTTCTCCCCATATCCCTTCATACCCTGACCAACCAAGAATCTATCAACCTCTGCCTTAAATATATCCAATGACTTGGCCTACACAGTTGCCCATGGCAAAGAATTCCACAGACTCAACACTCTCTGGCTAAAGAAATTCCTCCTCATCACCGTTCTAAAAGGACACCCGTCTATTCTGAGGCTGTGTCCTCTGGTCTGAGACCCTCCCACCATAGGAAACACCTATGTCACAATCTATTCTATCATGGCCTTTCACCATTCAATAGGTTTCAATGAGGTCACCCATTATTCTTCTGAATTCCAGTGAATCCAGGTCGAGAGCCATCAAACGCTCTTCATATGACAAGCCATTCAATCCTGGAATCATTTTTGTGAACTTCCTCTAAACCCTCTCCAGTTTCAGCACATGATTTCTAAGATATAGGGCCTAAAACTGCCTCATTAGTGCTTTATAAAGTCTCAACATTACATCCTTGCTTTTATATTCTACTCCTCTTGAAACGAATGCTAACATTGCATTTGCCTTCCTCACCTGCAAATTAACCTTTAAGGGATTTTACACAAGGACTCCCAAGTTCCTTTGTGCCTCAGTTTTTTTTTGTATTTTCTCTCCAATTAGAAAATAGTCAACCATTTCATTTCTTCTACCAAAGTGCATGATCATACACTTCCCAAAACCATATTCCATCCGCCATTTCTTTGCTTATTCTCCTAAACTGCCAAAGTCTTCTGTAGCCTCTTCACTTCCTCAAACTACCTGCCCCTCCATCTGTCTTCCTATCATCTGCAAACTTTGTAACAAAGCCATCGATTCCATCAGCCAAATCATTGACTTATAATGTAGAACGAATCAGCCACAACACAGAGCCCTGTGGAACACCAGTTGGCCAGAGTGGTGCATAGAAGGAGGAACGGGGAGGAGAATAAAATTACCAGAAGGAGATATCGGTGTTCATGCCATCAGGTTGGAGGCTACCCAGGCAGAATATGAGGAGTTCCTCCTCCACCCTGAAAGTGGCCTCATCAGAACAAAAGAGGAGGCCATGGACCAATGCTGGAATGGAAATGGGGATAGGAATTAAAATGGTTGGCCACTGGGAAGTTCCATTCTAGGTGGCTAGAGCAGTGGTGCTCGACAAAGTGGTCAGTTTATGTTGGGCTTCGGGAATGTAGAGGAGACTGCATCAGGAGCACCGGATACAGTAGACAATCCCAAAAGATTTGCAGCTGCAGTGCTACCTCACTTGGAAGGACTGTTTGGGGCCTTGAATGGAGGTAAGGGAGGAAGAAGATGGGCAGGCGTAGCATTTTGGCCACTTGCAGGGGTGTGTGCCAGGAGAGAGATTAATGGGGAGGGAGGAATGGTCAAGGGAATCATGGAGGGTGGGGAGAGTGGTGGTGGTGTGTGTAGGGGGGGGGGAGGTAAAGATATGTTTGGTGGTAGGGTCTTGTTAAAGATGGCAGAAGTTGTGGAGAACAATGTGTTGAATGTGGAGGTAGGTGAAAACAAAAAGAATGTTAACCTTATTAAGAAGGGGGGGGGGAATTCCCCCAGTCTGTCCAACCTTGTTATACCAGATGCCCTCTAATTGGGGCAACATCCTGGTAAACCTCATCTACATCCTCTCCAACCTCTCAATATCCTTCCTATAATGTAGATACCACCGTATCTATTTGTAACGCCTATTTTAAGGAGCTATGGACTTGCACCCCAGGATCCCAGTGCATAATCAAAATCTAGAAAACAATGTGCATTCTCATTTTTTTTTAAAATCAAGCCTAGTCCAATGCAAACGCTTTAGAAAGAAAATAAAAATGATATGCTCTTTTTTTTAAATATATGCTATGTTTTCTAATACAACATCACAAATTTTAATATCCTGATGTTCCTGTATTCAATTGTTTTCTGACACATTTAAGCTATTTTGATAGAATAGATTGAATGAGACAAGATGTCAGTTCCTTGACATACATTCTAGTAGAAGCAATTACTGAAGCACATTAGTGACAACAACATCCCCATTACATTATCTCAAATTCTGGGACCAACAGTAATTCCACACTTAAAAATTTCATCATTCATATCATGGTTCATTAACAACACAGAAAGAACAATTTATTTTATTAGGTACATAAATGCATAGAGCTTAAGATCTGGGGATCTGAGCATCTTTGAACTAACTGTGATGAATAATGCGTTCTGCACATATTTCCAGTCCTTGTATCCAGGCCAGCAACTGGGCTTCATCCTGCTACAAAGTACGTAAAATATTCCTAAAAACAGCAGGAATGAGTGGTCATGGCTGAAGTGACAACCTCACAGACAAGTGATCCATTAAAACTTAGCCCAAACGTGACAGCAGAAACACCGATCTAACCACATAACACTATGCCTCCACACAAACTTCAAGGCATCATCTTGAAGAGAAGCTGCATTTAATCTCTGGCAGGGCATTGGTCTGGCTAAGGGAAATAAAATAAAACTGATGACAGCATCAGTTCCTAAAGTCATATGAAAGAAAAGGAACCAGCAACAACAAAAACACTGCATACTAACAGAAACAAATCACATTTACTGCTAAGTTTTCTTTACTTTATTTCAAAGGCCTAAAGAGAAAATCACCTTCATTTCAAAAAGTCACTAATATGCTTTATTTAACTGAGGTATGCTTTATAAGTAAATTTCTGCTGAAAGACCAAAACTCAGTGCTTAACATTTTTGCCAAATACCTTTTAACAAAATCAAATTTGCACTGTGAAAATCCCCACAAAGAAGTGCATGGAAATAAAAATCAAAATTACCCAAATTACTCACAGAAGTGAATAAGCTCTATTTAGTAAACAACACACACACACACACACACAAAATGCTGGAAGAACTCAGCAGGTCAGACAGCATTTATGGAGTGAAATAAACAGGCGGCTTTCGGACTAAGTCCTGACCTGCTGAGTTGCTCAAACAATTTGTGTTTTTTCCCCCCCAAGATTCACAGCTTTTGCAGAATCTCTTGTGTACATTAAAAATTACAAGAAACTAAACTTGTGTTTTGGAGGATATTGTGGATGAAAAACAACCCAGGATCAAATTAGCTCTATTCAATGGAACAATAGAAGAAATGGTAGAAATGGAACAATGAGGGCTGAGCCACAACAATCAGCAACACAGAAACCATTCAAAATACATCATTAAGCATACTGAGTCTTGCAAACTGGATAAAGAACAACACAGGATTCCTTTTGTGGCTTTTGGCTAGAACTATATTTGTCCTATGATTATTTGTGAATTACAGAATTTCACAAGGCAATGATAGAAAGAACCTAATGCTCAAACACAAGAAAATCTACAAATACGGGGAAATCCAAAGCGACACACACAAAATACTGAAGGAACTCAGCAGGTCACACAGTACCTATGGAAAAGAATAAACAGTTGACATTTTGGGCTGAGACCCTTCTTCAGGATCAAGAAGGACAGGGGAAAATACCAGATTAAAAAGGTAGGGGGAAGGGTTAGCAGGCAAGCTGGAAGGTGATAGGTGAAGCCAGGTGGGTGAGAAAGTTCAAAGGATGGAGAAGAAAGAATCTGATAGGAGAGGAGGATGGACAATAGGAGAAAAGGGAAAAAGAAGTACGGGTGTACTAAGTACTTAGGCCGCTTGCATAGATAAGTGCCTGGAGGGATTATTGGGGAGGGAGGAAGGAAGTGGGGAGGTAAAGATATGTTTTGGAGATGCTAGAAGTTGAGGAGAATAACATATTGGATGTGCATGTTGATGGGGTAGTAGGCGAGGACAAGAAGGCCTCTATCATTATTATGTGGTGGGAAGATGCAGTGAGTGCGGTGTACAGGAAATGGAGATGTGAATGAGAGCAGCATCAATAGTAGTAGAAGGGAAACCACATTCTTTAAAGGAGGAGGACATCCTGATTTCCTGAAATGGAAAGCCACATCCTGGCACCAGATGCAGCAGTTGCAAAAAAACTGAGATGAGGGAATAGCATTTTTACAGGAGATAAGATGGGAAGAGGTGCAGTCGTGAAACCATGGGAATCAGTAGGTTTATAAAAGATGTTGGATGACAGCTTGGCTCCAGAGATGGAGACAAAGAGATCAAGAAAGGGGAGGGAGGGTCAGAGTTGGATCAAGTGAATTTAAGGGCAGGGTGGAAGTTAGAGTCAAAGTTAATTAAATTGATGAGCTCAGCATGGGTATATGAAGTAGCGCCAATGCAATCATCAATGTAGCGGAGGAAGAGTTGGGGAGTATAACCAGGGAAGGCTTCCAACCCAGAACGCTTCCTCTATTCCCCACTCTGTGACTTTTCACTTCTCACTTGCCTACTACTTCCCCTTGGATCCCCTCTTTCTTCCCTTTCTCCTACTGTCTACTCTCCTCTCCTCACAGATTCTTTCTTCAGCCCCTGACTTTTCCCACCCAGCTGGCTTCACCTATCACCTACCAACCAACCTTCTTCCCTTCCCGCATTTTTTTATTCTGGCATTATCCCTCTTCCTTCTCTGCCCTGAAGAAGCATGTTGGCTCAAAACGTTAACTGTTTACACCTTTCCATAGATGCTGCCTGACCTGCTGAGTTCCTCCAGCATTTTGTGTGTGCTGCCCTGGAATCAAATTCTGAAAGATTAAGCCAATTAGGCCTACTAAACTCAGTATTATTTTTAAATATACTTCTTTTATTGTCTTTTTCACATATATTCGCAACACTTTATGCCAATTCATTCCAGGTCATAACCAACTGCATTAAAAAAATTTCCACCTCCCTTTACTTCTTTTGCTGATTACCTTTTATCTATCCTATTTTATCTGAGCCTCCTCCTGATCCAATAACACTCTTGCAGACCCAAGTTTTGACACTGGCATTAAATCTCCCATTGTCCTTTTCTGTTCGACAATACCAGTTCTTTTCATTTCTCCCATGTAAATGAACAATGTAATTGAAGCCATCCTAATAAAGCTCATCTATATTGTCTACAAAGTTTCAGAACGATGCCTAGAATTGTGTTAAATGTTTAGTCTAGGTGAAGCCTGTTCAAAGAATATCTTCTTTTCTTTTCTATTCCTGTTTAAAGCAAAGTTTGTCTTTTTTGGATGTTGGCTTGCATATGTTGTCATAAACATGAAATCAGACCTTTGAGCCCATCAAGCTTGCGCTGACCGTCAAGAAATCATTACACCAATCCTACGTTAATCTTATTTTATTCCCATCAACTTTGACTAGATTTATAGCGGCCAATTTTCCTACCAACCAGGAAGTATTTGGTATGTCAGCAGGAACCTAGCCAATCACAAGGAGAATGTCCAATCTCTACTCATACAGAGCTGAGGATGAATATGGGTTACTGGAGCTCTGAAGCAGTATTCTGCTACTTGCCCCATTGTGCTGTTCCACTTGACTGCTTCCTTTTAAAAAATTTGTATTGGTAAACCCGCAAGCCTCTCTCTTTCAGCATAGCTTAGTTTTTTTATTACATCACAAACTTAATATACACAATCACTCATCAAAAAGTCTAGAGCATTGGTCAGAACACACAAGTATGAATTGCAGTGAAGCAGTTTGAAAATTCAACTCATGAAATTTTTTTAAAAATCCAAAATACCAACACCAGTATGGTCACCATGAAGTAACCAGATCTGTCATATAAAAACTCACCTTGTTCACTAACATTCTGGAAAAGAAGTCTGTGAATCTAGACCCACAGCAGTACTGCGGATTTTTAAGTGTCACTTCACTTCAGGCAAAAGGATTGGGACAATAAATGTTTGTTTGACCAGTAAGGTTTATGTCCCATGAATCAATGAATAAAAAAAAGGCTAAAACCACTTTACTTGCCAGGTAACTCAGTTGAGCCTTATCCTGTACTTAACCTTGTATGCTTTCTGGCAGCAATCAATGACATAACAAGAGGGAAGGGCAAATTCTGATTCTATAAAAAGGAATGAAATCTAGCACATGCACATTAAGGATAAAATATAGGATATCCTTCTCTTTACAATACTAAGGCACATATGGCAATACACTATCAAAGCGTTAATTATTAACATTTAGTTAAACTGCATTTTTGATTAGCCAGCACCTGCTGACTGTTATTACTTCATTTGTACAATATCAATTAGTCAAACAACTTTACACGTCTTATGAAAAATAAAATTACACCTTTAAGCACTTGAACTGCAATGTAATATTGTAAATAAATAACTAAAATTCTCCCTCTTGAAAAATATTTTAACTGAATTCCACTGAAGAGTTCTTAAAATAAGAATTTAAATATCTTTGTTTATTTATTTGTTTGAGTGCTAAATATCTTTGTATATTCCTTAGAGTTTAGAAAACTGATGGATGATCAAATCAAAGCATAAAAAAAATCTCAAACAAAGGGACTTAGTTGCAAAGGGGTGATATGTTGAGCACAGATCTTTGGAGTACTCTACCTTTCTGCATTAAGGAGACTGTATCACTGTAAGTACATAAGAGGGAAGATGCATAAATCTATGAAAGATCATGGAATTGGTGCCAGGTCAAATTCACACATAAAGGGAGTTGAGGCCTGGGGTAGACCAGCCATAATAATATTGAATGGCAAGACAGACGTGAGGGAGATGGTGGCCTCCTCCCATTCTCACTCCTTGAATGCTTCCATCATTTCTTTTCAATTAAGATTTCCAGTATCATTTGCCAATTATAAAATGTCATTTTTAAATCCTTGCATTATGCTTCCAAAACATAATGGTATGGAATTATGGAAATTGATAGTATAATGACATGGCCATTCAGTCCACTGAGGCAATGCTATTAATATATTGTTATTCAGACCAAAAGATCTTCTGGTTCTCATATAGTGGCACTGCATATTATTTAAAAAGTACATTTGTTTTACAAATGTGTTGAGGGATTGTCCTTTATCAACCAGCAAAACGTTCTAGATTCTATTCCTTCTAAACCTACATAAATCCATTTTCCATGGTTGTTGATCTGTCATTTTATTTTCTGCTTTTCCATCAAAAATGGAATTCAGACTCATTGCAATATAAAATGTCTTTTACAATATTAGTTAAAACAAGGGAAATCAGATCATCCTGCTTCACCCCTTTCAGCATAGGGATGGGCCCCATTTGGTTTTGTCATTCTCAATATGACTATCAGAGTTGGTACGCAGATCAGCAATTAAGTCCACAAAATGGGCTTCACCCTCAATTAACCTAAACTTTAATAATAAGCTTATGGCTGACAAAGTCAAAGGCCTCAGGTACATCCTCCTCAAATGCATTTCTCCGTGTTCAAAATTCTTACAAACAAGAAAAAAAATCTGCAGATGCTGGAAATCAGCGTAATACACACAATATCCTAGAAGAACTTAGCAGGCCAGGCAGCATTTATGGAAAAGAGTAAACAAATTGGCCATCACCAACTATATGGAATCAGTGGAAATAGGAACAGTACTGAAGCATGAAATGTAGATGATAAGTCATCAAACTTAGAAAGCAGGCATAGGAAGTCATAAAACAATGCCCTGAATACATGTGATATGTAATGAATTAGAAAATTATTTAAAATAATAGATGATTGAAATAAGAACAGTAAAGAGTTAGCTAGGATTTAAAAGCATATTAAGATTGCCAAGATAGTAAATTTTAAAAACACACTTGATAATATCAAGGATATTAGAGGCTGAGAATTAGGACAAGAAAACTATGCGAGATGAGAAATCACATAAAGCATCTGGAAGAGTGCAGGCTTGGTCTAGCATGAGTTGTTGACTTTCAATAACACTCTGGTGTGCAATGTATTTTTAGGGCATACAAAGAGATAGATTTACAATTCAATAAATCCAGATTCACTTGTGTTCCAAGCCATTAAGAACATATTAAGTTTCTTCTCTTTAAATAAAGCCAAACACTTCAGTTTACTTTGAGGGCAAACAGTTAACACTTTCCCAGATCATAAAGACATTCTCTTCTCACTACTGCCATCAGGGAGGTGGTACTGGGGCCTCAGGTCCCATGGCACCAGGTTCAGGAACAGTTATAACCCTTCAACCATTAGGCTCTTGAACCAGAGAGGATAACTTCACTCACTCCAACAATGAACTGACTATGGACTCACTTTAAGGACTCTACAATACATGTTCGATATTTATTGCTTATGTTTTTATATTTGTACAGTTTTTTTGCCTTTTGCACATTGGTTCTTTGCCCATCTGTCGTCTGAATGTCCTCAAGAAAATGAATCTCAGCGTAGTATATTGTGACATATTTACTTTGTACTTAAACATGGGCACTTCCCCTTTCAATAACCATGGTACTTCAAGTGCATATGCATATGCCCATCTCTAGCAAAAGCAAAAAAAAAACTGGGAGGTAACTAAGGTAATAATGGTGAGATCTGACGACTATACTGTTACCATAGAAAAGAGAAGTTTCAATATGGAGGTAGATTGGGAAATTCAACTTGGTACTGGATCCCAAGAGAGGCAATTTGTAGAATACTTATGAAATGACTTTTTAAGAGCAGCTTGTGATTGAGCTCATGAGGGAAAAGGCAATTTTGGATTGGATTTTGTGTAATGAATCAGATTTGATTAGGACGTTTAAGGTAAAGGAACCCTTAGGGGACCAGTGATGATAATAGAATTCACTCTGCAGTTTGAGAGGGAGAAACTAAAATCAGATGCATCAATATTTACCAGTAGAGTATAGGGAACTACAGAGGCATGAGAGATGAACTGATTGGAAGGGGACACTAGCAGAGATGACGACAGAACATCAATGACTGAAATTTCTGGGAGCAATTGAGAAGGCACTGGATAAACACAAGAAGAAGTACTCTAAAGGGAGGATGAAGCAACTGTGGTTGACACGTGAAGTCAAAGACAACGTTAAAAAAGAGCTAAAATTAATGGGAAGCTAGAGAATTGGTAAGCTTTTAACAAACAACAAAAAAAGCAATAAGGAAAGAAAATACAAAATATGAAGATAAGCTAGCCAATAATATAAAAGAGGATATTATTTTTCAGATATATAAAACAGTCAAAGATTGGTGAGAGTGGATTTTAGACCACAGGAAAATTACACTGGAGAGGTAGTAATGGCGGTTGGGGGGGGGGGGGGGGGAGAGGAACAAAGGAACAGCAGACAAACATGATATGCATTTTGCATCCGTTTTCACTGTGTAAGACATCATGCCAGAAATTTGAGTGTGTCAGGGGGCAAAAGAGAGTGTAGTTACCATTACTAAGGAGAAGGTGCTTTTGAAGCTGAAAGGTCTAAAGGTAGATAAGTCATCTGAACCAGATGGCCTACACCCCAGGGTTCTGAAAAAGGTAGCTGAGAAGACTGTGGAGACATTAGTCGTGATCTTTCAAGAATCACTAGGTTCTGGAATGATTCCAGAGGACTGGAAAATTGAAAATATTGCCCCACTCTTCAAGAAGGGAGGGAGGCAAAAGATAGGGAATTATAGGCCAGCCAGCCTGACTTCATTGGTTGGTAAAGTGCTCCATTATGAAGGATGAGTTTTCAGGACACTTGGAGGCACATGATAAAATACGCCAAAGTCAGCTCGATTTCCTTAAGGAAAAATCCTGCCTGGTCAATCTGTTGCAATTCTTTGAGGAAATAACAGGCATGATAGACAAAGGAGAGTCAGTGGATGTTGCTTGCTTGGATTTTCAGACGGCTATTGATAAGGTGCTGCACATGAGGCTCTACGCAACTTAAGAGCCATGGTGTTACAGGAAAAATACTAAATAGAAAATTGAAATAGAAAATAGAAAATTGGTTGAATGGCAGTAAATAAAAAGTGGGACTAAAGGAGGTCTTTTCTTGTTGGCTGTCATTAGCTAGTGGTGTTCTACAAGGTTCTGTGTTGGGAACACATCTTTTCACATTATACTGTATGTCAATGATTTGGATGATGGAATTGATGATACAAAGATAGGTGGAGGAGCAGGTACTGCTGATGAAGCAGAGAGTCGGCAGAAGGACTTGGACTGATTGGGAGAATGTGCAAGGAAATTGCAGATCAGATGGACTATAGTGCATGAAAATGTATGGTCATGCACTTTGGTAGAAGGAATAAAAGCATAGACTATTTTCTAAACAGAAAGAAAATTCAGAAATCAGAGGTGCAAAGGGACTTGGGAGTCCTTGTGTAGGATTCCTTAAAGGGTAACTTAACATTCATTTTGAGAAGTCTGGAGTATGAAAGCAAGGATGCAATGCTGAGGCTTTATAAGGCATTAGACTACATATGGAAAATTGTGAACAGTGCTGGCATTAGACAGGGTCCAGAGGAGATTCATGAGGATTACCCCGGGAATGAAAGTGTTAGTGTATGATGAGCGTTCCATGGCTTTTGGCAAGTACTCGCTGGAGTTTAGAAGAATGAGGGGATATTTCATTGAAACCTACTGAATGCAGAAGACCTAGACACAGTGGATATGGAAAGGTTGTTTCCTTTAGTGGGGAGTCTAGGTCCAAAGGGCGCAGCCTCAGAAATGACAGACATCCCTTTAGAACAGGAGGAGGGAGGAATTTCTTTAGCCAGAGGATGGTGTATCTATGAAATTCATTGCCACAGATGGCAATGGAGGACAAATCATTGAGTATATTAAAGCAGAGATTAATAGACTCTTGGTTAGTAAGGGCATCAAAGGTTAAGGGGAGAAGGCAGGAGAATGGGGTCAAGAAGGATAATATATCAGCGATTATGGATTGGCGGAGCAGACTCATTCAGCTGAATGACCTAATTCCGCTCCCTTATCTTACAGTCTTCTTTTAAGTACCATCCTTGAAAATTCAAGAGCTTTTATGGAGCCTCCACAGTCCTCCTCCTGGACATCATACAATTCTTATGGATGATATTAAAGTCACCCTTTGAAAGAATTTCATCTGCTCCAAGAAAGAGTTGTTGTTATGGCGAGCAGCCAAGCAGGGCAGAATTAACTTCAAGGTCTTCAGTGGAGGCCAGATGAACATTATGTGGCCAGGTATGGCCTATAGACCATATGTTGCTCAGATTGTTATAATGGCCAACCAGAAAATCACTTCCAAGGTCAGAATTGAAAGCTCAGGAGTTCCTGTAACACACCATGTTAAACTTATCAGCAACTACTTTGTAAATTAGGAAGATGGATATCAAGAAGTTGAATATTTTTAAAAAAGTGTTCAAGTTAAGTGTTTACGCCATTCATATATGTGCAGAAATATAAGATGATGAGAAATAAAATCAAATGCATTACATAAGAGGGACCCTTGATATTAATAGATATTTCACAGCATAGTGTACAACAGCAAAGCAAGTTTTCAGGGAAAACATAACCAAGGAGACAAAGCATAGAGTCATAGACACACGTGGGAGTCTGTGACATGTGGTGTTCCACAGGAATCTGCAATGGAAATCTTTGCTGTGATGGATGTGTGAGTAAGTCTGTAAATGAAACAAAGATTGGTGGTGGTGTGGATCGTGTAGAAAACTGCCAAATGATACAGCAGGATACAAATCAGCTACAAATATAAATGGAAAAATGGCGGACAGAGTTTAATATGGGGAAAATGAGAGGTGCTGAACATTTGAGGCAAATGTGAGGTAACTGAATGCAAAGAGGAAATATATTCAAAATGTCAGGACACTTAACTGTATTGATGTACAGAGGATCATGGGGTCTACATCTATAGCTTCATGAAAGTGACTGCACAAGTTGAAAACAAAGGCATATGCCATGCTTGAACTTATTAGCTGAGGCAGAGTTCAAGAATCAGGAAGTTATATCGCAGCATAATAAAGCCATGTTTAGAGCAGTGCATTCAATTCTGGTTGCCCCATTTTCTGAAGGATATGGATACTTTGGAAAGGGTGAAGAACTGTTCACTAGAATGCTGCCTGAATTAGAGGACCAATGTCAAAGGAAAAGTTGGACAAACTTTCTCTGGAATGACAGAGGCTAAAGGGAGACCTCACTGTAAGATACACATACACGTACACACACGCAAATAGTTTCTAACGTCATTTGCGTGCACTTGTGTGACCATTAGACATTACACTGTGCCTACAGCAAACCTTTTTTTGAAATAGCGTCAGTTGCATGTGTTTGTGTTCAAAAGGCAGTGTTTTTTGTCACTGGTAGTTGGTGAGAAATGAGTAGTTAGAACATTTGGAACTGTTTTGCTCACTGGGGTTTCAAACATTCAGGCCTGGAAATACAAGGAAGGGCTAGGAGTAAAAATGAAATGATTTCACTATTTCAACAAGTTAGGAACTACAAAGAAACTACCAGGATATATACAGTGGCATGCAAAAGTTTGGGCACCCTGGTCAAAATTTCTGTTACTGTGAATAGCTAAGTGAGTAAAAGATTACCTGATTTCCAAAAGGCATAAAGTTAAAGATGACACATTTCTTTAATATTTTAAGCAAGATTACCTTTTTATTTCAATCTTTTACAGTTTCAAAATAACAAAAAAGGAAAAGGGCCCAAAGCAAAAGTTTGGGCACCCTGCATGGTCAGTACGCTTTGGCAAGTATCACACCTTGTAAATGCTTTCTGTAGCTAGCTAACAGTCTTTCAATTCTTGTTTGGGGGATTTTCACCCATTCTTCCTTGCAAAAGGCTTCTAGTTCTGTGAGATTCTTGGGCTGCCTTGCATGCACTGCTCTTTTGGAGGTCTATCCACAGATTTTCGATGATTTTTAGGTTGGGGGCACTGTGAGGGCCATGGCAGAACCTTCAGCTTGCGCTTCTTGAGGTAGTCCATTGTGGATTTTGAGGTGTGTTTGGGATCATTATCCTGTTGTAGAAGCCATCCTGTTTTCATCTTCAGCTTTTTTACATGGTTGTTTCCAGAATTTGCTGGTATTTAATTGAATTCATTTTTCCCTCTACCAGTGAAATGTTTCCTGTGCCACTAGCTGCAACACAAGCCCAAAGCATGATCGATCCACCCCCATGCTCAACAGTTGGAGAAGTGTTCTTTTCATGAAATTCTGCACCCTTTTTTCTCCAAACATACCTTTACTCATTGTGGCCAAAAAGTTCTATTTTAACTTCATCAGTCCACACGACTTGTTTCCAAAATGCATCAGGCTTGTTTAGATGTTCCTTTGCAAACTTCTGATGCTGACTTTTGTGGTGAGGATGCAAGAAAGGTTTCCTTCTGATGATTCTTCATGAAGGTCATATTTATGCAGGTGTCGCTGCACAGTAGAACAGTGCACAATCACTCCAGAGTCTGCTAAATCTTCCTGAAGGTCTTCTGCAGTCAAACAGGGGTTTTGATTTGTCTTTCTAGCAATCCTGCAAGCAATTCTCTCAGAAAGTTTTCTTGGTCTTCCAGACCTCATCTTGACCTCCACCATTCCTGTTAACTACCATTTCTTAATTACATTACGAACTCAAGAAACAGCTACCTGAAAACACTTTGCTATCTTCTTATAGCCTTCTCCTTCTTTGTGGGCATCATTTATTTTAATTTTCAGAGTGCAAGCAGCTGCTTAGAGGAGCCCATGGCTGCTGATTGTTGGGACAAAGTTTGAGGAGTCAGAATATTTATAAAGCTTTGAAATTTGCATCACCTGGCCTTTCCTAACGATGACTGTGAACAAGCCATAGCCCTAGCAAGCTAATTAAGATTTGAGACCTTGGTAAAAGTAAAACCCCAAATTTCTTGGGGTGCCCAAACTTTTGCATGGTGCACTTTTCCTTTTTACCCCCCACTCTAATATTGTACAAAACAAAACTATTACATTAACTTTGCTTAAAATGTTGAAAAGAATGGTTCATCTTTATGACTTTTGGAGATCAGCTCATCTTCTACTCACTTAACTGTTCACAATAACAGAAGTTTTGACCGGGGGTGCCCAAACTTTTGCATGCCACTGTACATATGCAATGGATTCCAGCTCACTGGGATACATTGGGACCAGTATATTTTGGCCCAATTAACCAGTTGCAACAGTTAGCTGAAGTTTCATGAAAATTGTATAAAAAAGCCATTTAATTGAATAACAAACTATGCATCGAATCTAAATATAGAACAAATTAGAACACTAATAGTATGACAACCATACTATAAAACTGTAGTTTCTAACAGTTATCAATGGAGGACTTCATCCAGAGTGCACGGCTAAGTCCTTCTGATTGACTGTAAATGAACAAAATCCACTTACACTTAGTATAGATAATGCTATCATACAATGCTTTTGATGGTTACATCCCCCAAATCTTAATTTTCATTGTGACATTCATGACAATTGTTAATAGCTTCAAATTCTTCAGAGATCCTAACTGCTCGAAATAGTAAAATCATTTCATCTTCACTCCTGGTCATTTCTTGCATTTTCAAGCCTGATCAGATCAAACTCCATTGAGCAAAACAATTTTAACTTGTCTTACGGCTTATTTCTTGATGACTATCAGTGATAAAAATCACTGCTTTTTTGACATAAACATAGGTAACTGATGGTATTTAAAATCTGTTCGTTTTAAGAGGTGTACACAACTGACGCTAGTTAGAAACTTTGGCGACACTCTCCAGTCCCAAATAAACAAAGGGAATCCTGGCTATTTTCTCATTTAGATTTTGTTCTTTAAGATTTGTTCCAAATAAGTTGCTGCCCCAATTACCGTAAATTCCAGACTATAAGCCGCTACTTTTTTCCCACGCTTTGAACACTGCAGCAACACTGCGGCCTATACTACGGTGCGGCTAATGCATGTTTTTTTTTCATGCCGCCAAAAACATTTTGCCTCGTAACAGTAGACTGTTATGAATCCCGTAACTGGAGAACTTACCAGCAAAGATAGAGAGGTCCGTTGAAGTCTGATGTCACTATTTTCAAACGTTTTATTTATAAAGGGACACAAAAGTAGGGTTAATACATACATTCAGATAGTGCACTTCGTCAACACTCAATCTAAAGCGCGGGTATAGTAATAATCATCATTAAGTGAGCTCTGCTGTTGTCTAGGGGTTAATAGATTGTCCGTTGGAAATATAAAAGTCACTCAGAAGGTCTGCAAGCCTCAGCCCTTTGAAAATCGCTGGGTTTCACGTGGGGCGACCGAGAGAGAGAGATTGGGGGAGAAGAGAAAGAGCTTGCCGAGTCTTGATGAATCTTCCGTGAAATCAGGGGAGCGTTGGTTTCCTCGCCCCGATGTTAGTTAAAAGCGATTTCCTGTGATTCCAGCACAAATTCCAATCCCGGAATCTAACGCACGTAGCTTCCTTCAGAATGGCTTCCCGCTGCTGCGGGAACACTCTCTCGTGTCTTCTTGGTGCGTCTGAGGGGGCTGTCCCCCTGAGACTCTCCTTTATACTTCCTCACGGGGTCACAGGTGTCAATCAGGTTGGGATGATGCAATCTCTCTCTCTCTCAACCAGCCCACCTTGCCCGAGGGCTTTTCACGTGGTCTCCATGAGACAATAGTCGCTGTCGTCCCGGGTGGGACGTGCAATTTGGCACGTTTCTCTCTCTCTCTCCTACTGGGTCTACTGACCCCCCCCCCTTCGACGGGTGCTCTTGCGATTCTCACAAAGGAGGGGGCTGGGATCATAGCAAGACCAATACAATTGATGAGTAGTTCACAGAGGTCCAGTGAAATTGTACGATAAATCAAGCGCACTTTCACAATTAAATTATTGTAAATCAGTCATTTGTACTCACCCTCATCAACATGGAAAACACTCAAAGAAAAGCATATGATGCAGCTTTTAAGTTAAAGGCGATCAATAACTTTTCCTGGTAGGCTGCAGTATATATATTTTTTTACCAGTCGTTAGGAGATATTGGAATGTTGTTCATGCACTGTTCAGTAAAAAAGTATACGCAACGTAATTTGTGTGTTACCGATACGTATGTATATTTAAAAGTAGCTGTGTTACAGGCACTGTTCGAAAAAAAGCATTTGCAATATGTATTTGTTTATGTTACCATACGGATTTAATTAAAAGTTAAAAAATCCTCACGTGTAATATCTTTCTGTGTAAATATCTCATATTACAACGTGGGACACCTGCGGCTTAAAATCCGGTGCGGCCTGTACAAGTACAAAATTGATTTTCTTTCTAAAATTAGAGCGTGCGGCTTTTAATCAGGTGCGCTCTGTAGTCCGGAATCTACGGTAATCGAAGGCCCAATTAACTGGAACCTGCTCTGTGTGCGCACATGTACTCAAGGCTGCTCTCTTCTCCCAGCCCCTTGGATATCCTGACCTCTTGAAAACACTAACTAGAACATGTTCAAGGAGGCAGCTACCTACAATCAATACATTAACATTGATGTATATGCAGGATCTCTGACTGGCTATATGTAGAAGTGCACTGAGGATGTCACCATTATTAGACACAACTCTGTGAGAACAAATCAGAAGCCATGGTTCACAGCAGCGGTCCAGACACTGCTGGGAGATCAGGATGCTACCTTCAGTTCAGGGGCTGAGACGGCTCTCAGGTCAGCAGGAGCTTTGCTTTCCCATAGTATCAGGAAGGCAATACGGTATTATTCACAAATAATATACAGCAATTTCTGAGACGAGGTACATGTGGCAGGGCATTCAGACTATAACGGACTACAAGTCCACCTTGTGCTTCCTGATAGGCTGAAAGGCTCTTAGGCATAGTTTGATGCATGGAACAATGTGCCAGCAAGTGAGGGTCCCTCCCCTTCAAGATGCAGGCACTCTGGCTGCACCTGACATGAAGAAGACTCTAACAAGGGTAAACCCATGTAAAGCTGCGGGCCTTGATAACATATCTGGTCAAGTACTGAGGGACTTTCCAGACCAGTTAACAGAGGTTCTCACAGACATCATCATCATCTCTCTGCCTGAATTCACTGTCACCACCCTGGTCTCATCCAGTATGAAGCGCCATTAGTGTTATACTGTTTACTTTTTAATTCCTGTTGTAAATAAATACACATAATAAGCTGCATTTATGGTAATATTACTCGGTGTTGTGTGAGTTATGGTATATATACTGTGTTGTGCACCTTGATCTGGAGGAACGTTGCTTTGTGTGGTGGTATTCATGTATACTAGTGGAATGACAATGCACTTGGAAAGTGCTGCTGGGGTGGTAGTGGAGGCAGAAATGATCGAGGCTCTTAGACAATAATAGGCAGAGAGTAAAAGGATATGGACATATACTGGCAGGATGGATTAGTGCAATTAGGCGTCATTAGCTTAATTAATTTTAGACAAGATTATGGGCCAAATGGTCTGCGTCTGTTCTGTGTTCTTAACATTTCCACTAATCCCATTTTTTCCTCATTTTTTTTTAAATCAACTCTTCCTAATTCAACCTGCCACTCATATGTATTAGGAGACTGACTACAGTAGCTGATGAATGTCACAATCATAACCAGCACATTTTTGGCAGGTAGGAGAAAACCCATACAGTCACAGGAAGAAAATGTGTAACCTCCAAAGACCATTAAAGGCCATAATTTAATCCAGATCTCTGGAATGGTAAAGCACTAGTACCAATCATCGTGCCACTATGCTGCCCCAGGTCAATAATTTAACTGATGTGTTTCCACCACAGGGTTCAGGGATAGATGTGACAATGAATCCCTACAAAGTGAAGTAACCTCTGGGATTGTTTTCTTAAACACATAATAATGAAAGCAAAAAAGTATGATTTAATTCACTTATGATATTAAAAGATACAACAACCGATTCTCAGTATCAGGGCAGACTATACAAAAACAGTACATTGAATTTTTAAGCAAAATACTCAAAGGTAATACTTGCAAATTGAAGAAGCATTCTTCAGTTTCTAATCAACAATTAACATCCTTTATTAACTTAAGCCTCAACGCTCTGAAACATTCAATGTTTTTCACCACAGGCACTACGTGACTGGTTGATTATTTTAAATATTTTTGGATTTTAGTTCACATCTGTGAAATTTAGCTTTAATATTAAAGATCTTAATTAAGAAAAAGATGGTAAATGACATGATACCCTTTGAAACAACACCACACTATAAGACTTTGCTTAGTGAAATGGACTCCAAGCAGGAACTAATTGGCTTAGTGATGTTTTGGCATGTTCTGTTGCTATGAGTTGGCACTCCATAAATCAAGCTCTCTTAAACAATTGAAAATTAACCAGTTTTGCTGCTCCATCCTGTTCGAAATGACATTCTCTAATTTGGGTCAAAATCACATTATCCAAAATAAACATGTCTTGTTAAAATCTGTGCTTGGGTTAGGAGGTCATTGGCTCAATGACTTTCAGAGTAATTATTGATGCTCACCATCAAATTCAGGAAACTATAGTCTGTAATTAAACTCAGAAATATACCTAAGGACAGAACTTATGCTGCACAGTTTCACTTCCAACGTAGAAAGAATAGTGAAACAAAAGTTTGATAACAGGATTAAACTCTAAAAATACAAATTTGGAATTATTCAGCAGAATAATGCACTTATGGAAGTAACTCACCCATAACCATTCAAAAATACAGTTGTTTACTCAAGTTTTGGAATGGATAAACTATATGTAATTGCTTTGAACTCAATCAATGCTAAAATAAGAATGGGCAAGGGAATCAAGGAGAGTAGAGATGTATTTTATGGTGGGATCCATTTGCAAATGGTGGAGGTTGCAGAGAATGACGTGCTGGATGCAGAGGCTCATGGGATGGTATTTGAGGACAAAAGGAACTCTATAATTGTTAATGTGTCTGAAAATGTAGAGAACGTGGATGTCCAGGAAATAGAGGAGATGCGGATGAGGGCAGCACCAATGGTAGAGGGAGGGAAATCCTGTTCTTTGAAGAAAGAGGACATCTCTGATGTTCTGGAAAGGAAAGCCTCGTCCTGGAAACAGATGTAATAGAGACGAAGGAACTGAGAAAACAGAATAGCATTGTTACAGGATGAGGTATAGTCGAGACAGCCTAGGGAGTCAGTAGATTTATAAAAGATATTAGCCAAGTTTGTCTCCAGAGATGGAGCCAGAGAAATCAAGAAAGGGGAGGGAGGTGTCAGAAATATCTTACTACTAAACACATTGCTAGCTCCCTCCAGCTTTCCGTGGAGATCATTCCCTCCATGATTCTCTTGTTGATTTCCAACCCCAGCACTTACCCCTGCAAGCGGCCAGTGCTGCACCTGCCCATTCACTTCCTCCTTCACCTCCATTCAGGACCCCAAACAGTCCTTCCAAGTGAGGCAACACTTCACCTGTGAATCTGCTGGCGTCATATATTGTATCCAGTGCTCCAGATGAGGCATCTTCTACAGTGGTGAGTCTCTTCTTAAATTGGGGAACAGCTTCATTGAGCATCTCCACTCCACCCACCAAAAAGTGGAACTTCCCGGTGGCCCAATATTGTAATTCTGATGGCCTCCTCTGCTGCCACAATGAGGTCACCCTCAGGCTAGAGGAGCAACACCTTATATTCCATCTGGGTAGCCTCCAACCTGATGGCATGAATATTGACTTCTCCTTCTGGTAAAAAGAATCCCTCCCCCTTCCCCTTCTTCTATTCCCCATTCTGGCCTTGTGCCTCTTCTCACCTTCTCTGGTCCCCTTCTCCTTCCCTTTCTCCTATGGTCCACTCTCCTCTCCTACCAGATTCCTTCCTCTCTAGCCCTTTGCCTTTTCCACCCTCCTGGCTTCATCTATCACCTTCTAGCTATCCTTCTTCACCTCCCCCACCTTCTTTATTCTGGAATCTTCCCCCCCTCTTCTTTTCGAGCCCTAAAAAAGGGTCTTGGTCCAAAACATAAACTGCTTATTCATTTCCATAGGTGCTGCCTGCCCTGCTGATTTCCTTTAGCATTTTGTGTGTGTTGCTTTGGATTACCAGCAACTGCAGAATTTCCTGTGTTTATGAAATGCTTGAAATACTTAGCAGGTCAGGCTAACCTCCTACAGGTGTGACTTAAACTAATGAGTATTTCCAGAATTTTCTGATTTTTTGCATTACTAGGGTTCCTAACTTGGGTAATGAACTGGGAAGGAAAATGGAAAATATCCTACCTCAAACTGGTAGGAAACAGCAGGTGACAATGGAAGGTTGACTCTCTGATTAGAAGCCCATTACTAATGCTAGTATTACTAATGGTAATACTAATTACCATCCCTCCCATCCCTCCCCACAGACCTCCCTCCAGGCACTCATCCCTGCAAATGGAAGAAGTGCTACACCTGCCCCCACACTTCTTCCCTCACCACCATCCCAGGCCCCAGAGAGTCCTTTCAGGTGAGGCACCACTTCACCTGCGAGTCAACTGGGGTGATATACTGTATCCGGTGCTCCTGATGTGGCCATTTATACATTGGGGAGACCCGCCACAGACTGAGAGACCGTTTCGCCAAACACTGGCGCTCGATCCTCCAGCAGTGGCGGGATCTCCCTGTGGCCACATACTTCAATTCCACAGACCACTCCCACTCCGACATGTCTGTCCATGGCCTCCTCTACCGTCAAGATGAGGTCACACGCAGGTCGATGGAGCAATACCTTATCTCCCACCTAGGTAGCCTCCTTCCTGCCGGCATGAACATCCAACTCACTGACCTCCGTTGACACCCCTGCCCCCCACCCTTACCCCCATCCCTATCTATTATTTTAGTCTGGTTCTCTTTCTCTCTCTTTTTCCCCCCTCACTATAATTTCTCTCCCCAGCCCTACCTTTCTTTCTCTTTTATTTCCCATAATTCTCCACCTTCCCCCTAGCCCATTTCCCTCCAGCCTATCACTTCCCAGCTCTCTACTTTATCCTTCCCCCCATTTCTTATCTCCCCTCGACCATCCCAGGTTACTTCACTCCTGATGAAGGGTTTTGGCCTGAAAAGTTGTTATTACCTCCTCCCATAGATGCTGTCTGGCCTGCTGAGATCTGCCAGCATTTTGGGTTTTTTTACTAATGCTGTGCGTCAGTGGCTAGTGCTAGGCCCATTGCAATTTGTCACTTATATCAACAACTTGGATGAGAATGTACAGGGCATGATTAGTGACTCTGTAGAAGATATTAGAAAAGGTGGTGACAGTGAAGGTGGCTTAGAAATTACAGAAGGATCTTGAGTATCTGGGTAAGGGATTGGGGAATGGCAAATGGAGTTGAATTCAGATGTGAAAGGGTGTTGCATTTTGGGAAGACAAATCAGGGTAGAACTTTCACAGTGGATGGTAGGGCCCTGGCTAGGGTTGTGGTAGAACAAAGGGACCAAAGAACACAAGTACGTGGTGTCCTGAAAGTGGCATCACAGATAGACAAGGTGATGAGGGCTTCATCAGTCGGGGCATTGAGTATAAAAATTGAGATGTCACGTTGTAGTTGTACAGGACTTTGGTGAGGTGGATTTGAAATACTGTGTTCATTTTTGGTCACCCTGCTATAGGGAAGATGCTATTAGGCTGGAAAGAGTGCAAAGAACAATTTACGAGGGTGTTGCAGGACCTGAGAGACTAAGTTTTAAAGAGAGGCTCATCAGGCTAGGAATTTATTTACTGGAGTACAGAGGAATGAGTGGTGAACTTATGGAGCTGTAAACAATCATGGGGGCAGAGATAGGGTAAAAGCAAAGAGCAAGTTTGGGAGCAGTAAATGGAGCTGAAGAGTTACTAAGATAGATGCAGATAAAGCTACAATAGATTATAAAGGAAAAAACCTGAGAATTTTAAAGTGTACAAAAGGATATAGGAAGAGGATTGAATTAAAGTTTAAGAGAGAAGGCAACAAGGACAGGATTTTAATTGTTTGCTCTACAAGTTTTCAGAAAAATGCGCTGAGAAAGCATTAAGAACAAATTACATTACCTAGATTCCCCAGCTCAGGGAATAGTCCTCCAGTGACTACTTAGTCAATGAAATTAGAATTTTTCTTCAATTAAATCAACTCTCACTCTACTAAAATGCACGAACACAAACCATGACTGTATGATCTTTTTAAATAATAAGTAAGGAATCAATCATTGCATGATCTCTAAGCCAAGTGCACCTTTCCACAGTTAAGGACATTTAAACTGTGTTCTTATCAGGGCCTTTTACAACTTGCAATGAAATTTCCTTATTCTTCTACTCCAAAGCATTGATTTAGAGTGCCAACATAATTTTTCCATATGTTAACACTGATTTGACAGAGATAATAAAATTCAGGTCTGTCTGTAAACCAGTATTTTCCAATCTTTTGCAACACACAAAATGCTGGAGGAACTCAGCAGGTTCAGCAGCATCTATGGAAATGATTAGGGAAGGAAAGAGCTCAGATAGTAGAGAGCACCCCTATGGCCATCCCCCTCAGTAATCATTATCTTGTTTTGGAGGCTGTTGGGGGGGGGGGGGCAGTGACCTGACAGAGGATGTCCACATGATCTGCTCTTTGGCACTGAGCCTGGTTCCATGGTGCAGAAGGGAGAAGAAAATGAGGAACGCAGTAGTCATAGGGGATTCCACAGTGAGGGGAACAGACAGGTGGTTCTGTCAGCCTGAGAGAGATACCCGCATGGTGTGTTGCCTCCCAGGTGCCAGGGGTGTCTCGGATTGGGTGCAGAGTATTCTGAAGGGAGAGGGTGAACAGCCAGAAGTTCTTGGTACCAATGACATAGTGGGAAAAGGGAGGAGGTCCTGATGAGAGAATTCAGTGAGTTGGAGAGGAAGCTGAAAAGCAGGACCTCCAGGGTAGTAATCTCAGGGTTGCTGCCTGTGCCACGTGCTAACGAGTGCAAGAATAGCATAATGAGGCACATTAATGTGTGGCTGAGAGACTGCTGTAGGGGGCAGGGCTTTGGGTTCCTGGATCATTGGGGTTTTTTGTGGGGGTGGGGGGGGGGGAAGAAGTACCACCTGTTAAAAAAGGACAGGTTTCACCTGAACCCAAAGGGGTCCAAATATCGTAGCAGGCAGGTTTAATAGAGCTGTCAAGGAGGGTTTAAACTAATTTGGCAGGGGGATAGGAACCGGAGTGATAACGCTGAGGAAAGAGCAAACAGAAACAAATCAAAGATAGCGTGCAACAGATACAGGAGATGCGACACAATCACAGCCAGTGGGATGATTTATAGGGCAACATAGCTGTGGTGCAGTTAAAACAGAAAGCAACAAATACTGGACGGAAAGTGTTATATTTGAATGCACACAGCATAAGAAATAAAATGCACAATCTTGAAATGCAGCTAAAGATTGGCAAGTATGACGTTGTGGCCATCTCTGAAACTTGGCTAAAGGACGGCTGTCATTGGGAGCTGAACCTCCAAGGATTTACGGTGTATCAGAAAGACAGGTTAGTAGGCAGAAGGGGTAGTGTGGCCCTGTGTATAAGAAATAATATTAAATCATTAGAAAAGGAAGACACAAGATTGTAAGGTGTACAGTCTGAATGGGTTGAGTTAAGAAATGGCAAGGGTAAAAGGACCGTAATGGCAGATGTTTACAGGCCTCCAAACAGCAGCCGGAATGTGGATTACAAATTACAGCAGGAGACAGAGAAGGCATGTCAGAAGGGCAATGTCATGATAATCGCTGGGGATTTTAACATGAAAGTGGATTGAGAAAACCAGGTCAGTACTGGACAGCAAGAGAGAGAATTTGTAGAATGTCTAAGGTAGTGGTCGCCAACCCGTCGATCATGATCGACTGGTCGATCTTTGAGACTTTTCCAGTAGATCCCCAAAAACAATGAAAAATAAATACACAAATACTGTTGAGAGATTGTTTCCAGGTTGCGGGGTTTTAGTTCCGTTCTTTCTGCCCAGTGTGCAAGCGTGTAGCTCCCCCGCCACGCGCTGGTCCCCAACCACCGGGCCACAAGGAAACAATACGAGTCAGCTGCACCTTTCCTCATTCCCCGTCATGCCCACTGTTGAACTTGAACCCACGTGAGGTCATTACCCAAGTGCGTCAGGGATCACTCGTTGGCCTCAGGTAACTGGCCGCTTCATGCAGCCAGTGAGAAGTGCCATTGCTACCGGCCTGGAGCGCGGACAGATGGCACTGTTCTGAACCTGTTTAGCACACCGAATGTTCGTGGGGAACCCAGTGCTAAAATATTCGCAGACAACCTAATTCAGGCTCAAGGTTTCGTAAGTAGCAGAGCAGCTACCGTACTGTGATCTACTGAAACAAATTTTTGTCAGTCGATAGATCCTACAAGGGGGGCGGGCGTGGGCCTGTCGCACTCTCCGGACTGCAACCGCCACGGCCCCTGTACGGGAACAGACGCACCTGGCCAAGGCGGCGGGCAGGCAGATGGGAGGCTGTCTAATGAAGCAATGAAGCCCTCAAAACTGCTTCGGTACCGAGTCCAAGCACCCTGCATTTAAATACAAACGCACAGAGTTTTTATCCAGCGTTAAAAACGTGAGCAAGCCGAACAGCAGGTAAGTGCTGAGAGCCACATAAACTAAACTGCAGAATAGACTGGACATAAGGAACCTGCTTTGAGTATCGCTGTATTCTGGTCGTGTTTAACCTCCCCGTCCCCCGGTCCGCAAGAACATTGTCAATATTAAACCAGTCCGCGGTGCAAAAAACAGATGGTGATCCCTGGTGCTCATACATTATTTGTTGGAGTCGATCTTGCCTTTCACTAAGGCCGCGGTACGGGATCTTGGGCTCCAAAAGGTTGGTGACCACTAGTCTAACGGATGGCTTTTCAGAACGGCTTATTGTTGAGCCCGCTAGGGGGTCGGCTGTGCTGGATTAGCTGTTGTGCAATGATCCAAAGGTGATAAGAGAGCTTAAGGTTAAGGAACCCTTAGGGACCAGTGATCACAATATGATCAAGTTCATTTTGAAATTTGAGAAGGAGAAACTAAATTCCACTATGTCAGTATTTCAGTGGAATAAAGGAAATTACAATGACATAAGACAGGAACTGGCCAAAGTTGAATGGAAAGAGACACTAGCAGGAAAGACAGCAGAGCAATGGCTGCAGTTTCTGCGAAAAATGAGGGAAATGCAAGACAGACACATTCCAGATAAGGAGAAATTTTCGAATGGAAGGAGGACACTACAATGGCTGACAAGTAAAGTCAGAGGCAAAGTAAATGCATAGGAGAGGAAGCCAAAGCTAGTGGGAAGATAGAGGACTGAGAAGTTTTAAAAACTTGCAGAAGGAAACTAAGGAGGTCATTAGGAAGGAAAAGATGAATTACGAAAGGAAGCTGGTGACTAATATCAAAGAAGATACTAAAAGTATATATCGTGCTGCCATTTGCGGCCCTCAAGGTGGGTCCTGGCTTCCTGTTGCGGGTGTCATACTCCGTCGGGGGCAAGATGCTGATTTCCGCTCCGGTGTCGACCAAGAAGCGGTGTCCCAACTGTTTGTCCCAGACGTACAAGAGGCTGTCCTGGTGGCCAGCCGCCATAGTCATTAGCAGCAGCTGGCCCTGGCCCTTGCAGGACAGGCGACAACGGTGGGCTTCTGTGCCCCACCGCTGGTGGTAGAAACACCACTGTTCACTGTCCTCCTCGCTCCTGCCTCTGTGTTGTGTGAGCACCCCTGCTGGGTCTGGTTTAGTCTGCTGTTGGGCGCGTGGCCTGGTAATCTGACTGACGGAAGCCACGCTCTCCCTCTTGGCTTTCCACAGCACGTCTGCCCGGGCCGCCACCTTCCAGGGGTCGGTGAAATCTGCGTCGGCCAGCAGCAGATGTATGTCCTTTGGCAGTTGCTCTAGGAACGCTTGCTCGAACATGAGGCGGGGCTTGTGTCCGTCAGCCGGGGCCAGCATCTCATTCATCAATGGTGACAGCAGTCTGTCTCCCAAACCGTCCAGGTGAACCAGGTGGGCACCCCGCTCATGCCGTGAGAGGCCAAAGATCCCAATGAGCAGCGCTTTGAATGCTTCATATTTGCCTTCTTCCGGGGGCGAGTGTATGAAATCCTCAACCTGGGCAGCCGTCTTCTGGTCAAGGGCGCTCACCACGTGGTAGTAACACCTGGAATCAGAGGATATCTGACGAATCTGGAACTGGGCTTCTGCTTGGCTAAACCACACATGTGGTCGCAGTGTCGAGAAAGTCGGCAGTTTTAGCAAAACTGCGGGAACAGATGAAGAGTCGGTCATCTTTGGTCCAAATCCCATTTGGACTGTCGGGGTCACCAATGTAGCGATGTACTACATACAGAGCTAGGGACGACACGCAGTCGGTAAGCCGTTTCGAGACTAGTTTATTCAAACTTCGCGGCGCTGGCTATTCCTAGTGCCCGCCCTCTCCAGGCGGAAATGACATCAGAGGTGCATTACCAAAGTCTCTTCCCGTACACTGGCTAGTTGTGAGCTGGTTCGCCTGCACAGAAAGTGGGTCGCTACAGTGTAGCAATTACATGTGGTGACTACAAATATTCTCCCACTAAAAAAAGACTTGAGTTCCTGTTCCTAAAATTAGCTTGTCCATTCTCTATGATGTCCTAAGCAGGCTGATGTGCTGCCACCACCAGCAATGCCAGCCACTAATATCTAGCTACCTTAAGCTACCCAGCTGCAAGATTGCATGGTGACTAGAGATCTTCATGATTATATTTAAGGAGGCATACTTTCATGAATTTTCATTTGAGTAAGGGATGAAACATACAATTCTAGAACAGTGAAATACAAAATTAGTTTGCAGTTAACTCTAATTATCTTCACCCTAAACTTTAATTCCTGATTTCTATCTCCTTTCTTGAACACCAGGTTAGATTTGCTAACTTCCACATCAGGAACCAATCTGAAATTTAGAGAAGATCAAAATCATTGCACTTCTCAAAAATGCTAAGATGTAGACCAACAGATCTAGGGAGTTTAATGTGCTGGTTATATTGATCTTTCTAGTGTTATTTCTTTAGTAACAGACTGGTAATTTAAGATCCTCATTCTCTCCAGACCTTCAGTTTACTTTTACTGGTCGTGGTTTTATTCAGTGTCTTCTGCCATGTACCTGCCCTCAAAAGCATTTATTACCTCTTTCTCAGCCAACATAAATTCCTCTATCCTTCTCTACAAAAAGACCTACTTGCTTCAGTTCTCTTTAAATAAATTAATTTCTTGGTCATCACTCACCAAAGTATAATACCTCCTAGGCCTTGGGTTTTCTATTAGAGTCAGAGAACCACAGAAGTGGATCCTTCAGCCAACTATGGTTATGCTGATATTTAACAATCTACACTAATCACATGCCTACATAAGGTCTGTATGTTTCTAAGCCTTGTCTTTTTAAGTGCCTGTATTGTCTCCAATTCTACCACAAATGGGACTCGTCCTCCTCTGGTAGCGAGTTCCAGATATCAACCACCTCCTGAGTCAAAAACACTCCCCTCAAATCCCCTTTAAAACTCCTTTCTCTCACTTTAAACTTACTGTTCAGTTACCACCACCATGGGAAAAAGATCAACCTTTTCTATGTATCTTACAATTAAGAATATCTTTATCAGGCACTCTCAGCCTGATAGCAATAGGAAAAATAAACTTAGTGTAGCCAATAACTAAAATCCTCCAAAGAAAGATCCAATTGAATTCTCCAGTGCAATAAATACTTCCTATGGTCTGGCATCCAAAACAACACACAGTCCAATCTCAAATGGTGTTCTGTAAAGTTACATTATGTTCCAACTATATTTTATGCCACAACCTATGAAAGCAAGCATACTATACGCCTTCTTCACCACCCTGTATAGTATGCAGATGGCAGCAGCAAGAAGAGACGATGACCTGGGTGGTGGGGGTCCCTGATGATGGATGCTGCTTTCCTGTGACAACGCTCCATGTAGGTGTGCTCAATGGTGGAGAGAGCAGTATTTCAGTTTGGCAAAGTAAGAGGTTAAAGATCTCAGTTAACACTCCAGCCAGTTGATCAGCACAGTGTTTAGTACTAGGTCAAGTACCCCCATCTAGGCCGTATACTATCCATGAGTTCACCATCCTGAGGTATGCTCTCACGTTGGCCTCAGAGAGTGAAATCACTGTGTCATCGGGGGCTGTGAGAGTTTGTGATGGCTCCTCCATATTTTGATGGTTAAAACAAGCACAGAAGACATTGAGGTCATCTGGAAGTGTATCCCTGTTGTCATCTACGTCACTTGATTTCCTTTTCTAAGAGGTGCTAGCACTCAAACACAGCCATAGATGTCAAGCATCCTTCATTGATACAAGTTTAATCTGGAATTGCCACTTCATCCCTGAAATGGCTTTCTGGAGATCATATGTGGAGATACTTCTTTTATCTTACTTGTTCACCAGACCTGAATCCCTCTGATCTGGCCCTCAGCAGATTGCAGATCTCATGGTTAATCCCAAACTTCTAGTTGGGGAATACGCTGAATGATTTTGTGGGGACACACTCATCTATGGCTGTTTTTATAGTCTGTGACAAACACAGTGTTGTCATTCAGATCCACAGGAGTCCATGTACACAGCCCAATCCATTGACTCAAAGCAATCCCATAGCTGTACCTCTGCCTCCCGCAATTACCTCTTTGTTATCCTAACCTCTGGAACCTGGTTCTCTAATCTGTCTGAATATTAAAGAACAGCAATATTCCTTAATATTTTGCCATTTACTATATATGCTCTATCCCTATTTAACACCTTGCACTTAATTCCATCTGTCAATGCTTTCTCCAACTTCCATTACAAACATGCTTGTTATCTATGACATTCCCAATAACTTTTGTATCATCCACAAGTTCACTAATCAATGTCCTAGATTCATATTAAGTTGTCAATTCCTGTGGTACACCACTGATCACAGGCTTCCAACCAGAAAAGCACCCTCAACCAACACCCTCTGACTCATATACCAAGCCAATTGTGGATCCAGTTAGCCAGTCTTGGATCCCACATGCATTAAACTTCTGGACCAGCCTATCATTCAGGGACATGTCACATAGAAAATACAGTCAGCCCTCCTTATCCACGAGTTCCTCATGCGCAAATTCAACCAATTGCGAATCGAGAAAACCCATAATTGCTCTTCCAGCACTTGATTTTCGAGCATGTACAGACTTTTTTTTTCTTGTCATTATTCCCTAAACAATGCAGTATAACAACTATTTCACATAGCATTTACATTGTATTAGGTATAAGTAATCTAGAGATGATTTAAAGTATACAGGAGGATGTGCGTAGGTTATCATAGATCGGGATCAAAGAAATCATTAGTTCTCTTACCAAGTAAGTCGGAACAGCTACATCTGGTATTATTTAGCGTCAGTTAGTCAAACGTTTGTCTTAGTATATAGAATATATTTTACCTTTCTATGCATATAAAACACTTAAGAACATATGTTTCAGCGCCGGGCTCGGGAACAGAAGTTTCCAAGTTCGATCCAATGACAGATTGCTTCCGAGCGTGCTCTCCACCGTGCCTGTTTGATGTGGAGGATCAAAAACTTAAAACCCAATAAATAAACCACTGGGTTGCTTAGTATTAATTGTAGCTTTCATCGGGGCAGGGGCTTTCTCACTTTATCCTTTAAAACTGTTCTGATCATTGACCGACTGTAGCCTAACGCTTTTCCAATGACCAATGGATCTTTCCGATCGCTTTATTATTTCCACTTTATTTTCAATCGTGATTGTGATTATTTTCGTGAACAGAAACACTGCGGATTCAGAGCTCCACTGCCGGTGAGACAGGTTAAATAAGATCTGGGGCTCCACTGGGTCCTAAGGCCAGCCGCACTGAGACAGGTTGAATAAAGGACTTGAGCATCAGTGGTTTTTGGTATCCACAAGGGATCCTGGAACCAAACCCTCGTTCATAAGGACCATCTTTCTCAATCTTAACTACCTCCTCAAAAACCTCAAATTAATGAGGCAGAATCCATCCCATCAAAGCTATCTGTAATCAGCCCTGGTTTTTCTAAATGAACACAAATCCTATTCTCAAACAAGAGAAAAATCTGCTGGAAATCCAAGCAATGCACACATCTAATGCTGAAGGAACTCAGCAGGTCAGGCAGCATCTATGGAAAAAAGCACAGTCGACATTTCAGGCCAAGACCTTTCAGCAGGACAAATCCTATTCTTTTGGACTCCACAAAAATTTCCCATCCACTGACACAAAACTCACTAGCCTGTGTTTATTTTACTCATCCCTGCTACCCTTAGTAAATGACAGAACATAAGCTATCCTCCAATCTTTTGGCATCTCACCTGTGACTAACAAAGATAGAAAAATTCCTGGTAGGGCCCAAGGTTCCTCCTTCCCTTGGAAAGCTAGGATACATCTCATTCAGCTCCACGGTTTTTTTAAGATCAATTCTTGTGCACCCCATGACAGCTGACACCTCCTCTCGAGTACTGAGCTGCTCCAGTTTATCCACAATTCTCTCTCAGAGCTCACCATCTTCCACCAGCCATTTTAGTTCACCTGACAAACAAAAACCCCCAACCCATCCCATGAGATCTGCCTTTAATCCTTAATTCTTTTAGTCTAAATATTCATCCTGATGAAAGAACACATTCTATCTGGATGTATAACGGATTGGTATGACAACTGCTCTGCACATGAACACATGAAACTGCAGAGAGTTGTCGGCACAGCTCAGCACCTCATGGAAACTAGCCTCGCCTCTACGGACTACCTTTACACATTTTGAAGATTCAGTAAAGCAGCCAGCATAATCAATGATCTTCTCTCAATGATCTTCTCTCTTCTCCCCTTTGCCACAGGGCAGAAGATACAACAGCTGAAGACACATACCACCAGGCTGAAGTATAACTTCCATCTTGCTGTTACACTCTTGAACAGATTTCTTGCATGATAGGATGGACTCTTGATCTCGCAATTACCTCAGTACGATGTTCCACTTTACCTGCACTGCACTTCCTTTACTGTTTCTATAATTTATCCTGCATTATTTTTTTCTACCTTATTTTACCTCAATGTACTGTGAACAGTACGCAAGACAAGCTTTCCACTGTATCTTGGTACATGACAATAATAAACCAGAAATTATCCATCAGGTATTTGAATTCCACTTTTGACCTTAACTCCTCAAACTTACTCAACAGTGCATCAATCTTAAATCTTTCATATGCTGCTGGTTTTTAAGTGGCCTATGAAAACTCTCCCCCCTCCCAAACCTCTTCCAGTTGAAAGATGCCCTGAAACCCAGCTTTTAAAATCCCTAGTCATTTTATAAACATTTATTAATTTTGGAGGGGGTGTCCCAGTTAGGACAGCATTTATTGCCCAAGCTTAACTACCTGTGAAAAGACACTGGCAAACACCTTCATGAACAACTGCATTCCTTGACAATACTCCTGCAATGCAGCTGAACATGAAATTCCAAAATTTAAACCCAATGACAATTATGGAAGCAATTACGAAGAATACCAATAACTTTATTATCAAACACCAAAGTGCCTAATACTTCTTCACTTTAGTCAAAAAAGCATTTGTTCACCATGGCCTTTTGCTAACCTTAATTAATTATATATCTGAAGCTATCATTAATCATCTAATACCAAGTGCTTCTATGAGATAAATTCATAAGTAATTGACAGAAGAATGCTGGCAGTGTACAACATAGCAAAAGATAAAGTATCATTCATAATAATGGCAGGTAAATGAACCCACTTACTAATGGAATATAGGTAAGCTGCACTTTTGTAATTATGACATATTTTAAAAGGATAAATTAACCCAATAAAATTTGCAGTACACTGGAACACCCTAGCAACTACTCTCTATGAGCTTAGGCAGTGTGAGAATATAACCCTTTTACAATACCCGATTAAATCTGCTGCATATGATGTAATTTTCGTACCAGTCTCACTTAATAGCATGAAGCAATGAGTTGTTTCATTTTCCAGAAATGATATCAACAATGCTTCCTTTATTACTAATCTGAAGATGCATTGATCAAGAAAGTTCTCCTGTTCACATGGGAGATGTATCTATTTCGAACACTGTTATAATGCCCTCTTAAAGTTCTCTTAACGTAATCACTAATTTTTGTTATGTGTATTTGAAATTTGACAAGTTTTTTCTAGCTTATTTCTTTCTCATTAATTGAAACACCAAAAAAAAACTTCCAGCAATACACCAAATTCAACTCTGTTCCTTAACTTGAGCAAAATAAATTTATTCTTCAAACCATCCAGATCCTTGTATTAAATCACAAACACAGGAAAATCTGAAGGCGCTGGAAATTGAGAACAATACACACAAAATGCTAGAGGAACTCAGCAGGTCAGGCAGCATCTATAAAAAAGTGTAACATAACATCAAAGAGAAGACTTAAACTTAACATCAAAGGGAATATTTAAACCAAGTTCTGAAGAACGGTCTTAGCCTGAAATGCCAACTGTTCACTCTTTTCCATAGTTGCTCCCTGACCTGCTCAGATCCTTGTAAGTTCACCTTCTTTCTCTACTAAATTCTTGATACAAGGAATACCAACAATTAATTTCTGACTCCATTTCAGCCACTTCTCTATTAATACTATCACATAATAATGCTATGTGGCTACCTGTGCCTCTAACTTACCAACATTATTCACATACAATCTTGATATGACTCATGTAGGTATTATTCCTACCTATTTACAGAATCTCCAAATAAACTATTGACAAAATATATCTTTGAAATAGCTTACCAATCCAAAGCAAGCATCTCCTTTTTTTGTTAACATCACCATCTTCTAATTTTTCTTAAATTGCCAGACAGGAAATCATACAAAATGCATGAACTGATATGATTTTTGAGCAGCTGCTGGTAGTCATTACTTATATAATGAATGAAAGGAACAAGCTGTCACAAGGATTTCTAGAATCTCTAGCATTATATGGGAACTTTTAAGAAGATCGGAAACTGAAAATTAATAGTGGCAAAATTAAAACAACCACAGACCAGTTTGAAAAAAATGTATTTATGGATTTCCCATGAGGATTTTTAAAAAATGATCAAAAACTCCAGCGTTTTGCTTTTCTTTCCTGAAAAGGAAGAGCTACCTCAGCCAGCGATCTTCATCCATATTAGGCCAGAAATAAATCTTTTAGTGCCAATTAATTTCAGAAAAAAAAACAATCTTGACAAAGCTTTAAGATACAACTGAAAAAATAGCAAAGTAACTGCAGCCAACTTATGCCATCCCACAACCGATATAACTGATCAGATTAAAGTCCTTGTTTTATTACAGGCAGTTGTAAATGGTAGCAAATAATTAAATTGCTAATCAGGTGAGAGAACTCCCCCTTCAGACTGCAAAACAATGTCGGAACCCAGCATGACAGAGCAAAATACAAGTATGAAGAGTTTACAACAAACATCAATGGAATAACTTAGCCTCCATCAGACAAGCCAGACTTCAGTCAACTTGATTCACTTAATATGGCATCAAGTGCATGACACACAATGCAGCAAAAGCTACTACCCCTGATTTCAGCACAACAGATGTTAAGCCTATAGATGGCATTTTATTAATTGTAATTATATCCCTCTTGTCTACCACAAGGAAAGTTGTCATAGGATCCTTCTGAACCTCTATATCCTAGTGACTGAAAAGCTCTCCCGAGCATTACAATTTGAATTCCACCTGTAAAGAGCTCAATGCACATCATCCGCTGCACAACAAAATGTTTTTTTTTTAAATTACATGTAACATGCTCTAAGGTTTCACTACTAAGGCTAATGTAAAGGCTTCTATGTAATGTTTCACTGCTAATGTAATGTAGTAGCAATGTTTGGTTATGACTAGAGATAACGGCGCTTTGGAATGTATGTTATTCAATGGGAGAAATGTTGTTCTTTCTTGTGAGTCTGAAAGAGAGATTTTTGCAGTCTTTCGTCAGGGAGCGGTGGAAAGAATCAGAAGACCACCGGATGAAGTGGACTGAGGAGTGAGGGTACGAGGGCCGGCTACGCTTGGAGGTTGACGGGAATAAATGAACAAACAGTAAGCTCCTAAGTGCACTTTTGACTTTTTCCTTAAAATGGGCCCTTTTACTTTTTATTTTCTTTTCTAATCCTCTATCCCGATTAAGATTTATAAAGTTTAATCATTTAATTGCATACAGTGTACTGTCTGATACTTTGCGATGCGGATTTGTAAATGGGGAACACATCATGCAGCATCCACACAAACGAGATTTCTCAGTTTTGTGGGGCCAGAAGTTGTTTTTCCCTAGACGAACATGAGCTGGCTGAGCCTGAGGGTTACATACATAAAGCATTGTAGGTGCCTCCGATTCCATCAAGCATCCTCCTGAAGTCTCGCTGACTTCAGAAATCTGTTATCATTCTATGCCTACACACAGCAAAATGCAAGCAATGCTGCAAAGCAGCAAGTCTATGATCTGCCCAATTTCAGTGAAAACAGGGATCTAACAAAATTATGTCATCTTACTCTCTTGCCCTTCTTTGCTGAAATATTTCCCCTCACTGCCAACAGGCTTCCTGACAGAATGGAGATAGTTTAATTGGACAAGCTGGAAACTGATTTTGTCATCTCCAATTCAAGACAATAATCATCCCAAACAAGAAATCAATTTAAAGTAAATAAGCAATGCTAGCATATATCCAAATGCAGGCACTTGGCTCCATTGATTGTTAATAATTTAAATGACATGTATAAAAGAAAGGTCTTACACATAGAAACCACTTCGGTGTCAAAATAGTTGTGATTCATCTACTGTGGTTGTGTAGTGGATAGTGCTCGTCACTCTCATTTTCAACCTCTACTGCTGCCAAGCAGTCCTGTGAAAAGGAGAGCGGAATGAGTAAATCTCTCCCTGCTGGTACATACCCTCTCTAACAACAAGCCTCATGTGGTGCCTCTTCACCGGCAACACATGGAAACTGAACTCCTTTCGGACTCAGGATGAACAACAGAAGACAGGGAGGAGGTCTGGCCCCTGCTCACATAGCACACAGGCCCACCAGCTTGTGAACCAGATCCCCAGCTATGGGTAAATAGCCCCACTGCTTGTGCGCAGCCTCGGGAAAGACGAAGGCTATGGGAGTAAATGCAGACATCAAGTCTGTAGTGGAGCTCCTAAGGCAGCAGAACGTCATTAAACATCTTTTTTGCAGCTCCTGTAGCCAAGTTGGTGCCAAACATAGTGGCTCATAAGCTTTCCTTTGGATTATACTGGCGAGGCTGAGGGGAGGGGGATCTTGATGATTGAGCATCTCAGGATCTCCATACCTTCCGCCCAGACTTGTGATGATGATGATGATCACCCATTGCCCTTCGACAAAGACAGATGCCAACCATCAACCACCACACATAAAACCCTGGCCACGCAAAGCAAAACTTTCCTATGATCCAACAAAATAGGGATCAAGTGCTGTATCTTGGGTTTCACTTCTCAAAGCCAAACATCAATGTTATAGATGTAAGTTATAGCCATTCGACCCTTCTAGCCAGCACTGCCATTCACTGTGATCATGGCTGATCATACACAATCAGTACCCCTTTCCTGCCCTCTCCCCATATCCCTTGACCCCGCTATCTATAAGAGCTCTATCTAACTCTCTCTTGAATGCATCCAGAGACTTGGCCTCCACTGCCTTCTGGTGCAGAGTATTCCACATATCCACCACTCTCTGGGTGAAAAAGTTTTTCTGCATCTCTGTTCTAAATGGCCTACCCCTTATTCTTAAACTGTGGCCTCTAGTTCTGGACTCACCCATTGGCGGGAACATGCTTCCTGCCTCCAGCGTGTCCAATCCCTTAATAATCTTATATGTTTCAATCAGATCCCTTCTAAATGGAGATATTTACCACCAGTTCCAGTGTCTCAGTACAAGCTCCAGCTTTCAACATCTCAGTGTTTGAGGTTCCAATAGAACCTGAATTATAACATTAAGTTCACATTTTATCGGGCAGCACTGATCATATAATTCCTAATATACTCCAGAGTCATTGATGAACAATAGTGTACACATCAAATCTTCAAGGATGGTCTGAAAGAATGCTTGATAAAATGCAACCCATAGGAATTCAAACACAATTGCTAAAAAAAAGGCAACAAAGACAGCAAGTACCTCTATTTTCTAAAATGGAAGCAATTAGCAAACAGCAGAAGGAACACATAACCATATAACCATATAACAATCACAGCACGGAAACAGGCCATCTTGGCCCTCCTAGTCCGTGCCGAACCCTTAATCTCACCTAGTACACCTACCTGCACTCAGCCCATAACCCTCCACTCCTTTCCTGTCCATATACCTATCCAATTTTAACTTAAATGACACAACTGAACTGGCCTCTACTACTTCTACAGGAAGCTCATTCCACACAGCTATCACTCTCTGAGTAAAGAAATACCCCCTCGTGTTTCCCTTAAACTTCTGCCCCCTAACTCTCAAATCATGTCCTCTCGTTTGAATCTCCCCTACTCTCAATGGAAACAGCCTATTCACGTCAACTCTATCTATCCCTCTCAAAATTTTAAATACCTCGATCAAATCCCCCCTCAACCTTCTACGCTCCAATGAATAGAGACCTAACTTGTTCAACCTTTCTCTGTAACTTAATTGCTGAAACCCAGGTAACATCCTAGTAAATCGTCTCTGCACTCTCTCTAATTTATTGATATCTTTCCTATAATTCGGTGACCAGAACTGCACACAATATTCCAAATTTGGCCTTACCAATGCCTTGTACAACTTTAGCATTACATCCCAACTTCTGTACTCAATGCTTTGATTTATAAAGGCCAGCGTTCCAAAAGCCCTCTTCACCACCCTATCTACATGAGACTCCACTTTCAGGGAACTATGCACAGTTATTCCTAGATCTCTCTGTTCCTCTGCATTCCTCAATGCCCTACCATTTACTCTGTATGTTCTATTTGGATTATTCCTGCCAAAATGTAGAACCTCACATTTCTCAGCATTAAACTCCATCTGCCAACATTCAGCCCATTCTTCTAACCGGCATAAATCTCCCTGCAAGCTTTGAAAACCCACCTCATTATCCACAACACCTCCTACCTTAGTATCATCGGCATACTTACTAATCCAATTTACCACCCCATCATCCAGATCATTTATGTATATTACAATCAACATTGGGCCCAAAACAGATCCCTGAGGCACCCCACTAGTCACCGGCCTCCATCCCGATAAACAATTATCCACCACTACTCTCTGGCATCTCCCATCTAGCCACTGTTGAATCCATTTTATTACTCCAGCATTAATACCTAACGACTGAACCTTCTTAACTAACCTTCCATGTGGAACTTTGTCAAAGGCTTTGCTGAAGTCCATATAGACTACATCCACTGCCTTACCCTCGTCAACATTCCTCGTAACAATAAATAACAATAACCTTCCAATAAATTGCCAATTGCCCCGTCAAGAACTAGCTCCTCCACCTACATGAGTTGGTGGATCCCACAAAAGAAAATTCATCCACCCAACAACAGATGAGCTGAAACCCATTATCCTTGATCCCAAGGACTGTTTAAGAAGAAATCCAATTATACAGCCAAAATGTTTCAGATTGATTACAATAATATCTATATACTAATGAGGTATTGCCCAGGTATGCAAAGACCACACAGAGAATAACAGTACAAATTCAATCCTGCCATTGTCCCATTGACCAGATTTCACTCATCAAAACACATATACCCACCAATAATCTAACTTGCAATCTGTTAGCCCAATCTCTTTCTAAACTTCAATACATTCTCGATTCAAAGATGACAGTAATTTCCCTTGATATCAAGACAACATTCAAGTGCTCAGCCTGAAATAACAATGGTGCTTTCTTTGATCCAATCTGGCCTGATCCAGTATCTTCAATTTCCAAAACGGTATTTAGCTTTTGCATTTCATTCTTTCATTTCATTTGCCATAAACTCCCTCTTTCAGTAATGTCCAGTTGAAGTATGCTACCTTCTTCATTTGAATCATTGAATGTAATATAACTAAATACATGGTAAAGAATATTCCAAATTTCTCAGGAATATATTTTATTTAAGCAGAGGCTTCTGAAAATCTAGCTATATTTCTCTGTAGAATGGATAGAAATATTAAGGGTTAACTATTATAATGAATGCTCTTGGATCACTAACTTCCTACTTTTTCCACTTCACTAATGAGAAAACCACAACTCAGTCCGGCAAACATGTCTATTATCTAATTCTGATCACATGACATAATAGATGTTTTAGCTATTAGTGATCACACAAGCTCAATTTTAAGAATAAAATAATTACATGATCACATCCATGCCTGCAACATAATACAAGGTGTATGCAATATTAACTCACTCTAGGAAAAGCAAGGCCTAATCTCATGAAAAAGAAACTGATTTAGGAAAAAATACTAACAAATGTTATTGATCATTTCAATAGTTAATTTGTGCCATGTCATGAAGAATATTTCATATACTTTTTCACTATATTTGTGAACAAAATTCAAAGCAATAATTTACCAAGATACTCATCTGAATATTTTTTTATTTATATTTATGTGTGTTGAAGATTTTAAACTTGTCATGATAAGAAACCCAATTTCATATGCATCCTTACATAAGCAGGCACATAATATGCAGTTGAAAATATACACTGCATTATTGCAGCATCAACTTGATACAGAATATTGCAGCCTTATGTGAACTGCTATGTCACTGTCTAAACAGTTCCCATACAAGCTAATAACACAATAAAAGATGCAAATACACAAACAAACCTGTGTGTTCAGGCCGCAGTACAGGCTACAAATCAAACTCCAGTTATGTTTAACAACACAGTCAAAAACTGTGAACTGGGACATGGCTATTTCTCTTGACAGTATGCGTCTTTGCCTTCTTCTGCACCACAGTCACTGTTCTTACGTGACAGCCTTGCAAACCAGCTGACTACAACCAGCAATATCAGGTAATAAATTTGCATTACATCAATAATTTTAAGTGAAATGCCTGATATCTAAATACAAATAATAAGAACAGAGTTTATTTCTTCATAACAAAATCAAACACTGTATTTGATAAGAATCAGAATCAGGCTTATTATCACTGACATGTCATGAAATCAGTTGTTTTCAGGCCGCAGTACAATGCAATACA
Source organism: Hypanus sabinus (assembly GCF_030144855.1). Classification (NCBI taxonomy): domain Eukaryota; kingdom Metazoa; phylum Chordata; class Chondrichthyes; order Myliobatiformes; family Dasyatidae; genus Hypanus; species Hypanus sabinus. The sequence goes on along the minus strand of NC_082711.1, from coordinate 48,654,098 downwards.
CAAGTTATGAAAAGAAATATAATAATTAAATATTGCAAAAACAGAGCAAAACAGTGAGGTAGTGTTCATTGGTTCACCGACCATTCAAAAATCTGATGGCGGAGGAGAATGAAGCTGTTCCTAAAACATTTCTGTGTCTTCAAGCTCCTGTTCCTCCTGCCTGGTTCTAGTAATGAGAAGATGGCACATCCTGGATAGAAAAGGGTCAAGAACAAAGATCAATATACTACATGGACATAGTTCAGTTCATTATAAGTGGCAAGGTATATTGTGAAGGTGGTAACTAGAGCCTGAACTTTCTTAATACGACTTTGGAGACAGCTGTTCAGTCTACTACAAAATGATGTAAATTCAAGATGGCACTGAGCTGCAGTCTCCATCAAATTTCAGCTCAGATTAGGTAAGCTTTCAGGTTTTTTTTGGTTTGTGGGGATGGTTTGGGGTACAGAGAAGGGAGTTAGGAGTCAGGTTAGGCTTTAAGAACAGAGATGTCGGGTAATGAAGGATAGTTCAGAGTCTAAGTCTAAGCCTCCACGGTGTTTGAAGGCCAGCGCTCTGGGCTGACCAAGGCCTAGTTTTCAATGTCCTGTCATGGGTTACCCCAGCATTTGAGGCCTAGAGTTTGGGCCCTTATCCATTATTATCTGCGAGTCCTGAGTTAACACCTAAGATCAAAGCCCGAAGGTTGATCAGAGGTCCAGATCAAAGCTTGAAGGTCGATGAAAGATCCGGATCCAAGCCTGAAAGAAATGGAGGTCCAGTTGATGCCCAAGGTCTGGAGCCCAGAATCTGTAAATCTCTACGTACCCACTAGCAGAGTCGAAGGCCCAGTGTCTACAAATCTACAAGTCCACTGGAGGCTGGAGGCCAAAGGAAACAACCTGTCCTGGGGTTACAGGGTTGTGTATGTGTGTGGGTGGTAAGGAATGAGGAGAAGAGCTTGTTTCACTGTTGTTGTTTGGTATGTTCTATTTTAAATTGTGTTCTGTGATGTTCTGCTGAATGTTGTGAACATGCTACTTCGGTGTTAGAATGTGTAATGACACTTGTGGGCTCCACCCAGCATACTCTATGGTGTGTTGGTCGTTAACATAAATGACAGATTTCATTGTATGTTTCAATGCCCGTATAAAAATAAATCATGGTGTATAAAAGAGCCAAGGGACTTGCAGGCATAAATTTACAGAGCATGAAAGATTCACTTTGACATAACCATATAAAAAGTGGAAAAAAACCTTAAGTTTTATAACAAGTATCACCAAAAGGTAAAGGGGTAATGAGGAGCAAAAATAAAATCTAGGGTCTCAGTTAATGTATTCCATTGAGTGCCAAATTCCACACAAACATAAAGATGCTAGAGCAGTAGGAAGAATTCAACAAACCAAAAAAAAAGGAAGACTTCTAAATTAGAGCTGTTTTCTTGAAGAATGAAAAAAAAATTTGCAAATTCTATGGATCTGAAATAAAACAGAAAAGTTTGTTTTGTAGTGGCTCCACAGATGCTGCCTGATCTGCTGAGCATTTACAGCAGTTTATTTCATTATAATTTATAGTGTGAAATGATAGCAGTCGAATTTACATATAACGTAGATAGAAACAGACCCTTTCTGGCAACTGTGCAGTTTTTTGTGAAGTTGCAGTTACAAGAGAGGTAAAGAAACATTCAGGAGAAAATATTCCACTGGTTGGAGGAGTTTCACCACAAACAAATGATGGTTACTGACATCATTTGAGAAAAGTCACTTCAGATACTGATGAAGCAGTTTCTCTGGGTTTTTATTTATTCACAGATACAGTGCAGAAAAGACCTTTCTGGCCGAATGAGTTGCACCACACAGCAACCCACATATTTAACCCTAACCTAATTACAGGGCAAATTATGGTAATCAATCTTTGAACTGTGGAGGAAACTAGTACACCTAGAGGAAACCCACGCGGTAAATCAGCATCAGGTTTAATATCACCAGCATATGTCATGAAATTTGCTAACAGGAAGAATGTACAAACTCCTTACAGAGAGCGCAGATTTGCACCCCAAACTCCAACGCCCCGAGCTAAAATTGCACAGCACTAATATCAGTTTCAGCCCTAACTTTTACCATAGTGGGTATGATTGCAGATGGTCAATTCCATTTGTAACTCAGACTGAATGCAGCAAGATCTGAACTACTTTCAAGTATCATCCAAGTGGCAGGTAACATCGAAGCCATATTTGCCATATATTGCTAATCTCTAACAAAGAAGTATTTGACTGTCCTTCCCCTTCCTTATAAGTATTAACATTACTGATATCACTGACCAGAAAGTTAACTGGACAGGTCACAAAAATAAAAAGCAAAAGATTCAAGGTACCAAAAATCTGAAGAGCACAAAACGTCAGAAACACTCAGCAGGTTAGACAGCATCTGCAGAAAAAGAAACCCTTCACATCAAATACAGTTTGACAGAACTGAGAAAGAAAGAAAACATGTTACTAATAAGTTGCAAGGAAGATGGGGAATGAGGGACAGCACAAGGAGAATCTCTTTCACAGGGTGAAGCCTGGGTTATTGTGGACAGAAGCCAGATGAAAATAACCAACTGACCTTAAGTGATGAAAATAATGACAGAAAAGCCACAAAAGGACATAAAAGCAATGAAATGAGAGTTAGAAAGAACAAACTCAAACAAACAAAAATCTTGAAATGCAGAACTATGGAAATGGTTATGCTAATAAAGAAAATCTAAGCAATATTATAGATGGATGATGTTCAGTACAAAATGGCCATTTTTGAATCAGATAAAGTAAGTGAACTGAAGTGGGAGAATTCAATGCCCCATCTAGAAAGTTGGAACATACCCAGACAAAAGATAAAGTACTAATCCACAAAGGTAAAGGGCCTTATTGTTGTGCAGGAGGTCACAGACCATATATGTAGCAGGAGTACTGAAACTTCTGCCATCTTCCACAGGATCCTACCATAAAACATATCTTTACCTCCCCCTAATCTCCACTTTCTGCAGGGATTGCTCCCTCTGTAATTCCTTTTCCAGTCGGGTATCAGTGGGGAGGGACGAACGGACAAGGGAGTCACATAGAGAGTGATTCTCATGGAAAGAGGAGACTGGAGGTGAAGGAAAGAAGTGCTTTGTGGTAGTATTCCATTGTAGATGGCAGATGGTATGAAAACTCGTGGTGTGATCTTATCCCTGTTATGGCAATAGGAGGATGGGTTAAGGGCAACTGTGCAGGAAGTAGAATCAATCCAGCATCGATAGTGGTAGAAGGGAAACCCCATTTTTTTGAAGGAAGAGGACATCGGAAATGCTGTGAAATGGAAAACCTCATCCTGAAAGCAGATATGGTGAAGATGGAAGAACTGAGAAAAGTAAATAGCATTTTTACAAGTGACAGGTTGGGAAGAGGTATAGTTAAGATAGCTGTGAGAGTCAGTAGGTTTACAAAATATATTGTAGATAGTCTTTCTCCAGAGATGGAAATAGAGGTGTCAGAGATGGATCAAGTAAATTTAAGGGCATGTTGGAAGTTGGAGGCAATGTTAATAAAATTAATGAGTGAAGCATGGGTGCAGGAAGCATCACCAATATAGTCGTCAATGCAGCAGAAAAAGAATTGGGAAGCATTACCGTTATAGGCTTGGAACATGGATTGTTCGAGATAGCAGATGAAAAAACGGGCATAGCAGGGACCCATGCTAGTGCCCACAGCTACACCTTAAGATTGGCGAAAGTGGGAGAAGCCGAAAGGAAAATTGTTGAATTGGGAAACTACTTCCACCAGATGGAGAAGGGTGGAAATAGAAGGGAACTAGTTAGAGCAACACACACAAAATGCTGGTGGAACACAGCAGGCCAGGCAGCATCTATAGGGAGAAGCACTGTCAACGTTTCAGGCCGAGACCCTTCGTCAGGACTAACTGAAAGGAAAGATAGTAAGAGATTTGAAAGTACGAGGGGAAGGGGGAAATGCAAAATGACAGGAGAAGACCGGAGGGGATGGGGTGAAGCTGAGCCAGAAAGGTAATTGGCAAAAGGGATACGGAGCTGGATCTACTGATAAAGCATATTCTGAAAATTTTATTATACAGTATAAACTATTCTATGTTTGTACTTTCTAAGCACCACTGCTGCTAATGCGATGAAAAATAGTAACAGCTGTGAAGTAATTGTCAATAAAATAGGTAAAGAGAGCATCTAATCAAAAGGAGGAAAGAAGGGAAAGCAGCTCACTGTGTAAAACCGTTATTATTTTATTCCAGCTACCATTGTTAAGCCATCACTGACATTTTGAGTAAATAGGAAAAAAAAGTTTAAATAATTCTTCTACAATCAATAGAATCAAATAACAGCAAAACACAAGAGGAAATACTGCATTTAAAAGGCAGGCCAAGTAATGCAAAAATTGATAATTAACTAACTACATTTTGTCTTACACTGCAAGACTTAGAACATGACTTCTAAACTTCATGTTTTTTAAAATGGCAAATCCTAAAATTTTATACATATTAATATGGATTTCCATCTGTTGAGTATACTTAATCATACTATTCAATGAAAATGCAAATCTAATGTAAAAATATGCAAATTAATGCTCAACATTGTCTTTGAATACACAGATTCACAATAAAACAGCTGTCAATTTTGACAGATCCATACATTTGTAATAGGTTGAAACTCAAGGGCACTCCATTTTTTAACTCCAGCTTTAATATTTTACATTTGAAGATTGTTTGAAATATTAAAAGTTTGACCAATGTTATGAAATTTTGGTGAAATCTTTGTGAAGATAAAGATTAAAGATTAATATTACTTGTCACATACTCTCTCCAGAAAGATGGTGACATCTTCCGTGAGTTTCCAATCAGTCATAAGGGGTTCATAGCACTTTTTTTCTCCCATTCTATCTGGAAAAGCATCCTATTTATTGTGTCATCTTACTTAATTTTAAATACACTTAGTGGCCACTTTATTGGATACAGCTGCTCATTAATCTAAATATCTAATCAACATATCATGTGGTAGCAACTCACTGCATAAAAGCATGCAGACATGGTCAAGAGGTTCAGTTGTTCAGACCTAACATCAGAATGGGAAGAAATCTGACCTAAGTGACTTCAACCGTAGAATGATTGTTGGTGCCAGATGGGATAGTTTGTGTATCTCAAAAGCTGCTGATCTCCTGGGATTTTTTTTATATAAAACGCACAACAGCCTCCAGAGTTTACAGAGAAAGGTGTGATAAACAAAACAAAAAAAAAATCCAGTGAGCAGCAGTTCTGTGGGAGAAAATACCTTGAGAGAAGGCAAAAGAGAGTGACAGGACTAGTTCAAGCTGATTGAAAAGTGGTAGTAACTCAAATAACCACATACTTGGTGTGCAGAGAAGCATCTCTGAATGCACAACACATGAAATCTTGAAGTGGATGAGCTACAGCAGCAGAAAACCGATATACTCAGTGACCACTTTATTAGGTACAGGAGGTAAATAAGGTGGCCACTGAGTGTATACCAGATTATCCCTCAGCCTCCCTCTCTCCAGGGAAAACAATCCCAGTCTAGCCAGTGCAATGAAAACTGGATTGGAGATAACATTATGGGTCATTTCCTGAATGAAAATTTTAACAAATACTGTCTTAGCAGGACTCAAAAGAACCCAATGCCCAATTTGAAGTACAGCTGGAAATTTCACCCATTATCCAATTCAATATTTATTCTTTCCCATGGCTGCCAAACCATTATCTAGTAACTCCACTGCTGTTTATAATAACTTGGTATGTGTAAATTGGCTCCCACCTAACATTAAGTCACAATAATTTTTTTCATTTCAAAAATAAGTTACATATATGTGAAGTCCATGACATTTTGAAAGCCATAAGATTCTTGCATGATCACCTTTTATTTATTAAACATATGAGAATATTGGCCTAGAGTGATTAACCTCCCCACCAAAAAAATCTTTCCATCCCAGAAATGACCCTGTGAACTTTTGCGGCATTCTCTCTTCATGTTTATCTTCCCTTATGAAGAGAGGGCTGACCTGTATGTAATTTCCAGACCCAATCTCACTAGAGTCCTGCAATATTGGAGCAAGGTGGTTCAACTCTTATATTCAAATTCAGTTGTAAAAGTTCAAAGTAAATTTATTATCAAAGTGTATATACGTCAACGTATACTACTCCTCTACCTTCCCAATTTCTTTCTGTGTGTGCAATTTCATTTTTGCAGTTTTAGGCAAAGATCCCCCAACACCAATAATTTTCCATCTCTCACCATTTAAACAAAAATCTCACCTATATTTTTAGCGAAAGCAGATGGCTTCCTGTTTTGATGTTATATTCCACCTGCCATGTCCATGCCCTTAAATTGTCTTCATCCTATAAAGCTTTCTGCACCCTAACATCCTATAGTGTGCAGAGATCTGCATATTGCCTGGGAACCTTCTTTGTACCTTGTGAAATTTTCTCATTGTGATTTCATGTCAGCGCTAAAAATTTAAAAAAAATCTTCGGATTACGTTGGTTTTTGGATTTGAGAATTTTGGATAAGGAGTGCTCAACTTGTATTACATCTGATCTCCTCCTCCAAATCATTGATATTATTTAAATCTGGGGTCCCAGCACCAGTCCCTGTAGCACCCCAGAGATCACAGCTTTCCAAGACAAAAATGGTTTGCTTGTGCCTAATGTTTTGTCTATGAACTACAGTTTCAATAGTACTCCTTGTTCCCCATAGTATTCTACTAACTTCGTGCCAGTATACTATCTCAATCCAATAGTAATGTCCATGCTTTCAAACCAATCGTATTTTCCAAACTTCTACATAAACTATATCAATGCCCTCATCCATTCTGATAGGTACAAACTCAAAATTCCTGTATATCATTCAAACTTGATTTTCCTTCTTTACACGCAAGTTAACTCTGTCATTATTACGAGAACCCAAATTAGAGCACTCAACTCCTTAATTAACTTAAGTAACCCTGGAATCTGACTGGTACTTGTAACCAAGTAACAATCATTCATAGGTGTAATATTACTGACCATGAATACTGAGCAATGTTAAGTACCCCTAGGGTTGCATTTTCTGTGGACAAGCACTTTAAAATGTCGGGAAAATGAGTCGGGGAGAGGGGGAGAGGGGGAGAGGGGGAGAGGGGGAGAGGGGGAGAGGGGGAGAGGGGGAGAGGGGGAGAGGGGGAGAGGGGGAGAGGGGGAGAGGGGGAGAGGGGGAGAGGGGGAGAGGGGGAGAGGGGGAGAGGGGGAGAGAGGGAGAGAGAGAGAGAGAGAGAGAGAGAGAAAGATTTAAAGTTATGGCTCCATGCATGATTATTCACTTTTGCTCCAAGGACACTTTCTTTGCCTGCTTGTTAGATTCTTGCTGAGACAGCAAGGCGGGACCAGGTGATGGACAGTTGATGGATGGCTGCTACCCCGGCAGGGGAGATAAAAAGCAAGTCTGCTGAGACACAGGCAGACACACCACAGGACAATGAAGAGCATAGTGCACCCAAAAGAAGGTGAGGGCTTGCAGGATCAATTTGGGAAAATCGATCAGAGGCTCACAGTGTGTGAAGGCAGACTGGTGTGGGCTTGTGTGTGTGTCCACCCTTGCCTGGGTGATGGGCTCACCACTGAAGAATGGTCTGGCCAGGAACGGAGGGGTCACAGTCGGTGACCGCAACAGCACAACCGGACAAGAAAACGGAAGGTTTGCCTGCTGCAACTGCTCACCTCTCACTTGCTCTCGCTCTCTCTCTCTCCCTCCCCCCCCCCCCAACGCTACAACAGCAACTACCTTGACTTAAACTGAACTGAACTCTGCATCATAAGACTATTAATTTGCCCCAGACTTCGATAGAGCTTGGTTTTGATTCCTATTTCTACACTTCTGTATATATCATTGCTAACCAGTTTTATATGTATATTTGCATTTTATAGTACTGTATTACTTAGTTTACTAATAAACACTTTTAGTTACAGTACCACCAGACTCCAACGTATCATTCCATTTCAGCTGGTCTGGTAACCCAGTCACAGGGTAGATGACAGCAAACATATTGTGGTTAGGTTATGAGACAAGTATAATGTAATCCCCAAAGCAATGAAAATTCCTTGAGTTAAGCCAATTCAAAATCAATTCCAATGGTTAATCCATCAAGCAAGCCTCACTGGAGCCTCCATAGGATGTTATATCATCATTTCAAAAGGCAAATATTAATAAGTTTGCTGATCATTTACATAGATCAGTACAGTATAATAAAATTAAAATAAACTCTACTTTTTAAAACATTGCATCTCAGGCAATTTTTCATTGTAACAATATTGTAACTTGAAATGAATGCACCATGAGCATAAAAATAACAGGTCATTCAAACCGCATGTTTTCACTGGCCAAACTTTCAAAGTTTAAGTCCCTGCTCTCTCCTTGAAACCTTCTAACATTGTTCTTTTTCAAACATTCCCTCTTTTAAATAATATGATTGCCTTAAAGTTACTTGTGTAAAAGTGATTCATTGTGTAATAACTATTTTCGTAAAACTATTCCTAATTTCTCTTCATTTTTTTGTTTATAACCTGCCTACACCCCTTTACCTCCCATTTTATCAATCACAAGTACTATGAGTTACATTCCAAGCATTTCACAATCTTAAGAAACTTTATTACATACTCTTGCTGAAATAAGCACATTAAAGTACTGGCTCTACAAAAGGCAAAGCCCAGTATTTTAGTGAACGGGTGGGACAGAGAAAGAGCAACAGGGTCTCTATTTTAGGAAAGCATTTTAGAAAATAGCCTGGTTATCAGGATGTTTTTTTATATATCTATACTAGTATAATGGCTAAATTAGAATCAGGTTTATTATCACTGATGTGTCAACACATTGCTGTTTTGTGGAAGCTGTACAGTAAAAGACAAAAATTACAACATATTAAAATAAAAAATAGTGCAAAAGAGGATAAGCACAAGAGATACCGCAGATGCTATAAACCACAACACACACAAAATGTTGGAAGAACTTGGCATATCAGGTATTATCCATAAAGGGGAATAAAGGGTTGATGTATCAGACTGTGACCCTTCCTCAGAACCTTTGCAAAAGAGATTAATGTGTTATAGTTTTCTAGAAGTAGCTTATTTAATTATTATAATTAGAGACTACGCCTAAATAAATAAACCAGTGCCAGAATTTGGACAGGTGATATGTCTAGACTGCAGTATGTGATAGAGTTTATATACAGGTGTTTCCCCCTCCCTTTACAAAGGTAGAGCATTCCTATGAAACCTTTCTTAAGCTGAAATGGTGTAAAGCGAAGAACCATTCTAAGGGAAAAATTTTCATAAAAGTGAAAATCCTCTTTGTAATGCGAAAACAGGTTACTAATGTAGGTCTTTTGTAAAAGCAAAGGGGCATAAAGCGGATATTCGTAAAGCGGGGGACACCTGTACTGTACTGCAAGATTGTCCTGAGCAAACATCTGGAGCTGTCACCAACTTAGAAAGTTAGTGAGTCAGAGTGTGAGACTCTCAAAGACTTAGAAAGGATATTTTGTTAAGATTTTTGAAAAGAGAGCATTGTCTACCTAGAGCTGGGAAAATTTCAATTATTCCAGTATATATTTGACCAGAAAGGTAGGAAATAAAGGAATGGAATTCTACCAGTGTATATGTAACCCCTTCTTACCAAATATGCAATAGGGGGAGGATTCACTGCGTGATCCCAGAATAAACCTTAGCAGATAAGAAATAGACAAGTAGAGAAACATTCAGGAAGTAGTAACCGCAATGTCATACATTTTAAATTGATAACAAAGAACAATGCATGTACAATGAAACCCAAGTTAAAAGAGCTGGTGAGAAATTGACTTTGCAGGCCTGACAACAGAATTGGGAAGATAAAGAACAGGTAACAATATTAACAAACAATGGCAAATTAAACTGTCAAAGAGAATGCACAAACATATATTCTGCTAGAAGAGCAAACTACATATAAAACTGCATAGATTAATAAAAATATAGATATTCCCTGTTATCCAAAAGTAGAGCATTCCTATGAAACCTTTTGTGAGCCAAAATGGCATAATGTGAAGCAATTACCATTAATTTATATGGGAAAAATTTTTGAGTGTTCCCAGACCCAAAAAATAACCTATCAAATCATACCAAATAACACATAAAACTTAAAATAACACTAACATATAGTAACACCACACTTTGTACACCCATCAATCCGCTTAAGCAATACTTTCCATTTCATCCATTACTGGATGCCGATTAAAAGAGACTACCTTACTACTAGCAGAACCAATAGTAACATTGGGAGCTTTAAAGATTCTTTCTCTCTAAGTGTAAATAGTACGAATGGTGGACACACGCAAGTTCAATGCACGCACAATGTCTTTATTTCGTTCACCACGATCGAAACGGTTAATTATGTCTAGTTTTACCCTAAGCGTAACACCCGAGCTTTCTTCGGTTTTTCTGATACCTTAGGACACATCTTGCTAACGGATACACAAAATAATTGGAGATAAAGCACAGATGCTCACAGACACAATTCAAAGCTATGGTGGCTTGGTGCTGAGATGCGGAGTGTAGTTCCCAGGGAAGGAGCTAGGTGGCGTCACTCTCAATGCTCGGGGTGCGCACTGCATCTATAACGGCTCGCTGCAAAACAAACAATGAACTCTATTCTTCACCTTTTTTCGTAAAAGGGAAAATCCTCTTTGGATTTCTTTTGGTTAGGGAAAACAGGTACTAATGTAGGTCTTTTGTAAAAGCGAAGTGTCGTAAAGCAAACTTCCAAAAAGTGGGGGATACCTGTATAATTAAACAACTGAAGGCAAAGGAGGAGGCATAGTGTATATTAATTACAGAGAGCAGAGAAATCCATGAAAGGGTTAGGGTTAGGGTTAACCCTAATTAAGAAAAGTTAAAAGAAGAGCAAGTAGGAAGGCAAATGGGAAACTGAATCATCAAGGAGCATTAGAAAGTCAAAAGGTTTCATGACAGATCAATAAAAAAATGAACTGGCGATTAAGAGAGGAAAAAGGATAAAACTCCACGCGTGAGAGGGAAAGGGGAGAAATTTTATTTCACTTTAGTATTAACTACAGAGGTACAACAGATGTACAGGTAGTCCCTGAGTTACGAACATCCAATTTACAGACAACTGGTACTTACGAACCGAGGAAGGAATACATCGTCTGCCATTTTAAGTTGGATTGCGACAGTCCGCCATTTTAAGTCATTGCCATTGACACTGTGTTGAGTGTGTAACTTTGTATTTGGCTTAAATTTTTCTTAGCAAGATTCACCCTGACCCCGCCCTCCCCTTTTCCATTTGGCTGGTGGAGCAGTGAGATCAGCGCCGGGCCTTTGAACGGAGGTTCCTGAGTTCGATCCAGTGACAGACTCCATTCGTGTTGGATTGATGTCAAGCTCGCAACTCAACCTAAAAAAAAACTGCTACGTCCAGTTTAAATTCCCAGGCGGAATATTGTGGAGGATCAAATACCCAAACCTAGCACAGCCTCCACTTGTCCCATTTAACCTGTCTCAGTGTGGTGGACTTTAGGACCAGGGGAATTCAGTGTGGTGGTCCTTAGGACCCAGCGGGGCTCAGGACCCACTGCCCGCAGTGTTTCTGTTCCGTTGACAGGAAACGACCATGATTGAAAATAAAGTGGAAATGATAAAGCATTTGGAAAGAGGTGAAACGTCATCGGTCATTGGAAAAGCATTAGGCAACAGTTCGTCAATGATCAGAACAATTTTAAAGGATAACGGATAAAGTGAGAACAACAGAGCATGTGAAAGGCCCTGACCCGATGAAAGCTGTAATTATTACTAAGCAACGCAGTGGTTTAATTATTGGAATACATATGTTTCTTAAGTGTTTTATATGCTTAGAAAGGTAAAATATATACTATGTACTAAGACAAACATTTGACTGACACTAAATAACACCGAATGTACTTGTTCCGACTGACATGCAAATCCAACTTAAAGAAGGACTCAGCAACGGAACTTGCTTGTAACCTGGGGACTGCCTATACTTGACATTGATGGCTCAGATGCTTATGGAGTATTTACTTAAGAAGGGTAAAAAAAAGGGATACATGAATAAACTAATCACACTGAAAGGACAAAGCCCACAGTAATGATGAGGGTGTGCAAATGAAAAGTATAATCCAGATATTTAACACAATTTCAAAAGTCATACTTGATCAAACTCAGCTAATTTTTGAAGGTGGTTGAGTAGATAACATGGATGTTATTTTATATAAATTTTCAAGTCTATTGATAGATGTCCCAAAATAGACAAATGACTGTCAGGGATTACAGAACACATAAAACAATTGATTTGCAGCTCATTTGACGATAAAATCAGAGCAAGAGTAAAGGTAGTTCACCGTGGAATAAAGTGGATAATGATAATTCATAATGATCAGTGTTGGGACCACTGCATTTCACAATGTACATTGAAATGAAGAACACAATTTCTATATTTCAGATGATAAAAATGGGTAGAGAGAATATATATTTAAAGTATAGGAATAAAGGATGGATAATTGGCAGGTGAGGGTTAATGCACATAACTGTGAGGCACAACATTTTTAAAGAAAGAATTGGTTTTCACATTACTTGGAACATGCAACTTCAGGAAGACAAGAGAAACCAAGATGTTTGATTTCAAATCATTAAAAGATTATGCTACGGCCTGACAAGATCATAAAGAAAGAAAAGCAAAGATTAGAAATTATCTCTAGCAATTGAACTGAAAAGCAGAAAAGTTTTGCTAAACTGTAATGAAACTTGGATACGTCATAAAATAAAACCATAAAAAATAGGAGGGGGAGAGGCCACCGACCATTTGAGGTAACCTGCTATTCACTAAGATCATCATTTATTATTTTACCTCAAAAACATTTTTCATCATTATGCCCATATCCATTGATTTCCTTATTATCCAGGAATCTTATATATTGATTTGTTGCCATATTATTGACATATGTATATTATAGGAAAGAGGAAAGATTATAGGAAAGATATCAATAAATTAGAGAGAGTGCAGAGACGATTTACTAGGATGTTACCTGGGTTTCAGCACTTAAGTTACTGAGAAAGGTTGAACAAGTTAGGTCTCTATTCATTGGAGCGTAGAAGGTTGAGGGGGGATTTGATCGAGGTATTTAAAATTTTGAGAGGGATAGATAGAGTTGACGTGAATAGGCTGTTTCCATTGAGAGTAGGGGAGATTCAAACGAGAGGACATGATTTGAGAGTTAGGGGGCAGAAGTTTAAGGGAAACACGAGGGGGTATTTCTTTACTCAGAGAGTGATAGCTGTGTGGAATGAGCTTCCTGTAGAAGTAGTAGAGGCCAGTTCAGTTGTGTCATTTAAGGTAAAATTGGATAGGTATATGGACAGGAAAGGAGTGGAGGGTTATGGGCTGAGTGCGGGTAGGTGGGACTAGGTGAGGTTAAGAGTTCGGCACGGACTAGGAGGGCCGAGATGGCCTGTTTCCGTGCTGTGATTGTTATATGGTTATATGTACCAAGGTACAGTGAAAAACTTTACTAGCATGTCATCCGTACAGATACATCATGTCAGTACAATGAGATGCAGAAGGGAAAAGCAATAACAGAATAAAGAGCATAGTGTTACAGTTACAGAGAAAGTGCAATATAGACAATAAGGTGCAAAACCAATACAAGGCAGATTGTGAGTTCAAAGATTGATCTCATCATACAAGGGGATTGATCATTCATTAGTCTTGTAACAACTGTCTGGAAGTTGTTGAGCTTCATGGTACATGTTCGCAGGCTTTTGAGACTTTTGCTCGATGAAGGATGAGGAGAGAGGTATTTGATTATAATAGACCAAAAGACATAGGAGCAGAATTAGGCAAATCGTTCTGTACTTTGATTGTGGCGGATTTATTTTCCATCACAACCCCAATCACCTAGGATGTGCCCACTTCTCATTATTATCATCAAAGATGAGTTGCAGGAGCCTGAAGGCACACACTCAACTCTTCAGGAACAGCTTCTACGGCTACGTCCACACTACACCAGATAAATCTGTAACCGAAGCTTTTTCTCTTCGTTTTTACCCTCCGTCCACACTAAAACGGTGTTTTTGTCCTCCGAAACCAGAGCTTTTCAGCAACGCTCTCCAAATTGCATATTTTTGAAAACGCCATATTGGCCGGATCAGTGTGGATGGGGTAACCGGAGACTTCTGAAAACACTATCAGACGGCAGCGCGCTATTTCATTGTTTTCTTGAACGCAACCCAATTTCAGAACAGATGGCAAAGGGACTGAAGCCAGAAGAGTTTGAAATGTACTCAACAAATACATTGCCCCATTTCTTAATGAATAAATAAGTATACTCACTTTGCCCTGTTTTCTGTCCTATGAAGGTGGTTTTACCTATTTATGCAAGTTCTTCTCTGACAATAGATGTGTAACAGCCTAATGTAATATTGTATGGAAATACAAGATAACACTAATGCAGACATGTTTTATACATTTAACAAGGTGCTTTATTAATGCAATAGAGTAAGTCAGTTTTTCAATGTTCGTCATCAGCCGGGTCATACTGTCCGTGAACTCCCTGTCGGTTGCCTGTATACGCGCCAGTATTTGTTTATTACAATATTTGTTTATATTTATTTTTTACTTTTAAGTTCTCCTGCATGAGAGCCAATAGCTGCCTGTCATTTTAAATTTAAATTTTTCTAGTCTGTAACTACACAAATGCACACTTTCACAGCGAGATTCAACACCAAACATGCCGCTTGTTTTTGGTAGATGTGTCCTGCACATGCGCAGTTGGAGGAGATTCTCCAAAATCTCTGTTTCAATGTGGACAGAGATATTTTTAAATACACATAGTATGGACGCCTATCGTTTTTACGCAAAACCAGTGTTCTCAAAATTATCCAGTCTAGTGCAGATGTAGCCTACCTCTCTGTCATCAGATTTCTGAATAAACAATGAACCCATGAACACTTTTTTAGTATTTCTACCCTCTCTTTCTGCATTACATTTTGAATTGAATTGATTGAATTGACTTTATCACTTACATCCTTCATCCTTACATGAGTAAAAATCTTTACGTTACATCTCCATCTAAATGTGCATTGTGCAATTTATAGTAACTTATAATAAATAGTATGCACAACAGGATAGTCAATACCACAAAAATACAGTTGTGTCAGCACGAGTTAAGCAGTCTGATGGCCTGGTGGAAGAAGCTGTCCCAGACCCTGTTGGTCCTGGCTTTTGTTATGATCTGCTTCCCAGATCAGAACAACTGGAACAGCTTGTGGTGGGGGTGACTTGGGTCCCCAATCATCCTTTGGGCCCTTTTTACAGATCTGTCTTTGTAAATGTCCTGAATAGTGGGAAGTTCACATCTACAGATGCACTGGGCTGTCCACACCACTCTCTGCAGAGTCCTGCGATTGAGGGAAGTACAGTTCTCACAGCAGGCTCTGATGCAGTCAGTTAGGATGCTGTCAATAGTGCCCTTATAGAAAGTTCTTGAGGATTTTGGGGCCCACACCGAACTTCTTCAACTGTTTCAGGTGAAAGAGGCACTGCCGTGCCTTTTTGTACATTTATTTTAAAGTACATTTCTTATTGCAATTTATAGTCTTTATTACTAAGTATTGCAAATTAGTGCAGCAGCAAAACAACAAATTTTACAAATATTGAACCTACATTCCAGTTCCCTATCACTCAAATCGATCCACCAACAATACAATGGCTTCTGCCCTCCACCTGACCTACCTGGAAAATGGGGCCTGCAGTCTACAAATCAGTGGATTCAAATCAATCCAGGACAGTGGAATTTGACAAAAAGAACTACGGTCAACAAATTAGTGGATTTAAATGAATAGAGGACAGGGGAAGCAGACAAACCCCAGGTTCCCCCCATTTTGTGAACTCTAAACTGATTCTTGCTCTGGGATAATCTAATCACAAGGAGCTTCAGGTAATGACCTGTTAAACCTGAGACCCTTCTAAGACAAACAGCTATTTATTACGTAAAGTGACAGACCTACCAAAGAAGCAATCTGTAATCTCATTAGACTCAGTGTCTGGGTTGCCTAGTTTAACTAGTTTGGACCAGCCAGAGTTGAAAGACACAAATACACAAGGCTAGGGGCACAGAACCATGAAACAACATTGATTGTAGCCCTGGACGAGAACCAGTAAGTAAGTGACCGGCTTAAGCCAATGGGATGGAGATGAGGAGCTCTATAAGAGTCAGGAGCTCCAAATACATAGGGGTGATAACTCTGCAGCAACCAGAGACCAACCATCATGGATGAAGAGGACCCGTGGAGATCAGGATCATGAGAAATGCCTGGCAAGCATAGACACCTTACCCAAGTAATACCCTTTCTCTTCGCTGACTGCTCATGGCGGGTCAGGGAATTCCACTGGGTGTATACACAGGTAGCTAGCTGGTGAAATCACATGCTTTTTAGTTGAGACAATAAATGCAGATTCTCTCTCTCTGCCTCCCTGATCATTATTACAAGGGTTAATTATTGTAACAGAATTGGCATCCCTGGGTGGTCTCATATGCTAGACTGCTGTTTATAGACTTCAGTTCGGCATTCATCACGATCATGCCCCAGAAACTGGTAGGGAAACTGTCCTCACTGGGTCTTAACACCTCCCTCTGCAAATGGATAATGGACTTCTTGACAGTAAGGCCATAGTCAGTCTGTGTGGGCAACAATATCTCCAGTTCTATTACGCTGAGCACTGGCACTCCCCAAGGTTGTGTGCTCATCCCGCTGCAGTTTACACTGCTGAAGCATGACCGTGTCAGAGGATTCAGCTCAAACCATGTCATTAATTTTGCAGATGATGCAACAGTGATTGACCTCATCAAGAAAAATGTCAAAATGGAACATAGAGAGGAAGAGAAGAAGTGGAACGGCTGGTGGACTGATGTGAAGACAATAACCTAAGCATGAATACGGAGAAGACAAAGGAAATCATGGACTTCAGGAAGGTGCAGATGAACCATCCCCACTCTGCGAATACATGGCTCATCTGTAGAGAGAGTTAAGTGTACCAAGTTCCTGGGAGTTCACATCACAGATTACCTCACTTGGTCCCTTAATATCACTTCCCTAAACAAGGTGGTACAGCAGTACCTCCACTTCCTAAGAAGACTGAGGCAAGTAAGACTCCCCTCTCCCATCTTAACTGTATTATATTGAGAGCCTCCTAACAAGAAACATCTCCATCTGGTATAGGAGCAGCCGACCATCGGACTGGAAGTCCCTACAACAGTCAGTGAGAAGGGCTGAGAGAATCATAGGGGTCTCCCTACTATCCATCAGAGACATTTATCAGGAGAGCTGTGTACGCAGGGCCCTTAGTATTGTTAAAGATTCCACCCATCCATCCAGCATCCTCTTTGACTTTCTACCTTAAGGCTGGAGACTACAATGCATAAAAACAAGGATGGTCAGGATCGGAAATAGTTTCTTCCCCAGGCCATAAGGCTTCTGATCTCCCAGCTGCATCGTATTCGAAGTGTCACCGGTTAATCTGTTCCAATACAATTTAATATTTAATACAATTTAATACATACACTTTAGTTTGTTATTTATGTGTGAGTCATCTGTACATTTTATCTTTACCTTCATAAGTTATTGTGTGCTATGTGTATTACTGTGCTTTAACCCATGATCTGGAGAAACGTCTCATTTCTATATACATTATATGGTTCTATACACATATATAGTTAGATGACAATAAACTTGACATATGCCGGTGATATTAAATCCAATTCTCTTGTCTTCTCGCCATAAACTTTAAATATACCTGTTGACTATTTTACTGAGGCAGTAATGTACAAATAGATTCTATGGAGGGAGGTTGGTTCTTGTAATATATTGAGCTGTGTCAACAATTCACTGCAGTTCCTTGGGTTCTGGACCCTGAATTAGACATTAACACAAGACATGTTCTAAGATACATCTTTAAAACCCGATGAGAACTGATGTGGAGATGCTAAAATTTGTTAGCCTCCTGAGTAAGTAGAGATGCTGGGGAGCTTTCTTGGTCATGGCATCTACGTGGTTGGACCAGGACAGCTACTGATGACATTTATTCCTAGGAACCTGAAGCTTTAAACCATCTCTGGCTCAGCAGCATTGATGAAAAGAGGAGAATGTGCTCTGCCCCACTTCGTCAAGTCAATACCCAACCCTTTTGTTCATAGTTATTTTTTGGCCCACTACAGTGGAGTCATCTAACTCTATCTACAAATTTGTGAATGTATAATGAGTACAGTGGGGGGCTGAGGATGCAGCCTTTTGTGGCAATCGTATTGATAATAATTGTGGCAAGGGTATTGCTGTCTATCCCCAATGACTGTGGTCTGTTAGTCAGGGAGTCAAAGATCCAGTTGCAAAAGAAATATTGAGTCTCAGGTCTAGTCCAGAGATTAGTTTCCTTGGAATTTGTATTGCTTGCAATTCGTGCTTTAAATGAGCACAGCCACTGAACCCCCAGGCAGAGAATTCCAACAGTTCACCATCCCAAGTAAAAAATTCTTCCCATTTTTGCTTATTTTGAAACTGTACCTATTGATCTTCAAGTCCTCAGCCACAAAAAAAAGCACTTATTTGAATCCAGCCCATCATGCTCTTAAGAATTGAGAAATCAGCATAACAAAATTCATTTTCACTGAATTATGTGGGGAAAAAATAAACAATTTTGTTTTGCAATGCATCCACAGATGACATGGCTTCATGCTACAGAATATCACAATAGGTGCCATTTTCTAATTTTTACTGCTTCATTTTTTGGCATCCAAGAATTATTGACAAGCCTATTATTGCCCAAATTCCTTGGTGAAGGTGATGCTATGCCACCTTCTTGAACCTTTTTAGCAATGATTCAAGAAGGCACTCCCACATTACTACTGGGTGGATACAGTATTCTGGAATTTAGGCCACCACTGAAGGATTGATAACCTATTTTGAAATAAAGATAATGTGCAGTTTGGGGGAGAACCTACAGTAGCGGTGTTCTCCTGCACTTGTTGCCATTATCCCTCTGGTTTCTGAGGTTGTATTTTTAGGATGAATGAATCTTAGGTTGATTGGTAAGATGCCAATCAAGCTAGCTGCTTTGTTCCAAATGCTATTGAACTTCTTTTATATTAATAGTAGCTGCCCTAAGCCAAAGAGGTGGAGAATTTTTCATCACTCTTCAACAGTGAAATAAAAATCATTTTCATTTATGATGCTGGGCATCTGCAGTATTTTATACTTAGACAAATTGAGAGGCTAGGAAAATACACAGGATATTTTAATGACAAAAACAAAATGTTAACAATTTAAGAACACACGGAAGCAGGTGTGTGCACAGTTAAGACTTCAATATTGATTGGCATTAAGAGGCATACATTACAGAACCCCTCATGATAATCAAGCTGACTTTAGATGTGCAAGTCTTACTTCCTACCTGCTATGGTGTTGTCAATTTCATTGTATTTTTATGGTTGGCTTTCAATTATGTTTTGCTGCCTTCTCTCAAATAATTTTATTCTTCCATGAAAAAAATGTGTATAGTTTAAGTTCAGTTTATGTTTCTCTTGTGAATGCTGCTTATATGATGCCATGTGCCATTTGCAAGGAGTTGAAAAATCAAGCAAGTTTTGAGATGTCATCATCAGAATGCACAGAATAAAATTTGTTAGAACCAAAACACAACATACAAAAACTGAAGCAATGTATATACAGCCATTTCACATCAGCATGCAGTCAACTTGCATTATAAATTCCTTTGTGTTACTCTAATGTAAATAGACCCTTTCCCCAACAGATCCACAGGATCTCCAAATCTAAATCTAAAATCGCAAGTTAATTCATCAGCGTTTACAGACACAATATTTAAATTCACATCCATGGTGTAATCTATAGCTCATCAACAATATCATAAACTGGCCTCTGATATAAGATCAGAGTACAAACCCTGCAAGCTTTAATCATCTTCAGAAAATCTAGATCACTGTGAATGGATCCTGTTCTACACAAATGGAAAATAAGAACAATAATCAATTGCAATCGCAACCATATTTTAAGTTTACCACTGGACATCCTCTACTATATAACCATTCTTTATGGGTAACAGAACTTCAGAGTAACACGCACAAAATGCTGATAGAACACAGCAGGCTAGGCAGCAACTATAGGGAGAAGCGCTGTCTTCGTCAGGGTCTCGGCCCAAAACGTCGACAGCCTTTCTTCCTATAGATGCTGCAGGCCTGCTGTGTTCCACCAGCATTTTGTGTGTGTTGTTCGAATTTCCAGCATCTGCAGATTTCCTCCTGTTTGCTCTTAGAACTTTAGAGTACTCCGTATGCTACCTAACCCAAGTCAATGGCAGGTTTAGTACAACTTCCCTATTTTTTAAACACTGCCCTTTTAGAAATAAATCTCAATGGTTATTTTGCTTTCTTGATAGCTATACTAAGCTGTGGTACAATGTTTAGTGATTAATGTATTTATATTCTGATATACTATTTCCTTACCTTGCATCTTCCAAGAAATGTGACTTCCTCACTTCTACAAAATGTATTACCTTCATTTACTTGCATTCAGATTTGTCTGCAAACTATTTACCATTCAAGTTTACTAATGTCCTTTTGAAATTCATTGTAGTCCTCCTCAGAACTGATTATAACCCTCATCTTCTTTTAAAGGTTAACTATTTTTGGCAGTAGTTGGGCTCAAGTCGATAGGAACATTGTTTATTATTGGTTATGTAAATAATTGCTTGGAAAACATTCTAAACTTTCTACACCATTAGCATTTCATTGAACATTTATCTCGTGTTCAGTTATTCCACATCACATTCTTGTGATGCAATTCCTTTCTCTAGAATTTGTATGAAGTACTGCAAAATTCTGTTGACGTACTATTAAGCTATTCATAAATCACAAAGTTACAGAGCCTAGTTCACCAAATAACATTTGCCATTCTCCTCTTCCCTCTTACTGAGGCCCCCGTTCCCACGCTCCCTTCCCACACAATAGGGTCCCATTTCTTCTGCCCCTCCCCAACTTGCAGAGCCCCAGTTCCTGCAACCTGACTGCAGTTCCTGTTCCATTTTCCCTTTAAGCTTACTGGGTCCACTGGGAAAATTTATTACAGTACTGTGTAATATATAAAAACAATGAAATAAAAATATTTTGGAGTATTAACATGATTAGCCTCAAGTATGAGGGATTATTGGAGTTTTACTGTACATGATTAATATATGCAAACAATGATGGGACTGGTATGTCTTTTTTAAAAACAGTAAAAGTGAAGGTCGTATTTTGGGCTTTTACAAAAAAGCAGAATAAAATTCTGGGATTGATGTGGACTTGTCCCTCGTGAGAGATAAACTAAAAATAATTCAAGATGATGGCTACTGCGCCTTTCTACAAGAATTTTATATTTGGCTGAATGCAATTATTTCTCCAAAGAACTGACATAAAATATACAAAAAAAATATACTAGCATACCAAGGAGTTGGTGGCTGAAGCAAATTTACTTTTGTTTAACTACCTGATGGTAAGCAGAAGGAAATGGTTTAGATCATTACAGCATAGCACAGTACAGGTCCTTCACCCCTGATGTTGTGCCTAACTTTTAACTTACCAATCTAGCCCTTCCCTCTCATATAGCACTCCACATTTCTTGCATCTAGGTATCTGAATCGCTTAAAAATCTTGTTCAAACCCAATACATTTTGGAATGTTCATGAATGGGTAAATGAATTGGGACTTGATGTATGATGCAGCACAGAGCAGCACATGCTGCCACAACAAAATCAGAATCAGGTTTATTATCACTAACATAGATCATGAAATTTGTCGCTTAGTAGCAGCCGTACAGTGCAAGACATAAAAATTACTAAGTACGAATGCTGCAAGACAAATAACAAAGTAATGCTCATAGACCATTGAAAAAATAATGGCAGAGGGAAAGAAGCTGGTCTTAAAATGTTGCGTGTGAGTCTTCAGGCTCCTGTACCTCCTCCCTGTCCTGGGTGGTGAGGGTCTCTACTGACGGATACCACCTTCTTAAGGCAACCAAAACTAGAAAATTAAGCACCTACAGCACCCAAGCTGTCAACAGTGATTCACACTGTATGCATCTGAGTGGGATAATGATCAGCATTTAGCCAAATGCTTCAAATTCAGCAGACTTCCAGTTAAACTCATCACCCTTCAGCATTTATCATGCCCATTTTAAAAAAGGGAAAGTAAAAGTAGATTAGGTCCACTTGTCGGAACATTCTAGTTACCTCATTGTTCAACAAGCACCAAGTAGCAAATGTTGAAATAGATAAACTGCACACAATCTGATATATTAAGCAATCAAGTACAAAAAGAAAGTTTATCAGCAACTTTCGATACTGTCCACGTAAAATACTGCCATAAAAGTCTCTAAAATATTTTGACTCTTGTTCTCTGCACACTTAAGAAAGTGGCAAATAATCTATAAACATTTCATAAACATAATTAAAAACTGTGGTATAACTGAATAGAAATAATTAAAATAGATTATCAAACCTAAAATTATTTACATCTGAAGTGCAGACATATTAGAAGTACTTTAGGTGTTTTCTCTCTACAGAACCCTACAAAGTTTAAGGTTATTAAGAATACAAATAGAAAGTTAAGTATTTTCCTTTCTATTAATATATTCCAATTAAAAGAAAAACCCATGACAGGTCCTCATATAGTGGTTTATATTGTCTTTAAACACATTTGAAAAAGTTGTCACTATTGAATGTTACAGTATATATTGGCAACAATTATCCCCTAAAGGCGATGCATGCAAAAATAAGTAGATAAAGACAAAAGTAATACCAGGTATCAGGTAATAAGAGAACAGTTGCTGTAGTTCTAGAAATGAATTTGCTTTTTTTCCACTTTAATTTAGAAAAGCTACCAAAACACTGACTTTATTATCAAAATGACTAAACATATTAACTTTTTATTGTATTCAATTCAAACAAAATTACAAAAACTCTTGTCATCAACTGAATGAATAAAATAGGAAATGGTCAGAGGTCTCACATACCATTTAAACTACAAGGGCCCAAATCTAGCAAAGACAGAAGCTCCCTCCAGTTCTCGCATATGCAGCTTTTCTTTTTGCACTTCAGTGATACAAAAAAGTCTGCACCAACCAAATCAGATTCAGAGCTGCATTAGTCTCAAAAAACTATATGCATTTACCCTAGCTTTAACAATGCTCTAGCTATCCTGAGAAGATGACTGCCAACCTTCATGAACCACTAAAATTTTGTGGTTCGATACAAACAATAGGCTTACTGAGAATGATTAAAGAAAACAAAGTTACTCTGGGTTTAGTCACAGATAAACCAGACTAGATAAACTAAGCATCTTGCATAACTGAACAAAATAGCTGAAACAGCTTCCAACAATCCAACAGTTCCAAACTCCTTTTTTTTGAAATATTTACTGAGAAACTTATCAAACATTCTCAAAATTCCATTATAAGAACAGTGGATTACTAGCGCTATAATGTAATTATAAAACCTACTCATGGATATACTTTGAAAACTGTTTAACTATACAATATTTCTAGGGATTAAAAACAGAAACTATTGGAAGGGCTCATATATGGACAAAGAGAAACAGGAGTTTAATGTTTTAGTTGTAAGTGCCTCTGGCGCTGAGTCTGGCCCAATGGCTCAGAGTGTAGGGAACTGAAGAGGATGGCAGTGGTAATGGGACTCTATAGTCAAGGGGACGAGAGGTAATTCTGGTGAAATCAAAAAGAAAACACAGATCGTAGTTTGCCTCACAGGTGCCAGGGTCCGAGATGTTTCTAGACGCATCCACAATATCCTGAAAAGGGAGGGGTAAGCAGCCAGATGTTGTGGTGCATATAGGAAGGAAAAGGGAGAAGGTCCTGAAAAAAAGAATACAGTGAGTTAGGAAGGAAGCTGAGGAAAAGGACCTCAAGGGTAGTAATCTTGGGATTGCTGCCTCTGCCATGCACCAGTGAGGACAGGAATAGAATGAGGTAGCAAATAAATGTGTAGCTGAAAAATTGAAGAATAGGACAGGGATTCAGATTTCTGGATAATTGGGACCTCTTCTGGGGCGGGTAGGACCTGTACAAAAGGGAAGGAATGCACTTGAATCCAAGGGAAACCAATATTCTTAAGGGCAGATTTAATAGAGCTTTTGGCAGTGGTTTAAACTGATATGGCAGAGGGATGGGAAAAAGGATGATAGAGCTGAGGATGAGCTAGAAGGTTTACAAATAGATTATGGATGTAACATGAATGTAAGGAAGGACAAGCGAATCATTGGGTACAAATGCAGATAGAGCAAAGAGTTAAACTGTACCATTCCAACAAAATTGTACAATTGTAAATTTTACCAAACGCAAGGGGATTGGGAAAATCAGTTTGGTGTCGGATCGCAAGAGAGGGAATTTGTTTAATGCCAGAGATGGCTTTTTAGGATTAATTCACAAAGCACAGGTTAGATATGTCCCACAGAGGAAGAAGTTCTCAAATGGCAGGGGTAGGGAACCGTGGCTGACAAAGAAAGTTAAGGACTGCATAAAAGGCAAGGAAAGGGCATATAAGGTAGCAAAAGTGAGTGGGAAGTTGGATGATTGGGAAGCTTTTAAAATTCAACAAAAGGCAACCAAAAAAAAAAGCTATAAGAAGGGAAAAGATGAAATATGAGGGCAGACTAGCCAGTAACGTAAAAGCAGGATAGCAGAAATTTTTTCAATTGTATATAAAGAATAAAAAGGAGGTGAGAGTTGATATTGGACCACTGGAAAATGATGCTGGTGAGATAGTAATGTGTGTCAAAGAAATGGCAGATGAACTTAATGGGTACTTTGCATCTTTCTTCACTGTAGAAGACACTAGCAGTGTGCCAGAGGTCTGTGAGTGTCATGGAGGAGGAGTGAGTGCCATTGCTTTTACAAAGGAAAAAGTACGAAGCAAACCCAAAGGTCTTAAGGTGGATAAGTCACCCGGGCCAGAAGGACCACATCCCAGAGTCCTGAGAGAAGTTGCTGAAGAGATAACATATTCATTGGTCATAGACTTTTAAGAATCACTTGATTCTGGCTTCGTCTTGGAGGACTGGAAGTCACTCCACTCTTTAAGAAGGAAGCCAGGCTAAGGAAGGGAAATTATAGGCCAGTTAGCCTAACCTCAGTGGTTGGGAATGTATTGGAGCATATTAGTAAAGGATGAAGTTTCAAGGTACTTGGAAACTAATGATGAAATAAGTCAAAATCCGCATAGTTTCTGTAAAAGGAAATCTTGCCTGACAAATCTGTTAGAGTTCTTTGAGGAAGTAATAAGCAGAGTGGACACAGAAGAGGCAGTGGAAGTCATTTACTTGAATTTTCAGAAGGTGTCTGATAAGGTGCCACATACGAGGATGCTTTTCAAGATAATATCCTACGGTGTTACAAGAAAGATATAGTCAGCACTCCTGATCTGCAGGGGATTGCTGCTGGGAACCCCCACGGATATCAAAAAATGCGGATGCTCAAGTCCCTTATTTAACCTCTCTCAGTGCAGTGGACTTTAGGACCCAGTGGAACTCGGGACCCGCCGCCCGCAGTGAAAATGAAGTGGAAATAATACAGCAATCGGAAAGAGGTGAAACGCCAGTCATTGGAAAAACATTAGAGGATAATGAAGTATGTGAAGGCCCTGCCCCGATGAAAGCTACAATTATCACTAAGCAGCGCAGTGGTTTAATTATTGAAATACATACGCTTCTTAAGCGTTTTATATGCATAGAAAGGTAAAATATATACTATATACTAAGACAAACATTTGACTAACTGACGCTGAATAATACTGGATGTACCTGTTCCGACTTGGAGAACTTCCTTTTTTTTATTTCCGATCCGGGTAACCTATGCACATCCACCCGTATACTTTAAATCATCACTAGATTACTTATAATACCTAATACAGTGTAAATGCTTTGTAAATAGTTGTTATACTGTATTTTTTTTAGGGAATAATGATAAGAAAAAAAAAGTCTGTACATGCTCAAACGAGTGCTGGAGAGAGAACTTCTGGGTTTTCCTCCATCTGCGGTTGGTTGAATCCGCTCATGCGGTACCCATGGATAAGGAGGGCCGACTGTACTGGAATGGATAGCGGGATAACTGAAGGCAGGAGGCAGCGGGTGGCAATAAAAGGGGCCTTTTCTGGTTGGCTGCCAGTGACTAGTGGGGTTCCTCAGGGGTCAGTATTGGGATCGCTGCTTTTCACATTTTTTGTTAATGATTTCGTAATGGAATTGATGGCTTTCTGGCAAAGTTTGCGGATGATACGAAGGTAGGTGAAGGGGCAGGTAATGCTGCGGAAGCAATGCAATTGCAGCAGGTCTTAGACAAATTGGAAGAATGGGCAAAAAAGGGGCAGATGCAATACAGTGTTGAGAGATGTACGATAATGCACTTTGGTAAAAGAAACAATAGTGCTGTATACTATCAAAATGGGGAAAAGGTTCAAATATCAGAAGTGCACAGGAACTTAGGAGTCCTCGTACAATACTCCCAGATGGTTAACTTATAGGCTGAGTCCATGGTAAAGGTGGCAAACCCCATGTTGGCTTTTATTTCAAGGAACTGAGCCTTTATAAGACACCAATTAGATTGTACTTAGAGTTTTACCAACAGTTTTGGAACCCATATCTCAGAAAGGATGTGCTGCCAGTGGACAGAGTCCAGAGGTGGTTCATGAGGATGATTCCAGGAATGAAGGGTTTAACACACGAGGAGTGTTTAGCAGCTTTGGGCCTGTACTCACTGAAATTTAGATGAATGTGGGGGATCTTATTAAAACCAACTGAATGTTGAAAGGACTAGATAGCGTGGATGTTTCCTATGGTGGAGGCATCCAGAACTAGAAGGCACAGCCTCAAAACTGAGGGGTGACCCTATAAAACAGAGGTAAGGAGGAATTTTTATTTTAGCCAGAGTGTAGTAAATCTGTGGAATGCTCTGCCAGACACTGTGGTGGAGGCCAAGTTCGTGCTTATAGTTAAGATGGAAGTTGATCATTTCCTGATTGGTCAGGGCATCAAAGGATATGGCGAGAAGGCAGGTATATGGGGTTGAGTGGGATCCAGGCTTGTTGGAATGGCGGAGCAAACTCAGTGGGCAGAACGGCCTAATTCTGCTCATATGTCATATGTCATATGGTCTTATGCTCTAAGATTTATTCCTACATCTGTGGCCTGAGTTTGAAAATTTCCAGCATTTTCTGTTCTTACCTTAGATTTTCAGCATTGGCATTTTTTTTTTGTTTTCATCACTCTAGTAACAACAGATTCCCAGCTATCTACACACTCTGGCTTAAGACACATCTTAGAAAAATGCAAAAAAAGATTTAACAATCATTCAACAAATATCCTTGCTCTCTTCAGCTTAAAAATAGTATGGTTTTTAAGTTATATTCACATGCTTCCATATACATAGGATTCCAGTTAATTAGCCCACTGGTTAACTGGGGTAGTCACTTAGTTGGGACAACTCTTGAGAGGACAGCAATTAAATGAGAAAATAGCCGGGGATTCCCTGTGTTTATTTGGTGAATTAGGCTGCTTAATTGAGACAGGAGACTGCAGCAGATTGATCAGTATTATGCACTTGTGTGGCCATTTGACACTACACCGTGCTTTAGCAAACAATTAATAAAATAGTGTCATTTGCATGTGCAAATTAGTGTATTCAAAAAGCAGTGATTTTTGTCACCATCGTTGATGCTCCGTCCTTGAAACTTCGTAATTGTAACAACCGTTTAAATGTGGCAAGATATACTGGTCCCAATGTGTTCCAATTAATGGGAGTACACTGTATATGTTTAAGTTGCAAGAAAAAGTTTGTGAACCCTTTGTGAAGCTGGTTTTGAATTATTGTTGAATTATTCACAGTTCAGGATGGAAAATGTATGTGTACCCTTGTATTTAATAACTAGTAGAACCTTCTTTAGCAGCATAACCTCCACCACACATTTCCTGTAGCTGCTTATTGGACTTGCACAACAGCAAGGACCTTTCTTCCATACAGCTGTTTCAGTTCATCAATATTTCTGGAATACCTTGTATAAACAGCTATCTTCAGGTCATGCCACAGCATTTCAATTAGGTTAAGGTCTGGACTCTGACTTGGGTATCCCAAAACACAAATATTCTTCTTTTTAAACCATTCTGTTGTTGATCTACTTGTATTTCAGATCATTCTCATTACATCATCCAACTTCTATTAAGCTTCAGGTGAAGGACCACTACCCTGACATCCTCCTGTAAAATATCTTGATACAATGTGGAATTCATTGTTCCCTCAACAATTGCAAACTGTCCAGGTCCTGAGGCAGCAAAGCAGCCCCAAACCATGATCAGGCAGCATCTATGGAAAAAAGTACAGTCGATGTTTCAGCCGAAAACATTGACTGTACTCTTTCCATAGATGCTGCCTGGCCTGCTGAGTTCCTCCAGAATTTTGTACCTGTTGCTCAGTCTTATAGCAGCTGCAGGTTTTCTCTTGTTTCCCAAACTATGATGTTCCTTTCAACATGCAGCACGAGGTTTAGGTGATGGTGTGCAGTGCCCCATTTCCTCCTGCCACAAAGCTCAACTTTTGTCTCATCTGTCCACAGAACATTATCCCAAAAGTGTTTTGGAACATCCAGGTGGTCTTCTGCAAACTTGAGATATGTAACAATGTTTTTTTTATAAAATAGTGGTCTCCTCCATGGTGTCATTCTGTGAACACCATTCTTGTTCAGTGTTTTTCTTATAGTGGACACATGAACATAGACTTTAACAAGTTCTAGAGATCTCTGCAGGTCTTTTGCTATTACCCTTGGGTTCTTTTTCACCTCCTTCAGCATTGCAAGTTGCTTTCTTGGTGTAATCTTTGCAGGACTCCCGCTCCTAGGGAGTAACAACCGTGCAAAATTTCTTCCCATTTGTAAACAATTTCTCTCACTGTGGATTGATAAACATGCTCATCTTTAGGTACGTTTTTGTAGCCTTTTCCAGCCTCATGCATCTCTACAATTCTTCTAAGGTCCTTCGAAAATTGTTTTGATCATGCCATGATGCACATGAACAGATCTTTCTTGAGAAGAGCAAGTTATGTCAATAAGTTGACTTGGTGTGTCTTTTTTATAGATCAGGGTACCTCTTACCTCTACAACCCACACCTCCACCTCATCTCATTGACTGGAACACCTGACTCTAAATAGTTTTTGTAGAAAGCATTACTGCAAAGGTTCACATAATTTTTTGAACCAAAACTATGATATTTTTAAAATTGTGCATGCAGTATTGATGAAAAGTACAACAGTTCGTGTGTTATTAGTTTAGGCAGACCACATTTTATGAGTAAATAATGCTGAATACCAGGCAATTGCAAAGGGTTCACAAACTTTTATTTGCAACTAGTCACTATCAAAGTTGCTGACAACAGAAGTCCTCCACATTCTCACTGATTAACAAGGTTATTTATTGCTTGAGAGAAAAGACACAGGCAGATGAACAAGAAGGTGGAAAACCCCAGCCATTAATCCTTACTTTAAAATAAAGTTAAATGAAAGAAAGAAAAAAATAAATTCCATTTTACTCATTTTGATATACCTGCAATCCATCTAGAGAAAGTGTAAGCTATTGTTATTGCTCTAATACAAGTTTCAATTTGTAGTGCAGCTTTACTACTCTGACTAATACAAACAGTACATGAAATCCAAATATGTTATGTAATAAATACCTTATAATAATCTATACTAGGATCAAACATGAATGACTCTAAATACGCCAAGTACAAAAGAGCTTACACATATTTCAACAAATTCCTTTCTTTTTAAACAAGTTACTAGAACTGAAGCCACTTAAAAATTAACTTCCCACAAAAAGCAAATCATATCTGCTTCAATCTAATTAATTCTACTTTACACTACAAACACTATAGAGTGAAAAAACAGTGCCATTACAAAAATATTTTGTGATAAAATAAATGTCCTTCTGTTTTGGAATATTTTAAATGCAATTAGCAAATATCACACAAGAATAAAAATATAGAAAATATATTCCAGAAGACTTTGAAATAACTCAAAATATTTTCCACAAATAGTTCAAATCATTTTAAAGCAATAGTGTAAACAAAACAAAATCTCAATGTTTCCAGTTTTAAAATGGACTTGAATGAAATTACTGTAGGAACTCAGCAGGCCAAGCAGCATCAATGGAAAAAAGAACAGTCGGCATTTCAGGCTGTTCCTCCAGCATTTTTTGTGTGTTGCTCAGATTTCCAGCATCAGCAGATATTCCCTTGTTTGTTGAATGAAATTATATAATTATCCTAAGACATCACAAACAGCTCAATGCAATACAGTGCCGATGTTAAGTACACAAGAAAAGAGGAGCAGGCGACCAATCAGCCCTATGTCTGCACTATCACTCAATATGATAGATCTGCCCCAGCCTCATCTTCTCTTTTTTGCCAGTTCTGCACAGCTCTCAATTTCCTGATCTTTGAAAAATATTATCTGATTCTTTAATTATATCCAATGATTTAACCTCCACATCTTCCAAGAGAAAGAATTCCAAAGAATCACCACCCTCAGTGAGAAGTTGTTCTACCCAACTCAATTTTACATGACCACTCCCTAATCTAAAACCATATCCTCTTATTTGAGATTCACCCAGAAGAGGAAACATCTTGCCATTCACCCTATCATGTCTCGTCGAGAACCTTATACGTTTCAATATTCCACCCCTCATTCTAAACCTTAATGGAAACAGGATTTAATTTCTCTAGCCATGATGCTGAGATACAACCTAAGAAGCAGTGGGATAAGGTCACTGGGTGTTTCGGGTCTTTACACATCAGACACTCTCACAAGGGTTGATCAGGCCCTGGCTTGTGTCCCAAAGGCAATGGTCAACAGGTCATGTCTCTTGATCCACAGCCACCTGAGCATCTGTGACAGTCCTAATAGTTTTCTTTGCAGCCCCGTAATGCCAAGGAGAAACTAACAATGATAGGTTAACCCATACATCCCATAATTTAGCCTGGTGAAGCTCCTATGGACCACCGCTAATGCTAGTGCATTCTTTGTCATCAGAACTGAGTATGCCAAGCCATACCTTAGTTTTCATTTTTGTATCTGAAGCTTTTCTTTTTTTTTTAAATCACAGTGAATACATTTCACAATTAAAACAAATAATTGTATTTTGAATATGTTGTTTGCCCCTGCAAAATTCAGGGGACATATACTTTAAGCAGAATGTGATCCAAATAGCTGACATCTGGTAATGGGTGGTACAAGGCAGAAATTCTCATTGCATTCAAAAACATGGTTGATTACTTTATGAATCATAACCTAGAAGTCTTCAGACCAAGAACTAAAAGATGGGATTAGCCTGGGCACAATTTTTCCAGTTTAGGCAGAGGTAATAGATCAAATGACTTCCTATAGTACCATAACTCCTATAAAGCAAAGATATTTTAATGCACAATGGAAAACAGCTTAAAGATTTAAATTAAAAATTAAATACCAACAAAAAAGTACTGAATACACATAAATTTAGTAGGTGTATGTATCTGTATATATGTGAGACGTATGATTTTATTTCAGTAAAACATCTCAACAGCACAGATTATCCTGACAAAAATATTCAGATGCAAGAGGCTGCAGATGCTGGAATCTGGAGTAAAAGAACGAACTTCTGGAGAAACTCAACGGGTCAAGCAGCATCAAGCTCCACAGAAAGTACTCCATTTACCAAGTTCCTCCAGCAGTTTGTTTTTTTGATGAAAATATTACTCTACTAATATTAATCATAATGTAATAAATACATAAGGCTTCCACATACTATGTATTCTTCAGAAAATATTTTATGAAATACAAGTGATATAATATCCTCCTCACTAGGGTATATTCCCAGCTTCGAAGAGGTAATCAATGTGAAGCAGTATCTGTTTCTCTCTCCACTGCTAAGTGCTTCCAGCATTAATATTTTTAATCTACAATATATTCACAAGCATTTAATGTAAAAGCATCCAAATGATAACTGCACCTGCAACAGCAAAAAGTCATCTTAGAAATTCCTCTAACTACAGCACAGGGATTATAAAAAGATGCTCTCCACACAAAGTTCCAACTTGCCAATGCCTTTCAGTAGTCTTTGAGTTCCACCTACACCATCACTGATGCAATATTTTACCATTTAACCCCCACACATTAACCTAGTCTGCGAACCAATTGTACCGTTGAAAACGAAAGACAGTTATGGAAATCTCTCTGGGTTCAGTGACAATTCAAGAATCAAAACAAATAAAACCACCAACAATTTCAACAGTCATTGAGCTGGTCTACATAAAGTACTACTGAATTATTAAGCTGGACTACACAAATTCATCAGTGCTCCAAAAACGAGATTTTTTTTCCATTTCATGCAACCAACGTTTAGAACTTTGGTTCTAGATTAATTATTTCTAACAATTTACATATTTACCCTTAATATTGGTATGCTACTATAATTCAACATTTCATTGCAACATATATTCAAATATAAACTAAGTGTTTCCGAATGCGCCGCTGTTTTTACATTCTGAGAACAGCAAATCAACCTCTACATTAAAACTAAAAGCTGATACTACTAGCTTAAGCTGTAATACACAAACCCTTGCTAAACCTCTGGAGCATAATCTGTTGAGCCTGACGGGCAGCGCGCCCAATACGACAAGATGACAAATGGTAAATCAAAAGGCACAAAAGCATTCGCTGATTCATTCGTACTGAACCTTGTATTTAAGTAATAGACGCTCAAATCACCATCCATGTTTGTTTAAAAAATTAAAACGACATCTAATCTCAGTCTTACCTCGTCCTCTTCAACATATGGGCGTTTTTTTCCATTTACATCTCCATCCTCCTCTTCACTTGGACAGGACCTACGTGTCGCCATTATTTCATTCCAATGTAAAGCGAATCCAGATCAAGAGAACACTCCCTTGGCTCGGAACATTGAAAAATCCATGAACATCAACAACAAAAAAGCAGCCAGATGACAATTCGCCAATCTATCCGTTCTTCTTCATAGTTTCCTAAACGATCTGAAATATTTAATAAAAACTACATCAGTTTGTCGCAAATAAAACGCAGCATGACGATAAATCATACTTTCAGCTCTCTTTAACAGTAATTATACAAATACACTGATTCAGAAAACTCAGTCCTCCTGACAGGAACTCAGATCTCCTTCCATTAAACAAGGAAATACCTCCCTTTCCAAAGGGGGGAAAAAACAATTTTCCTGTTAGATAGCTAGTCTTACAGAAGCTGTATCATAAACACCTTCTAGAGCAGAGCTATTTGTTTTCTTCTCCAGGGTTCAGGAACCCCCGAAAAAATGTCTTCCCCATCCAAAACTGAAATATACAAATATCCTTTGAACAAAAAGTGACCGATGTAAAGAAGGGAGATGGTTCAGATGCAGCCTGTAAGCAAGATCTTAACATTACTCTCTCTGGACGTGCGTACGAATGGCTCTTGACAACCACCCATTTGCTGTGGGTGGTTCTCTGTGAAAATTCGCCCGAATTTCACCGAAAGGATGCGATGTGTAAATATAAAATCTGTAAACGTCTCCCACGCTTGCAAGTCGCTAGATTCGATGTGCCAGCTCCAAGAGAGAGGGGCAAGTTAACCACTACCTCCTGCATAAGATCCTGATCAGAAACAATTTCCACATTCCGAGCCGTGCAGAAGCCCCCGATCACCACTCATTACCCCCCCCCCCACCACACCGCCCCACCAATCTTCCACTGAAGCCGAGTGAGAACCCGATCCGCTCCGGTAACCAGCCTCCGCCGCTCGCAACGATCGGGTCCCCCCTTCCGTTCAGTGGAGCACTGGAAGGGAAGGATCCTCTCCCGCCAGCACACCTTGTGGCGCCGTGGGACGAAGCGAGGCCTAGACGCCCCCTCAGTCCAAAAGGCTCCTCGGGCTGCCATCCCCCAGTGCCGACTGCACTCCGCCGGCCGCCGCCTCGCCGTCCGCCGCCGCCATGGCTCCTCCGCCTCCCGGTTGCTCTCCCTCTGCCCACTTCGGCCACTGTCACCCGCCGCTCCCTCGAGTCCAGCGACGCCCCTCGCTCCCACACACACGCCTAAACACAATGAGCGAGAGGCTTGAACACTAACGTGAAGCCCGACTCATCGCCGCCGCCGCCTCCGCCGCCATTATTTTCTCCCTTTTTCCCCGCTTCACCGAATCCGCGTAGAAAAAGAGAAAAAATATCGCCCAAGAACACAGCCGCCGGCGGACAACCAATCACAATCGGGTTTTCAACCGCGGCGTCACGGACCGACAAATAGGACAGAGCGTTTCATCCACCTTCTCTCCCCCCCCCCCCCCCTCCCATTCCTCGCGCTTTCCAACTATTATTCCCAATTCCGGGCCAATAGGAAAGTAGCTCGCGCTCGCTCCTTCTGACCGCCCCCCCACCCCCACCCCCACCCCACCCCACCCCCACCCTCGGTCCGTCCCGCCGGCCCCAATAAACATTGATACACTTGTTCAAGCCGCAGCGTTAACCGATTGAGCGATCTGATTTTAACACTTGTTTCTCCTGTGCCCGTGTGCATTATAATTAATCGTTCATTTTTTAAAAAAAATATGCACTGGAAAATTAAACAAAGTGGATGCAGCGCGGATCATTGTAGTGTGGTGTGATCTCCAGCACGATGTGAGCTGCATAGAAATTAAGCGTGGGGACGGATAATTTACTACAGTTCGCCGAACAGTTATTTCTGTGGCAGAACGCGTAATTGCAAGGCTGAGAGGTTAGGCGACACATTCTGTAGACTGTGCGTAGCTGTCATTCATTCATACCAAATTCGAGAGAGAAGGCAGGTTTTGATATAGCTCTCGATATTTAATACTTTTTCCCCAACATGTTTTGCTTTTTTTTTGGGTTTTTTTTTCATCGCTTATTGGGCAAAATAATGCCCGTAAATCATTGTAACGCGTTTCACGCGCATTTCCCGGTTTTCATCATCATGGTAATCTGAAATTCCTTGCCGGATGGATTTAAAACTCTCCACTCATTTTTCACAGAGGAAATGATGGTGCTTTTCTTTGTTGATTTTTACTATTTATATTTTGGTGCCTTGCAGAGATTTGTCAAAACCTAGTTTTGTTGGCAGTCTCACAGACGGAAAAATATTCTAATTTCTAGCAGAAGGCTCTTGAGATGTAAATAATTTATCGTGCGGTTTAGTCTGATTCTCTAGTGTTTTGAGACCTATCATATTTTATGTTAATTCGGCGTCGCGTCCTATTTTCTCGCAGACCACTCCTCTGAGAGTTATCACTACCCTTTCATTCATTCATTTTCTCCTGACATAGCCAACCTTAATCCTTAGATTCACACCCAATTGACCAAAGAGCTTTCTAATGATCAACAATGCGTCTTTCTCGTGATCTAGTGTTCTAATTCTGAAACTAATTCGGCATGCTGGTTCCTGATTATATTCACCGAAATCATATACTTCACAGGGAGTCTGATGCCGCAGGTATTTCGCAAATAGTGTAACAAAACGCTCCGACATATTTTGGGCAGTTTCAACGCAAATGAATGTAGTGTGATGATGCAACTTTGCACACGGCTGGTTGCTCCCGACCCAAAACGTTGACCAGCCTCCTCGCCTCCACTGATGTTGCCTAACAGCAGTACGGTATATATTTTTCTCTAGAGGCTGTCATCTGTAGTCTGCTGTTTATTGCTTGTTCTCAAGGCCCCGTTTATTCTCAATTAGTGAGCAAAGATTCGTCAAGACTCTTGCCTAATTGTTAATAAAGTGACACAGCCGAGTTCACCCCAGGGCACTTTGTATACAGTTGGTCGAAGTGCAGCGCCGTAACATGCGCAGTTCGGACGTGGAAAATGTTTGGGGAAGATAAAATAATTTTTTTAAAATCGTTATTTAAGCTTTTAATTTGAACTGAACATTGTCGTTAGAATCACAAAGGCCAGGGGGCATTGCCAGATGATTTAAATGCCAAAAGGGCACTGCTTTTAGAGAGTTTAGATAACTATATTTTACACTCGTTTTGAGTGTCGTTGGTGTATCACTTCCCAGCAAATGAATGGATACTTACGTAAGCTAGATAATTGGAGAGGGGGATTCACTGAGGTGGGGAGTGAAAGACTGAACATGTGGATTTGGGTGCCTGAAGCTTTATGCGTTAACATCAGAACTCAAGAAGTTAAGTGCACAGAAGGAGTATGATAGAGTATTAAATCTTTTGTCTTTATTCTTGAAAGAAAGGGAAAGGACCATGTATTTACTGGGAGGAAACTAGTTTGCCCAAACATGGAGATCCTGATCAATTTAACAGCAAGTCATCGTTATCACTTATTTACTCCATTTCCTTCCCTAAAGATCGAGAGGTCGGCCAGATGAAGAATTCAGGCAGACATCCACGCGTCAACGATTGCATTTAGACAGCATGTAATGGTAATGCTGCAGCTCAGCAAAGTAGAGATGTTTGGGTAATTACGCTGTCAATCAAGTTTGGTAAGAAAATCAGTCAAGTCATTAAGGATAAATTTATTCACAAATTTATACATAACTACACTCTGCTTACTCGTTTTTTAAAGAAATCATACAGCTTTTATTGGGAGAAGTCGTGCCCTATCATCCTCTCTCTGCAGCCTTATTGGGAGAGTGAATATAAAGGACATTAACTCTGCTTCCTTCCTAAGGCACTGCCTGGCCTGCTCAGTATTTCCAGCATTACTTATGAGTGCCATTTTTGTTTAGTACTTAAATCGTATAATAATTTTATTTTATCATGATATTCATGGAGAATATTCCTCAAAACGAATGATGACAGACCTTTAGTTCCCCACAAACACTTTTCCATGGCTAAGAAATATATGAATGTTTTGTCAAATTTATTCTAACCATTTTCCTTCTGATCCAAAAATGTGCCCATACTATTGTTCTTTTGGACAAATTGGTAGCAGGCCTTTATTTGCTTGAGGTTGTGCATGAATGATTTCTCACTGTCCTATAAATGCTTATCATGTCATTTGTTTCAATGATTGGTATTGATCTCCCACAGTGATGTGTTAGAATCTGCATGTTGCTCACACTCATGGAATGTCGATAGAATTCTCTAATTTGATTAACATCCATTCACCATAGCCCATTCATTTCTCACATACTTTATCCATGACTCAATGTCTAATTTTCTGAAAGAGAATCAACAAAAAGCATTAACTCTGTTTTCTCTCTCCACAACTGCATCCTACCTTGCTGATTAATCTCATAACTTCCACCTGTAGTAAACTGTGAGAACGTCTAACCTTCACAAAGGCTAATTTCTTGTTACTATCTATTTTTGCTGTATAATTCTATGACATGGTTCCACTTTTACCACATACTGTTATATCTTTTATTACAATTTTCCATAATATAAAATACAAATATTAATTCTCAATGTGGCTTCTTCATTACATCCTTCAATTTTCACTTTCTCTTTATTACAGCAACTTTCCAGGGTATCTTTTTATTTCATGTTTCTGTATAATTAATTTTTACTGGAATTCCACATTACTCCTCCTACCAACTGTGTGTAAGTGCCAAACCATGGCCTGGTGCTTTCTCACAGAAGCTAATAAGAATCACAAGGAGACCTTTCACTGGCTACATTGTACTATCTTATTCAAACAGTATCAACTATAAAGTAGACCTATGTTCCACCACATTTGATAAGTAGTGTCAGGAGAAAATTTGGCTTAAAGTAGCTCATAATATAATAAGACTAAAGCGTAGCTTCCCACTATAAACTTAGGTTGTTGTGAATAGTCTTTTGCCCCATGCTGACCATTTCTGAGCTCTGTGCTTCTAACAGTGATTCAAAGCATTCTTAGAATTTTTTGCACATACATTTTCTCAGTAAAATCGGACACAATTTGCATATTTTATATTTTTGCTTCTTTCATCCTAGCAACAAGCATTAAGTTGAAATGTATACAATGATATACAGCATGGATATTTAATGTACTAACCTAAAGGAGTGGTATTTTGCCAAAGGACATGCTGTAAAATTAATAATTTCATCATAAGTCTTATTCATGAATAATTGATTGACATATAAGTAGGGATCAATAATTACTCATTTGTGGTCACAGGCCAAATTCAGAAAATGCAGTAGTGGGCAAATGTCTATCATGTATTAATTAACAATAATATTGAAGATATAATGCTTTAATATTAAGTGATTCACTTCACTGACTGCAATGAATTGAAAATGTATTTCTCAATGGAATCGTCTCAGTATTTTCTTTCATTGATACACAAATGTCATCTCCTATGCTTACATGCCCAGGAAGGAATCATATTTCAATGCCAAAGATAGAAATCCAATCAACAGCTTTAGAAGTAATATCAGTGGGGAGGGTCTTAAACTAGTCTTGCAAAGGAGTGAGACCTAAAGCAGCAATGTTACAGATGAGAAAGTTGAATCAAATACACACGTTTAATCAAAATTCCAGTAGGCAGGGAGGATTAGGGCAGGAATGCGTGAAAAAAATCATGTGGGCTAAACTATTAATATTGATGCCAATATTAGCCTGACAGGTAAGGCAGATGAACTCAGGACATGGTTCAACACATGTGATTTGATAATACGGATACTACAGAAATATTGTTGAGGAATGTGTCAGGAACTGTAGAGAAGGCTTGACCCAAATGCACTGTAGAGGAGACTATTTAGCAGTAAACAATAACTTTATTAATAAACTGCAAATAACAAGCCACGAGGGGACGCATAACAAGAGAGAACAAATACTTAACATGACAAGGCAACAAGGTAACTGAAGGCTGGGAGCAACTGGTGGAGGCTGGCTGGTTCGATGAGTAAACAAAAATCTGAGCTGGGTTTAAATAGGCTGCAGGTGATGAGTTGGAAATGAGTGGCAGGTGATTCCTGTTCACTGGGTGGAAACTGGGAGGTATCTGCCTGTACAGGCCTGGCAGAAAAAAGTTCAGAAGCTACTGGAGCTTCCAGTGTGAGAGAGATGGAGGTAAGAGAGTAGGGGAAAGTTTGATTAGGGAGAACATCACAGCAGTACTTGGAGAACATATTTTCATGAGAACATTCTATTACAATATACAGAATGGCTAATTCCCCAGGCCTGACCAGGTTTTCCCTAGGATCTTGTGTGAAGCAAAGAAAAAGGATTGCTGGGCACCTCTGGAGATTTTTGTATCTTTGTTAGCCACAGATGAGGTACTAGAAAACTTCTACCTCAGTCTTTTGGAAAATGCTTTGCCTTTTTAAGAAGGGCTGTAAGTACAGTCCAGGAAATTATAGATCGGTGAGCCTTCCATCAATGGTGAGGAAGTTACTGGGAGGCATTCTGATAGATACAACTTAATTTAATTGAAAAAACTAGGCCTGATTTGGTATAATCACCATAACTTTGTTTGCGGCAGATTATGTTTCATGGATTTGATTGAATTATTTGAAGAAATGACCAAGAGGATTGATAAGGGCAGGATGTGAATGATATCCATATAGACTTTAGCAAGGCCTTTGACAGAGTCCCACATGGTAGCAATCTTGTACAGTCATAGTATTTTTCCCCTTGGTGATGAGCCTAAAATGAGTAGCTTTTTAAGGCAGGTTTTCCCACACAAGAGTGTGGTGGATGTACGGAATGAACTGCCAGAGAAGAGGGTAAAGGCAGGTGCAATTACAATATATAAAAGATATTTGGAAAGGTTCTTAAATACAAGAGATCCTGTAGATGGTGAAATCTAGAGTACTGCTCACAAGATGTTTGAGGAACTCAACAGGTCAGGCAGCATACATGGAGGGGAATAAATGACCGACGTTTTGGGCCAAGACCCCTCATCAGGACTGGAAAAGAAGGGGAAAGAAGCCAGAATAAGAAGGTGGGGGGAGGGGAGGGGAACACAAACTGGAAGGTGATAGGTGAAGCCAATTGCTTCAAGGTAGGTAGGTGGGAGGGGGAATTAAATCAGAAAGTGGGAGATGATTAGGTGGTAAGGTTAAAGGGCTGAGGAAGAAGGAGTCTGAGAGGAGAGGAGAGTGGACTATGAGAGAAAGAGAAATAGGAGGGGTCCCAAAGGGAAGGGATAGGCAGGTGAGGAGAGGAAAAGGGGTAAGAGGGGAGTCAGAATGTGGAATGGAGAAAAGGAGAGGGGGAAGGGGAGAAATTACCAGAAACTAGAAAAATCGACATTCATGCCATCAGATTGGAGGCTACCCAGATGGAATATGGAATGATGCTCCTGTATCATGAGAGTGGCTTCATTGTCTTCCCTCGTTTCTAGTCCTGGTGAAGTGTCTTGGCCCGAAACATTAACCGTTCATTCTCCTGAATAGATGCTGAGTTCCTGCAGCATTTTCTGTGTATGTTACTCTGGATAAATTCATAGGTTTAGCGAGATATTAGAATCAGAATCAGGTTTAATTCCACTGGCATACAGTTTGTCATGAAATTTATTGTCTTTGTAGCAGCAGTACAATGCAATACATAGGAATAGAAAAAATGTGAATTACAGTAAGTTTGTGTGTGTGATTCTGTGTGTGTATATATTTATATTTATATAGTTATATATTTATATTAAATAAGTAGTGCAAAAATAGGAAATTAAAAAGTAGTGAGATAGTGTTCATGGGTTCAAGGTCCATTCAGAAATCGGATGCAGAGGGGAAGAAGCTGTCCCTGAATTGATGAATGTGTGCCTTCAGGCTGCTGTTCCTCCTTCCTGATGGTAGCAATGAGAACAAGGCGTGACCAGGGTGATGGGGTCCTTAATGATGGATGCCATCCTTTTGAGGCATTGCTACTTGAAGGTGTCCTGGATACTGCAAAGGCAGCTTATCTCTGCAGCTTATCTTGATCCTGCGCAGTAGCTCCATATCAGATGTCAGTAGAATGCTCTCTACAGTACACCTGTAGAAATTTGTGAGTGTCTTTGGTGACATACTAAATCTACTCAAACTCCCAATGAAATGAAATATAGCTGCTGTTCTGTCTTCTTTGTAGCTGCACCAACCTGTTGGGTCCAGGATAGATCCTCTGAGATATTGACACCCAGAAGCTTCTCTCACTTTCCACTTCTGATCCCTCTATGAGGACTAGCGTGTGTTCGCTCATCTTAGCCTTTCTAAAATCCACAATCAGTTCTTTGGTCTTACTGGCATTGACTGCAAGGATGGTGCTGCAACACCACTTAAGCCAAATAAGCCAAAGTCAAGCAAGTGGGATTAGTGTAGATAGGCAACTTGGTTGACATGGATGAATTGCTGCATAACTCTATGAATTTATGCTGTTACTGTTTGGCATACACTTAAAACTTATTTGTTAAGAAGGTGGTCTGGTAATTTTATTAAGGTTTACAGACTTTTCAAATGATTTAGTT
This sequence comes from Hypanus sabinus, assembly GCF_030144855.1. Classification (NCBI taxonomy): domain Eukaryota; kingdom Metazoa; phylum Chordata; class Chondrichthyes; order Myliobatiformes; family Dasyatidae; genus Hypanus; species Hypanus sabinus. The sequence goes on along the minus strand of NC_082711.1, from coordinate 48,612,549 downwards.
TGCATTACAGAATCATTGGAATAGTCTAGTCACATAAATACAAAATGATGAATGGGGAAACTAATATTTTTTAAATGACAGCATAATATAAATGTAATACTATGAATATGACTATTTCTCGTACATGATTATATCTTAGAAAGGCAGATCTAGGTAACTGCACTGCCTTTCAATGTAAATCAGTCAGCTGCAAAGAAGTATGAAAGGAGTAATTGGTTTCAATGCAGCTTATTTCTTCCAAAGATCTAGATTAACAAGGATAAGGGTCTGACAAAAATAACTTTGGGCTGCTTTGTGAAACTGTCTACGCAGTAATACTGTGCCTCACAAACTGCTTTGTGGTGTAAATGGGAAGCACTCCAGTCTGCTACAGACAGTGCAGAGTATTACACTCATGATTTCAATTCAGTGTTCATGCAGCTGTTGTCAAGTGACAAAGAGCTGATCCAAAATAATTCCAACAGCTGTATTGTATGTATGTGCCAGAGATGTCAGTGGTTTCCATTCAGTTCAGCAACTCTCAGCTTGTATTCTGTAAAGATACTTATTTTGTATTTGGAATGTATATGTACAGTATAGCATTTAATTTGAGATACATTCATTTTGTTACCTTTCTATTATTCAACCAATAAAATTAAAACAAATGTTATTGAGTACTTTTCAGTCATGATCATTTGACCCTGGCCTGCAGTTCTAAATGGGACCAACTATGTTCAGCTCCTCCCAGGTAATTTGGCCCCAGTTTATCAGTTTGAGACTCACCCAGATGAGAGATGCTGAATGCAATTTGATTTGCTTTGAAAATTATTATGTTTTTTTGAAACATGATCAATAAACTATCTACTTATTTCAAACTTTCATTCAAAGCCACCTATTATGTGGATAGCTTAGATGCTCCAAATAAAAGCTGTCAAGGTATTTTCATAGTTTTAGTTAAGTTTTGAAGATAATTTCTTGTAGGCACAATATTTATTTATTTAGTTGCTTGTTTGTTTTTGCATTCATTTATTTATTGAGATACAGCATGGAATAGCCCATTCCAGCCCTTTTAGCTGTGCTGCTCAGCAATCGCCTAATTTAAACCTAGCCTAACCACAGGACAATTTATTATGACCAATTAGCTCAACAACTGGAACGCATTTGGACTGTGGAAGGAAACCAGAGCACCTGGAGGAAACCCATGCGGTCACAAGGAGAATGTACAAACTCCTTACTGACAGCGGTGGGAATTGAACTCAAGTCGCTGGTACTGTAAAGTGTTGTGCTAACCAGTACTCTACATTGCTGCCTGATTAGGGACAATAATCTTTTTCACTTATTGGCCATGATGTTGTGACAGCTCATTCAGTCTCTGTTTTGCCATTCCATTAGATTAGGCTTGATCAAGGTTGCATTCAACTTTATTGGTGGCTTAAATTTTAATTGCATTGTCCAACAAAAACATATAAATGTCAGTTTTGAAAGTTTCAATTGACTTAACCTTAGCAGCTTCCTGTTGAAAAAATTTTTCCCGATTTCTGCAGCCATTTGAGTGAAGGACAAGTTCCTGTTTTCAGTTATATCCCTCCAGAATACAAGACTCATCTACACAATATTACTCATAATTATACCACTTCAATTTACCTTCTGTTACTTAATTCTGTACTATAAAAAGAGAATGGAATAGACTTTCTTCCTTAATGTAGTCTTAGCATTGCCTTCCTTTCTTGCTTCATATTCCCAGTATTCAGATTTTAACAAATTTGAACTTGTGTGGCTTTAGGCAAAGTTTACAGCTTATGTTGCTGACTCACTTCAGCTGTGGCCCCGAAGAACTCCGTGGATAACGCATTAAAAAATCTGGAACTTTGTGGAGGAGTATCAGGTCAAGTGACTGTGCCTTTGAACTTACAAGACCAAATCTTAGATTTATCTGTCACTTATATCTCTCAGTTGAGTAACTCATAGAAGTACATCATGGTAATGCATGATACGGACTTGACAGGAGAGAGAAGTTAAAAATAGTTATACCAAGGGGTGATTCTTCCTATTGGTTAACTGTTCACAAGTTGATACTTAAGTTATTTAGGGTCAAGTGGATTGAGAATTTGCTCCAAATTTATCACTTGCAAATTCAAGCCAAGGATCCATCATGTTGAGGCATTTTGAATACCAGATTCATGGGTAACGAAATAGGTGGTATTCTAAGCCTGGCACAGGGCATGATCCCAAAGTCACTAAATCAAATATGGTAAGCTTCCCCTTCAGGAGATCAAATAGATCAAATAATCCTGTCAAACTAAAAATGTATGTGCACAATATTAGAAAATAATTTGAATCCCAATTGTTAATCAGACAGACATTGTGTAAAGAATCCATGACATAGAAGCAAGAATGGACAAAATGGGCCCTCAAAGTTATTGTACTAGTCAGTAAGACCCTTCATCTGAAGAGCACATCTAGACACAATTTTCTTATCCCTAGGTGTCCAAAAATCAATCAACCTCTGTCTTAAACACACTCAACAGACAAAAATCTGCAACACTCTAGGGAAGAGACTTCTAAGTATAATCTCATATTTTCTTACAACAGCGATTTTGCATGATCTTCATTCCTCTCTCCAGGGTGCCGGAGACTTTCACTGTCCACCGCTGGGTCACTTTAAATGCTGGTCCAGATAGACTGAAACGACGAGAGCCCATTTCACTAATTCTCTGTGGTGGTCATCTCCACGGCACGAAGGCTATGAAGACTGACCTAGCTGCTGTGCTCCATGCCTGCTAATATGATGAACTGATAACTGAGGTTTTGGGCCTACTCTGGGCTGTGCTGGGGTTTGGAACTGGAGACTCTGTTTTGGTTCAGAATGCTGTCGTTCACTTCAATTGTTTGCATGATTTAGTTTGTTTTTCTTGTGCATCGAATGGTGTTTTTTTTTTATTTTCATTTTTTAAAAATTGGGTTCTTTTGGGTTTCTTGCTCTGTGGCAGTTCTCAAGGTTATTTAATTTATACATTATTTGATTACAAATGTACTTGAATCTTGAATCACAGAAGGAGGCCAATGAGGCAGCGTTTAGAACAGTCACATCAATCTCATTCCTCCACTTTATTTCCTGATAACCTCTTCTCTCCCATATGCTCATCCATACTCAACTGTTTCTAGTATTAAGCACCCATAAGAGGTATAATTAACCAATTAACCTATCATGTCTTTAGGGTGCAAGGGGATAACTAGATCCTGGGGTGGAGGGGGGAATCAACATGATCATTGGGAAGATTGCACACAGATAGCCTTGGGATGAGGTTCAAACCTAGGTCACTGGAACTAGGAGCTGGCAGCCTTAACTGTAGAGGCATTATGTAACACCCATTGAGCAAAGAAAATGTGATTCTTTCTGACACGGCTCAGAGCTATAGTTCCTACCAGATGTAGAAGGCTTGTCAGAGGGAAGTTCATCCAGACAAACAATTTGGAGATTGTTTTACCTGCTGTTAGAGGACGAATAGAATTTTGCAACCAGAATAAAACGTATATCCACAGGACAGACAAATTTAGCTATAAGAGAACCTGTGAAATACATATCAGCCCCTGCTTATATTACAAAATTTTTATCAAAGACAAGATGTTGTTCATATTACCTTGGAAACTACTGAGAACAATGTTAATTTGAATCGAATGCAGCTTTTTCCCCTCTTGGCTAAAGGACAATATTCTATTATGGAGGTTTTCTTTCATGAGAATAAAATGCAAAACCTAAATAAATATCCAGAATACCTCTATCCTGTAAGGGAAGTTGATCAATAGCTTTCATTTCCCAAAATTCTCCCAGCTAAAATGTTTGAAGAATAGTAAGGTATTATTTGTCTTCCACTTGCTTTTCCTTTCTCTTTGTTTTGCTTGTTCAGACATAATTTCTTACTTACCTTGTTCTCAACTTATAGTTTGTATAGAGATTCATGATTAGGTTACATGATGCTGCATTTCCCAGCTAAACTCCTAACAACCAAAATGGAATCAGATTTTACATGGCCTGTTCGAGTCTCTGTATAACCTTCTTAACAGTGGGATTAGTTTTGCCTTTGTTACATTTTTAATTGACATAGTACAAGCATTAACTGAAAGCCAGACCAAACTCTGGGCTCAGCTTGTGCTCTGTTTGACCTGGACAATGGCTGGTCTGCCTACATCCACAATTAAACTTGCAGCAATGAAAAGCAAGCTCCAGTCTCATCAGTACATTACTGTTGAGATCCCGTCTAATTACTTTTAATGGGCAAATTAAATCAAAGGAGTGCAACCAGCCTTTACTTTCTACCAGCATTTTTTCCAGCTGCTCTCATTGGGAAATACAGTAACCAAAATTAGTGCTCTGGTCTTAAATCTATAAAATTATTTTAATATGAATTTGATCATAAGTAAGTAAAATAAAACTGAAATAGATAATTACAGAATGATAGATTTGTTACAAGAAAGAATACCATTTGGTCCATTAAACATGTTGACTCTTTTCTCATGGACTTGCTAACTGTCCTCTCACAAATGCCTCTTTAGTTCCCTTTAGAAAGTTCAACTTGATTCTGTTTCTACGTATTAACCCCTACATGAAATTCTAAGTACCTACTATCTGAGTTAAAAAATATTTTCACCCATTCTCCTTCTATCTTTTAGCCAAGCTTTTAATCAATCCTTGAACCATTATCCCAGTAAACCACTTAAATCTCTCTGAATATTTCTGTTACAGTACTAATCTTTCACCTTGAATCCCTTGTTCCTCTTAGCCATTTTCAGTACCCTCTTGAAGTGTTTCAGATCGTTAGAGCAAAGTTGCTAAAATTGCCTGCAAAGTAACAGTTTCATTGGCATTCAGCAGTCTGAGGTACCCACCTGCTTCAAGCAGGCTTCAGTTATACTGGTGCTCAAGAAGAACGCGATAACCTGCCTCAATGACTGTCACCCAGCAGCGTTTTCATTCACCATGATGAAATGCTTTGAGAGGTTGGTGATAAAACTTATCAATTGCCTAAGGAGTGATTTGAATCCGCTCTAATTTGCCTACTGTCACAGCAGGTCAACAGGAGATTTTAATTCATTGGCTCTTCACTCAAACCTGAAACACCTGAACAGTGAAGATATGTGTATCAGAAAGACTTTCATTGACTACAGTTCTGGACTCAAAATTAATCATCCCCTCAAATCTGATCAATAAGCTCCAAAACCTAGGCCTCAGTATCTCCTTGTGCAAATGGATCCTTGATTTCCTCACTTGCTCGCTAGTGAGATCAGCTTGGTGACAACATCTCCCCCACAACAGCCATCAGCACAGATGCACCACAAGGCTGTCTGCTTAGCTCCTTGTTCTACTCGCTCTATACTCATCACTGTAAGGCTAAGTACACCTCTAATGCCATATTTAAGTTTGCAGATGGTGGTGAATCAGCACATAGGAGCATGACCTAAAATCTGGCTGAAAGGTGCCACAACAACAACCTCTCACTCAAAATCAGCAAAGCGAAAGAGCAGATTATTGACTACAGGAGAAGAAAACTGAAGATCCATGAGCCAGTCCTCATTGGAGGATCAGAGGTGGAGAGGGTCAGCAACTTTAAATTCCTCAACAGTATCATTTCAGAGGATGGGTCCTGGGCCCAGCACATAAGTTCCATTACAAAGAATACATGGCAATATCTCTAGTTTCTTAGATGTTTGCAAAGATTCAGCACGGCTTCTAAACTTTTGTCAAATTTCCATAGATGCTTGGTGGAGTGTATATTGACTGGCTGTATTATGGCCTGATACGGAAGCACCAATGCTCTTGAATGGAAAGGCTTGCAAAAAGTAGTGCATACAGCCCAGTCCATCACAGGTAAAGCCCTCCTCACCACTGAGCACATTTACAAGGAAGACTGTCACGGGAAAGCATCGTCAATCATCAGGGACCCGCACCATCCAGGCCTGGCTTGCTTCTCACTGCTGCCATCATGAAGGAGGTACAGGGTGGCAGCAGTGAGAAGCAAGCCATCCTTCCCACTGCTGAGGTTCAGGAAGAGTTATTACCCCTCAACCATTCGGGTCTTGAATCAGAGTGGATAACTTCACTCACTCGACACGGAACTGATTCCACAATCTATGAATTGCTTTCAAGGACTCTACAACTCATATTCTCAATATTTATTATTATTCTTGTTATTATTATTTGAATTTGCACAACTTGTTGTCTTTGCACATCTTTGTTGTGTGTAATTCTTCATTGATGCTATTGTGTTTCTTTGTATTTACTGTGAATGGTTCCAAGAAGATGAATCTCAGGGTTGTATATAGTGAAATATTTGTACTTTGATAATAAATTTTGATTTACTTTGAGTTCTGGCCTAAGCAAACATTGTACATAGATTCCAAAATAACCTTGCTGCTATTGTACTCCATGCCTCCCTCATGGAGTATGACAGCAGCAAGTAAATTCCAGGATCCCATATACTTTACGAAGCACTCTCTTAATATCTCCTGAAATGTTCAAGGATTTATGCTCCTATACATAGAAGGCTCTCTATTACTGACATCCCTTAGAACTGTGTGATGTCAACTACATTGTCTTTGATTATCTTATCTGTCAAAATTTATCACTTTATACATGCCAGTATTAAATTTCATAAATTATTTGTAATTTTATCTGGATGTTACGATTGTAATTAAACATAATTGGGATGCTGGAGTTATAAATAATGTATGGCAATTCTTTGATGGCTGGTGTCAGTAGCTTGATGAAAAATATAAATGAGGAAATATTTTTAGGTGGCGAGGTGGTTGTCAGCTGTTCATTGTGTTTCCTGCAGTCATATAACACCTAGCATCAATGGTGATACATGCATTAAATTGATCAAATTATTATGGGTGGAATTTTGCCAATTTCTAAATATGGGTTTGTAGCATGAAGAGTGTTATGATTAGTGAAGTAGTTGCTATGGATGTAAATGTTTGAAAACTCCGCTGAATACATATAATAATGAAGTAAGTGATATCTGCTTTGTGTGCTTTAGATGGAGTAGAAGCAAAGATGCTGAGGAACAGAGCAACTTTAGTAACATAAGTGGCAAGGATTCAATGAACATTAATCCCAAAATTGCCTTCTGAGACTGGTTCTGGTTTTTGTATTTTTTTTGAGGTTATTATTATGTTTTGAGGTACAGTGAAAGACCTGTACAATCAACTTATTACAATAAAGCACTGAGGTAGTACAAGGTAAAATAATAACAGATTTTTCATCAGCCTGTGAGGTAAACATAGGGATTGTGATGAATCAGGGATTTAAGATTGAGATTATTTGCCAGTGATTGATAAAAAACCTCATTTCCCCTCTGCATCAATGATGAACGACAGGAGTGCACATGCTTTCTTGATAACGAATTTTGTCAGGGTGTAATTGATAAGAAATGCATTTGTATCACACGTTCCTGTCAAATATATTATCAAATATATTTGTTTAGTCAATTGAAATGTCTAATCATATTTGGATGGATGGATTTTTCAGTCCTGCCACTTACAAAGGAAATCTCTGAAAGTAGTGTTTGAACACAAGAATCCAAACTAATGGTTGGCAAAGAGTTTTGTCACCTTCTGAAATTATTCATGGATTCAGAACAATTCCACAGGAAAACTATGTTGAGACATTTATCGAGATGTCGTGTTAGGTATACCTCTAGCATAATTCGGAACAAGAAGGCTGTGGGAGAGCACCTAAGGATTTCCAGTGGGAAGACATTTTGAGTTCTCGGGGGAAGAGAGAGGCCAGACTGCACAGGTGCGTGACGTCCGCCTGTTGAGCGCAAACAGTTAAAAAGAAGGCAGCCATATCCAACGGGCAGCAGAGTGAAAGGACTTTGGCTCAATGGGCTTCGGCAGTAACGGGACGAGGCGAGGCAGTGGTTGATTGCAAAAGGAAGTAGTGTGTGTGTGAGGCCGGTTTTCTGTGGGAGGTCCTGGAGTCTCTTGGTGTCCTGGACGGCCACATCTGCATCCGGTGCATCGAGATGCAACTCCTAAGGGACCGTGTTAGGGAACTGGAGATGCAACTCGATGACCTTCGTCTGGTCAGGGAGAGTGAGGAGGTGATAGAAAGGAGTTACAGGCAGGTGGTCACTCCGGGGTCACTGGGGACAGAGAAATGGGTCACAGTCAGGAGAGGGAAGGGGAAGAGTCAGGTACCAGAGAGTACCCCTGTGGCTGTACCTCTTGTCAATAAATACTTCTGTTTGAGTATTGTTGGGGGGGATGGCCTACCTGGGGGAAGCAACAGTGGCTGTGCCTCTGGCACAGAGTCTGGCCCTGTAACTCAGAAGGGTAGGGAAAGGAAGAGGAAGGCAGTAGTGATAGGAGACTCTACAGTCAGGGAGTCAGACAGGTGATTCTGCAGACGCAGGAAAGAAACTCGGATGGTAGTTTGCCTCCCAGGTGCCAGGGATAATTTCTGATCAGGTGTTCAGGTGTTTATGATCACGTCCAAGATATCCTGCGGTGGGAGGGAGAACAGCCAGAGGTCGTGGTACATATTGGTACCAATGACATGAGCAGGAAAAGGGAAGAGGTCCTGAAAGAAGACTACAGGGAGTTAAGAAGGAAGTTGAAAAGCAGGACCTCAAAGGTAGTAATCTCGGGATTACTGCCTGTGCCACGCGACAGTGACTATAGGAATAGAATGAGGTGGAGGATAAATACGTGGCTGAGGGATTGGAGCAGGGGGCAGGGATTCAGATTTCTGGATCATTGGGACCTCTTTTGGGGCGGGTGTGACCTGTACAAAAAGGACGGGTTGCACTTGAATCCTGGGGGGACCAATATCCTGGCGGGCAGGTTTGATAGAGCTGTTGGGAAGGGTTTAAACTAGTTTGGCAGCGGGGTAGGAATCAGAATGTGAGTGCAGGTATTAAGGTAGAAGGACAAGGGCATGATGCTAAGAGCTCTGAGTTGATGAGGAAGGACGGGCAGGGAACAGAACATAATTGTAGCCAGTTAAAGGGGTTGAAATAATGTCTATTTCAATGCTAGGAGTATTAGGAACAAGGAGGATGAACTTAGAGCATGGATTAGTATGTGGAACTACGATGTTGTGGCCGTTACTGAAACTTGGTTGGAGGAAGGGCTGGATTGGGTGATGCAGGTCCCCGGGTTCAGGTGTTTTAAAAGGAACAGGATGGGAGGTAGAAATGGTGAGGGGGGGGGGGGGGTGTAGTGGCATTGCTGGTCCAGGATAGTATCACGGCTATAGAAAGGGAAGACGCTGCAGAGGGAGTGTCCATAGAGTCAGTCTGGGTGGAAGTCAGAAATAGGAAGGGATCAATCACTGTGCTGGGAGTAGTCTATAGGCCCTCAAATAGCCCTCGGGACACCGAGGAACAGATAAGCAGGCAGATTTTAGAATGAAGCAGGAAATACTGGGTAGTAGTTATGGGTGATTTCAACTTCCCTCATATTGACTGGCACCTCCTGAGTGCAAGGGGGTTGGATGGGGCTGAATTTGTCAGGTGCGTTCAAGAAGGATTCCTGACACAGTAGGTGGACCAGCCGTCGAGAGGAGAGGCTATACTGGATCTAGTTCTGGGTAATGAACCTGGTCAGGTGACAGACCTCTTGGTGGGGGAGCATTTTGGTCAGAGTGACCACAACTCCCTTAGCTTCAGCATAGCTATGGAAAGGGATAAAATCAGACGAAATGGTAAAGTGCTTAACTGGAGAGGGGCTAACTTTGAAGGGATGAGGCAGGAACTAGCAAGAGTAAATTGGAAACAGGTGTTCAAAGGGGAAAGCACAGAAGTAATGTGGGAGAAGTTTAGGGACCACTTGAGCTGAGTTCAGGATAGGTTTGTCCCACTGAGGCGAGGAAAAAATGGTAGGAAAAGGGAACCGTGGCTGACAAAACACGTGAGGCAACTCGTCAAGAGGAAAAAGGAAGCATATGTTAGATTTAAGAAGCAGGAAGTAGGAGGGGCTCATGAGAAATATAGGGTAGCCAGGAAGGAGCTAAAGAAAGGACTTAGGAGAGCTCGAAGGGGGCATGAGAAGGCCTTGGCATGTAGGATTAAGGAGAACCCCAAGGCGTTCTATGCTTATGTGAAGAACAGGAGGATGACGAGAACAAAAGTGGGATCGCTGGAGGATAAAGAGGGCAACATGTGCCTGGAGGCAGAGGAGGTTGGGGAGGTACTAAATGAATACTTTGCTTCAGTATTCACAAGTGAAAAAGATCTTGATCAGGATGAGGTTGAAATAGAGCAGGCCTGTGTGCTGGACAATGTGGTGATTAAGGAAGAAGAAGTGCTGGATCTTCTTAAAAACATTAAGATTGATAAATCCCCAGGGTGGGATATGATACACCTCAGGTTGTTGTGGGAATTGAGAGCAAAGATCGCTGGAGCGTTAGCTATGATCTTTGAATCCTCTTTGGCTACAGGGGAAGTGCCGGAGGACTGGAGAATGGCAAATGTAGTTCCCTTGTTTAAAAAAGGTAATAGGGAGAAACCTGGGAACTATAGACTGGTGAGTCTTACGTTGGTGGTCTGCAAACTACTGGAAAGGATTCTTAAGGATAGGATCTATGAGCATTTGGAGAAGTACAGTCTACTCATGGATAGTCAACATAGCTTTGTGAAGAGAAAATCGTGCCTCACGAGCCTGATTGAGCTTTTTGAAGAGGTAACAAAGGAACTTGACGAGGGGAGGGCAGTGGATGTGGTTTACGTGGACTTTAGCAAAGCATTTGACAAGGTCCCTCATGATAGACTCATCCAGAAAGTCATGAGGCATGGGATAAGTGGAACCTTGGCTGTTTGTATAAAAAAATTGGCTTAAAGGAAGAAAGCAGAGGATAGTTGTGGAAGGAAAGTATTCTGCCTGGAGGTCGGTGACTAGTGGAGTGCTGCAGGGATCTGTTCTGGGACCCCTGCTATTTGTGATTTTTATAAATGACTTGGATGTAGAGGTGGAAGGATGGGTGAGTAAGTTTGCAGATGACACGAAGATTGGAGGAGTTGTGGATGGAGCTATAGGTGGTCGAAGGTTACAAGAGGATATAGACAGGCTGCAGAGTTGGGCAGAAAAATGGCAGATGGAGTTCAATCCAGTTAAGTGTGAGGTGATGCATTTTGGAAGAACAAACCAGAAGACTGAGTACAGGATTAATGGTCAGTTACTTAAGAGTGTGGGTGAACAAAGGGACCTGGGGGTTCAAATCCATACATCCCTCAAGGTCGCTGCACAGGTTGATAGGGTAGTTAAGAAGGCCTATGGGATGCTAGGCTTCATTAACAGGTGGATTGAGTTCAAGAGTAGAGAGGTCATGTTGCAACTCTAAAATCTCTGGTGAGACTGCACTTAGAGTATTGTGTTCAATTCTGGTCACCTCGTTATAGGAAGGATGTGGAAGCTATGGAGAGGGTGCAGAGGAGATTTACCAGGATGTTGCCTGGTTTGGAGAATAAGTCATATGAAGCAAGGTTAGCAGAGCTGGTACTTTTCTCTTTGGAGCTTAGAAGAATGAGTGGGGACTTGATAGAGGTCTACAAGATTATGAGAGACATAGATAGGGTGGATAGTCAGTACCTGTTTCCCAGGGCACCAATAGCAAACACCAGAGGGCATAGGTACAAAATTAAGGGAGGGAAGTTTAGGGGAGACATCAGGGGTATGTTTTTTACACAGAGGTTTGTGAATGCCTGGAATGACTTGCCAGGGATGGTGGTGGAGGCTAAAACATTAGGGGTATTTTAAGAGCCTCTTGAACAGGCACATGGATGAAAGAAAAATAGAGGGTTATGGGGTAATGTGGGTTTAGTACATTTTTTTAAGGATTACATGCGTCAGCACAACATGGAGGGCTGAAAGGCCTGCACTGTGCTGTAGTGTTCCATGGTTCTATAATCAGAGAATGAACAGAAAACATCCCAGTACATTTGTTTTCTTTATAGAAACTCAGATGATCATTATCTACAGAAGGCAGTGATGTTAGATTACATCGGACATGCATCCAGTCCCAGGAATGCAAGATATTTATTGAACCATCAATAAACAAGGATAGAGAGGTAATAAAGTTGCAAAGATTTTTCTTGTAATGGTCTTTTTGAGATGTCATAGATAATGGAGTGTTTGAAAGTGTTACGCTGTCCTATAAAACCTTCAACTCTTTTGGTAACTTCTTTGTTTTCCTGACTTTCCATGGGAACTTTAGATCAGATAATTCCTTTGAAAGGCTGTGAAAAGACTTACATATTTGTGTTGAATTGATTCAGGTAACTTTCTGGTGAATGTAGACTCAGCAGCCACATTATTAGCTACCTCCTATACCTAATAAATTCCCAATGAATATGTTCATGGACTTCTGCTGCTGGAACCCATCCACTTCAAGGTTCAACTATTATAATGCATGGCTAATTGAATTGCCATCATCTTCCTGTCAGTTTGAACCAGGCTGGCCATTCTCCTCTGATCTTTCTCACTAATAAGGCATTTTTTCCCACAGAACTACTGCTAACTGGATGTTGCTCATTTTTCACACTATTCTTTGTAAACACTAGAGACTGTTGTGCATGAAAATTCCAGGAGATCACGAGTTTCTGAGATACTCAAACCACCCCATCTGGTACCAATATTCATTCCATTCAAAGTCACTTCGATCACATTTCTTCCTCATTCTGATGTTTGATCCTCTTGACCAAGGCAGCATGCATTGACTGCCACATGATTGACTGATTAGATATTTGCATTGATGAGCGGGTGTACAGGTGTACCTAATGTAACCCTCAGGTTTGGCTAGTGACGTTAATCTAGGGAAAGACAGTATTCGGCCCAGCCAAACTTGAGAAATCTTGTTTGGGTGGATGCTGTGTGATGTATCCCCTGTTACAAATCAGTACCACAAAATAACAAACAGTACACAAAATGCAAATTGAATGATTGAGCTATATAATTCTTAATCTGACTATAGGGTTAGTAAAGAGAATGAAAAAAGGGGCCCATTCTCATGAAATAGTCTAAAGTACACGTTGGAGCTCACTGCTTTCCTGTTTGTACGCTCTCCATCACTTTCCCCCGGACGTTCTTGACTCCTGACCCCATTCCAAGTCCACCCCGTCCTGCAGTCTACGACTTCCCCATTCTGGCATCTTCTCTCTCCATCTTCTGCCGAACAAACATCCTCAAAATCTTCTCTCGGGCACACAAGAAAAAAAACACCTCCCCTCTTTGGCCAGTGCACATTCCAAAGCTCCTGTTATCTCTAATCATAACCCAAACACTGGGCTACAGAGAAACCATGACATTCGCAGTGAAACCTTTCCCAGGGCATTACACTCTCCCCCCACCAAACGTAGTCATGTCTTCATGACTTTGAGATAATTTGCCAAGCCTTCCTGTAAAATCCAGTCCAACCCAGGTATAAAGGGCAGTGACATAGCTCCCCAAAGCAGTAGGGGCCACACTCTGCTCCCTGGTGCTACATAGGCCAGCCTATCCGATGGTCTCCTGATTCTGTGAGACCTCCATACCCCCTCATCTACCTCCTCATGTTCTGACACTATTGGGGATACATCTGGTTTACTGGAAAGGCCTCCCCTGGCCTATCACTTGTGCCCATCTGCAACTCAGACCCCTCTGTCCCTTGGCTAAGCCCCGCTTCATCCCCTGCAGGGTCCCACTTCAACCCAGGTTGTCCACAGATAGCCCCCCTCAACTTCACCTGACTGAGCGAGAGAGTCTCTTCCTCAATCAATAGGGAGTTAGCAAAAGGTAGCACATACCACCCCTCCATGTGCACATCCTCCAAATGAGTATCCCTCTCAGCCTAACCTCTCCTGCTGTTGGTCCTGCAGTCACTCTGCGTCACCACAGAGTCCTCTTACTAGGTGTGGACCCCAACCTGAACCTCTTGTCCCAGAGGCAGAAGGTGGTTCCGATGGAGAATCTTCACAGGCCCATTCCCATCCTCTGGTTTCACTCGGAAAAATAGTAGGTTTGGCATCTGACTCTCCACCACATAGGGCGTAGCTGCCCAGTGGTCATCCAACTTATGCTTCCCAGGTAGCCCCAAGTTCCTTATGAGGACTCGGTCTCCCGGCAGGAGATGGGAGAACCTCACCTTTTGATCATACCTCCTCTCATGTCCTTGATTCTCTCCACTTAGGTACCTGGGGTCTCACTCTCCTTCTTGCATGACACCAGCTGCTATCAGCCCTCTGCATTGTTTGTCCCCTTAGAGGATCTGCCCCCTCATCCCAAAATTTCCATCATGTGGGGTGGGGGGGGGGTCACACTCGCTGATAACAATGGAGACATCTCAGTTCTCAACTCTGCCACAATCTGCTCTACCACTCCCCCACGTAGGCTATCTGTAGTCACTTCACCACAGGGGGCCACTACCGAGGATCGTACCCTGCTGACCGAGTCCTCCGCCACATTCTCCTCCTCTTGTACTTCTCTGATCAGTTCAACACATCTTGATCAGAGGGACACGTCTTACGAGACAGTCAGGGACTAATAGATCAGTTCCTGGGACTGCGTGCCCTTTCCCATCTGGTCCCTTCTTAACTGATCCACCTCAGCCGAAAGGTGTAGGCAGAAAGCTTCTTCTCCTTCTCCGGATGCATGTTCTGAAGCCCCACCATGAGCTCCATTGGGCTTCCTGTCATACCAAAGGCATTTTCCAGTGCTCACATGTAATCAACCATGGTTGCTAGGGGATACCGTGACCTGACGGCTCTCACAATGTCAACAGCCCGCCCACTCAAACTCTCAACCGATCTCTATTGCTTTTCATCATCAGAGCACTGTCACTCATCTAACAACCGAGAGGTCTGCTCTGCCCAAGTCTCATACTCCTCTTCCCCTTTAGGGGTGGGCTTCATTCCTGAGACCAGGCAGAGCCTACCATAGCTGGGACTTTGGACCTGGGCATTTTTCAGTTTATTTGCCAGAGAGGTAGAATTCTCACTTTTCCCTGGGGGACAGGAACTAAATAGACATTCCAATTCTGACCATTCCTTCCCCTCACTCCTCAGAAACAATAGAACCCTGTATTTGAAATCTCTGTCCCCAACTACGGGAAACTCGACTTGTGATTCGGCCCACCCTGCTGTTGTTATGGCAACGCTGGTCTGCAATAAAATGAGAGCTGCGCCTGCTATTTTATCAAACCTCCATCCTATAATCGCAACTTTGTCAACAACTTTAACAGTACTTAACAGGCAAATTAACAATTCATCTGGAGTTTGAATACTTAACCCCACTGGTTCAATGCTCAATCCTGGATCAGCCCCCACAACTGTAACCCTCAAGTTCAGCTAGCGGCGTTAATCTAGGGGAAGGCAGCCTCCAGCTCGGCCAAACTTGAGAAATCTTGTGTTTCCCTGTTGCAAATCAGTACCATGAAATAACAAACAGCACATAATATGCAATTAAACGGTGGAGCTTTATAATTCTTAATTTGATGATAGGGTTACCCATTCTCATGAAACAGTCTAATGAACAACGTACAACATGTTGGAGGAACTCAGCAGGTCAAGCAGCATCCGTGGAAGTGAACAGTTAACATTTCGGGCCGAGACCCTTCGTCAGGACTGAAGAGGGAGGGGGCAGGGGCCCTATAAAGAAGGTAGGGGAGGGTGGGAAGGAGAAGGCTGGTAGGTGTCAGGTGAAAATCCAATCAGAGGAAAGATCATGGGGTGGGGGAGGGGAACCAGGGAGGGGATAGGCAGGAAAGGTGAAGAAGGAATGGTAAAGGGAAAGCACTATGGGTAGTAGAAGAAGGCAGAATCATGAGAGAGGTGATAGGCAGCTGGAGGATGAGACAGAGTGAAACTGGGATGGGGGAAGGGAGAGGGAGGGAATTACCAGAAGTTGGAGAATTCAATGTTCATGCCAAGAACATCTTGGCATGAAAATGCCATTGTCTAATGTGCACGTTGGAGCTCACTGTTTTCCCGTCCGTTCATTCTCCATCGATTTCCCCCAGGCGTTGTTGACTCCCGACCCCATTCCAAGTCCACCCAGTCCTGCAGTCTATGACTTCCCCATTCTGGCATCTTCTCTCTCCATCTTCTGCAGAACAAATGACTGTGAAATCTTCTCTCGGGCACACAAGAAAAAAAAACACCTCCCCTCTTTGGCCAGTGCACATTCCAAAGCTCCTGTTATCTCCAGTCATAACCCAAACACTGTGTTACAGAGAAACCATGACATTACCAGTGAGAACTTTCCCAGGTCATTACCTGGGAAAGCAGTTTCTGAGTCTATTTGTACATACTCTTGGAAGTTTTTTTCATTTGACGTCAATAGATTAATATTTACCTCTGAATGCTGTTGATTGGAATGTTAGTTGTTGAGATTAGTATTCTGTACGTTAGTTCTTAAACCTAGGTAACATGGAATTGAGTTAAGAGAAACACAGTTCAATTTCATCAACAGTTCAGTCCTAATTGAAGCTGAAGCATATGAGAAAAAAAATCGCATTCTTTATACCTGAAAGCCCATTTAGTTCAGAACTGGGGTGTAGCCAATGAACAAAGAAAGATGAAAATAAGCAGGGACTGACAAATTATACTAATAGGAACCAACACGGATGAATGGGGTCAATGGATTCCTTTTGTGACACAATTCAGCATCTTTAAAAGACAATATACTACTTTCTGAAGTGTAGTTAATGTTAGAATTTAGGGAAATGTAGCAGGAAGTTTGTACACAAGATCCTCTAAGAAGTAAATAGCTAAACAAGCTGCTCTCAGTGAAGGGGAAGGGGAAGGCTTAAGCATTGTGCATTGTGCAATCAGAGTGGATCCTACAGCCACTCAAATATATTATGGCTGATCTATGTCTGATATCCTCTTTCTGCTCGATTCCCAAGATATCAGCTTCAGCCTTGAATAAACTCAACACAGCAAACTCCAATAATCCTTGCTGGTACCTGACCGAGTGGCAGATTTACCAGACTAATGCACGCTATTTCTGTTGATGCTACCAGAAACTTTTAATTGCCCATTTATTTCAGATGATGCACTTTATATTACTTGAATTGATATTTTGATGATGTGGTGATTTGCAACGCTTCTATGTTCATGACCGGAAGATAATGTAAATTTAACATTTGCCTGGAAGTTGCCATGGAAACACTATGATTAGCAATAAAACTGGTGTTATGCTGGTTTAGAATCAGATCTGATTAAAGCAGATTATGCTAATTACACTTTATGTTATGCAATAATTAAAGAATGTGAAAAGAGTTTAAACCCTTGTCTGATTTGGGTTGTAGCCAAGATGACAAAGGGTAGTGTTCTATGCACTCTGTACTATTCAGTTCCAAAGCGACCTTTTGGCATTTTCTTTATAATGAACTACGTATTTTATTGCATATTCACTGAGAAATGACACTTTAGCTTTCGACGTTCTTTAAAAATAGCATTTAATCATTGAAGGAATGACTGAAACAATAACTTCCTACCAGAAAAAAAGTAATCTGCTTTTATTAGTGACCTTTCATAACTTCAAAACCCCCTGAAGTACTTTAAACCCAGTGAAATAATGTTGTACTTACTATTGCAGGAAACACAAAGATCATTTTGGGCATATCAAGCTCTAATGAATAGCTGCGTGAATAGCCAATAATCCCTATTATTTATTGATGTTGGAGAGAATAATACTGGCCAGGACTCTGGGGATAACTTTGCTGATCTTCTTCCAAGTATTACCAAACGATATTTTGCACTCACATCCAGGACAGTAATCAGAGCCTTAATTTCATGAAACGTTGGCACTCCCAAAAGCACAGAGCACCTCCAACACCCCATTATCAGCATAGGTTCTCTGCTTAAGTCCTGAGAGTGGGGTTAAATTCATAAACTTCTTACCTAGAAGCAGGAAAAAAAATACCTGCACAGTAGCAACTCACAAAATGAATGGCACACAGCATTTGTAGGTATTAATATTGAGCCTACATGCAAGTATTAGGAATGGGATGGATCAGGACCATCTAGGGCCTGCAAACAGTGAGAACTAGAAGTGATTGTCACATTGTGTAGCAGGTGTGCGTGATGAAGCAGGACTTGTGGAGCAACCTCCTGGTGTACATGGACAATGGAGAATCAAGGTCAAATGACAAGTGGGAATATCAAAGGCGTGGTGGTTGTGGGGTGTTGTGGCAGATCAAGACTCACCAGCAATAGTAATCGTGGACGGATGAGTTACATCATATGCAGAAGAAGTTTACAGATCACCCATAATCACACTGAAGAAGGGCGCGTTGCTGGTGAGGGGATGTAGGTTTTTTTGATATTATGGTCACTGTTTTTTTCTCTTTGGGGAAGGAGTGGGGTTTGTATTGTTGCCTTTTTTTCCTGCGAGTGAGGGGGGGGGGTCAGGAAATGTATTGATGCTGTTTTTTTCTTGGGGGGGGTAAGGGATTGCTATTGTTGTTGTTTTTATCTATGGGGAGGGATTGGATATTGTACTGTTACTGTTTTTTTTCGGGGAGGGGATGGGGGATTCTGGGTTCTGTGAGTTTTGTTTCTTTTACTTTTTCAGGTGTATTTCATGGCTAGCTGGAGAGTTGTATTGTACATTTCTACTTTGACAATAAAATGAACCTTGAACCTTAATATAATGAGTGGCAAAGCAAGTCTCTCTTCCATTCAACCATGAAAACCAAGCAGCAGGCCCTCTGACATACCCACCAGTAGTTATTCAATTTCACTGAGGTAAGTATATACATTTTAAAAATAAACCCATTTTGGGGAAAAATAAATCATTTCTATGGTAATTCTTCCCTAAAACTTAATAATGAATGAAATGATTATGAAGAGATTCTGCAGATGCCAGAAATGTTGAACAACAGACACAAAATTCTGCAGGAACTCAGCAAATCAAACAGCATCTCTGGAGGGGAATAACTAGTTAACATCTCAGGCTATGGCCATTCCTCAGGGCTGGAAAGGAAGGGGGCAGAAGCCAGAATAAGAAGTTGATTGAGGGGAACGGGTACTGGCAGGCAGGTTATAGTTGAGACCAGGTGAGGGGTAAAGTGGGTGGCTGAGGAAGAAGGGTGAAGTAAGAAGCTGTAAGGGGATAGGTGGCAGAGATAAAGTGCTGAAGAAGAAAGAATCTAATGGAACTATCATGTGTTGCTCCTCTAACATGAGTTTGGTCTCATCTTGGCTGCATAGGAAGCCATGGATAGACATGTTAGAATGGGAATGGAAAGTCAAATTGAAATGGGTAGCCGTTGAGAGATCCTGCTCTGTGGCAGATGGAGCAGAGATGCTCAACAAAATGGTTGCCCAATTCAACTTCCCAATCTCACTCTGCCACGTCTATCCATGGCTTCCTCTCTGCCAAGATGAGACCAAACTCAAGCTGGAGGAGCAACACCTCATATTTCATCTGGGTAGCTTCCAACCTGAGAAAATGAACATTGATTACACCAACTTTCAATAATTTCTCTCTCCTCCCTCCTTCTCTGTTTCAATTCCCCATTCTAGTTACCTTCTCACCCCTTCTCTTCACTTCACCTACTCATCACCTCCCTCTTGTTCCCCTCCTCCTTCCTTTTCCCAATTAAATATACTGTATGTTTACTTTAACAGGGCAACCAAAGCCATGCAATTTACTTGCAAGCTTTAAGCTGCAATCTGTAAGCTTTGCTATAATTGCTCGATTTCTGTCCGCCAGAGAATAAGGAAGTCGTGCAATTATATAGCCCCTGTGATTTCTCTTCCAGAAAATCCAGGGTACTTCTGAAGTAAAATTATTGTAATGTGGGAAACATGGTGGCCACTGTGCACCCAGCAAGCTACTGCATACAATGTTATGATAAATGCCAGATAATCTGTCTTTAAAAATGTTGCCTCGATACTGATCAATATTGCTCAGGCTGCTGGAGCAAGATCCCTGGTGTTTCTTGAAACAACATCATTATATCCTTCATATCCACTTGGAAGGTCAAAAGAAATATTTCAACTTCTCACCATAAAGTTCAGACTCCTAAAAGCACAGAATTCCTTCGTTACCATACAGCTTAGCGTTTTGAACTCTGCAAGTCTGCCAGCATCTATGGAGGGGAACAAAAGAAAGACATGAACATACCACCTTTTGAATCAGAGCAGACAGGGCCAACCACATGGCTATTACCAGAGATTCAGCATCCTATGTTTATTGTGATAACCAATGTGTTTCAGGCCAGGAATTAATTTAGTGGCACCCTGATCTTTCCTCTTAATTCCCCAGTAAGTAAGGAAGTCTAGTCAAAGTTCAAATTGAAATTATTTTCAAAGTACATTAAAGTCACTATGTACAAACCTGAGATTCATTTTCTATGGGCATTCACAGTAAATACAAAGAAACACAATAGATCAATGAAAAACAGGAACAGGGTGATAGTACAGTTGAATGAGTGGTTGAGGGAATGGTGCAGGAGGCAGGGTTTCAGATTTCTGGGTCATTGGGGTCTGTACTGGAGAAGGTATGAGTTACACCTGAACCCAATGGGATTCAATGTCCTTGCGGGCAGGTTTGTGGACATACACGAATTTGTGATGGGAACCAGAGTGACAGGACTGAGTATGGGGCAACTCGTATACAAGTCAACGCTTTACGTAGTGAGACTGTGAGGAAGGGCAGGCAGATGTAGGACAAAATTGCAGTTGGTGGGATGACCTGAAGTGTAACATTGGCTCATAATTGGATAGGGTGATGAACACAGGACTGAAGGTATTGCATTTGAATGCACACAGTATACGGAATAAGGTAGATAATCACTTAGCACAGTTAGAGAACGGTAGGTATGATGTTGTAGGCATCACTGAGTTGTGGCTGAACGAAGATCATTGTTGGGAGCTTAATATCCCAGGATACACATTGAGTCAAAAAGAGAGGCAGATAGGCAGAGGGGTTTGGGTGGCTCTGTTAGTAAAAAAGAAAATGAAATCAAATCCTTAGTAAGAAGTGACATAGGATTGGAAGATGTAAAATCCTTGTGGGTAGAGTTAACAAACTGCAAGAACAAAAAGACCCTGACGAGAGTTATATACAGGCCTCCATACAGTGAGTATGTTAGGGACATAAATTTCAATTGGAGATAGAAAAGGCATGTAATAAAGGCAAAGTTACATGTGGTAAACTATGTATACCTGTCTGGACGTGCCCCTCTGCTGACTGCTCCTGTGGCTCCTCCCACAGATCCCTGTATAAAGGCGATTGAGGCACTGCTCCTCCCTCAGTCTTTGAGATGTCGTGCTCCCTTTTGCTGTTAATAAAATCCTATCGTTCACTTCCAGTCTCTGAGAGTTATTGATGGTGCATCATTACGATAGTTACGGGGGATTTGGAAAATCAGGTTGGTTGTGGATCCCAAGAGAGGAAATTTGTGGAATGCCTACAAGGTGGCTTTTTAGAGCCACTTGTGCTTCAGCCCACTAAAGAACAGGCAATTTATGGATTGGGTGTTGTGTAATGAACCAGACTTGATTGGGCAGTTTACAGTAAAGGAACCCTTAGGAGGCAGTGATCATAATACGATAGAATTCATCCAGCAGACTGAGAGTGTGATGATAAAGGGAGTAAAGGGAATTAAACAGGCATGAGAGAGGAATTGAACAAAGTTGGTTGGAAGGGGTCACTTGCATGGATGATGGCAGAACAGCAATGGCTGCAGTTTCCGGGGGCAAGATAAAGATGCAAAATAGATGCATCCCAAAGATGAAGAAGTATTCTAAAGGGAGGATGATGCAATCATGGGTGTCAAGGTAATTAAGAAACAGCATACAAGCAGAAGAGAGGGCATATAACATGGCAAATATAAATCGGAAGTTAAAAGATTGGAAAGATTTCTTAAACCAACAGAAGGAAACTAAAAAAGCCATAAGTGAGTATGAAGCCAATAATAGAAAAGAGCATACCAAATG
This sequence comes from Hypanus sabinus, assembly GCF_030144855.1. Classification (NCBI taxonomy): domain Eukaryota; kingdom Metazoa; phylum Chordata; class Chondrichthyes; order Myliobatiformes; family Dasyatidae; genus Hypanus; species Hypanus sabinus. The sequence continues at coordinate 48,590,641 of NC_082711.1, read as the reverse complement.
TTTTTTTTCAGATACAGTATATAAATAGTAAAAGAGAGGTGAGAATATGTATTGGACTGCTGGAAAATGACACTGGAGAGGTAGTAATGGGGAACAAAGAAATGGCGGATGAGCTTAATAAATCTTTTGTGTCTGTCTTCACTGTGGAGGACATAAGCAGTATGCCAGAAATTCAAGACTTGGCTGGCTGTAACTGGTGGTGGTGTTCTGCTCGATTGGGACCACTTCTTATCACCTTATATGTCAACAATTTGGATGATGGAATTAATGGCTTTGTGAGAAGTTTGCAGAGGATACAAAGACTGGTGAAGGGACAGGCAGTGTTGAGGAAGCAGGGAGTCTACAGAAGACCCTATTGTGAGAATGGGCAAAGAAGTGGCAGATGGAATATAGTGTAAGGAAGTGTATGGTCATGCACTTTGATAGAAGGAATAAAAACAAAGACTATTTTCTAAACAAGGAGAAAATTCAAAACTTGGAGGTGCAAAGGGACTTGGGAGTCCTTGTGCAGGATTCCCTAAAGGTTAACTAGCAGGTTGAGTTGTTGTAAGGAAGGTAAATGCAAAGTGAGCATTCATTTCGAGAGGACCAGTATATAGGAGCAAGAATGTAATGCTAAAGCTTTACAGAGTATTGGTCAGACCACATTTGGACTATTGTGAGCTGTTTTGAGCTCCTTATCTAAGAAAAAATGTGCTGACATTGGAAAGGATCCAGAGTAGTTTCATGCAAATGATTCTGGGAATGAAAAGGTGAAGTTTGATGGCTGTGGACCTATACTTCCTGGAATTTAGAAGGCAGCACAGCCTCAGAATAGATGCACATCCATTTAAAACAGATGAGGAGGAATTTCTTTACCCAGAGGATGGTGAATCTGTGGAATTCTTTGCCCTGAATGGCTGTGGAGGCCAAGCCATTGGGTATATTCAAAACAGAGGTTGATACATTCTGAATTAGACAAGGCATTAAAGGTTACAGGGCAGAGTCAGGAAAATCGGGTTGAGACGGATAATAAATCACATGTGATGGAACGGCTGAACTGACTCAATGGGCTGAATGGCCTAATTCTGCTCCAGTGTTTTGTGGTTTAAAAATGTACATCATAAGACTGACCAATAGCCAGTGTGCAAAAGGCACCAAACTGTGCAAAAACAAAAAGAAGAAGGAAAAAACCCAATAAATATCAAGAATCTGAGATGAAGATTCCTTGAAAGGGAGTCCATAGGTTGTCAAACAGTTCACTGTTGGGGTGATTGAAGTTAGCCCTTCCAGTTCAAGAGCCAGATGGTTGAAGGGTAATAACTGTTCCTCAACCTGGTGATGTGGCCTCAGAGACTGAATTCGCAGGGTCTTCAGAGGCTGTGTGAGTGTGTAAAGATGCCTCCATGTTTTGGCAATCAGAGTGAACGTTGAGCTCATCTGTGATTGAAACCTTGTTGTCACATATATCGCTTGGTTTTACTTTGTAGGAGGTGATAACATTAAGTCCTGCCACGGGTGTTGAGCATTCTTCTATGATTCCAGTTTGATCTGGAATTACCATTTCACATCTGAGATGTTTTTCTGGAGGTTGTACCTGGACCCCTTGTATTTTATCTGGTTGTCTGACCTGAATGCCTCAGCGGATTGCAGATATATTTGTTCATCCAGGACTTCTGGTTGTGGAAGACTGGTTGTGAAATGACTTTGTGGGGGGTGCACTCTTCCATGACAGACTGACAACCATGGAGCATTTGTTCAGACCCTCTGGTGGGTCCTTGTCCGTGACCCTTGGAGCCTTGCTCTTTAGCCTCTGCCGCTATGCAGGTAGGAGGAGGACAACTAGATGATCATATTTCCTGAAATGTGGTGTAGGGATGGAATGGTTGGCCTTCCTTATGATCAATCTTCCCTCTGAGGTGTGTGCGCACACATTTTTTGCTTCTAGCGCACAAAGGAATGTAAACTCCATACAAAAGGTTGTCACCCCCTACCTTGTTGGCATGTTAAGTATATTTCACGATTGTACACATTTCCTTGCCTTGTTTCTGATGCGAACGGTTGTTGACAATGTGGAATTTGTGATGATTTGTCTGCAGATTTTAGATCTGGCATATTTGTACTGTTTTTATTGAAGAAATTATTGCAGAATGGGTTAATGGAACAGTGGAAACTGCTACACCGAAGGCTCACGAGGTCAGCAATGTGCAGCTACGAGAAATATTTATGAAGAATACAGAAACTGATGTTACTTGTGTGTATTGTCACAATACAAAAGTTGCTGGAGAGCTTCCAAGTGGAAGAAATGGATTGATATTTGGAAACTTGACTTTTTAAAGCATCATTCAGTAAGCACATACGGATGGTGTGCAAAATCTCCAGAGAGAAAATCCTTTATTACCCGCTACAGGCCTGCTCTGTATGTTTAGTGAGAGTGCAGATGAATGAGAGCAAAAATGATCAACCCAGAGATCAAAGTTCTTATTGACGGTGCTTTGCCAGCTGTTAAAATGAATACGTCTGTACATAAAATTCAGTGTGCACATATCGTTGTCACTGGCCAAAAAATTGCACAGCACAAAATGTTTGCACACCCTAGTCATTACAAATTAGAGGGAATTTGCTTATGATAGTATAGCATTGGCCAAGTGTGTAGGGACCCCTGGTGCTGCAGATGGTATGTTGCTGATGACTGGGTAGTGATTTCTTCAAGAAAGCTTCATTGAAGAAATGTTCAATGATTTGAAAGGCACTGGGGATGGCTGTTTCTTGTTTGCTGATCGTGGCACTCAATATATCAAGTGCTTGCTTAACATCAGCATTTGCTGATACGTTGACTACTTTCTTGACAAGTAGAACGGTAGCACTGAATCATTATGTGTTTCAAGTTGGTGTAAAAAGAGTTTGAAAAGTGTTCAAAAATGTTCGAGCACCACAGAAAATATATCATGAAATATAGACGTTAACCTATTGCTCCTTCAAATCAATAGTCCGGTCCATCTGATATATCAAGAAGCCCTTGGGTCTGACTGACATATCCAGCACATCTGAAGTGAGCCATGTCACCGTGAAACAAAGATGCAACAATTCCTCATTTTCAACTGATAAAGTAATCTTGCCCTTAGATCCTCTATCTTGTATTCCAGAGACATGACGAGTGACAAGAAAAGTTTATTGTCACTTAACTACATACATGTATATAACGTATATAACCATGTTATGTTTATAGAAACAAGATAATGTTTCGAGACAGGGTGTTAAGCACAGTAGTACACATAACACACATAAGACATAATAGTTTATGAAGCTATGGATAAATCTACATAATCTGCAGATGAATCACAGATAAATAATCATCTAAAGTGCATTAATATTAAATTTTGTAAGGCACAAAACAGATTAATCAGTGACACTTCAAATATGATGTGGCCAGGAGCTCAGAAGCTCTTCCTGACCATTGTTTCTCTTCCTGACCATTCTTGTTTTTACGCATCGTAGTCTCCTGCCTGGTAGTAGCAAGTCAAAGAGGATGCTGGATGGATGGGTGGGACCCTTAATAATACTAAGGGCCCTGTGTATGCAGCGATCCTGATAAATGTCTCTAATGGATGGTAGGGAGATCCCTATGACCCTCTCAGCTGTTCTCACATTTCTTTGTCGGGATTTCTGGTTCGATGCTTGACTGCTCCCATGCCTGATGCAGTTAAGATGGAGCGGGGGCGAGCCTTGCTTGCTTCTTTCTTCTCAGGAAGTGGAGGTGCTGCTGTGCCTTCTTGTCCAGGGAGGTGATATTAAGTTGAGGGCATCCATGATGTGAATGCTTAGGGTCTTGGTGTACTAAACTCTCTCAATGGAGACTGTACCTTTGCTAACAAGATACCGGGTAGGGGGAGGCTTTACAGTAGTTTATATGGAGTATAGTGCTGGACAAGGCTTTCCAATATTAGATTTATTTTTAGATTCTGGCTATCATTGGCAAGGCTAGCAGTTATTCCCCGTCCGTAGTTATTCTTGTGAAGATGATGTTGTGTCATCTTCTTGAACCTCGTAGATCACATCAGGATGTATAGGCCTTCCTGCCACTGAAACATGTGGCCCATCTGACATCATATCTGGGCCTAGAATGTCTGTGTGGTTCACAGAGGCAGCTCCCCATCATCTTTACAAGTACAATTAGAAGTGTGAATAAACGTTGACCTTTTGCTGAGATTTTGAAGCAGAATTAAAAGAAATGCATACACTTTGTACAGGGTTGGAATGACATTGTCATGATCTTCCCATCCACTTTTTTTTAAAAACACATTTCCTCTTTTCAATCTCATCCCTTGCTAGACTTTCATTTCCTGTTCTAAATGACCAGATTTGACTCTAAGTAATCAGACTCAGTAAAAGCTTCAGCATCAGCATTGCAATTTAAACAACTTCAAGTTCAACGCATTACTGAACATTTTTTAACTATTTCATGCCCTTTGTCAACTCATGCATGACAGTGTGCCAGCCTATTTCTGCATATACCTCAGTTTCACAAATCTATTTCCTTTGAAGTCATAGCACCCTCCATTCATTCGACATTAAACATAGAACTATAATGTCGTTATCAAACTCAGGAAGGGTAAGGACTGATATGATAAAATGCAAAGAACTCTGACATTATTTGCTAATTCTGTGTCTACCAAATAGCAAACCATTCAGATAACTACTGGCTGTCTCTTCTAGAGAAAGAGGGAACTTGTGTTACGTGGACATAGAACTAAAGAAGCACATGCTCATTTTAGCTTGTTTTGATTTTCGGTGAGAACACCTTAGATGCTGGTGTAGTTCTGGTCTAAACATGTCTAGAGACAGTGAACAAAATTCAAACATAGATATTTAAAGGATACCAGAACTGACAAGATACATCAAAAGTAAAGCGTGCTGAAGCCAGCCTATTGATCTGTCACCATTTTATGTGAGTTATGAACGTGGATCTTTACCAAAACATAGTTGCTCAGAATTCTTGCTAACTGTGACGCACTGGGGGTGGGGCGTGGGCGTGGTCGACAGCTGATCCCTGCATTTCTAATGACCAGTACTGTTTATTGCTTTTGTGTTAGAATGCTTTTGTGGGATTATGGTTCCAGTTCATTTATTGTTACATTTTAGCTTGGGTTATACAGTCATTTGTTTGTGTATTTGTGGGTCACCCTGACTGTAACCGGGGTGTGTGATGGTCACCTCCCCTGTCTGGTGAGACTGGCTGGGTTCTGTCTGCGGGTCATGATGTCTGGTCTGTTTTGTGTCTGTGTCACAATAAATTTTTTTTTAAAAAACTGTTGTTGAGTTAACGAGCTTCCTTGTCTGTCACTATGGACCAAATGCTTGCCACAATACTCTGCAAACTCTCCAAAACTGCTTGTGCACAAATGACCTAAAGGTAACACAGGACACTTAAGTATCACTGGAGATTCTGGAGATGCAATCCTAAAATTCTTGGTCTTCTCTGCATTACTTATCAGGCCCATTAAAAGATCCTGGAATGAAAATAGAGAATGTTAAGTCTCTGATTTTCATTATCTGTTTTGTTTTTCAAGCATGATGGCAATCAATCCAAATTTTAGGTGAAGATGTTTCTGAAAATGTTCCAAAGTCTCCCTTGCTCTGTTTATTGACTGTGTCTGGATGCAGGTCTCTTCCATCAGCTCACTGAAAACACTTAAATAATAAACCTCCGTGTGCATAAACGTTGGCAGATGTGCCAAACATTAATGCATGCTCTGCCATAAACTTCCTTGAGTCAATAAATTCAAACACCAAACATCTTTGTTTGGCAGTTTTAAACATAAGTTACTAAGACTTTCCCTTATTTTATAGGTATTAATTTATATGCCACTCAGTGGTTTGATTGGAGTTACTAAAAGATTGTGACACAGCAGAATATTCTTCACACTCTCTTAATGTTTAAAATTGCTAAAAGGACTTGGGACCAAATAAGAATAATCAGTTGTAAGATATTTCAGGTTATATATAGAATTGGAATTCCTCACGTAAGTAAAGTCATTTATAAATAAGGGTAAGCCAATCGATTTGATTCTTTATTCTGCAATACACATACTACAGAACAGGTTGACATGTGTTAATTAGTTCAACTAGAAGGAATGCAGGGTTATGTAATGAAGGATAATTAAGGTGGGGGGTTATATGGGAGGCAGGGTTTGAGGGTCGGCACAACATGGTGGGCCAAAGGGCCTGTAATGTGCTGTACTATTCTATGTTCTATGTTTGATAACCAATCCTTACTGAGGATAATACACATCAGATTGTACAAATTAAACACACAAAATGAGAGCATTTCCAAAGTTCAAATTAAACTTGTTGTTTTCCAACAAGCAAATGGGTTTTCAAATTCCATTCTCCTGGCTTACAGTTGCAATAATTATTTTGTATTACATCAAGGATATATGGAACTTCAGGAAACCAAAACTATTAATGGGTGTATGTTATACTTGGGAAAATAGCCTGAACATAGATAGATATTTTGGAAACATGTTTTAACAAATGGAATGCACAATTTATGAGTCACCAAATGTAATGAGTCAAAATTTTGGATACTAACTAGCAGGAGGCAACTCTTGCAGCTAATTTAATTCAAGTTAATACAGTTGTTCCTGACAAACTTATCAATGATTTTTTTCAACTACACAACCTAATCTTTTTGCTCAATGACACTGTATTTTATTTAAAACTCCTTAAGGCCCCAGTGATCATCGAAAATCAATGGTTCAAAAACGAATAATTGTTGTAAAATATCATGTTAAATTTTGAACTGGTCCCTCCTGTGAAAGTATTCTCCTATGCATAATATTGATCATCCTCCTTCTGCTCTGATTCCTCCACTTGGCTGAACATCATATTTCTTCAAGTCATCTACATAAAAGGTTTGTCAATGGAAAGTTTTATGTGTCCTATCAATGTCTGGCTCTTTGAGGGATAAGCATTACATTCTGTTTCATGCCTAATCTGTTTTCCTCTCCCATCATTTTTATTATGATGATATACTGCATATGCAATTTTCCTTTTAATGTACTGTCATTTTACACCCTAACCTAAAATTCAGCTAGTCTGTCAACTCTTCCATTCCTGTCCCCAACATCTCTACCTTAATGTGGAAAGTGGCAGATTCCGGTTAATTGGTTCATTGGTTCATTGGTTAATCAGTGCAGCAACTTATTTGGGCAAACTCTTAAAGAACAAAGACTAACTGAGAAAAGTGCCAATATTCCCTCCATTCATTTGGGACACTATGCAGCTTAATTGGGACAGGAGACTCTTGCCGAACAGTTTCTAATTAATGTCAGTCACATGTATGTCGTGTGGCTGTTAGACACTGCACTGGGATTAGAATGAACAGTTTTTAAACAGTGAGGTTTTACTTGTTTGGTTTGTGTCAAAAAGCAATGATTTTGCTACTGATAGTTAGCGAGTAATAAGCAGTAAGACAATTCAGAATTATTTTGCGCCCTGAGGTTTTTAGCATTCTGTCTTGGAAATGCCAGAAATAGCCGGGAGTGAAAAATAAACGATTTTACTGCTTCACTACTTACAAAGCCTCAGCATCACATCCTTGCTCTTGTATTCTAGACCTCTTGAAATGAATGCTAACATGGCATTTACTTTCCTCACCACCGACTCAACCTGCAAGTTCCTTTACATCTCAAATTTCAGTATTTTCTCCTTGTTTAGAAAATACTCTGCACATTTATTTCTACTACCAAAGTGCATGGCCATGCATTTTCCAACATTGCATTTCATTTGCCACTTTCTTGCCTATTCTCCTAATCTGTCTACGTCCTTCTGCACTCTACCTGTTTTCTCAACACTAACTGCCCCTCCATCAATCCTCATATCATCTGTGAACCTGGAAACCAAGTGATCTATTCCATCATATAAATCATTTTACACAGCATAAAAAGAAGTGGTCCCATCACCAGCCCCTGCGGAACATCACTAGTCACTGGCAGCCAACCAGAAAAGGATCCGTTTATTTCCACTCGCTGCCTCCTACCAATCAGCCAATACTCTAACCTTGATAGTAACTTTCCTGTAATACCACGGACTCTTAACTTCGTAAGCAGCCTCATGTTTGGCACCTTGTCAAAGGTCTTCTTAAAGTTCATATACATATACAACATCCATTGTATCCTCTTTATCTATCCTACTTGTAATTTCCTCAAAGAATTCCAACAGGTTTGTCAGACAGGGTTTTCCCTTAAGGAAACCATGCTGACTTTGTACTATCCTGTCCTGTGTCACCAAGTACTCCATCACCTCATCCTTAACAATTGACTCTAACAGCTTCCCAACCATTGAGGCCAGGCTAACTGGTCTCTAATTTCCTTTCTGATGCCTTCCTCCTTTTTTAAAGAGTGGAGTAACATTTGCAATTTTCCAGTCCTCTGCCACCATGCCAGAGTCCAATGATTTTTGAAAGATAATTTCTAATGCCACCATCATCTCTAACGCTACCTCTTTCAGAACCTGAGGATGCAGTTCCTTTGGTCTGGGTGACTTATGTACCTTTAGGTTTTTCAGCTTTTTGAGCATCTTCTCTCTTGTAACAGTAACTGCAGCCACTTCTCTTCCTTCACTACACACTACAACATCAGGCACACTGCTCATATCTTTCACAGTGAAGACTGGCACAGAATACTCATTTAGTTCATCAGCCATCTCCTTGTCCCCAGTTATTATTTCTCCTGCCTCATTTTCTAGCGGTCCTATACCCACTCTCATTTGTCTTTTATTTTTAACATATTTGAGGAAACTTTTACTATCCACTTTGATATTATTTGCTAGCTTGCTTTCATTTTTCATCTTTTCCCTTCTAATGATACTTTCAGTTGCACTCTGTAGGTTTTTATAAAATTCCCAATCCTCTATCTTCTCACTAATTTTTGCTTTGTTGTATGCCCTTTCTTTTGCTTTTACAATGACTTTGACTTCCCTTGTCAGCCAAGTTTGTACTATTATACCATTTGAGTATTTCTTCATTTTTGGAACACACATGTCCTGCACCTTCCTCATTTTCCCCAGAAACACATGCCATTGCTGCTCTGCTGACTCCCTGCTGGCAGATCCTTCCAATTTACTTTGGCCGACTCCTCTCTCATACCACTGTAATTTCCCTTACTCTACTGAAATATTGCTACATCAGACTTTATTTTCGCTCTATCAAATTTCAAGTTGAACATAATTATATTATGATCACTGCTTCCTAAGAGTTCTTTTTATCTTAAGCTCCCTAATTGCATCTGGTTCATTGCCTAACAGCCAATCCAGTATAGCTGATCCCCCAAGTAGGTTCAATGACAAACTGTTCTAAAAAGCTATCTCTTAGGCATTCAACAGATTCACTCTCTTGAGATTCATTACCAAACTGATTGTCCCAATTGATCTGTATATTACAATCTCCCATGACGACCATAACATTGCCCTTTCGACTCGCCTTTTCTATTTCCTGTTGTAACCTGTGGTTCACCTCCCAGCGACTGTTGGGACGCCTGTATATAACTGCCATCAACATCCTTTAACCCTTGCAGCTTCTTAACTCAACCCACAAGGATTCAACATCTTCCCATCCTGTCATATCTTTCTACTGCCTTGATGTCATTCCTTACCAGTTGAGCCACACCACCCCCTCTGCCTATCTTCCTATCCTTCCGATATAACGTGTAACCTTGGACATTCAGCTCCCAACTACAACCATCCTTCAGGCACGACTCAGTGATGGCCACAACGTCATACCTGGCAATCTGTAATAGTGCAACAAGATCATCCACCTTATTCCTTATACTACATGCATTTAGATACAACACCTTGAGTACCGTATTTGCTGTCCTTTCTGACTCTGCATCCCTAATGATTTAATACTCAACCTGTTGGTGCAACTACATCCCATCACCTGCCTGCCCTTCCTGACAATCTGACTGTACGCTATCTTTACTTTTTTACCATCTGCCCTTTCCAGAGTCCCTTCACTTTGGTTACCACCCGCTGCCAAATTAGTTTAAACCCTCCCCAACAGCCCTAACAAACCTGCCCGCAAGAATATTGGTCCCCCTTGGGTTCAGGTGCAACCCATCACTTTTGAACAGGTCATACCTCTCCCAGAGGAGATCCCAATTATCCAAGAATCTGAAACCCTGCCCCCTGCACCAGCTTCTCAGCCACATATTTTTCTGCCAAATTATCCTGTTCCTACCCTCACTGGTGTGTGGCACAGGCAGCAATTTGGAAATTACTACCCAGGAGGTCCTGCTTCTCAACTTTCTATCTAGCTCTCTAAATTCTCTTTCCAGGACCTCATTGCTTTTCCTTCCTATGTCATTGGTACCAATATATACCAAGACATCTGGCTGCTCCCCCTCCCCCTCCAAAATGTTGTGTACACGATCGGAGACATCCCTGACCCTGGTACCTGGGAAGCAACATGTCATTTTGTTCATTTACAGTCAATCAAAAGAACACAGAAGTGACAGCTGGATTAATTCTTATGTTGATAACTATTATGAACTAATATACAGTTTTATAGTACTAGTAGTTTTGTTGATGTTCAAGTTTGTTCTGTATTTCATTTAAATATGTAATTTGTTACAATTAAATGGTATTTTTTAATATCTTTTTAACTATTTCCATGAAACTTTGGCTAATTGGGGCAGCTACTTATTTGGGCCAGATTGTACTAGTCCTGATGTGACCCAGTTAGCTAAATTGAGACCAGATCCTTAAACTTTGCTTAACAATTATATTATCTGTTGTTTTATTTGCTGAAAAAGAAGAGTATGATCCAAGAAGAGACAATAGAGGAATTTTTTACAGAATTAACTTCTAAGGAGACCCATGATGGGCAATCTTTACGATAAATATAATAGGACCAAAAACTAGTATTCCTTATATTGGCAGCCCAATAGTAAAACCTAAAATTGGGTAAGGCTAATCCACCCATCACTTTATTTCTTTGTAGGTAAACTTTACTTAAACGGGCAAATAAGCTCGTTTTATTATATAACATCAATTATTATATTAATAATATATATAATATATATATTATTCCAAATATAAGATGTTAAAATTGAATCTAAGAATCAAAGTAGGTCTTAAGAATAAAAATAGGTAAAGCCTGAAAAAGATATAAAAATTTAGGAAGAATCTGCATTTTAATCGAATTAATTCGGCCAATTAGAGATAAAGAAAGAGGAGACCATTTAGAAAGAGTCTTTTTCACATAATTCAATAAAGGGTTTAAGTTTTCTTTAAATAAATTCTTAAAGTTTTTAGTAATTGTTACACCTAGATATGTAAATTGACTTGTAACAACTTGGAATGGAAATTTGGCATTTGATGACATAAGGTCATTTAAAGGAAATAGCTCACTTTTATGTAAATTCAGCTTATATCTTGAAAAATAACTAAACTGGGAAATTAAAGAAAGAACCAAAGGTAAAGAAAATAAAGACCCAGTTAGCCGAAATCCATGCTAACTATTATAAACTCACCAACCAACTATTCTGAACAAAACCCGACAGACAGACAGACATACTTTATTGATCCCGAGGGAAATTGGGTTTCGTTACAGTCACACCAACCAAGAATAGTATAGAAATATAGCAATATAAACCATAAATAATTAAATAATAATAAGTAAATTATTCCAAGTGGAAATAAGTCCAGGACCAGTCTATTGGCTCAGGGTGTCCAAGGGAGGAGTTGTAAAGTTTGATGGCCACAGGCAGGAATGACTTCCTATGACACTCAGTGTTGCATCTCGGTGGAATGAGTCTCTGGCTGAATGTACTCCTGTGCCTAACCAGTACATTATGGAGTGGATGGGAGACATTGTCCAAGATGGCATGCAGCTTGGACAGCATCCTCTTTTCAGACACCACCGTCAGAGAGTCCAGTTCCACCCCCACAACATCACTGGCCTTACGAATGAGTTTGTTGATTTTGTTGGTGTCTGCTACCCTCAGCCTACTGTCCCAGCACACAACAGCAAACATGATAGCACTGGCCACCACAGACTCGTAGAACATCCTCAGCATCGTCTGACAGATGTTAAAGGAACTCAGTCTCCTCAGGAAATAGAGACAGCTCTGACCCTTGTTGTAGACAGCCTCAGTGTTCTTTGACCAGTCCAGTTTATTGTCAATTCATATCCCCAGGTATTTGTAATCTTCCCCCATGTCCACACTGACCCCTTGGATGGAAACAGGGGTCAGCGGTGCCTTAGCCCTCCTCAGGTCCACCACCAGCTCCTTAGTCCTGTTATGTACGCTGGTGGATAATTAAAGGCCCCCAGAATACTGTACCCTGACTTCAACAAAGGTGAGACCTTGTATGTGAGTAATAAAGGGAAAGCTGAAGCATTCACAAGCGCATTCTGACAGAACAGCAAACAGATTATCCATGCCTGCTTCTTCCTGAGATTGCCACCATTCCAGAAGCCAAATTTCATTCAAGTTCAAGTTTGCTATTCTAGGCATACATACCTAGGGTAAAAATGCCAGGAAAATTAACTTTTTGCAGCAATGTAGGTTAGCATAAAACAAAATATTCATAATTTACATAATTATTATATAACTTACGCACCACTTCAATGCACGCTATATTATATCAAGAAATAGCTGACAGCCCTGGTTACATCAAAAGCAATAGGACCAAATAATATCCAAGCAGTGGTGCTGAAGGCTTGTCCCTGTACCTCTAGCCAGTACAGTACTGGCGTCTATGTATTTGACAATGTGATTACTTGACCAGTTACAGCCTATTCACAAAAAGCAGGACAAATTCAGTATGGCCACTTTTGACCAATCAAAGTGATGGCAGTGGTCATTGGCAATGCTCTTCAGAAACATTTGCCAGTACCTTTTGACCTCAGACCTTGAAGAAAAAGATGAGCTTCATTTGTCACATGCACATCAAAATATTGAAACATACAAGTGAAATGCTTCGTTTTGTGTCAGCAACCAACACAATCGAAGATGTGCTGGGGGCAGCCTGCAGGTGTAGTCATGTTTCCGGGGTCAGTATAGAATGCCCATGACTTACTAACAGCTATGTCCTTGGAACGTGGGAGGAAACTCACATGGTCACAGAGCGAATGTACAAGCTCCTTACAGACAGTAGCAGGAATGCTGGCTTTTATTGCTAGGGGGATGGAGTATACGAACAGGGAGGTCTTACTGCAGTTGTACCGGGTATTGGTGAGACCACACCTGGAGTACTGCGTGCAGTTCTGGTGTCCATATTTAAGAACGGACATACTGGCTCTCGAGGCAGTGCAGAGAAGATTCACTAGGTTAATTCCGGGGATGGGTGGGTTGATGTATGATGAGAGGTTGAGTAGATTGGGACTCTACTCATTGGAGTTCCGAAGAATGAGATGCGATCTTATTGAAACATACAAGATTGTGAAGGGGCTTGAGCGGGTGGATGCGGGGAGAATGTTCCCAATGATGGGTGAAACTAGGACTGGGGGCATAATCTTAAAATAAGGGGATGCCATTCCAGGACTGAGATGAGGAGAAATTTCTTCACTCAGAGGGTAGTGGGGCTGTGGAATTTACTGCCCCAGAGAGCTGTGGAAGCTACTACGCTCAATAAATTCAAAACGGAGATAGGCATTTTCCTGGATAAAAATGGCATTAGGGGATACGGTGAGCGAGCAGGTAAGTGGACATGAGGCAAGGTTTAGATCAGCCATGGGATCTCCTGGACCAGTTTTCGATAGCCTGGATGGGTTGGAGAGGAATTTTCCAGATTTTTTCTCCTCAATTGGCAAATCATTTTTTTTCCCCCGGGTGATCACATGGGTTTGGGCGGGATGAATAATAAAATAAAATGGGCGGCACGGTGCCCTGTTGGTTGGCACTGTTGCCTTGTGGGATTCGGTGAAAACTAGAGTTAAGATTGGATCAGCCATGATCTTGTTTAATGGCGGAGCAGGCTTGAGGGGCCGATTGGGCTACTCCTGCTCCTATCTCTTATGTTCTTCTGTTGAACTGAACTCTGATCTTACAGCTGACATTGTAAAGCATTATGCAAACCACCACACTACCTGATACTGACTGTATTTATTATACCATTAGTCTAACTCTGGACCAATGTGTCAAACACTGCTTTGATATCAAGGTAACATTTGATTGAGAGTGGCGCCAAAGAACCCCCATAAAATTGAAGTCAACGGGCATCAAAGGAAAAACAGTTCAGTAGCTGGATTCATACACTATATCGACAATGTTGTGGTTGTTACTTTTCAATTTCTTATGATTAAATACTTGAAGCCTCATTGCATCCTACTCACAATTCACACTGATGATACACTAAGAGTCATCAGCAAACATGGGTTTGGTCCCTCAACGAATGTCAAGTTGTTACCTGAGTGCTAATCCTCTTGCAGTTTGGCAATGTGACCCAGGAAATTTCACTAAAACCTGGTGATCTCATGGACAGGTGTTTTCTTTTCTCTTCTTCCGTATTTAATCAACCACTTTCTGCTGTTTTAACTCCCAAACCCTCTGGACTACCTAGTTACATTTTCTGTCTATGACTCATTGAGCAGTCTCCTCTTTGATATGATTGTACTGATATTATTGCATGAAGCAACTTGCTTGTAGATTGCAACAACATTTTCCTTACAGAGTGGTGTTGTAAGCACGGTTGGAACTTCAGTGATGCTGAACAAACGGACATTTTTCCTATTGGACGTTACTTTTGCTACATATAATGATAACACATTTTCCAGTGAAACAGGTGCATTGAAAGAGTACTTGAACTAGATCCCCTGAAAGGGAATGTTGGAACAGAGACGGTGTGAGTGGAAGAACTCTTGAATTGCCTAGGCATAGAAGGCTACAGGCCAAGTCAGAATCAAAATCTGAATCAGAATCAGGTTGAATATCACTGGCACGTATTGCAAAATGTTTGTCTTTGCGGCTGCAGTACAATGCTATCCCTATTCTAGATAAACTGTGAATTACAGAAGTATATATGGTAACAATGAGAACGAGGCATGACTTGGGTGATGGGGATCCTTAGTGATGGATGCCACCTTTTTGAGGCATCCCTCCTTGAAGATATCCTGGATACTAGAGCCCATGATGGAGCTGACTACCTTTACAACTCCCTGCAGCTTATTTCGATCATGCAATAGCAACCCCCACATCACCAGATGGTGACGCAGCCAGTTAGAATGCTCTCCATGGTACGTCTGTAGAAATTTGTTAGTGTTTTTGATGACATTCCAAATCTCCTCAAACACCTAATGAAATATACCTGCTGTCATGCCTTCTTAATAGCTGCATTGATATGTTGTGTCCAAATTAGATTCTCAGAGGCGTTGACACCCAGGAACTTGAAATTGCTCACCCTTTCCACTTCTGATCCCTTTATGAGGGTGTTTGTGCTCCCTCATCTTACTCTTTTTGAAATCCACAATCAGTTCTTTAGTCATACTGAGGCTGAGTGTAAGGTTGTTGCTACGACACCATTCAACTAGCTGATATATCTTGCTCCTGTATGCCCTCTCGTCACTATCTGAAATTCTGCCAAAATTGTTGCATCAACAGCAAATTTATAGATGGCATTCACTCAGTTATGGGTGCAGAGAGAGTGGAACAGTGGACTCAGCACACGTCCCTGAGGTGCACCAGTGCTGGTTGTCAGCGAGGTGGAGATGTTATTTCCGATCTGCACTGGTTATGATCATCTAGTTAGGAAGCTAAGGATCCATTTTCAGAGGGAGCTATGGAGGCCCAGGTTCTGGAGCTTTTCGATCAGAGGAATGATTTCATTAAATGATGAGCTGTAGTCAATAAGTCACACAGTGACATAGGTACTTGTTTTATCCAGGTGCTCCAAGCTTGTGTGAAAAGCTAATTAAATCACATCTGCCATAGACCTATTGTGCTAATAAGCAAATTGCAGAGGGTCCAGGTCCTTGGTGAGATGGGAGTTAATAGTCTACAGTCAACCAAGCTGTGAAACATAATTCTTCCTCATTTCCATGCTTCAGTAAGCACGTTGAGCAATGCCTGCAAACAGACAACACTGGGTTTGTGTGTTCACCATGCTTGCTTTGCTAGGAAGTGCTGACCATCCTGCCTTGCAGCTTCGACAGTGCCAGTGCCTCAGGACTTCAGAAGTCCGTGAACACCGTGGGTTCTAGCCGCGATGGCCGTCTACTGTTCATTACTGACGCCCTTTCAGAGCAATGTTTCCTGAGTGACGTGGGTGCTCAAGTGAGTGTGCTGCCAGCAAAATATGACAAAACCTTGTTGGAGGCCGCCAACAGCAATATGATCCAGACTTACAGGACATGATGCGTGATGCTGTGCTTCAGTGGGCAACATTACACATGGGACTTCACCCTGGCTAAAGTGGCTAGACCCCTGCTCAGTGCTGATTTCCTGTGTGCCCAAGGCATAATAGTTGATATTAAGATTTGCCAGCTTGTGGATGTGAAGGACTTTGGATCATTACCCTGCTCCCCCCCAGTAAGTTCCCCACAATGACTCTGTCAAGTACATGCACCACCAAGTGTGAGTTCACCCGACAACTGGGCAAATTCGCAAACCTCACCAAGACCGCATTCTCCACTACAGTCACAAAACATGGGCTTGAGCACCACATTTCCACAACTGACCTGCCAGTCTATACCCAGAAAAGCTGGCAACCGCAAAGTTTACCAACATGGAAAGACTCAACATTGTTTGCCAGTCGAATAGTCCCTTGGCTTTGCCCCTTCATATGGTCCCTCGATCTGGCGTGGCAATTCGTTGTCATTAGGTTGCATCTGGAATTTCCAGTTGGTGGACGATTTCCCTCCACGCCGCCCTGACATGTTGGGAAGTCAGGTACTCGGCAGGTTACAGCAGTGGTTTGCTTTTGCCTTCTGCCGGGTGAGTTTAAAGAGATCACCACCTCTTGCAGTGGATGACCAGGACATCAAAGTGCCTTGTCGTGCTCTTAGCACTCCACAACGCCTGCTGGCCTGCCTTCTTGACCGTTGGACCATTAATCGATCTCCTCTGCTCCGTCTGCCAGGGCCAGACTTCACACGCTGGGATAGGCAGATCCCCTACCTCACTGAGGGTCGAAAACCCGTTGGCTACCCTCACCTGGCTTGGCCCGTCTGCCGAGACGGTTTACCGGGCTGTGGCCGCTGCGCGTGTTACAGCTACTCAGAGCCACAGGTGAGAGCTGAGTGCCAGGTGGGGACCAAAGGTGGACGAGCTGCCCTGATAAAGGGCACAGCAGGCCCCTCCACCAGAGGTGCTACCCCTCCCTAGACACCCCATACACCCCGATGTGGCAGTTACTGAGGCCTTAATGAGGTCACCACCCCCCGATCACTACACAATCCCACACATCCAAGACTTTTCAGCACATTTAGTCACTAAGTTAATTTTTTTCCCAAGTCAGTCTAGTTAGGGGCTTCCATCAAGTGCCTGTGTGCTTGGAGAACATTCCCAAAATGGCTGTGATGACCTCTTTTGGACTGTTTGAGTTATTGTGCATACTGTTTGGGCTGAAAAATGCAGGACAGACTTTCCAATGGCTGATGAACTCTGTATTAAAATACTCAGACTTTCATCTTGTTTACCTGGATAATATTCTTGACGCCAGTGCATCCAAATCTGAATACCTATCTCATCTCTGCACACTCTTCGAGAGTTTAAGCCAACACAGGTTGATAATTAACACAGCTAACTGCCAGTTTGGGTTGTCAACCATTGACTTTGCAGAAGGTACAAAACCCCTCCTATCAAAGGTAGCTGCTGCTATGGATTTCCCAGCTGCCCCCCCACTACTAAAAAACGACAGCAGTTTTTAGGTATGGTTAGTTTCCATCACTGCTTCATTCTGCGAGCTGATGAACTGATGCTCCCCCTGTACAGCGTGCTTTACTGGTCAGCAGACATGACCAAGGCATTTGATGATACCAAACAAGCTCTTTCCAACATGACCACACTGACGCACCTGCTCCCCAATGCACCCATTTCCATTGCTACTGATGCTTCAGACTGTGCTGTGGGTGCTGTGCATGAACAGTTGGTCGAAGGCTTGTGGCGCCCATTTGCCTTCTTCAGCCAGTTGCTGCATTCCCCCGAAAGAAAGTTCAGCACGTTTGACTGTGAGCTTTTCCGTTTCCACGTGGATGTCCGCCATTTTTTTTTTCTTCTAGATGAGCAGCAATTCACAGTATTTGATGGCACAAACCCATCATGTATGTGATGGCCAAAGTATCAGGCCATCTGAGTTCACTACCCACACACAAAATATCAAGGGGAGAAATAATGCCAAGGCTGATTGCCTCTTAAGGTCAGCCATTGAGACCGTACACATAGGGGATGACAATGCCAGGCATGGCAGCTGACCAAGTTACTGACCTAGAGATTCAGGTTTACCAAACAGCAGCCAAGGGCCTGCGGTTGGCTGACATTCAGTTCAGGGAAGCTGGAGTTCCTCTCCCGTGTGATGTCTCAACTGGTCATCCCTGCTCCATAGTGCCTGCAAACCGGAGATGGATTGTTTTTGACTCCATACTTGGCCTCTCGAATCTGGGCCGGAATGCCTCACAGCAACTGGCTGCACTAGACTTTGTGCGGCACAACCTTAGAGAGAGCGTGTGTGATTGGACTGCAGCCAGCAGGCAAAAATTAATCATCATTAGCACCTTTTTAGCACAGTTTGCCACGTCAATGTGGACCTTGTTGGTCCTTCCCCACCCCTTCCTGATGGATGAGTGTTGACATGATTGTCTCCTCTGGGTCCTGCTGGGGCTCAGAACAGCTCGACAAAAGGATCTGCAGCTGAGCTGGTATACGGGCAGCTGTTACATGTGCCAGGTGATTTTATTCCTGATGCCACGACTGCCTGGGCGGCCTCTCAGCAATGTACCACCCTTCTCAGTAAATTCAATTCCTTTGCAACTATTCCTTCCTTACGTCATGGTCTACAGCACTTCTGATTTCTTGTTGACCTACATTTTGCCTTGTTTGTTTTTGTTTGCCAAGACACACACCAACATCCCTTTAGGCCCCCGATGGCCCATTCTACATTTTGCAACAGAGAGAAAAGACTTTGATCATAGATAAGAGGGGTAAACCCAAATGTATTCCAGTAGAACGCCAAGATTTGTAAGATTCTGTAATACAAAATCTGCAGGTGCTGGAAATCAAAGTAACGTGCATAAAATGCTGGAGGAACTCAGCAGGCCAGGCAGCATCTATGGAAAAGAGTAAACGGTCGACTTTTTGGCCAAGACTCTTCATCAAGACTGGAAAATGAGATGAGAAGTCAGAGTATTGACAAACAAGAGAACCTCTGGAGATGCTTCCCCATCCACCTGCCACCCCACTAGGGATAGGGGTTCTCTTGTCCTCACCTACCACCCAATCACCTCCGCATCCAGCACGTAATTCTCCATAACTTCTGCCATCTCCAGTGGGATCCCACCACCAAGCACATCTTTCCCTCCTACTTTTTGTTTCCACAGGGATCGCTCCTTATGTGATTCCCATGTCCAATCATCCCTTCCCACCGATCCCCCCTCCTGGCACTTATCCTTGTAAGCGGAACAAGTGCTACACGTGCCCCTACACCTCCTTCCTCACTACCATTCAGGACCCAAACAGTCTTTCCAGATGAGGCAACACTTCACCTGTGAGTCTATTGGGGTTATACACTGTGTCCGGTGCTCCCAGTGTGGCCTCCTGTATATTGGTGAGACCTGACGTAGACTGGGAAACTGGTTCGTCAAGCACCTATGCTCTGTCTGCAAGAAAAAGCAGGATCTTCAGGTGGCAACACATTTTAATTCCACTTCACATTCTGAAGTTTCAGTCCGTGGCCTCCTCTATTGCCGCAATGAGGCCACACTCAGGTCAGAGAAGCAACGTCTCGTATTCTATCTGGGTAGCCTCCAACCAGATGGCATGTGCATTGATTCCTCAAACTTCTGGTAACTGCCCCCCACTTCTCCTTCATCATTCCCCATTCCCTTTGCTCTCTCTCACCTTATGCTCATCAACTTCCTCTGGTGCTCCTCCCCATTCCCCTCTTCCAATGGCCTTCTGTCCTCTCCTATCAGATTCCCCTTTCTCCAGCCCTTTATCTCTTTCACCAATCTACCTCCCAGCTCTTTACTTCAGCCTTCCCCCTCTCCCAGTTTCACCTATCACCTCTACCTTGTACTTCTGCCTTTTCTCCCACTACTTTCTTACTCTGCCTTTAAATCTCTTGGCCCAAAACGTTGACTGCTTACTCCTTTCCATAGATGCTGCCTGGCTTGCTGAGTTCCTTCAGCATTTTTTGTGTATTACTTTGATTTCCAGCATCTGCAGATTTTCTGTTGTTTGGAAGATACTGCCACCCTGTCCCCGCTGCCATGTGAGTGTGTCTATACAGCTCTAGGTGAGCCAGAGGGATCTGCGGTTTCTTCCCATGGAACATAGGACCTGAGCCGATGGCTTGTCTGAGGTCCGGACAGGCTCACAGCGCCAGTTTTAGTGAATTCTGGGGGCCTGTGTAGGCTAATGTAATGGGTGGAGATGTACACCATTCATAACTACTGACGTTGAGTTGGGGTTCACTTTAAGAGGCACATTACATTATGACATATTACATTAAGTTTGGTTATCGCACTTTTTGTTTAGGCTTTGGAGTACAATAAATGAGTTTGTTACAGTTTTTCTTAAATCTAAAACGCCAAATGTCATTTTATTTGTGAAAGCTTACACACACACCTATGACGTGCTGGCATAATGACATATTCCATTCCATAGAACCATAGAACGTTACAGCACAGAAACAGGCCTTTTGGCCCTTCTTGGCTGTGCTGAACCATTTTTCTGCCTAGTCCTACTGACTTGCACCTGGAACATATCCTTCCATACACCTCAAATCCATGTCCACCTTTTTCTTAAATGTTAAAAGTGAGCTCGCATTTACCACTTCATCTGGCAGCTCATTCCACACTGCCACCACTCTCTGTGTGAAGAAGCCCCTCCTAATGTTCCCTTTAAACTTCCCCCCTTCACCCTTAACCCATGTCCTCTGGTTTTTTTCTCTTCCTTAGCCTTAGTGGAAAAAGCCTGCTTGCATTCACTCTATCTTTACCCATCATAATTTTATATACCTCTATCAAGTCTTCCTTCATTCTTCTACGATCTAGGGAATAAAGTCCTAGCCTATTCAACCTTTCTCTGTAACTCAGTTTCTCAAGTTCTGGCAACATCTTTGTAAACCTTCTCTGCACTCTTTCAACCTTATTAATATCCTTCCTGTAATTCGGTGACCAAATTCACATACTTTTACATATAACATGTAAAGTATTATGTAAACTAAAAAGAATGCTTAATCAAACAATATTGAAAATATTGCTCAAATATTACTGAAATATTAAATGCACATCAGTATACAACTGGTCACAGGCTTCCAATAACATAAACTACCCTTTACCATCACTTCTGCTACAATCAAGCCAATTTTGAGTCCAATTTGCCAATTTGCCTTTGGTCCCATTGGTCTTAATCTTTTATACCAGTCTTCCATGTGGATCTTGTCATTGTACTCATAAGAATATTTTGTTGGCTCTGAAAACATTCAGGCAAATTAGTCAGACAGGACCTTCCCTTAACAAAACCATGCTGAACATCTTTGAGTCATCTTGTCCCAGTGAACTGTTCACGCTAACTTTCCTATTACTGACATTAGGTTCATAGGCATGTAGTTACCAGGCTTAATCCTGCAGCCCTTCCTGAAAGTTATCCTGGTAAGATATCTAAAACCCCTTCCTTTCACATGACTTCTGCTTATATCCTGTAGCTCCATACACAGTTTGCCTTTTTGGGCCCTAATGGGACCCACTCTTTCCTTGGTTGCTATTTTACTCTTAATGTACTTAAATTGCCTTGGGATTTCCCATAGTCTTATCTGCCAGTGATATTTTGCAGGCCTTCTTTGCTCTTCTAATTTTAACTTAAGCACTCTCTAGTCTACCTACTCTTCAAAGGTCTTTTCTGATTTTGTTTACCTATACCTGCCACATGCTTCCTTTCTCTATCTTCAACAAGCCCTCAAAATGCTTCTTATCCAGCGCTCAATGATTACTCCAGTGAGAACGAATTAGAAGACACCTATTTATTTATTTTCTTGTTTCTGCTTTTTACGCTGGATAGCTGAGGACTGGTGGACTTGCTCAGCCGAGTGGAATGCACATTAAATTATGGATGCTTCTAGTTCTCTGGACAACCATATGTTCAGGAAGTTTCTCCAGCTGCAGCAGGTCTGTGTTTTGGAGCCAGAGCGATGGCTCAGGTTGCTGTGGTAAATTGACAAGACCGAGGACTTTGAAGATAGCACATTTAGAGAGGTGGTCATACCTCTCTAAGCGCCACTGCTTATAGGTGTGTATATAGAGAGACTGTGTGACCATTAGGACCTGCTTACCTTAGGTATACCGATCAGCTACTCTGTCCCCGAGTCCATAGATATAAATGAGGATGAGTTGCTCATAATGCTGGATAAAGTTTAAAATAGCTTGTTAGGGTTTTGCAACCTCAGATAACAATCAGGAAAGTGAGAAACAAAGCAAGAAGTGGAAGTTGATAAGTGACAAAAATAGGCCGTAAAAGCCAAGTTGAGTAATAAATGGGGTTAGGATACAGAAACATAGTGAAAGTTCAAAACTAAAGGAGCAATATCTACGGTAAATGCATGTAGTGTATATAATGAAGCAGATGAATAAATAAATGGACAAGCTCTAACTACTGTTACTGAATAATGGTTATCTTAACTGTGAGTTGAATGTTCTAGAATATTTAACAGTTAGGAAGAAAGGTAAAGGAGGAGAGGTTGGACTATTTGTAAGGGAAAAGATCAGTGCAGTTATGATTAAATACTATTGCCTTTGCAGATCTGAATGTATAATTAGATGTGTAACCCCCTGGGTCGCCTCAGGCTCGCTCAGCTCGTTCTCGTCTAGGGGGAGCAGCCTTCAGCCCCGCCAAACTGGGTAATCAGCTGGTGTGGATGCTGTGTGATGTCCCCGCCTCGCCCAAAAACAGACAGTACACCATATGCGATTAAATGAGTACAATTTATAAAGGTTACTATAACTAAGTGATTAATAACGATACAGTATATATATGAAGAAAAAAAATAAAGAAAAGGCACCAAACTTATCAAAGTCCAAACCACTTCATGTACAACCGTTGGAGCTCAATTACTGAAGTCTTCTGGCCACCATTCAATCCCCTCCGAACTCCTCGACTCGCAGCTCAGGACCACCCAAAGTGGTCAACCAAGCATATCTATCGTCGTCTCCTCTCCTCAGGGTACCTCCTGGCCTTGGACCCTCCCACTGGGGTCCGTTCCTCACCCAGCTTACAGCATCGTGTCCTCTCTCTCTCAACCCCTCGCGCCGATCTCCCCAAAAGCCCGCCAACAATAGCTTCCAGACTCAGAAGAAAGAACAACATTAATCCCAATTGGTTTACAAAGGAATACAATTCTTGTTATCAGTAAATTTTAACCCAAACAAGCTTCCAGCACTCTCTCGCAACAAAGAAGCATTCCTGCTTTTAACAAAACAAAGAAGCCATTTTGATTACATACACAGTAACAAAGAAAAAGAAGAAATCCCCTTTACAGATGAAAATCAAAAGAAACTTCTACAGGTTCTGCAAAACATCTGCAAAACAGGATAGATAGATTCCTAGGTTACTGCGGGAAGCGAGGGAAGAGATTGCTGGGACTGTGACAATGATCATCCTTGGCCACAAAAGTAGCACCAGAGGATTTGAGGATGGTGAATATTGTTCCGTTGTTCAAGAACAATAATATGCTTAATCCTAGCAATTTCAACCGAATGAGTCTTACATCAGTGATAAGTAAACTAATGGAAAGGAATTTCAAGGACAAGGTATATGAGTATTTGGAGAAACATAGTCTTATTAGAGATAGACAGCATGGCTTTGTGAGGGGCAGGAGCCTGACTGAGTTTTTTTTAAAGGAGGTGATAAAACAACTTGATGAAAGTAGAGTAGTGTATTTGGTGCATATGTGTTTTAGTAAGGAGTGTGACAAAGTCCACCATGATAGGCTCATCCAGTAAATCATGAGGCATGGGATCCACGGACACTTAGCTTTGTGGATTTGGAATTGACATTGCCTCAGAAGGCAGTGGGTAGTAACAGATTGAGTGTATTCTGCCTCGAGGTCGGTGACCAGTGGTGTCCTGCAGGATGTGTTCTGGGACCCTTGATCTTGGTGACTTTTATAAATAACTTGGATGAGGTAGTACAAGGTTGGTTATTAAGTTTGCAAATGGCATGAAGGTTTACGGTGTTGTGGACAGTGTAGCCTGTTGTCAGTTACAGTGGGAAAATTCACAGGATGAAGAGCTGGGCAGGGAAGTGGAAAGTGGTGCTCAATGCAGGAAAGTGTGAAGTGATACACTTTGGGGGATCAAACTTGAAGGCAAGATTAATAGCTGGGTTTTTAGTAATGTGGAGGAACAGAAGGATCTTGGGTCTATAGATTTCTCAGAGTTGCCAATTAAGTTGATTGAGTGGTTAAGCAGGTGTATAGTGTGCTGGTTTTCATTAGTCAAGAGTCATCAGGTAACTTTGGAGCTCTATAAAGCTCTGGTTAGATCACACTTGGAGGACTGTATTCTACTCTGGTCGCCTCATTATACAAAGCCAGTGAACGCACTGGAGTTCAAAATTCAAAGTTCAATGTTCAAAGTATATTTATTATCAAAGTAACTACATACAACCTTGAGATTTGTCTCCTTACAGGCAACCACAAAACAAAGAAGCCTAATGGAACCCACCTAAAGAAGGCTGTCATGCACCCAATGTTCAGCTCAGAGAAGTGTAAACCTCAGGGAGGAGTGAACCTCACACCAGTCTGTCCCTCTTCTCCGACACCAACACTCTGAACTTCACAATCTGGCTCAGCACTTAAACTGGCCAAACAGCGGGTCATCCTCGCTCTGCTGATTCAATATACTCTCAGGCCCAGGACCCGCCACCTCAGATCAGTCTGTACCTGACCTTTGGAATTTGACAAACATCAGCTTGTTTCTTGTACTGAGTGCTGGGTCCCGGTGCCTTGATTCAGCCTGTACATGTCACACCTCAACTGTCCTACACCTTCGAGACTTCAATTCACACCACAAAATTGCTAGGTTGAACAGGTGGTTCAAAAGCTCAGCTCTGAAAGGAAAGTTACATGCTATCGATTGCGGTGATAGTTTTCAAGAAAAAGTGATTAGTTCTGTTTGCTGCCAGCAAGTCATTGCTGTGCTTCACCAGTGTTATCTTAAATCAGAGAGAGTGCAGAGGAGATTTACTAGGATGCTACCTGGATGGGAGAATATGTCTTACTAGGAAAGACTGAGTGAGCAAAGGCTTTTCTCTTTGGAGTGATCAAGGATGAGAGATGACCTGACGAATGTGTATAAAATTATGAGAACCATAGATAGAGTGGACAGCCAATACCCTTTCCCAAGACAGCAATGGCAACACCAGAGGATGTCCTTTCAAGGTGGGTGGGTGAAGGTTGAGGGGAAATATCAGAGCTAGGTTTTCTTCCCAAAAAGTTGTTTGTGCATGGAATGCATAGCTGGAGATGGTGGTATATGTTGTTAACCATATAGCCATATAACTATATAACCGCATAACAATTACAGCATGGAAACAGGCCATCTCAGCCCTTCTAGTCCGTGCTGAACGCTTCCTCTCACCTAGTCCCACTGACCTGCACTCAGTCCATAACCCTCCATTCCTTTCCTGTCCATATACCTATCCAATTTTACTTTAAATGACAATACCGAATCCGCCTCTACCACTTCTACTGGAAGCTCGTTCCACACAGCTACCACTCTCTGAGTAAAGAAATTCCCCCTCGTGTTACCCTTAAACTTTTGCCCCCTAACTCTCAACTCATGTCCTCTTGTTTGAATCTCCCCTACTCCCAATGGAAAAAGCCTATCCACGTCAACTCTATCTACCCCCCTCATAATTTTAAATACCTCCATCAAGTCCCCCCTCAACCTTATAACTAAAGACCTAACTTGTTCAATCTTTCCCTGTAACTTAGGTACTGAAACCCAGGTAACATTCTAGTAAATCTTCTCTGTACTCTCTATATTTTGTTGACATCTTTCCTATAATTCGGTGACCAGAACTGTACACAATACTCCAAATTCGGCCTTACCAATGCCTTGTAAAATTTTAACATTACATCCCAACTCCTATACTCAATGCTCTGATTTATAAAGGCCAACATACCAAAAGCTTTCTTCACCACCCTATCCAAATGAGATTCCACCTTCAGGGAACTATGCACCATTATTCCTAGATCACTCTGTTCTACTGCATTCTTCAATGCCCTACCATTTACCATGTATGTCCTATTTGGATTATTCCTTCCAAAATGTAGCACCTCACACTTATCAGCATTAAACTCCATCTGCCATCGTTCAGCCCACTCTTCTAACTGGCCTAAATCTCCCTGCAAACTTTGAAAACTACTTCATTATCCACAAAGTCACCTACGTTTGCATAAGTATCAATTGCATACTTAGTAATCCAATTTACCACCCCATCATCCAGATCATTAATGTATATGACAAACAACATTGGGCCCAGTACAGATCCCTGAGGCACATCACCAGTCACCGGCCTCCAAACTGACAAACAGTTATCCACCACTACTCTCTGGCATCTCCCATCCAGCCACTTTTGAACCCATTTTACTACTTCAATATTAATACCTAACAATTGAACCTTCCTAACTAACCTTTCGTGTGGAACCTTGTCAAAGGCCTTACTGAAGTCCATATAGACAATATCCACTGCTTTACCTTCGTCAACTTTCCTCATGACCTCTTCGAAAAATTCAATAAGATGTATCAAACATGACCTTCTATGCACAAATCCATGTTGACTGTTCCTAATCAGACCCTGTCTATCCAGGTAATTACATATACCATCTCTAAGAATACTTTCCATTAATTTACCCACCAGTGATGTCAAACTGACAGGCCTATAATTGCTAGGTTTACTCTTAGAACCCTTTTTAAACAAAAGAACCACATGAGCAATACACCAATTCTCCAGCACCATCCCTGTTTCTAATGTTATTTGAAATATTTCTGTCAGAGCCCCTGCTATTTCTACACTAACCTCCCTCAAGGTCCTAGGGAATATCTTGTCAGGACCTGGAGATTTAATCCACTTTTATATTCCTTAAAAGTGCCAGTACTTCCTTCTCTTTAATTGTCATAGTCTTCATAACTTCCCTACTCGTTCCTCTTACCTTACACAATTCAATATCCTTTTCCTTAGTGAATACCGAAGAAAAGAAATTGTTCAAAATCTCCCCCATCTCTTTCGGCTCCACACATAGCTGTCCACTCTGATTCTCTAAGGGACCAATTTTATCCCTCACTATCCTTTTGCTATTAATATAACTGTAGAAACCCTTTGGATTTATTTTCACCTCACTTGCCAAAGCAACCTTGTATCTTCTTTTAGCTTTTCTAATTTCTTTCTTAAGATTCTTCTTACATTCTTTAAATTCCTCGAACACCTCATTTACTCCATGCTGCCTATATTTATTGTAGATATCTCTCTTTTTCCTAACCAAGTTTCCAATATCCCTTGAAAACCATGGCTCTCTCAAACTTTTAACCTTTTCTTTCAACCTAACAGGAACATAAAGTTTCTGTACCCTCAAAATTTCACCTTTTAATGACCTCCATTTCTCTGTTACGTCTTTCCCACAAAACAAATTGTCCCAATCCACTCCTTCTAAATCCTTTCGCATCTCCTCAAAGTTAGCCTTTCTCCAATCAAAAATCTCAACCCTGGGTCCAGTCCTATCCTTTTCCATAATTATATTGAATCTAATGGCATTGTGATCACTGGACCCAAAGTGCTCCCCAACACATACCTCTGTCACCTGACCTATTTTATTCCCTAACAGAAGATCCAATACTGCCCCTTCTCTAGTTGGTACCTCTATGTATTGCTGCAAAAAACTACCCTGCACACATTTTACAAACTCCAAACCATCCAGCCCTTTTACAGTATGGGCTTCCCAGTCTATGTGTGGAAAATTAAAATCTCCCACAATCACAACCCTGTGCTTACTACAAATATCTGCTATCTCCTTGCAAATTTGCTCCTCCAATTCTTGCTCCCCATTAGGTTGTCTATAATACACCCCTATAATGTTACTACACCTTTTCCATTCCTCAATTCCACCCAAATAGTCTCCCTAGACAAGCCCCTTGATCTACCCTGCCAGAGCATCGCTGTAATATTTTCTCTGACAAGCAACACAACACCTCCCCCTCTGTCCCTCCGATCCTATCACACCTGAAGCAACAAAATCCAGGAATATTTAGTTGCCAATCACACCCCTCCTGCAACCATGTTTCACTAATAGCTACAACATCATATTTCCATGTATCAACCCATGCTCTAAGCTCATCCACTTTTCTTACAATGCTCCTAGCATTAAAATAAATGCATTTAAGAAATTCTCCACCTCTTCCTCTCTGATTATCTCTAACAGTACAAAGAACTTTATTGTCTTCTTTTTCTTCCTTCTCCCATACATTTGTACATTATATTATACATTATAGACATTAAAGAGATTTTTATTTGGATGTACAAAAGCAAAATGGGATAGGGTTATGGTCTGCGTAGGAGGGAAGGGTTTGATTGATTACGGAGTAGTTTTACACTGGTCAGCTAAAGACCCAAACTGTGCTGCTTTGCTGTACAATCAAAGAAAGCTAGAAATACTAAGCTGGTCAGGCCACATTTGTGGGAAGAAAAACGGAATCAATATTTCAGGTTGGGGACATAAATCTTTCACTTCTCACCTTTTGTTTGTAGTTTCCCTTTTCTGGGAAAAAATGTTGTACGTGCTCACCATCTCTATACTCGTCATGATTTAATGACGATTCACTCCTCCATCTGCTACGTTCTAAAGAATAAAGTCCTAGCCTGCCCAACCTCTCCCTGTAACTCAGGCTGTCGAATCCTGGCAGTCCTGCCAGGATGTCTTATCTGATGTGGACTGCTGCCCCCAGTGCAAACCTCCCTACATTGTGAATAGTGTGAGTAATGTTTTTATCAAAACATGACGAATGTTTTTGATGAGTCCTCTCCTTATCTGAAAGCATGGCTGCTTCACATGCAGAAAATGCTGATTAACAAGTGACGTGGACTGAAACATTGCAGGGAGGTTACACGGAGTTACTGAAATGATTTTGACTTTTGCACTTCTCTGTCCCACTGTGGAGAAAATTAATAGGCAATACCCCTGGGCTGGGCAAGAAAGAAACTTGATTCACTAAAACTCTTTTCGGGGTCTATATAACTGGTTGGCAGCTTCCAGTGATACTCATCGTTTGTTAATATGCCATGACACCACTGATAACTTGAGTACAAACTCGCTTGCACACTCATTCACCCACTTTCTCATGCAGTCATTTGCTCTCTGTCTCACTCATCCCTCCATTCACCCACACTCACTCACCTACTCATTCGTTCACTCACTCACTCACTCACTCAGTCATTCACTCACCATTCTTCTGTACACACACACATACACACACACACACACACACACACACACACACACACACCAACCCCCACCCCCCTCCTGGTGTATCAGCCTAGATTTTGTGCTCACGTTTGTGGAGTACAACTCAAATCCACACCTTTCTGACTTAGTGCTCCTGATTGAGCTGGAGTCATCAAATGAATGAAAGGAGACATGAGGAGAGTTTATCTTGGTTGGCATTATCCTATCAGAACTGTTACAGAAGCTCAATCCATAATACAGTAGCCCTTGAAAGAATAATAAACTTAATACTTAAAAAGAGGTGGAGAGAATAAGCAGAATCATAATTGGTTAAGTGGCAACTTTTTATGCTATAAAATCTCCCTGATCCATCAGATTTTATGTTGTCATGCGATAATGACATGATGAGCAAATTCCAGGCTTCTTATGGTTATAAGAAGCAAACCTGAGAGCAAGATGGTCAGATGTTTATGATTCCTCTGTCATTCAATATGACTCTGGCTGAACTTTCACCTCAACACCACTGTCCTACAACCATTCCTTGTGCTTTATCTACCATAATGTCCAAGAATTTATTTATCTCTGTCTTGAATATGCTCAGTGACCATGCCTCCACGTCCTTCTCAGGTGAAGATGTGTGCCTCATTGCAGCCAACATCATTAGAGACCCCATCCACTCAAGACATTTTCTCTTTTCCTCCCTCCCCATCCAACAGAACCTACAGTACAAAAGCCTGAAGGCACTTTCCACAAGGCTCAAGGACAGATCCTATCCTGTTATAAGTCTATTGAACAGTCTCCCAGTTCAAGGTATTGTGAGATGGGCTCTTGACCTCACAATCTACCTTGTATGACTTTGGACCTTATTGCTTACCTACACTGCACTTTCTCTGTAATGGTAGTATTTTGTACTACAATCTGTTATTGCTTTTCCCTTTTGCTACATCTATGTTCAGATGCAATGAAAAGATCTGTATGGACGGCATGCAAAACAAAGTTCAAAGTTTCAATGTAAGGTTATTATCAAAGTATATATGTCACCATATACAGCCCTGAGATTCATTTCATTGTGGGAATGCTTAATTAATTTCTTAATAGAATAATAACCATTATAGAATCAATGAAAGACAACAACAATTGGGCTTTCAGCCAGTGTGCAAAAGGCAATAAACTGTACAAATACAAAAAGAAAGAAATTATAACAATAAATGAAGTAATAGATATTGAGAACACAAGATGAAGAGTCCTTGAAAGAGAGCCTATAGGGTGTAGGAACATTTCAGTTATGGGACAAGTGGAGTTGAGTTATCCCCTTGGTTCAAGACCCTGATGGTGAGGGTAATCATGGTTCCTGAACCTGGTGCTTTTAGTCAAGAGGCTCCTGTATCTTCTTCCTGACAGCAGCAGTAAGAAAAGAACATGTCCTTGGTGGTGGGGGTCCTTTGTAATGGATGCTGATGTCCTGCAACAAAACTCCATGTAGGTGGGCTCAATGGTGGGGAGGGCTTTAGCCATGATGGTCTGGGCAGTATCCACCTCTTTTTGTAGGATCTTCCATTCAACCTCTTGAAGTTCAAAGTTTTAGATTTTATGTTGAATCTTTGCAAACTTCTAAGGAAGTAGAGGTGTTGCCATTTTTTCTTCATAAAAGCATTTATGTGCCAGGCTCAGGGCAGAACCACTCAAATGATAATACTGAGGAATTTAAAATTGCTGACCCTTTCCACCTTTGATTCCTCCAGTGAAGGCTGGCTCATGGGCCTCCAGTTTCCTTCTCCTGAAGTCAATAAAGCTTCTTGGTTTTGCTGACATTGAGTGAGAGGTTGTTATGGAATCACTCTGCCAGTTTTTAAATGTCACTGCTATAATATATGCAGATTCGTCACTACCTTTAATTTGGTCAACAACAGTGGTGTCATCAGCAAGCGTAAATATAGCATTGGAGCTGTGCTTGCCACACAGTCATATGTATAAAGCGAGTGGAGCAGGGGGCTAAGCACACAGCCTTGAGGCACATCTGTGCTGATGGTGATTGTGGAAGAGACATTGTTGTTGCCAATCCAAACTGACTGGGGTCTGTAAATGAGGAAATCGAAGATCCATTTGCACAAGGAAGTATTGAAGCTAAGGTCTTGAAGCTTAATAATTAGTATTGAGAGGATGATAGTAATGAAAGCCAAACTGTAGTCGATAGAGAGCATCCTGATGTATGCATCTTTGCTTTTCAGATATTCCAGCGTTGAGTGAAGAGCCAAATAAATGGCATCTACTGTGACACTGTTGCACTGGTAGGCAAACTGGAGCAGATCCAAGTAGCTTCCCAGCCAGGATTTAATATGCTTCATCACCAACATCTCAAAACACTTCATCACAGTACTACTCAATGTAAGTACTACTCAATGATGTTCGTTGAGGCAGGTTACTCTCACAATAAATCTATTCCCTCTAGTTTCAGACCCTCCTAACTTGGAAGAAAACTGAAAATCTACCCCATCTATGCTCCTCATGATTTCAGTGTCATATGCAAGCTCACTAATCATGCTGCCAATATTCTTACCCAAACTGCTAATATATATATATATCCTTAACTTTTTGTGTCTGTGACTGAGCCACTTTTCCTGATGTTTCTTGGTGCCAGGAAAGGTTGTATATTTGCTGTAAACTATGTGCCAGTCCTTTAAGAGTCACCATTGTTCATTGTGCCATGCTTTTTACTGTAATTTCTCAATTTATCACAGCCAAATCACGCCTCATATTTTGGTTTGTTTGTACAAAGCCAAGGTTTCAGCTTAAGCTAAATCATTTTCGATCTTTATGTGAAGTTGTAAAACATAATGACAGCTCTTCCTTAAAGGCTCCTAACAAACAAATTACTTAATTAACCCTTTCTCTTCAGAAAGTGCTAGATCCAAAATAACTTGTTCATTATTAGTTATTCAATAAACTGTTTAAAAAAATCTCTAATACTCTATGAATTTGTCCTCCACAGTATCACTGCTTCCTTGGTTTGACCAATCTGTAGGTAAGTTAAAGTTCTGCCATGATTATTGTTTCATGCATTTCTAATTTTTTAATTTATACTTTCCCTGCAATAATGCTTCTTTTATCATCAATGATTTCTGCTCCTGGCTGTCACTTATCTGCACCTAAACTAATTCTACCTTTGATATTCATCTCTCTACCAATGTTCCCTCTAATTTGTAATGACCAGTGCATGCAAAAATTTGGCCAGTAACAACAACACGTCCACATTGAATTTTTAAGTGGAAGTAAACCTGAAGCTATTCTGAGGAAAAGGTTCAGTTTGTTGTTCAGTGATTAAAGAAATAAAATGACATCAACGAGTTTTATTTCTCATTACTACATGACAGCATGTAATAATATCAATCTTTTCACATGTTATCAAAGTTATTTGAAATGGTCATTAAGCCATTCCACTTTAAATGAACTACAACCTCCTCCCATAGATGCTGTCTGGCCTGCTGAGTTCTGCCAGCATTTTGTGTTTTTATTTATTTCCAGCATCTGCAGATTCACTCCTGTTGCCTTTAAATGAACTAGCAGTTATTTTGCAATTCACATCCTTTGCTTCTTTGGAATTTGACATAGTGAATCAATAATTTCTTCAATAAAAACTGTATAAATAAGCCAGTTCTAAAATCTGCAGACAAATCATCACTAACTCCACGTTGTCAACACTGTCTGCATCAGAAACCGGAAAGGAAATGTGATTGTGTACAATCGTGAAATATACTTAACATGCCTACGAGGTAGAGGGTGACAACCTTTTGAATGCAGTTTAAACTCCTTTGTGCACTGGTAGCAAAAGATGAGTGTGTGCACACATGCACACCTTAGAGGGAACATTGCTCTCTGTTGATCAATTCTCTCTACAGCCTTTATCCCGGTTCTTTTGCTCGAGCTGCCCCCCCTCCTTTTTCATTTCATCTCCTACTTTTAAGAGTTGTATATCCTGCAAAATTTAATTTCCAATTTGTCACTTTGCAATAACAACAACCAGATTTTTCCCAATTATTTTCATCTATGGTAATAATTATTGAACCTAGATGACTAGATATAGGATCAAAATTAGGTCGAGACTGCTCTGCCATTACATCATGGCTGATATATTATCTCACTCAACCCCTACTTTCCTGAATTCACTCAGTAGGCTTCGATGTTCTTACTAATCCAAAACCTATCAACCTCCACTTTAAATACATCCAATGACTTGTCCTCCACAGCTGTCTGTGGCAATTAATTCCACTATTCACCACCCCCTGGCTCAAGAAATTTTTCCTCAACTTTGCTCTAAAGTGTTGTCCCTCTGTTCTGACCTCTGGTCCCCAATGTAGGAAATTTCCTCTCCACATCCACTCTATCTAGGACATTCAATATTTGATAAGTTTCAATGCGAACCTCTCATACTTCTAAACTCTGAGTACAGACCCAGAGGCTCCAAATGCTCTTCATACATTAACTCCTTCACTCCTGGAATCATTCTCAAGAACATCCTCTGGACCACCTCCAATGCCAGAGCCTTTTCTTAGATACTGTAAGGGGCCCAGAAGTGCTCACCATACTCCAAGTGTGGTTTGACCAATGCCTTATAAAGTCTCAGCATTACATCCTTGCTTTTATATTCTATTCCACTTGAAATGACTGCTAACATTGTATTTGCTTTCCTTACCACTGACTGAACCTGCAAGTTAAATTTAGGAAATGTAGGATACGGACTCCCAAGTGTCTTTGAACCTTTAATTTCTGAATTTTCTCTCCATTTACAAAATAGTCTACACTTTATTTCAAACAACTGAAGTGTATGGTCACAAACTGTCCTATAAAATATTTCATCTGCATCTTCTTTTCACATTTTCCTAATCTGCCTAAGGCCTTCTCAGATTCCCTGTTTCCTCAACACTACCTGTCTCTCCACCTATCTTAGTATCTTTTGCAAATTTAGCCTCAAAACCATCAATTCTGTCATCCAAAACATTGACATATAATGTGAAAAGAAGTGGTCCCAATACCAACATTTGTGGAACACCACTAGTCATATGCAGCCACCCAGAAAAGGCTCCCTTTATTCCCCCACTTTGCCTCCCGCCCATCAGCCAGTCTTCTGTTCATGCTAGTGTATTTCCTGTAATACGATGGGCTCTTATCTTGTTAACCAGCCTCATGTTAAAGGCCTTCTGAAAATCCAAGTAAACAACACCCGTTGACTCTGCTGTTGCAGCAAATGAGGCGAACCCAAGCACAGGACACAGGCACTGAGGTTGCTTTAGGATGTAGACGCAGGCATGAGCGTTGAAAGGCAAACAGGAGAGAGTGCAGGATGGCAGGAGACAAGCGTAGAAAGGGAAACAGCAGACAAAACTTTTCTTAGGATGGAGAGACGGAGTTACGCAGGTAAACCTCGGTGCTGAAGTAAAACTTAAGAGACTTATCTTGACACGGAGAGACTGAGTTTCACAGGTAAACCTCGGAACTGGAGGAGAACTTAGAAAACGTATCTTGACTCAGTGAGACTGAGTTACACAGGTAATTCTCGGTACTGAAGCAAAACTTAGAACACACAATCCTAAGCAGCTGGGAAACGTTAATTACCACATAGGTAAAACCAACAACCTGGCAACTAGTGGGTGCAAAGCTGGGTTCTTTTGCTGTAGGTCTCGATGAAAACCAGGTGTGCCGCCATTAAAGGAAATTAGGAGAAAATGGGGAATTAATGGTTGGGACCATGACATCTCTGTTCTCTATCCTGTTTGTTATTTTCTCCAATAACTTCAACTTATTTGTTAGACAAGATTTCTCCTCAAGGAAACCATGCTTGACTTTGGCCTATTTTTTCGTGCCTCTAATTAGCCCAAAGTCATGCACTCAAACATCATCCCACCTAGTGAATCATAAAGTAAAATCCTTATTGTGTGTACTGTTTTGATTTCCAGCATCTGCAAATTTTCTCTGGTTCCTTGTTAAGTTTGTCTGCTATTTCCTTGACCTCCATTACTCTCTGCCCAGTGTCATTTTCCAGCTGTCCAATATCCACGGTCGCCCCTCTTTTGCTCATTATATATCAGAGAAAACGTTTGGTATCCTCTTTTATATTATTGGCTAGCTTACATTTATATTTAATCTTTTCCTTCCTTATGGCTGTAATACTTGCTTTCTGTTGATTTTTAAAAGCTTCCCAATCCTCCGATGTCTAACGTCATACCTGACAACCTCTAACTGCACTTCAAGATCGTCTACAGTATCTTCTTCCATATACTGCACGCACACAAATGCTGAATGCAACCAGTATATTCAGTGTTATGAATTGTAATGAATTGTTATGAATGCTGAGAATATTCATATGAAAACTTCAGTGTTGCCTTCTCATTTCTTTCACATCATACTCTCTAACATAATTATAGTATTATGTATTGTTGCACAGTGTCTATGTGACCAGACTCCGGTTATCAGGTTGAGGTCCAACACTAATTAGATGAACAACATCCTATATTCCTATCCATGACTGACTGAGACACCCCCCCCCCCCCCCCGCCAATGCTATCGTCATGGAAGTTTGCAATTGCAATTTCAGGTAAACCTCACCTCTGGTTTTTCCCATCCTGCTCCCTTCCAATCCTACTCCACTTGCCCTATTTTTGTCTCTTTCCCATAGCCTCCTTGTAGCAGCCAATCACCCATTTTCACCCCCCTCCTGCTTCTGGTTCCATTCACCTGCTACCTCTCCTCTATCTCATTGGGCAAAAGATGGACATACTTGAAATTATATACAAACTGGCTCAAGGACAGTTTCTTTCCTACTTTTATCAGTTTCTTGAATGGGCCTCTCAAATGCTAGTGACAAAGTCTTGATTTCTTTTTTTTGATAAAATGATAAATACACCCAATGATTTGGCCTCCAATCCTTCTGTGGTACAAATTCCACAGATTCACTACTCTCTGGCTAAAAAAATCTCCTTATCTATGTTCTAAAGGGGAATTCCTTAATAAACCAATATAAATACGAATTAATTTAATCCCCATACATTTCATCTACCTGACCGTCTTCCTTCTGGTCTTGATTCCAGCTGTCGTTCACCTCTCCCTTAATGGTTTCCATTATCCCCATTATCAGATACAAGAACTGTTAGTGTTTGTGTCCCTGCTTATCATCCTGCAACCTTTCTCCATCTTCCCCCTCCCCCCTCCCTACTATATTCTATATTCTTCTTATTTTACCTGCTTCCATCTATTATACACCTGCCTCTGTCTCCCAACTCCACCCTCTCCTTCCCTTACCTGGCCTGATCTGCCTATCTTTCTTCATTACTTCCTCCTCCCAGTTTGTCAATGGACCCCCTCTCAGGACTTCCTTTCTTGAGTTAGAGTCATAGCACAGAAACAGACTCTTTGGCTCATTTAGTTTGTGCCAACCTATTTTTCTGAC
This sequence comes from Hypanus sabinus, assembly GCF_030144855.1. NCBI lineage: Eukaryota > Metazoa > Chordata > Chondrichthyes > Myliobatiformes > Dasyatidae > Hypanus > Hypanus sabinus. Next base: position 48,553,569 of record NC_082711.1, on the reverse strand, counting down.
TAGTCCCACCTTCATGCACCCAGACCACAGCCCTCCATACCCCTCTCATCCATGTGCCTATCTAAACTTCTTTTAAATGTTGTTGTTGAACCTGCATCTACCACTTACACAGGCTCCACACTCACTCCACCCTCTGAGTGAAGAAGTTTTCCCTCAGATTCCCCTTTAATATTTCACCTTTCAACCTAAACCTATGACCTCTAATTCTCGTCTCACCCAACCTCAGGGGCAAAAACCAGCATCTACCTACCCTATCGATAACGCTCGTAATTTTGTGCACCTCTATAAGATCTCCTCTCATTCTGCTACACTCCAGGAAATAACATTCTAACCCATTCAATCTTTCCCTGTAACTCAACTACTCAAGTTCAGGCAAAATCCTTGTAAATTTTTTTCTGCATTCTTTCAATATTATTTATATCTTTCCTGCAGCTAGGTGACCAGAACTGCACACAATACTCCAAATTCTGCCTTGCCCGTATCTTATCCAACTTCACTATAATATATTTTGTAACCATAAGTTAGACGTCAATCATTGGATTCCACTGTATTCCACTGGACACTGTATTCAGTGCCCAGATTTATGATGGTCAATGTGCCAAAAGATCTCTTTATGACCTGATCTACCAGTGACACCATTTTCAAGAAATAGGGGGCCAGTAATTCAGTATTATGGAGTGCTTTGTTGTCTACCTATCATCTCCCAGTCCCTGTTGCTATTTTGGCCCTTCCCTTCTCCATCTACCTATCGTCTCACCTGGATTGATCAATCATTTGCCATCTCTTGCACCATCCCTTCCCATCATCTCTTGATTCTTGCCATCTCCTTTCAGAATTAGGGCTCTGACCCAAACCTTCAACTATCCACCTCCTTGCACGGGTGCTGTCTGACCCACCCAGTTCTGCCAACAGCTTGCTCGTTGCTCCTGGAGGGTATCACAAGAGAATATGGCTCTGTGACCCCACGAGTCTCCCACTTGACGCTTATACGCTGTAACAAAGTCAGGGATGGACTTGATCAGAAAGCCTTCAAGCTAAAAGCAAGTTCCAACACTCAACGTTGCAATAAAGCTGGAGGGCCACGCAGGAGAAACTTGCATGGTTAATCTGCTTCAGGTGATTAGTCCTGAGCACAGTCACTGTGGTCATACTTCAGCCAACATCGTTGTCCTGTTTCAGTACTCACTCCTCCAAGGAAGTAGAAGCACTACTGAAATGTCTAATCCCTGTATGACATGTGCTTGCTCAATTTATTTACTTAGCAATACTAGGTGGAGTAGGCCCTTCTGGCCCTTCAAACTGCAGCAACTCCCGGCAAACCTGATTAACCCTAACCTAATCATGGCACTGTTTACAATAACCTATTAACCTACCTGGTATGTTTTTGGACTGTGGGAGGAAACTGGAGGACCTGGAGAAAACCCATGCATTCCATGCGGAGAACTTACAAAGACTCTTTACAGAATGACACAGGAATTGAACTCTGAACTCCGGACACCCCGAGCTATATTAGCATCATGCTAACCACTACGCTATCATGTTGCCTATTGGATTGGATGCTTCCTGTTTCAGATGGCCTGGAATCTAATGATTGACGTCTAGCTTATGGTTACAAAATAGCTGAATGTCTGTGGATGAGGATTACAGATGGGAGATAGGATGCATTGCACGTCTCATTATTGTGCAGGATCTCCTGTAGTGATAGCCTGAGGATGGTTGCTTAACTTAACCTGGAAATGACTCTAAAAATATTTCTCTTTATTTTAAAAAGCCCATGTGAAGCTGAATACTCAGAGATTTCTCAAGAGTGCAAAATACCTCCTGATAACGGCTCGTAGAATTTCCTTACGACTACCAACTTTCTTTATGGGTGATAGGAAAATATCCACCTGGCCTCTTCAAACATATTGTATCTGTATTGTACTGTTTCCTACTGAGGTTACTTATTAATATATAATGTAAATATAGAATCTGAAGGATACAGCTGTGAAATTTGCATCCTTTTGAATCCCAATTGCATTATTCATTGTCAGTATTGACCAAAGTAGCACATACTATCTACTTAATATATCATATCAAAGGATCACTGTTGATGATATCAGTGCGAGGAAGGACTGGATCAAGGCAGTCAGGCTGAAGAAATATGTCGGTAAGCACGAAGCCCTGGACTAATCCTGTGTGACGACCATTAGAACTGACCCCGCTGACAACTGAACCACTGATAGTGGCACCTCGTTAAAGGTAGATGCAAAGTGAAGGTGGTCTTTTAGCAGGAAGGGTTTAAACATAGTACTTCAATTCTGCTGCTCCTAATACTTAGCACATTCTTGAATCTGTATTTTTAACATGTTACTATTGCCAAAAATTTTTTAAATTGTTTCAGACAGGCACATATTTGTGAACGCATGCTTGTGGCGCCAGCACTCACAGTGAATGCAGGCTTTAATATTATTCAGTGTCTCAAGTTTCTTTGCTGAGATTGCTCTACGAATTTGCTAATAGTGAAATTTATTAAAGTCTCAAAGCCACTTCAAATTATTACCAAAGTAAGGTGATTAGAATCAGTTCTATGGAACATACCGCTTAAAATTGCAATATTCGGATCATTATATTAATTTACATTTATTTTGATTTTCAGGTTTCTTCTCTCCTTTTATGATGTCTTGTGTTAACTAAATCATTGTGAAAATCTGGTCTTTGAAACAGTGAATTGAATATTAACAAAATGTGCAGGAGAAATACTTTGATGTGGTATTCGAGAATAAGTGGCTAAGAATTATGCCTCTCAAAAGTACTTGCAAAGAAGGCTTTTGAATCCCTTCAGAAATAACAACGACGTGATTATGTTGAACGCTTTTTTAGTAATAAAAAACTTGAGCACTGCTCATTGAAGCCTAAAGAAGTACACAGAGTCAGAAGTGAAACAATTGCAAGTTTATTTGAAATAATAGATTTTGAAAAGCTTTTAAAAGAAGATGGAAATAGAGCGGCAGTCAAACTTAAGAAAGAAGTCCCAGGATGCTGAATGCATGGCCACTCTTTCCCTCTTGCATTCATTCACAACAATATGTGCAGTATTTATCATTCAACCATAACAGTCCTTGGAGTCAGTGGCAGAGCCATTTGAAAATGCAGGTTAAGAGTTAAATCCTTTAGTGGGGCTAGAGTCATTTATTGCCCAGACTGTGTAAAGATGGCTGATTTCCTTCTCTAAGGGACATGAGTGAACCAGATGGATTTTTAACCACAGCCCAGTAGCTTTAAAGTTTCCATTAGCCATTGGTTTTATTATTCTAGATTTACTTTGTTACCCAAAGTTAAATTCTCCTGCTGCCACACCTGGACTTGAGTTCTCAGTTCCAGATTAATAACACAGGCTTGTGGATAATTGTCGAGTAAGCGAACCACCAGGCCATTGAACCCAGTGTGACACAAAAAGAAAATCAGAGATGCTGTGGGGAAGGAAGTAGGTTTTTTATATTATTTCTCATAGTTTCTTAAGACAAGAAACGAGTCCATTTTGCTCATTGATTTTATTCTACCTCTTGGAGCATTTCCATCAGTCCCGTTACCTCACTCTTTTCCCCAGAGAAAGGAAAAAAACAACTTATTGGGCATAGGTTCAGCGTGACAGGAGAAAAATACAAAAGGGGGCCTGAGAGGCAACTTCTTCATGCGGAGGATGGAAAAAATTGCCAGAGAAAGTAGTTGAGGTAGCTGCAATAATTACATTTAAAAGACATTTGGATAAGTACATGGATAAGATAGGGAAGTTTTAGGGGGATATGCACCAAACATAGGTAAATGAGACTAGCTTAGATGGGTAAGTTGGACCGCTGGGATGAGCTGGGCCAAAGGGCCTGTCTCTGTGCTGTTTTACTCTGCGTCTCTGTGACTCAGTAGCTCTTTCCCAGTGACAATGTATCTCCCCTGATCCACCTGCAGCATCCAGGATGCCTTATTGTAACCAATTAGCCAATCAACCTGCATGTCCTCTGGAAGCTGGACTACAAGATGTGTGAGCAAACTCCACACAGGCTGCACCAGAAATCAGCATCAAACCTGGGTCGCTGGGGCTATGCCAGAGTACACTGGCTGTGCTGCCCCCACACCTCCAGAGGGTGATCGCAGAATTGTCCAAGGTTATGGAGGAATAAAAATAGATCAAAAATAAAGTGTAAAGGAAGGTTGTGGCTTTCATGAGCCATGAAGCAGGCAGCAAAAGCGGGGAATCTGAGATTGGGGTGACCAGTTCATTGAAAGGGGATGGATGGACCCCACCCAAGTGTATTCCCTCTGATTTCCGGTGGAAACCATCCAGATCAGTTATCTGGTTGGTGGCCATTTGGTGGCTCGACACTCCAGCTGGAAACCTGTAGAAAGTGGCTCTAGAGGCAATCTGATGGGCAGGACCTCTGGAAAGTAATGGAGGAGGGGAAAGGGGCTTTAGAGGTGGCTGCTCAGAAAGATACATGCCTGGCTGTAATTACTTTTCACTCTTTTTAGATCATGAAGTAGCACAGTACTTCAACTTTTGAACTTAACCCCTCTGACCACTCTAGCACTTCCAGCAGGTTTGGTTGCAGTGTTATAAAGCATGTATTAAAGTATAAAGGAGGTCAGGTGGTGTTGCTGTCTCACAGCTCCAGTCACCTTTGTTCATTCCTGACTTCTGGTACTCTCTGTGCAAGGCTTGCATGTTCTCTCCGTGAGTGCCTGGGCTTCCTCTGGGTTTTCCTGACGCCTTCCAGTGTCTGAAAGGAAGGTTAATTGGCTCCTGCAAATTATCTCAAATGGTTAGGTGTCTGGTAGCATAAATCAGGGTGGTGTTGATGGACGTGTATTAGGAAATAAGTCAGGGAATGGGTCTTATGGCACTTCACTGACAGTATAAACTGGATGGGTTGAATGGCCCCCTTCAATAATGTGAGAATAAAAACAAGTTAGTATGCTCCTGCTCAGCCTTCAGAATTAAATTGTGCAGGCATTAGGGGAATGAATCTGCTAATCTAAAGAAAGTCTCTGTATCTTACTCTGGTAGAATCAGACATGATGAGAGAATGCCTCATCTTAACTGCCCGCTCCAGCAAATCTACCAGGTCAGTGATCATAAAGATGAGAGAGTGCTGGAGGAACTCGGCAGGTCAGGTAGCATCAATGGAAATGAATAAACAGTTGACGTTATGGGCTGAGACCCCGTTTCAGGACTGATAAAAAGGTCTGTGATCAAGTTGGGCTTTTAAAATCAATGACTGCCCTTATGATGCCTAGCTGACATCATTGACATTTGTGACCCGATTTCTATTTGTTACTTCTATTGTTTAATAACCATAAAAGGCTGTGTAAATTTAAATGAATAATTGTTCATTGCATTGCAACCACCCAGGGGAATGTACTATTGTCTCTGTAAACTGTGTACACATCCCTTTTAGTTGAGTCACTGCAGATTATTTGACAGTGCCAGTGTTTGTGATCACAAAACCACACCCAGCCCTTTGACAAGTCTCCTAACGACAGATTCTTCACCGTATGGCTACAGTGAAATTTTGAATGGAAAGTCAATCAGTTGGCATCAGAATTCAGCTGTATAGATTGGCCCTGGAACTATCTTCATGTTTAGATGCAGAAAAATGTTACATTGTAATTTAAAGCACCATTAGCCTTAACATTATTACATTACATAAGTGTACTCAGGTCATTAATCTTGTGGTCAGTGCCAGACCTTCAATTTTGTAACATGGGAAGAAAATGGTTATGCTGATTTCTGGCAGAGTTGGGCATCCAACAGCTCCATGGCACCAGATTGTGAATTCATTTTCAGCATGAGGAATGTTTCCCAAAATTCCGTGTCTGTATTCCAATTGACCACCTGGCCATTCAGCAACTTGGAATGGGCTAAAGATTACTAGCTGTGATGCAGCAGAGGAAACAGACTGTTTACAGCTGAAGAGATGGGTGGGTAACACTATCTTCTTTCACATACCGAAGTCTATTGGAAAAATCATATCAAGGGATGGGGTGTACTGGGAACTTATGGTTACCGTCCAGTTAAAACTAGAAGGTGACCTTAAGAACAACAGACCAGATTGAATTAAAGTGGCCAAAACCTGGCTGTAAATATACTCCTTGCTTTTTTGCACAATTCTGGCATAAATGCTGATTTTGAACTTCCACATTTATTGGCAGGAACTAATGAGAGAGCAAGCATCTGGGTAATGTACACTCCCTTCCCTTATCACCAGCTAAAATGACCCAATTTCTTGAAGGTAAAGTGGCAACGGAGTGTCAGTAAATAGATGCTGGCTGAGTTCTTCCTTAACTGTTAGTGAGTGTCACAGTTAGGCCAGTAGCAATAGGCACTAAGATCCACCCATATGCTAATCTGAATTCTGAAAATACAGATACACAAGACAGACCGCAGAAGCTGGATATCTGGATCACCACACATGCACACATATACACACACACCCACAAAATGCTGGAGAAACTCAGTGGGCTAGGAAGCAAATATGGAGTTGACATTTCAGGCCAAGACCCTTCTTCGTGTCTGGGAAGGAAGGGGGCAGAAGCAAGAATAAAAGGTAGGGGAGGGGAAGTAACTAGAACTGACAGGAGGTAGGCGAGAGGGTGGAAAGGGGGCTGGGAAGGAGAGTAATGTGAGAAGCTAGGGGGTGATATTGGGGAAGGCAATGGACTGAAGAGAAAGGAATTTGATAGGAGGGTACATGAAACATAGGGAAGGAGGTGGGAAACCAGAGGGAGGAAGTACATTGTGAGGGCTGGGGAGGGAAAAGAGAAGAGGTAATGGGGCTACAGGGATAGGGCAAAGTGTGTTGGGGTGGGGGAAGCAAGGCATGGACATCAATTTTCTAACTTCTGGTGACCACCCTCCTCTGCTTCTCCCCCTCCCTCTGCAACTTCTGCTCCTCTCTTCACATTGTGACACAACACTGCTCCCTGGGGACAATCATCTCTTAAAAATTCAAAATTTGTACTGACCTGCTGATCAACAACTTTCTGACCAAATGAAATGAGATGGACTTCCGTGAGAAAATGCATTTGAGAAGGGCAACAAACGGAAGGGAATAGCCATTAAGTGTTTGGATATAGAAATGTGCCGAAATGTCAAAGGATCTTCTAATGTATATCCACAGATCTCAGAAAGAAGTGTAACAGATAGGAAAAAAAAAGACGGCTAATAAGGAATAAGGGTCCCTTGTTTTCCTGGCTGAGTCAGTGAATGTAAGAGCAATAATTTAATAAACTGAAGCTGGGCCACAGTTGGAAGACTGCACACAGTTCTGGTCACCACATTACAGGAAGGATATGATTGCACTAGAGAGAATATGAAGGAGACTAACAGGAATGTTGCCAGGATTGGAAATTTTCAAAAGTACTTGGATATTGATGTAAATTGTTGTAATCTGCAAGGCTATGGATCAGGAGTTGTAAAATGGGATAGGGCTGGATATCTGTTCTTTAGCCAGCAAGGCGGATGAGCTAAATGTCTACCTTGCAGGGCATAATTAACTGTTATTTCATGATTCTATAATATCTCCCATTTTCAGCCACTTGTAATTCATATATTTGGCAATTTCTCTTTGTATGCATGAGGCAAGATGGACGAGGTTCTGCAAAGTGAGTTCAGGGAGGTAGGTGCTAAGTTAAAGGACAGGACCGCCAGGGATGTGATCTCAGGATTGCCACCTGTGCCATGTGCTAGTGAGGCCAGAGATAGGAAGATCGTGTAGTTTAACATGTGTCTAATGAGTTGGTGTGGGAGGGAGTGCATCAGACTTTTAGATTAGTGGGCTCTCTTTCAGGGAAGGTGGGACCTGTACAGGAGAGATGGTTTGCCCCTGAATTGGAGGGCAACTAATATCCTAGCAGAAAGGTCTGCTCGTGCTGAATGGGGGGTTTAAACTAGAGTTGCAGGGGGACAGGTACCAGAGTGCCAGGACAGATAGTGGAGAGGCTGTGAGGCAGATGTGGTTAAGACCTCAGACAAGTTCAGGAATCAAAAGGTTGGCACGGTGCGACTGATGTTCTGAGCTGCATGTATTTCAAAACAAGAAGTATTGTAGGAAAGGCGGATGAGCTCAGGGCATGGATAGAAATATGATTTTGTAGCCATTAGTGAGACTTGGTTGCAGGAGGGGCAGGACTGGCAGCTCAATATTCTGGGGTTCCATTGTTTTAGACATGACGGAGCAGGAGGGAACAAAGGGGCAGAGGTGGCGTTACAGATCAGAGAAAATGTCACGGCACTGCTCATTCAGAACAGACTGGAGAACTAATTGAGTGAGGCTTTATGGGTGGAAATGAGGAATAAGAAAAATTAATGGGGTTATATTACAGACCACCCAACAGATCACGGGATTTAGAGGAACAAATTTGTAGCGAGGTTGCAGACTGTTGCAAGAAACATGACAAACAAGAGGAAGTCTGCAGATGCTGGAAATCCAAAGGGTTTTGGCCCAAAATGTTGACTGCACTTTTTTCCTTAGATGCTGCCTGGCCTGCTGAGGTCCTCCAGCATTTTGTGTGTGATGCAAGAAACATTGGGTTGTTATAATAGGTGATTTTAACATTCCATATTGTGGTAAACTATGTATACCTGTCTGGACATGCCTCTCTGCTGACTGTTCCTGTGGCTTCTCCCACAGACCCCTGTATAAAGGCGATTGGAGGCACTGCTCCCCCCTCAGTCTCCGAGATGCGTGCTCCCTTTTGCTGCTAATAAAAGCCTATCATTCACCTCCTGTCTCCAAGAGTTATTGATGGTGCATCACATATATTGATTGGAACTCCCATAAAGGAAAAGAACTAGATGGAATAGAGTTTGTCAAATGTGTTCAGGAAAGTTTCCTTAATCCATAGTTTCCATAGAAGCACCAATGAGAAAGTGTGCATTATTTGGGAACGAGACAGGGCAGGTGACAGAAGTTTGTGTAGGGGAACACTTTGCATCCAGTGGTCATAATACCATCGGTTTTAAAGTAAATATAGAACAAGATAGGTCCAGTCTGCAGGCTGGAGAAAGGCCATTTTGATTGTATCAGAAAGGATCTGCTAAGTGTGAATTGGGAAGGGCTGTTTACTGGCAAAGGTGTACTTAGTCAATGGGAAGCTTACAAAAATGACATCTTGAGAGTACAAAGTTTGTATGTGCCTGTCAGAACAAAAGGTAAAGATGACAGGTTTAGGGAAGCTTGGTTTTCAAAAGATAGTGAGGCCCAGGGTGAGAAAAAGAAGGTGCGTAGCAGGCATAGGCAGGTAGTAACAAGTGAGGAGCTGTTGAAATATAAGGAGAACACTTAAGAAAGAAATCAGGAGGGCTCAAAAACAGGCATGAAGTTTCCTTAGCAGACAAGGTGAAGGAGAATCCTAAGGGATTCTACAGATATGTTAAAAGCAAAAGGATTGCAAGGAACAAAATTGATCCCTTGGCATATCAGAATGGTAATATATGCCTGGAGCTTAAAGAGATGGGGAAGAACTTAAATGGATTTTTTGCACTCAGGAGATGGACACAGAGTCTATAGAGGTGAGGCAAAGCTGCAGCGATGTCATGGAGCCAGTACAGATTCCAGAGGAGGAGGTGTTTGCTGTATTGAGGCAAATTAGGGTGGATAAAACACCAGGACCTGAAAGGGTACTTCCTCAGACCCTGTGGAAGGCAAATGCAGAAAGCGCAGGGGGCCTAGCAGAGATACTTAACTCATCCTTAGCGACAGGTGAGATACTGGAGGATTGGAGGACAGCCAATGATGTTCCGTTGTTTAAGAAAGACTCTAAAATTAAATCAGGCAATTATAGGCTGTTGAGCCTGACGTAAGTTTTTGGAAGATATTCTAATGATAGACTGATAAGGGATATTCAGCTTGGCTTTGTGCTGGGGAGGTCATATTTAATCAATATTATAGATATTTTCCAGTAAGTTACTAGGAAAGTTGATGAAGGCAAGGCAGTGGACGCTGTCTACATGGACTTCAGCAAGACATTTGACAAGATCCCGCATAGGAGGTTGGCTTAGAAAGATCAGTTGCCCAGCATTCAAGATGAGTTAGTAAATTAAATTAGATGTTGGCTTCATGGGAGAAGCCAGAGAGTGGAGTAGATAGTTCCCTCTCTGACTGGAGGCCTGTGACTAGTGGAGTGCCCCAGGGATTGGTGCTGGGTCCTTTGTTGTTTGTCATCTATATCAAAGATCTGGATGATAATGTGGTTAAGTTGATCAGTAACTTTGCAGATGACATGAAGATTGGGGATGTAGTGGGCAGCGAGGCTATCAAAGCTTGCAGCAGGATCTGGACCAGCTGGAAAAATGGGCTGAAAAATGGCAGATGGAGCTTAATGCAGACAAGTGCAAGGATAGATCTTACACAGTGAACAGTAGGGCACTGAGGAGTGCGGTAGAACAAAGGGAACTGTGAGTATAGGTCCATAATTCTTTGAAAGTGGTGGCATAGGTAGATAGGGTCATAAAGAAAGCTTTTGGCACACTGGCCTTTATGAATCAAAGCTCTGAGTACAGGAGATGGGATGTTATGTTGAAGAGAATAAGATGTTGGTGAAGCCTAATTTGGAGTATTATGAGTGGTTTTGATCACCTAGTTACAGGAAAAATGTAAATAAGGGTGAAACAGTACAGCGGAAATTTACAAGGATGTTGCCGGGACTGGAAGATTTGAGTTATAAGGAAAGATTGAACAGGTTAAGACTTTATTTCTTGGAACACAGAAGATTGAAGGGAGAGTTGGTAGAGGTATACAGAATTAGGAGGGGTATAGATAGGGTAAATGAAAGGAGGTTTTTTCCACCGGGATTGGGTGGGCCTCAACCAGAGGTCATGGTTTAAGGGTGAAAGATGAAATGTTTCAGGGGGAACATGAGGGGAAACATCACTCAGAGGGTTAGGACCGTGTGGAATGAGCTGGCAGCCAAGTAGTGCATGCAAGTTCAATATCAACGTTTAAGAGAAGTGGACGGGAGTAGTATGGACCTCTATGGTCCAGATGCAGATCAGTGGGAGGATGCAGTTTAAGTGGTTTCGGCATGGACTAGAAGGGTGCATTTTTGTGCTGTTCTTTTCTATGACTCTATCAATTATTCTTAATTGTGACTTCTTAATCATCAGAGGTAGAATTAAGAGCTTCACAGCAGTGGGATATTTCATGAAGTGTTTGATCATTGACAATTATCCTATAGCACACCAAACCAGGAACAAACACAGGCTCTGGCAAAGATTGTATCTCTGTCAGCTAACAGAAACAAGCATGCAGTTAAAATTACACTAGTGTCCCACAGTCATTAATTTTATCTTCCCTTCTGAGCAAATGAGAAGGGTACCTGATGAAAACCAATAGGTCTTTAAAAAAAGTGAATGGACAAATACTTTGTTGGCCGGCTGCCTTAACCACAAGCTGGCCAGATAAGAGTTATGTTTTTTTTGCCATAGTAACCTAGCAGAAAGGTTCCATGTCTTGAAGAGCACCAGAGTATTTTTGTTCGTTGTTTGTATTCCTTGACAATAAATGACAAAAGTTTCCCTCTGGCCTCCTACAAGAAATATCTGGAACCATACCCCACCAGCCAGCCTTGGATTCCCCACCCGTCCACCCCACACAGAGACTAGGCTTGTTGAGAACCTTCAATGAAAGTGATGCATCATCAATAACTCTTGGAGACGAGAGGTGAGAGGCTTTTATTGTCTGGAAGAAAGAACAAGCAGCAATTGACCACCACGCTACATCCTGGAGACTGAGGGCTGGGCTCAGGCCCCAATCGCCTTTATACCAGGGTCTGTGGGAAGAGCCACAGGAGCAGTCAGCAGGTAGGGCATGTCCAGACAGGTATATGTAGATCACCACATTCACCCCCCCCCCCCTTTGTTTTAAAAGAGAGTCCCCATGGGGCGAAGTTTCTTACAAGTACATTTACAGGTTAAGTCTATCAGGTGGTCGAATCTGTCACTGTGATTTACGTAGCACCGGCTGTGATTGCACAGGTGCTGGTGGTGATTGCACCGGAGACGGTGGTTGTGCTGGTTCCGGCCTGAATGGAGGTGTCAGCCCACTAGGCGTCAGTGATCCCTCATGCGTGTGCGAGGCGCCTGGTATATGCGCGTACGAGATGCCCGGTATAGGAGTGTCGTGAGGAGTCTGTGTAGGGCTTGGTGTGCGCGGTGTCACCTCGTGTACAGGGTTCATAGTTACCGTGGAGTGTTTGGGGTAGTGGTCTGCTGCTCCTGCGGGCGCCAGGTCGCGGACTGAGACCGTGTCCTCCTGCCCATCAGGTAAGACCACGTAGGCATACTGGGGGTTCGCATGTAGAAGGTGAACCCTCTCGACCAGCAGGGAGTATTTATTACTCCTCACATGTTTCCGGAGCAGCACTGACCCTGGGGATGTCAGCCAAGCCAGTCGGGTGGTCCCAGTGGCAGACTTCCTGGGAAAAGAAAATAGGCGCTCATGAGGGGTGGCATTGGTGGATGTACATAACAGGGAACGGATAGAGTGGAGGTCCTCCCCGAGGCCAACGAGAGACTGGTAACCCTTTTGACTTAAGGGCTAAAAGTGTGGCCTTCCACACTGTGGCATTCACCCTCTCCACCTGTCCATTTCCCCGGCGATTATAGCTCATGGTCCTACTAGTAGCAATGCCCCTAGCTAGCAGGTACTGGCGCAGCTCGTCACTCATAAAGGAGGACCCTCTATCACTGTGGATATAACAGGGATATCCGAACAGAGTGAAGAGCTGGCGCAGGGCTTTTATGACGGATGTGGTAGTGGTGTCGGGGCAGGGGATGGCAAAGGGGAACCGCGAGTACTCGTCAATAATATTGAGAAAGTAGTCATTGCGGTCGGTGGAGGGAAGGGGACCCTTAAAGTCAACACTCAGTCGCTCAAAGGGGCGGGTGGCCTTAATAAGTTGCACTGTTTCAGGACGGTAGAAGTGCAGTTTGCACTCAGCACAGACTTGGCAGTCCCTGGTCATCATCCTGATGTCCTCAAAGGAGTAAGGCAGGTTCTGGGCTTTCATGAAATGGTAAAATCGGGTGACCCCTGGGTGGCAAAGATCTGCATGGAGGGCGTATAGCTGGTCGAGCTGTGCGCTGGCACATGCTCCCCGGGATAGGGCATCAGGGGGCTCATTGAGTCTGCCAGGCCGGTACAGGATATCATAGTTGTAGGTGGAGAGTTCTATTCTCCACCGCAAAATTTTATCATTTTTGATTTTGCCCCACTGTTGATTGCTGAACAGGAACGCAACTGAGTGCTGGTCGGTCAGCAAGGTGAACCTTTTGCTGGTGAGATATTGCCTCCAGTGCCTAATAGCTTTCACTATAGCCTGGGCTTCTTTCTCCACCGCGGAGTGCCGAATTTCAGGGCCTTGAAGGGTACGAGAAAAGAATGCTACTGGCCTGCCTGCCTGGTTGAGGGTAGCAGCCAGCGTGAAGTCAGAGGTCTCACTCTCTACTTGGAAGGGAATGGTCTCGTCCACCGCATGCATCGTTGCTTTGGCAATGTCCCCTTTAATGCGGCTGAAGGCTGCGCAGGCCTTGGCAGAGAGGGGAAATGTGGTAGACGACCAGGGGGCAGGCCTTGTCTGTGTAATGGGGGACCCATTGGGCGTAATAGGAAAAGAAGCCCAGGCACCGTCTGAGGGCTTTGAGAGTGGTGGGAAGAGGGAGTTCTAACAGGGGGCACATACGGTCGGGATCAGGGCCAATGACCCCGTTTTCCACGACATACCCAAGGATAACGAGTCGGGTGGTTCCGAACACACACTTGTCCCTGTTATAAGTAAGGTTCAGGGCTTTGGCCACTTGGAAAAATCATTGGAGGTTGGCGTTGTGATCCGGCCAGTCATGACCACAGATGGTGATATTATCCAGATAGGGAAATGTGGCCTTCAGTTGGCACTGGTCCACCATCCAGTCCATTTCCCTCTGGAAGACAGAGACACCATTTGTGACACCGAAGGGGACGCGCAGGAAGTGATAGAGCCTGCCACCCGCCTCGAAAGCGGTGTAGGGGCGGTCCTCTGGGCGGATGGGGAGCTGGTGATAAGCGGATTTCAGATCTATTGTCGAGTACACCTTGTACTGAGCTATCTGGTTGACCATATCCGCGATGCGGGGTAGGGGGTACATGTCAAGCTGCGTGAACCTATTGATGGTCTGGCTATAGTCCACGACCATCCTATTTTTCTGCCCGGTCCGAACAACCACCACCTGGGCCCTCCAAGGACTTGTGCTTGGCTCAATGATCCCCTCCCTGAGCAGCCGCTGCACCTCTGACTGAATGAAGGCCCTGTCCCCCGCGCTGTACCTCCTGCTTTTAGTTGCCACAGGTTTACAGTCAGGGGTCAGGTTGGCAAACAGCGATGGGGGAGGGATCTTGAGGGTGGAGAGGCTGCAAGTGGTGTCGGTAGCGCAGCTGTCGGCATGGTGCTGGATGGGATGTGTGTGTGGTCAGTAGCGGGGTATATGACGAAGTCCCACAAAACTGAGGATTCCTGACAGTGAGTGGTGGGAGGGGCCCATCATATGCCATAGTCACACTTTCGAGGTGGCTCTGGAAGTCCAGCCCCAATAGCACAGGTGCGCACAGATTAGGCTTGACCAGTAGCGCAAAGTCCCGATATTCTGTGCCTTGCACCACCAATGTTGCTACACAACCCACCCGGATGTCTGTGGAATGCGACCCAGAAGCCATGGTGACCCTCTGGCTTACCAGCCGTGTCACGAGTCCGCAGCATTGCACAGTGTCCGGGTCAATAAAACTCTCAGTGCTGCCTGTGTCAAACAGGCATCTAGTCCTGTGCCCCTCCACCAGGATGTCCATCATTGACCTTGCAAACTGGTGTGGAGCACTTTGGTCGAGGGTTATGGAGGCTAGAGTTGAACCGCCGTCTTGGTGGTAAGCACCCGTGGGTCAGGGGCGGGGTGAGGTGATGTCGACAAAGATGGTTGCCCCCATTCTCGCACGAGGCGGGCAGGCAAGATGGTGGTGACCAAGATGGCGGCCCCCATGCCTCACACGCAGTGCTGCCTGACCCCGCTTGTGGTTCCGACTTACAGACCTTGGCAAAATGGTCCTTCTTTCCGCAGCTGGAGCAGGTCGCTTCTCGGGCCAGGCAGCATTTTCGGGGGTGCTTTTCGAGTCCACTGAAGTAACACTGTGTGGACTTGCGACTGGCAACAGCTGTGGTCGGTTTTGGGGAGTTCATGGACTCGCGACTGGCAATGGCGGTGGTGGATCCGGGTGGCGGGGTCTGCAGCGACCATGGAACCGACGGGGGATCGCGCAGCTGGACAGTGTCAGCGTTTTGCAGAGCAGCCTCCAGCATGTCGGCCATCTCCATCGCCGAGCATAAGTTAAGATCGGTATTTTCCAGCAGCCGCTGGCGCACGTACACTGACCTGATCCCCGTAACAAAGGCGTCTCGTACTAGCAGCTCTGCATGTTGTTCCGCCGTCAGTCCTCTGCAGTCGCAAGCTCACACGAGTGTCTGTAGGGCTCGGAGAAACTCCCCGCTCGACTCATCGGGTCGCTGCCGCCGCGTCGCTAAGTGATGTCTTGCATAGACGGTGTTCACCGGCCGCAGGTACTGTCTTTTGAGGGCGTCCAGTGCCCCTTGGTAGGTCGGCAGGTCTCTGATAAGGGAGAATACTTTCAGACCTACTCTGGATAGTAGTATTTTGTACATTGTGGCAGGCTCAGTCACTGGAACCTGTTCCAAGTATGATTGGAAGCATGCAAACCAGAGTTCAAAGGCAAGAGCTGCTTCTGGAGCTTGGGGGGGTCCACGTCTAATTTTTCCGGACATAAAATACTTTCCATGTTTTAAAACTTCCGGCCAATAAAATTGATGCACCATCAATAACCCTCGGAGACGAAAGGCGAGATATAGGCTTTTATCGGCTGGAAGAAAGAACAAGCAGCAATTGACCACCACACTACATCCTGGAGACTGAGGCCGGGGTGGTGTCTCCAATCGCCTTTATACCGGGGTCTGTGGGAGGAGCCACAGTCAGGGGGAGGAGCCACAGGAGCAGTCAGCCGGGGGGGCATGTCCAGACAGGTATATGTAGTTCACCACAGAAAGAAATGGAAGCAGAAGTAAATCATACAACTTTTTGTGTCTGCTCTGCCCTGCATTGAGATCATGGCTGATAATTGGTCTGCATTAATCATAAACCCTTAGATGCCTTTAATAACTAAAAATCTATCAATCTCTGTCATGAATCAAATCAATAATGTAGCCTGCCTAGCTATTCGTGTAGGGAATTCTAATGATTCGCTGCTCCCTGGGTGAAGAAATTTCTTTCCATCGGTATTCTGAAAGGGCTAGCACTTACTTTGAGCCAGTGATTCATGGTTTTAGACACCTCTACCAGTAGACATTTCATCTCTGCATCTTCTCTGTCAAGCACCCAAATAATTTAATGTGTTTCAGTAAGATCACCTTGTGGTGAACTATGTGCCTGTCTGGACACGCCCCCTGCTGACTGCTCCTGTGGCTCCTCCCACAGGCCCCTGTATAAAGGAGATCTGCGGCCTGACGCTGGGCCTCAGTCTCCAGGACATAGTATGATGGACACTCACTCCTGGTTCCTTCTTCCAGTCAATAAAAGCCGATATCTCGCCTTACGTCTCAGTGTGAGTTATTGATGGTGCATCACACCTTTAATTCTTTTTAACTCAATAACCAAGCCTACTTAATCCCTCCTAATGGAACAAACATTTCCAGGAATCAATCCAAGACACAAGAGACTGCCAGTGCTAGAATCTGGTGCAAAAATCAAGCAGCAAGAGAAGCTCAGTGGGAAGGAAAATGGTCAATGTTTCAGGTTGAGACCCTTCATCTAGACTCAGGAGTCTCAAATGAAAGGTCTTGACCCAGTAAAGCCTTTGCATCTTTTGCATCAATCCTTTGAATATTTGCTGCACTCCCCCAGTTACAAATATAGGAAGAGACTATAGTCCACATGTGAATAATAAATGTCAGCTGTTTCTCTACTCCTGATGTCAGGTTAACTGTTCTACTGTTTCATGTCCTTTCTCTTCCTCCCTTCTTCAGTAGGGTTATATTCACAATCTTTTAATCCATAAGATGTATGGAATCTATGAAATTTTGGAAGTTGAAAACTAATGTGTATGCTACCTACAGAATCACCTTCTTCAAAACCTTCGGTTCAAATTTATCTTCCTCTAAATTAAAAAAAACTACATTCAAATCCCCAATTAATACATTTAGGAGCTATTTTAACATACTTTTAAAAGGCAAGGTGGAGAAAATACAGTTCTGATGTGGGCAAATGGGATTTGTGTCGATGGTAAAAAGGATGGCACAGATATAATTGTCAAAGGCCTGTATCTGTGCTGCAGCACTCAGTGATTTACAATGTAGACTATCAGGTCCTGGAGACTTATTGGGTTCCAGTCCTGTTCATTTCTTCAGTAGCTTTTTTCCCTAGTACTAATTTTTTTCAGCTCCTCATTCACTTCAGACTCATTATTAACAGTAGTTTTCCTCTGTCTTCTTCCTTAAAGGCTCTCATTAAATATTTGCTTAATTTCTCTGCCATTTCCTTGTTTCTAATCCTCAGGTTTATAGTTCTTTATGGTAATATTATGTGTTTTTATTTGATCTAATATGACCTGTTACTTTCCGTATTGCTTATATACCCTAAAGAGACACATTTACCATAAACTCTGCATTAATTCTTTAACAGTCAGCAATTAATAATTTACTGTGATACTGTAATTTCCTGTCAACCAGCGCTATGTTATGTTGATACCTTCATAGTTTGTCTTATTTAGATTGAAGACCATATCTTTTTATTGAACCAAATTACACATTTGTACTTACAAACGTATAATCTTTATATAAAATTCTCTCGTATCATGATTAATCTTCACTGAAGAGTTCTTAACTATCAGATTATTCATTAATTCATTTGTATTGATGTAAACTAACCTGTTCATTTTTTAGTTCTTCAATATGCTGTCCTAGAAGACTATCATGCATATGCTCTACATATTTATCATTCATAAGTTGACTTGAAATAAAAATTTGCTAATTTGGTTTGCCCAGTCTAGGTGTAGCTTGATATCTGCTAGGCGTGCCTCTATTTTCCTGATGTATGCTGCACCCAATATCATCATTGGGATTTAGTGGCCTAGGTACAACTCCCAACAAAGCTTTCTTCTGTACTTGTTTCTAGCTCGATTTAAGCTGATCCCACTTTGTGATTTTCTATGTTAATCCTCCATCTCTCCTGTCTTTACTTCAGTTTTTTTTTCATCCTTTCCATTTTGCCAGTCGGCTTAAAGAGAGATATTCTGGAATTACTTAATTTCCATCTTTGGATACTTTGCAACCTCATCTCTGTAAAGTTGATTAAATGGTATCCATTGTTTTCTATTTCTGCCTCTAATTCACTAACTTGGTATGAAAGCTGTGTTAAGTTAGCTAATGAGTATTCAATTTTGTCTTTTCATCCATTTACCCTTCCCCTTATTGTAACTGGAGGCATAATCCAGTTATCAATATTCTTTTTGCAGCCCTATTGCCTTGCCCTTTCTGTTCACTTTAAAAAACTGGCTCTCACCAGAATCCATCTTCCACCTCTACTATTTAATTTAACGCCTTATCACTTCACAAACTCATTGGTTCTAAATCAATTCAAGTGAAAGAAGAAAGAAGAAGAAATTGCCTTTCAACTCACGAGAGAGAAAAACCATCAACTTCTTTGCTGTTGATTCTTCTGTAGCAGGCAATTTCTTTTTTACGAGGTTGAGTTGCTAGCTCAACGCTCAACCCAGCACGAATGGACAGCGTGCATACGAACTTGGGACCTCTCGCTCCAAAGTCAAGCGCTGATGCCACTATGCCACCAGCCAGCAATTCAAGTGAAACCAGTCCCAATATAATAGTTCTGTCACTAATTGTTTACCAGAAAACATTCCTTTAGCAGGCAGTGGCCACCTGACATAACTTTTCCACTGGCTTTGGAGAAATTTGGAAGTTAGTCTTGAAAGGCCGGTGCTGAATCAAATGTCTTTATATGCAGAGAAGTTAGCACTGCTTCACTTTCCTTGGATATTGGCTGTTCCTTGGTAGTGCTGTTGGAGTTAAACCAATGCATTGGAGAGATGTTGAATGTTTTCAAAAGCAGATGCTGGAGAAAGATTCCAGGAACTTATTAAATGCAATGTGTAACAAAGAAATGCAAGGAATCAAGTAACATCTGGATGGCAGTGTGAAATGCATACTTTAGCCATATGATGAGAAAAAAAGAAAACCTAATTGCTCAAGTGAAGCCTTTGGCTGAATCTCAGAATGTGAAAGATAGAGGTCAGTTCATAGCCACCTGGCTGAGAATAGTACACAGTAAAGGAGCCAGAAACTTTCCCCACTGGGAAGATGTTTAGAAGCAGGCTGAACAGTTGTATTTGGAGCCAAATCTGATGGCACTGTGCAATGAAAAATGCCAAAAGAAGATAGAAATACAGCTTGATTAACTGTTATGTCTACATAACTACATTTGGGATCTCTGTGACTTTTCCATCTAACTATGCCTGAAAAATAGACAGCACATACTTCATTTTTGCATTGTGACTGGTTTAAAGTTGATTCCTGAGGTTATGCTTTCCTGATTGCAACCACACCTGCTGTGACACCACCCTCCCAGCCCCATTTCCTAGATGATTTTAGCTTGGACAAAGCATTTGGCCTATGCTAGGCTGATGTATAATTAGTTCCTCTCTGCCTTGGGTGTGGCTGTAATTTGCAGTTACCTCAATCAGAAATCAAGGCACAAATACACACATCTTCATACAGTAACTCAGAAAACATTAAGAATGAAAACAAATGAATAAAATTTATGTAAGCTCAAATACAAAGAAAGCATGCAGCACCTCTACTTCCTTTGGAGTTTGCGAAGATTTGGCATCACATTTAAAACTCTGACAAACTTCTATTGATGTGTGGTGGAGACTATACTGACTGGCTGCATCACAGCCTGGTATGGAAACACCAATGCCCTTGAACTGAAAATCCTACAAAAAGTAATGGATTCGGCCCAGTCTCTCACAGGTAAAGCCCTCCCAACCATTGAACACATCTACACAAAGCATTGTTGCAGGAAAGCAGCATCCATCATCCGGGACCCCCACCACCCAGGACATGCTGTCCTCTTGTTGCTGCCATCAGGAAGAAGGTGCAGAAGCCTCACGACTCACACCACCAAGTTCAGGAATAGTTATTAATTCTCAACCATCAGACTCTAAAACCAAAAGGGATAACTTTATCTGCCCCTCACTGAAATGTTCCCACAACCTATGTATTCACTTTCAAGGACTCTTCATTTCATGTTCTTGATATTTATTGCCTATTTATTTCTTCTTCTTCTTATTATTTCTTTCCATTTGTATTTGCACAATTTGTTGGCTTTGCACACTAGTTGGACACTCAAGTTGGTGCTGTCTTTCATTGATTCTATTATGGTCATTATTCTTTTATAGATTTATTAAGTATGCCCACAAGGAAATAAATCTCAGTGTTTTATATAGTGACATAATGTACTTTGATAATTAATTTACTTGGAACTTTGAACTTTGATCTTTGAACATAAATGAATGCCAGTGGAATTATTGAACAAACAAACTAATCTTTGTCGTAAGTTCATCAACAATTCAGAGATGATCTGAGGAAAACCGTGTTGATGCAGAGTATGTGAGAATAGTTTTAAGCTTACTACTTTCCTTCTGTGCAAAAGTAAAGTGGTAAGGTTATAGCTCTTAGGAAAGATGGAAGAGGAATCACTTTTTTGTTTGAGAAAGAGTATAAAGTCAAACAGTTATATAACACTGAAACAGACCCTTCAGCCCGACTTATTCAAGAGACCAAATTGAACTATTCCCCTTTTCCTGCATTTGGCCTATTTCCTTCTAAACCTTTCCTATTGACATACGTGTCTAAATGTCGTAAAAATTGGGTCTACAATTTCTTCTCCAATCTTGTTCCATATACCCTCCATTCTCTTTGTGGAAAGACAATGGTAACCTCTAACCTGATGGCATGAACATTGGTTTCTACTTCTGGCAATTTTTCTTTTCCCTCCCCCTTCTCTCTTCTTCTATGTTCCACTCTGGCCTCTTACTTCTTCTCTGCACCTGCTGGCACACCTTCTTTATTTTCTCCCATGGCTCACTCTGCTCTCCTATCAGATTCATTCTTCTCCAGTCCTTTACCATGCCTACTCACCTGGCTTCACCAATCACCTTCTAGCCTGTCCTCCTTCGCCTCCCCCCACCTTTTATTTCTGGCATCTTCCCCCTTACTTTTCAGTCCTGAAGAAGGATCTTGGCCTGGCACATCAACTGTTTATTCATTTCCATAGATGCTCCTATCCTGTTGAGTTCCTCCAGCATTTCGTGTGTGTTGCTTTGGATTTCCAGCATCTGCAGAATCTCTTGTGTGAACAATACATCAAGTGTGCACTCGCCTACATTGCATTGGTGCGATCTAGAGATTTTGTAATGTGAAAGTATGCACAGGGCAGTGTTACAAGTGCTAGAGAATGGTTGCCTGACTTCAAAAACCCTGCTTAAACCGGTTGCTTCTCGTAGCACTCCAAATTCCGATGTTTGCTTGGAATGGAGCATAGCTGGGAAAATGATGAAAGCAGGTAATAAAGAGAGGAGGAAAAGTAGTGGAGACAAGCTCTCACAGCAGGTTGTCTGGAGCAGTAATGCATTAGATATCTGTGTTGCCATAATTTTACTCTGAAATGGCATGAAAACAATGATGCTGAAACATTTCAAGGTGAAAACTTACTGCTAGTTACTCAAGGGATAGGCAATGAAGGCCTCTATTGCAAATGGATAAAGTACAACACTTCATTGCCAACGACTGTGAAGATAATAGTAGAGATTAACTTTTAGCATCTGGCTCCTTCCTGGATAGGGCTGGAGATATTTGTCGAGGGAAGCACGCCAGTGGTTGAGTGACATGACTATTATTGGAGAATAGCTGGCCAAGTATGTAAGTTATGACATATTAGTCTAAGCATTGTGGCAGTACTATATTTGTGTGGGTTTGAGTGTTTGTTGACGGAAGTTGTTTGGAGACGGAGTAAACATAACGAGCAACGTCAAAGGCCAGTGGTGTCACTGGTCAGATGTGGGTGTTCAGGTCTCATTCACTAGCCTTGACCAATCATTACACTACTAGCAACAATACATACAGCTACTGGGTACTGATGTTTGAATCCAGCCTCCATACCCACCACTCCAGCAGCTGCACCCAGCAATAGGTGCCTCTACTGTAAAAGGTGAAGAGGAGCTATAAACAGTGTTAACCACACATTGATGTTACCCCATCCCCTGCTGTCCAGCCATTGGACAACATTGCTGGTACTTGCCTGACACAACAATAGACAGCAGAAAGTTCACTTGCTCCATGCGGTTCAGCAAACAGGTAAGGGCTAGTCACAATCCTCACGAGTGGTGTATGTGAGGTATGGCAGGTGTGGCACATGCTCTGGGCACCACTTGAAGGGGGGGGGCGCCACTGAGCAGTTTCTATTAAAGTCAGACATGCCATCCTCGGATAGTGAAAAAAGAATTTTCTTCAGATGTATGATCTGTCTTTGATTATCATGACTGAGAAACACTAGGATGGCCTTATTTCAGAACATTGTGTAAGAAGACCATGAAATGTTTCTTCATGAAGAAGAAGGAAAGTGGAGCTGAAGGACAGAAGAGACGAAAGTTAGAGGTGGAGGAAGCTAAAAAGTCAAGCAAGTTCTTCATGCCCTTCTTTGAAAAGCCGGGAACAAGTAATTCGACACTTTCCCTGGAGTCGCCTGCACCTGCTACAAGTTTGTTAGAATCCGAAGGTGGATCAAGTACAAATGTGTCAGCATCACAAGCCGAGGAGGAAGTCAAGTCAGATAAATCTGAGTATGACGAGATTAAGATTGAGGCTGCCACAGAGAATGTGGATGTGACAGGAGGGGAAGATGATGATGGTGGTGGTGGTGGTGGTGATGCTGAGATTATTGATGAGATTTTACCTGACCAGATTGAACCTGACGACACTGAACCGAGTGAACTGGATGGTGTCAAAGAGCCTCGAACTGTCATACCAGAAGTGATTGAACAGCATGACATTGGACTTCTGAAGTTCGAAAAGGATACTGGAAAAGCAATTCTGCCTGACACGTTGAGAACAGAAATAATAAAGCTGGGTTCGAAGTAATTCCAGAACAGTGAGGGGCGTTTCCTACCAACAAATAACAGCTCAATGAACAAAACTTGGTTCAAGAGGAACTTGGGAAAAGGTCGTGGTGAGGAAGTGACTCGCTCATGGCAGGTCTATTCCCTTCTAAAATGTCTGCATTTTGTCTCTGTTGTTTTCTCTATTCCCAGTCAGACCATCAATCCTCATTGGAGCAGGAAAGTGGATTCAACCAGTGGAAAGCACCTGAAAGGATTAGTGTTCATGCAAATGCCAAGAATCATCGGGAATGCTTCACACGGTGGAAAGAAATGGAAAGAAATTTAGCTGGAAACAAAGGAGTTATTGACGTGGTATTTCAGTCACAGATTGAGAAGGAAAAGCAGAAGTGACGTGATATCTTGACGAGAACCCTTCGCTGCATAAAATTCCTTGCAACTCGGCTTTGCAAGGACACAGGGAATCACTTCAGCTAGACGATGACTCTAATGTGGGAAATTTCCTTGGCTTACTGAAACTACTGGCCACCTTTGACCCTGTCATTAAGGAACACCTCACTCATTTGGAAAGTCACCCTGGATCCATGTCTTACCTTTCACTGGGTGTCCAAAACAAATTCATCCACATGATGGCATCCACCGTTCACCAGAGTTTACTGAGAAGAATTTGTAAAGGCAAGTACTATGGTCTCATGTTCGATTCGACTCCTGATCAGGCACATCATGAGCAGATGTCAGAAGTAGTGAGGTATGTGGAAGTTGATTTTGAGAGGAAAACAGTCCGTGTTAGAGAGTCCTTCCTTGGTTTTATCCAGATAAGCCAGAAGGATGCTGACAGCTTGGTTGAAGACATCTTGAAACAGCTAAAGTAGAATGAAATGGAGCTACAGGATTGTCGGTCACAGTGCTATGACAACGCTACTGTGATGGTTGGACACAGAAGTGGTGTTCATCAAAGAATAAGTGAGAAAAACAACCTGGCAATGTTTGTGAAATGCAGCAATCACTCACTCAACTTGGTGGGTGAACATGCAGCCAAGCAGGATACAATGATGGTCACATTTTTTGGAACCATCAAAGCTCTGTACTTGTTTTTCTCTCGTTCAACACAGCATTGGGAAAAACTCAAAAATGCCATGCCTGTGGTTGTTAAGTCGGAGTCTGAAACCAGGTGGAGTACAAGGACAGAAGCAGTGAAGCCCATCAACAAGTACCTTGAGAAGATACTTCAAGTTCTCCAGGACATGATAGACAATGAAAATGAGACCAGTGAAACAAGAAGTGACACAAGGCAGCTGTACAACTGTATGTTGAGTTCAAATTTTCTGATTTTACTAGGATTTTGGAACAAAGTACTCATTCGCATTGACTGTATTCAAAAGAGGCTGCATGAACTTCTACGATACTGCCCTGGATTTGAAAGCCCGCCGAGATAATTTTTATGATGAAAGAGAAGTATTGGTCAGTGAGTCACTTGAAGGAGGAGTCGGTCTCCGTCAAGAGTGGAATATTGAAGTTGAAAGACATCAGAGACGAAAGAAACGAATGGCTGATGAGAACTTGAGATACGCTGGGTTAACAGCTAAGGAAGAAATGGAGAGTCATGAAGGGAACACTTGACCATCTTCACAGAGAAATGGATGAAAATTTTGATTGCACGACGCTGACGCCAAGTTTCGGTTCCTTCTCGATGTCGAGGAACTGTGTTACAGCACCAACAGCAATGACCTAAAGAAGAAGTGTGAAAATTTTGGCGAATTGTACAGCTCTGATGTTGATGGACAGCAGCTATATGAAGAAATTTTGGATTGCAGAATGTTGCTATCAAGGCGGGTCAACATGAAAATATCAAGATGTGAAGAGCTTCTTGAATTTATTGTTCCGTATGGAGATGACCCCAATCTTCGCATTGCTATTCAGATAATGCTAACCATCGCAGTTTCCATCGCCAGCTGTGAGAGATCATTCAGCAAGTTAAAAGAAATACTTTTATATTTGAGAGCCTCCATGTGTCAAAGCAGACGCTGTGATCTCACTCTGCTGTGTGTAGAAAGAGAAGAAACTGAAAAAAAACTGACTTTGATCACATCATAGACCAATTTGCATCAGTGAAAGCAAGAAAGGTGCAGTTATAATTTTCATGTAGTGCCATAATGTAGTGCTTGACTTGTATTTTTGAACTGATATTATGGTAAAGTTATCTAAAAGATGGGTGTCAGAGGTTTGGACGGGGCACAATTTCAGTGCTTGCCATAGGCGCAGTTTTCCCTAGATACACCCCTGATCCTGACATCTCCACCATATCCTCAAAGCTCACTGGACAAATAAGCAAACCAACATCAGTATCTTCTCCCAGGCCAACTTCCTCATCACTGAAGCTTCAGCAGAAGTCAATTAGCTGCATTAGGCTTGCCATGTCATTCACATTATTCCCAAGACAAGCATAACTTTCTGACCAGCTCATGCACCCAGCACCATCTGATACCACTTATTCCATCTGCAGATTGTCAATGA
The DNA here is from genome assembly GCF_030144855.1 of Hypanus sabinus. Taxonomy (NCBI): domain Eukaryota; kingdom Metazoa; phylum Chordata; class Chondrichthyes; order Myliobatiformes; family Dasyatidae; genus Hypanus; species Hypanus sabinus. The sequence goes on along the minus strand of NC_082711.1, from coordinate 48,527,797 downwards.
GACCCCACAATGAGCTCACTAGCCACCTCAGAGCCCACAAAACCAGAGTGAGAGCAAATGGTCTACATTGGGTGGCATGGTAGTGCAGCGGTTAGCATAACACTTTACAGCATCAGCACCTGGGTTCAATTTCTGCCAGTATCTGTCAGGAGTTTGTACATTCTCCTTGTGGCTGTGTGGGTTTCCTTTGGGTCCTCTGTTAGTAGCTTCATTGGTCACATGGGTATAATTGGGTGGCACAGGGTCATTGGGCCAGAAGGTCCTATTACCACACTGTATCTATAAACAAAGTCCTGAAAGATATCTGTAGAGGATTAGTTATTAATAAACTCCTGTTAACCCACTCCATGCCTGCATCAGTCCAAACGCCCAGACTTGATAATGTTAAGAGACAATCAAGGCCTTGTTGATGGACAACGGCAATTAAACTAAAAGGATTAAATTATGGGAAAAAAGTGCATCCTCTCTGCATCCCTTAAATTTAGGAGATTGTGTTGAAATAACTAGGGATGCTTGAATTAATTACAAGAGTTTATAGAAACTATATTCCCCAGTGAGAGATTCTGGAAAAAGAAGAAAATAATCTTAAAATCAAAGCTGGGCATTTCAAGGAAGATGTCAGAAGATATTTCTACATTCAAAGAGTGCTGGAATTACAAAGAACTACAGCAAATACAAGTGAACACTTACATTCTAAAAAAAAGATCATTGTTTTTAACAGGACAGTAAAGGAAGATGAGTATAATGCTGATACACGCACGACTGAGTCGATCAGTGACCAGGCTCAACAGCATGGCTATCTCACTTTTGTATTTTCTTAAGTTCTTATGAAAGAAAACAAGATCTGATCAACCTACAAATAAATCTCTTCCCCTGCTTTCCTGCTGAGATTTATCCACATCAAACTATCCACAGCCGATTGAGAACTTCTGTTGTTTTTGGGTCTTACTCATGCATTCACTAGTGCACTTTGATGTACGATACATCAGCTTCCATCTGAAGTCATGTTGCAGCTGCTTTGAGATTTACTTTCACCTACACCAGAAAATACATCTTAATTCTGCACAGAAATCTGGCAAGAGGCATTCGCTGGAGCTTGGGAGGTGGCTTTTCCTTTCTTTGAAATAAGTTTGCACATGTAAAATACCATTAGTATTAGGAAGCTGTCAGGTTAATGGATTTATTAAGGATTGGGCCTTCCTTCAGTATATCATGGGCTCGTTAGAAGTGTTTGGATGAGAAAACTCTCTCAAGCTCATATGTTACACATCTGGGAATTACAATATGGTGGTGTCACTTAATGCCAGGAGTTACTTAATTTTTTCCAGATCCATATGTTTGCATAGTCCTTCAGCACTACCATGGAGACAGGTTTTGTGATATCAAAAGTTTGATTTATCAACAGTTTCTTTCTCAAGAGCAACAACAACTAGATTTCTTTTTAAAGATTAATTTCTAAGAATTATCCAGCCGGCTAGCAAAAGGCAAAGGAAAATTCATGCAGTCTTCCATGGCTGAAGAAATAAAGTTGTTCTTTTGGTTACTACGATTAGACTTTCCTCAGGGGTTTGCCCACACGGCCGTTTTTACGTCAGACAGATATATAAGTGGAGGTTATGACTCTCTAAAGTACTTCCTGATGATAAATAACATCAGAAGCAAAGTGGAAAGTTTTTCTCTGATGGCTATAAACCCCTTAGTGATCTAAATTAAGAGATTTTTGATTTTGATTGAAATAGTGATTCTGAGTACAGTGACTGCAGTGTTCATCGATATCTTAACCTCTCATTTTGCAGTCTGAGATAACTATCTGCTTCAAGTGGGCTTCAATTCTACCAGTGCCTAGAAAGAATGTGGTAACCTGCCTCAATAATTATCATCCAGTAGCACTTACATCCACTATGATAAGCATTTTGAGAGGTTTGTGATGAAACATATTAAATCCTGCTTAAGAATTGACTTGGATCATTTATAATTTGCCTACCAGTACAACAGGTCCACAATAGATGCCATTTCTTTGGCTCTTCACTCAACTATGGTACATCTAGATAGCAAAGATGCATACATCAGGATGCTCTTTATTGATTACAGCTCATTATTCAATACTATCATCTCCTCAAAGCTAATCAATAAGCTTCAGGGCCTTGGCCTCAATATCCCCTTGTGCAAGTGGATCCTTGATTTCCTAATTTGCAGACCCCAGTCAGTTTAGATTGGCATCAACATCTCCTCCACAATCTCCATCAGCACAGGTGCACCACAAGGCTGTGTGCTGAGTTCCTGCTCTATTTGCTTTATACTGTGCTAAGCACAGCTCCAATGCCAGATTTAAGTTTGCTGACAATACCACTGTCATTGGCTGAATCAAGAATGGTGATGAATCTGCATATAGGAGAGAGATAGAAAATACGGCCAAGTGGTACCAGAACAACAACCTCTCATTCAATTTCAGCAAGACTACGGAGCTGATTATTGAATCTAGGAGGAGAAAACAGGAGGTCCATGAGCCAGTCCTCATCAGCAGATCAGAGGTGGAGAGGGTCAGCAACTTTAAATTCCTCGGTGTTATCTTTACAGAAGATCTGTCCTGGCCCTAGCATGTAAGTGCAATTATGATGAAAGCACAGCAGCGCCTCTCCTTTCTTAAAAGTTTGTGAAAATTTGGCATAACATCTAAACTTTGGGAAACTTCTGTAGATGTTTTGTGGAGAATCTATTCACTGGTTGCATCGTGGTGTAGGATGGAAACACTAATGCCCTTGAATGGAAAATCCTACAAAGAGCAGTGAATACAGTCCAGTTCATTGCAGGTAAATCCCTTCCCGCCATTAAGCATGTCTACACGGAACACAATTACGGGAAAGCAGCATCCGTCATCAAGGACCACCACCACCTGGGCCATGCTCCTTTCTCATTTCTGAGCTTCAGGACCCATACCACCAGGTTCAGGAGCAGTTATTACCCCTCAACCATCAGGCACTTGAACCAGTGGGGATAAGTTCACTCAACTTCACTCGTCCCATTACTGAACTGTTTCACAACCTATGGACTCACTTTCAAGGAACCTTCATCTCATGTTCTGAATATTTATTGCTTATTTATCAATTATTATTAGTTCTTTTGTACCGTTTGTTATCTTTTGCACATTGGTTGTTTGTCCATCCTTTTGGGTGCAGTCATTAATTTATTATGTTATATTCCTTGGATTTACTGATCACGCCTGCAAGAAAACAAATCTCAGGGTTGTATATGGTGACAAATATGTACTTTGATGATAAATTTACTTTGAACTTTGTAGAAATATTCTCACAATATTAATAAGGTCACCAATACATAGTAACCAGATGGCTCCTTCAAGCTTTTTTTTTAGATTGAAGCAATAGCAACATGGCCCATTACTTGTCATGAGGAAATAAAGTCAACCACATTCTGTAGAACTGGAATCATACTGACTGAGTTTAGTTGTTCCCTTGCCTGGAGGAGCTCTGATGAAACAAGTAGGTTTATAGTAACATCCAATAGTTTTATTATTGGAAAGCTGTCTTCATTCTAGCCTCCGCTACTAGCTTTACAAGCAATATTCCTTCCCCCTCACTAAATAGTTGCACTAATAACAATGGCCATGTCGTTGTTACCCATCTTTCTTACATGAGAACATAAGAAACTGGGGCAGGAGTGGGCTTTCACCCTATTAAGCCTGTGTGCCTTTCAATGGAGATTAGAGCAGATCTACCTCAGGCCTTTTCTTTTCCTCAATGCCAACAACTGGAGAGCAAATGGCTCTCAATTTAACAGCCTTTCAAAAATATATCTACTTCCTCTTTACGTATCTCAACATCCCTCTGAGGTAGAGAATTCCAAAATTGCTCTATTTTTTCTGAAAAGTAGTTCTTGCTTATTTCATTTTAGGTGCCTTTTTAGCTAATCTTTGTCTGAAGGAAACTTCTTCACATCTACACTGTTATTCACCTTGGAGATCCTATTGAATTGCCCCTCATCTTTTCTAAACTCGAAAGAACATGTAGATTCTTCATGTAAGTTACATACAACGGTGGAAATTGTGGAACAGATATAAAAACAGAACAGGCTCCCTCAGCTTGCGTCCCAGTTAATCTTTACAATCAACATTACAATCAAATGTGATCATGTCAATATACACCATTCAGTGCTTTCACCAGGAATTCAGAATAAAGACTGGATGTAAGAATGTTGCCTCTTTTTCTCTCTTGCCCACAATTTGGTCAATTCCGCTCTTTCAATTGCTTTTTATTTGAAAACTGTTGAGGAACAACAAATTTCATGACATATATCGGTGAAATAAACCTGATTCTCATTCTGATTTTAACCTCAAGCTCTCTATTGGACAGAGAATAATGTCTCTCTTAGCCCTAATAAATTCCTGTGAATGAGTACAGACAGAGGCCTCCCCACTGATTTCCATCCACATGGCTATGAATTTGACCAGAAAACATCTGTATGGGGTAAAAATGTTCACCCTTATGTGTGAGCACAGGAACTTCTCAAGTAGAGTGGTGGATCTCTAGACTTCTCTACCTCAAAGAGTTTTGAATCCTAGATGAACTGCAGGTTCTTAAAAAGGAATCAGAGACTGTGTTCTGATGAATTTTGAGGTTAGTTTCTTACCCAAGCTTTTTCCTCTTTTCCTGTTACTCCCACATAGTGGTTGCCAAATTTTAACCACCAGACAAATGGGAAAGAGTCAAATGTCTTGACCAAGTTTCCCCTTTTGGTTTTGATTGAAAACAGAGGCATTTTTAAATAATATCATTTAGGCAGAAGTAAACCACAGTTTTCTGCTCCTTAATCAATCTACTTCAGCTCTATAATCCTGAGGAATCAGCTGGTATGATGAACAATTCCAGAAGATAATCACATAAGCAAAGGTGAAATAACAGCTTCTTGAAGAGTCATCCATGTAGAGGATAGGTTACATATATGTATCCTCTTTTATTCATCCACAGGATCTGATCATTACTGGCATTTGTCATTCTTTAGCACTGAGCTATAGAGGCAGGTAAGGCTCAAGTACATTGGTTGGTCTGGAATGGATTACAGGACGGACTGGGTAATGATAACAGACTATCTTCTGAAAGGTAAGGCAAGGGCTCTACAACGATTCAACAGTTTTGTGCTTACTGTTATTGAGACTCGTTTTTTTTTCAGGAAAACATTTTTATTTCATTATTTGAATCCAAACTCTTGAGCTTATGCCAATGGTCCAATCCTGTGATAGTTCATCAAATAACTTAACCAATGCACTACAATGCCTCTATACAGTCAAAGATAACTCTACCAAGTAGTAACAGAAACCACTCTTATATTTACAGTACACATTGTAACATTCTCACTTAAAAATTAAGAATTTTTAAGATTTGTAAAAGAACGGATTTCTGATCTTTCACAAGCCAAACCAAATGAGTTAATGATTTTCTAAAGCTCTGTTTTATAATAAATTGGTGCATTTTATTTCTAATTCTGTCTCTCTTAGTTGGACTGGATCCCATTGAATTCGTTTCAGCCATTGATTTTTTGCCTGACAATCTGAAGAATACAATTTGTTTGCTGGATTTCCTCCCAAATGACAACTCATCTAGATGAAACATAATCACTGATTGATTGGGTGAATGCCCTACTCAGTTCCTGGATACGGTGAGGTTAGTGTGTTTAGTTCTTTTGGATCTCACTAAGAAATCCAAGCGCCTTATGAGAAGGGCCTCTCCTGCTTATTGACTTTTGCACAGTGGAATGCAGACTCTCTCCACTGGAGATTTCCATTTTCCATTTGGAACTTGGAACACCCTTCTCCACCTTGCACTGCAATCAGATTCAGGTTCTTTATTGCGACTTATCTGGCTGCTGAACTGTAAAGATTTGTTTTTGGGCAAGAGCTCACTTTTCATAGCACACTTACAGAATACTCAGTATTGTTTGTAATAGGCAGCTGTCTCCTTTTAGCAGAGTCTTTTCCTTCAGCTGGCTCCTGTGTTACTCTTCTGTTGTCTCCTTGGATACTGACTTACTAGTTTAACCTTGGTATTCAATACTATGTATTGTTTCACTTTCATGTCATGACATTGATTCATTACTTTCCAGAAGCACCCTGCAATTACAAAGCATCTTCTTTTATATAATAATATACAATCTCCAATAATGGACACACATCCTAATGAATCTCCCCATTTGTGCCTCACATAGGCACTTTTAAATGACAGCCATAGAGCCAATAAAGAAATTACTTCTATTACCAGACTGCTAGAGTGACTGACCCTTTTGTTAGTCACTTGGGGGTGTATGGTAGTTACAAATGCTCACTTTCTTAAACAACTTTATCTTTTCTAAGGAAAATTAGGATTCGCCTGGGTTATGAGGGGTACTGGAAGTGAATAGCAACACCAATAGTAGAGCACACACGAGAAGGCCTTTGAAACTCCTGGGTCAAAAACAGCAGACTGTTAAAACATCAAAGAAAAAAGGTTTGTCAGTGGATTTTCATCCTCAATGATAGCTTTATACAAATAAAATGAGAGTGTAATGTTATCAATGGTTTAAAGTATATAATGGAAGATATTGATTAGTCGCATTGATTCCAACTCCATTTTTATTTACATTGTAGTTATTAGCATATATCACAAGATAAAGTTGAGATGGAGAGTTGGCTGTTTTCTTCCATCCACTATTAGCCTTGTCTGGATACACAGTTTAGTCTCTCCCCACTGATCACCTAGTGGAGGAAAATCTTAAATGTGTTCTGGTAGTTAAACAAGCTGATTTGTTCCTAGATTCAATGCATTTCCAGTCAGAACAAATCAATCTCCATCTTACAGAACTTTGTTTTTATGAAACATGCAAAGAGTTGTTGAATTTCTAATTTGGCAAAAAACACTATTAATGAACTACACATCCAATCATAAGATGGTTCAGCAAACACCTCTTGTAATGATATTCTGTGGTTTTCTTTACAACATATAATGATCTCACTTTCAATCGCTACAGTTGTGGTTGGCTTTGAACTACAACTCAATTATATAACCATATAACAATCACAGCACGGAAACAGGCCATCTCGGCCCTCCTAGTCTGTGCCGAACTCTTAATCTCACCTAGTCCCACCTACCCGCACTCAGCCCATAACCCTCCACTCCTTTCCAATTTTAACTTAAATGACACAACTGAACTGGCCTCTACTACTTCTACAGGAAGCTCATTCCACACAGCTATCACTCTCTGAGTAAAGAAATACCCCCTCATGTTTCCCTTAAACTTCTGCCCCCTAACTCTCAAATCATGTCCTCTCATTTGAATCTCCCCTACTCTCAATGGAAACAGCCTATTCACGTCAACTCTATCTATCCCTCTCAAAATTTTAAATACCTCGATCAAGTCCCCCCTCAACCTTCTACGCTCCAATGAATAGAGACCTAACTTGTTCAACCTTTCTCTGTAACTTAAGTGCTGAAACCCAGATAACATCCTAGTAAATCGTCTCTGCACTCTCTCTAATTTATTGATATCTTTCCTATAATTCGGTGACCAGAATTGCACGCAATATTCCAAATTTGGCCTTACCAATGCCTTGTACAATTTTATCATTACATCCCAACTTCTGTACTCAATGCTTTGATTTATAAAGACCAGCGTTCCAAAAGCCTTCTTCACCACCCTATCTACATGAGACTCCACCTTCAGGGAACTATGCACAGTTATTCCTAGATCTCTCTGTTCCTCTGCATTCCTCAATGCCCTACCATTTACCCTGTAGGTTCTATTTGGATTATTCCTGCCAAAATGTAGAACCTCACACTTCTCAGCATTAAACTCCATCTGCCAACATTCAGCCCATTCTTCTAACCGGCATAAATCTCCCTGCAAGCTTTGAAAACCCACCTCATTATCCACAACACCTCGTATCTTAGTATCATCGGCATACTTACTAATCCAATTTACCACCCCATCATCCAGATCATTTATGTATATTACAAACAACATTGGGCCCAAAACAGATCCCTGAGGCACCCCGCTAGTCACTGGCCTCCATCCCGATAAACAATTATCCACCACTACTCTCTGGCATCTCCCATCGAGCCACTGTTGAATCTATTTTATTACTCCAGCATTAATACCTAACAACTGAACCTTCTTAACTAACCTTCCATGTGGAACTTCCATGTGAAAATTACCGCCACCAGTTTAAGGATTAAGGAGAGGTTCAAAGGCATATGGGCAAATCATAGGCAAGTGGAACTAGCTCAGGCAGACAACTTGGTTGGCATAGAAGGGTGGCCCAGAAGAACTATTTCCATGCTGTGCTGTGAGTCTATGAGTCTATGATTATTTTGGGGACAATTCATCTTGCATTCAGTAAGTTGATTCCTGGAATGAAAGAATTGTCCGATGGGTAACCATTGTTGGGTTGACCTGATTGAAAGGGATAATTTAGAAGGATAAAAATTTGTCTAATTCAGATTCATAAAAATTTGGATCCCAGATGCTCCATATATAACATGTACTCAGCCCCATGGGCTGCAATTTCTTTGTTACCCTATTCTACATAAAATAAGGCTTTCATGGAAATTGGGTGGTAATTTGTGGTATGGAGTGAGTGCTACTTTGTTAGGGTCCTTAAGAAACTTCCATAAGTAGTTCATTGCTACTCTTCGAAAGGGAGCCTATGGAATCCCCAAGGTGCATCTTTCCCAAAATACTGACTTTAAGTTTGTTATGTATGGAATTTGAGTTGATTCATGACTGTGACTAAACACTGCTTCAATGCCATTTGTAAGTTTTCCCAATGACCCCACTGTTGCTGGATGAGTCAGCCTAATGGAGTGGAATAGGACATCTGGTTGAGTGGTGCCACAAGAGACCACGGTTCAGTGTCAGTAAAACTAAAGAGGTAATTGTTTACTTCAGGAAGGAGAAGACAGGCAGCATGTGCCTGTCTACATTGGGGAATTAATGATGAAGAGGATCAGCAGCTTGAAGTTCCAGGATGTTAAAGAATCAGATAACTTGTCCTGGTTCCAGCCTATAGATGTAATCAGAAGGAAGAAACACGGCATCTTTACTTTTGTAGGAGATTAAGGAGGCTTGGCTTGTCACTGCACATTCAAGCAAACTTCTACAGACAGTATCCTAACTGGTTGTATCATGGACTGGTGCAGAAATGTAAGAAGCTGCAGAGAGTACTGGACTCAACCCAACACATCCCTCTGCACCATGAGTAGTATCTACAGGAGAAACTGCCTTAGGAAGACAACATCCATCATTAAAACTCACCTCTATCCGACCATTCCGTCATCTCACAGCTACCATCTGGCAGTGGATACAGAAGCCTGAAGTCCAATACCATTAGGTTATTAAACCAGCTGGCATAACCCTAATCCCTACCATACAATGACCGCTTTGATCACTTAGCACTAAAATTAACAATTGAGTATAATTTATGTTTAATTTTTGTCTTATTGTGAATGCTGCTTATATGATGCTATGTGCCTGTGTTGCTGTTGTGAGTAAGCTTCTCATTGGACTGGTGTTTACATGTACTTGTGTACATGACAATAAAGTGAGCTTTGACTTTGATGTTGGAAGAAGTTTGTGGAGGTTGCTGGGAATGAAGCTGCCCACGCTGAATAAATGATCCAAATTATTTGTCAGAATTTCAGACATTACATTTAGAAAAACATACTTCTGATAGGTTTCAGATGTTTTTAAAAGGCAAACATTCAGCGTATTTATCTTTTGACAGTAGGCTAAAGCTGATGAGGTTTAGCTGGCTGCCGAAATTTTAGCAGATACAATTTGATGAGGCTTGGTATTGGCATTGGTTTGTTATTGTTACTTGTACCTAGAAACAGTGGAAAGCTGGTCCTGGATACTGTTCATACAGTTCAAATCATTACACAGTGCACAGAGGTTGAAGAAGGTAAAACAATAACAATGCAGAGTACAGTGTAACAGCTACAGAGAAAGTGCAGTGCAGGTAAATAATAAAGTGCATGTTTATAACCAGGCAGTTTTTGAGGTCAAAAGACCATCGTATCATACAAGATGTTCATTTAAGAGTCAGATAACAGTGAGATAGAAGCTGTCCTTGAGTTTAGTAGGAGGTGTTATCAGGCTTTTGTATCTTCTGCCAGTTGGGAAAGGGGAGATGAGAAAATATCTGGGCTGGATGGGTTCTTTGATTATGCTGGCGGCTTTATAATGACAGCAAGAAGTACAGATGAAGTCTATAGAGGGGAGACTGGCTTTCAGAACGCGCTGAGCTGTATCCACACTCTCTGCAGTCACTTTCTTGCAAGCCACATACAGAACATTTGCCATACCAAGCCATTATGCATCCAGATAAAATGCTTTCTATGGTGTATCAATAAAAATTGGTAAGGGTAGATCGGGACATGCTAAACCACTTCAGCCTCCAGAGGAAGCAGAGGTGTTGGTGAACTTTCTTGGCCATTACATCAACGTGGTTGGACCAGAACAAGCTATCTGTTTTATCAGTCCTATTACTCCTAGGAACCAGACACTCTGAACACTCTCAAACTAAACCCCATTGATGTAAACAAGAGCATTAGCATTGCCCCCTTTCCTGAAGTGGATGACCAGATCTTTTGTTTTGTTGACATTGAGGGAAAGGTTGTCATGACACCATGTTGCTAAGCTCTTTATCTCCTTCCTGTACTTCAATTCATTACCATTTAAGATGCAACCTATTACTGTGGTATCATCTGCAAACGTAGATGGAATCAGAGCAGAACCTGGCCGTGTAGTCATTAGTGTACAGTGAGCAGAGTAGGGGGCTCAGGTCTCTGATTGTGGTCTGTTATGGAAGTCAAGGTCCAGTTGCTTTGGGAGGCATCAACTCTTAAAGTCCAGAGTTCAGGTCACTTTGAACTTCACCTCACAATGTGATCCAATTTAGTCGCTAACACTGGCAAGGCACAGGACCTTGGTGCAAGGAAGCAAAACAATCTTCAGCCACTGTTCACATATTAGGAGACAATGTTTTCCAGAAAAAAAAGCAACCAATCTAAGCATTGCTCAACAATTCCCATCTTCTACCCTTCATAATGTTAAGCTCACCTAAAATTCCCAAGCACACAAGCCCCACTGCCCTCTAATCACTTCCGCACAGCCCCAACCTTCAATGCTGTTATAAACACATTCTTGTCATCCCTCTGACTCTGCCCTCTTATTCTCCAATTCACTACTTTGGTGCAGTGTCTTCTGCTGTTGAAGCTCATCTGTCTAGAATTACTTTCCTGAATCTTCTGACTTCTCCATATTCGAGGTTCCTGGGAAAATCCACCATGGAAAAAGGCACTTTGGTCCACTGAACTGTGGATACCATCAATCACCCTGATGCACCATCAATAACTCACACTGAGACGTAAGGCGAGATATCGGCTTTTATTGACTGGAAGAAGGAACCAGGAGTGAGTGTCTATCATACTATGTCCTGGAGACTGAGGCCGAGCGTCAGGCCTCAGATCGCCTTTATACAGGGGCCTGTGGGAGGAGCCACAGGAGCAGTCGGCAGGGGGCGTGTCCAGACAGGCACATAGTTCACCACACACCCTTTTACACATTTACACCTGTTTCATACATCAAGTGTCGGAAAAACTGGATGAAGGCTTCAAGGAGAATAAAACTGTTGAGATAAAGAGAAAGATGGAAATATGACTGAGTAGGAAAAAAAAAGAGCATGATATCCTGCTACACCCATAAGGTTCACATAGCAGACCTAATCTTAGAACCTTTGCATTTCTCTGCAGTCAGTTAACTTTTACTTCAAACAGCTGCTGCTTCCAGCAAATGCCAACTTACTGCAGAGATCAGAGGTGGAGCCAACAAGTATTCCAGCTTCATCTTAAAACCATGTTCAAACTCCCATCCAAAGACACCAACAGACTGTCCTGGATAAGAGAGCAGGTTATACTCAACCCCTCATCCTCCAAGACCCACTTCAATCACCCCTAACATCTCCTTGTTTGGCACCCCCTTTTTAATGTACAACTATGACACAGTTGCCTTTGCATTATAGGTACTGTATGAACAGATGGTTATTGCTGGGGGCATAATAGCAGATCTCATTAAAAACCAGTACAGCTCATCCTCTGAATTCTGTATGTTTAAATCTTTTCCAATTTTGGAATCAGCTTCAATGCGGGTAGAACTTAGTTTCCCTTAGCAACTGCAACATGTTATAACTGATGCTGTGGTGATGTGCGCAGCAATAATAGCCAAACACAGCAAAAGTACTCATTCTGTGAGGGAACAGCTGTGTCAGAAAACCGGATGTCTGACCTACACAATGTACTTGTAGGCCACCCAGTGTTTTAATGAGAGAGCAAAGACAATGCAGAGATTCCTTCATTTCACATTACTAAAAACAGTCGGGGACTCAGTGTCATGTAAATAGACAACCTCTGCCCAAGCACAAACTCTAACATGGGCACAGATGCAGGTTTCAGTTCTCATGGGCAGAATCTCACTGCAGTTTCCTCCAAGTTTCTTTGAGTTTTATTGCATGGTCCTGCTTTTCCTCCGCTGGTGCACACCTTTGCCACTCTTGATCACTGATGATCCTAATGTGAAAATGAGTGTCACTCATTGAGTGGGCTGCTGGCAATGGTGGTGGAGGCAGATATGACAGGTTTTCTTAAGAGACTTTTGGATAGCTATGTGGAGCTTAGAAAAATAGAGGGATATAGATAAGCCTAGTAATTTCTAACGTAGGGACATGTTCAACACAACTTTGTGGTCTGAAGGGCTTGTATTGTGCTGTAGGTTTTCTATGTTTCTATGTCACAAAGAAATCACTGGTTTGAGATACGTGGAGTGCACAAGAGCTAAAAAATGGAAAGAATTCATTATTTGCCTTAGGACTTACATCCTTCCTACCTATCTAAACATTGTAAAGGAAATACCTACATATCTCCTTGCTGATGGTAGAGTTACACTTTCATAGCGTTATGTCATTGCTGCACGAAGGCATGGAAACAATTTCTGAATCAGAGCCAGTTCCTACTGTGTAAGTGAAAGTTTAATGCAACAAATTGCCAGTGGATCCTTTAAAGCCATCCTCAGAGGCATCTGCCACAACTGCGGTGCACGTATGACTGCTGTAATGTTAGTGAGACCAGGAGCAACGTCTTCATCCTGGGAGCAAGAAGAGTAGGGCACACAGGGCAGAGGTTTTCCCAAATGGTGGGATTCCCCTGAATGCAAGGCGCAGCACAGTTACTGTGTGGAAAGCAGTGTTTTTCATAGCAACTTCAGTCTTTACATATTATATAGAATGACACAGAAATTACAAGATGGAAACATACCGTTCAACCCAACGAATCAGAGTTGGCACTATTCCTTTGCTGTCAGAGTAATCTCAATGTCATGTGCCTGCCCTGTTCCCACATCCCACCATTCTTCCTTTGCCAGTTATTTAAATATGCACATAATTCTGCTTCAGTCACAGGCAGTAATGAGACATTCCTCAACATTATAACCCTGTGAAAATGAAATATATACCCATGCATTATTGTTCAGCTGATATCTGAATAAAGAAATAAAACTTGCGAGTGTTGCTCAGGGAATCCAAAGTTAAAACCAGAAATGCTGGAATTACTCAGCAGATCAGTCAGCACCTGAAAGATAGAGTAAAAGAAACATGCAGCAAAGAAACAGGCCTTCAGCTCACGGCATCCACACCAACCATCATTCATTAGTACTAATTAGTATATTCATTAGTACTAATCCAACATTAATCCCATTTTAATCATTCGTACTTCCTCATCAACTCCAGTGCTCAAAATCAGGATTGAACCTGGGACCTCAAAACGAAGTTTGTAATAACTTTCTGAGCAGTTTTGAATTATTCAGGAAATGTCAACATTTCTTAGTCCGTAAAATGAACCTGCAGTAGGTTTTCAGTGCTTCAGTTCTTCAGTCTGGCTTGCATCTGCTTCATAGGCAAGGCTTGGTCCACATAACCTCCTGGAAGAGCTCTCCTTTAACTTTAGGGTTCCATGCAGCAGCAAGCCCCATGACACCTTAATGAATGTTTGCAGCATTGGGAGGCTAAGCTCATTTAGACTCATGTATCGTTACAAAGTTGTGATGGAGTGCGGAGTAATATGAGGGTAAGCAGTTGGATCAGTCTGACCCATCAAGTTGTCTAGGAGTTTCGTTTGAAATGTACTTTCTGTCAAATAAAAGTAATGAAGGATTTGGTAATACAATTAATGCCTTAAACAAGTGTTTTGATTCCAATTGCAATTGTGATCTCTGAAAGAAAAGCTGGTTTTTCAGGGACTCCATTTCAAAACCATTACTCCACTCCTTCCACTCCCAGGTCTCTCCTCCTACAACCACACCATTCATTAGTCTGGACTTTGAGGCTGTAAAGATAACTTGAAATTGTCTTTGGATAGCTGTACCTGTAGCATGGGTAAGAATGTGCACGTGGATATTGCTGAGTGATAACACTCTGCTCTTCCAAAGCTTTCCGAAAAATCATGCTCATTTGCATTCCATTCTATTTTTAATTCCTGTGTGCATGCTGAAGACTAGAGAAACAGGTAATATTGGGACTGCTTCCAAAAATGATGCCTGTTGCTGATCTGCTTCTGCCATCTAGAATTGAGCGATGGCTTTTGCTTTGCAGGAGTCTCATTAAACTGGAATAAACTCAAATGGCTTCTCCAGTGGCCAGGATCCTGGTCTTGCTCCCCTCAGACATGACACAGTAGTCGGCACCATGTTGGAGCCCAGATGAGGGGTAAATTGTGGGAAGGGGTGAGAGGGATGACTGGAGAGGATGTTGTACGTGATTCCATCAGGCAGTGGCCCAGTTTGTTTTGCAATGTCGCTGTCGTTTCACCAGTGACTGGAATAATGAAATGAGACCACTCACTAGGTCGCTCGTTCTATTCCGGCACCTACGGAACAAATATGCCTCACACTGTGACTAAATGCAACTCCATCTGAGTTGCACTGGTGTGTCAGCTAAAGTTATGAAGTGTGGTTTGAAATGAGTCAGAGGTGAGAGCATTGATGAGACATTTCTACAGTACAAATCAAGATCATGATCACATGTTGGAATACAAGCCCATGCACCACACTGGGAAGAAAGTTGCTGGTATGTTACCTAGCTATGAAAATATGGGAGCTATGTGCTTGTCACACAATAAATCTTTTTCTTAATAAGATGTGTAAAGGCTTGCTGGTAGCAGAGACATTTTGATTAACTCTACACCCACCACAGCTGAACGTGATCTTTTCATCAGGTAATTTAACCTTCAGATTTTGGCAGTGGAATTACTGAATAATTTACACTCCATCAAATGGTAATTAGTTTAAAAACTGCTTCAACTCTAAAATAGACTTCAAGATCACAGAGAAAAAAGATTAAAAAAAGGATGCACTGTAAATTTGATATTTGGGAAAGAGAATGGAACATTTTACATTTGTTTAACTTTTAAAAATTGATAAAAATTCAACTTCAGTTGTTGCTTGCCAGCCAATACAGATCAGACCATTTGAGTAAGCAAAATAACTAAGCATTCAGTAGGTACTAGTACCATTAGGAATGTCATATCCCTGGCTGGATGATTTTTCATGAGAGGTAAGAGTGCAGCTGTGAGATGGGACCTTGGCTTTTGATTCTTTGTCTCAGTCACTGGAGCTTGCAAGGGCTGCCTGCAGGAAAGCTCCAACAATAAAGTCCTTGAAGCCATGACTTCTCTTACTCATGTCCTGAACTTCACCTACCTTCAGTAGCCTTGTCTTCCCTGTCTTCTGTAGGATCTTACCATCTTTTTTATCTTTTCTTCTGTCTTTTTCTGCAACTCTACACTAATCCTGCAGGGCACTAGAGGAATCTTTTGTGATGTGAACCTCATTAGGTGCATTCTTTGTGCACTAAACGACTTTCAACCTATTGATATGTCTGTGAAGTTTAGAAGGATGCATGGACATCCTGGCCTTCAGCAAGTGGACCAATCAGTTCTCTAAATATATTGGAATGCAGCTTCCTGTTTGGGGCTGTTTTCCCTACACTTAATTCTTTTCACTGAGTCAGATGCTATTTTGAGAGTAGAAATAGCCGAACTGCTGTACTATAATCAACACTGCAGTAATTTTCATTGTGTCATGGGAACACTGCAGGAGAGTTAATGATGCAATTAAGAATGATCAATAGCTGAATAGGAAGCAAGGTTTCCACGTATCTCCGAGATATAAGACTAAGTGCACAGCTTCTGAGTCATGGTTAGCAGATTAACCTGAAAGGTTTCAAAGGGTGATTTTATGGAAATAACTGTGCCTTCTTTATACTGTGCATTATTCACCAGAGGCTTCCCATAGCCAGAGAGGAAGCTTGTGACATACCAAAGCAGGAAGTTATTCAATCAAGTCAGAGGTGTGGGTAATGGGACTACAAAACTAGAAATATAAGTTCAAGTTCCACCACTGTATTTGTGCAATTTGTTAAGAGGTTTATTAGTATCAGTAATGGGGGCCATAAAACTCTCAAAATGTTATAATTGTTTGGTTGACCATTGCCCTCTAGGGAAAGAAATGTGCCATGTACCTGACTGTTACATTCAAAATCTGGTGCTTAGTTGCTCCCTGAAATAGCTTAGCAAGCAGGACACTGAGATGCTTTAAGTTGCTACAGGTGCTTAAAGAGGGTCTTCTTGCTACCAACTCTTCAAAGACAATTTGGAATATATTATATATACTGGCCTTGCCAGAAATGGTTAGATTCACTGAATAAAAAGAGCATTCTGTCAGGCTGCATCACTGTCTGGTATGGAGGGGCGACTGCACAGGACTGAAAGAAGCTGCAGAAGGTTGTAAATCTAGTCAACTCCATCTTGGCCTACAAAGTACCCAGGACATCTTTAGGGAGCGGTGTCTCAGAAAGGCAACGTCCAATATTAAGGACCTCCAGCACCCAGGACATGTCCTTTTCTCGCTGTTACCATCAGGTAGGAGATACAGAAGCCTGAAGACACATACTGAGTGATTCAGGAACAGCTTCTTCCCCTCTGCCATTCGATTCCTAAATGGATATTGAAGCTTTGGACACTACCTCACTTTTTAAAAAAACATGTATTATTTCTGGTTTTGCACTTTTTAAAATCTATTCAATATATGTAATTGATTTACTTGTTTATTTATTATTATTATTCTGTTTTATTTTATTTATTATTATTATTTTCTCTCTCTGCTAGATTATGTATTGCATTGAACTGCTGCTGCTAAATTAACAAATAAACAAGTAAATCAATTACATATATTGAATAGATTTCGGTCAAGACTAGTCTAAATGGGCAGCACAAACGCGGTGGACCAACAGATTTGTTTCTGTGATGTATCCCTCAATGACTCAAACCTCTTTAACCCAACAGTATAACCTGTTCACGGGGCACAACTCCATCGTGGCTTGGTACGTTAATCACTTACAGGGCAGAAAGGACGAAATAACAGAGGTGGACCAGATTCTACTATTAACTATTCACATACTTTCCCTATGTGAGTAGTGGAGGTTAGCTAAGAGGCAGGGGCATGGTACAAGCCAGTTGATGGCATGGAGGGCCAGAAAGCTATGAACATTCCCTGCTGACGGATAGCATTGATGTTTTTTATAAATTCAACTGTTCAAGGAAAGAATGAAGCTTTAATCATGCAGATCTATTTGTCTCAGAGAGCCACTGGACAAAATGGGGCTACAGTAGAATGAGGTGGATTTTGAATAACATTGTTAGTACATAGCTGTGAATGTTTTAGGATATTCTGGTATAAATTAATTTAACTCTGCTCCAGATTGTGCTTAGTAAACTGATGTTTTTGTGGAGATAGAGTGCGGAACAGGTCCTCTTGACACAATGAGCCAAGTTGCCCAGCAA
Organism: Hypanus sabinus; assembly: GCF_030144855.1. Taxonomy (NCBI): domain Eukaryota; kingdom Metazoa; phylum Chordata; class Chondrichthyes; order Myliobatiformes; family Dasyatidae; genus Hypanus; species Hypanus sabinus. Next base: position 48,509,867 of record NC_082711.1, on the reverse strand, counting down.
CCCACCTAATTAACACGGGCCTAAAAACTGGACAATTTAGAATGACTGTTTAACAGCGCTGGAAACGAACTCTGAACTCTTACACCCCGAGGTATAATAGGGTTATGCTAACCACTATGCTACTGTGTTTTCTTGAAGAATTATCCCAGATCAGTTTTGTTTAATAAGTCACTTTCAGGATTCCTATATTGTTGCTCAGTTCCTCTGTAAAAGCTCTATCAGGTCCAAGAAATATGTTATTAATTTATGAAAATAGTAGTCCCCTGGCAAGCTTCACAAATATCTTTCTTTGCTGGCTGTTACTTAAAAATTTAAATCAGGCATCAAAAAAATCAGTAAACAAATATTATAATGTTTCTGCAAATGACTGATAATTTGTATAATTTCTAATAATTATGAATAAAGTAAAAGATAAACAAAAACAAAAATAAAACATTAAGATTTATTACTACCATTGATTCTCTCCATTAATAATACAACATTTCAAGCTGGATCATCTTGTTATTGCTATGTTTAAAACTAGTCTTCTGCTCAGTAATCTGGGTAAGCACCTTTGTACATCTGTCCCAGTTGGTATAATACTAACAAAATGGTACTCATTGTAGTGAACATAAAATTGGTCTCATGGGATACTAATAGCTAAGGAATATGAAATCAGGACCAAAACTGTTTTTTGTGTAGCTGCTGTGCACATAATAATCTGTTTCAACTTGACTTTGACATCTACTCTTAACTGAGACATGTTTATTATTAAACACAAGGTTGGCTTGCTTATTAAATGTGAAATTTTTGGAAGTAACATGAGGTTGTATAAAATTATGACCAAATCCACCATCTGAAAAGAAAACAATTCCCTGATATTTTAAATACTTAAGAATGTTTCTGTTAGTGCAGCTAGAACTGAAAGTATAACTTGTGGCACCTGTAAAGGGTGGGTGAGAAAATCATTGTATTCTTAGTCATTCGGGAGCATTGGTTAACTCTCCCCACCTGATTTTTGGACTGATGACGGCTTTAATGTCCTTAATTTTGCTTTTTGTAGTCTGTGCCGCAGTAAGGTTCTGCAAACTGGATCCGATCCCACTTTCAGCATTTGAGGCTGGTGTCCAATGAAGTGAGTGTCATGGTGCATTTCGTAACCCGGCTATAAACAGATTGATGAAAGCTGCATGGCTTTCATTTGGGAATGTTCTCAGCATGTATCTGTATCATCCTGGACTGTGGCACAGATGCTTGGCAATCAGATAAAGGAACGGTGGGTGGGGATTCAGCCTTGATCTGCAGCAGTAAATAAGTGCATGACTATCGGCTGCCAGTTTGACGCACCTCTCCGTCTTCAGATTCATGTGTGAACACTAATATCCGGATGTGACCACTAGCACTGGCCAAAAGCCTTGCCCTGAACACTGGTGAATTCTCCTCCTCCAACCCAACCCCATCCCATATTGTGCGAGTTATCTGCAGATCTCTGTGTGGCTGTTTGTAATTCAGAGCTTCTATAATGCTTGTTGGCAAAGAGATTATTGATCTTAATAGAGTCTTCCCGTGGCTTTTTAACAGTTCATGCGCAGTAATACTCTGTGTTCCCCAATCCCCTTGCAGTTTGTAGTGTCTGCTGAAAATGGAGAGTTCAGGATGAATGTAAATGCAGCTCACACAATTAATAAGACCTAGTCCTTAAGCCAAAGCTGAAATATTTTGGCCACATCATGAGAAGACAGGATTTCTCGGAAAAGACATCATGTTCGGTAAAACAGAAGGTAAAAGAAGGAGAGGATGACGGAGGCTACGATGGATAGATAATAATGTTCAGACAATGCACATGAGCTTGGGGGATCTTAGAGAGGCAGCTTCCAACAAGAAGGTGTGTTGTGCAGGAGTCCATGAGGTCATGAAAAGTCAGACTCAATTTAACAAGTGAACAACAAAACAACAGTCCTTTAGCATAGATGGCACTCATGAAATATTAGATGAGTCTGTTTTCTAATCGCACCTGAGGTGTTCATCTGCTGGAGTACATTGTCATACCAATAAACTCATCCAATAAAGATAAAATAAACCACACCAGCAGAATGCAGTTCAGGCACATACATGAAAATCTGCTCAGGTGCCTCTCCATTGCTAAAACTTGCCAGTTGCTGCCATCACCAGATAACAACTTACTTACTTTACCTTATTGTCACCAAACAATTGATACTAGAGCGTACAATCATCACAGTGATATTTGATCCTGCGCTTCACGCTCTGGAGTACAAATCGAAGTAAATATAATTAAAAAATTTAAATTACCAATCATAATTAGAAAATAGAAAAGGGAATGTAAGGTAGTGCAAAAAGAAACCGAGAGACAGGTCGGGATATTTGGAAGATACCCAGATCCGGGTCAGGATCCGCTCAGCAGTCTTATCACAGTTGGAAAGAAGCTGTTCCCAAATCTGGCCATATGAATCTTCATGCTCTTGAACCTTCTCCCGGAGGGAAGAAGGACAGAAAGTGTGTTGGCTGGGTGGGTCGTATCCTTGATTATCCTGGCAACACTGCTCCGACAGCGTGTGGTGTAAAGTGAGTCCAAGGACGGAAGATTGGTTTGTGTGATGTGCTGGGCTGTGTTCACGATCTTCTGCAGCTTCTTCCGGTCTTGGACAGGACAACTTCCATACCAGGTTGTGATGCACCCTAGAAGAATGCTTTCTATGGTGCATCTATAAAAATTAGTGAGGGTTTTAGGGGACAGGACAAATTTCTTCAGCTTTCTCAGGAAGTAAAGGTGCTCTTGGACCTTCTTGGCAGTGGACTTTGCTTGGTTAGACCAAGTCAGGTCATTTGTGATATTCACCCTGAGGAACTTAATGCTTTTGACCTGTTCCACCTGCGCACCACCGATGTAGATGGGGTTGTGCGGTCCACTACTCATTCTGAATTCAACAACCAATTCCTTCATCTTGCTGACATTGAGGGATAGGTTATTGTCTTCGCACCATGGCACTAAGTTCTTAATTTCCTCTCTGTACTCAGACTCATCATTACCCAAAATGCGGCCTACAATTGTGGTGTCATCATCAAACTTATATGTTGAGTTCGATGGAAACTTGGCTACACAATCATGGGTGTACAGTGAGTACACCAGGGGGCTGAGTACACAGCCTTGTGGGGCACTGGTGCTCAGACTGAGTGTAGAGGAGAGATCCCCTATTTTTACAGCACTCAGTCACAGTCTCACTGAAGGTAGTAGCAGCAAATATCTGCCAATTGCTCAGGTGGTTCTGCATCTCTGCTTCTCACAGATCTCTGTGGCCATGTCTGTTCAGACTGAATCATCACAGGATAGACGGGTAAAACCCAGATGCGGGCTCTTCAGTGCAAGGGTGCGCACCAAGTATCATGCCCTATTTTACACTCATCCTGCTACAATCTATTTTATGTTTCAGTACACCAAAACAGGCATATGTGTAAGGGAATCCTGCATTCTTGAGGTTTGTCTGATGTGTGCTCTTCAGTCGTGAAAAACCCTCCATACTGGGTTGCAATGTGGAGCTGTACTGCGCGCATGCAAACTGAATTATGACTCTTAATGCTTCCAAATTTGAGACCAGCATTGATTTATTAATCCCATAATAGCTTGGAGCTGCATTGTCAGAAGATAGAATACAAAAGAATAGAGCACAGGAATAGGCCCTTCTGCCCACACAGGCTGCGCTGACCGTGAAGCCAATTTAAACTTTCCATCTGCCTGTATAAGGTGTACATTCTTCCATTTCCTCCTTATTCATACATCTGTCTAAATGCCTCAGCAATGTCCATATTCTGTCTGCTTCTACCACCTTCCCCAGCAGCAGGTTAAGTTTAAGAAAACTCAAAAATCTCCTTTAAGCTTTCCCTTTCTCACCTGAAACTATGCCCTTGAATATTTGACATTTCCACCCTAGGAAAGAGGATGTTATCTACCCAATCTATGCCTCTCCTAACTTGATGTACTGCTGTCAGGGCACTCCTCAGTCCAACATGTCAGATTCACTCTGAAAGAAGGCGGAGTGCTTAGTCCACTGCTCTGCTCTCTCTACACTCACGATGGCACAGCTTAGCACCATCTATAAATCTGCTGATGACACAGCTGTTGCTGGCAAAATCTCAGATGGTGGCAAGAAGACAAGGAGAAAAATTCGTTGTCTGGTTGACCGGTGCCACGACCACAACCTTGCAGTCAATGTCAGCAAGGCCAAGTAACTGATTGTAAGCTTCATGAGGGGGAGGTCAGGAGAACAAATTCAAATCCTCATTGAGGAGCGAGTGATGTCAACATCACAGAGGATCTACCATATTGATGTAATTGCGATGAAGGCATGCCAATGACTATGCTTCTTTCAGAGTCTGAGGAGATTTGGTATGTCATTGAAGACTCCAGCAAATTTCTACAGATGCACTGTGGAGAGGATTCTGACTGGTTACATCCCCACCTGATATGGAGGCACCAATGCACAGAACTGTAAGAGGCTTCAGAGGGTTGTAGATATTAGGGAGCATTCTGGAATTATGTGGATACAGCAGATACTAATTCAAACGAGACCCAGTCTTCAATTCTTATTGTAAATGTCAATAAGTTCAGGATACTTGCTATTAGCCTTCAGCTCTTTTTGTAAATTGCAAACTGTAAATTGAAGTTAAACTGGCCCACAGACTAAGAGATTGCATATGCACCAGCCAAGCATTAAGACAATGGGATTGTGTTCATTGGCTTGTATCAAACCAGGCACTATCGTGAGTTCACTTAGCAGACCAGGCAAATGTTGTCACTTCACAAGTCAAACATAGGCACAGGTATCGGTAATCTATGGCTTTTATGTACCGACCATACTTGTGTACGCAGAGACGGGCCTGACACCATTCATTGCTGAAAATATTCATTAATTCTATTATAGCATCTTCCCCCCTCCTTTCCAGTGTCGAAGAAGTGTCTTGGCCTGAAATGTTGACCGTTCATTCATTTCCATGGATGATGCCTGACCTGCTGAGTTCCTCCAGCACTTTGTGTATGTTGATTAATTTTAAGTGCCAGGCTCTCTGTAGTTAGAATATTTGTGTTAATTTGTTTCTCTTAGCAAAGGTGCTTGAACCTGAAGAGATGTATAATCAATTACAATATGCTTCCACTGTAAACATGAACCTCAAAGGAACTATTTGTTGTCCCAAAATATTGAAGTAAACAAAGACATAGTATCATTTGAAGTTGTATTGAATCACCTGCTGCGCCTTGACCTTAAGATATAAAAATGTGATATACCTTTGTGTGAGTGAGCCTGGACTGAGAGTGCCTCCAGAATGATGCCTGCTCGTGATGAATAAAGACTCTATATCACCAGCTTCAAGTGTCTATCCAGTGGCTTCAATCACAGTCACAACATTTTGATGCTTGTCTGTTCGTGACCCACTGTGTGGCCAGCGACTTAAGCAGTCTAAGGAGATAAATATTTTTTAAGAGTAGCACCCATTCTTAGGTCTGGTTAGGTCAACGACCACGGGATCACAGAGGACAGGGATCAGGGGACATGGCGGAGAGCCGAACTGCTAAAAGTGATGTGTGTGTGTTCCTGTGTATTGTGTAGGGACCAGCTATCAAATAATGCTGGGTAGTTTGTCGAGACAGGGCCAACAGTTGCAAAAGGTAGACGGTTCGGGGTGCTAGTTGGGGGGAGGGTTCGATTTTCAGAGAACGTGCAGCTTCTGATAATCTGCATTAAGGAGTTGGAGCTGGAACTGGAACTGGATGAACTCCAGATCATTCGGGGGGCTGAAGGGGTGATAGATACGATATATAGAGAGGTAGTTACTCCCAAGGTGCAGGGCACAGGAATTTAGGTGACTGTGAGGAAGGGGAAAAGGGTTAAGGAGGGAGGGCATGAGATTTTTGGATCATTAGGCTCTCTTCCAGGGAAGGTGGGACCTGTGCAGACAGGGCACCTGAACCGGAGGGGGACTAATATCCTAGCAGGAAGGTTTGTTAATGCTGCATGGTGGGGCTTAGAGTTGCTGGGGAATGAGAACCAGAGTGTCAGAACAGTCAGTGGAGAGATTGTGGAGGCAGATGTTGGTAAGACCTCAGACAAAGTCATGAATCAAAAGGTTGAGAATGGTGCGACTAGTGTCCTAAGCTACATATATTTCAATGCAAGTATCGTAGGAAAGGCAGATGTTAGTGCTGAAGATGAGGTAGCAGGTTTACAAACAGAGGCAACGTGTAGTGAAGAGTGGCTGATGATAGGGCAAAGTTGCAGTCAACAGGATGAGTTGCAATGTAAACGGCGGACAAAATCTAAAAGGACTGAAGGTATTGTATTTGAACACACACAGTATACGGAATAAAGTTAATGGGCTTGTGACACAGCTGAAGCTTGGCAGGTTTGATGTTGTAGGCATCTCTGAATCATGGCTGAAAGAAGATCATAGCTGGGAGCTTAATACCCAAGGATACACATTGTGTCAAAAGGACAGGCAAGGAGGTAGAGGGGGTGGCATTACTCTGTTGGTAAAAATGAAATCAAATCATTAGAAAGAGGTGAAATAGTGTCTGAAGGTGTTGAATCATTGTGGATACAGCTAAGGAACTGCAAGGGTAGAAAGACCCTGATGGAAGTTGTAAGTAGACCCTCAAACAGTAGTAAGGATGTGGTCTACAAGTTACAATGGGAGATAGAAAATGCATGTCAAAAGGGCAATGTTACAATGGTCATGGGGTTTTTCAATATGCAGGGAGATTGGGAAAATCAGGTTGGTGCTGGATCCCAGGAGAAGGAATGCCCACGAGATGGCTTCTTCGAGCAGCTTGTGATTGAGCCCACTAGAGAATAAGATATTCTGGACTGGGTCCTGTGTAATGAACTGGAGTTGGGTAGAGAGCTTAAGGTAAAAGAACTCATAGGGGAAAGTGATCATAATATGATTAACTTCACCCTGAAATTTGCGAAGGAGAAGCTAAAGTTTCTTCAGTGAGCACTTGATGGGCCAAAGGGCCTGTTGTTGTATTGCATGAATCTATGCTAATTGTAATGTTGTAGAGGCTCAATGCTTTAATTCTCTGAATTCTCTCTTTGAGCCCTGATTAATGACACTTGTCATTTCTTTGCCAGCACAACCTGTCTGGCACTGAATCCAGAACAGAGAAAAGAACAATGGGAAAGGTGGAGGCGGTCCCACTTTGCAGAGCAATTCTTATTTGGCAGACAAATCACAGGCAGATATATTGTTTCAGGGCATTGCAAATGGTCGGAGTTTGCTTGGAACTATTAATATGCCCCGTGGATGAAAAATTGTCACTTTACTGCATGTCTTCTCCTTTGACTTTGAGTTTTGTTTTTCCAATTTCCGCTTTTGATTTGCAGGTGAATGAGATCATGGATTCAAGGAAAATAATCAATTCCTTTTTCTTTTCTCTTGGCAACTGTCAGATGTAGTAAAATGCCTTCAACAATATTACTCTAGCTGATGATTTGTCGATGAATGCATGGGTTTTCAATGGGATTAAAGAATATATTGCTCCACCTGTCACTGTCAGTACTTCTGCATTCCGGCAAAGCTGCAGAACAGTTAATTATCACCACAGAGGCAAGGCTATATTTATATATTTAATAAAGGGCCTGACCAAATACATGCTAGGACGTTGTGGAAAACAAAGGAAGTAATTGCAAGAGCCCTGGAGATTATTCTATCCTTCCAAGACACATATGAGGTACAGAAGATGGAGAGTGGCTAATGTTGTACCTTTAGTTAAGAATAGTTACAAAGACAATTCAGAGAACCTCAGGCTGGTGAGCCTAATGTCAGTGGAGGGAAAGCTACTGGAGGACACGCTGAGAAACAAGTTCTATCTGCATTTGGAAAAGGTAGGACTGATTAGGGATAGTTTGTGGAAAATTTTGTCTCACAACTTTGAAGAGGTGATCAAGAAGCTTGATAAGGGCAGAGTGGTAGAAATTGACTACCTAGACTTCAGAACGCCTTTTGACAAGTTCCTGCATTGTAATCATCTTCAGGTGAGAATGCATGGATTCCAATATGAACTAGTAGATGAATACAAAATTAGCTTGGTGGAGGGAGTAAGAATATGATGGTGAAGGGTTGTATTTCAGATTGGAGGCCTGTAACCAGTTAAGTGCTGCAGAGATCAGTATTGGGTCCTCTGTTGTTTGTCATATAGATTAACAATTTTGATGAGAACGTAAGTTCAACATAAATTTATTACTGAAGTACATATATGTCATCATGTACAACCCTGATGTTCATTTTCTTATGGACAATCACAACAGATTGGAGGGAGATTGTGTCCTATGCTATTGGAGGCGTGATTAGTAAGTTTGCTATTGACATCAAAACTGGTGGCATGGTGGACAATCAAGATAGCTGTCTAAAATTACAACAAAAGTTCAAAGTAAGTTTATTATCAAAGTACATATTGTATATTTCACCATATACAACCCTGAAATTAGTTCCCTTGTGGGCATACTCAATAAATCCATAATAGAATAATAAAGATAATTGAATTAATGGAAGATTGCACTAACTTGGGTGTTCAGCCAATGTGCAAAAGACAACAAATTGTGGAAATACAAAAGGAAAGAAATAATGATAATAAACAAATAAGCAATAAATATCGAGAATATGAGATGAAGATTCTTTGAAAGTGAGTCCATAATTTGTGGGAACAGTTCAGTGAAGGGGGTGAGTGAAATTGAGGGGAGTTATCCACACTGGTTCAAGTACCTGATGGTTGTTTCTGAAATAATTTCTGAAAAAAAATGTTCTGAAAAATAATTGTTTCTGAACCTGGTGGTGTGAATCCTGAAGTTCCAGTACCACCTTCCTTATGGCAGCAACGAGAAGGGAGCATGTCCTGGATGGTGGGGATCCTTGGTGATGGATGCTGCTTTCCTGCAACAGTGCTGCATGTAGATTTGCTCAATGGGGAGGGTTTTACCTGGGATGTACTAGGCCGTATCCACTACATTTTGTTGGATTTTCTGTTCAAGGACATTGGTGTTTCCATATCAGGCCATAATGCAACAATCTATATACTCTCCTACACACATCTATCGACGTTCGTCGAAGTTTTAGATATCATGCTGAATTTTCACAAACTTTTTATGCAGTAGGGGTGCTGCAGGGCTTTCTCATATTTACACCTATGATCTGGGCCTAGGACAGGTCATCTGAATATGATAATATGAAGGAATTTAAATACGCTGACCCTCACTATCGCTAATCCCCTGATGAGCACTGGCTTTAGTTTCCTTCTCCTGAAATCAATAATCAGCTCCTTGATCTTGCTGACTCTGAGGGAGAGGTTGTTATTGTGGCACCATTCAGCTAGATTTTCAATCTCCCTCCTAAATGCTGATTCATCACCACCTTTGATTCAGTCAACAACAGTTGTTTTATCAGCAAACTTGAATATGGCATTGTGGCTGTGCTTAGCCTCAACAGTCATGTGTAAAGTGAGTAGAGCCGGGGGCTGAGCATGCTGCCTTGAAGTGTACCTCTGCTGATGCAGGATCTAGATCAACTGGAAAAGTGGGTAAAGGAATGGCAATAGAGATTTTATTTGGACAAGAGTGAAGTGATGCATTTTGGGAAGTTAAACTTGGGCAAGACATACATAACGAATGACAGAACCCTGGGTATATTGAAGGATGGTCTGTCCTAAAAATAAAAGTATGTAGTTTCCTGAAGGCAGCATCAGGAATAAGCGATGATGAAGTATATGAAGAAGTATTCTCCTTTGGCTCCTCCTACTTCCTTCAAACAACAGGTGTATCCATGGGTCCCAGCTGTGCCTGTCTCTTTGTCAGCTATGTGGAACAGACTATGTCCAAGCCTACACCGGTGTCACTCCTCCACTTTTCCTACACTACATTGATGACAGCATTGGTGCTGCTACTTGCATCCATGCCAAGCTAGTCAACTTCATCAACTTTGCCTCCAACTTCCACCCTGTCCTCATTTCTGACCCATTTCTGGCCCATTTCTGACAACTCCCTCCCCTTTCTCAAACTCACTGCCTCTATCTGCTTATCTGCTGATGTCTATTATAAACTATGGACTCTCACAGCTAACTCCACTGTACCTCTTCCCAACCAGTTACTTGTAAAAAACGTCACGCCCTTCTCTCAATTCCTCCGTCTCCGCTGTATCTGCTCTCAGGATGACGCTTTTCATTCCAGAACAAAGAAGGTGTCATCCTTCTTCAAAGAAAGGGGCTTCCCTTTCTCCCCCGTCAACGTTGTCCTCTTTCATTTCACGCATGTCTGCCCTCACCCTATCCTTATCCCATTCCACCAGGGGTAGGTCTCCTCTTGTCCTCACCCACCACTCTACCAGCCTCCGCATCCAGCACTTAATTCTAAATAACTTCTGACATCTCCAATGGGATCCACAACCAAACACATATTTACTTCCCCTCCCCAACCCCCCCACCCTCCACTTTTTGCTTTCCACAGGGATCGCTCTCAACTCATCTCCCTTGCCCATTCATCCATTTCCATTGATCTTCTGCCTGGCACTTATCTTTGGAAGTGGAACAAGTGCTACACCTGCCCCTGCACCTCACCTCTTCCATCACTACCATTCAGGGCCCCAAACAGTCCTTCCACGTGAGTCAACACTTCACCTGTGAGTCTGTTGCGGTCATCTATTGAACCCCCGTTCTTCCAGAGTGGCCTCTTGTATATTGGTGAGACCCGACGTAGATAGGGAGACCGCTTCACTGAGCACCTACGCTCTGTCCACCAGAAAAAGAGGGATCTCACAGTGGCCACCTATTTTGATTCCTATTCCCATTCTGATATTTCCATCCATGGCTTCCTCTACTGTCACGATGAGGCTGGAGGAACAACACCTTATATTCCGTCTGGGTAGCCTCAAACCTGATGGCATGAACATTGATTTATCAAATTTCCAGTAATGACCCCCCTTCTCTATTCTCCATTCCCATTTCCCTCTCTCACTTTATCTCCATGCCTGCCTATCGCCACCCTCTGGCGCTCCTCCCCCTTTTTTTCTCTTCCATGGCTCTCTGTCCTCTCCCATTAGATTCCCCCTTCTCTAGCCCTATATTTCTTTCACGAATCAACTTCTCAATTCTTTACTTCACCACTTCCCCAACCTCCCAGCTTCACCTATCACTTGCTTTTCTCCCCCCCCCCCCTTTCCTCCACCCTTTGGCTCTGATTCCTCATCTTTTTTTCTCCAGTCCTACTGAAGGGTCTCGGCCTGAAACATGAACTGTACTCTTTTTCATAAAAGCTGCCTGGCCTGCTGAGTTCCTCCAGCAGGAAGTTTATTGCTATGATGACAACAAAGTAGGGCAGGTTAATGGAAAGAAATTCAGAGGAATAGCTCAGGGGTACGTGGGTCGGCATGGCAAGTTGGGATGAAGGGCATGTTTCCATGAAGCATTACTCTATGACTAAAGATTTGAGGTGAACTGCCATTGAACCCCTGACAGGTCTCCATCCTCCACAGGAGCTGCCTGTGACTGGACAGATGTTCTAGAAAGCAATTCTTTTCTGCATTTTACCTTTTTCTCCTTGGATTTCATTGATCTCCTTACTATTGGTTTTATCTCCATCTAATTCCTCACAAGCACTGAGTGCTGGTAGATGTTAGACACAAGTTAATTTTTAGAGGCTTAGATGAGAATTTCCTCAGTTAGATGATCACCATAAATTCATGAACATTTTAAAGCAAATGTGTTAGTTGTAGGAAAGCAAAGGACTGCAGATGTTCAGTATCTGAACTGAAACAAAGAATTTTGGAAATATACAAGAGGTCAGGCAGCATCTGTGGAGTTAATGCATTCCAGTTGATGACTCTTCATTAGGACTGAGAAGAGTTTGAAATCAAATATTTTAAATTGCAGAGAAATGGGAGCAATTTTGAGAGCAAATGGGGTGCCTATGATAGGGTTGAAACCAAAAGAGACTAGATGATGTAGATGAGGAAGGACGATAAAGGTTTTCTCACTGCATCAGCAGGACACGAGAATGGAAGGAACTGTATGGGAGCAGTGAAGAGACAAACAAAATGCTAGGACTGGGAGAGAAAAGCAAAGCAGATGCTGGAAATTTGAGATTCAGACAGAGAATGGTAGAAATACTCAGCAGGCCAGACTGGACTTGAGGAGAGAGAAAGGTAGTTCTAATATTTCATCAGAACTAGCCATTTCTGGCGCAAAATGAAAATGCCGGTTATCTGAAACCATAGAATTCAATGTTATGTTCTATGGCTTATAAGGTGTACAGTAGAAAGTTGAGATGCTGTTTGAATTTTCATTAAGCTTTGTCAGGACAATGGTCACTATGCAGGTGGGAAATTATATAAAAGTGAACTTAAACAGATATTAAATACTTAAAGATCTGACAAAAGGTCACAATGTATCCAGCTGAACCAGTTGACTGTAGTGATTGAGTAACAAAGGAATACATGAACTCCTGGTGGCTTTTATATCATTTTGCTTCATTTTGGTGGACACGTAGAACAATTCCACTTACTTTGCTCCCACCCCTTGACACTCTATAAAATCATGTCAGTTTGGAAAATAGCAGTTAATCTTGAATCCATGCCCCTTTCAGATTATCAGAGATCATTAACAGGCTTGTGAAATATTGGTTTCACTCCTAAGTGGTCCAAAGGAGAACTAAGGCAAATAAAAATGAAGAGAAAATCACCATTTGATTTGTGGGTACATCAGAAGTCAAGGGAACTGCATCCTAGCATCCAGTTAGATGGCTGTTGAGGTGTAAGTGCTTGTCGGGAGGGACGTCTCGTGTTCCTCTCTGGAGCTGGATAAGAGGACATAGGTGCAACCTAATATCAAGCTCCAGCCAACTGTTGTATCATTGAATATTGGTTATTGGTAGTTAGATTCGACCAATTTCGCATTTACCATCCTTTTGGTCTCTACTCTGAGGTAAGAGTTCACCAAGGTGTGGTCAAGTGGTTCAGTCACAGATCTGCACATGGTTGGCAAACTGTACAGAGGTGGGGAACACTGAGCATTCTAGAGTGACATCGGGCTAAGACACTATGAAAGACTGAAATACTCAGTATGAGTTAGTCAGATATACATACCTCTATTTGTTCCTGGCTTTCTTATGTCCATATATACGCCGGGAAGAGAACCTTCTACTTGCTAAACTGCAATATTCTCTCAATCTGCCATCATGGGAATGCCAACACGAGCAGGAAGCAAAGAGGAATAATTGACCTGAAGGATGATTGACACCTAACTAGAACCAGGAAGAAAACTTGAAGAAGAGTTGTTAAGACATCTCTAGGTCTGAGTTACCTTGACGCTGTTACTCGAGCAATAGTTCTCCCTTTTTCAATAAATTTACCACGTTGGTTTCAGTGAAGCTGACAACAATGAGCTTAAACAAATTACCTGATCATTATTACTTTGATACAATGGGAACTTGCTGTCAGTAAACTGTTTGCCATGTTTCCACTGCCTTGGGAAAGCAGCCAACATAATCAAGGATGCCTCCCACTCTGATTATTCTCTCGCGTACCACCAGCCTCAAGGACAGTTTACATCCTGCTGATATCAGACTCCAGAAGAGACCTCTCACACAGTGAAGATGAACCTTTAGACACTTGATCTTCCAATCTATTTCTTTATGACCTACCTGCACGGCAGCTGCAACACCACTCTATATTCTGCATTCTGTTCCCTCACTTTAATTATAAAAGTTACGACCTGTCTGAATGGCACAGAAACCAGAAGCTTTTCACTGTATCTCAGTACATGTGAGAATAATAGACCAATACTAACATATTAACTTATTGACAAAACATCAAGAATTCATTCATTGTGGGGTTTCCAAAGGGTGTGAAAAACCTAATGTAAATGCAACGCTCTCTTTCTTATCACTGCTTTGTCCACGAGAATAACCATAGTCCTTTAGTAAACAAAGACATTTATGGAGCTAAAACAAACTGCCAGAGAGCACAGCACTTCAGGAAACATCTGTAGAGGGAAATGTACAGTAAACATTCCATGTTAGGACCCCATCATTTGAATTCCAGATGAAGAGACTCAATATGAAACATGGACTGACCATTTTCCTCCACAGATGTTGCCTGACCAATTTGACTTCCTTTAGAAGTTTGTTTCTGCTCCAGATCCAGCATCTGCAGACTCTTGTGACTACAGACCACTACGGGTCTGACTAACACTCAACGTCAGGGAAGCCAGAGCACTGACATCTGAACAAAGTGTTTCCTGTTTGGAGTGGGGTGCTGCTGGACCTGCTCTCTTGAAAATGCAGAGCGGGCAGGGAGGATGTCCTGGTTTAAGGAAACCCTAATTAGGTTCTATTTACAACTACTGCTATATTATTGCTCCAAAATTAAATGCATGATAATAGACTTGGAGCTGGATTCCAAACACTGCATTTTCACTTTTTAAATACCTCTGGGTTGAACTCCCTGGAACAAAATATAAGCTGTGTCTTTCCCTTTATAATAACATGGAGTTGCATTCCAGTGACATCATGCTCAGGGCGGTGGACTCAGGACATTACTCTTCAGTCATGATGTCACTTGACTGGAACTTGGTGATTTAACTGTACAGGGAATTCAGTAAAACGTGTTCCCAGCTTGCCACTGATGTAGAGATTTAAAGCACAAAATATTGAAACACATGGAAAACATCCATGACCTTAATAATGGTTCCCTTTATAATATTTGGATTTCATGTTATTTCAGATGAATTTTGATCTCCTTCAACTGATTAAAACCTTCCATACAGAACAATAAAGGCTGCAGAGCTCAGCTGGTCTTCAGTGTACCTTGTTATGAAGAATTATTATGGTACAATTTTCATGTGAATTATACTGCATGAATTTTTAAGAATATGAACTGATCACGATGCCAAGTAGGTCATTTCATATTAATAAATTAGTTCCTTGCATCATTATTTTTTTCAATATTCCCCACCCTCCCTCTTTTCTCTGAGAGGATTCATTACAGTACTCAGTTTCACTAAATATCATACACAGAATTTTCTACACAAGGTTTTCAAGATTTAAACCCTTATGATCAAATTAAGGTACACTTCATCCAGAGGAAATTAAAAAAAGTCCATGCTAGTATGATGCCGGAATCCTCATTTAATTTCCAGAGTTCTGCTAATTTCTTTTTGTTTTTATAATTTAATTCATTGCTAATGTTGACATATGAAGGAAAATACTGCTGCAGTTTTCATTTTTGATTATGTAAGCTAAAGGGAAACGATCTCATTTAATAATTGATTAACACAAGGTATTCTGCAGATGATGGAAACACAGAATAACTCACACAAAATGGATCCAGAGCTGGCTTGCACACAGAAGACAGAGTGGTTGTAAACTGGTCATATTCTGCATGGAGGTCAGTGACCAGTGGTGTGCCTCAGGGATCTGTTCTGGGACCCTTACTCTTCGTGATTTTTATAAATGACCTGGATGAGGAAGTGGAAGGAAGGGTTAGTAAATTTGATAAAGACACAAAAGTTGGAGGTGTTGTGGATAGTGTGGAGGGCTGTCAGATGTTACAGCAAGACATTGATAGGATGCAAAACTGGGCTGAGAAGTGGCAGATGGAGTTCAACCCAGATAAGTGTGAGGTGGTTCATTTTGATAGGTCAAATATGATGTCAGAATATAGTAGTAATAGTAAAACTTTTGGCAGTGAGGAGGATCAGAGGGATCTTGGGGTCTGAGTCCATAGGACACTCAAAGCAACTGCGCAGGTTGATTTCGTGGTTAAGAAGGCATACAGCGCATTGGCCTTCATCAATCGTGGAATTGAATTTAGGAGCCGAGAGGTAATGTTGTAGCTATATAGGACCCTGGTGAGACCCCACTTGGAGTACTGTGCTCATTTCCGGTTGCCTCACTACAGGAAGGATGTGGAAGCCATAGAAAGGGTGCAGAGGAGATTTACAAGGATGCTGCCTGGATTGGGGAGCATGCCTTATGAACTCAGCCTTTTCTCCTTGGAGCGACGGAGGATGAGAGGTGACCTGATAAAGGTGTATAAAATGATGAGAGGCATTGATCATGTGGATAGTCAGAGGCTTTTTCCAGGGCTGAAATGGCTGCCACAAGAGGGCACAGATTTAAGGTTCTTGGGAGTAGGTACAGAGGAGTTGTCAGGGGTAATTTTTTTATGCAGAGAGTGGTGAGTATGTGGAATGGGCTGCCGGCAATGGTGGTGGAGGTGGATATGATGAGATCTTTTAAGAGACATGGAGCTTAGAAAAATAGAGAGCTATGGGTAAGCCTAGTAATTTCTAAGGTAAGGACATGTTTGGCACAACATTGTGGGCCGAAGGGCCTGTATTGTGCTGTAGGTTTTCTATGTTTTTTCTATAAAATGCTGGAGATCCTTGGCCTGAAGTGTCGATTGTTAATTCTTCTCCATCGATCCTGCCTGACCGGCTGAGTTCCTCCAGTATTTTTTGTATGCTACTCATACAATAAATGGTTGCTTTTGCAAATACAGGTGTCTCCTGCTTTACGAATGTCCGCTTTACGCCGCTTCGCTTTTACAAAAGACCTACATTAGTAACCTGTTTTCACATTACAAAGAGGATTTTTGCTTTTATGAAAATTTTTCCCGTATAAATTAATGTTTCTTCGCTTTACACCATTTCGGCTTAAGAAAGGTTTCATAGGAACACTCTACATTTGTGGGGGGGGAGGCGAGGAGACACCTGTCTACTTATTCTATGGCAGCTAAGTGAGTCAGTATTACATATTATATTTAATATAAAATAACTATTAATATTGCAGAAATGGTGTATCAGCATTGGTGTTTTGAACAGCAATTTCCCTTTCAGTAACTGTAATGCTTTTGCCATTTTGGTGAATGAACGTTATGAAAGGCGCGGCCAAGTTTGCCAGTTTGATGCCAGCAAGTAAAGCTGTAAGCCATGCCCTCAATGCACCTGAGGTAATTCAAATAATAGCAAAAAATTGCTGGAAGCATTTGGCAGCAAAAGAAACAGAGTTAGGAGCTTTGTGTTGGAAGCTCTTTACTGGAGTTAACCTAATATAATTTGACTGAGGCAATATTACAGCAATAACTGCTGAGTGGCAGAAAACAAAAGGGGAAGTTTTGCTGAAGAAAGGTTGTTGTTCCTTTCTTTCCACCTGGACAAAGGTGTAACTGTATGTGAGGAACTGTGAGAACACAGGGTTATTTCAAAAGCTTTGACAGCAACAAAGGCTACTTGCATTGCTGGCTCTTGAATTACAGACAGTGGCAGCCTGGATGTAAACCTGATGAATTTAAATGCCTGGAATACCACCCATGCAAACTTGTGATTCGGCAAGTGGTGGCACGTCTCTGATATGGTTCTGTGTCGGATACAACATATCCATGTCAGGTATAGAGGAAACATGCCTATTTACGACTACAGGATAAATTGCCCATGTCTGATAAAGGACAGCTGTATCTACATAAGATGCAAAAGCCATGCATACACAACAAGTACAGGACAAACAAACATGGCACGTGACCAAGAGGCTGCAAATAAATCTTACTATTTTGTGTTCCCTAGCCTCTTGTTTGTGATTCACCTCAATTCCTCCCATTTTTGTTCTCTGCCCTATATCCAGCCTATAGTACACCCATCACCCATTTTCGATTTCATCCCCTACTGGTATGAGTGGTGCAGTAGAGATACATCTCTACCAAAGGATGTGAAAAGCGCTCCTTCTCTCCGCTAGCCTGTCGATCACCTTTGGACAAGGTATACTCAGGGTCATGTGAAGCCATGGGAGAGGGTGGTGCATAGTCATATGAGCAGCCGGTGCATATCTCAAGTCTTGGTGATGAGACCACTGATGCTGGGCAGACAGTCTCTGAAGAGTGTTGGTAATGGCTGGGGTCACCCACGTTGTAAAGGCACTGCCCAGAAGAAGACAATGGCAAACCACTTCTGTGGAAAACTTTGCCAAGAATGATCATGGTCATGGAAAGACCAACATGGCACATAATGAATGGACAAAACCTTCCTGGTTTCTTTACCTACTACCTACACGCTTCACATATTAGATCCCCTCTGCCATCTAGCTCAATCAGTCTTTCACCTCTCCTCTAATGGTTCCCACTATCACCATATCTTCGAGCACTTGTAGCCTTTGTGTCACCACTTATCGCCCTCCAGCCTCTGACTTCCAACCCTATGTGTCTCCCAACCCCATCTGCCTTCTCTGTCAATCCTAAATCATTCTCAGTCCACCAATCACCTACTAGCCCTTATCTCATTCTTCCCTTTCAACTCTTTAAATTGGTTCTCTTCCCTCTCCAGTCTCAGTCCTGATACAGGGTATTGACCCAAAATGTCAATGACTCCTTTTCTCCTATCAGTACTACTTGATCCACTGATCTCCTCCAGTAGTTTGTTTTTTATACCATGTTGGATATGGGCCAAACATATCCATGCCAAATACAGTTTAAACATGCCTAAGTGAGTTACAGGAGAAATATGCTCATGTTAAATACACAATGAGTTAAAGCGCATCTACCGGCTTCACTTCAGTGTTGCATTCCCTAAGAAAGCTTGACTCATAGAAAGATACCAAATGCAAACAGATCCTTTGACCCAGAGTCAGTGCCAACTATCAAGTGCTCATTTGAAGGAATGAGTATGGGCCCTAGCTTTGCCTGCCTTTTTGTTGGCTGCATGGGACAGGTTGATTTTCTGAGCCCTTCCTGGTAATGCTCCCCAACTCTTCCTGCTCTGCAATGAAGACTGCACTGGTGAGCTCATCAATTTCAGCAACTTCCAGCCTGCCCTTAAATTCACTTAGTCCATTTCTGACACCTCTCTCCGCTTTCTCCATCTCTCTGTACCCATCTCAGAAGACAAACTATCTACTGACATCTATTATAAACTTACTGATTCCCAAGGCTATCTTGACTATACCCCTCTGCAATTGTGGACTTGTTTTTGGAGGACTCATCGTATATGTTTCTGGTTATGCTATTTTGCTATTTGAGTGATTTGTTTGAGGCACTTTGGCATGGAGCTAGCCTTACTGCCGAGGCCTTCAGTCGATGATGCAGTTCCAAACTGTACCAACTTGGTGGCCGGTACTCCTGGAGCGCTTTGGGGGCCCTGCAGTTGGGTGTTTGATATTCTGTGTGGTATTAGCTCACTTTTTGACGTTTGCATGATTTGTTCTATTTTTTGCGTGTTGTGTGTTTGATGTTTCCTTTACATGTGTTGCCAGCTGTTTCTTTGTTCTATGGCTGCCTGCAGGAGGATGAAGCTCAGGACTGTATCATAAATTAACGTTGAAACTTTGGTCCATGGCCTTCTCTCTTGCCACTCTCAGGGTGGAGGAGCAACACCTCATATTCTGTCTGCTCCAGTCTGATGGCATGAACATTGATTTCTCCTTCCAGTCATTTTTTTTCTCTTTCCTTTCCCTCTTCTTCTATTCCCTACTCTGACCGCTTCTCCTCACCTGCCTATCACCTCCCCTGGTGTCCCTCCTTCTTCCCTTTCCCCCATGGTCCACTCTCCTCTCCTACCAGATTCCTTCTTCACCAGGCTTTACCTTTTCCACCAGCCTTCTAGCTGGTCCTCCTTCCCCTCACCCCATCTTCCTTCCCAGTCCTAATGAAGGGTCTCGGCCTGAAACATCGACTGTTTATTCACTTCCAGAGATGTTGCCTGACCTGCTGAGTTCCTCCAGCATTTTGTGTGTGTTGCTCTGGATTTCAGGCATCTGCAGAATCTCCTGTGTTTATCATCTGCAAGAGTCTCACTTAATTCTCACACATTCTTATCAACTCCACCTCAATTCTACCACTCACCAACATGTTGTGGACAATTTTATGGTGGCAAATTAACCTACAAACTAGTACACTTTGGGGATGTGGGAGAGAGGTTGAATACTTATGAGAAAACCAAATTGTTAGAAGGGGAATATATACACTTCACAAAGACAGGACCAGCCTTGGGCTGCTGTAGTGGTTCAATAATCATTGCCACTGCCTTGCCCCCTGAGTGAAACTCTGTGAACATTTCTATTCAATAGAAATTTATTGCTGAGAAAAGCTGTCAATTTATGATAAAGTTACAAATTCTTTTTGGCTATGAACCCAAGTTTTTTTTTGATTAAACCGAAAATGCCTTTAAAAACATTAGTTTCAGAAAATTTCCAACTGTCAGAAGGCAGAGAACAGAAGATTTCATCTCATCAGCTAGGTATGATTTTGAGTCACAGAAGGAAAAGGCAAAGTTCCAAATAATGGTGTCAATCTGGGTCTTTGACATCTATTGGCCCAGATTTCTCAGTAGAACAGCAGCAGTCGGCTGATATTAGTTTAATTACTCAAAGTTCAATTGGAATTTTTCTGTGTGACCATTAACTAAAATTGTCACTGGTAGTGTTATCATGTAGAATAACAAGGGGCATTTGGAACCTGATTGAACACGTGTTGGGGATTTCATAATCAACCAGACACTTATTAAGACCATAATACATAGGAGCAGGATTAGGCTACTTGGCTCATCGAGTCTGCACCTCTATCTCATTATAGCTAATTTATTACCCCTCCCAACCCCATTCTCCTGCCTTCTCCTCGAAACCTTTTATGTCGTGGATAATCAAGAACCCATTAATCTCTGGATCATATATACCCAATGACTTGGCCTCCATGGCCATCTGCTGCAATTAATTACACAGACTGACCACCCTCCTCATCTCAGTTCTAAATGGATATCCCTCTATTCTGACTCTCTGATACTCAGCTCCCCTATTACGGGGATCATCTTCTCCATGTCCATTCCATCTAGACCTTTCACCATTCAATAGGTTCTAATGAGATTCCGTCTCATTCGTCTAAATTCCAACATGGCCCAGAACCATCAGATGTTCCTTCTATGCTAACCCTTTCATTCCCAGAATCATTCTTGTGAACCTCCTCTGTTCCATTTCTAATGCCAGCACATCTTTTCTTAGATAAGGTGCCCAAAACTGGTCACAATATTCAAGTGCAGTCTGACCAATGCCTTATAAAGTCTTAAGATTACATCCTTGCTCTTATATTCTAGTCCTCTAAAAATGAATGCTGACATTGCATTTGGCTTCTTTACTACTGACATAACCTGCAAATTAATCTTTAGGGAATCCTGTACAATGATTCCTAAATTCCTTTGCACCTCTGACATTTAAATTTTTCTCCCATTTAGAAAATATTCTATGCCTTTGTTCCTTCTGCCCAAGTGCACTTCCCTAAACTATATTCCATCTGCCTCTTGCTTGTCCATTCTCCCAGTCTCTCAAGTCCTTCTGCAGAGTCCCTGCTTCATGAGCAATACCTGCCCCTCCTCCTACATTCGTATTGTCTACAAACTTGGCTACAAAGCCATCAATTCCGTCATGCAGATCATTGGCATGTATCGTGAGAAGAAGTGGTCCTAACACCGACCCCCAGCAGAACATCAGTACTCATCGGCAGCCAACCAGAAAATAAACCCATTCCTAACCCCCCCCCCCCCAGCTCATTGCCTCTTGCACGTCAGCCAATTTTCTATCCATGCTAGTATCTCCTTTGTATACCATGTATACCAGCTTGTTAAGCAGCCTCATGTGCAGCATTTTGTCAAAGACCTTCTGAAATTCCAAGTAAACAATATCCACTGGCTCTCCTTTGTCAATCCTGCCTGTTATTTCCTTCAACAATTCAAACAGGGTTGTCAGGCAAGATTTCCCCTTCAAGAAACCATGTTGACTGGCCTATTTCATCACATGTGCCTTCAATAACGGTGCTGCTGAGGCATCGTGGGAGAAGGAACATCAGCAGAGTATGCTGCAGACGGAGGACTGGCTAGTCGAGTGATAATTCCCTCTCTCTCTTTCTCACAATGGTGGTGAGAGTTTGCCGCCAATTGTCAAATCAGAGAACTTCAGAATAAAAAGAAACATGGCAGACTACAACCTCATAACAGCGGCTGATTGTTGGTTTTCCCTTTTGCTATGAAATGGGTGAGAGAGAGAGAGAGAGAGAGAGAGAGAGAGAGAGTGAGACTGTGGCATGTTGAACTGTCAGGAAAACAATACTTTCTGTTCACTGCAGATCATGGTCTCTCTTTGGGACCTTGCTGTTGCTTGGTGGGTAGTGGGTGCTGATACTTTCTGCTGAAATGGGTGGGGGTAGGTTGATGTTTTACTATTGCTTATGCAAGGGAGGGAGGAGATAGGGCTTTGGGGTTCTAATGGTTTTCTGTCACTCATTCTTGTGGGATTCTTTTTTTTTTGTGGATGTCTGTGAAGAGTAAGAATTTCTGGTTGTATACTGTATACACACTCTGATAATTACAGGAAAGACTGAGGCTTTATAAAGCCCTGGTGAAGCCTCACTTGGAATATTTTGTGCAGTTTTGGGTCCTTTAGCTTCTAAAAGATATGTTGAAACTGGAGAGGGTTCAAAGGAGACTCACAAAAAAGATTGCAGAATTAAATGTCTTGTCATATAAAGAGCCTTTGATGTCTCTGGGCCTGCATTCACTGGAATTTGGAAGAATGAGGGGGTGATCTAATTGCCATCTATCCAATGGTGAAAGATCTTGCTAGAGCGGAGATGGAAAGGATGTTTCCTATGGTGGGAACTTCCATGACCAGAGGACACAGCCTCAAGTTAGAGGGGTGTCCTTTTAGAATGAAGATATGGAGGAATTTTTTGAGCCAGAGAGCGGTGAATCTGTAGAATTCGCTGCCGCAGGCAACTGTGGAGGCCGTCTTTATGTATATTTAAGGTAGAGCTTGATAGATTCTTGATGGGTCAGGGCATGAAGGGATATAGGGGAAGGCAGGAGACTGGGGCTGAGAGGATGAAATGGCAGAGCAGACTCAATGGGCCAAATGACCTATTTCTGCTCCTATATCTTATTGTTTTATATTGTGGAACCACATGAAGGTACCTCAAGACCTTATCCTTAATAATAGACTCCAACCAAGTTTATAGAGCCTTACAGAGGAATTTTATAGAGGAAGTTACCAGGAAAATTGATGAAAAGAAGGCAGCGGACTTTAGCAAGGTCTCTGACAAAGTCCTACATAGGAGGTTGGTCAAAAAGATTCAATCGCTTGGCATTGAGGATGAGGTTGTAAATTGTATTTGACACAAGCTTCTTGAGAGAGGTAGTAGATGACTGCTTCTCTGAGTGGAGGCCTGTATCTAGTGGTGTGCTTCAGGGATCAGTGCTGTGTCCTTTGTTGTTTGTCATCTATATCAATAATCTGGATGATAATGTGGATAACTGGGTCAGCAAATCTGTGGATGACACTAGTATTGGGGGTGTAGTAGACAGCAAGGAAGACCACCAAAACTTGCAGTGGGATCTGGACCAGCTGGAAAAATGGTCTAAAAAATGGCAGATGGAGCTTAATGCAGACGAGTGTGAGCTGTTGCACTTTGGGAGGACCAATAAGGATAAGTCTTAGACAGTGAATGGTGGGGCACTGAGAAGTACAGTACAATGAGGGATCTGGGAGTTCAGTTCCATAATTCCTTGAAAGTGGCATCTCAGGTATATAGGGTTGTTAAGAAAGATTTTAGAACATTGGCTTTCATAAATAAATGTATTGAGTTTAGGAGTTGGGATGTAATTTGAAACTGTGTAACACATAGGTGATATTTCATTTGGAATATTGAGTGCAGTTTTGGTCACCTATCTCCAGGAAAGATGTAAATAAGATTGAAAGAGTGCAGAGAAAGTTTACAAGGATGTTGCTGGGACTTGAGGACCTAAGATATAGGAAAAAATTGAATAGGTTAGGAATTTATTCCCTAGAACATAGAAGATTGAGGAGAGGTTTGATAAAGTTATGCAAAATTATGAGTGGTATAGATGGAGTAAATGAAAGCAGAATTTTTCTGCTGGGATTGGGTGAAACTAGAACTAGAGGTCATGGGTTAAGGGTGAAAAGAAAAATGTTTAAGGGGAACATGAGGGGGAATTTCTTTCAGATGTGTGGAATGAGCTGCGACCAGAAGTGGTGGATGCAGTTTTGATTTCAAAATTTAAGAGAAATTTGGATAGCTACAGATAGGTCAAGGTACAAGTCGATGAGACTAGGCAGATTAATATTTTGGCAAGGGTAAGTTGGGCCAAAGGGCCTGTTTCTGTGTAGTAGTGTTCTATGACTCTATAGCTATTCAAGTTATGCTAACTGGCCTGTAGTTTACTTTTTTCTGTCTCCCTCTTTTCTTAAAAAGTGAAGTGATATTTGCAATATTCCAGTCCTCCTGAATCATTCCAGAAACTAGTGATTCTTGAAAGACCATTACTAATACCTCCACACTCTCTACAGCTATCTCTTTCAGAACTTCAGTGTGTAGTCCAAATGGTTTAGCTGACTTATCTCCCTTCAGACCTTTCAGCTTCCAAAGCGCCACTTCCCTAGTAATAGCAACTACACTCCCACCCTCTGACACTATCAAATTTCCAGCATACTGCTGCTGTTTTCCATGGTGAAGACTGACACAAAATGCTTAGATCTTCTAACTTCCCACTAATTTTTCTATATTATCTCATCTCTGCCTCATCTATATTACCTCATCTTTGCTTTTATGCTGTCCCTGACTTTCCTCAGTAGCCACAGTTGTGTCATCCTCCCATTAGAATGCTATTTCATTTTTAGGATGTATCTGTCCCGAGCTTTCCGAACTTCTTCCAGAAACTCCAGCCACTGCTGTTCTGCCATTGTCCCTGCTCATGTCCCCTTCCAATTATCTTTAGCCAATTCCTCACTCTTGCTCTGTAATTTCCTTTACTCCACTGTAATTCTGATACAGCTGACTTTAGCTCTAATTGCAGGGTTGAGATTCTACGAGATTCTACAAGATACAATATCAATCTGATTTTCCCAATCTATTTACATGTTGAAACCCCTCCACGACTATCATAACATTGTGCTTTTTAGATGCCTTTTTAATCTCCCATTGCAATTTGTATTACACATCCTGGCTACTCTTTGGAGGCCTGTATGTAACTCCCATTAGGGTCTTTTTGACTTTATAGTTTCTTAACTCTATGCAGAATGATTCTACATCTTCCAATCACATAACACCTCTTTCTGAATTCGTTTCTCACTAACAGAGCCACCCCACCCCATCTGCCCGTTCACGCCCAAGTCTGTTGTGCCAAAGCCTGGCAACTCTAACACTATCCATGCACACAATGGCCAGTCCTACAATGGGCACTCTGCTACACCTTGATCTTTTCATTGGCTTTTGCCAAGTACCTAAGAAATTGCTAGGAAAGCATCCCACTGAAAAATCCTGAAAGGCCCTCGAGCTCTTTTTTAAACCCCGTGCCACCTCAGCCAATCAAGCGACTGTTAGTGAGGACTGCAGCCTGCCAAAAAGCCCTAAAAGGCCTCGAGCTCTTTTTAAACCTTGTGCCACCTCAGCCAATCAAGTGACAATCAAGCTTGTGGTGATTGCAGCTTGCCAAAAATATGACCTTTCCAAAGAATTTGGTATTAGTATTGTAAGCATACTGTATTAATATTGCGACACACACCAAGATACAGGGGAAAGCTTGCCTGGCAAACTGTTTGACTGATCTAGTCATTCAACAGTGCATTGAGGTAGAACAAAGTAAAATAATAACAGACTGCTGAATAAAGTGTAATAGCTACAGAGAAAGAGCAGAGCACGTAAACAATAAGCTGCAAGACAATAACAAGGTAGATTATGAAATCACCAGTCTATCTTATCATACTAGTGAGCCATTCAATAGTCTTATAACAGCAGGGTAGAAGCTGTGCTTGAGCATGATGGTGCATATTTTCAGACCTTTGTATCCGATGGAAGAGGGGAGAAGAGAAAATGTCTGGGGTGGATAGAATCTTTGATTATGCTGGCTACTTTATCAAGGCAGAGAGAAGAATAGACAAACTCCATGCAGAGGAAGCTAGGGTCCATGATGTGCTGAGCTGAGTCCACAACTCTTTGTAGTTTCCTCTGGTCATGTGCAGAGCAGTTGTTATACCGAGCTGTGATACATCCAACTAGTATGCTTTCAATGGGTCATTGACAAAAATTGGTAAGAGTCAATGAGAACAAGACAAATATCTCAAGCCTCCTGAAGAAACAGAGGCATTGGTGTGCATTCTTGGCTATGGCATCTAGGTGATTGAACCAGGATGTCCTCTCCTATGTGGCAAAGTTATTTCCCATGGTGGGGGAGTCTAGGACAAGAGGGCATGACTTCAGGATTGAACGATGTCCATTTAGAACAGAGATGCAGAGAAATTACTTTAGGTCAGAGGGTGGTAAATCTGTGGAATTTGTTACCATGAGAGGCTGTGAAGGCCAAGTCATTGGGTGCATTTAAGGCAGAGATAGTTAGGTTCTTGATTAGCCAGGGCATCAAAAGGTATGGGGAGAAGGTAGGGAAGTGGGGATGACTGGAAGAATTGGATCAGCCCACGACTGAATGGCAGAGCAGACTCGATGGGCTGAATGGCCTACTTCTGCTCCTATATCTTATGGTCCTAGGAACTGAAAACTCTCAGCTCTCAACCTCAACACCATTGATGTAAACAGAAGTTTGTACACTACAGCCCTTCCTGAAGTCAATAATCAGCTCTTTTGTTTTGGTGACATTGAGGGAAAGGTTGTGTCATGACACCATGTTACTAAGCTTTTTAATCTCCTTCTTGTACTCCATCTCATTATTTGAGATATGACCAACTGTGGTGGTACCATCTACAAGCCTGAGGTGGAGTTAGAGTTGATTCTGGCCCCATGGTCATGAGTGTACAGGGAATAGATTTTGGGGGTGGAGGATGCAGCCACGTGGAGCATAGATTATGTTGAACTGAGCAGCTCCAGAGCCTGAAGGAGGATAGTGTATGTCTGACCAATGGAACTAATATCTTCACAAAGTACCTCAGCAACATTAAATCAGAATATAAGGAAAATTGTATGACTTTAATAAGGAAAACTTGTTTTTTTTTCAGTTCGCAAAATTGTGAAATGCATGGTTGAGTGAGAGCAAGCCAGGCATGTATTTTGCATAATGTTTAATCATGTAAATGATTTCTTCTTCATTTCTTGTTCCCTGCTGACTTGCAGATTTACTAATGAATGTTCAGAACCTTGGTTGTGATACTGAGAGCTAAATTACTCTTTCCTAGTTCATATACATTATTTTGTCATTTGAAGGCAGCACCCATGAGGTTACTGAAAGGTAATTATAATTGTGCCTGTGAAGACCATTCTTTGTCCACACTTAAATTGAATAGAGCTTGTCTCTACTTTAGTAATGAGGCACCTCCTTCTGAAGGTGTTCCTGGTTGCCTTTAAATCATACCAGAGGTTCTGGATTTCATAACTTGCCCTCAAACTGGGGTACCAGGTTTGCCAATTTTTGTTTTTTTTCCCCATGAGCACAGAGAGACATTTTGCCTTCACATGGGATTGGCCAGTTCTGAAACAAAGCAAGAGGAGTGTCGGTGATTTCTCACATCTTTGGCCTTATTGTGGAGGAGGTTTTGTGAGTAGTTGGTGTAGATATAAAAGGAGACTGATGTGGGTGACTGGAAATGTCTTGCCTTTCCATTTTTAGTGGATCTATTACACTTTTTTTTAACCATTGTGGAAGTATTCCAAGGCTGAGTTATTAGGTTCAACATCCTCTGTAACTCTCAGAATCACAGGGTCATAGAGCAGGTCCTTCGACCCATCTCGTCCATGCTAAACTGTTACCCTGCCTAGTTCCATCAGCCTGCACCTGGACCATAGCCCTCCACACTCCACCTTTCCATGTACACATCTAAATTTCTCTTAAATTTTGAAATAGAACCTGCATCCACCACTTCCACTTCTTCCACTAGTAAAGACACCAAGAGCACTTTCTGTTCCATGAAGGAATTCGATCCTCTTTTGCAGTTTATTCTCTGGTCCAGAGCTGCACATCATCATATGCAAAATGGAGACAAACAAGACCACCAATGCTGGAATCGGGCGCAATGAGCGGACTGCCAGTGGAACACAGTGGACTGAGCAACATCTGTAGGGGGAAAAATAATTGTTGATGTTTTGCATCAAAACCAAGCATTAGGATTTAGAGTGGAGAGGGTTTTTGACCAATATAAAGAGGAGAGGGGGAGTGATTACACAGAGGTCAGTAGTGGATTGGCAATATCTTTGCTACTAACTGCACTGTTTTTCATAGATGCTGCACACTACAGCCTCTGTACAGTGAATGAATCTTCATGGTGGTTGGTAGAGTGTCAGTCATGCTGACTGCATGCCTGACCTATTCTAATGAGCTCCATGAACCAATTTCAGCTGGTCTCTGTTCCTATATGGCCAGGTGTGTGTAGTATAGCCTACCCTTTACATGTGCATTTTGGACACAATGAAACTTCCAGGGCTGTATATGTTATGCAGAATTTAAGGTCAGAAAGCTTTACGTTAAAGAGCGCACTTAACAATGCTCTATGTAAGGTCGATTATAACTGTATGGTTTAGGAAATAAACAGCTTGTGATACTTCCATTTGGCCACTTCATTCCTGGCTGAACCCTTCCCCCCACACTCTTTTCCACCCCCTTATCCAATAGTGCAGAGCATCTATTTATTTCATAAGCTCCTTAGGAACAAAGCAAAGGCAAGGCTCACAGCAAAGGCGAATACACGCCAAGCTTTTTTTTTTGCTTATTACAAATGAATAAATCAATTCACGTTGATACCTTCACTTTGTCCCTGCTGATTTGGGTATTCATTAGGGAAGTAATAATTGACACTTAAAATGACTTAGGTTGAAGAGAATTGAGGAAAGGAATATGGGAGCACATGATATTAATTTCCAGAGAGTAAGCAAATCAAAGAACCATCTTAGATGCTGAAAGGAGGGTCACTTTGAAGGGAATGCAAATTGGAAGCCCAGCCTGCTGTGCTTACTTTCCTTGTAAGTATATTGTGTCAGGAAAATGATAAAACTTTTGTTTGAATTAGACCTGTCACAAGACTGCACTAAACATCTTGCTTCATTCGATTCCGCGACTTGCCATTAATTTAGACCAGTATTTCCACATCGAAATGAACGTTATTTGGTCTATGAGACAGACAGGTAGGAAACTTAAAGGCTCCATCAAATGTGAGACATATGCAACTATCTTTCAGTATCCCATCAACTAAATTTCTGCCCTTTACATCTGGCACCATTCCAAAAGCTGGAAGTGCATCTACATCCCACTGTTTGAAAGTTGACTTGATGCACCACACCACATAAATCATATTAAATCCTAGTCAATAATAACACCAATATTTTTTCATAGGTATGTACTTGACTGATGAAATTGGTTAAATTTTAGTTTTAGGCTATTAAATCTGAATACAATAAAGGGTGCTTAGTTTGTTTACAAAGAGATATCACAATGAATTATTTTCCTTTGTATGATTTAGTCTGGTTATTCATTACTTACAATGTAATTCTGGTCAGCAAATTTAATTGCCTCTTTTGGGATTGAAACACATGCAAGCAGATTAATTATTAATATCTCATATGGATCATTGTCTTCTGCAGAATGGTCAAATGTGAATTATCACTTTCAATGTGCTGCTTTGAACAACGGTAAATAAAAATATAACTTAATAATATTTTGATTTATTAATTCAATTAATTACTAGCTTGAAAAACAGGGCCATAATTTCTGAAATCTCCAGAGAGGGTACCACCGTACATTGCAAACACTGCATTACTTTAATCACTAAAAAAATTAAATCCCATGACACTGATTGTTCCTCATCCCCATCGTCACAAGGCCATCAAAACTTAGTCTGGAAAGGTCACAACAATTATTCCCATTCACAATTGAATGGCCAAATTTCACTTTTGCGGTCTCAGCCCGTGGGGTTAGAAATTTCACAGTATGAGTTCAGTGTGTATTCGGTATAATATCTTCTTGGTAGGCAAATTTATGCTGCCTTTTCCACTAACTGCTGTCAAAGTCATAGGCTTTTTCTGCCCCTTTCTCTGATATGCCTGCTAGATCTCAAGGGAACATATTTAAATATGTTATAATAAGGGGCAGTGGTACCACAGCTCCATTCTAGTCTACTTATTATAGCTGAATTAGACTAAGAATTAACATACAGCTGTTGCCAGGATTGGATGGAAGTCTTGGCTTGAATGTGAGTCTAAAGAATATGGAAATATAATGATTTCTGCAGCTGGGAACAATTTTTTTTGAGGCAGCTTTCTTTGGACGTCATACTTCTACATAATCTGAGCCACATTTTGACAATATGAGGCTCCTACGTAATTTTTTGCCAAGTTGGTTTGGCTCTCTCAATGGACATACCTTTTTGTGCCTAATTTCATGGAAAAGGAACAAGAGACCATTAATAAGCAATTAAGGTTGGATTTTGCTAGATATTGTCTCTTCATTGTAAAAACAAGTATCGTATGTTAGATGGTAGTTGATTTAGTGAGATGTTTTGTTTCAAAGGTAATACAGAGCCCCTTCTGCTACTGCATGAATTTTAAAGTTCAAGGTACAAAGCAAATTTATTATCAAAGTACGTATATATCACCATTTACCACCCTGAGATTAATTTACCTGCAAGCATTCACAGCAGAAAAAATAAATACAAGAGAATCAATGAAAAATTACAGACCAGCTACCAATGTGCAAAAGAAGACAAACTGTGCAAATAAAAAACACAAATAGTAATAATAAAATTATTTGATCTGGAAAATTTACAAAGAAAAACAAGAACTAAAATGACAAATTTTAGAAAACATTCCAATGACCTTAGATTGACACTACCTAGGACAGAAAAAAAGAAAGAAGAATAACAGACATAAAAAGTTTACACAACAGTCAGATAAAATCTCTAAGGATGAATTTGCATCAACAGAAACAGGATTCAGCACTCCACATGAGCATTCGCAATTCTGATAAGGTACACACCACTAAACTTAATGAAAGCACAACCCAGAAAAATGAAGAAAACAGATTTATACAGGATATTGAAAGTAAAATTTGACGGACCAAAACGTTGGCACAGAATTACCAACACAGAGATAATGAACTTTTGGTCTAATATCTGGCCAAACAGGGTGATGCACAATCAAGGAGAAGTTAGATTAAGCAGGGAAAAGAACATAACTGAAGATATGGAAACATCTGAAGTTACAATGGATATGCTAAAAGTAGTTATTAGAAAGTACCCACAACTGGAAGTGTACTGGCAGAGATGCTATTCATAATTATTGATATAAAAATGTACTTGATTTCATCTACACCTATTAATACATATCAACAATTTTCTTGAAAGTCTTGAAAAAATGCCCATATTTTTGTCAGAAGGTAAAGGTATAGAGTCATGGAAAAGTTAAGCACAGAAACATACTCCTCAGTCCATCTTGTCCACTTGGGCTGCCTGCACCTGGAGCATAACCCTCCAACCACCTACCATCCATGGACCTATCCAAACTTCTCTTAAATGTTGAAATCAAACTTGCATGCACTACCTGTGCTGGTAGCTTATTCCACACTCTCACAACCCTCTGAGTCAAGAAGTTTCCCCTCAAGTTCCCCTTAAACTTTTCAACTTTCACCCTTAACCCATGACCTTTGGTTGTAGTCCCACCCAGCCTCAGTGGAAAAAGCCTGCTTGCATAATCCCTTTTTATACTCATAATTTGGTATGGCTCTATCATATCTCCTCTCAATCCGCTATGCTTTAAGGAATACAGAACTAACTTATTCAATCTTATAGCTCAGGTCATCCAGACCTGGCAACATCTTTGAAAATTTTCTCTGAACTCTTTTGACCTTATTTGCATCTTATCTGTAGGTAGGTGACCAAAACCGCATGCAATACTCAAAAATTAGATCTCACCAATGTCCTATACAAGTTCAACATACCATCCCATCTCCTACACTCGATACATTGATTTATGAAGACCAATGTGCCAAAAGCTTTCTTTACACCCCATCTGCCTGTGGCGCCACTTTCAATGAACTATGGACCTGTATTCCCAGATCCCTTTGTGCTATCAAATCCTCAATGCTCTACCATTCACTATGTAAGACCTATCCGGGTTGGTCCTACCAAAGTCCAAGACTTTGCACTTGTCTGCATTAATTTCCATCTGCCATTTATCAGCCCACTTTTCCAGCTGATGCAGATCCCTCTACAAGCCATGATAGTTTTCCTTGTTGTCCACTATAACCCCAATCTTGGCATCATCCACAAATTTGCAGATTCAGTTAACCACATTATCATACAGATCATTTAGATAGATGACAAACCACCAATCCCTGCGACACACAAATGCCAATCACAGGCCTCCAGTCAGAGAGACAAACATCTACTACCACTCTCTGGCTTCTCCTATGTCTAATCCAATTTACTACTTCATTGTGAACACCAAGCAACTGAACCTTCTTGACTAACCTCCCATGTGGGACCTTGTCAAATGACTTGTATCTTACCGAAAGAGGAAATCACAAATGACCCTTCAAAATATTGTTGTGTTGGATGTTTACAAACTATATATAAAATTGTAACATCATGCACCTCACAACTGAGCACTCACTTAGATAAACACAACATACTTACAGAAGAGCAGCAAAGATGCTGTAAGGGTATGAAATGATGTAAAGAACAGAACTACAGATTCTCTAATCTTAAATCAACCTTGGCAGAGAAACAGAAATCTTTCAAGTGGTTATATTGGCGACCAAAAAAACTACTGTGACACACCTATACATGGACAATTTGAAATTATATGCTCCTTCAACAGTAAAGCTAAAGCAATAAACTCAAATAGTAAGATTATTTTCTAAAGATGTAAACATGAACATTAAACAAAGAAAGGTGCAATAGAGGTACTAGAACACAAAACAGAGCAGCAGGACAGATGAATATGAAACATGAAAGTATCTTCGATATCAAGAAGCTAAGAGAATAGATCATAGTGCAATAAGGGGAAAACTTTTGACAAAATTTACTTCAAGGCTTAAGAAAATCTGTCAAACAGTAGTAAAAATATAACAAAGGGAATAAACACTTTCATTATACCTATATTAACATATTCTTTTAGCTTAACATTTGGTCCAAAACCACAGTGTAAAATTTACAAAGAAAAATAAGAACTGAAATGGCAAAGTGTGCGTAGAAGACATTTACTATGTACACTCAAATGCTCATAGATTAACATTACTGAGGACAGAAGGAGGAAGAGGAATAACAGACATAAAAAAAATCACACAACAGTTAGATAAAATCTCTAAGGAGATATCTTCTTCAGCAAAAACAGGATTCAGCACTCAAAGAAATTCTAATAAGTACACATCACTAAACTTAAATGTAAGCACAACCCAGAAAAATGAAGAAATTATCACTGCTGAAGAAAAAGTTAACCAATGGAAGAGCATGGAAGACATCCCCACGATCAGGAACCGACTAGATGTTGCCAAGGAAGTGTCAAACACCTGGCTCAGAGTTGGAGACCTCTTCCTAGAAACAGAGGGGTTCCTTGTGGCAATACAGGACCAGGTGTTTAACAGAAAAGTCAAGTGGCATACACCATTCACCAAAACCTTGCTTTAAAATACCATACCTGGCTATAAATACAAACCTGATCCAGTTTTAGAGTTCTGCAAATTATATTATGACTGATCCATTATTACTAATAGGGCAAACCATAATAATCATCTGGATATAATATTACAGGATAAACAAGCAAGCAGGAACAACTTACTAAATTATTATAGGCATTCCAAATGCACTTAACAAACAGAAATCAATAAGCGAAAACACCAGAAATATACTGAATTGAAAGAGGAAATTGAAACCAGGGAACATAAACAAGGTATACATTGTCCCAATAGTAATATCTACACCTGGAATTGTCCCAAGGTCACTACACAATAGTATTAAACAATTAGGCCTACACAGCAATATTTACGTAAAGCATCAGAAAACCACAATACAAAACACTATTTGAATAGTTTGAAACTGAGAGATGAGTGTGCTTGGCAATGCCCAAGCTCAGGTTTTGCTAATCTGAGCGGAGAAAAAATAAAAATATAATAATTATAAAT
Source organism: Hypanus sabinus (assembly GCF_030144855.1). Lineage (NCBI taxonomy): Eukaryota > Metazoa > Chordata > Chondrichthyes > Myliobatiformes > Dasyatidae > Hypanus > Hypanus sabinus. The sequence goes on along the minus strand of NC_082711.1, from coordinate 48,475,738 downwards.
ACTGAGAACATAAGTTATCAAGTCCTTGAAAATGAGTCCATAGGTTGTGTTCAGTGATCAGTCCTTTGTTGAGGTGTGAAGTTATCCACACTGATTCAGGAGTCTATTGAGGGTAATTACTGTTTCTGAACCTGTTGGTATGGGTCCTGAACCTCCTTCCTGATGGCAGCAGTGAAAAAAGATCATGGCCTGGAAGGGTCCTTAATGATGAGTGCTGCTTTCTTGTGGTAGTGCTCTTGTAGATGTGATCAATGGCAAACATGTTACTCAGGGTCTTTACTTCTAAACAGGAGAGAAGTGTCTTATTTGTACAAGAGACTCTTCAGACTGTGAGCGAATCTATGTAGCATTGAAGCTGAATCCTCTCTACAGACCTCAACAACAGAACCCGGCTCTAACACAAAAATCAATTATTGGACCTGGTACTCATTCCTCGCCTCAATGCAAATATAGAAGATTGTTGCTGCAATAAAGGATGAAGTAGGCCATGTAAGTTCCGAAGTTAACTGTAAAATTTTGTCATGGAAAAATTATTGGGAAATAGTAAGCATATTTAATACACCATTGATATAGATATTGCAAAATGATTATCTGGCTGGAAGCAGAAAGAGCTGCTGGTTATCTGAAGTCAGATGTTGTGGGCAACCAAATTTGAATTGATTATCAATTTATTAGCAGATTCTCATCTGAAAAAGTCACACAAAAGCTTCATCTAAATAGAGCTTTTCACTTTGGCAGTAAAATTGATTTAATCATTCTATGGTATAAAAGGCAATCTGAGAATAAATCAATATTTCTCATTTTGGACTGGCATCACCAATTATGTAAATTAAATTAAATGGACTGGAAAGCTTTTCATTTGTTCATTTTTCTTACTCACATATTTAACTTAGCCACACCTCAAGTAAAACACAAGGGAACACCTTATGTTATCGTGGAGAGGCTATCTGAAAGACTTAGCTGCAGTCTGCATTCCTCGATCATCTTTGATTTCTGCATCCTCCACCTCCACAACCCAGGTGTTACGGAAGTAGTAAGCATTCCATGGCAATAGGAGCCATTTAGAGCACATTAGAAACTAATTTTGTTGACGTCCAAATAGACATTCTGACCCTACTTCTCTTTATAACTCCTTCCTCAATTAACTTACTGAATACAACTACAATCTGAAGTTCTTACATTTCACTTTTACCTGTTTTCTAGAACTTCGAATCACCAGAAATAATCAATTTCCATTAATAGTCTTGTGGAAGGAACAGGAACAGAATCAGGTCAGCCAGGTGCATGAGTCTTGTCTGCATCAACTTCACTGTGGGTCAGCTGAAAATACTCAATTTTGGTCTCAATCTATTGACACCATTACCCAATAATCTCATAGTAGCATTTTTCAAATATTATTAGAGTCAGCTTTGTCAGCCCTTTAACAACACATGATATGGATTCATGATCTATGATTTATCTACTCTTTAATTTAAAATTATGTTCCTTTTGTTCTGGATTTTCCCCATAAAGGAAATCATTCCGTTGTCACTGCCATCCCTTCACAGTTTAAATATTTTGAAAAATGCACTTTAACCTTCTCTGTTCTGACAAAAAGAGCTACAACTTTTGGGCTTGTTTCCTTAAATTTGCATTTTACTACATTAGAATGCAATTAAATAAGGATGTAGCAGTCAATGGAAAACCAATGTTTATTGACTGTATGGCTTGCTCAGGCATTCTGAAATGCAGTCTAAACTCCCTCTTCCAGGACGTGCCCTTTGCTCATTGCTACCGTCAGGGAGGAGGTACAGAAGCCTGAAAGCACGCACTCAATAACTCAGGAACAGCGTTTATCCCTCTGCCATCCGATTTCGGAATGGACATAATGGACATTGAATCCATGAACACTACCTCATTACTTATTTTATTTTTGTACTACTTATTTAATTTAACTATATTTTTTTACTGTAATTCACATTTTTTTCATATTATTTTGTATTGTACTGTGCTGCTGCCACAAAGACAAAAACTTTGTCTTTTTATATATGCCGCCGATATTAAACCTGATTCTGAATTCTGAATTCAATTCAAAATATTACTTATATATAACCATATAACAATTACAGCACGGAAACAGGCCACCTCGGCCCTTCTAGTCCATGCCGACGCTTATACTCACCTAGTCCCACTGGCCCGCACTCAGCCCATAATCCTCCATTCCTTTCCTGTCCATATACCTATCCAATTTTACTTTAAATGACAGTACTGAACCTGCCTCTACCACTTTTACTGGAAGCTCATTCCACACAGCTACCATTCCCTGAATAAAGAAATTCCCCCTCGTGTTACCCTTAAACTTTTGCCCCCTAACTCTCAAATCATGTCCTCTTGTTTGAATCTCCCCTACTCTCAATGGAAAAAGCCTATCCACATGAACGTATCCCCCTCATAATTTTAAATACCTCTATCAAGTCCCCCCTCAACCTTCAACGCTCCAAAGAATAAAGACCTAACTTGTTCAGCCTTTCCCTGTAACTTAGGTGCTGAAACCCAGGTAACATTCTAGTAAATCTTCTCTGTACTCTCTCTATTTTGTTGACATCTTTCCTATAATTTGGTGACCAGAAATGTACACAATACTCCAAATTCAGCCTTACTAATGCCTTGTACAATTTTAACATTCCATCCCAACTCCTATACTCAATGCTCTGATTTATAAAGGTCAGCATACCAAAAGCTTTCTTCACCACCCTATCCACATGAGATTCCATCTTCAGGGAACTATGCACTTGTCTGGAACTACATGCATACAGGTTAGTTCAAAAGGATTTCGTCTCTAAAGACATTTGGTCAAATTAAAGGCCAATCATCATCATTGAAATCAGCTTCTTTATTTAATTACTTAACAAAACTTACATTCCCCAGTTTTTCTGATGGTATTTAAACTTATCTCTGCATTATTAGTCCAGGTTTCTTGATTATTATTCAAGTAAAGTAATTTGAGACCTCTGACTACAGTCTATTCTATCTTGACTCCTCATCTTTTCTTTCTCCAGTCCTGATGAAGGGTCTCGGCCCAAGATTTTTTTCCCATAGATGCTTCTGCTTGGATTTCCAGCATCTGCAGATTTTCTGTTGTTTACCATTCTACCATTCTCTGTGTGATCTGGAGTGAACTCCAGCAATTTAGCACAGTCCAGACTTCGGTGGTATCAGACTGATGGAATTTCTGGTCAGGTGAATACTTTTCATATTGGTATCCCAAATGCTTTAAGTTCATCTTTTGGGTGTTGCGCGGCAGTATAATAAATCTTTCAGGAAACACAGTAAGGTGAAGGGGAGCATGGAAATGGGACCCCAATGACTTCCAAGGATACCTGGGAAATTGGATCCCAATACATTTAAAGGATCCCAGGAAATAAGGCCCTACTGAGCAGGAAACAGGACCAGATGTGCTTTAAGGCATTGATGGAAATGGGAACTCTGAGTTTACATGGAGCCCTTGATGCACCACTCGATGAAACAGATGCCAAACTATTAAGCTTTTTGAATAATCAAATATCAAATAATTAGCGCTGTACCAATTTCCAACAACCCTCACCCCCAGATTAATTAATACTGACCTCACAATTGTTGTATTTTATTCCCATTGGCTGAAAGCAAAGTATTTCGTTATCTGTGCTAGGCCTTCAGCGTTATTTATGTTGTTTCCAAGCACATGTTTTCTCTAAATTTAGTTTTCATCTCTCAGTCAGTATCTGAGTTCAATTTAGGTGACAATCATGAAAAGGAGCACTGGATGAACAGATGATTATGAACAAAGTGTCTCAACTAAGATGAAACTGGAGGAGCAGGACAAGCCAGGCAAGGTTAAAATTGACATCCTTTCTCAGCTGAAGACACAGCGGCTTCATTCCTCATGGGTTTTCCCGATAAATGAATGTTGTTATCCAAGCAAAATGACCTTGCGCAGTAATTCGGAGGCTGTCAAAGCACTTTACAAGATATGTGACTAATACATTAGAACCCAATAGAACCTCTCCAGTGGCAGAGGGATCAAATATTAAACTACGGATCATTTGACTAAACCTCAGTATTTTTATTTATAAGAGCTCGTTGTGAACAAATTAACTGTATAAGTCTTACATTGGAAATAAGCCATTGGTTTTGAAGCACATGGGACATCTCAAGAATATGAAAAGTTTTAAGGAAGACTCAGGTCCTGAAAAAGGGTTCTTGGGCTGAAACGTCAACTCCATTAATGTTGCCTGACCTGCTGAGTTCCTCCAGCATTTTGTGTGTGGTGTTTTCGCTTAAATCTGTTTATCTTTCATAAGCAATAGTGCATAATCTCTAATTCAAGGTCACTTAATTAACTTTGTTTCAGTACTAATCTTGCTCTTACTTCTATTGTTTGAAGCAAAGTATTGGATATTTTGAAACATTTTAATGCAAAGTAAATAACTTGATAATTAGGAGTAGATTATGAGATCATCTCTTCTCTCCAGATTACTGAGATGTAATTCTGTTAACCCATTTTAATAACTCTTAACTCAATCCCTTCTGCATGTGAAATCCCATTTTTTATCACAGGTTCAGCAGATGACTGTCAGTTTTTAAATAAGGTGCTCAGAAAGAATTATTGCAAATGAGGTTGGGCCAATGTAATCTGAAATTTTAGCATGATCGTGCTTTTGTCTTTCCAAACCTGGATGGAATGTATCAGCAGGAAACATTTTAATTCAGATATCAAAGACATGAATTACCATCTGCTGCAGATTATACATGCACTGTGAATGAAGAGCTGATGAATTAATTGTCTCAATTGGGCACATTAGCTCAGGCACCTTTTTGGACAGCATTCTCTGAGAGATTTTGACTTGAAATTGCTTGAATGAATTGTCAGCAGATATTTACAAAAGGAAGAAAAGAATAACATGCCCCTATGAGAACTGCTGATCACTCAACATGCTTTGTATGTGGTGAAGGGATTTGGAATTTCTGCTGAAGTTTGGGGAAAGCAGCCACCATTGTGGGCCGGTAAGCTCCCAGAAACAGGTAACAACATAATTGTTCAAGTCATCTCTGTAAATTGCTGTTTGAGGGATAAACACTGGTTAACCAGGAGGGTATATAAATCATACTGCAATAACCCACATCTATCCTAGATTACTAATATGTGATCAAAAAAAGATGCAGAAGATTGCAGCTCCATCATGAGCAATAGCCTCCCCAGCATCGAGGACATCTTCAAAAGGTAATGCCTCGAAAAGGCAACATCCATCATTAAGGAACCCCGTCATACAGGGCACGCCCTCTTCTCATTGCTACCATCAATGAGGAGGTACAGGAGCTTGAAGCCACACATTCACGACATTCCCCATTTGCCATCTAATCTCTTCATGGACAATGAACCCACGTATACTACCTCATTATGGTTTTTGCTCTTTTTTCATTACTTATTTAAGTTTTAAATTTTAAAATCTATTTCTTATTGTATTTTACAGTATTTTATTATGAATAGTAATAGCAATTCAATAAATAATTGTAAATTAATAAATTATAAATTATAACACATTTCAACAATAACAATACATTGTTGAATAAGAATACAATAAATTATAAATTATGAATTGCAGTTGCAACGCAATAAATTTCAAGACACATGATGGTGATATTAAACCTTATTCTGAGATGCCATCTGCAACACTTATTTGATATTACACAGCATGATGATGTTCCCTGAGCAATGTTTGAAACAGAGAAGACAGCACGACCTAGATCAGGGATGGCCAACCTATGGCACATGTGCCAAAAGTGCCGCATTTGATGATTAGAAGTGGCGCATTGTACCCCAGTGATAATAGTAAAAAAGTAAGCCTACTCATGCAAAAAGTATTAACCAAAAACCAATTTGTAGAAAAACAATCTATAGCAGGAATTCAAATAGCTTAGAACTAGAAATGGGTTTTACTGAAAATAAATCTAAAACTTAGCAATTATTTTTTGCGATTTTATTACCTTGTGCACATCTCTTAATGGATGTTATCTTCTTTCACATTAATCTGTTTTCAATTTTAAAAAAAACGTTCAATGAGTCAAACTAGGAAAGAAGGACTTTTGTTCCGCAGTCGTTCCTTAACTGTTCAATACACGTTTGATACTTGTTTGATCCTGAGGTGCTAGGCGTCTGCACCAGCGGTGCGTCACAGGTTTTTGCCAATCAGTTTACAATTGACACTCGTGTGCTATGGAGCTGTGCTTTGTCGTCCTTTGTGAACATTTGCAGTTTTGTACTTTTTCGAAAATTAAGCCTTGTTTTTACATTCAGTTACTGAGGCACCATCAATAACGCTCTCTGAGACGTAAAGGTGAGATATCAGCTTTTATTGACTGGAAGAAGGAACAAGCAGTGGTTGACCACCATACTACATCCTGGAGACAGAGAGGCCAGGCTCAGACCTCAATCGCCTTTATACAGGGGTCTGTGGGAGGAGCCACAGGAATAGTTAGCAGGGGACGAGTCCAGACAGGTATTTGTAGTTCACCACATTTACCCATCACAGTGCAAAAGAAAATGAGCAAAAGCAGAACGTGATAGTAAGCATGAATTCAATGAACAGTGCGAAAATGAGTTCTTATTTATAGCGGGTCCGTCAGGAAAACCATTGTACATGATTTGTGAAAACACTTTCTCACATGAAATTTGATGAGCATCCCTCAGCCCCAAATGCTTCTGACATGATTAATTTCTGGCGATCATCACCCTGTGAACGTTTTCCAGAGCTAAGAAAATTTGCCCAGAGTTAGACCTGTCGTTTCAGAATGATGTACAGATGTGAAAAGGCATTTTCAGCCATGAAATTGATTAAATCCAAAATGAGGTCACAATTAACTGATTCAAATTTAAAGAATTCTCTGCTGCTCTCAGTAACTGATTTAACTCCAAACATTAAAAGCTTGGTGAAATCAAAACAGACTCTAAAGTCTCATTAAGGTATGCAATGTTTATCTTGTTTTTATATTAAATCAATATATCGTGTAAAATGCTAAATATGTCTATGTTAACATATTTTTGCAAAAATTGAATGGGGGTACAAGAGTTGTATGGTGCATCTGAACTTGTGAGTGAAAAAATTGACGCATGGAATGTAGAAGGTTGGCCACCCCTGACCTAGATGGTGGATACTGCTTTACTGTGATAGTACTCCATGTCAATGTGCTCAGTGGAGAGGAGGGCTTTACCCATGATGCACTGTGCTGTATCCACTACTTTCTGCAGGATTTTCTGTTCAAGGGCATTGGTGCGTCCATACCGAGCTGCGATACAACCAGTTAATATACTCTCTACCGCACGTTCTAGATGTTTGTCAAAGTATTAGATGTCATGCCGAATTTTGACAAACTTCTAAAGAAGTAGAAGCACTGCTGTTCTTCCTTTGCAATTGCACTGATGCGCTGGGCCCAGGACAAATCCTCTGAAATTATACCACCAAGAATTTTAAATTGCTGACTCTCTCCACCTCTGATCCCTCGAGGAGGACTGGCTCATGGACTGCTGGATTCCTCCTCAATAATCAGCTCTTGGTTTTGATGATATCGAGAGGTTGTTATTATGGCACCATTCAGCCAGATTTTCAACCTCCCTCAAAGATTGTGGTATGGGAGCTGTGGTCAGAATCACGGAGGAGAACTCTTTTGGTAAATAGAACAGTCAGCACTTGACCATTACGTGGTTCAGGTTGGGGGAGCACAATTACAACCAAACGCCACATTGGAGCACCATCTTATAGAATTTTGACGAATCTTGTACAATTTTTTGCAGATGTAGCTAGTAGAGTGGATAGGGAGAGCCAGTGGATGTGGTATATTTAGATTTTCAAAAGGCTTTTGACAAGGTCCTTCACAGGAGATTAGTGTGCAAACTTAAAGCACACGGTATTGGGGGTATGGTATTGATGTGGATAAAGAATTGGTTGGCAGACAGGAAGCAAAGAGTGGGAGTAAATGGGACCTTTTCAGAATGGCAGGCAGTGACTAGTGGGGTACCGCAAGGCTCAGTGCTGGGACCCCAGTTGTTTACAATATATATAAATGATTTAGACAAGGGAATTAAATGTTAAATGCAGCATCTCCAAGTTTGCGGATGACATGAAGCTGGACCGAGATGAGGAAGACCTTCTTCACACAGAGAGTGATGAATCTGTGGAATTCTCTGCCACAGGAAACAGTTGAAGCCGGTTCATTGGCTATATTTAAGAGGAAGTTAGATATGGCCCTTGTGGCTAAAGGGATTAGGGGGTATGGAGAGAAAGCAGGTACAGGGTTCTGAGTTGGATGATCAGCCATGATCATACTGAATGGTGGTGCAGGCTTGATGGGCCGAATGACCTACTCCTGCACCTATTTTCTACATTTCTGTGTTTCTATGTTTCTATCTCTTCCTGTAACTACAGTCTTCAAATCCGGGCAATATCTTGGTAAATCCCTATGCCTCGCTCTGACCAAGGCAATTTTGAAACCAACTAGCCACGTTGACTGGAATCTCTCCTGGACCACCCTGTGTAATTTAAATGACACAGATTTCTGAGTAGCGCAGAACTTCACAAAATCAAAGTCAGCTCACAGTCAGTTAGCACACCAGTTTATCATGGATTTGCTTCTTATCTTGCATTGACTGAAGAAGCATGATGGAAGTTTGGTAGCTGACACAGTAGTCAAGTCTGAATTCGGAAAAGTAGCACAAGTGTACAGTCGGAGGCAGAGGACGGGATAGTGGTCCAGGAGTGCAGCTGGACCCAGGATCAGGAAGATGGGCAGGAACCTGGGTAGGGAAGCAGCCAGAACAAGGACTGGATGTAAACAAGTGTTTGGGAGACTACTAGACTTCAGTCTATGTGTATAGTTAGTATAGTGTGCCTGTCCATATACACATGTGTGTGTGTGTATATATATATATATACATATAAAACAGGGCTACTTCATACATTCTGAGTAGGATCCATCTATCTATGTGCCCATCAACATGTAAGTGTTAAATCTCATGTGGCAAAACCTGGTTTCCAGTCAACTTGGTTCCACTTGCTATTGGATTAAACCTTTCTTCAAGTAGTCCAATGCTGGTAACTAATGGCAACCTCATGTTAAAGGAAACAATGCATATGCAATTTATATGCACTAAAGTATAGTTTTGCAGCTATGTACTGATACGTGCAGTTTGCTTTTTAAATGAAATGTATGTAGATCTTAAAGGTCTCTCTCCTATTTCCACCTGAGAAGATCTATATTATTAAATCCTGCTCCTCTCATGTCAAAGGTGTCTTCTAAAATGTGGAATTCAACATATTTTTATTTTTATTATATGTACTAAATAGAGTGATTGACAGATTATTCAATTTAATTACATCCCGGTGTGTGCTCTTCTATTTCAAGTATTAATGCACAAATCTAGTGACAGAAAATAAACAAAAGTGACTGGAACCATAAAATGGGTCCACTTTAATTTAGAATAGTGGACTGCCAGTCCACAGCTGGAAATGGACAAATACTGATTTAAGTGAATTGTTTTTCATATACAAAAACATTAAAATACAGGAATAATTAGATGAAAAGTCAACAAGCAGCTAGATACTTGTATGATAACATGGAAAAGATGTTGATTTGAAATTTTCATTTCCATTTTGGTCTGTTTTGGAATTTTATTTTCTGTATCAATTGGTGTGCACACACTTCAATAGAATCATATATTGGTTGCATAATCCTTACAGCCTAGTAATGACAATTTTTGAGGTTGGAGTTAATTCATTAATACCAAAAGGCCACTTCAGAATTTACTTCCTCCCTTATGCACATATTGTACAAAATCTATGGCCTCGGTGCTATTTTTAGCCAGGTTTCTTGAACTCCCTTATTGAAAATAGCGAATTTCCAGAACTAGTTTCAAGAGAGGCAGTATATTCTCACAATTTGATAAAATACCAGTAAAAATAAAGTACTTATTTCTACCTTTGTTACACTGATGGATTCTAGTCTTGCTTCAGCTAATGTAACGTTTAAATTTTCATCCATGCCATTGCTATTTCAAGATTTGACTATTTCATTTGCATTCCAGGGTAGTTTCCTTGTCTTATTCTTTGTAAATCCAATGCCATTCAAGACACTGCAACTTGTCCCCTATGCGTCCAATTAATTCTCTCATCACCCAGTGTTCAACATCCTTCAGTAGCTCCTGGTTAAGCATTACCTTGATTTTAAAATTCTCATCCTGGTTTAAAATCATTCCAGCACTTTTATAATCTCATCTAACCCTGCAACTGTATATCTAGCACCCTGCAGTTCTAACTCTGGATCATCCCCAACCTTATCACACCACCACAGGTGGTCGTGTCTTCTGATGTTGAGGGTGTAGGAGCCAAATTTGTCCACTTAAATCTTTCTGACTTGCTATCTTTAGTGCTCCTTGGAATACATTAGGATTTTTAGTTCATGAACGCTCTTAACTAATAGGAGGCTGTTGTTGAAGATGCTGAGGTCAGGGTTCATGGAATTCTAACCTGGCAGTTCATGGCTTTTATCCATGGGCTACAAATGTTGGTCAGTTGTTGGTGTGGCTGAAGATAGAGTTGGCCATGTTTTTAACTTACTGCACATGCTCAGTTTGAGAAAGCCACTACAGATACTGTAAACTTGAAGATAATTAACAAGTATAATAAATTTGGAAATAGTACTATAGCAAGGTCCTTGACCCACATATTACATTGTTGGTTATCAAATACAGTAATGGCAATTTATTAGTAGCTCTTGAGGTTTATATCTTGAGTGGTCAAACTATAAGAAGCATATTGGAGGGGGATACACAATGCCCTACAAGACATCTTTAAATGTGAAATACCCTTGGAGAGTAAGACCATATATTTTAGATATATACCTCAAGAATGGTTGAAAAGAGATAAATATTTAATGAATATACTGTTGGTGGCTGGTAAAAAGACTCTTACTAGGAAATGGTTATCACAGGAGACCCGAACTTTAAATACATGGATGGAAATTACAATGGACATTTACAAAATGGAGAAGATAACAGCATCTGTTTATCATAAGCTGGAACAATTTGATTCATACTGGGAAAAATGGTTTAACTACGTAATGCCTCATAGGCCTGATTTTAAATCAATGAATCTGTTGTGTAAAAAAAAATCACTCCCTACTTGTACATAGTTCTTTTCCTTTTGCTTGTTTTTTCTTTCCAATCTTTTCTATAAGTGTATACCTCAGATAAATACTTTGTGGAGATTTGTGACATATATGATTATATGATATATATGTACAATGTCTGAAATACATCTTATGGAAATGTTTGTTTGATGAACTTCAATAAAAACTAAATTACAAAGAAGATTTTTGCCAGTGTAACAGGGTGTTGAAAAAAATTGTGTACAGACATTAACTTTATTTGTGGTAGCAAAAATATTTTTGAAAAGTGACCCTAAATCCACAAGATACAGGAGCAGAATTAGGCTATTCAGCCCATCAGGGTTTCTAGGCCATTCAATCATTGCTGATTTTTTTTTCATCTCCATTCTTCCACCAAGACCTATAACCCTTAACCCCCTTACACACCAAGTACTTCTCAATTTCTGCTTTAATTATACCAAGACGTGGCCTCCTTCACCCTCTGTGGCAACTAATTCTACATATTCGTCACCCTCTGGCTGAATCCATTTCCCCTCATCTCAATTTTAAAGGCACATTCCTTACGGCCTTGGATCATACTCTCTCCTCTACTAATGGCAACATCCTCTCCATCCAGATCTTTCAGTATGCAGTAGGTTTCAATGAGATCTCCTCCCAGCCCTTCTGAACTCCAACATGGCAACAACCCTTCCCTCAGAGTCAGCAAAACGCAAGAGCTGGAAGGCGGGCAGTGCACAAGCTCATGCTTACATCAACAGTGCTGAGTTTGAGAGTTTCAAGTTCCTAAGAGTGACTATCACCAATGGCCTGTGCTCATCCAACTACACAGATGCCATGGCAAGTAAGCTCACTATGCCACTCCTTCCTCAGTAGGCTAAAGAAATTTGGCATGTCCCCTCTGACCCTCACCAATTTCTTTGGATGTACCCTATCCAGATGAAGGATAGCTTGCCATGGCAACTGCTCTGCTCATGACTGCAAGGAACTGCAGAGTTGTGGATATAGCTCAGAAACCAGTTTGCCCTCCATGGACTCTGTCTACTCTTCTCACAGCCTCAGTAAAGCAGATACCATAATCAATGATCACAGCTATCCTGAATATTCTTTATTTTTATACCCTCACATCAGACGGTAGGTAGAAAAGCCTAAAAGCATGTACCATCAGGCTCAAAGACAGCTTCTATTCTGCTGTTATAAGAGTATTGGATGTTCCCTGGTATGATAGTATGGACCCTTGACCTCACAATCTACCTTGATATGACCTTTCACCGTATTGTCTTCCTATACCGAATTTTCTTCGTAACACTTTATTCTGCAGTTTGTAATTATTTTAGCTCAATGCACTGTTGTAATGAATTGATCCACATGATTGGTATACAATGCAAGTTTTCTATTATATGTTGGTACATGCGAAAATAATAAACCAATTTACCACTGAAGCCCAGAGCTATCGAATGCTCCTCATATGTTAAACCTTTCATTTCTAGGATCATTCTTGATAACTTTTGCTGGACCCTAACTAGGACTAGCACTTCTTTTCTTAACTAAAGACCTCAAAATTGCTCACAATATTTCAAAAGGGTTCAGACCAACACATTATATAGCCTCAGCAGTACATTCATGCTTCTGTATTCTAGCCCTCTCTAAATGAAAGCAAACATTGCATTCCTCTACCTTATTACTGACTTAACCTGAAAGTTATCCTTCAGAGAGTCCTAAATTAGTTCTCCCAAGTCCCTTTGCATATCTGATTTCTAAATTCTTACCCCATTTAAAGAAGTCTTACCTTTATCATTCCTAGCAAAGTGCATAGCCCCACACTTCCTTTATGCTATATTCCATCTGCCACTTTTTTACCCACTCTCCTGACCCAAGTCCTTCTGCAGGTTCTCTATCTCCACAAAACCACCAGTCCTAACACCTACAGTATCTTTGTAAGTAAAAAGGGATACTTTAAAACTTGTACATATTGTGCAGTAAAAGCTTATAATCCTTTTTAATCACTATGTGAATAATATCCAATTTAAAACATTATATATTTCCCATTCTTAATTTACATTAGCTATGTTTTGCACTGTATCATAAATGTTTGGTTTTGAATGTATTGACAGGAAAATTAGCACCAAATAGATTTCCAGCATAAGGGAAACACTTGAAATCCCAAACAAACACTCATTACTCACCAGACTACCCAGCATATATTAAAAATGAAACAGTTGACAGAAATTGGGAATTGCTAAGGGCGGAGTGCTCGGCACCATAAAAATGTAAACAACAACTTGACCTCATCAGATGCTGTGTCTGGGTTAGGTTACAGTGACAGATGTGATAGCAAGCTCATTTTTTGTGTCCCTATAGGATTTTGCTGCCTTGGAAACAGGTCAGACAGCAGGCGCAGAAAAATGAACAACCCACTTCTTTCCACCTGCTCATATTGAAAACTGCACTGGCAGAGTAAGAATTATCTTTACTTTTCTAATAAATCCAGACTTAGAAAAAACATGTTCATTTAAACAAAATTGTATTAATAATTTCACCAGCACTGATCGCAAAAATACAAGAGAAATAACCTGCTTTGGAGTTCCAATTCAGAGCACATCTACATGCATAAGGTTAGGCTCAAAGGACGGTAGTGAAGATTGGGGATAGTTGCATTGGGAATGTCGTGGTGATTTCCTCATATCAGGTTTTCCACTCTTGGTACCAAGCTGTGGGAGACTATGGACGCCTCACATTCCACCAGGTGGGTCTACCAGACGGCAACAGTCCATAGAGATGTCCTTGAGTTGTGTTTCTAGTATCTGGATTACAGGTTCAATTTGAAGGCTGAAGGAAAAAGTATGTATAAATTTGCCATTTCTAATGCCTCATATGTACCGAACACCGGGAAGCATCACAGAAACATTCATATATATTCAGTCATACAGATATCCTTGAAATATCCATTCAATTTACCCTTCTATAAAGCCTATGATGTTTTGTTTAAAGTGTAGTTAATCCTCACTTATAAAATATCCCTAGGGTACACACGGTTCCTGTATTTCAAATAAACAAGCTAGTGGCTCTGAGAATACCCATATGGCAGGAACAGAATAACATGATTATGCAATTTGGCTTGGCAGTAGATTCTGTACACCAGGAAAGGGAGAAATCAGCACCCTTCTTCCCTGTAACTTCATTAAGAACACCCCTCAAGACCACTGGTGGCCAAATTGTGAAGCTACCAACTATTTCCTTATTGGTTTGTTGGCTCAATCTAGATGTTAATTGTGAAGTTTTCTTTGACACCTCCCCAAATTTTGCAACATCCTGGTGAATAATCATAAAAATAAATATTAACCTTCCAACAGAATGTGGGTCAACCTGGTCCTTTCTTCAAAGAGTATAGCTGCAATACAAAAAATGAAACATTCTGAAAATAAAACAATGCAAGTTTGGTGGGGATGGTGGTTGGTGCTTGGAATTTTACTGGGGATGGATGAAATATTAAAACATCTCAAGTTAGATCTCAACCTCTGTTGAAACTCTCCACTAATGGAGACAGGCAAAGTGCCATAAAAAAAATAGCAACTGACCTCCTAGTCAACCCTTGCCAGCTAGGTTTCCAAGATACGCAGGCTCAGCAGTTATGGGGAGACGGGAATGTTTTGGGAAGATATCTTTATATAGTATATCATTCTGACCAGTAGTAACAGAAATGTTTCCTCTCAGTTCTCCAAACTAACCATTGTGCCTTAGGTCAGACCACTCTCTATTTCCACGTAGGTCATGCCCCCAGGGTAAGTGATTAGACAGCTAACAATGAGCTGTTCCCTTTGTACTTAGATAATGTCCTTCATAACATTGTGAACACTGTGATACTTTTAAGAGCTTTACCACCTATAATGCACCTTCGAGACATTGTTAGATAGGGTATGCAGCAGCTGAAGTTTCAGTGGATGAAGTCGTAAAAACATCATTGTGATGATAGCCATGTTTTCTAAAAACACCATTAGCAATGAGACAAACTTGAAATCTTCCTTGTATGAACAAATATTGTCATGTCTAATTGAGGTCAAATAAGTTTTCTCTTTAAAGTACTATTTAAAAAATATGCTGTCCACAGTGTGTCTCAGAACAATGTTGAATTTGGTATTCAAGCCTACATTTTGTATTCAAGTTTCTGTGTTAGGTATTGAATCCACAAAATTCTGTTCAGAAGAAAGACTGTAACATAATGCACCATTCAACATCTATTTGGTTCACCTGCATTTTTAAAGCTGAAGGCAACTTTCTGTAGTATGGTCCAAACAAATTCAATCAGGTACAGTTAGGGACTTCCAAGAATTTATTGAATGTTGTGCTTTCCAAATAAGTTCACTATTTAATGTCATAATCTACCAGCTACTTTGTAAGATTTGACATTAAACAAGAACAATGTGGACTAAGACAAGGAAATCTATTGAAGGCATATTTTTTCCTGCAGTTTATTTTGTTCATACTAAATAAATGTAGAATACATTTGCAATGATTTCCTTTTCATATATTCTTAATGCTTCTCTACAATTGTTCAGCAATTTATATCCTGAAGTACAATGTTACAATAATATCCCTGCAGAGTGTGATGATACTTTCCAACGCTTTGTTGTGTGGCCAACTCCTATTAAATTACTATTCAACTATATTTCTCTGTTATTGATGTAACTTTTCTGGTAAATTTTAAACTATTAAGTCTGAAATGATAGATTCAGATTCAACTCCATTGATAGCTTCTCAAGAAAACCAATATTCTTGATACAGAATGAATATTTAGCATCTTTATACAACACAGAAAATTGTTGTTTTGTTACCTTAAACAATTCTATGTCAAAGAAATATTAGCAAGAATTTGTGATAATAATACATTTGAATTGTAGTCTTGTTGCAACGACATTTCCATTTTTGCATTTACATGCATATATTGTCTGAATATGAAAACTATAGGCAGAATGTATATGACAAGTTATGAGGATCAAAAGGTAACAGGGTGCATTTTACAATACAGTTTACTTTTTCCAAAACATACCCTATTCTTTAGTGTTGTGGAATATATATAAATTTATGTCTCTCTATCAGGTTGATGTCTTGCTCGAGTTTTTTCATTTTGGCTTCAAGATTTTGTTTATGGTGTTGCTTGGAAAGAGTATCTATCAATATTGAAAGACCTTGAAATTCACGATTTAGTTCCTCCCAGTTCTGCTTCAGTCCCTGAAACGTTACCAGAAATAGAAAAGCAAACAAGTCAATTTTGTGTTATCAGTCTAAAAGTATAACAGTAATATTTAACCTACCTTGGAATGAAGTATCAACTTGCATTCAAAATTAAATATTAAACAACACACAAAATGCTGCAGGAACTCAGCAGGCCAGGCAGCATCTATCAAAAAGAGTCCAGTCGTCGTTTCTGGCCCAGACCCAGGGTCCTGCTGAAAGGTCTCAGCCAGAAATGTTGACTGTACTCTTTTCCACAGATGCTGCCTGGCCTGCTGAGTTCTTCCGGAGAGGGAGAGGGAGAGAGAGAGAGGGAGAGAAAGAGAGAGGGAGAGAGAGAGAGAGAGAGAGAGAGAGAGAGGGAGTGGGGGAGAGGGAGAGAGAGAGAGAGAGAGATTGATTCCAGCATCTGCAGATTCTCTCTTGTTTCTGATTAAACATTTAGCAATTATTTTCATTTAATGACATGATAAGAATGCCATGATACTGAGGAGAGCAGATTGTGAAGTTAAAATTTTGCTGGCCAATATATCTACCTGAGCAAGTCAATTCAGAAATAAAAACTCTGCTACAATTAAAGGACTTCTAAAATTTGGAACAGCTATTTAGAAATCATTTAATAAACAAAAAATTCTGAAATAAGAGAGAAGTAATCTTAGGTTGAGTCTTCCAACCTGTTAAGATAAATGCATCGAACCACTAAAAGCAGTGAAATTCTCCCTTTTCCTTGTGCTGACTCATTACTGAAGAGTCCAAAACTAATACAACTCTCTTCCTAACAAAATAACTGGAGCTTGTAGTCTAGTGTGGGAATTCAACACCAAAAACCAAGGAACAGTACTTTCTTCATCCTTGTTTTTAAAACAGTTCAGATGGATTCAAAGTCCAATGTCTTTCAATATGTGAAGACAATGTAATGGATGCTCAGTATGGCAGGAAGAGCCACTCATTTGCATTTTTCCCTGGGGCACTGAAAATGAGTGGATTTTCCTGCCATACTATGGTTCTGATCTCTACTAATTAGATGGCAACTACAATGTTTTCTGAGATTGTGACAATCTATCTCCTTATAAATTCACACCAGTCCTTAAAAGAGGAACAAGAGTTGGAGAGTAATATGTAGAAGAAGTGGATGGAAGAGAAAATCCAAATAAAAACTGTGAGTTAAATAAGGGTATAGTGTGAACTACAAAGCAGGTAGCTAACAATGAGATAACAACATAACAGGGAAATATACAGTGCAGCTCCTCAGGAGCCAGTAGTAAGGCTGCAGCCTTTTGTAGTATGTGTTAATGAAATGGGCTTGGATCTGTAGGTACTATTCCAAAATTTGGCAATGGTACAAAATGAAGAGGCATAAGATTGTAATTGGATTTCAAAGAGATATAGGCAGGCTGGTAGAATAGGCATGAAGGCAACAGATGAAAATAAATACTGAGAAGCAGTACATTGATGACGGCATTGGTGCTGCTTCATGCACCCATGCTGAGTTTGTCAATTTCATCAACATTGTCTCCAACTTCCACCCTGTCCTTAAATTCAATTGATCCATTTCCAATGCCCCTCTATCCTTTCTCAATTTATCTGGCTCCATCTCTGTAAACAAACTGTCTACCAATACCTTTTATAAACCTACTGAAACCTATCTTGACTCTTCTTCCTTCTACCCTGTCTCCTGTAAAAATGCCATTCACTTTTCTCAGTTCCTTTGTCTGCACCACATCTGTTCTCAGGATGAGGCTTTCCTGTCCAGGACATCAGAGATGTCATCCTCTTCAAAGAAAGGAATTTCCCTTCTTCCATCATTGACGCTGCCCTCACTAGTATTTCCTCCATTTCCCAAACATCTGCGCTGCCTTAACAGGGATATTCTTCCTCTTGACCTCACCTACCTCTCCATGAGCCTCTGCAACTTCTCTACAACTTTTGCCATCTTCTGCCATCTCAAATACATCTTTACCTGCCCCTCTCATCTTTCCACAGGGATTGCCCACTCCATGATTCCCTTGTCCATTTGACGATCCCCATTAATCTCTCTCTTGGCACATCCCTGCAAATGGCAGAAATGCTACACCTGCTCATTTACCACCTCCCTCACCTTCATTCAGGCCCCAAACAGTTCTATCAGGTGAGGCAATACTTCACCTGCAAATCTGTTGGAGTCATCCTCTGGATCCAGTGCTCCCAACCTGACTTAGATTGGGAGACCACTTTGTTGAGCACCTCTCATCCACAAAAAGCAGGATTTCATGGTGGCCAACCATTTTAATTCCTATCCCCATTCCTATTTTGACATATCAGTCCATTGCCTCCTCAAATGACATGCAGAGGCCACTCTCAGGTTGCAGGAGCAAAACCTTATATTACTTCTAGGTAGCCTCCAACCTAATGGCATAGAACATAGAATAGTACAGCACATTACAGGCCTTTCAGCCCACAATGTTGTGCTGACCCTCAAACCCTGCCTCCCAAATAACCCCCCACCTTAAATTCCTCCATATACCTGTCTAGTAGTCTCTTAAACTTCACTAGTATGTCTGCCCCCACCACTGACTCAGAGGTCATGAATATTGATTTCTCCAACTTCTGGTAATTTTCCCCCTTCCTCTTCCCTGATTACCCCACTCTGATCTTTTACCTTTCCTCCTCCCCTGTTGCCTCTCCTCCTTCCCTTTCTCCCATGTTCCACTCCCCTGCCTTATCAAATTCCTTCTTCTCCATCCCTTTATCTTTTCCACCTATCACGTCCCAGCTTCTTATGTTACCCCCCTCTCCCACCCACCTGGCTTCATCTAAGACCTTCTAGCTTGTCCTATTTCTCCTCCCTCCATCTTATTCTGGCATCTTCCCCCTTCCTTTCCAGTCCTGATGAAGGGTCTCAGCCTGAAACATCAACTGTTTATTTAGTTCCATAGAGGCTGCCTGACTTGCTAAGTTTCTCCAGGATTTTATATGTGTTGCTCCAGATTTCCAGCATCAGCAGAATCTCTTGAGTTTCTGAGAAACAGTTGGCAGGAAGAGTGAGAAGAGGTAATGTAGGTAATTGTGAAATTACAATAGAGTGGGATCAGTTGGGCCACAGGAGAGCAACCAGACATCACAAATTATGGAGTAGGAAGAAGAGTGTCATTTTGAACTCATGAGAAAATGGCAACACTGCATTGCAGTGGGTAAACCGAAGACACTACAGAAGAGTACAACAAGTCTGAGCCATTATTGCCCTCTTACTTCCAACTCATACCAGAGGTCTGATCTATACCGAATAACTGAAATATATAATCATACCGTTAACACATCATTTCTCTCCTCTTCAGATAACATCTTCATTGAACCTTGCCGAATACGCTCCTTTACGTAAGCATCATATTCTTCTTGAGCTTTCTTCTCCTCTTCATTCCGCTTGATTATATAA
Source organism: Hypanus sabinus (assembly GCF_030144855.1). Taxonomy (NCBI): domain Eukaryota; kingdom Metazoa; phylum Chordata; class Chondrichthyes; order Myliobatiformes; family Dasyatidae; genus Hypanus; species Hypanus sabinus. Next base: position 48,455,922 of record NC_082711.1, on the reverse strand, counting down.
TCTGGTACTTTACCATAGCCCTATTAAGGGAATAATTGAGATTTACACATGGAATATGAAGTACACATACTGTTTTATTGTTGAATTAATTAGTTTGAAGATGACACAAAAATTGGTGGAGTTGTGAATAGTGAAGAAAGTTTAAAGGTAAAGATTAGCATTATTTGTCACAAGTGCGTCGAAACATGACCGACACAATCCAAGGATGTGCCGAGGGAAGCCCACAGGTGCCAGCATACTTTTGGCACCAGCATAGCATGTCCACAACCTACCAGCACTAACTCTACATCTTTGGAGTTTGGAAGGAAACTGAAGCACCCAGAGGAAATCCATGTAGTCACAAGGAGAACATACCAACTTCTTGTAGACAGTGTCAGGAAGTGAACTGCACTCACTTTGCTGCAAAACGTTATGTTAACCATTATGCTACCATGCTGGTCAAGTCATCAAATGGTAGTTCATGATATAGATCAGGTGGAAAATGGCAGATGCATTTTAATCTGGGCAAGTTAGAGATGATGCATTTATTTTAGGGGGTCAAATACAACACGGAAGTACAGTATGTAGTAAATAGCAGGACCCTTTGGAGTATTGCTGTGCAGAGAACTCTTGGAGTGCGAGTCCATTGCTCTTGGGAAGTGACAACACAAGTGGATAAGATGATAAAGCATGCTTGCTTTCGTCAGTTAGGAAGCAGAGTAGAGAAGTTGGGAAGTCAAGTTGCATATGTATAAAACTATGTTTATCCACCTTTGGAGTATTGTGTGCTGTTCTGTTTGCCATATTATAGTAAGGATGCGGATGCACAGAGTCTGGCCCTGTGACTCAGAAGGGTAGGGAAAGGAAGAGGATGGCAGCAGTGATAGGGGACTCTATAGTTAGGGGGTCAGACAGGCGATTCTGTGGATGCAGGAAAGAAACACGGATGGTAGTTTGCCTCCCAGGTGCCAGGGTCTGGGATGTTTCTGATCGTGTCCATGATATCTTGAAGTGGGAAGGAGAAACATAGAAAATAGGTGCAGGAGTAGGCCATTCGGCCCTTCGAACCTGCACCGCCATTCAGTATGATCATGGCTGATCATCCAACTCAGAACCCTGTACCTGCTTTCCCTCCATACCCCCGAACCCTTTAGCCACAAGGGCCATATCTAACTTCCTCTTAAATATAGCCAATGAACCGGCCTCAACTGTTTCCTGTGGTAGAGAATTCCACAGATTCACCACTCTCTGTGTGAAGAAGTTTTTCCTCATCTCGGTTCTAAAAGGCTTTCCCTTTATCCTTAAACTGTGATCTCTCATTCAGAACTTCCCCAACATCGGAAACAATCTTCCTGCATCTAGCCTGTCCAATCCCTTTAGAATTTTATATGTTTCAATAAGATGCCCCCTCAGTCTTCTAAATTCTAGTGAGTATAAGCCTAGTCGATCCAGTCTTTCTTCGTATGAAAGTCCTGCCATCCCAGGAATCAATCTAGTGAACCTTCTCTGTACTCCCTCTATAGCAAGAATGTCTTTCCTCAGATTAGGGGACCAAAATTGCACACAATATTCTAGGTGCAGTCTCACCAAGGCCTTGTACAACTGCCAGAGGTTGTGGTACATATTGGTACCAACGACATAGGTAGGAAAATGGAGGAGGTCCTGAAAACAGACTACAGGGAGTTAGGAAAGAAGCTGAGAAGCAGGATGTCAAAGGTAGTAATCTCAGGATTACTGCCTGTACCATGTGACAGTGAGTATAGGAATAGAATGAAGTGGAGGATAAATGCATGGCTGAGGAATTGGAGCAGGGGGCAGGGATTCAGATTTCTGGATCATTGGGACCTGTTCTGGGGTAGATGTGACCTGTACAAAAAGGACGGGTTGCACTTGAATCTGAGGGGGACCAATATCCTGGCAGGAAGGTTTGCTAAGGCGATTGGGGAGAGGTTAAACTAGAATTGCTGGGGGGTGGGAACCAAACTGAAGTGACGGAGGAAAGGGAGGTTGGCTTACAAATAGTGAAAGCTTGGACACAGTACAAAAGGGAGGATAGGCAGGTGATAGAGAAGGGATGCGCTCAGACTGATGATTTGACATGTGCCTATTTTAATGCGAGGAGTATTATGAATAAAGCGGATGAGCTTAGAGCGTGGATTAGCACTTGGAGCTATGATATTGTGGCCAATACAGAGATTTGGATGGTGCAGGGGCAGGAATGGCTACTTCAAGTGCCAGGCTTTAGATGTTTCAGAAAGGATAGGGAGGGAGACAAAAGAGGTGGGGGGGGGGCGTGGCACTGCTGATCAGAGATAGTGTCACAGCTTCAGAAAAGGAGGAAGTCATGGAGGAGTTGTCAATGGAGTCTCTGTGGATGGAAGTTAGGAATAGGGAGGGGTCAATAACTCTGCTGGGTGTTTTTTATAGATCACCCAACAGTAACAGGGGAATTGAGGAACAGATACGGAGACAGATTCTGGAAAGGAGTAATAATAACAGGGTTGTTGTGGTGGGAGATTTTAATTTCCCAAATATTGATTGGCATCTCCCTAGGAAAAAGGGTTTAGATGGGGTACAGTTTGTTAGGTGTGTTCAGGAAGGTTTCTTAATACACTATGTAGATAGGCTTACAAGAGGAGAGGCTGTACTTGACTTGGTATTGGGAAAAGAACTTGGTCAGGTATCAGGTCTGAGTGGGAGAGCATTTTGGAGACAGTGATCACAATTCTACCTCATTTATCAGAGCATTGGAGAGAGATAGGAACAGACAAGTTAGGAAAATGTTTAATTGGAGTAAGGGGAAATATGAGGCTATCAGGCAGGAACTTAGAAGCATAAATTGGAAACAGATGTTCTCAGGGAAATGTACCGAAGAAATGTGGCAAATGTTCAGGGGATATTTGTGTGGGGTTCTGAGTAGGTACATTTCAATGAGACATGGAAAGGATGGTAGGGTACAAGATCTGTGGTGTACAAAGGCTGTTGTAAAGCTAGTCAAGAAGAAAAGAAGAACTTACGAAAGGTTCAAAAAACTGGATAATGATAGGAATCTAGAAGATTATAAGGCTACTAGAAAGGAGCTTAAGAATGAAATGAGTAGAGCCAGAAGGGGCCATGAGAAGGCCTTGGCAGACAGGATTAAGGAAAACCACAAGGCATTCTACAAGTATGTGAAGAGCAAGAGGTTAAGATGTGGGATATTAGGACCAATCAAGTGTGACAGTGGAAAAGTGTGTATGGAACTGGAGGAAATAGCAGAGGTACTTAATGAATAGTTTGCTTCAGTATTCACTACGGAAAAGGATCTTGGTGATTGTAGGGATGACCTGCAGTGGACTGAAAAGCTTGATAATGTAGATATTAAGAAAGAGGATGTGCTGGAGCTTTTGGAAAGCATCAAATTGGATAAGTCACTGGGACCAGATGAGATATACCCCAAGCTACTGTGGGAAGTGAGGGAGGAGATTGCTGAGCCTCTGGGAATGTTCTTTGCATCAACAATGAGGATGGGAAAGGTTCTGTAGAATTGGAGGGTTGCGGATGTTGTTCCCTTATTCAACAAAGGGAGGAGGGATAGCCCAGGAAATTATAGGCCAGTGAGTCTTACTTCAATGGTTGGTAAGTTGATGGAGAAGATCCTGAGAGACAGGATTTATGAACATTTGGAGAGGCATAATATGATTAGGAATAGTCAGCATGGCTTTGCCAAAGGCAGGTTGTGCCTTACAAGCCTGATTGAATTTTTTGAGGATGCAACTAAACACATTGATGAAGGTAGAGCCGTAGATGTAGTGTACATGGATTTTAGCAAGGCATTTGATAAGGTACCCCATGCAAGGCTTATTGAGAAAGTAAGGAGGCATGGGATCTAAGCGGACATTGCTTTCTATATCCAAAACTGGCTTGCAAACAGCAGGCAAAGAGTGGTTGTAGACGGGTCATATTCTGCATGGAGGCCGGTGACCAGTGGTGTGCCTCAGGGATCTGTTCTGGGACCCCTACTTTTTGTGATTTTTATAAATGACCTGGATGAGTAAGTGGAGGGATGGCTTAGTAAATTTGCTGATGACACAAAGGTTGGAGGTGTTGTGGATAGTGTGGAGGGCTGTCAGAAATTATAACAGGACATTGATGGGATGCAAAACTGGGCTGAGAAGTGGCAGATAGAGTCTAACTCAGTTAAATGTGAGGTGGTTCATTTTGGTAGGTCAAATATGATGGTAGAATATAGTATTAATGGTAAGACTCTTGGCAACATGGAGGATCAGAGGGACCTTGGTGTCCGAGTCCATAGGATGCTCAAAGCAGCTGCACAGGCGACTCTGTGGTTCAGAAGGCATATGGTACATTGGCCTTCATCAATCGTGGGATTGAGTTTAAGAGCTCAGCAGTAATGTTGCAGTTATATAGGACCCTGGTCAGACCCCACTTGGAGTACTGTGCCCAATTCTGGTCGCCTCACTACAGGAAGGACGTGGAAACCATAGAAAGGGTGCAGAGGAGATTTACAAGGATCTTGCCTGGATTGGGGAGCATGCCTTATGAGAATAGGTTGAGTGAACTCAGCCTTTTCTCCTTGGAGTGATGGAGGATGAGAGGTGACCTGATAGAGGTGTTCAAGATAACGAGAGGAATTGAACGTGTGGATAGTAGAAGGCTTTTCTCCAGGGCTGAAATGGCTAGTATGAGAGGGCATAGTTTTAAGGTGCTTAAAAGTAGATATAGAGGAGATGTCAGGAGTAAGCTTTTTAAGCAGAGAGTGGTGTGTGTGGAATGGGCTGCCAGCGGTGGTGGTGGAGGCGGAAACAATAGGGTCTTTTAAGAGACTCCTGGATGGCTGCATGGAGCTTAGGAAGATAGAGGGGTATGGGTAAAGCCTAGGTAGTTTTAAGGTAGGGACATGTTCGGCTCAACTTTGTGGGCCGAAGGGCCTGTACTGTGCTGTAGGTTTTCTATGTTTCTAGAATAAGTAATCAGAGTGTTTTACCTAGGTGAAAGTGTCAAATACTGGAGAGAGCTTTAAGTGAAAGTTGAAAGGAGATTTGCAAGGCATGATATTTTACACATAAGAGCGTATGGAATGCACTGCGAGTGGAGGTGTTCCAGTCTTGCCCACCCTTATTTACAAACATTGAGAAGTTCTCAGGGCGATACTGACCAGGAATAATTGCTTGTTATACCATATTGATGCATTACGCAAATGTGTTTAGGGAAATAAGTTCAGACATCAGTTCTTTACCCCAAGAACTCAAACATGACATTAAGTAGGATAAAATTTCAAAGAATTAGATAAGTTCACATTGGTAAATCAATGTATTCATTTGATACCTGTGCCTTTTAATGTCTACATCAAAAAATTTACATAGATGCTTGAGCCTCTCCTAAGTAGTTAAAATTAATTATGTTTCTTAATGTTATGACTTAGTTTTCTGAAAGCAGAGCATGGATACTGAACAGGTACACTTTTCAAAAATGCAGTTGCCGTAAGTCAAAGGACTTACTTTTCACTCAGCATTCTGTTGTGTTCGTCCACCTATTTTACATTTTATGAAAAGGAATAAAATAATGCTAAGTATTATTCAGGAAAAATCTGCATTACCTTCATTATAGATTGAAGAAAGGGATTAAGAAATAGCAGTTTTTTGTTTCATGGTCTATAAATTTCAAGAATATTTAAATCATTTTCCAATGTTAAGTGCACTTTGAAGTTACAGCTCAAGTAATTACTGTTAAAGGCAGTGACATGTGCAACAGAACATGACTGTGTTAGTGTGGCTAAAGATTAAGATTTCCAGAAGCTATAGTGGTAGGGATTAGAGCAAGACTGTAAGATTCTTAGGAACTGAGGGGAAAAGGAGATTTGTACATGGAAGCATGGTTAAAGTACATGCACACCAAAATGCTTCACAGAATGTGAGAAAAAACATACTATAGACAGTTACTGAGTAAGTATTCAAATGTCTCATGCTCCAAGTATATTCCAATTAAGTAATTTGAGACCAGTCATGCTTGTAATATAACTATTTCCAGTCAGTAGTAGTATTATGCAAACACATGAATTAGGAGCAGGTCTAGACCATTGAGCCCTCAGGTTTGCTCCACCGTTTAATAAAGTCGTAGCTAATCTAAAATGATCCATTTACCTGCGGTAATATTTCATTCTTATTTATCAATTATCTATCTACCACTGCTTTCAAGATATTCAAAGACTTTAGTTCCACTAGCCTTTGAGGAAGGATGTTCCAAAGGCTCATAACCTTTAAAAAAAAAGCCTATTCTCTGGTTTGAAACAGCAATCCTTTATTTTGAACACTGATTTAATCTAGAGCCCCAGATCTAGATTCTCCCTTAATAGTAGCATCTGAATATACATCCTGAGAAAACTCTGCACTACGTTAAGCGACTTATTCAAGTGCCCTCTTATTTTTCTAAACTCCAATGGGTAAGAGGCTAGCCTTCCCAAAATTATTGTCAGAAATCAACTTACCTGTTTCAGATAATACTTGTGTAAACTTTCTCTGTATTCCTTTATACATTAAAGAAATGTTGCATTAAAAAGCAATGCTAATGAAGATATTAGGACACCCACTTCTTTGTAAAGGCACAAAAGTCACCCAAGAATTATAGACCTGGCTTACTGTCTTGTTTAATAGAAGGCATTGTATATTTAATATTTCATTAAGATTTGAGTAATATTGTAAATGTATTGTTTAATTAAGCATTCTTTGTTGTTTATATAATTCATCATGGGTTATATGTAAAAGTAAGTTGATGGCATTCCTCATTTTTGCATGCCTCACTAAAGTATGAACCAAGAAGACACATTACTCCCTGCCTCCATGTTTTTCTTTCGATTAGTTTTATGTTTTGGAGTTTCAAAACATAATAAAGGCATCTTCATATAGTAATTCCTTGGTACTGCAGTGAAGTACAAGCGTAGATCATGTCTTCAGTTCTCAGCAGCAAGAATTTAATTTATGATCTTCTTTTATAACTGTTGAAGTGCTATGAGAGAAGGTAATTTCAATAATTTCTATCATAAAATGTCACACATTTTTTTCATTCACATGACATTTTCTACAATGTTTTGGAAAGTAGGCGGGTTGTCTCATTTCCTGTTCTAGAAGGAATACAATAGATGCCTGCAGAGATTGAGGTCCTCCAAGAGGACTACAACCTTGCCATAAGGTGTGGAGGCTTGCATGCCTCAATAACCTGGAGAGCTATGTTGGCTGGAGTCAGAGCTTTATGCTTTATGCTTTAGCTCTTTGTAGGGTCACCCATGCCAAACAGGTCAGAGTAGAGAACTGACTAAGAGTTGTCCTTTAGTCCTCGAGGTTCAGGGGTTCAGCTCAGGTCTAACAACCCTGACTGGTAAAACAAAACTGTTAAGGAAACAGCAATGATGAATCCTTCTGCATCTGTGCACAATGGTAGTCCTGAGTCTCCATCTGGAACTCTAATGACTGACAGTAGTGAAAACTGAGCTACTGACACAATGAAGGACGCCCTAAACATTGCCAGTGATGAGGAACTTCATTGCTGCCCTAAATACCAGCAGCATAACAGGCAGTAGGTAGGTAGGGTAGAGACCGAGGTAAAATGACATTATAAATTAATGCATATATATATTAACTATATATTCTTTAGTTAAACATAGAATTCCTTATAGTAGAGGTAGAATGGTTTGTGAGACACAAAATCAAACTTGACATGAAAATACTGCTCTAAAATATTATAGAGGTAAAAGAGGTTGAGAGAGAGAGAGAGAGGGAGGGGAGAGAAGAGAGCTGAATGGTTAAAGATAGGAACAAGATGAAATTATTGTTATTTGAACATCCTTCATCGGTCATGTTATTCACAATTTAGAATGCACTCTCTTAAAATAAATAATCTTTGCCTGTCTCGCTGAGCATGAGACATCTGATGAGAGGTTTGACAGCTTCACATATTCCTGTTTCTGATTCACCAGCTCACTGTCATAAGACCTTACTTATTCAAGCGCCAGCCTACACATAGCCACTTGGGAGGAGGTAAGGAGTGAGATCATAGACACAGACTTTCATATAAAATCTATCTTTTGCCATGAAAACAAGAAGGACTTCTTGCAAGCTTTGCTGTTGTTGATTATGATGATGCAGCTCTAAAACTCATATATTCAAGCTCCACATTATAAATGTTAAATCAATACTCTCAAAATACTTAAATTGTAAGAATTATTTATTTTGAGATACAGCACAGGACAGCCGCTTCTGGCCTAAAGAGCTGCACCCACCAGAATCCCACCTATTTAACACTGGCCTAATCACAGGACAACTTACAATGACCAATTGTATGACCAAATGACTAAATGAACTGTGGGAGGAAACCAGAGCATCTGGAGAAAACCCTCATGGTTACAGAGAAAATATACAAACTCCTTACAGGCAGCACTGGAATTGAACTCCAGTTTCAGAACAACTGGGCTGTAATAGCGTTGTACTATCTGCTATGCTGCTATGGCTCCCCAATTATATTAATGTAATAGAATCATTTTAATATCCAATATTGCAATAATTCATCCTGACTTTACTTCAGGATGCACTGGGATTGACTTTTGCATGGCTGTATAAACACATGCAAACTATCTTACTGGGTAGCAGATTAAATAAGGTGATGAACAATTTAGCCTCTAATGCTGTTTCACTTCTATCCCCAAGGTATGTAATTTGGAAGCTATCCTCTTTCTCAGTTAGTTACTTGATTTCTTTCAGACCCTCAATAAGTAATTTACAGTTGGAAACACAGAATACTGCAAATGCTGGAATCTGGAGCAAAAATATTTGTTGGAGGAAGTGAAGAGGAACTGCTGGAGGAACTTGCACTTATTTGATGTACTTGATGTATTGAAATCTAGTTCTGCTGAATTAACCGCTGGGAGCATATACGTGATCCAAATAAAATAGCATTTCAGAGTATGTTCTCTCTAATCTGTTAACTGCTCCCTAAAAATACCTTAAACTCAGATGTTTTGTCCAGGTACAAAAGGGAAGTGGGATCTAGCTGAGCAGTCATTTTGGAGCTTACATTTTTGTGAATGGCTGTGTTTGAGCTGTAAGTGCTGAGGCTCTGGGAGAGAGGGCTGAGCAGCTAGGAGCAGGTGTTGGAGATCAGGGTAACTACCAGTGTTTTTAATGTCTTTGTTTGTAGGCAGTGCACCAAACTGCAGCTTCTGACCGAAGGAACTGGAACGGCAGCTGGATGTACTTATGATCATCTGGAATGCTGAGGGCATCATAATCATGAGGTCTTCAGACCAAAGGTACAGGTTACAGATAGTGACTACCAGCAGAGGTAAGGGGAAGGAAGAGTACAGGACCCCCCAGGGCTATTCCTCTCAGCCGCAAGTCATTTGGATAATGCAGGAGGTAGGATGATGGGGGGAATGACAACAAGGTACAGCAGCAGCCATCAGACCAGTAACACTGTGGCTCACCAAGGCTCAGTGTTGGAGGGTAAAGGCAGGCAGAACAATAGTGATAAGAGACTCAATAGTTAGGTAACAGACAGGAATTTCTGCAGCTGCAAAAGAGATGCCAGGATGGTGTATTGCTTCGTGAGTCGAAGATGTCTCAAAGTAGCTGCAGAACATTCTCAAGGAGGAGGGTGAACAGTTAAAGATCATGCACCTTAGCAACAAAGACTTATGTAGAAAGGAGGAAGTAAGCAATGAGTATATCATTGGTGAATTTGGAATCCTTCTCCATGTTGTCAATGCAGATTGTGGACCTAGTATCCAGGTGTTACCTCATACCAGTCTGAAAGAGACTCATTTATTTTCTACCCTGTTTTCCATGAGCCAAGCAGTTTTTAATTCATTCTAACACTCTTTCTCTGATAATCTGAGTTTTCAATTTAAGTATCAGGTTTCTTCTGATAATTTTGGTATAAGGATCTTGAAGCATTAGGGTATCAGCTTGAAGAGCAGTAAAAATTGCCACTTTATTCTGCAGGAACTTGTGCAAATACAGACTCAGTATGAATTAAAATAATGAATTCCAAGCTTCATTTTTGGATTAAATGATTAATTTTCTTCTACTTTGCACCTGGGATGTCTATTCAACAGGTGAAAATGTGGCTAGTGGCCTCTTTTGTAATGTCCTGGGGTATCAGCATTTACTAAAGAGTAGGATCTAATGTAATAAATCAGGAGATGCCTATCTATGTGCTACTTTTACATAATCCCCACAAACAACACAAATTTTGACTTGCTTTTCTCCATTTGTTGTCAGTGACAGTGCCCAGCAATGGATCATAGTTTCTGTACAGTGCCATTGTCCAACCAAGGAATAAAGATGAACGGCACCAACAAAATAAGAATTCTCAGCTTGGAGAACAATCCCTACTCTTTTTGAAAAGCAGCATAAAAAGACTTGGCTATTCACAGTTCTGTTGCAGGTTTCTTCTAAATAATTCTATTAATTCTTGTTGAAATATAAGAATGCAAGAAGGCAGACACTCCATGATCCAGGAACAGCTTCTTCCCCTCTGCCATCCAATTTCTGAATGGACATTGAACCCAATGTCCCAATGTCATTATTTTTTAAATCTCTATTTTTGCACTACTTATTTAATTTAACTATTTTATATATACACACACACTTACTGTAATTCACTTTTTTTCTATTATTATGTACTGCATTGTACTGCTGCCACAAAGACAACACATTTCACATCTTGTGTTTGCAATATCAAATCTTATTCTGAAAAATGAGCCAGAGATGATCATTGAAACCTGTTGCAGATTTCAATGGGAGAACAGATGATATGATCTTAGCTTTAACTCCACTTTACCCTCTGCATCTCATAACCCTTAACTCTAATAGTCCAAAAAGCTGCCAATATATCCTCTCATGAGCTATCTTACCACATCACATATTTATTCCAACCTCTCATTCTTTTAAAGTCCAGCTCATAAAGGCCCAACCTGTTCAACCTTTCCTCAGAAGAACTCCTTTCTATGTATTGATATAGAGAATTCTCACTCATCTATCTTGAATGTAATCTATCACTCTGCTAATAAGGAGACCACAGTTTTACATAGTTCTCCAGTTACATCCTCACCAACACCCCACACTTTAACACCTGGACTTCACTATTTAAAGTCCATCCTCTTTATATCACATGCTTTTATTTCATTTTCTTGCTTATGATCTTGATGTGCATTCCTGCTAACTTTCTGTTTCCTGCAGGGAGCTACCCTTTCATACCATTTTAATTACCTTCATTGAACTTTAAGGCACTACATGCACGTCTTAATTTCTCAAATACAAACTAAATGCAATTCTACAATTAGCACCGTTTCAATATTCAGCTTTCTTGGGCATCATTATTTCGCAGGACCTCATTTGGAAGAACCATATCTCCTTCATTAACCATCCGGCTCAGCAGAGGATGTACTTCTTGTGATAGCTGGTAAAAATCCCCCTACTCCAGAACATACTGGAGCAATTCTACAATACTATCATAGAAAGCATCCTCACATTAGTCATTACTGTTTCGTTTTGTGCAGCATCCTTTCAGAATATATGAAAATGACAGGGAGAGCAGAAAAGTCATTGGATGCTCTGCAGTACTCATATATGTCTTGGGCAAAGAAGCGGGCAGGAAACATCATTATGGACACTATACACCCTGCAAAGTACCTTTTCCAAAAATTCCCTACTGGAAAGTGCTATAAAACAAAAATTTCATGCCATCTTAATGTTTAATGTGGATAAATGTGAGGTTATCCACTTCGGTGGCAAGAACAGGAAGGCAGATTACTATCTAAATGGAGTCAAGTTAGGAAAAGGGGAAGTACAACAAGATCTAGGTGTTGTACATCAGTCAATGAAAGCAAGCATGCAGGTACAGCGGGCAGTGAAGAAAGCTAATGGCATGCTGGCTTTTATAACAAGAGGAATTGAGTATAGGAGTAAAGAGGTCCTTCTGCAGCTGTACAGGGCCCTGGTGAGACCCCACCTGGAGTATTGTGTGCAGTTTTGGTCTCCAAATTTGAGGAAGGACATTCTTGCTATTGAGGGAGTACAGCGTAGGTTCACAAGGTTAATTCCCAGAATGGCGGGACTGTCATATGTTGAAAGATTGGAGCGACTGGGCTTGTATACACTGGAATTTAGAAGGATGAGAGGGGATCTGATTGAGACATATAAGATTATTAAGGGATTGGACACACTGGAGGCAGGAAGAATGTTTCCACTGATGGGTGAGTCCAGAACTAGAGGCCACAGTTTAAGAATAAGGGGTAGGCCATTTAGAACAGAGATGTTGAAAAACTTTTTCACCCAGAGAGTGGTGGATATGTGGAATGTTCTGCCCCAGAAGGCGTTGGAGGCCAAGTCTCTGGATGCATTCAAGAGAGAGTTAGATAGAGCTCTTATAGATAGTGTGGTCAAGGGATATGGGGAGAGGGCAGGAACGGGGTACTGATCAGCCTTGATCACAGTGAATGGCAGTGCTAACTAGAAGGGCCGAATGGCCTACTCCTGCACCTACTGTCTATTGTCTGTTGTCTATTATCTTAGAAGTTTCATCTTTCAGACATTTAATCTGATCAATCATTTTAGTTAGCACCCTGCCCCCCCCCCACTAACTTCAATCTATTACCTCTTTCACTGGAATGCACTTAAAACATTTTAAAATCACTTTTTAAAATGTTGTTATGTACTTTTTATTCCATATCTGCACTTTAACTGCTACCTTATTATTATATAATTCTTTATAATTGTTGAATGTTGTGTTTTGTTGCATCTTGAAGCAACACCACAACAAATTCCTTATACACGTACAGTATTGTGTATGGTTAATGAAGTTAATCCCCGATCAAATGCCATTTGGAAACCTTGCTAGCTATATCATGAAGACCTAAATTTGTCAAATAAAGGTTTATTTTTAATAATAACATGCTGACTTTCTGTGAAGGTATTATGAATTTCTAAATGTACTTCCACTACTTCCTTAATAATGAATTGCAGCATTTTCTCTATGACAGAAATCAGACTAACTACCCACTGTTTCCTTTTCCCTGTTGGTCCTTTCTCAAATAGAGGTGATGCATTTTCTAAACTGTTGGCTTCCTGTGTAGTGGTAAGGAATATTTCCAGAATCAAGGGAATTTTGGAACATCATGACAGTGCATTCATTATCACTGCATCTACTTTATCTAACAACCTTAGATGCAGGCTGTTATGCACACAGTAAATGTCAGCCATTAGTTTCACTCATTCTTTTTCTCTAGCAATCTTGATAATTTTAAATCCTTTTCTCTTTTTACTTCAAGATTTTCTCAAACTAACTGAATCCTGAAATGCTTTAACACATTTTTTCTACCATGAAGACATGAAATATTTCACTGAAGTCTTCACCATTTTCATTGTTCTGATTATAATTTCTTTAACTTATCCCCATTATTGTTTATTTTTCACCTCCATTTCTATTTTTACCATATAACCATATAACAATTACAGCACGGAAACAGGCCATCTCGGCCCTTCTAGTCCGTGCCGACGCTTACACTCACCTAGTCCCACTGACCTGTACTCAGCCCATAACCCTCCATTCCTTTCCTGTCCATATACCTATCCAATTTTACTTTAAATGACAATACTGAACCTGCCTTGACCACTCTACTGGAAGCTGGTAGAAACACTTACTGTCTGTTTTTAATATTTCATGGTAACTTCTTCTCATGACGTATTCTTTGTTGTTTTCTAAAACTTTCCCAATCTTCTGGCTTACCAATCAGAGTTATACTACACAAAATGGGCCTTAAGCCCTCCAGGTCCATGTCAACCAAGATACCCATTTGCCCAGATTTCAAGTTTCAAGATTCAAGTACACTTATTATCAAAGAATATATAAATTATACACCTTGAGGTTTGTTTGCTTACAGGCAGTCACAAAGCCTGAAGAACCCAATTTTTAAAAAGCAACCATAAAAAGAGGAAAAAAAAACACACATTATACAAATAATAGAAGCAAAACAGAGCGTTCCAACCAGATTGAGTCCTTACATATGCTCCCTGGAGCAGCAGGACTAGGCCCAAGCCTACTCATAATAGCCATCCCAGTTCATCATATTTGCAGGGCAAAAGTGCCACAAACCTCGCCAAAATGACAGCCGCTGGAAAGAGGAATGAACATCGTGGGAAAGCAACCAAAATCAGCCCGACCCTCGCCTTTGGTCCTGACACGCAGGCTTTCCAGAGGAATGAACATCACGGAAAAGTGACTGAAATCAGCCCAACCCTCACCTCCGGTCCTGACACGCAGGGTTTCCAGTCTACCTGGGCTGGCGTTTTAATTGTCCAAGCACTGGGTAGTGCCTCTCTCTACGACTAGGCCCTGGTGCAGTGACACAGCCACACTGCACATACTGAAACTAATCTCGATCTCATCAAACTGGCTCAGCACTTGCAGCTATCCAACCTTGCATCCGGGTTAGGTGGGCGGGCATTGAAACGCTTTCACATCGACTCCTCTCCAAATCATTTACCAACTCCTCTCCACGCCGACAGTGATACAAACTCTGTCTGTGACCCTGTCTTGAACACTTTGCCCTTTTGGCCTTGCAATGCATTTGTATGGCCCATCCTTCGAATCAGCTTCACTTTCACTTGCTTCTTCATCATTTGCGGTGATAGCTGACCCCAAATTACTTCAGAAAAGTGTTATCAGTAATGTTTTATTTCTTGCCTTCTGAACTACCAGTGAGCTGTCACACAACTTCATTAGCAGCATCTTAAACCCGAAGAACATTATTTGACCTTTCCTATCCATGTACCTATCCTAGTACCTTTTAAATATTGTTAGTGTACCTGTTCAATCACTTCCTCTAGCTGCTCATTCCATATACTGACCATCCTGTGGGTGAAACAGTTGTTCCTCAAATTCCTATTAAATCTTTCATTTTCCTTATTAAATCAATCATCTTTAGAGCAATATTTTAATTCAATTTAATACTATTCTTAACTTCCGTGGTTAATCATTATTGGATCATCCTTCTCAGAGTCTTTAATAATCAATAGAATACATCTTGGTTTAGAATGATAAAATATCTCCTCAAAAGTCTGGGAGTACTTACGTATTGCCTTAAGATTTAATCTATTTTTTCCCAGTCCACTCTATCCAACTCTGCTTTCACACCATTATAATTATCTTTATTGAACTTAAAGGCACTCAGATCTAAATTTCTCACATTCAAACTGAATACTAAATTTTATATTGCCATGGTTACTCTTCCTCAGAAGATTCTTTACTGTGAGATTTTGAGACATTAAACATGACCACACTGAAGATATTGTTTCCTCCTTATTTACTTACACTACAGTTTCATTGTAGCTGCAACAAGATATCCTGCATTCTGCTTGTCTTTTCATTACCTCAATATATTTATGTATGGAACGATCTGTCAGCATGGCAAGCAAACAAAAGCTTTCATTGATCTTGGTATGTGTGACAATAATAAAGAATACCAATATTTGGTTCCACAACATATTGTTCCAAGACATTGCCCTGAAAAATACAATGAACTTGCCAGTGGCCATCTAAGTACTTTGTTTGTCTAACTTATGGGATTGTTATAATTACTCATGTATAAAGCATTACATTTCTGGAAAACTTAAATAATCGGCCAGTTTTGTTCGAGAGCATGTAGACTATTTCCACCAATTTGCTACCAGCTAAATTGAATCTATATCTTGATTTTGAGATGAGGGATCAACAAAGGGGGCAAGGTTACAAGGTGAACATGTGACTTAAATTATCTGAACTTGCAGGTCTTCGGGTTGTACTCTAGTGCAGAGACCTGAAAAACAATTTCTTTTAATATGAACAGCAAAGTTGTATATATTTAATAACTCTTACTTCAGTAAGTTGATGGAGAAGATCATGAGAGGCAGGATTTATGAACATTTGGAGAGGCATAATATAATTAGAAATAGTCAGCATAGCTTTGGCAAATGCAGGTCTTGCCTTATGAGCCTGATTGAATTTTTTGAAAATGTGACTAAACACATTGATGAAGATAGAGCTGTAGATGTAGTGTATATGGATTTCAGCAAGGCATTTGACAAGGTACCACATGTAAGGATTATTGAGAAAGTAAGGAGGCATGGGATCAAAGGGGGCATTGCTTTGTGGATCCAGAACTGTCTTGCCCACAGAAGGCAAAGAGTGGTTGTAGACAGGTCATATTCTGCATGGAGGTCAGTCACCAGTGGAGTGCCTCAGGGATCTGTTCTGGGACCCTTACTCTTCATGAGTTTTATAAATGACCTGAATGAGGAAGTGGAGGGATGGGTTGTAAGTTTGCTGATGACACAAAGGTTGGAGGTGTTGTGGATAGTATGGAGGGTTGTCAGAGGTTACAGCGGGACATCGATAGGATGCAAAACTGGGTTGAGAAGTGGCAGATGGAGTTCAACCCAGATAAGTGTGAGGTGGTTCATTTTGGTCGGTCAAATATGATGACAGAATATAGTATTAATGGTAAGACTCTTGGCAGTGTGGAGAATCAGAGGGACTTTGTGGTCTGAGTCCATAGGATAGTCAAAGCTGCTTACAGGTTAAGAAAGCATACAGTGCATGGCCTTTATCAATCGTGGGATTGAGTTTAGAAGCCGAGAGGTAATTTTGCAGCTATATAGGACTCTGGTCAGACGCCATTTGGAGTACTGTGCTCATTTCTGGTTGCCTCACTATAGGAAGGACGTGGAAAGCATAGAAAGGGTGCAGAGGAGATTTACAAGGATGTTGCCTGGATTGGGGAGCATGCCTTATGAGAATAGGTTGAGTGAACTTGGCCTTTTCTCCTTGGAGCGGTGGAGGATGAGAGGGGATCTGTATAAGATGATGAGAGGCATTAATTGTGTGGATAGTCAGAGGCTTTTCCCCAGGGCTGAAATGGCTTGCACGAGAGGGCACAGTTCTAAGGTGCTTGGAAGTAGGTACAGAGATGTCAAGGGTAAGTTTTTTTTATGCAGAGAGTGGTGAGTGTGTGGAATGAGCTGCCAGTGACTGTGGTGGAGGTGGATTCAATAGGGTCCTTTAAGAGACTCCTGGACAGGTACATGGATCTCAGAAAAATAGAGGGCTATGGGTAACCCTAGGTAATTTCTAAGGTAGGGACATGTTTGGCACAGCTTTGTGGGCTGAAGGGCCTGTATTGTGCTGAAGGTTTTCTATGTTTCTATGTTTTTACTAAAAGTAATCTGTAATGTGGTTCTGTAAATGACCCACTGGTTATCTGCCAAAACATTATAAATGTTTTGTATAATATGTACCTGAAATTTCTAATTTAATCCCAAATAGATAAATTGAAATTTACCATTGGATAATTTTCCTAAGCCATTTCTAGTTGTAGGATGTTGATTATGCAATTTTCTAAAATTGACTATAGTGAAGAGCTACATTTTAGGTACTGTATGTGACAGATATATCAATTAAAACATGATTTTGGATTAATGTAATTTGAATAATTAGGAGAATTTTCTTTTAACAATTTAAAAAATGTGGTGCATGACACATGATAAACATTTCTTTGCATATGATAAAAGACTCAAAACATTGCTCTGAAAGCTTCAAAAGAAAAGAGCAAATATTCTCGTCAGTCCATAAATGCACTCATTAAATCAGCTTTCTACCTTTCTGTACAGGAGGGTGGGAAGAAGCCCTGATGGTTCCAATAAGTTCTTATTTCCTCTCCTGGTATCGACATAGATGGGTACAGGTTTCTTCGGCACTGACATCTTGACTTCAGCTATATTGGCTTCAATAAAATTTTTTTTGGTCTGGAGTCCCATAAGTGGCTTTTCAGATGGAATCGAGGTTTTTATTCCATCCACAGGGACTTTATAAGGTTTTTCTGTGGAATTAAACATATTAAATTCTTGAGATACTTTTTAATGAAGAATTCCTTGTTACTACATCACTCTGTTGTGCAATCCAGAATGAAACAATGGGCTCTTCCTTTTACTTGCTAACTGAAACTGATAGCCATGGAAAATATGCACAAATTCTATGCTCCTGTATCCCAAACAGGGGCAATGATATGAGCACCAAGCTTGCAATTTTTCATCCTCTGAAATGAATGCACAGAAACCACTGATTTGGCATTCCTAATATTTTATAAGCTCTGCTCAATCAGTTCTTTGATAAATCAGGATTGTAGCTAAACTTGCATTAAATAACACAAAGTTTACAGGATGAGTTGTTACCAGTCTTTCCTCTCACAATAGATGGGGCTCACTAGATCTCCCTCTCCTCCTGGAGAAAAGAGACGAGAAATTGTATTTGAAAGCTTGCACTATAAAAGCTATGTGCATTCTTCATGATGCAAAGAAGGCCAGAAAGAGATTTTGCTAATGAATGAAAATTCATGGCAGTTCTAGACAGGGCAAATAGTGAGAAGCTATTCACTATTAGCAGATAGTTTTAGGACTATGATGCAGATTTATAGTGAAAGTTGAAAGATATAAGGGGGTTGTGAGGAAAAATTTCTTCTGTAAAGACTGATTTTGGTCTGGAACAACATCTAGCTCTAGCTAGGGGGGAAATGTACTAAGCAAAATAATAGGGCTAAAGGCCAAGAAGTCCTCTGAACCTCATGGTCTACAACCAAGGACCTTAATAATTGACTGTAAAACTGGCATAAGCATTGTTTGTAACATACCAAAATCCTTTGGATTCTAGAGGGGTCCTAGGGGAATAGAAAATCACAAATGTATTTGGAAACTGTAGGCTAGTTAGATTAATTGTGTGTAATTCCTCCAAGTCTTTAAATTTTAATTTGGTCTAACATGGTCTTGTATCTCATCAAAGGCTCCCTGAAAGTCCAACCAACACTATAACATCTGGTTCATACTATTCTATCCCACCAATTACAATCTCTAAAGGTTCACACATTTGTCAAACATAATTTCCCATTTATAATTCCATGTTCAGCCTGACCGAACTTATTTATTTTAACAGTTATGAATTACGAATTCCAGAATTGTCCTTACCATTGATGCCAGGCTAATTGGTTAAGAGCTTTTCATCTCACTTCTTTCTTAACTACTGGAGTTACATTCACTGCTTTCCATTGTATGGAACTGTTCTGAAATTGTTACAATTTTGGATGATATCAGCCAGTACTCTTGCATATCCAGAGCCACCTCCTTTAAAACATCAGGCCCTTCATTGAATACAAGGCTCAGATGAAACTTAATTCTATGAATGTCTCACAAATATTTGTTTATCTTCATGGAAGGCACACAAAACTGTATTGGCTTGTATAAATGATGCTCAAGTTTCAGAAAAGCTGAGCTGAAACAATCTTCTATGTCAAAATGATTTAATTTTTCAAAAAGAAACTGTGTAGAAGTATGTACTGAATGTCATATCGAAGCTAGTATACCTTTATTTTACTTGCTACATTTTAAAATTACAAATTATAAAATGTTTCATTCTATTTTACAGATGCTTACTTTCTGGTAGCTTTTGTTCCTTGGAATGCTTCAACAGATGATGCTTTGGGCAAGGAGGCTCAACCTTAGGTAAACCCATCGTTTTGTGTGAAGTCTTCTTACTATTCCATTCATCTTGTACCATTTTCCGTTGTTTTGAAAGATACCTAAAAACATAAAACTTGTAAATCACTTTTGAGTCAAGGCAGATGAACAAAGAAACTAGCTATTATTTTGGTACAAGAACTATTTACATATTTTTAAAAGAGTTACAGGTTGCTTTCCTATGTCCGATGTTCTTGAAATGATGAAGCTGCATGTTGGTGTAGAGAATAGAATTATTTCTGAATATTTCATTTTCATAGCCCTCTTCATACAGCATCAGATATTATAAAAGAGAAAGTTGTCCACTTTTAGCACCACATCCACCACTGAAGCACCCTTGATGTGGTATCCCATCTGCAACAACTACATGAAATGTTGCTGTAGAAAAACAGCATCCATCGTCAAAGATCCTCACCACCCAGATCACGCTCTTTTCTCGCTGCTGTCATCAGGTAGAAGGTATAAGTGCCTCAGGACTCACACCACCAAGTTCAAGAACCGTTACTACCCCTCAACCATCAGGCTCTTGAACAAAAGAGGATAACTACACTCATTCTACTGTTGGTGTTCCCACAGCCAATGATCTCACTTTAAGGACTCTTTACCTTAATTTTTCATACATTTGCATAGTTTGTTGTCCAATGATTCTGCTTAAAGAGATTGTTCTATAGATTTGCTAAGTTTGCCCGCAGACAAAGAATATCAGGGTTGTATGTTGTAACGTGTATGTACTCTGATAATAAATTTTACTTTGAATGTTCAACTTTGAAGATGCATTGTAGATACTTTTAATATAAGCTTACAAACTTCGTCATCCAGCTTTCTGGAGAAAGGGCAGCAAATGTGTGATATCACCATCTCCCTCCAAGACCATGACCAATGGGGGGCCCAGTTCCCCTCTAAGTCATACTCCATCCTAACCTGGAAATTATTTCCAACTTGCAGCATTGTTGAATAAAAATCTTGCAAACCCAACTTAACAAAACACTGCAGGACCAGCTTTATCATAAACACTGCAGCTTTTCAAGGGGGCAGCTCAGCATCAGCTTCTCATGTGCGGTTCAGAATGGATAATAATACAGTAGATTCTGGTTAATTGGAACACATTGAGACCACTACATTTTGGCCCAGTAGGCTGAAATTTTGTGTAAGTAGTTAAAAAGGTATAAAAAAGACAAACTGGGTCAGAAATTATGTATTTAAATGAAATACCGAACAAATTAGAACACTACCAGCACTACAAAAAGTAATATAAAACTGTATTAATTCCTAATAGTTATCAACAGAGAAATTCATCCAGTGTTTGATGGAGTGTTAGTAACATACACAAAATTTTGATGGCGTTTTCTTTTGGCTGTAAATGAACAAAACCAGTGCAAAGACCTAGTGCAGATAATGGACTGACTACCTAAATGCTTTAAACAACTGCATCCTCCAAATCTTCACTTCCATTGTAAAATTCAAGGTGATTGTTGATACCTTCAAATTCTTGGTAGTTCCTAACTTGCTGAAGAAGTGAAAGCATTTCATTTTTACTCCCAGCCATTTCCGACATCTCTGTGCCTGAATACTTGAAATTGCAGTGAGCAAAACAGCTCCGAATTGTCTTACTGCTTATTTCTTGCCAACTATCAGTGACAAAAATCACTGCTTTTTGAATAGAAACCCATGCAACTGGTGCTACTTAAAGACTGCAATACAAGTGCATGCCACTTACGCTTGTTAGAAACTGTTTGGCAACAGTCTCCTGTCCAAATTAAGTGGCACTGTGTCTCAGATAAGTGAAG
Source organism: Hypanus sabinus (assembly GCF_030144855.1). Classification (NCBI taxonomy): domain Eukaryota; kingdom Metazoa; phylum Chordata; class Chondrichthyes; order Myliobatiformes; family Dasyatidae; genus Hypanus; species Hypanus sabinus. The sequence continues at coordinate 48,434,564 of NC_082711.1, read as the reverse complement.
GGAATCTTGGCTATTTTATCGATTAGTTTTTGTTCTTTGAGAGTTTTCCCAAATAAGTGGCTGTCCCAATTAGCTGATAGCCCAATTAACCAGAATCCACTGTATTGGCCTTGTCACTAAGACCAATTCCATTAAATTAAACAGGATTAGGTACTCCTTAGAAAATTTAAAAAAATTATGAAGCCGTTTCCAAACTGTTCTGATACTTAGCTTCTGTCAATTCCAGTCTAAGAAAATTATGTACCAATTGTTCTGAGAAATCTTTTATGTTTCTGAAGAACTGAAACATGGGTCTTCTAAAAGAATTTGGTGCACAAAAGATAGATACCAGCCTGATCAATCTGTACCAGCAAATTCTGGATCCATATTCCAGAAGCTATTTGCATATATCTATGGCTAGAGATGCACAATCTTCCTCAGATGAAAGATGTAGTAACCTGCAGAGGATTCAATATGCCACCAAAGCTATGAAAGGATATGTCGAATGTTTCATCAACTTCACTGATGCTATTAAGAAAAGTAACTGCTGAAATTCTTAGCACTTGCTCCAATATACAAGTAACATGCAGCAAAGTTAGGGATGGAATGTGCACTGGAGACTCGCTGACTATCACAAGGTTACAATAGTACCTAGGTTTAATTAGGTAGAGGTTTATGGTGAAATGGGGAAAGTTTAAATGAGATGTGCAAGGCAGTTGAAGTTAGGGGAGGTGATTGAAGTAGATGCAATAGCAACATGTAAGAAACAGTTAAACACTTGGACAGGTAAGGAACAGAGAAATACAGCCCATGTACTTTAATTTAGCATCATGGTCAGCACAGGCACATAGGCTCCTTCCTATTCATGATGGTTGAGACTTGAAGTCACAAGAGAATGAATATTCTAGGATCTTAGCAAAACAAGCTGCTGGAGGAACTCACTGGGTCAGACAGCATCTTTGGAAGCAAAGGTCTAGCCAACAATTCATGTCTAGACCCTGTAATAGGAGAAGTATAAAGGGCAGACAGTCAGTGAAAAGAAGTTCAGGAGCTGGGTGAGACAGGATTTGGTAAGTGATAGACGGATCCAGGCGGCATGGAGTTGATAAACAGATGGGGGTCAGGAGATGACAGCAACAGAGGCTGGGAGATGATTTATGTGTGATAAATGGTGCAAGTTATGGAATCTGATGTAAAAGGAAGGTAATGGGGTGCTGAGTTGATTTAGTATGTGGGTGACAAGCAGATGGAATGAGGTGAGGGAAGGCAAAGGAATTGTTGGAAGCAGGGTGGGAGAATATATGTGAAAGTGGTGGGTTGAAAAGAAAGAGGTGTGCAAGAAGCCAAACACAAACAGTGTTTCAAATTCAACAATTTCAGGTAACCTGCATCCTTTTTGTTCTTTTCTCTCCCCTTCTGGTCCTACTGCATATTTCTTTCTTTCCAAGGATTAGCCCCTCCTACACTCCACAGTCCCAGTCCCTAGTTAGTTAGAGCTTTATTGTCATTGCCGAGGATAACGAGATTACAGTGCTACTCGATTCCACAAAAAAAACTGGCAATTCATTTACTAAAAACGCAATGACTAAATCTAAAATAATATCTGAGTTACTTAGACTGACATTCAAGTTGCAAATGTATTAAAAACAAGCAACTCTAAAATGGGGCATTGACCAGTTGCATGGCGGGGGGAGGTGGGGGGAGCAGTTTTTCAGGTCTGGAAGTCCGTGCTGAGATGTTTCTGTATCTCCTGCCAGATGGTAGGATATTGAACAGGTGATTACTGGGGTGGGATGAGTCCATCACAATTTTTTTTGCGAGCCTGCTATAGACATCGTAAGTTGCAGATGGCTTCCATATCTGGTGGTTATGTCACAATGCTGTTCCGTGCAGTTCTGATCACTTGATGAAGAACTGTTTGGTCAATCCTACTGCAGCTTGTGTACCATCGTGGCATTTATTTACTTATTGAACACAGTGCAAAATAGGCCCCTCTGGTCCTCCGAGCTGCGGCGCCCAGCAACCCTAGCCTAATCACAGGACAATTTACAATGAACAATTAACCTACTAACCCATAGGTCTTTGGAATGTGGGAGCACCAGGAGGATACCCACGCGGTCGTGTAGAAAACATACAAGTTCCTTACAGGTGGTTCTGGAATTATCTTTTTACAAAATTGTTGAGTCTTCTTTGGACATATAATAGAAATTCACAATTTTCTCCATCATGTAGCATCACCAAGTTGCATTCCAATCCAGTCTGACTCGACACGTTATAAGCACAACTTGGAGACTTTTGATATTAATCGCCTTCCCACCTTTTACCTCTGCGATCACGCCCACCCTCCACTTCCATCCAACTCTCTCATTCACACCACCACATCCTCACTTGGTACGTCCTTCTCTCCGAGCCACCCGGAATATGGGTAACACTCACTTGAGCCGGCGACGGGGTGGCTCTTCGGGACGGGGCAATAGGTTGTAAATGCACTCGCTCGAAACTGGCTCGTCCATGCTGGTACGAGGTACTCTGTTCAGTGAGTGGAAGCAGACTGAACGCGTTACCATAGAGACTGTTACTAACAACAAACCGCTTCCATGGAGCGTCACTTCCGTTCTGGAGACTCGAGGTACGTGATTGGTTAATACAAGTCCCGGCATGAGGTGACGCAGAGTTTGACAACCCTCAGAATGGTGAGAGGAACAAAAGCTCAAAGTATTGTGAAGCATCTACACTACATTTCATGTATGATATTAATATTCTTAGGAACCTGCCAGTGATCAGAAAGACCTGTGTGTTGCTCTTATTACCTTGGGAGAGGTTAAGGCTGCCATTTCAAACTTAAAAATATTAAGTCGCCGGTGTGGACGGTCTGACTGCAGAATTTTATAAGATGTTTTCTGACACCCTAGCTCCCTTTTTAGTAAAATTGTTTTTAGAATGTATTGATAAAGAATTTCTTCCCCCTTCTTTAACACAGGACCTTACTTTAATTCCTAAACCAAGAAAAGGTAAATTATTTATAGATAATTGGCGTCCTATTTGCCTTCTCATTAGAGATTATAAAATTCTGGCCCAAATCTTTGCTAACAGAATGAAAGTAGTTTAACCATTTATTATTGATGAAACTCAGTCAAGTTTCACGAAGGGTCGTCATATCTCTAATAATGTCAGATTAGTTTCAGATCTTATTGATTATTCTCATCTTGCTCAAAATGATAGTTTTATACTGTTTTTAGATTTCTACAAAGCTTTTGATGCTATTGAGTATCAGTTTATCTTCTTTGCCTTGGTAAATTTGGATTTGGTCCATTATTTTGTAAGGCTGTTAAGGCTTTGTACACAAACACGAATAGTTCTATGAAGTTAAAGTCAGGGACTTCAAGGTTTGCTGTGAATAGTGGGATGAGACAAGGTTGTCCTATCTCAGCTTATTTATTCCTTTTAGGTGCTCAGCTGCTCACCTATTCCATCAAGTCTATTCCTCTAAAAGGCACTTCCTGTGCAAATTACAATTTTCTGATTAGTCAGGTTGCAGATGATACGACTCTTTTCTTAAATGATGTTTCGGAAATCTCACACACGAGGAGATCTGCAGATGCTGGAAATTCAAACAACACACACAAAATGCTGGTGGAACACAGCAGGCCAGGCAGCATCTATAGGGAGGAGCACTGTCACGTTTCGGGCCGAGACCCTTCGTTCAGGCTAACTGAAAGGAAAGACAGTAAGAGATTTGAAAGTAGGAGGGGGAGGGGAAAATTTTGTGTTTCGGAAATCTCATTGGCTTTAAACTGTATTTCTGTTTTTTCCAAAGCCTCAGGCCTCTGTCTAAATATTCACAAATGTGAATTGTTTCCTCTTAAAGGTTGTACTCAATCTATAATGAATAATATTCCAGTAAAAGAGAAATTTACATATTTGGGGATAACTGTTATTAAAAACGAATACTTAAGGTGTGTGGATAATTTTCAACCTCTTATAGACAAAACCAAAAAAAGATTAAACCAGTGGCTTCAAAGGGACTTATCTTTGAAAGGTTGGGTTTTGCTTTGTAAAGCAGAAGGTCTTTCCAGGATTATATATATGGCTGTCCCATTATATGTTGATAAGAAATCTGTAAATTGATAGACACCATGTTGTTCAACTATTTATGGAAAAACAAAGTTCATTATATAAAAAAATCTGCTGTCATGATTAACATGACAAGGGGAGTCTAATTTTCTTGATTTTGACAGTCTTAATAATACTTTTAAATTAATCAGATTAAACAATTTTTACATAATCCTACTTCTATATGGAATTGTATTCCTTCTTTAGTCTTTTCCCAGGTTGGTGGGTTAAAATTTTTTCTTTTATGTAATTACAAAATAGACAAGGTTCCTCTCCGTTTATCTCAGTTTCATAAACAGATGCTTTTATCTTGGTCTTTGATTTACAAACACAATTTTTCTCCACATAGTTACTTTATCTGAAATAACCACAACATAACTTATAAGAATAAATCTTTGTTTTATAAAGATTGGTTTGATAGTAATATTTTGTTAGTTAAACAGTTATTTAATTCAAGTGGGACTTTATTGAGTTATACTGAGTTTTTATCCACCTTTGAAGTTCCTGTGACTCCAAAAGAATTTGCTTTTGTTATGGATGCAATTCCCTCTGGTGTAATTATGTTGTTTAGAAATACATCATATTTGGTAGTTGAATTACCCAACTTTGATCCACCCAGTACAGCTGTAGGAAGGATTTGTTTTCCTCCAGCTTTAAAAAAAAGGTTTGTTTTAAAAATACATTACTTCTATTCCTAATGCTGTTAGTTTTTGGAATAGTCGCTTGGGGAATCTGAGGCGGAGGAGTATTTGGGGCTTATTTAATAAATTTTTATTGAGGAATAAAATTAAAGAAATTTCATTTAAAATTATACATAGATATTATCCAACCAATGTTTATTTGACAAGGTTTAATTCTGATTTTGAAACTAACTATTCTTTTTGTGGTTTATAATCCAGAGGATTTATTTAATCTGTTTTGGGATTGTGAATATGTTAAAACATTTTGGATTGATATTTGTCAATTTATTGATCAATATATTAATGTGGATTTTATTTCTTGTTTTGAAAATGCCTTTTTTGGGTTTACTAATAATATCAAATCTCATAGGAATCATTTATCATAAATCTTTTGTTAATTTACAGCAAATTTTATATCCACAAATGCAAATACAGCAATAAGAAACCTTCATTTATATTTTTTACGTCAGACTCCATACTGTACGTTACTATTCTGAAAACTTCCCATAACCAGAAAGCTGTAAAGACTGTTCAAATCTGTCAACATTTTAGGTTATTGCTGTAAATGTTTCTGTTTTGTGACTCCTTTTAGATATAGTTCCTTCTGTCCAGCAGTATTTAGAGTGGATTTTCTTGTTTATTTGTATATTTAAAGTTAATAGTTATATATTTGTTGCTGCTTATGTGTGATTCCCTGGCTTTGTTAGCATATGTTTAGTGTTTCTGTTTTTGTTTGTGTTCAATAAAAATAAAAAAAAGTTAAAAAAAGAGAGGAACATGTAGGAATAGTATAAGAGAATACTAAAGGTAGGACATTAAGAGTCATAATGCAGAACAACAAAGAATTAGGGACAGAATAATAAAAAATGGCTTAACAAGGAATGTAGTATAAGGTGACAATGTGAGATAAGAGTGAGAGTAATATAGGATAGAATCCAAGATTGTTTAATGTCATTGCCTGTACAAAGTGTAAGGAAGAATGAAGTAATTGTTACTCCGGATCCAGTACAGCACAAAACCCCAAAAAAGATAAAGAACATAATAATACTAATAATAAAACAATAAATATAAATGCATAAGGCAGCTTAAACATAGATTGATTGTATATCCAGAAAATAATGCTAGGCTGTATATAGGTGAATGACAGGAAAAAATAAAGTAGTGGCGCAGTTGGAGTGTGGAAGTAATTTTTGGGGAAAGTAACTGTTTTTGAGCCTGGTGGTCCTGGTGTGGATGTGGTAGCTTCCTCTCTGATGGGAGTGGAACAAACAGGGTGGGTGCTAATGATGGTACTGATCTGTACATGTGCCCTTGATGACGAGTAGGCTGGTGCTGGTGATTCACTGGGCAATTTTGACTATCCATTATAGAGCCTTCCTGCCCACGGCAGTGCAGTTTCTGAACCAAACAGTGATGCTCTATTGTCCATCTGCAGGATGACATGAATATGAATGTGTAAGACCAGCTCTCTTCAGCCTCCTTTCTAAGTGGAGGCATTAGTGAGCTTTCTTGGTTGTGCAGGATGTGTTATGGAGATGTAGGTTGTGGGTGATGTGGGGCATTCTGAGGCACTGAATGCCTCAGTGGAGTTCAGAAGGAGCATTCTGACATAAGTGTTCTTGTTTCTTAGGTGTGTTAGGGTCAGGTGCATGACAGATGACATCTGACAGCAGAGGGGAAGAAGCTGTTTCTGAATCATCTGGTGTGTGCCTTCAGGCTCCTGTACCTCCTTTCTGATGGTAGCAATGAGAAGAGGGAATGTCTTGGGTGAGGGCGTCCTTAATGATGGATGCTGCCTTTTGAGGCATCGTTCCTTGAAAATGTTCTAGATGCCAGGGAGGCTTGTGCCCATAAAGGAGCTGACTGAGTTTACCACCTTCTGCAGCTTATTTCAATCCTGTGCAGTGCCCCACCCCATTCTAGATGGTGATGCAGTCAGTTACAATGTTCTCCATGGTACAACTGTAGAAATTTGCAAGTGTCTTTGGTAACATACCAAATCTCAAACTCCTAATGAAATATAGCCGCTGTCTTTGTAACCACATCAATATATTGGATAGATCCTCAGATATGTTGACACCCAGGAACTTAAGATTGCTCACCCTTTCTACTTCAGGTCCCTCATTAAGGACTGGTGTGTGTTCCCTCATCTTACCGTTTCTAAAGCCCACAATCAATTATTTGGTCTTACTACATGGAGTGCAAGGTTGATGCTGTGATACCACTTAACCAGCTGATCTATCTCACTCCTTTACGCTTCTTATCACCATATAAAATTCTGCCAACAATAGTTATGTCATCAGCAAATTTGTAGATGTGCATCATAGTGCAGTGGGCTGAACACACATCCTTGAGGTGTGCTAATGTTGATTATCAGGGGGGTGGAGATGTTATTTCTGAACCACACAGACTGGTTTCCAGGTGAGGAAGCTGATGATTTAGTTGCAGAGGAAGTTACAGAGGCTGGACTTGGAGCTTTTTGATCAAAGCTGTAGGAATGATTGTGTTAAACGTTGAGTTGTAGTCAACAAGCAGCAGCTTGATTCGAGTATTTGTATTGTAAAGGTGATCCAAGAACACATGAAGAGCTAGTGAGATCACATCTGCTGTAGACCTATTGTGGTAATAGGCAGATTACAGTGGGTGCAGGTTCTTGCTTGGGCGGGAGTTGGTTCTAGCCATAACCAACAAATCAAAGCACATCATCACCGTAGATGTGAGTGCTACTGGATGATAGTTGTTAAGGCAGCTCACCCTGCTCTTCTTGGACTCTGGTATAATCATTGCCCTTTTGAAGCATGTGGGAACTTTCAACTATATCAGTGAGAAATTGAAAATGTCTTTGAACAGACCGCTAATTAGTTGGCACCGGTTTTCAGAGCCCTACCAGCTATACCATCAGGTTCTGTCGCCATGCGAAGGTTCACCCTCTTGTAAGACTTTCCGATGTTGGCCTCCAAAACAGAGGTTACAGGGTCACCAGATGCTGCAGGGATCCTCATAACTGTAGTTCTATTCTCCCTCTCAAAGTTTGCATAAAAGGTGTTGAGCTTATCTAGAAGTGAAGTATCACTGTTTTGTGGGATGTACTGGCCTGCAACCCCTGCAAGAGTTGATGTGCATCTGATTCTGCCTCAGTTGGGATTGTTCTTTTGCACTTGAGATAGCCCTCCATAAGTCCTACCTGACTTCCTTGTATAGTCCCAGACCACCAAACTTGTATGCCATAGATCTAGCCCTCAGCAGACTGAATCTCCTGATTCATCCACAGCTTTTGATTTGGGTATGTGCAGTTTGTTCTCGTAGGCATACACTCATCCACATCGGTTTTAATGAAGTCAGTGACAACTGTGGCATATTCATTCAGACGACAATGAATTCCTGAAAACTGTCAGTCCACGGACTCAAAGCAGTCCTGTAAGAGCTTCCCTGCCTCTTTGTCCATTCCTACTTGGTCCTCTCTACAGGAGCTGCAGCCTTCAGATTCTGTCTATTGCTCAGGGTGTAGAAGTACAGACTTTCCAAAGTGTGGCCTGGGATAGCATGGTAAGCATTTTTGGTAGTATAACAGAGGTCCAGTGTGTTGGCTCCTCTGGTTCCACAAGTAATACATTTGGTGATAATTATTTGAGACTTTTTAAGCTGCTTGGTTAAAAATCGCCTAAACGATGGGGAATGCACCAGCGTGTGCTGCTTCATGCCTGTTGGTTACATTGATCAGTTTGTCCAGAGCCTGTTTGACATAGGCCCAAGGTAGAATGTACACCACAACCAAGATGATGTCTGAAAGCTCCTGTGGCAGATAAAATGAACAACACTTGATTGCCAGATGTTCCAGATGCTGAGTGAGCAGGACTGGGACAGAACTGCCAGAGATCGTACCTTTGCCAGCAGAATAGATGGCAGAGGAAGTCAGAACCCTCTTCTCTTTAAATGAACTTTCAATCAGAGCTGATGGAAATGTTCCATCGGAGGTTAATTATAAATGGATAATAGAGATGGTGAGATAATAAACTAGCAGAGAAAAATGTGAGAGTAACAGAAAATGTAAAAACAACAGGGAATAAGACAGAGCAACAGAAGGTAACAGGGAGAGTACAGCGACAGACCTAGGAGAAAGCGTACTTGAGATATAATAACAGGTAAAGTAATGACATAATGGAGATTGAGTGCAGTAGAGATAGAGAGAATGAGGTGGAGTTATAGATAGCAATTAAACTGAAACAGATTACTAGAAAGCTCGACACAAATAAAAAAAGGGTTTATAATAGTGATTGAATGTAATGAGGACGTGAGAGGAACAAACTTTAGAAGTAGAATATACAACTATTGACTTAATTTAGAGCTACATATTAGTGATGAAATTATGGGAAGATAGTATTGTAAAAGTCTGAAAATTTGATACGTTTGTAAATCTTGACAGCTCAACAACATAGAACAGTACAGCAAAAGAGTAGGTACTTTAGCCCATGATATTTGTACTGACCATGATGCCAATCTAAGGTATCACATGGTCCATATCCTTCTATTCCCTGCTTACTCATGTGTCTGTCTGAATGCCTCTAAATACCTTTTTATCTGCTTTTACCAGCTCCCTTGCAGCACCTTTGCCTTGCAAATCTCATTTAAATTTTCCCTCCCTTTCCTTAAACATATTGCCCTCCAGTTTCTAATACTTTCACTTTCGGGGTAAAAAAAAACACTGAAAAATTACCCTTTCTGTCCCACTCATATTAATCCTTGTTGCTTGCTGAACTGCATGATTTGGCTTTGCATCACTGGGATTACGGGCTGGCTGAACAGCCAGAGCTGGGGTTAGAAATGTGGATCGGTTTGAGACCAGAAGCAGAGTCCAGAGTGAGGGCCAGACATACAGCTGGTGCCAGGTTCAGGAGGATGCATAGGTTTCAATGTGTTTGACAAGCTCAGTCTCACCAGTTCTCTGTCCTCCCTCTAGACTTACCAGGGCTTATTTTTTCACTTTAAACTCAAATGGTCCATGGTAAAATGTATTATACCACCGTGTACTCTGTTTAAAAAGTGAAATACAAATTATAACTTAAAATAGACTGAAAATTCATTAGACTGGCATCAAAATCCTGAGGCTGCCAAATGATTGGAGTTTTATTGTAATTGGAATAGAGATCGAATAAAAATGAGGATTAGAAGAGATCATAGAGAAAAAAGAAATAGTTGAAAAGAGATAATGGAGCAAGATAGAGATACATGGAGAGAGAATTTGAAGTAGATTAAAGCTAAATTCCTCTCCTCCATTTTCAAGATACAATTTTCAGCCTTTACCTTCTTTCACTACCTCTGTGACTCCTTATTTATTGGGAACATTTCCCAAAGAGCCACGTTCCTGCCTTTCTGCTTATGGTTTGCCCATCACGCAGGCCGACAATTTATGAAGCAAGCACTTGGTTATAATGTTAAACTTGATTGATTTTCTTGTACTAGGATCAATCACAAGTTTGAGACCATTTTTGGAGCTGACAGTATACTTAATGTAGGGAGTTTATGGAGGACTTGTGGTTGGGCTTGCTCAGGAAGTGTGCAGAACAGGATTGGAATTAGGCTTATGAAAAAGGCTTTTCAAAATTAAGACAGCTTGTTGACTTGTTCCCAGCACTTGCTTCAGAATTTATACAGCCAGTGCTAATGCAGGTGACTTTTAGAATGTACTAAATGGTAGCCCTTGTTTCTCAGGTTCTGAGAGTTGTTGAGAAGGGGTAACACATACAAAATGTTGGAGGAACTCAGCAGGTCATAATGGAGATGAATAAACAGGCGACACATCAAGCCAAGACTCTTCATCAGGAATGTGCTGCAGGGATGGTGATAGATCTAGATTTTAACAGACACAGTGTCCTGATGAAGGGTTTCAGCCCAAGACATTGACTGTTTATTCCCCTCCATTATTCCCCTCACCTGAGCTTTCGAGATCCTCTAGCATTTTGTGTGTGTTGACCAAGATTTCTAGCATCTGTAGAATCTCTTGTTTTGAGAAAGGGCATTCAGTTTATGGGAGATATTTATTAGCCACCATCTGAGTGAATAAACATTTTACAACACAATCTATTTTCTCTCCTTCCCTGTAATACATCCACGTAGTTATTGCTGGGTAGTAGAATTGGGGACAAGATGGTATTAGGTTGAATTGAATGGATAAGAGTACTTGGGCACCATGATGGACCTTTGTGTTGAAAGTGATGGAATTATTAGTAATGGTTCTGCTGAGCCAATATTAGCAGCAGACATTGACTTTAGTTGTTTCCAGACACACTCCAGGAAACTGATGTGGGGGATTAGATGAAGTCACATAAGTGTAGACATATTTGAACACATATAAGGATCCCAATGTATAGAATGTAAAGCTAGTCTGGTGGTTACCAAAGTAAATTAAAGCATTTTACATCAGGGGAAATTGGCTCAACTGGGAGATAGCCTGAGCCTGGTTGGTTATATACAGCTTACTGTGGAGGATTGTGAGGATGGTGCAGAAGATGAATTTAACCTTTTCATTAGAAAATCTATTTGCAGAGGTGTAACATTAGAGCAGGAAAAGCAAAAACACCTTTTAGAAAGAACAAACATAGTTCCAGCAAAAAAGTACTGACTGAGGCATGTTTCTCTATTCTGTTGACAGTAATTACAGAGTTGTATTGCGACACATTACTGTTAATTCTAGTGTATTGGCTAACTGGATCCCATTGAGTCAAGAATTTGTTTTCTTCATCCTGTAAGGATTGGAACTTGTCCTTAGAATATAGAGACAACAGAGGCTTGAAGAATCATTACATCGAATAATTTAGTGGTGAGATTCTGGATTTACCAAAACCAACCAATGAATTAACCAATCACAACAGCATTATTTTACTGAAGTGGATTAAGGAAGAGATCTGTCAGATGGGGAGGACTTAACATTATGGGATGTTATGAAGAATAGTGAAATTCATCTGTGACTTGAAACTTTGTTATATATTCCGATTGTGAAGTGAATAGTTGGAATTGGAATTGGTTTATTGTTGTCACATGGACTACTCAGACAGATGAATTCATTACACAGTACATTGAGGTAGTACAAGGTTAAACAATAACATAGTGCAGAATCAAGCGTATCAGCTACATAGAAAATACAGTGCAGGTAAAGAATAAGGTGCAAGATGATAATGAGGTAGATAGTGTGGTCATGAGTCCATCTTATTGTGAAAGAGAATTATGCAGTAGTCTCAGAACAGAGAGGCAGAATCTCCTCGAGTCTGGTGAAGCATGCTTTCAGGCTTTTGTATCTTCTGCTGATGGAGAGCTGAGCAGAGAGCATGACTGGACAGGTGGGGTCTTGATTGTGCTAGTTTCTTTACTGACGCAGCAAGAAGTAAAGACAGAGTCCATAGACAGGAAGCTGGTTTTCATGCTGTGCTGAGCTGTGTTCACAATTCTCTGCAGTTTCTTGTGGTCACATGCAGAGCAGTTGCCTTTATGCTCCAGATTTTGACTATCCATATAACTGCTCTTGACAGGACTGTCATAAAACACATGTTCCTTATATTTGAATTTTGAACTAAAAAGCTTTTTATAAATCTTGACATACAGAAGCTGTGTACACATGACATGAGTTTAGCCTCATTCGACAGCAGAAAGTACTTGTTTTGTCTGTGCTCAACTGCATATATATTAAATAAAAGCACACACGAGGAAGATGGCTTTAACTGGTGTGTTAACATTGCAGCGAAAGAGAGAGAGAGAGAGAACAATGTGCATGCGCAGACAACAGTCCATATGTAGTGCTGGGGGTGCCATTGCTCTAAAAGAAATAGATATACACATTATACTCCTCCTCCTTTAGATTAATGCAACATAAAGCTGTATATGTATACAACATTCAATTTCCTTTTCATAAACTCATATTCCAAATAAACATGCATTCACAAAAACAGTCCATAACTAACTTCACCATTCTAAAGATTCAGTCTTTTGGGTGGTGCTCTGTTTCTTTCAGGATAGTGCCTCTGGACCTATGGTGTACCATTAAGTTTGGCAGGTGGCTTGTCAATAACAATGTACTCATCATGTCTCTGGGCCTGCGGAGTGGCATCAGGTTTAGTTAGTGTCTTGTCTAAGTGTCATGTTGCTGTCATGACATCGTCGCTGAGAGGCAAGTCTGATCACTGTACTGTGTCCATCTTGTTGGACGCAGTCGACTCAGGTGTGTTCTTCGGTTGAGCATTCAGTATCTGGTGTGCATGGTGTCTCCATATCTGATCTCCATCATCCACTGTGTATATCAGTCGTCCAGTTCTTGTAGCTATCCTATTGGATGTCCACTTGTCATCTCTGTAATCATGCGCTAGGATTTCCTGTTTAATATCGAAGCTCCTTGCTGCTTCACTTGGCAACTGGCTGAACTGTTTATTCTGCACTCCCCTCCATTGATCTGGTTTCAGGAAGTCTATGCATGATCTTGGATTCCTGCTCATGTTTGACCTGTTGTCTCATGAACAGAGTTCTGAATCACAAAAAGGAAGTTGTCCACTTTGTGCTGTAGAGAAATGTCCTCTTTGTCCATTGCTTTAGTGCACTTCTTGAACATTTGAACAAACCTTTCAGCTGACCCATTCACTGCTGGGTGGTGAGGAGCTGACTTGAAATGTCTGATGACATTTTTCTTCACGAACAGTCAGAATTCTTCTGATGTGAATTGTGGTCTGTTGTTGCAGTTTGCTTGGGTAAGCTGTTTGTGGTGAAGATAGTCTCCAGAGTGGAGACGGTCTTTGCTGAGGTGGTTGACTTAATTGGTATAACCTCTAGCCAATTAGATAGGCATCCACAGCAATCAGAAACATGCAGTCCATTGGTGGCCCAGCAAAGTCAATATGTATTTCTTGCCATGATGATGATGGCCACTCCCATGGGTGTAACAATACTTGTGGGGGTGCATTTTGAACTTTTTGGAATCTCAAACAGCTTTTCAACAACTTTTCAATCTGCTTATCTATTCCCGGCCACCACACATAGCTCTGGGCAAGACTGTTCATCTTGACAGTACCCAAATATCCTTCATGCAGATTTCCTAACACTCTGGTCAGGGTGTGAAGGGATGTGGGAAGAAGACAGGAGATTGGGGCTGAGAGCAAAAGTAGATCAGCCATGATGAAATGGTGGAGCAGACTTATGGAGAGGGGAACTAGTTACTCCATTAAAAAAAGGTCAGCTAGTGTACCACTGAGACAGGAGTTGCAGTCAGGGAATGAACATGTGATTCCTGGGAGGTAAGTTCCCATGGGATCTGGAAACCCAAGTTTGATTCCCACCATAGCAGATGGGGATTGAAATTCAAGTACACTCAGCTACTTATATACATCTCCTGCACCTAATAAAGTGGCCACTGAATGTAGGTTTGTGGTCTTCTGCTGCTGTAACTGATTCACTTTAAGGTTTGATGTGTTGTACATTCAGAGAAGCTCTTCTGCACACCACTGTTGTAATGCATGGTTACCTGAGTTAGTGTTGCCCACCTTTCAGCTTGAAGCACTCTGGCCATTTTCCTCTGAGTTCTTTCATTAGCAAGGCATTTTCACCCACCAAACTGTCACTCACTGGATTTTTTTTTGTATTTTGCATCATTCTTTGTGAACTCAGAGACTGTTGTGTGTGAAAACTCCAGATTGGCAGTTTCTGAGATAATCAAAGCATCCCATCGGGCATCTTCATATATTCCTCAGTCAAATTCACTTGTATCTCATTTCTTTTCCAATCCGATATTTGGTCTGAACAACAATTAAACCTCTTGATCATGTCTGCCTGATTTTATGCATTGAGCTGCTACTACATTAATGGCTAATTAGATATATGCTTTTATGAGCAGGTGTACAGGTGTACCTAATAAAGTGGCCACTGAGTGTTCATGCACCCTTGGGACCTATCTTGTACTGAACCACAGAAATTCTCCAATTACCTTCCACTAAACAGGAGAGCTTTTTTTCTTTAAGTATAGACCCTCCCCAAGTCACAAAGGGGTTTTGAGAACTGCCGGTAAACCAAAGTTGCTATTGGCTAAGATTATGAACGTTGCAATGGTAGGTAAATTAGCTTTAGATCTTAATTTATTTTAGATTCTAGTTGGAATTAGTTGGCTTGTATAGTTATGTACTGCAGAACAAAACATGACAGACTATGACATTTGCTGGATTGCTGGATTACGGAATGCTAGACTAGAGTTCAGCCAGTAATGGTAATCAAGAGGTGACGAGATTGTTAAAACACAGCTGGTTTAACAGTACTTTACACTAAATGCCATGGCTATAATTTGACTTTTGACTGACCACAGAGTGTTGATTACACTCTGTCTCTTTTCATTTTAATGGCAATTGGGGGTGGATAGTAGCTGTCGTAACATCCAGTGAATGAATAATTTAAAGAAAACACGTATTGAACTTTTGAAGAAAACAGCAGATGCTGGAAATCTGAGATAAAAAAATCAGAAAATGCTGGAATGTTAAACATGTCAGCAGCATTTGTGGAGCGAGAAATGGACCTTTTGTCAGAATGTGGGCTTGTCTAGGATGTAATATTCTCAAAATAAAAATCAAGCACTGTTGCATAGAATTTTTGTTTCAGTTTGCTATTTATCTGTTATCATTGCCCAGGTTATACTCCAGCTTATCATTTCCAATCCTACTAAGGGTGGAAAACCTCTCATTAACTCAAAACTCTCACTCAGGAGCTGAATGAGAGGCAAGACAAAATGAACACAGTGTTTTGTGGCCAATCAGAATATTAGTGCAGCATTAGCTCCAAATTTTTCTGACTTCATTATCATTCATTTATCTCAATAATATGGCTGTAGATTTTGCAGAATGTTTTTAGGAATTATGAAGTGCAGTAGTTCATTAATATTAGTGCCATTACACCATGGCGATTACAGTAACAGAAATAAAAATGTAAATAAACTTATTCTCACTGCATGAGGTTGGGTCACGTATATTTATTGAGTATTTGTGTGTACTTGAATGAAGCTTATAAATGAAAATGCAGTAAAATTCATTTCAGAGTTCGATGCTACAAAGCTGACATATGGTGTGGGGGTGGGTTTGGTTGTGGACGGCTGTGTGATTACCCATGCTACTGCAAAATCTTGGCACTCAATTTTTATACAGTAAATCTGTTTTACCATGTTATTTATGCATTCACATTTCATGTAAGATTCAAATAGAATATAAGAAATGGATAACCACATTTTGGGCATTGAGGCTAAATTTTCTGTGTGTGTGTGTGTGTGTGTGTGTGTGTGTGTGTGTGTGTGTGTGTGTGTGTGTGTGTGTGTGTGTGTGTGTGTGTGTGTGTGTGTGTGTGTGTGTGATACATTATTGCCAACATGCACTATAATATGTTTTCATTGCTGATAAGCTCCATGATGAAGTTAATTTCTGTGTTCAAGAACATAAAATTTTACTTTATCTTGAAAACTGGATTGTAATCGAAGATAATTTTGCCAAAGGCAGTCTAGTATATTAGATAACCCAGTTAAACTGGTTTGTATCTTCCAAATCAACAATATATTTCTAACGAGGAAAAAATTCAGAAATCAGAGGTACAAAAGGATTTGGGAGTCTTTTGCAGGATTCCTTAAGGTCAACTGGCAGGTTGAGATGGTGTTAGCATTAATTTCAAGAGGACTAGAATATAAAAGCAAGAAGGTAATGCTGAGGCTTTATAAAGCACTGGTCGGACTGCGCTTGGAGTATTATGAGCAGTTTTGGGCATCTCTGAAAGGAATTGCTGCCATTGGAAGGGATCCAGAAGAAATTCATGAGAATGATTCTGGGAATTGAAGTGTTAATGTAAGAGGAGCATTTGGTGGTCCTGGGCTGTACTCGCTAGAGCTTAGAAACATGACATTGGGGGGGGGGGGGTGTGGATCTCATTGGTGCCTATCAAATATTGAAAGCCCTAGACAGAGCAGATGTAGAGAGGATGTTTCCTATGGTGGGAGAGTCTAGGACCAGAAGGCACAGCTTCATAATAAATTGAGGTGAATCTGTGGAATTCATTGACAAAGATGGCTGTGAAGGCCAAGTCATTTGGTATTTTTAAAGCAAAGGTTGATAGGTTCTTGATTAGTAAGGGCATCAAATGTTATGGGGAGAAGGCAAGAGAATGTGGTTGAGAGGGATAATAAATCAGATGATAGATTGATGGCTTGATGGGCCGAACAGCCTAATTTACTACAAAAGTCTTCTGATTTTATATGTAGTCTTCTGATTTTATATGTCTTCTGATATATATGTACATTTATATTCTTATGTAATGAGAATGGAGAGTTAAAAATCGCATTTTGTACTTGGCTAGTCCATAGTACGGGTAATTTACCCCATTTCTCACAGTGATACCCAATTTAGTTATGGAGGCCAGGGTCTTTTGACATGCAGAATATAGGTGTGATGATTTAATTTAGTTCAAGTGCAAAGAAGTAGTGGCCAGGAAAAGGTCAAGAAATGGAGTTCATTTCTTTTCCATGGCCAATTCCAAAAAAAATAGGCCTGCCTTATTTCAGCTTGTTGCCTCCTTGTCTGGCAGAAAGTAATCTCCACTCTTGTCCCTATTTCTCGATCATTCTGCCCAATTCTACTTTCAGACGCTTTTCTCATTGGCTTCCTACCTTGTGCATGACTATCACAGACAAGAGAAAATCGGCAAATGCTGGCAATCTGAGCAACACACACAAAATGCTGGAGGAACTCAACAGGCCAGGCAGCATCTACAGAAAAGAGTCGAGGTTCTGGCCTGAAACATTGTACTCTTTTCCATAGGTGCTGCCTGGCTTGCTGAGTTTCTCCAGCATTTTGTGTGTGTTGTGCATGACTATGTTGTCTTTGATGAGTGATCATTTCTGGTCACTTGAAAGTCTGATACGCTATAGTGAGCCCAAAACTCTCATCGTTGTCCCCAACTTTGCTGTTCATTGTGGGTGAGAACTTGAAATTAAATCCACTTTTGTTTATCCTAGAAGCATTTGCTTGCATCCCTATCTCAGACTGCACCCTGGTCATGTTGGTGACCTACTTCCAAGCTCTTATGAAGGCCAATAATCCTCTGGAGTGTACCTGTGACTCTGATGTTCCCTTCCTCCCGCAGGGATACAGTCTCTGCTCTCCATTTCACATCTCCAGCAATAAGAAAATCTGGAGTGAGGCTTTAACTTGTATTCTGCCACACTGTCTTGGTTGTTAGAGCTCTTGTTTGTGACCTTAATCACCGCTGAAATTGTTAGTCCACACAAAGTAATTAACATCATCAAAAGATTCAAGAGCATAAATTGTATAATAACAGGCAGCTGCTTTTTATATGCCGATTTCTGATGACTGCTAAAATATTGCAACATGGAAAACCTATTAATCAGACTGGTTAGATGACTGAATGTCTATCAAATTAAGATTAGCTGTTGCTACTTATGTTCTCAATGCAGGGCCTCAGGACAAAAATCCTATTTTGTAATTTCATTAATGAATGATATGTTTGAAAGCTTAGACGTAGGTACTAAGAATTTAGTGATCATGTCTATCAACAATGTTTAGCTAACAATCTTACATTTTGTATTTTTATTAAAAGGCATTTCAGATTTGGAACTATAAAAAGTAATAAATGGGTTGATATATTTTCAAAGGTATTTTGCTTTGCAAAATATTTTGTTGCTACCAAGAGAAAAAGGGCTGGGGATTTATTGAGTTACTCACTTCATTACTGAATGGTCCAATTTTTCCTCTGCAATTGAATTCATGTTCTTTCGGTGCTGTTGAAATAATGGATTAAAATGCCTTGGACATGCCCTTGTTATACTTATAGCTTCCAACCAAATAATTAGTTATGATGTATCTGATGTACTGATGATTTGAACAGAGGATGAGGCAGCGTTTCAGCTCCTTCAGTATTGGCATTTCTGTAGAATAAATAATAGTTTCGAATTCATCTTGAAATTTTTATCTTACTTTACAGCACTTTATTCAAATTCAAATCTCAATATTTATCAGTAAAGATGTTTTTCCAGAAAGTCCTCAATTATATTCTGAAATGATCTGCAGTGAAGCAGACGTGGGTGCAGGTGGCAGCAAAAACTGTGGGAGTGTAAACTCAAATGTGCCAGTGCCTTACGTCAGTAGTATATATTGGCATGCATTATGTATGATAATAGCGATTTTGATGTAACATTGTGTCCTGGACAACCCACTTCAGCTATTTTCCTGTGCTGTAATACATATGCCACATTAGTTCTAAAGTACCTGAGCATTGCTTTTAGACTGGAAACTTGGAAGTGCACACAAATTCCGAATAGAAACAAACCATACATTTTTATTCCCATTCTCTTTCATACTTAAATTAATTTACTTATTGTTAGTATGAGCAATTGGAATCTAATTCTTCACCTGGAAAATTCAGAGATATTTGATTTTGTCGTACAAGCCTGTTTCTATTGAGATCTAAACAGAAAATGTTGGAAACACTCAGCTGGTCAGGAGGCATTTATGGAAAGAGAAACTGAAACTTTCCATGTTTCAGGTCAGAGAACTATCCTCAGAACTGTTGATGGGTTCTATCATTTTTTGTACATATTTCAGATTTCTGGCATCTGTAGTTACTCTTTTTTACTTTCAACAGGAAGGGAAAACCAGCTACATTATCATTGTGATTTTCAGTGGGTCTGCTGTACCTGAGTATCCCTCTTGGACATTTGTCTTTAATCCATGTCTTCAGCCTAAAGACATGCAAGCCATGATCACAAGCCACAGAGCCAACCCCGGTGCCGACTAGTATCAAGCAAGGTGAGGTCATTGCCCACATTTTTTCCATTTTCTCAGCACAGTGTTCCACCTCCTGCATGTTTCCACTAGAATGAAGTTAAATGTACAGGGCATATGGGAAACTTGGACCACCTAGGTCCTTCCCACCTCAAGGCTTTGAGCTACAGTATACAGATGACATTCAAAATTGTCTTTATTTGTAGACTAAGCTTCAAGTCTTAAATGGCTCATTCAAAGAAGGGTACAAGAGTGTAGCCCTTACACTAAATATCTGTAAAACAAAGGTTGTCTAATCTGCCTCCCTATGAACACCAATCCCACCTCCCTGAACAATGTGGATCCATGAAAAGAACCCAGGAAAGCTGGACTGCTTTGCAAATTTCAGGAATCACATCTCAATGACATGTGCTTGTGATTCAGATTTTGACTTACTTTCTGTTCAGAGAATTACTTTTGCTTTTGGCCATCTGAAGAAAATAAAACTTGAAGATAAAGATCTCAAACCCCATATATAGTTTATGGCCTCTCAGACAGCATCCATATCCACTCTTCTGTCTGCTTCTGAGAGACAGACTAACTGGAGAAGATACTTTGAAGCCCTGGGGGGGCAGGCTACCAAAGGTGACCACACAAAATCCTCCAATTTTATCGATAGGGTGTGAACCAATGTCAGCATCCTCAACCTGGCCAATGTCTTCAGCATAGAGAGTCCAAGTACTGTGCACTCAGTCAGCTGTGTCATTTGCATGCCCAATCCTAGAACTCTACTACTTTCTGAAAACAATTGCTGAGTTTGTAATGACAAGGGATTACCAGGTGGACTGAAAATGGTGGGAGGATAATTTCAAAACATCCTTAGAAAATGCAACATTCCCACTATCATGGAAATTTCTAACCTGAGGCTTCCCAGAATGGAGAAAAAAATATCCATTTATGTTCGACTTCTGTGGGTTCCTCCTGCATGGATTCTCGGTCCTCGTTCCTGATAAACTACCCATCCACTCACCTGTCCCGTTTGTTACAGTCTGCAGATCCCACATTGGCCTCTTCAATCACCTCACAACCCTTGAATCAGAGTAGAGGCGTCCAAGGAAGGAGGGTTCAGCTAGAAAGCTGTTTATAGCACACATCTGCTTCTTAACAAAAATGTGTACGGTCAGCTGTTAGCTGTTAAAAAGGTGCAAGGAGGAAGTAAATCAGTCTGGATCAAACAGAACTATATGTGCTCTTCTATCCAATTAGGAAATGTCAGTGAAATGATGGACATTCTTCCCAGTCAAGGGGAGAAACACTTTTAAGCATTCAGTTTGCCAAGCATGGTGAGAAATTGCTGAGATAATTGGCACCAGCACCTGGAAACCTGGAATCAGTAAATTAATAAGAACAGGATGTGAGTACCACTCCTAATTCATCTCTCACTTTTTAACAACACATCTCATGCATGACATCCTTCAGCATCCAGCACAGTCACACGCATCTCATTCCTCATTTAGCCCTTCCTTTTGCAGTTTACAATGGCCACCAGGAGGACAACAGGCACCCTTTTCTCTCAACTTCTTCCCTGCTAGATTCCATTTCCTTCTTCACACTGTCAACATCTGTAGATACATCTGTAGTTACATAAGCTCACTCTTCCTTGCAGAAATTTACTTTTGCCTTCCTCCTAATAGGTCAAAATAGCAGGCTCACAACAAGAGTATCATTGAATGCCCTAGAATCTGCCTCAAGATGGAACCACTTTACATGAAATCTGTGGTTACTTCAGAACCTTTGGTAATCTGTGCCTTCACCAAACTGGCTTTTAATGCCCAATCAGGCAGCTTAACAACACTGTGATGAATTGATGGTGTGACAGTCAAGGTGGTAGCTTAAAGCAACAGAGTGATATTGATCAGCTGGTGATTTGGGTAGAGCATTAGCAGATAAACTTTAATTCTGTAAAGTGTGAGGTGATGCATTAAGGGAGTTGCATAAGTGTAAGATATGCACAATAATGGCTTCATCAGCCAGGGCATACATTATCAACACAGAGAGGTCTTAAAAGAATTTTTATTGGCCTCAGCTAGAGTATTGTGTGCGTTCTGGTTGCCATGTTATAGGAAAGTTGTGATGGGTTCAGAGGATGTTTACCAGGATGTCAGCAAAAAAAAACTAGGGCTTCTTTTTCATCATGGATGTTGTTTGACCTTCTGAGTTCCTGCAGCAGACTGTTTCACCAGGATGTTAACTGAGATGGAATGTTTCAGTTATTAGTGAGGAATTTTATCAGATTTTGTTGGAGCAGAGGAAGCTTGCACAAGGACTGATAAAGCTACATAAAATTCTGAGAGATGAGGATAAGATAGAGAAAAAAAATTCCCATTGAAGATGTCTAAAACCAGAGAGCATACGTTGACAGTGATGAGATTTAGAGGGGGTCTAAGGTACAGTGTTTCATTCCTTTTTCAAGAAAGCACAAACTCATGAGACCTGGTTTCCTATGCACAAAGCCATACTGATTATCCCTCATCAGTCCTTGCCTTTCCAAATCCTGTTCCTTAGAATTCCTGCAGTTACATACCCGCCACTCACATTAGGTGTAGATCCCTGGCTTGTCCATACAGCTTTGTTTGAATAAAAGAACAATATTATCTCTGGTATCTCACCACAACCAAGAAAGATACAAGAATCTCTGCAAAGACTGAACATGGGATAATTGGACTAGTTCGTGTAGACAGCTTGGTCAACAGGAATGAGTTGGGCCAACAAGTGTTTGTGTTGTATAATTACGACTCAGTGTGTAGTTTGAAATCTGTAATGCACTGCCTGAGAAAGGTAGTAGAGGCAGTACTTTCACATCTGGACAAGCACTGAGTCACCAAGGATCAGCACAGACGTGGTGAGTTCTGTAGAGGGGCTTCCATCAACTCTTATATTATTTCCAAATACCAACACAGAAAATCCATCACCACCACCCTCATCACATCATCACCCCCAACTCTATCCAATATGGAAAGCGAGATGGAAGAGTATCTCTGTAATTAATCATTTAGCTTGAGTAAGCAGCCGAGAAGGTTCTGATACAATGTTATTACCAATGTCTGCACATTATCATCTGAACATTCATCGACTGAATAGACTTCTTGTCAGGAAAGAATTTATCCCCAAGATTCACTGTTATGTGAAAGATGAACATATAATATGTTTTAGTATCATTTAATCCAAGTACTCCATTCATCCAAATGACCGTCAAGTACACTTGAAACTAGGCTTAAGGGAACCTCTCCTATGTCCAGGCATTTAGCATGGAGAGCAATTTCAGGAGCTGTCAGGGGATTGAAGAGAAAGCCCTTTTATGCATGAAAATATTTCCCAGCAAGTATAAACAGAAGCAAGAGGTGTCAGCTTCTCAGTTGCCAGGTATGTTTATTTTCATTTAGTTTAATTGTAAAGTGCTGATGTTTGTAGTGGCACAAACTTGACAACAGCAGAAACAAGGTATTTATAGTAGAAAACAAATTAATTCTGCTGTTTTGTGGGATAGATTCTGTAATTTGACACCTGAGTGAAGCAGTGATTTGAAGCTGGGTTGGTAATTGACACGAGCAATTTGGCTGACCAATGTGCCAATCAGCCAATGTTTTTCTCCTACAGTTTCTAGATTTAGTATGAAGTTGTTTTAATACATCCTTCTTGGTTTTATTAATGCACATCTAGTTTATCTCATTTTACTGACAACTTTAATAGTGCATTTTATTAATGTGTGCTCCTTGGCACTTCTGATTGCTTTGAAACATGTGGAATGCTTTGCACAGGAAGGGAGGAGCTGCTATTAAACTGGTTACACATGTGTAGTCAGCTCAGGGGATCGACACAGTGGAATTGTTCCATTGGCTCAGACTAGGAGAAAGGATATGTTGATCTCTGCCTTGAACTTGGAGAGACAGTCAGCAGGACTGGGATAGAAAGGTGTAAAATCCTCTTAAGTTTTTAGGCAGGAAAGTCTCCATGGTAGACAGATTTTCTGGAATGTGGAAAAGAATGATGATTAGGATCTCCTGAAAAAAGCAGCCTCTTAGTTGTCATAAATAGATATTGCACATGTCTGCAGTTGTGCTTAAAAAGTGCAGCCACTTAACAATACATGTTACAGTGAATAGAGGATATAGTGTAGAATTTCCCTTCCTAGGCAAGATGAAGGGATGCACTTAAAATAATGAAGGATAATGTGTTGAGTAGCTGGCTATACTCCTCTGGTATGAGTTCCAAATTGTTCAGGCTTTCTGATAAGCTAATTAATTTTAAATGAGTTTCTATTTAATTTCTTACTTTCTAAATGTTAGGTTATATCTTATCTCAATATAATTAAACTTAGAACATTTTGCAGAAGCAAGGGGTATTTACAGATAGAGGCTTAGAGTTCAGCACAACCTAGAGTAATTATGCAAGGTGCTAGAGTAAGATTGTCTTTGTCATTTCTCTCAAATGAACTAAAAGGAACAGTACAGACAATTTTGGCCTAGTCTATCAATGAACAGCTCTAACTCTATGTTCTCAGGAATTAAGAAGTTTAGGGTGTAACTCATTCAAAGATTTCAAGGTATGAAATGGGAAATAACAATATTTATTTCAATTGGTTGATAAACTGATAATTAGGACATTGATATAAAGAGAAAGAGCTTGGTCTTTCAGGAATGTATGTAGGACATTCTTTACACTGAAATTTCATGGAAATTTGAGACTTTTTGTTATGATCAATTGATTCTGTCAATTATAAACTTTGTCCTGGAGTAATAATATTTTGCTAATCATTGATATTAAAGCACAAAGGCCAAAAGTGGATGCAAATAGACAAGCCATGATCTCACTGAATGTGACGACAGACCTGAACACTACATGGGCTTCTCCTGTTTGTATAATCTATGTTGGGGCACTGAACAGGGTTCAAAATATCACAAACTCCCAGATTTTCTGAACTTCATTTACAGTGAAATCAGATATGTCACCATATCTACATGAGATACTCAGGGAAGCTTTGTGGACTTAAACAGATAAAAGCTATTTCAAGTTTCTGTTTATCATGTTCAGAAATGAGGATTTTCATTGGTGAATAGTCAAGCTCAGTTCTTGTAACTCCTTGCATTACTCAAATTAACACTAAACCAAACTGATGGTAGAAAAATTCTCTCACTCAAGTGCCAGCAAATGAGCATCTTCAACCAAAACAGAGCTAAAGACTCCTCCTTGATATTCAGTGAAATGACTATTGCCAGATCACCCACCATCAATGAGAAGGAATCCATTGAATAAGATTAAAAAGACTGGTCAAGTAAAAAAGATTAGGTTTCTTGCAACAAAAAGCTCACCCCATTTCCCAAACCTTCCTCAAAAATCCAAAAGCGGTGGGTCATGATTGTGTTGGAATCCATCAATATTTCAAGAGTATGGCACCGACCAAGACAAAAGAGTCTGCTTGATCATCATCTAATTCTCCATCTTCGACATTTACTTGTTCTAGCATCAGAGAGCATTTTCTACATGACATTTTACAGCACATTACCAAGGTTTCTTTGACAACTCCTCTTGAGCTTGCGTCCTTTTCTCAGTTCAAAGTAAATTTTATTATCAAAGTACATATATGGCACCATATACAATCCTGAGAATCATTTTCTCGTAGGCATACTCAATAAATCTGTAGAATGAAAACCATAACAGAATCAGTGTGTTCAAACACTAGGGTATTCAGCTAGAGTCCAGAAAACAACAAACTGTGCAAATACAAAAGAAATAATAATAATAAATAAGCAATAAGTATCAAGGACTTGAGATGAAGAGTCCTTGAAAGTGAGTTGATTGGTTGTGGGTACATTTCAATAATAGGGCAAGTGAGGTTGAGTGAAGTTTGATCCCTTTGGTTCGAGATCTTGATGGTTGAGGGGTTCCTGAACCTGGTTGTGTGAGTCCTAAGTGTGCAGGTGTTTCAGAACTTTATTATTTTTCAATTTCCAAATACAAAGTACAGGATTCTTACATGAATATGTATTGCTCTTTTTCATCACCATTGAGTCTAAGTTGTGAAATTTGTCACCTAATAACATTGTGAATCCCTTCTCGCTGTGGTCTACACAGTTCAGAAAGCTCATACTACCTTAAATTAGGGAAGTCCAATAAAAACAAAATTTCTAGTGACCTCCAAATATACTACCTACATGATGTTTGTGAGGACTCAAAGAATCTGCTCTCATTCACCCACAGAAGGTCAAATCACACAGTTTTCTTAGCAGACTCATAAACAATTATTTTCCCAAAAGGATTTAATTTAATATTGGCAACAGGTTTGCACTTGGCTTTCTCTACATATTTCTTTTGTTCTACTCTAAAACATGCAAAACTAGACTTTTATTTGATTTCCTGAGGCAGAATGACATCTGCTTGTGATACGCTCGTCAAAACAGTTTTAATCATAAAGAGTAGATATTAACCAAATCTCATTTGACACTTCTCACTAACATGAAAGGCACTTAGGATAAACAGCTGTCTTTCTATTTTACAGGATTTTATTTCAGTCTGGCAGGAACATTTTCTATGGCTGCAATGTGTCAGCAGCATTATAAATATAGCAAAGGATTTTTCTTTTGCTTATTTCTGGTGAAATAACAAATCTGTTTTCTTGAATTGTTTTCAGTTTTCTTAGAAATGGCAAATGCAAGGATGATTATTCTTGTATGATGACTACCCTGTTTCCTGGTTAGAATAGAGTGAAAAGACATGAAAATTGGTGAGATTTGCAAACAAGCATGAACAATGTAAAAGGCCTATCCAATGTAGTCTTCCATTGGCCCTCAAAACAATGGGAGACTTGTTCAGATACTTAAATGGAAATATGCATTTGTGTAGAATCTGACTCATTCTTATGCATTAATACATTAGTTGTCCTTAGCATGGAATAACCATGTAGCACTCTTATAAAATACACAGTGCTAACCAAAGATATATTGGGAAAGCTAAGTCAATATGGTTCAAGTGGCATGCTCACAATGTTCAGCAGAAGAAGTCAAGCAGTAACAATGACAACACAAAACAAGACAACAGCAAAACAAGTACACACACACACACACACACACACACACACTTACTTCCTTCCTTCCTTCCATTAGGAACTATCCCCTTTGGTGGCTGAATTCCCTTAATGAGTTTACAATGCCTGTCGGCTCTTTAGTGTTTCTGTGTATTGAGCATTTAATGGAAGTAGAATTATCATAGAATTAAGCTCTTGTTGAAGGTATCAACTCCCAACTAATCTTTTATTTTAAGAAATCCGCTGGGACTGAAGATGACTCGCATTTACTCTGATTATATGGGCTCTTAGAAGCTGATGAGGCTAATATGGAAATTGCAGATTAACTAACTCTTGGGGTTGAAGAGGATTGATGGATTGATTGGCAGGGCACTCATGATGTTGTGTGCTCCTTCCATTGCTTATACGGGACCTACTGTGTGTTTGGTACATGGCTTTGAGGTTCTCATTACCACCCTGAATGCCCCTTTCCCACTTCCAAGGAATTATGGATCTGTATTCCTAGATCTTTCTGTTCTACCACCTCCTCAGGGCTTGTTCCCTGTGTAAATCTTACCTGCTTTGTCCTAACAAAGTTTAACACACTTGTCTGCATTAAATTTCATCTGCCACTTTTCAGCCCATTTTTCCCACTGATCCTAATCCCATTGCAAGCTTTGATATCCTTCCTCACTGTCCACTACACCCCCAGTCCTGATGTCATCTGCAAATTTGCTGACCAGTTTACCACATTATTATACATTTTTTGGGTTATCCAATACCGTTCAATGCTATTTTACTCTTTTTAACTAATCTTGAGCTGTATTTAACTTATTTACAATATGTACTCCAGCCACTAACAATTCCAATGAAATACTTCCCCAGACATGCTTCATGTCTTTTCTCATATCTTTTGTGAAATTGCTATCCTATAATGACTGTCACACTAATCATGCACAACTCTAAGTACACTAAGTTAATTTTTATATCATCAGATAACATTTAATATAACAACTCATAATGATTGCCAACTACAATAAAGCATCATATTTGTACCAGATCTTAAAAATGTCAAAAATGTTCAGGTGGTGAGGCAGCATGCGCAGAAATATAGAAGAGTTACTGTTTAAATTGAGGACCTTCAATTAGAAATTGTAAAGTAAACAATTGCAGAGAGAAGAGTTGCATTGATAGAACAGAGGGAAAGTCTTGCAAGGAGATGATCGATGTGCAGGTGACTTGATTGTTTTCAATGTTGCTTTAAGAGAGAGTGATGAGCACTTGTTAATCACAGCAGATGAGGTCTGGAGGAGTGTAAAGGAGGGCGATGAGATTAGAGAAAAAGAAATGACATGCTGGAACTGTGGGACTCAGACAACAACGGTTGGCTGAAATTCAAAATGGAAATACACCAAAATCCCAGTAATCTAGCACACTCTGTGTTCTTGTGGCAAAATTCACAGACTACTGATATTATTCATTTTCATACCCGAATGCATTCTTACTTAACTTTTTAATGTTACGTATTAATATTTGTTGTGAAATTTACAGCTTTGTAGAAACTATGGCTGACAAGAATGGATGGTGTTGTGGATAGTGAGGACAATATTCTGAAACTGCAGATAGATATTGATCAGCTTGTAAATTGGCCAGATCAGTGACAGATGAAATATAATTTTGTTAAGTCTGAAGTGATTATTTTGGAGGGTAGGACACACACAATGAATGGACTTGTTCCAGGGAATATTGAGGAACAGAGAGACCTTGGGTGATGGAAAATAACTGGTTCTTTGAGTCTCAACAATAGAGGCCTGGACACACACAGTTTTAATAATAAGGAATTTATTTACAAGGGGAAGTTGGGTCAACACAAGCAACTACAATACACAGGAAGTGGTGTGGGGACAGGGTACAGTTACACAAACAAAGAACAAGGGAAAAGCACTACAACAGCTGTCCCCCTTGACCTTGGATAGCCGCGGCTCCCTTACCAGGACAAACGATAGACCTTCCCAAACATAAATCAATGCACTTACCTTCAATGAGGTGGTCTGTAAGAGAGGGCAAGCCAAGGGCAAGTCTCACCTTTTATAGCATGGGGCTGGGCGAGCTAATCCAAGTAAGGTGACCAATAATTTAGGTCTGCATTGATTAGTTGGGAGGGACCAAATGTTGATTGGCATCTGGTGTGTCCTCCGACCAGCCAGGTGGCCGTGCATCTGTCTCGTGGCCGGTATCTCTGGATACAGGTTCTCATGTCAGAAGTTGTTGGAATGTGCAGACAAGATGGTAAAGAATATACGTGGGATGCTAACCTCTTCTCCTCCCCTTTTCCCTTCTAAGCCACTGAACCAGACTCAGTGCCAGAGACTTAACTACTGTGGCTTTCTTCTGCTAACTTATCCCCCCCCAGCAGAATCCAAAATTATATACTTGTTATTGATGGGAGCAACCTCAGAAAATCCTACACTGACTGATTATTCCCTTTTTCCTGTCTTGACAGACATCCACCTACCTATATCTTGCAAATTAGGAGTAACTACCTGCTTATAAATCTTGTCAATCAACCCCATTGTCTCCCAAAGGATCCATAGGTCATCCAGCTCCAGTTCCCTAACACAGTCTGTAAGGAGCTGCAGCTGGATGCATTTATATAACCATATAACAATCACAGCAAGGAAACAGGCCATCTTGACCCTCCTAGTCCGTGCCGAACTCTTAATCTCACCTAGTCCCACCTACCCGCACTCAGCCCATAACCCTCCACTCCTTTCCTGTCCATATACCTATCCAATTTTACGTTAAATGATACAACTGAACTGGCCTCTACTATTTCTACAGGAAGCTCATTCCACACAGCTATCGCTCTCTGAGTAAAGAAATACCCCCTCGTGTTTACCTTAAACTTCTGCCCACTAACTCTCAAATCATGTCCTCTCATTTGAATCTCCCCTACTCTCAATGGAAACAGCCTATTCACGTCAACTCTATCTATCCCTCTCAAAATTTTAAATACCTCGATCAAATCCCCCCTCAACCTTCTATGCTCCAATGAATAGAGACCTAACTTGTTCAACCTTTCTCTGTAACTTAAGTGCTGAAACCCAGGTAACATCCTAGTAAATCGTCTCTGCACTCTCTCTAATTTATTGATATCTTTCCTATAATTCGGTGACCAGAACTGTAAACAATATTCCAAATTTGGCCTTACCAATGCCTTGTACAATTTTAACATTACATCCCAACTTCTGTACTCAATGCTTTGATTTATAAAGGCCAGCGTTCCAAAAGCCTTCTTCACCACCCTATCTACATGAGACTCCACCTTCAGGGAACTATGCACTGTTATTCCTAGATCTCTCTGTTCCACTGCATTCCTCAATGTCCTACCATTTACCCTGTATGTTCTATTTGGATTATTCCTGCCAAAATGTAGAACCTCACACTTCTCAACATTAAACTCCATCTGCCAACATTCAGCCCATTCTTCTAACCGGCATAAATCTCCCTGCAAGCTTTGAAAACCCACCTCATTATCCACAACACCTCCTACCTTAGTATCATCGGCATACTTACTAATCCAATTTACCACCCCATCATCCAGATCATTTATGTGTATTACAAACAACACTGGGCCCAAAACAGATCCCTGAGGCACCCCGCTAGTCACCGGCCTCCATCCCGATAAACAATTATTCACCACTACTCTCTGGCATCTCCCATCTAGCCACTGTTGAATCCATTTTATTACTCCAGCATTAATACCTAACGACTGAACCTTCTTAACTAACCTTCCATGTGGAACTTTGTCAAAGGCTTTGCTGAAGTCCATATAGACTACACCCACTGCCTTACCCTTGTCAACATTCCTCGTAACTTCTTCAAAAAAATTCAATAAGGTTTGTCAAACATGACCTTCCACACACAAATCCATGCTGGCTACTCCTAATCAGATCCTGTCTATCCAGATAATTATTAATACTATCTCTAAGAATACTTTCCATTAATTTACCCACCACTGATGTCAAACTGACAGGTCTATAATTGCTAGGCTTACTTCTAGAACCCTTTTTAAACAATGGAACCACATGAGCAATACGCCAATCCTCCAGCACAATCCCCGTTTCTAATGACATCTTAAAGATCTCCGTCAGAGCTCCTGCTATTTCTACACAAACTTCCCTCAAGGTCCTGGGGAATATCCTGTCAGGACCCGGAGATTTAAAATTTCTTAAAAGTGCCAGTACTTCCACCTCTTTAATTGTCATAGGTTCCATAACTTCCTTACTTGTTTCCCACACCTTACACAATTCAATATCCTTCTCCTTAGTGAATACCGAAGAGAAAAAATCGTTCAAAATCTCTCCCATCTCCCTCGGCTCCATACATAGCTGACCACTTTGATTCTCTAAGGGGCCAATTTTATCCCTCACTATCCTCTTGCTTTTAATATAACTGTAGAAACCTTTCGGATTTACTTTCACCTTATTTGCCAAACCAACCTTGTATCTTCTTTTAGCTTTTCTAATCTCTTTCTTAAGATTCCTTTTACATTCTTTATATTCCTCGAGCAATTCCTTTACTCCATGCTGCCTATATCTATTGTAGAGATCCCTCTTTTTCCAAACCAAATTTCTAATATCCCTTGAAAACATTGGTGCTTTCAAACCTTTAACCTTTCCTTTCAACCTAACAGGAACATAAAGATTCTGTACCCTCATAATTTCACCCTTAAATGACCTCCATTTCTCTATTACATCCTTCCCATAAAACAACTTGACCCAATCCACTCTCTCTAAGTCCCTTTGCATCTCCTCAAAGTTAGCCTTTCTCCAATCAAAAATCTCAACTCTAGGTCCTGTCCTGTCCTTCTCCATAATTATATTGAAGCTAATGCTATTGTGATCACTGGACCCGAAGTGCTCCCCAACACATACATCTGTCAGCTGACCTATCGCATTCCCTAACTGGAGATCCAACACTGCCGCATCTCTAGTCGGTACTTCTATGTATTGTTGTAAAAAACTATCCTGCACACATTTCACAAACTCTAAACCATCCAGCCCTTTTACAGAATGAGCTTCCTAGTCTATGTGTGGAAAATTAAAATCTCCCACAATCACAACCTTGTGTTTACTACAAATATCTGCTATCTCCTTACACATTTGCTCTTCCAACTCACGCTCCCCATTAGGTGGCCTATAATACACTCCTATCAGTGTTACTACACCTTTCCCATTCCTCAAATCCACCCAAATAGCCTCCCTAGAGGAGCTCTCTAATCTATCCTTCCAAAGCACCGCCATAAGATTTTCTCGGACAAGCAATGCAACACCTCCTCCTCAGAAGTGTAGTCATCAGGGACACTTGAATTCTCCCTAACTTCCCATATCATAGAGAAGCACACCACTGCTCTGGCTTCCATTCTATGGAGTCAGAGGGGAAGTTCTGACAGGCACCGATTTTTAAAATCTTCCACCCTTTGTGGCAAGTAATAGCTCTTGCTACCTGAAATTGCACCTCGGCTCACCAGCGCCTCTACATCCTCAGGAGGCTAAGTAAATTTGTCATGACTCCTTTAGCCCTCACCGATTGATGCTGAATAAAAAGCATCTTATTTAATACAACATGGCTTGGTATAGCAATTACTCTACCCAAGACTGCAAGAAACTGCAGAGAGTGGTTGACACATTTCAGCACAGCCTCCCTCCCCCTCATGGAGACAAAAAAATCTGTGGATGCTGGAAATCACCTACCAACTTGCACTTCTTCCTCCCCTGCCTCCACCTTCTTGCTCTAACTAATCATCTTTTTTTTTCCAGTCCTGATGAAGAGTCTCAGCCTGAAACGTCAACTGCTTACTCTTCTCCATAGATGCTACCTGGCCTGCTGAGATCCCCCAGCATTTTGTGTGTCTTGCTCCTCTCCATGGATTCTGATTTTACTTGGCAAAGCAGACCCACCCACTCAAGACATACTTTCTTCTTCCGGCTCCCATCAGGCAGGAGATCCAAGAGATTGAAAACATGTACCAATAGATTCAAGAATAGCTTTTGTCCCACTCTTATAAAATTAGCCAATGGCTTCTTACTACGATAAGGTGGACTCTTGACTTCACAATTTAGCTCATCTGTTCAACTTACTGTCTACCTGCACTGTATTTTCCCTGTAAGCATAACATTTTATTCTGTATTGTTATTCTTTTACCTTGTATCTCCTCAATGCACTGTTGATTTGATCTGTATAAATGGGATGTACAAGACAAGTTTTTCACTATTCCCCAGGATGTGTGACATTGATAAACTAATTTACCAATTAATGTAACTCTTTATAATCTACAGACTTAACGTTGCAGTTGGATGATGATTTCAGTTGCCTTCCACCACAATGGCTTGTCAGCTGATGCAATTTCTCTGGCTCTCCACTCCGCTCTGGACCATATGGACAACAGGAAAATATATGTCAGGCTGCTGTTAATTGATTACAACTCTGTGTTCAAACTTATCATAATCTCCAAAATATGAGCCTTTGTACCTCTCTGCAATCGGATCATTGACTTCCTCAGTCACGGAGGATTGGTAACAACATCTCCTTCCTGACTATTGTTACAAACCCCGTAAGTGGGTCACTTACCAGCAAAGATAGAGAGGTCCGTTGAAGTCTGATGATATGATTTTTAACAGTATTTATTAGTAAAAATACACAAAAATAATATCAAAGCAAATATACAGATAATGTACGTCGTCAATACTAAATCTAAAAGTGCGGGTATAATAATAATCAATAAGAAATAAGCTCTATCGTTGTCTAGGGGATAATGTATTGTCCAATGGAAATATAAAGTTCACTCAGTTCATGCAGGCTGCAGCCTTTGGGAACTGCTGGGGTTGCAATGGTTGGAGAGAGAGAGGGATTTGGGAGAAAAACTTGCTGGCTTTCCTTTTATGATTTTGATCCGTCAGGAGTCCCGTTGGTATGGCCGTTCACTCGTGGCCTCTCCTTTAGCTAAAGCCGTTCTTCCGTGGTGAGCCCGCCACCCCAGGCAAGGGAAGGACGCACACGAGCCCCCACTGGCTGTCGCTTTTAAACGCTGTCACGGGATTTCTAGTATTTCTCCTGGTGCGTCTAAAGGGGTTGTTCCCCAGACCCTCTTTTATCCTTACGGGGTCTCAGATGTCAATCAGGTTTGGATGATGCTATCCCTCAACCAGCCCACTCTGGTCATCCCCTGAGGGGCTTCAATGAATAGTACAGTACTCAATACACAATTCTGTCTCCAAGAGACAATAGCCGTTATCAGGGGTTTTGTTTCGCTGAGGCCAGGACACATTCCAAACCTTGTGGATTCTCTCTCATTTCCTGGGTCCCAGACCCGAATTAATAGCGATCTTGCGATTCTCAAAAAGGAAGGGGCGACTCTGTACGCTTTGGCCCCTCAGAGTTGCAGCACATTCGTAACAGCCCCTTCCTTCTAAGATTTTTACCACCGGTAAAAATGAATTAATACAGAATCTTACAGGATTTCAGAATCTAACACAATACAGAGGAGTTTTTTTTTCACTACGGAGTAATACAGTTATACATTCAATTCAGCATCTAAACAGTTAATGATTACACTGTCACTTCCTTTAATAACTTACCATCTTGTACCTTAATAAATTCTTGTTGCATCAGACTCCAATTTAATAAACACCTATTTTTATTCCTTTTCTTCAGCAAACAAAAACTAAAGAGTTGTGATCTTAGCTTACGTGCATACTACAAAAGTTCATGCAAACACAAATCTTTATTTTACATTCAAACTTAACAGTCAATCTTCCATGGGGTTGTCTTTATTATTCCCATGCTTTGTCGAAATCCCTTAACACCGGATGCTGTTATTTAAAGTGGCATCCCTTGCCCCTTTTCCAATTAACTCCCATGTGGTTAGCTTGTATACTAGTGTGGAATAGGCTTTCGCATGCTCCTTTCATAGGAGTTATTTTATCAACAATGTGTTCCAAACTTAGACCATTTTCCGAATTTCCACACAATTCTTTAATTTTAAGCAAGTTGTTAGTTTTATCTTCAGGACCCTTCATTCTATTAGTTTTCAGTTTAAACTCTGCAAGCGATCCCAAACGCATTTCAAATTCTGCCTCTTCACAGCACTCTCTGGAATAACAATAGCGTGTGGGGCACCCTTACATTCCAAATCAACCTGTAATTGATTCGCAGGCACCGTGTTACCAAGCCATTGTCCCTTCAGCCTGGTTACTGCTTCCGACACCAATACAGACTTTAAATTTTCTTCATTCAATTTAGGAACTACACTTTTCCCTTTCCCTTCAATAATAATATTCACCTCACCACCTTTTATCTCCTCACTAACTTTTAACACACCTTCGAACACAAACAACTGGGAATTCTCACTTCCCACTAGTACCACAGTTAACCCTTTCTTCACTGAACCAAGTCCATCTGACCCACAAGGACTGCATTCCTTTTCAACTGAATCAAATACCTCAGACTTTTTCTGAGTTCCATTACTAGGTTCAGTACCACATGCATCCACATCTTGAACACACTCAAATGGGACATCTGCCTCTTCCAGGCTTTCAATACCCATACACTTTTCAAATTCTAAATTCCCCTGATCCTCCCAGTTACTCTCCGGGCAACTCCCTTCCGGAGTAAGCTCAACCCCGTGGGCTGAAACAACCTCATCTGCCAATCCAGCAGACTTCTTCAAGGTAATGGCATCCTTTTCATCTAGGACTGCCCTCAGTTCATTATCGGGAACACCTTTAAAATTTTCAACTTCTTCAAACAGTTCTGTCAAACCAGACAGATCATCCATGTCCAACACTGGACCTTCTAACAGCCTTATCTGTTTCTCATCATTACTCCGTGCCTCTATAAGTTTCCTCCTGACTAAGGGCAGGTCTACCTCCTCTCCCTTACTCTCTTTCACTTTCCTATTCTCCGTTTTACCACCCTCGAACTCCTCTTGGTACAGGGTCAGTAAAAACATCTCGGCCAAATCGTACTGGCCGGATTTAAACTGGTCTCATCCTCAGCTACCTTTTCCGAAATGCTGTGAGTGGTCGCGCATGCGGGGTAGATCTTGGAATCTAGGGGCGGGTCCTCAACACTTACAGGCTGGCTTGGCAGCTCCATGGCCGACCAAACGTCACCACCAACTAAATCATTACCCAGAAGGACGTCCACGTCAGTTCTCGGGAATTCTGATCGCACCCCTATTTCAACTGGTCCAGATACCAGCTCACAAGTTATAATGATCCTATGCAAGGGCACCGCTTCTGTACGTTTTCCTATGCCTCTCAAAGCTACCTCTCCAGTCTGAGGACCAAAATCTAGCACCGTACTGCGAATCAATGACAGTTCAGCTCCCGTGTCTCTCCAGATCCGCACTGGAACTGGTGTGTCTCCTTCTTTCACAGACATGGTTCCTTCTGAAATACATTTCTCAGACCCCTCTCGTGTTCTGTCTACCTGGGGCTTTCTCATCAATTTACTGATCACCACAATACACCCTGTAGGGACTGCTGCTTTCCATTTTCCTGTCTCCTTCCTCGGAGCAAGGCACTTAGATGCAATATGACCCACCTTTCCACAATTAAAACAGGTCAAGCCAGGACCTCTCCTGCCGTCTTGCCTTTCCTCCTCCTTAGTTTTACCACTACCTCCCGGCGGGATCTCTGCCTCAGCCGGCGGGCTTTCTCTACCGTTCTCACAGTCTCTCTGGTAACTTTTATTCAAGGAAAACTTTGTCTTGTGGGTTAGGGCATATTCATCTGTGAACCTAGCAAATTCGGAGATGGACTTATTTGGCTCCTCATTCAAATACATCCAGATATCATCTGAAACACAACCTTTAAATTCCTCAATCAGAATTAACTCCCTG
The DNA here is from genome assembly GCF_030144855.1 of Hypanus sabinus. Taxonomy (NCBI): domain Eukaryota; kingdom Metazoa; phylum Chordata; class Chondrichthyes; order Myliobatiformes; family Dasyatidae; genus Hypanus; species Hypanus sabinus. The sequence continues at coordinate 48,398,051 of NC_082711.1, read as the reverse complement.
AGATGCCAAAAATCTTCTTCCACCATTTCTGCTGCACACCAATGATCCAAGAGCATACCCTTCTCACAGGCAAACTCTGCATACGTCTGATTCCACCCTTTCTTTAAATTTCTGAACTTTTGTCTATATGCTTTAGGTACCAATTCATAGGTCCGAAGAATGGCCTCCTTTACTTCCTCATAATTCTCAGACTCCTCCTCCTCCTCCATGGACAACACCGCATACGCCCGTTGTGCCTTCCCTTTTAACACACTTTGTAACAACGTCACCCACTGATCTCTGGGCCACTTCTGACTCAATGCCACCTTTTCAAAATTCAAGAAATAACTATCAACATCCGTCTCCTCAAACGGAGGTACTAACCTAAACTCCCTACTAACATTAAATCTCTCCTCTCGGTCTGACCCTTGAGCTCTTCACTCTTGCCTTAACTTCTCCAGGTCCAAGTCATGTTGCCTCTGTTTCTCTTTCTCCTCATACTCCCTCTCCTTCTTGGCTCTCTCCTTCTCTTTTTCGGCCCTTTCCTTCTCCTTTTCAGCTGCTTCTAACTGTTTTAACTGAATTTCATGCTCCCTTTGTTTCTCAGCTCTTTCCTGCTCCCTTTTCACCTCTAACTCCTTTAGCTGGAGCTCATGCTCCCGTTGCATGTTTTAACTTAATTTCATGTTCCAACCTTAATTTCTCCAACTCTAACTGAGCCATCCCACTAGCTGATACCTTTTCAGGGATATTTTCCAATACCTCAGCCGAAAACACATTCTTCCCAATACAATACTGAGTTATGGCCCTCCACACCTCCCGCTTTTTCATCGACAACCTCACCTCTGCGAGATCTAGTCCTTTCGCAATATTTATTAAGTCCGACTTTGTGGCAGCCTCTAGCGCCTCCAGAGTTGGGTTTTTTTATAAATTCATCAACGTCCATTTTGCTGGTTTCCAAGACCCATGTTTGGACTTAAAAGCCCGATTCACTGGCCTTCCAATTTGGTATCAAATCTCGAGACGAGGCCCCCACTTTGTTACGAACCCCATAACTGGGTCACTTACCAGCAAAGATAGAGAGGTCCATTGAAGTCTGATGATACGATTTTTAATAGTATTTATTAGTAAAAATACACAAAAATAATATCAATGCAAATATACAGATAATGTACGTCATCAATACTAAATCTAAAAGTGCGGGTATAATAATAATCAATAAGAAATAAGCTCTATCGTTGTCTAGGGGATAATGTATTGTCCAATGGAAATATAAAGTTCACTCAGTTCATGCAGGCTGCAGCCTTTGGGAACTGCTGGGGTTGCAATGGTTGGAGAGAGAGAGGGATTTGGGAGAAAAACTTGCTGGCTTTCCTTTTATGATTTTGATCCGTCAGGAGTTCCGTTGGTGTGGCCGTTCACTCGTGGCCTCTCCTTTAGCTAAAGCCGTTCTTCCGTGGTGAGCCCGCCACCCCAGGCAAGGGAAGGACGCACACGAGCCCCCACTGGCTGTCGCTTTTAAACGCTGTCACGGGATTTCTAGTATTTCTCCTGGTGCGTCTAAAGGGGTTGTTCCCCAGACCCTCTTTTATCCTTACGGGGTCTCAGATGTCAATCAGGTTTGGATGATGCTATCCCTCAACCAGCCCACTCTGGTCATCCCCTGAGGGGCTTCAATGAATAGTACAGTACTCAATACACAATTCCGTCTCCGAGAGACAACAGCCATTATCAGTGGTTTTGTTTCGCTGAGGCCAGGACACATTCCAAACCTTGTGGATTCTCTCTCATTTCCTGGGTCCCAGACCCGAATTAATAGCGATCTTGCGATTCTCAAAAAGGAGGGGGCGACTTTGTACCCTTCAGCCCCTCAGAGTTGCGGCACAGTCGTAACACTATCAACACAAGTACACATGAATGCTGTGTACTTCCCCCTACTCTACTCTCTGTACATGTCTTTGTGGCTAAGCACACCTCCAAGCCAAATTCACTGTTGATGGGGGATACATGGGTGATGATGAACCAGTGTACAAGAGTGAGGTAGGACACCTGATTGAGTGGTGCCACAAACATCAAACTCTCGCTCAATGTTTGGAAAAGGAAGAAGCCGTTGTTGACTAGAAAAGTAAAAGAAGGTGAACATGTCAGTCTACATTAGTAGATCAACATTAAAGAAGTTCAGCAAATTCAAAATTCCTGGGCATTAACATATCGGATGACTTGTGGTGGACCGAGCACAAAGAGCAATCCCAATTTCCCTCGGGATCAATAAAGTCTGTCTGTCTGTCTTTCAAGGAGATTGTCTTTACTTTCTTAGAAGGCTAAGGAGGGTGAGTATGTTACTGAGCACTCTAGAAAAACTTTGATAGGTGTACTATTGAAAACATCCTGACTGGTTGCATCATAGTCTGGTACAACAATTTGTACAGGAAGATAAGAAGCTGCAGAAAATAGTGGGTTTGGTTCAAAATATTATTGACACATCCCTCTCCACCAGCAGAAGTATCTACATGAAATGCTGCCTCAAGAAGGCAACGGGTATCATCAAGGATCCCCATTACCCAGACCATGCCATCTTCTTGTGAGTAACATCAGATAGGAGATACAGAAGCCTGAATTTCCACACTATGAAGTTCAAAACAACTACTTCCTTTCAATCATTCAGGTCTTGAACCAATCTGCACATCTCCAATCAGTAGCTCTGTATGGCAACACATTGACTACTTTGCAGTACACCTGTCTTCTTTGTTCTAATTGTGTTCTTTCTCGTATTTTTGTGTAATTTATGTTTAATTTTTTTGAGAATGCTTTCTCTGATGCTATGTGCCTGTGATGCTGCTACAATTAAGCTTTTCATTCCACCTGTGCATACATGTTTTATGCAAATTACAATCAACTTATGTTTGACATTGGCATCAGAACTACTCGGTTCTGACTCATAAAGGAAAAGCTTGATATCTGAAACTATTGAGAGAGCTACAACATGCCTTGAAGGATGAAAAAGTGCTGTCCTCAAATTTATAAATTTATGCTGGGCTTCTTTGTAATATATAATAAAATCTAATGAAAGAGAGATCAGAATGGGATGGGGTGGAGAATTAAAATGACGTTATTAGATATGATGAACACAATTATAATTTATACTTCGACCATTTCTTAGGAATCTCACCTTTGTATTTCTGCTTTCCCACTGTCTCACAACCCCACTTCCCTCTGACTCCCTGTAGACTCTGCACTTTTTCTTCTACTATTCCTTTTGAAGGGATGAAGTCACCTTCTCTGACATTCGCATCCTAAATTGTTTCAAATGCTTGCAATTCTCCTGCAGCTGTGTTCAACTTCATATATCGCATTTTGGCTACATGATACTGGACTGCCATCAGTACTGTGATCTCTCTCATAAAATCTTTGAAAACTTGAACCTTCTCCACATTAAAGCACATTCCTCTTAGTGTGTCTGACACAGTTTGCACTTGCTTCAAGCCATGCAGTAACTCTCTAAACAAGACCTTTGGAGTTTCTGAGTGCTCCTTTAAGACTTGGGCAGTCCTTTCTTCTCCTAAAGTATCAACTATGTCACATGTAATTTAAGTTACTTTGCACCCCATGCTATGCCTATTGCCTTTCACCTTATCTGTGGTTCTTGTAATATTGAAGCTCTCGTATTGAAACTGTGGGGAGAGACCTTCTCATTCTTGCCAAACTAATCACTGATTCATACTTTGAACTATTGAAGAATGTAAATTGTCCCATTGCTATGGAAATGCTAAATAGTTGTCGAAATGTTACTCTGGACTCAGACTGTTCATAAATATCTATTCTTTATTTTGGAATATCTCACCCTGCTCTGAGAAAATGTTATTTTTTAATTAAGGGCTTATTGTGCTGTCTTGGTGACCTCAGCAGACATTCCAGTGATGGAGACCCTCTGCCCTATTATCTCACTGCTGTCATAATGCAATGTTTAATTCAATTGTTAATCCACAGCAAACTAAGCATGTTGGCAACATTCTTTAGTGAATCCTAAACTACCAGCCAAAGGAACATGACTTTTGAAGAGTCCTCCTAACCTCTATGCCATGGCAGGCCGATTTTTTGTGATGTTGTTACCAACGCATTTCTGGGTAGATCATGTTTCCAGTTTTCACAGTTTGGTTTCTCTAAGGCTCTTGGCTCTGTACAACTATACCTTTTCTGATTTTAGCTCACAGCCAGCATTGAAGAGCTTGTATTTAGTGTTTCCCCTTGTTCTTTTGTCCAAGCTTCACGTTCCTCTTCAGATGAAGTGTTGCCATATTTCACCTGTAATGGTGCCAGCACATTACCACTTGTATCTTGATGATCACACCTGACCTTTTGGGAGTACTATCTATTTTCACTTTCCTAATTATGCTTTCTCTTTCTGTTTTGGCTTGTGGAATTGCAGCCATGGATATCTTGTTTTCCATGACAACTGTTTTGCAAGTGCAGCTTATGATGCTTGAAGGAGCTGATATTGGGCAGAGCCCATAATATCATTGAGAAGATATCCGCTGCTTTTTGCATTAAAAGATTGCAATGTTCTCACTGTTAACTTCACATAAACCCCCGGCTTCTCATTGAACCCACTTGTACTCATCCGTGAAGAAGGTTATAATGGCCTAATCATTTATATGGGTATATTCCTTGCCTATATAGGATCGGTCCAAGTCAGCATGGATTTACGAAGGGGAAATCATGCTTGACTAATCTTCTGGAATTTTTTGAGAATGTAACTATGAAAATGGACAAGGGAGAGCCAGTGGATGTAGTGTACCTGGACTTTCAGAAAGCCATTGATAAAGTCCCACATAGGAGATTAGTGGGCAAGATTAGAGAACATGGTATTGGGAGTCGGGTAATGACATGCATAGAAAATTGGTTGGCAGACAGGAAACAAAGAGTTGGGATTAACGGGTCCCATTCAGAATGGCAGGCAGTGACTAGTGGGGTACCTCAAGGCTCGGTGCTGGGACCGCAGCTGTTTACAATGTACATTAATGATTTAGATGAAGGGATTAAAAGTAACATTAGCAAATTTGCAGATGACACAAAGCTGGGTGGCAGTGTGAAATGTCAGGAGGATGTTACGAGAATGCAGGGTGATTTGGACAGGTTGGGTGAGTGAGATGCATGACAGATGCAATTTAATATGGATAAATGTGAGGTTATCCACTTTGGTGACAAGAACAGGCAGGCAGATCACTGTCTGAATGGTGCCAAGTTAGGAAAGGGGGAAGTACAATGAGATCTAGGTGTCCTTGTTCATCAGTCACTGAAAGTAAGCCTGCAGGTACAGCAGGCAGTGAAGAAAGCTAATGGCATGTTGGCCTTCATAACAAGGGGAGCTGAGTATCGGAGCAAAGAGGTCCTTCTGCAGCTGGAGTATTGTGTTCAGTTTTGGTCTCCAAAGTTGAGGAAGGACATTCTTGCTATTGAGAGAGTGCAACGTATGTTCCCAAGGTTAATTCCTGGGATGGCGGGACTGTCATATGTTGAAAGATTGGAGTGACTGGGCTTGTATACACTGGAATTTAGAAGGATGAGAGGGGATCTGATTGAAACATATGAAATTATTAAGGGATTGGACATGCTAGATGCAGGAAACATGTTCCTGATGATGGGGGAGTCCAGAACCAGAGGCCACAGTTTAAGAATAAGGGGTAGGCCATTTAGAATGGAGTTGAGGAAAAACTTTTTCATCCAGAGAGTTGTGGATCTATGGAATTCCCTGCCTCAGAAGGCAGTGGAGGCCAATTCTCTGGATGCTTTCAAGAAAGAGTTAGGTAGAGCTCTTAAAGATAGCGGAGTCAAGGGATATGGGGAGAAGGCAGGAACGGGATACTGATTGTGAATGATCAGACATGGTCACAGTGAATGGCGGTGCTGGTTCGAAGGGCTGAATGGCCTACTCCTGCACCTATTGTCTATTGTCTATTATATACCTCAGAAATGTACCCCGAGCAAAAAACTTTACTACTTCACCACACTCGTGGCTGTTTTGATCAACAGGTCCAGAATGTCTAACAGAGGTGATGGGGGTAAAGTTGGGTTGTTTGGGTTCAACAGCATGGAAAATTGAAGAAAAGGTTAAAGGGAAGGAGAGTGCAGGAGAGGTTATTAAGGTATCCAGAATGAAAAACAGGGCAGAGAATTTAGAAAGAGTTAGGAATCTAACTTCAGGCAACATGTGGGTGACTTTGTGAGGAGAGACAGTAAATACAAGGTTGAGGGTTTTGTAATTGAATGCACACAGTACGCGTAACAAGGAAAATCATTTTTACACTACAGATAAAAATTGACAGGTATGATGTTGTGGGTAATACGGGGACGTAGCTAAAAGAAGATCAAAGCTGGGAGCTAGACATCCAAGGACAGGTATCTTATTAATAAAACAGGCATGTGTGAAGAGGAGGAGTAGTGACCCTGTTGATAAATATGAAATTAACTCAATAGCAGGGAGCAATATAAGATCAGAAAACATAGAATATTTGGTAGGTAGAGTTGAGGAACTGCAAAGGTAGAAAGGCATAGATTGGATTTATGTAACATGCCTCCAAAATAGTAGTCAGAATGTAGGCTAAGATATATCAGGGGATAGAAAGGTAGTGTTACAGTGATCATGGAGAACTTCAATGTGCGAGTAGACTAGAGAAGAGGCAGTTCTAGATTTGGTGTTGTGCAATGATGTAGATTTGATCAGGGATCAAAGTAAAAGAACCCTCAGGAGACAGTGATCATAATTCACTCTGCAATTTGAGAGGGAGAGAAGCTGAAATCTGATAGAATTGAATAAAGCAATTACAGTGGGTATGAGGGAAGAGCTGGCTAGAGTTGATTGGAAGGGGAACTGAACAGGGAAGATGGTTGGGCAGCAATGGCAGGAGATTCTGGGAATAAATGGGGAGAAGCAGCAGAATTTCACCCCAAGGAAGAAGATGCATACTATAGGGAGGATGAGGCAGCCGTGGCTGACAAGGGAAGTCAGCCTAAAAGCAAAAGACAAGGCATATAACATGGAAATTATTAGTGGGAATCCAGAAAGTTGGAAAGGCCTTAAAAGCCAACAGAAAACAACTAAGAGCTCCAAGGGAGGAGAAGATGAAATGCAAGGTTGAGCTGGTCAATAATATAACATAAGATTATAGAAGTATTTTTAGATACAGATTAAGTAAGAGGGGTAAGAGTGGATGTTGAACTGTTTTGAAAATAATGCTAGAGAAGTGGTAATGGATAACAGAGAAATGGTGGAGGAGTTAAACAAGTACATTGCATCAGTCTTCACAGGGGAGGACACCAGTCATATGCCAGAAACTTGAAAGAGTCATGGGGCAGAGCTGAGTGTAATGGCTATCACTAAGGACAAGGTGATGGAGAAGCTGAAAGATCTAAAGGTGGATAAACCATCTGGACTACACCCCAGATGTCTGAAAGGGGTACCTGAAGAGGTTGTTGAGTCAGGTAGATAATAAAGGATTCAACAATTGCAAATGTGATATTACTCTTTTAGAATGGAAGGAGACAAGAAAAAAAAACAGGGAGCTCAAGGGAAGTTATCCTGATCTTGGTTGTTAATAAGACTTTAAGAGTCCATCATTAAGGATGTAATTTTGGAGTATTTAGAAGTATACAATAAAACAGGACAAAGTCAGCATGGTTACATTAAGGAGAGACCTTGCCTGACAACCCTATTAGGTTTCTTTGAAGAGGTAAAAAACAGGTTAGACAAAGGAGATATGGTGAAAATTATTTACTTGGAATTTCAGAAGGCCATTGACAAGTAGCCACACAGGTTGCTAAACAAGATAGGAACCTATAGGTTAGAGGCAAGGTGCGAGCATGGATAGAAGATTGACTGACTGGCTAAAGGCAGAGAGTGGGGTTCAAGGTGTGCTTTTCTGGGTGAGTGGTTAACTCTTCCTCGATTTGTGCTAGCCATTTATTGATTCAATTTAAAATTGTACATCATTACTATTTAACAAAGGAGAGATTGCCTAAAATCTTTCCTAATGTTGATAGTTATTGTGGTGGATGTAAAACTGAGACAGCTACACTGACACACATGTTTTGGTTTTGTTCCATACTGGAACAGTTTTGGAAGTCAGTTTCTTCTACAATTTCTAAAGCACTTAAAATTAATTTACAACTTAACAAATTAACTGTGCACTTTGGAATAATACCTCAAAATATTCATGGTATTTCTTTGTCTGATCAACATGTTTTTGTGTTTGTTACATTGATAGCTAGGAGGGCCATTTTGCTGAAGTGGAAGGATATGTCGGCTCCCACTCTGTCACAATGGTTCTCGCAAGTGATGATATGTCTTAGTCTGGAGAAAACTAGAGGTCGAACCTTTGAACCTATGTTTGATTTTGAGAAAAGATGGGGTTCATTTGCCGTTACTACCATTTGAGTTAATTGATAGATTTTCTCCACGATCTAATTGTAAATTTTGGTATAATTTTTTTTGCTGGCAGTTTGATGTTTATCTTTAGAAGCTTTTTGTATGATGCATGGCTCCGGGGTTGAACACCTAATGGGTTCTTTTTTTTTCTCATCTTTTTCTTGCTTTAGTAGGGGTTTTTTTCTTTTCTTCTCTTTTTTGTGTCACCATATTTTTCAATCCTTAATTTTTTTTTCTTTTGAGACATTGTAAGTGTTACCTACTTTGATGTACTCTTGTATTTTGGATAATAATAATAAGATTTGAAAAGAAGCTGGTGGAGTTGTGCAGGAGCCAATGTTGGGATCACAACTGTTCACGGTATACTTTACTCAGTTGGATGAAGGAACTGATGGCATTGAGGCCAAGTTTGCAGACAATACAATGATATGTGGAGAAACAAATAATGTTGTAGAGGTAAGAAGTTTGCAGACAATACAATGATATGTGGAGAAACAAATAATGTTGTAGAGGTAAGAAGTTTGCAGAAGGATTTGGACAGGTTGGGAGAATGGATAAAGAAGTGGCAGATGGAATAGAGTGTAAGGAAGTGTGGGGTTATGCTCTTCAGTAGGAAAAATAAAGGTGAAGACCTAAGTGGGGAGAGAATTCAAACATCAATGGTACTAAGGGAATTTGGGAATCCTGGTTTAGGATTTCCACAAGGTTAACTTGCAGTTTGACTTGGTAATAAACAAGGTAACACATTTAATAAATTATTAAAAATTACATTATTTGAAAAAATAAAAAATATTTTTACAAAATTTACATTGCTGCACAAGGAGTTATCCTTGAGTTTACAAAAGCAGAATATTGAAATCCATTTGAAAATAACTTTGAAATTATGTTTGAAAATGTTACAATATTTCATTGGGCTAATACTTGCTACCACTTCAGGAACAATACTGAGAAAACAGACTCCAATTGTCACATAATTATTATCTTTTTTTTCTCAGCTCAGGCTGACGTACAGGCACAGTCAAGCACACTCATGTCAATTGCTAGGAACTTTCGGAATATTCTAGTGGTGTTTAGTACTGTGGCTTTCTGAAGATTTTCTTAGATATTACGGTGTAGCTCTAATTGATTAATGCTGTTATATGGTACTTTTGGGATGACACCAGTTATAGATATTATTATTTATTTTTTATATAAAAATAATCTGATTAGAAAGGCAGGCTCTGTTATAGGAATCAAGACCTTATAGGAAATCCTGGCAATTCTGTACAATGTTCCTCATCCTCTGCATGCCACCTTGGCTGAACAGAGGAGAACTTTTAATAATAGACTATGACAACTGTGCTGCTTCAAAGAGCATTATAGGAGTAATTCTTACTCTCGGCCGTTAGGCTCTATAATGAGTCAACCTGTTAGACAGTTTGAGGTAACTTGCTTTTTATTTCTTACTTCTCTTCTAACATTTGTATATCTGTGCACTTGTAATGCTACTGTGACACTGCAATTTCCTTTGGGATCAATAATGTATCTATCGATTATTTTTTGCTTTTCTAGGCATTTCAATTGATGACAAACATTGTACAAGCTCCAGTATAAATTTCCTTTGATATAAAGAGGGCAGTGTTGGGATGCAGAAGTACTCAACCAACATGGTTGAAACATACACTTACTTATACAATAACTTAGATACCTGTATGGGTGTAAAATGATCTAGGAAGTAAAATTCTGTTCCCAAGGTGCAAAACAAATCAAACGAATAGTGAACTTTCAAAATCTGGCATAATCAAAACCATCTGCAGTTAATTTCTTTGCTTCTGGAGTTGCTGTTGACAATGTAAGTAGTACTACAAGTAATTAGTGATTGCTGATGCAATGCAGATATGGGGTCTGGGAGGTAATCTCACTCCATTATTGATTCATGTTCAAATGGAATGCAGTACAAGTAAAAATAAGGACAAGTTTTCAGAATGTAAATCAGTTTTTGAAGGGCAAGTTTGTTGACTCTATCTTTAATCATTATTCTGTGCCACTTAGATTACAATCAAAATCCACTTGTCAAGCAGTATGGACTGTTGGATACCACTGAATGTCTTTCCAATTGTACTGAAGTCCCTGCTCGATTTGCTTTTTTTATTTGAAGAGAAAAGAGGACCAGGAGGAATTGCAACTACTCAACCCACCACATCCCCTGAATAATCTCCAAACAGTCTCAAAAGCCAAAGTGCGAGCAGCCTTCAGGAGGCTGAAACAATGAAAAGAATCCGGCCCAGTTTGGGTACCAGGCCAAATACTAAACAGCTGTGCTGATTAATTAGCTGGAGTATTCACTGAGATCTTTAAGCTCTTATTTCATAAGTGTGTTGTACTCCCCTGCATTGAGCAGATTTCAAATATTCTGGTGTCAAGAAGTGTGTGACCTTGCTCAATGACTATTGCTCAGTAGTGCTTACATCCACAGTGATGAATTGTTTTAAGAGGTTTGTGATGAAACATATCAACTCCTGCCTGAGAAGTAACATAGATCCACTCCAATTTGCCTACTGCAGCAACAGGTCCACAGCAGATATCATCTCCTTGGCTCTTCACTCAACCCTGGAACATCTGGACAGAAAAGATACATACATCAGGAAGCTCTTTATCAACTACAGCTCAACATTCCATATTATCATCCTCACGAAGCTAATCAATAAGCTCCTAGACATTGTGCAGTTGGATCCTGGATTTCTTGTTTTGCAGACCCTAATCAGTTCAGATTGGCAACATCTCCCCCCACAATCTCCATCAGCACAGGTGCACCACAAGGCTGTGTGGTTAGTCCCTGCCCTACTTGCTTTACATTTATGACTGTGGCTAAGCAGCGCTCCAATGCCATATTCAAATCTGCTGACAACACCACTGTCACAGGCTGAATCAAAGGTAGTGATGAATTAAGGAGGGAGATTGAAAATCTGGTTGAGTAGTGGCAGAACAACAACCTCTTACTTAAGTCAGCAAGAGCAAGGAGCTGATTACAGACTCCAGATGAAGGAAACGAGAGGTCCATGAACCATTCCTCATCGGAGGATCAGAGGTGGGGAGGGTTAGCAACTTTAAATTCCTAGGTGTTATTATTTCAGAGGATCTGACTTGGGCCCAGTACGTAAGTGCAATTATGAAGAAAGGACAGCAGTGCCTCTACTTCCTTAGAAGTTTGAGGAGATTTGGCATGACATCAGGGGTAAAGCCCTCCCCATCATTAAGCACATCTACACAGAGCGTTGTTGCATGGAAGCAGTATCCATTATCACCATTGCTGCCATCAGGAAGAAAGTACAGGAGCTTGAGGACTCACACAGCCAGTTACTATCCCTCAACCATAAGGATCTTGAACCAAAGGGGATAATTTCACACAACTTCTCTTGCCCCTCATTGAAGTGTTCTCACAACCAATGGACTCACTTTAAAGGACTTTTCATCTCATGATCTCCACATTTATTGCTTATTTATTTATTATTATTATTTCTTCTTTCGTATTTGCACAGTTGTTAGTTTGTTGTCTTCTGTGCTATGGTTGATCACCAAAGTCGGACGATCTTTCAGTGGTCCAGTTGTGGTTCAGTAGATTTATTGGGTATGCCCACAAGATTGTGAACTTTAGAAAGGATAAGGTGAAGGAATACACACCAGTCAGAAGTGGAGAGAGTGAGCAGTTTCTAGTTCCTTGGAGGATCTCTGAGGATCTAACCTGGACCCAACATATCGATACAGCTTCAAAGAAGGCATGGCTGTGGCTATAGTTCATTAGGAATCTGAAGAGACTTGCTATGTCACCAAAAACACTCTCAATTTTCTACAGATGTACTGTGGAGAGCATTCTAATTGGTTGTAACACCATCTGGTCTGGGGGGGGGGGCAACCGTATAGAATTGAAATAAGCTGTAGAGAGTTGTAAATTTAGTTAGCTCCCTCATGGGTACTAGCCTCCGTAGTATCCAAGACATCTTCAAGTAGTGACGCCTCATAAAGGCAGCATCCGTCATTAAGGACCCCCATCACCCAGGTTTTGCCTTGTTCTTATTGCTACCATCAGGAAGGAGGTACAGATGCTTGAAGGCAGACACTCAAGAATTCATAAACAGCTTCTTCCCCTCTGCCATCTGATTTCTGAAAGGACAGTTTATTCTAAAAAAGGGATAGTGTTGTACTGCTGCTGCAAAGACAACGAATTTCACAATAAATACCAATGATATTCAATTTGATTCTGATTCAGAAAATGAATATCAGGGTTATATATGGTGACATATATGCTCTTTGATAATAAATTTACTTTGAATTTTGAACTCAATGCATATCTTACCTACTATATATTACCTTGTTGTGCACCTAATAGATGATCCAACCTGGACCCACAACACCTCCTCATTAGTCAAAAAGGCCTAGCAGTGTCTACACTTTCTGAGGAGATTGAAGTGTGTAAGCCTCCCTTGTCCCCACTCTAACAACTTTCTTCAGGAACACCTTTGAGAGTGTCTTGTCTGGCTGCATCATTGTGTGATACAGAAGCTGCAAGGTATCAGAACACAAGACCCTAGAGAGGATAGTAAATCCTGCTGAGAGGATCACCAGACCGTTGGAGTCTCCCTCCCTGCTATTTGTGTCATTCAACAGGACCATTGTATACAAAGTGTATGAGGCATTATTATGGATCCCTAACCCCCATCCCACTACCCACTACTCTACACTACTACACTACTCTGACCCACTACCATCGGCATCACAGAGATGTTGTCACTATGACAGTAAGCTGTTTACCATTACTATATTATTTACTATTTACCTCTGCTGTGCACTTTACACGCATTATATGTTATTTACTTATTTATGTAATTATTTTGTTTTATGTGCTGTGTGTGATATATGTTTTGTGGGTGCAAAGTGGTCTGGAGGAAAGTAGTTTCTTTTGGTTGTATATATGTACAGTCAGATGAGAATAAACTGGAACTTGAACATACAGATTTCACTGTGGATCAATTATTCATTTTGGATGGTTATGCAACTAATAATTGCAAATGTGTGTGTTAGAGGTGGATGGGAGGGGTGGCATAATTCCTGTTGCATTTCTAAATCAGGTCAAAAAAGTACTACTGCCAATTCCACTTTAAAGATTGTGTATTTTTCATTTAATCCTCTAAGGAGGAAACTGGCAGTGTTAGAGCAAAACTCCGTGCAAGCATGAGGATCACTGAAGGGGAGCATCACAACTGGGAAACAAGTCAAAAAGGTGCTGAAGAGACTCACATGACAACTCAACGAAACAGCAACCTTTGCCAAAGCTGAAATGTCTAGAGGCTAAACTGGGACAGGAAAGATCAAAGTAGAGTAGATGTCCAAGAGTCTGCAGATAAAATGAAAGATAAGCCCAGCACTTTACTCCTGTTTGAAGTGAAGATAATGCCTCATGAAGCTGGTAGGAGGGTGTTGTCTTTGACATTCCCTTTTACCATCTCCACACTGCAGCATGACTGCCCGAGTTTATAGGCACAGATGAGACTGCTGCTCTTTGTTAATCAGTTCACTGTTGTATGATTTCTTAAAGTTTTCTCAGAGCAGGTGGCAAAGCTACTAACTGAAACATTTTGAAGGTATTTTCCCCTGTCAATATTATGTGCCAGAGCTTCCATAAATGACTGGTGGCACCTGGTGAAATCATCCAGTCAGGAAATGCCACTCTCCATCAGTCTGCCATGCTTTCCTTTATCTACTATCAAATAAAGCATGAAATTATGTAGAAAATGTCTATTATGGTGATTTCTCACGTTTCGAAATGCCATATTGCCATTGTCATTTTATTGCTTTCCATAAAAGGGTTTTTGCATATCTGGCTGAAGGAAAACTAAGGCAGCCAAATGTGGTTGATATTCCTGTGCAAGTGCTCCTATCTTCAGAAACTTCATCCAGGAGAATATGGTGCTTGGGACAGATTGAGCAATCATAAATAAAGAAGTAAATTTTCACATGAGCATAACAAAGAAATAAGGTCTTGCACGTTTGAACATTGCAGCAGTTTTTATTTAGGCATGTCTTATTTCAACACTCTGACCCTTGCACCTCTGTACTAAGTGCAAACAAATAGTAATAACAATATACATTGTGCCAATACTTTTTCTTTATCACAAGTTCAAAGTAAGGGCAAACAACCAAAGAATTTAAGTGGATTTCAGCAGAGGGCAAAGTGACAGAACCAATAATAGTAAGAGAAACAGGCCTTTATCACTTGAAGCAAGCTATTAAAAAGAATTGATAAAGATTTGAAACATATTTTGGAATCAATGGTGAATTTGTATTGCTGCCTGAAATGACAGTTTCTGCTGACACTATAACACTCTGCTCAATATCATGCCTAGGATATATAACAAACATTACTAAGCCAGTAACCCTTGTTATAAAGTCAAATATTTTAAGAATGTTTCCCAATAAGTGTCACATTTATCAAAATCAGTCAGTTTTACAGAATCGTGATTTATACTTGATAGTTTAATGAGATATTAAAGTTTGGAGTTACCTACATATTTAATGTTATTGATATCTTACCTTGGGGTTTTTGTGCTGCTTACTATGAAGCTTACTAATTGTGATATTTTATTCATAACTGATAGCGCTGGCAACTTAATCCCTTATGTAATTACAGGTCTCTGGTTGTAGGTTTCTGTTTTGACATCTAATGGTTAATATTTAGTAAGCATGACAGGAACATGCAGTAATGGTTGGAGAAAATGTAAAACACATTTTGGCCTTCTGTTGGTGGATGTTGAACACTGGATTGCCACTTTCCGATATAGGTGATTCTGCTACTGAGCAAATCTGAGAGCACTTCTATTTGAAATTGTTTCCAAAAACAGATTTCCTGTCTTTCCTTTCAATGTGGTTTATCTGCATTCCAGTGATTTATTACTGAATTTTGCACATTGTTCTACAGGATATTACTTTTAAAAGTAAACAGCTTCCAGTCATCTGCTGCTGTGCATGAGCTTTGAAATAAATATTAATATAAGTGATGCTTATATGTTTAATATTTAACAATGATTTCGACAAAATATTTGAGGAAGATAAAATTCAATCACTCCCCTGGCGACACCTAGAGTCAGAACATGGTATTACAAGATTTTAAAAATACATAGTAACAACACACACAAAACGCTGGTGGAATGTAGCAGGTCAAGCAGCATCTATAGGAAGAAGCGCTGTCGACATATAACTATATTTTTGAAAGTATCCTACTAATTTCTGATGATAGCACACCTGTTATTTCTAGATAATGTGCATAATTAAATGTCATGACATTGAAACAATAGCCAGGGTAATGAGAGGGGATATCTCACTGGCAACTCAAATTTAATCAATAGTTACTCTTATAGGTAAATTGGTACATTTAGTGTGAATATTGTTTTAGTCTTTGTTGTGCTTAAAAAAATATCAACAGTTGTCGGCCCAGAGCAAAGAAAAATGAAGAGAAGAAGTGCTGAGCAAAAATAGAAATAAATACTTGCTGCACAAAAAGGTCAATGAAAAGTTGATGGAGGTGCTTAGCTCCTGAATCCTGGTTTAATTACTGGATGAGTTGTGTGACATTTCAGGGCATTTTATATTTTCCTATGAGGACTGCTGACATCAGAACATCAGCAGGGTGAAACCTTGCAAGACATCAACCCTGATGGCATATCGGGTTGGGTACTGGAAACCTGTGTTGACCAACTAGCTAGAGTGTTCAGAGACATCATCATCTCACCTCTGCAGGTTCCCATCTGCTCCCAAATGGCATAATTGGTTTTGATATCCAGGATGACAAGTGTGGCCTGCCTCAATGCCTACTATCTGATAGTGCTTACGTCTATTAAAATGAAGTGTTTTGACAGGTCGAAGCACTTCTGCTTCAGCTGGCACCTGGTCCTGGTCCGGTCTGCCCGTCGTTTACTGCAGGTCTACAGCAAATGCTATGTTGTTGGCTCTCCATTCTGTGCTGGACCACCTGGACAGCTGGAATACTCACACAGTGGCCACTTTATTAGATACACTTTTACACCTGCTCTTTAAAGCAAATACCCAATCAGACACTCATCTGGTAGCAACTCAACGTATATAAGCATGCAGACATTGTCAAGAGGTTCAGTTGTTGTCCAGATCAAACATCAGAATGGGGATAAAATGTAATCTAAATGACTCTGACTGTGGAATGATTGCTGGTGCAAGTCAGGGTGGTTTGAGTATCTCAGAAACTGCTAACTGCTGATCCCTGGGATTTTCATGCACAACAGTCTCTAGAGATTACAGAGAATGGTGCAAAAAACAAAAAAAGGAAACATTCAGTGAGTGGCAGTTCTGTGGGTGGAAATGCCTTGTTAATGAGGGAGGTCAGAGTCAAATGCCAGACTGATTCAAGTGGACAGGAAGGCAAAGGAACTGAAATAACCACACATTACAAGAGTGGTGTGCTGAAGAGCATCTCTGAAGTTTGGAGTCAGAAGACCCATATCTCAATATTCAACAATAGCTGCATTCCCACTGCCATCAGCTGTTTGAACTGACCTGAAAATCTTTAATTCTTCTCCAGACTATATTCTCCTTGAAATACACTAATGTTGTTTTGTTACTTTTTGCTTTTTGTGTTGTGTAAGTTATACATAATTTATATTAATTTGAGTTAATGTGAGTTCATAGATGCTGCTTGGCCAGTATTTTGTGTGTGTTGTTATATATTTTATTTTTGTCATGTTTGAAACGTACTATACTGCTGCAAAAAAGCTAACCTTCATGGTATTTATACCCTGGGTGTGTATGCCAATGGCATTAAATTTGAACTTGAACTTAATAGTCTCTTCAATAAATGCCACTATTCTTTTCTGTACCTGAAATCTGGCATCCCAAGAAAATATTGCTTCCTGTTCATAATACGCTCCCTTCCTTCTCAAGGAGGAATGTTTCCTTTATCCAATCTCAAATACATATGCATGTTAAAATGGTAACATTGATCAGAGTTCAGCCATTTTCTATGTGCTGGATAATTAAGAAGGAGCAGTTTAAATTTGTCTACCACAATTGATAACCAGTTATTAATAGCAAAGGAGAAAGCTTGATATGGTTCTGGAAAATGGCGGTCTAAGTGACCAGCATGTAATTGAGAATACTCTAGAGAAGTATATGCTGAAATCCATAGTATGAACAAAACAGTAGATCAAGACTCTGGTAACAGTAGGAAATAATTAAATCTGAAACAGAAGGATCAAATTATTTTAACTGTGAGTGAAGGAAAGCAACACATGACACTCAATTTTTGTCACTATAAGGAACTGTAAACTGCTGAAAGAGATCAGTAATTTGTACAATGACAATTGAAAATCTCATGTTTGCATTTGCCGAATGGCCAAAATAGTTTCTGAGCTATGGTAATAAAATAAAGTGTCCATTGTTTATTCTACATCGAAGAACTGTGATATAAAAGATCAATCTACTTTGAATCAAACATTGTTATTTTCAAATAAAACATCTTTTATTTAAAAAAATTGATCTTGGTTAGGAATTGAATAAAGCTTGATGAATTAAATTTATAAAATTTATGAATGAGGAGACAATATTAAACATGGAAAATGATGTTGCTATCAAAACAAATATTTTTGAAGACCCATAGCATTTTACATTGTAATATAGCCCAGTATGAATGACCAAATAATTGAGAAAAGTAATTGCATTGAAGTGACATTGGATTATCTTCTGGTGTTATTTGCTCTTTAGGATCACGATAAGGGGAATTTTGAATACACCAGCATTTACAAAGATTGTAGTAATAATCTACCACAAGAGGGCTCTGTTGCAAGTAACGAGTTTTACAACCAGATTAACAGCAATTTTGTCCAGTTAAACTGAAAGCAAAAGAAATGTGGAATCGTCATGTGTGGCTGATGTCATTTATTTCGGTCATGCTCATCATCATCATCAGGTGCCATGCCCAGTTTGAGCTTTGACTGCCATGGCCCACACACTCCTGTTTCGGGTCAAGTGGATCAATTTGTTGGTATTTACTTCCAGTTCTCTGGCTGTTCCCTCCATCATCATTTGTCTCTGCCTTCCTCTTGCTTTCTTCCCTTCAATCTTTCCCACAATTATCGTGCATTGTAACTCCTCTTTCCTATTCACATGTCCAATGAAGTCATGTTGCTTTTTCATGATCTCATACATGTCTCTTTTTGTTCATGACATCCTCATTAGATATTCGTTTTGTCCTTGATATTCTTTACATCCTCCCCAAAAACCACATCTCTGCTGCTTCAATTTCATTCCTCATGTTACTAGATATTGTCCAACATTCTGAGCCATATAAGATAACTGGATAAATATAACATTTCTGTACTCTGAGGCGGATTGTCATGCCTAGTTTACTGTTGGTCAGTATACTCTTATTTCTTGTAAAGGTGTCTTTTGCCATCCCTATTCTTCTTTTGATGTCCATGTTGCACCTGCCATCTGATGTCACCCAGCTTCCTAAATAGCAAAGGTTCTGTAATTGTTTAATGTCTTTCCCGTTTATTCTCAGCTTGCAGATAGGATTCTCCTTCTTTTTGGATATCACCATACATTCTGTCTTTTTGCAATTGATAGATAGACCCATTTTTGTACTTTCTTCAACAACTATATCAATTAAGTTTTGTAGTTCTTCTTTCATACTTGCAATTACCAGTGTCATCTGCATATCTGAAATCATTGATGATTTCACCGCCAACTTTGATTCCCAAGAAACTGACTCGCTTCTCCATCTATTCTTACAGCGGCAGTTTGTTCCCAGAACAGATTTCTGATTAGATTCTTCCGAATCTAGATCTAGAGTTTCCTGTAATATTTCAAATAATTTATTGTGCTTCACTTCATCAAATGCTTTTGTGTAGTCGATAAAACAGACAAATCTTTTTGCACTTGAATAGCTCATTCTGATAGTATCCTTAACATCAATATTGCGTTTCTCGTACAGTCATATAGTCACACAGCATAGAAGCAGGTTCCTTGATCCAACATGTCCATGCCACTTTTTGTGTTCTCACATATACTAAATCCCATTTTCCAGCACTTGGCTTATAGTCTCCTGTATCTCGACAATTCAAGTGCAGTTCTAGATACTCTTGAACATTGTGAGTGATTTTACCTCCACAGCACCCTCAGGCTATGTGTTCCAGATTCTAACCATTCTCAGTGGGGGGAAAACCTTCCTCAGATCACCTCCAAATCGCTCACTGCTTATTTTCAACAATAGCACCAACTTCCATGTGATCTGCAAGCTTTCAGTTATGTTCCACATTAATTCCCAGATTTTGAACCAATTTGCTAACTTGCCCTGAATCATACTGTAAGGGCTGTAATGCTTTGGGCTGATGTCCCATGTGTTTTGCTCAATTCATTCAAGGAATATGGGTTTCCCAGGCTGAGCCAGTATTTAATTGTCCATTGAGAATTAAGAATTCCTGAGAAGATAGTGGTGAGCTGTTTTTTTTCTGATCTACTGCAGTCCTTGTGTGTCTGCCCCACAATGCTGTTAAGAGTTTCAGTATTTTAACTTAGCAATGGTGAAGGAACAGTGATATTTTACTAAGTCAGCCTAGTGGGTTTTTTGAAAGGCAACTGCCAGGTTGTGGAGTTTCCGTGTTGTTATTGGTTTTGCCCTTTTAGCTGATAGAGTCATGGGTCTATAATGTTCTATCTGTGGAGTATGGGTGTGTTGCTGCAGGGCATGGTATAGATGCTTATGTGAGAATGCTGTTCTTGAACTACAGTTCAACGTTCAACACCATAATTCCATCCAGGCTTGACAAGAAGCTCAGAGACCTCGGCCTTCACCCTGCCTTGTGCAGCTGGATCCTGGACTTCCTGTCAGATCGCCAGCAGGTGGTAAGAGTGGGCTCCCTCACCTCGACCCCTCTGATTCTCAATACAGGAACCCCTCAGGGCCGTATTCTAACACCTCTCCTTTACTCTCTGTATACCCAAGTCTGTGTCACCACCCCCAACTCCAACTTGCTAATTAATTTTTGCAGGTGTGGTGAACTACATATACCTGTCTGGACACGCCCCCTGCTGACTGCTCCTGTGGCTCCTCCCACTGACCGTGGCTCCTCCCACAGACCGTATAAAGGCGATTGAGGCCTGAGCCCGGCCCTCAGTCTCCAGGATGTAGTATGGTGGTCAACTACTGCTTGTTCTTTCTTCCAGTCAATAAAAGCTGATATCTCGTCTTCACGTCTCAGAGAGAGTTATTGATGGTGCATCAATAGGTGATACTACATTGATTGGCCTTATCTCAAATAATAATGAGGCAGCCTACAGAGTAGAGGTCATCACCCTGACACAGTGGTGTCAAGAAAACAACCTTTCCCTCAATGTCGCAAAGACAAAGGAGCTGGTTGTGGGTTACAGGAGGAATGGAGACAGGCTAACCCCTATTGACATCAATGGATCTGGGGCTGAGAGGGTGAACAACTTTAAGTTCCTTGCATACACAACACCAAGGACCTCACATGGTCTGTGTATACCGGCTGTGTGGTGAAAAAGGCACAACAGCTCCTCTTTCACATCAGACAGTTGAAGAAGTTGGGCATGAGTCCCCAAATCCTAAGGACTTTCTAAAGGGGCACAATTGAGAGCATCCTGACTGGCTGCATTGCTGCCTGGTATGGGAACTGTACTTCCTTCAATTGCAGGACTCTGCAGAGAGTGGTGCAGACAGCCCAGCACATCGGTAGATGTGAATTTCCCATGATTCAGGGCATTTACAGAGACAAGTGCATAAAAAGGGCCTGAAGGATCATTGGGGACCTGAGTCACCCCAACCACAAACTGTTCAAGGTGTTACAATCTGGGAAACAGTACTGCAGCATTAAAGCCAGGACCAATAGGCTCCGGAACAACTTCTTTCATCAGGCCATCAGACTGATTAATTCATGCTGATACAATTGTATGTCTATGTTATATTGACTGTCCTGTTGTACAAATTATTTACTACTATTATTTATTACAAATGACTATAAATTGCACATTTAGATAAAGATGTAGTGTAAAGATTTTTACTCATGTATGTGGAAGATGTAAGAAATAAAGTCAATTCAATAAGAAGATGTTACAAACTGTGTTTCAATGGTCTAGTGAGTGCATGGTTGTGAATGAAGTGCCATATTCTGTAAGTTGTTGTGTTCCTTGAGTACTGCGGAAGCTGCGTTCTTCCAGGCACAAGGAGAGTATTCCCCCACATTGCTGTGGTGCACACGATTTGGAGAATTAGGTGAGTTACTCATCAGAGGATTCCTGTCCTCTAAACTGTTTTTCTAACCACATTGTGCAAAAGGCTATTTCAGTTTGTGTTCAACGGTAGCCCTCGGGATGTTAATAATGGGGGAGTTCAGTAATGGTAATGCCATTGAATGTCCAAAGGTAAAAGCTACTTTTTTCTCTTGTTGGATAACTTCATTGCCTGGCACTTGTGTAGCATGAACATTACGTTCCTGCTAACAGCCCAGTACTGGATATTGTCTAGCTTTTTGTTGTGGACTTCTTCATTAGCTGAGGACCCGAAAATGGCACAATGATCAGCAAACCTATCAATTTCTTACCTGACACTTGAAGGAGGGTCATTGATGAAGAAGCTGAAGATAGTTGAGCACAGGACACTACCCTAAAGGACTTGTGTAGTGGCATCCTATAATGCAGTTCATTGACTACAGCAATTTTTCTTTCTGCTAGGTATGATTACAACCAGTGGGGGGGGGGGGGGTTTCCCCTGGTTTCCATTGACTCCATTTTTGCCAGGGCTCCTTGATGCTATACCTGATCAAGTGAGAAGTTATGCTCACTTCAACTCTGTAGATCATAAACACAAGATACACAAAACACTGGAGGAACTCAGCACGTCTGATAGCATACATGGAGGGGAATAAACAGCTGATGTTTCAGGCTGAGACCCTTCACCAACATCTGTGGTTTAGCTCATTTGTCCATGCTTGGACCAAGGTTGTAATGAAACCAGGAAGAACCCAAACAGAACTTCTGTGAACAGATTGTTTCTGTACAAGTGCTGCTTGATAACATGATTGATCATGCCTTGCCTCACTTTGCTGATGATTGAGAATAGACTGATGGGGGCAGTAAATAGCCAGGTTGTATCTGTACTGTTTCTTGAGAATAGGACAAATCTGGGCAATTTTCCACATATCTGGTAAATGCCTTTATTGAGGTATAAGTGGAGATTCTGCAGATGATGGAAATCTTGAGCAATGCACACAAAGCGCCCTTGATAAAAATGCCTTCAGGCTGAGACCCTTGATGAATGGTATCAGCTCAAATTGTTGACTGTTCATTTCCCTCCACTGATGCAACCTGACCTGTGCAGCTTCCCCAGTATCTTGTGTGTGTTGCTGTGGTGGCTTTACCGGATTAGCCTGACAACTTCTGTAAGATGAGTCTTCAGTACTGTAGCCAGAATGTTGTCAGGGCCCAAGGCCATTGTTATGAACCTTTTCTAATGCTGTGAGCTATTTCTTGGTATCATGTGGAGTGAATCAAATAGGCTGAAGACTGGCATCTATCATGCTTGAGATCACTGGAGGATTTTAAAGTGCACCATCCACTTAGCACTTATAGCTGAAAAATCTTGCAAATGCATCAGCTTTCTCTTTAGCATCGATGTGCTAAGCTTCCTCATCATTGAGAATGGGGATATTTGTAGAGTCTCATCCCTCAGTGAGTTTTTTAATTAGATACTAATATTCACAACTGGATATGGCCTTATTATGTCATTGCAGAACATATCAACTGTTCTCCCTCATAAATATTCTGCTACTTCTTTTAAAAATTCAATTGTATTTGTTAGACAAGACTTCCTCCTAAGAAAATCACACTGACTATTTTTGATTAATCCTGCCATTTCAAGCATTGATTAATCCTGGGCAAAACAGAGAAAATACAGGAGGAACTCAGCAGGTCAGGCAGCAACTACGATTGCTTATTCATTTCCATAGATGCGCTCTGACCTGCTGAGTTCCTCCAGCATTTTGTGTGTTTTGCTTTGAGTTTCCAGCATCTGCAGATTTTCTTGTGTGATAGATTAATCCTGTGCCTCTGCAGTTATTCCAATAACCCCCTCCTGCTGATGTTAGACTCATTGGTTTGTAATTACCTGGAAAATGTGTACTGACTACAAACATTCCTCTTGCTAGCTAGCTATGTATTAAAACATGATTATCTTTTTTATTGATCAATTATTGTTACTCCCTCTTGTGCTAAACACATTGCTCAAAGTGCCATCCAGATTCACGGGTTGCCAGATGCAGACATGTTAGCCCAATCTGTTTTATTTTTGCTGATATATTTAAGTCAGGATAGAGGACCAGGTGCTGAAAATATGAGATAATTGCAAAATCATAGAAACAAACCTTTGTGTCCATGCTGGACTATCAACACTCATTTCACTCACTACACTCATTTCACACTAATCCTATTTTATTCTCACCGTGTCTGATGCCCTTACTTAATCTACCACTTAGTTCTACACTGGGGAAAATTTATAGTGGCGAACCAATTTGCCAACCTGCAGGTCTTTGGGATGTGGACGGAGACTTAGCAGAAGCCCACCCAGACACAGAGAGAATATGCAGACCCAGAGACAACACCAGATTGTATCCAGGTTACTAGAGCTGTGCCAATATATCATCTCTCACCACTGAATAGGCCAATATGAAGGAATTTTTACTTGAAAATTAATATATATTCCAAGCTATTTAAAAATTATTCATTCATGGGATTTTGCCATTGCTGCCAATATCAACAACCCAAAATCTATTTCCTCTTGTGATGGTGATCATCTTGTACACTGGTAGAATTAGCTTACTCTTCATCAGGTTCTCTTAACCCATATGCTATATGTAAATTTCAAATCTGCCTTTTCAATATCAGGGACTGGATACACATTAATTTCCCCAAATAAACAGAAGGAAGACATTATCTTTAATCCCTGCCCTAAACCCCATTCCCTAGCCAACCAGTCTTTTCCTTTTCCTGGCAACTGTTGGAATTAAAACCTGAAACTTTTCTGTTGTTTTTGACTTTGTGATGAGTTTCTCTGATTTTAGCCATAATATTCAAATTAATTCTGCTTTGTTTATTTTGGGAAGGCTTACAGGTGTTACGTATCCCGTAACCGGATCACTTACCTGCAAAGACAGAGAGGTCCGTTGAAGTCTGATGGCACTATTTTCAAAAGTTTTTATTTAAAAAGGGGCGCAAAAGTAAGGTTAATACAAACATTCAGACAATGCACATTGTCAATACTCAATCTAAAGCGCGGGTATAGTAATAATCATCATTAAGAAATAAGCTCTACTGTTGTCTAGGGGATAATATATTGTCCACTGGAAATATAAAAGTCATTCCGAAGTCTGCAGGCTTCAGCCTTTTGGGAATCGCTGGGTTTCACGTGTTGCGACAGAGAGAGGGGGATTGGTGAGAAAAGGAAAAACTTGCCCGGGTCTTTATGAAGCAACTCCGTTGAATCAGGGGAGCGTTGGTTCCCCGTTGTTAGTTTGAAGGTGTTTTTGGTGTTATCAGCCACCCGCTCCCCAAGCAAAGGAGAAACGGAACGCACATGGCTTTGAATGGCTTCCTGCTAGCATGGGAGCGCTGAGCGATGGTGTGTCCTTCTGGTGCGTCGCTGGGGTACCACCTCCTGCAGTCCCCTTTTATCTTGACTTGCAGAGTTGTAGATGTCCATCAAAGTAGGGAAATGCAATCCCCACCCCCACATTGCCCGAGGGCTTTACACGTGGTCTCCATGAGACAATAGTCAATGTCGCCTTATTTTGCATCCCGGTGGAATGCAGTATTCGGCACGTCTCTCTCTCTCCCACTTCCTGGGTCTACTGACCCCCCCTCAACTAGTGCTCCAGCGATTCTCACAAAGGAGGGGGCTGGGATCATAACACAGGCAATGGGAGCAGTTTCCACTGGGGAATTTTGGTGGAGAATAATTATGGAAAAGGATAGGACTGGACCCAGGGTTGAGATTTTTGAGGCTAACTTTGAGGAAATGCAAAAGGATTTAGAAGGAGTGGATTGGGACAATTTGTTTTATGGGAAGTATGTAATAGAGAAATGGAGGTCATTTAAAGGTGAAATTTTGAGGGTACAGAATCTTTATGTTCCTGTTAGGTTGAAAGGAAAGATTAAAAGTTTGAGAAAGCCATGGTTTTCAAAGGATATTGAAAGAGGGAGATCCACAATAAATATAGGCAGCATGGAGTAAATGAGGTGTTCGAGGAATATAAAGAATGTAAAAAGAATCTTAAGAAAGAAATTAGAAAAGCTAAAAGAAGGTTACTTTGGCAGGTAAGGTGAAAATAAATCCGAAAGGTTTCTACAGTTATATTAATAGCAAAAGGATAGTGAGGGATAAAATTGGTCACCTAGAGAATCAGAGTGGACAGCTATGTGCGGAGCCAAAGGAGATGGGAGAGATTTTGAACAATTTCTTTTCTTCGGTATTCACTAAGAAGAAGGATATTGAATTGTGTAAGGTAAGAGAAACAAGTAGGGTAGTTTTGGAAACTATGATGATTAAAAGAAGAGGAAGTATTGGCATTTTTAAAGAATATAAAAGTAGCTAAATCTCTGGGTCCTGACAAGATATTCCCTAGGGTCTTGAGGGAAGTTAATGTAGAAATAGCAGGGGCTCTGACAGAAATATTTCAAATGTCATTAGAGGTGGGGATGGTGCCAGAGGATTAGTGTATTGCTCATGTGGTTCCATTGTTTAAAAAGGATTCTAAGAGTAAACCTGGCAATTATCGGCCTGTAAGTTTGACATCAGTGGAAAGTATTCTTAGAGATGATATATATAATTATCTGGATAGACAGGGCTTGATTAGGAACAGTCAACATGGATTTGTGCTTGGAAGGTCATGTTTGACAAATCTTATTGAATTTTTTGAAGAGGTTACTAGGAAAGTTGACGAGGGTAAAGCAGTGGATATTGTCTATATGGACTTCAGTAAGGCCTTTGAAAGGGTTCCGCATGGAAGGTTTGTTAGGAAGATTCAATCGTTAGGTATTAATATTGAAGTAGTAAAAAAGATTTAACAGTGGCAGGATGGGAGATGCCAGAGAGCAGTGGTGGATAACTGTTTGTCAGGTTGGAGGCCGGTGACTAGCGGTGTGCCTCAGGGATCTGTACTGGGTCCAATGCTGTTTGTCATATACATTAATGATCTGGATGATGGGGTGGTAAATTGGAGTAGTAAGTATGCAGATGATACTAAGGTAGGTGGCATTGTGGATAATGAAGTAGGTTTTCAAAGTTTGCAGAGAGATTTAGGCCAGTTAGAAGAGTGGGATGAATGACGGCAGATGGAGTTTAATGCTGATAAGTGTGAGGTGCTACATTTTGGTAGGACTAATCAAAATGGGACATACATGGTACATAGTAGGGCATTGAGGAATGCAGTAGAACAGAGTGATCTAGGAATAATGGTGCATAGTTCCCTGAAGATGGAATCTCATGTGGATAGGATGGTGAAGAAAGCTGTTGGTATGCTGGCCTTTATAAATCAGAGCATTGAGTATAGGAGTTGGGATGTAATGTTAAAATTGTACAAGGCATTGGTGAGGCCAAATTTGGAGTATTGTGTACATTTCTGGTCACCGAATTATAGGAAAGATGTCAACAAAATAGAGAGAGTACAAAGGAGATTTACTAGAATGTTACCTGGGTTTCAGCACCTAAGTTACAGAGAAAGGTTGAACAAGTTAGGTATTTATTCTTTGGAGCGTAGAAGGTTGAAGGGGGGGACTTGATAGAGGTATTTAAAATTATGAGGGGGATAGATAGAGTTGACATGGATAGGCTTTTTCCATTGAGAGTAGGGGAGATTCAAACAAGAGGACATGAGTTGAGAATTAAGGGGCAAAAATTTAGGCGTAACACGAGGGGGAATTTCTTTACTCAGAGGGTGGTAGCTGTGTGGAACGAGCTTCCAATAGAAGTGGTAGAAGCAGGTTCGGTATTGTCATTTAAAAAAAAAATTGGATAGGTATATGGACAGGAAAGGAATGGAGGGTTATGGACTGAGTGCAGGTAGGTGGGACTAGGTGAGAGTAAGCATTCAGCATGGACTAGAAGGGCTGAGATGGCCTGTTTCCGTGCTGTAATTGTTATATGGTTATATGGTGGGGCTTGATTGTGAAAGGATCCACTTAGCTGAGTGAAATAGTAGCAGGATGGAGATGTGTGGGAAGAAACCTGTAGTTCAGATGACATGAACATAGGAAGGAGAGGAAAAAGGCAATCATGGGTTCGGCGTATGTTCAGAACAAATGGATCACAGATTTACTTTGGTACTAATGTTGCAGATGGGGAATCATGGGTATGAAGTCCCACAGATTTTACATTTCCTGCTGACAATGAGTTAGAAGCTGAAGAGCCAGTGGCCAATTCTAGAATGATTGTGACAACTTTACCACTCCAGGCTCTAAACAACCAGAGTGATCTACATTTTAAACCTTTGGCACTGGATTCATGTCGCATTCGATCATAATTTAGGAACATTATCTATTTGATGTGAATGAGATCAAACCATTCATGAACATTTCTGATTAATAATTTCCACTTGCCATTTATAGGGGTGGCATGGTAATATTGTGGTTAGCGTAATGCTTTTTTGCACCAGTGATCTGGGTTTAATTCCTCCTGCTGTTTCTAAGTAATTTGTACTTTTCAGGTGAGACCGTGTGGGTTTTCTCTCGCTGCTCCAGTTTCCTCCCACAGTCCAAAGATGTATATTTAGTAAGGGTTCATAAGTTGTGGGCATGCTATGTTGGCACCAGAAGCATGGTGGCACTTGTGGGCTGTCCCCAGCTGTGTTGGTCATTGACACAAACAAAGCATTTCATTGTAAAATTTGATGTACATGTGGCAAATAAAGCTGATCCTCTTTAGGTCTTTATTTTAATATCAGAATTCTAATTCTTATTGAGCAAAATTACTAATTATTAGTTTCCTCTTCCATCTATCAAACTTCTGGTTGTGTTTTACTACTGAGTTGTCATGGTGAGCTGTCAAAACATAAACATCTGTAATTTGAGGAGCTTCCTAGCTGAAGAGAAGATACACAAATAATTTTTGTAGTAGCCTGTAAACATGGAGAATGGATTGTCCTGGGGAAAATAAATCACAGATAATATTTAAATAAGTTTGGAGAGAGCTTATAATTAAGTTTACTCAAGAGTTATATTTTTCTATGGTTTTATTTGGAATAGAAAGCATGTCAGTATTTTGATGTATGGTTCTCTGGATCTGCCTCTTTGTTGAAATGTATCATATATGCATCCTGTTACTGAGATGGGATTATAATGTTCTCATCCATAACAGTACAATAATGGTTATTTTTGGTTTCTTTTCATTTCTTATGCCTGTGAATATGTTTTATAACCTTATTGATTATGAGATAGACAGCATGCAGCAACTAGGGTTGGATTTCACAATTACTTATTAATCAGATATGGGGTAGAAAATTCCAAGATGACCATCTATAATTTGGGATGATATTATTGTTGAAAACCATAATGTTGGCATCAATAATGGTTCATCATTTCAGAAGTATAAATTTTTGAGTTCTATTTTAATTGACAGATATGATTTATCCAAGCTTGGAACAATGGGAATGTTGGGATTTACAACCTTTGTTGACCATTTATTTTTGCTCTGCTGCTTCAGAAGCTGGATGCTGTGGGACTTTATGAATTGCTGTCTTTTGCATAAAAGCTTTTCATCTGAAATCAATATTCATTTTGCTGAGCTGTTTTGGTCCTTTATTAAATTCTAATTAATAATTGTGTATTACCTTATGTCACTCTAAAACAAAATTTTTAGTGTACTTATCAAAGAGAGAAGCATACAGGATTTTCTTTTGAACACCTGATTCCTTGAATCAATGTTCCTTGAACATTGATCAAGGAAATTTTCCTGAATTATATTTAGGAAAGTTTTCTTAATCAATATAACAAACTCCCAATTAGAGAGTACAGCACTGGATCTCTTATTAGAGAACAAGATTGGGGAAGTGTGTGTAGGAGAACACTTCAGATCTACTGATCATAATTCCATTAGTTTCAAGAAAATCATGGACAGGGAAAGGACTTGATACTCTGACTGAGATCTTGAGGCTGATTTTGATGGTACTAGAAAGGATCTGGCAGGTGTGGATTGAGATTAGTGTTTTCTAGCAAAGTGATGCTTGGTAAGTGAGAGGCCTACAAAAGTGAAATATTGAGTGTACAGAATTTGTATGTTCCTGTCAGAATAAAAAACAAGACTAACAGGTTTAGGGAGCCTTGGATATTGAGGGCCTGGTTAAGAAGAAGAAGGAAGTACATAGCAGGTATAGGCAGCAAGGAAAATGAGTCTAAGTAATGCAAAAGAACACTGAAGAGGGAAATCAGGAGGTCTAAAATAAGCCATAAGGTTGTTCTGCAGACAAGTTGATGGAAAATCCCAAGGGCTTCTAATGATATATTAAGAGCAAAAGGATAACAAGGGACAAAATAGTTTCACTTGAAGATTAGTGTGTTCATCTATACCATACATGTTACCAAAAGGGATGGGGAGATCTTAATTGGATTTTTTCATCTATGTTTACTCAGGAAATGGGCACAGAGTCCATTGAACTAAGGCAGAAGAGTTTTGAGGTCATCAATTGTATCCAGATTACAGAAGAGGAAGTACTTACTGTCTTGAAGTAAGTTAGGGGTGGTTAAGTCTCAGAGGTTGACGTCAGAACATCTTTCAAGAGGGTGAAACTTTGCAACGCATCAGACCCTAATTGTGTACCTGGTAGGGCACTGAAAACACGTGCTAACCATCTGGTGGGAGTGTTCAAGGACATCTCCAGTCTCTCACTTATGCAATTAGAGTTTCCCACTTGCTTCAAAAGATTGACAATCTTACCAGTGTCCAAGAGGAGCAGGGTGAGCTGCCTCAATGACTATCACCCAGTGACACTCTCATCTACTGTGATGAAGTGCTTTGAGAGATTAGTCATGGGCAGACTCAACTCATGCCCAAAGAAAGGACCTGGGCCCACTGCAATTTGCCTATCATTGCAATAGGTCTACAGAGGATGCAGTCTCATTGGCTCTGCACTTGGCTCTGGATGACCTGGTCAGTAGCAATACCTATGTCAGGCAACAGTTTATTGATTACAGCTCAGTAGTCAACATAATCACACCCTTAGTTGTAATCAAAAAGCTCCAAAACCTGGGCCTCTGTACCTCCCTCTGCAACTGGGTCCTTGGCCTTCTCACCAGGAGACAGCAGTCAGTGTGGAATGGAAATAACATTTCCTTCTCACTGACAATCAGGCTGGCACCTCTTAAGGATGCATACTTCGCCCACTTCACTTCTCAATTTACACACGACTGTGTAAAGAGTGTGTAAATTGTGTGTGAATTGAGGCATGGCTAAAATGCCACCTATAAATTTTCTGATGACACAACTGCAAGCCAAGGAGGTACAATATGGAGAGCAGGCTATTGTCCATGTAGCAGACTCCTTCTCTCCACACAGCTGGTGAATGAAGAAGGATTGGCAGAGATTGATACAGTTTGGCACCAGTGGCATTGCAGGAGTTGCTAGTCTGCATTGAACTCAATGTTGGATTGTCTTAGGGACTCCCGCTCCAGAATTTTCCTCAGGGATTACTCCTGAAGCTTCCCCATGAGTAGGTAGAGGCGTGAGGCAGTGGAGGTTTGAGATCCGAGTTTTCCTTCTCCAAGATGAGCAGCCAACTACAGCTGATGAGCTCCAACTGCCCAACACATCTATTGTTGGCCAAATTTTAGATGATGACAAGGAGGCGTATGGGCATGAGGAAGATCAGCTGGTTGAATGGTGTCACAACACAAGTCTTGCACTCTTAATCAGTAAGACCAAAGAATTGAATGTGGATGTCAGAAAGCGGAAGTCGAGGGAACACACACCAGTCATCATTGAGGGATCAGCAGTGGAAAGGGTCTCAAGCTCCTGGGTCTTATCCTCTCTTTAGATCTACTGTTTAGATCTATTGTTGCAATTACAAAAAAAAACACATAACAGCAACGGACTGTCGGAATCAGAATTAGAATCAGGTTTACTGTCACCAGCATGTGTTGTGAAATTTGTTAACTTAGCAGCAGCAGTTCAATCAATATGTAATATAGAAGGAAAAAAAAAACAGAGCCCATCTCTGCATTTGTGCTGCTGCTGTCAGTGGAGCACCCTTCCATGGATTGAAAATGGACACTAGTGGGTGATGGTCAGTAAAGAAGGTAAGGTCACTCCCGTACAAGTACTGGTGGAAACATTTTACACCCCAAACCAGACTCAAGGCCTCTCTGTCAATCTGTGCATAATTTCTCTCTGCAGCAGTAAGTGAATATGATGCAAAGACTATGGGGCGTTCACTTCCATCACTCATAACATATGACATGTCTGCACTTATACCATAAGGTGTGGTGTCACAGGCAAGCTTCACTGGATGGTTTGGATCATAGTATGTGAGTACAGTATCTGATGTTACCATTTCCTTTGCCTTTTGGAAAACCAGCTCACACTGCTTTGTTCATTGCCACTTCCTTCTGCTCTGTAGTAATGAGTTGAGGGAGTGGAGCACAGTAGTCAGGCTTGGCAGGAACCTATTATAGTAAATGATAAATCCTAAAAAGAACCACAACTGTGACATGTCCTTTGGCCGCGGTGCAGCCACCACTGCTTGAATTTTCTCAACACACTTGAGTCACCCTTGTGCATCATGGTGTGACCACTGTAAATAATGCTTCATTTAAATAATTCACACCTTTTGTGTTGTGCTCTGTGCCCTTAATCTTCTAATCCTTTTAAAACTGTCTTCAGATTTTGGTGATGTCCCTCCGCACCAGAAACACTGATATCATCCAGGTAACACTGAGTGCCTGGGCAGTCTTGCAGCTCCTGATCCATATCTGCTCCAAAAATAAGCCTATTATAGTGATAAAGCCCTTTGTGAGAGTTTATGGTGAGAAGCAGTTTGGACTCTTCCTCCATTTTAATCTGTAGGTAGGCCTCAGCTGAGTCCAATTTGTTGAAGTGTTTTCCTCCAGAAAGGATTGCAAAGAGATCATTTATCCTGAGCAGAGGGTATTGACGTACTTTCAGTACTGGGTTGATGGTGACCTTAAAATGACCACAGATCCTAACAGATCCACTCTTCCTGGCTATTGGGACCACTAGTGTTGTCCATAGGCTCCACTCAACCTTGGAAAGAACTTCTTCAGCCTTGATGCGATCTAGTTTACTGACTACATTGTCATGGATGGTATAATGAACTGCACGGGCTCTGCAAAACTTGGGTGTGGCATTTTCATTTAATACTATTTTACCTTTGATATTTTTGAGTTTTCCCGTGCCATCCTTGAATGTTGCTGTGGTATCATCCAGTACCTTTCTTAATTTACTTTCAGTTGACTCTATTGCAGAGGATGAGGCATGCAAGTTGTGAATGATTCTCCAATCAAGTCTCAGCCACTCACAACTCCGCAATGCTGGCCTTCCTGTTTTGACCATATACACACGCAATGTGGCTTGTTGGTTGTTGTATCTCACTGTTACAAATATCATTCCCAAATGAATGATCTTTTCTCCAGTATAAATTCTTAGTTAGATTTCTGCAGGCTTCAGTTTGGTATCTTTGAAATGTGTTTCAAACTCATTTTGTGAAACCCCTGAGTCAGTGTCCAATTCCATTTTATTTACTTTTACATTCACTTCTGGAGTAAACCATATTGCTTGTCTATTGTTAGTTTTACAATATCAATCTCAAGTCTAGCCAGTATTGTGTCATTGATCATTATCAGATTTTGATCAACAGTATGCAGATTAGTGCTCTTTTTGAAACTGCCACTTGACTTTTTATTTTTATCACTTCACCGTACAGTACATTTATTTTTGTCTGCTCACTACGCTTTCTGTATATGTCCTACTTTTCTGCAGGTTTCATCTTTAAACCTACATTGGTGAGTGTGAGATCCTGACACAATGGTAACACAATTTTTTGGGCCAGGTCAGTTTCTGTTTAGATGTTTTGATTTTGTTCGTGCTCACTTTCATTCCTGACTGCAACTCAATTGCGTCTCTGTCTATTGTTTCCAGAGATACAGCAATTTCAACTGCTCTTTTAAATGTCAGCTTTGCTTCAGTTAGGAGCTGTTTTTGAATGCTGTCTTGTAAGATTCCACAAACTAAATGATCTCCCAGTGCATTATTATCCCCAACACCAAACTGACAATGCACAGACAATCTCTTCAATTCAACCACATAAGCTGAAATGGACTCTCTTTTGATTCGGCTTATGGAACCTAAAGTGTTCTGCAATTGTCATGAACCCTATGAGCTTCTGTGAATAGCCGTACAGCGTTGGGCTCCCAGGTTTCTGGAGCACCTGTATTTATTGTTAAACCCTTGTGCTTTCTGTTTAACCTTGTCAAGTTTATTTTGACTGGCATGGGTTTTCCATGTTCTGTGATGATTTAAAGCGGACTCCCAATTAGTGCTTATCACAGGATCCTTGTGTTGAGATTGATTTGCCTTGCTATGTTGCTTGGTCACACCACCAATCTGTTGGTATTACTATGTACAACTTCTTGTTTCCATCTTTACGTGGAAGTCTGTTATTCCACTGCACCTTGGTTCAGTTGTTGCCAGCACGTACTGTGATAGCAATCAACAATGATTTTGATTCTAAATGTTCCTGCATTACTTTCACAATATCAGCAAAGCTCATTTTGGTTGGTTTGGTTGGAGCAGTTAAACTTCTGAGCAAACTGGATGTTTTTCCACCCAATGCATTCAGCAAAACTGGCACTCACTTTTCACTGGCTATTTTATTTGCTTCAAAATACTGCTCAATTCACTCAGTATACAATATCCAGTTATCCCTTGTGCAATCAAACATGTCTATCTTTTTGATGTACCAGCCATTTCTGCTTTTAATTTTATTTGTGATTATCATTCAATACTCACTGTTTATGAACCTGTGAATTTCATCTGTTTTCTGCCTTTTTAACTTGACCCTCTCTCTCCTTTTCCAAAGAAACTACATGCTGTACTTTGTTGCAAAACTCAAACGATGTGCTGTGCTTCAACAGGTATGTAGTTATCTTGGGTTTGTTTTAAAACTACCTCATCACCACTCTTCTGTTTTTTAATTCTAAAAACTAATTGAAAGAAAAACAGAGGAGCCTGAAGATAACTCATGTACATTTAAATTTTCCTTTAGTGTGGAGCGCACATATAACATGGTGGCATAGTGACATATGCCATTCATGTACTTTGAAGATAATAGACAATAGACAAGAGGTGCAGGAGTAAGCCATTCAGACCTTCGAGCCAGCACCACCATTCACTGTGATCATGGCTGATCATCCACAATCAGTACCCCGTTCCTGCCTTCTCCCCATATCCCTTGACTCTGCTATCTTTAAGAGCTCTACCTAACTCTTTCTTGAAAGCATCCAGAGAATTGGCCTCCACTGCCTTCTGAGGCAGAGCATTTCATAGATCGACAACTCTCTGGGTGAAAAAGTTTTTCCTCAACTCCGTTCTAAATGGCCTACCCCTTATTCTTAAACTGTGGCCACTGGTTCTGGACTCCCCCAACATCAGGAACATGTTTCCTGCATCTAGCGTGTCCAATCCCTTAATAATCTTATATGTTTCAATCAGATCCCCTCTCATCCTTCTAAATTCCAGTGTATACAAGCCCAGTCGCTCCAATCTTTCAACATATGACAGTCTCACCATCCCAGGAATTAACCTTGTGAACCTACGCTGCACTCCCTCAATAGCAAGAATGTCCTTCCTTAACTTTGGATACCAAAACTGAACACAATACTCCAGGTGTGGTCTCACCAGGGCACTGTACAACTGCAGAAGGACCTCTTTGCTTCTATACTCAACTCCCCTTGTTATGAAAGCCAACATGCCATTAGCTTTCTTCACTGCCTGCTGTACCTGTATGCTTACTTTCAGTGACTGATGAACAAGGACACCTAGATCTCGTTGTACTTCCCCTTTTCCTAACTTGACACCATTCAGGTACAACCCATAATGAATTATGTACAGTAATCAACAAAGAACACTTAAATAATATATTTACAACAGTACTGAAATATTACTGAAATATTAAATATCTAACATGGACCCTCTGTTATAAAGAAATTACGTTCCTACAAAATAGCCCATGTGATTTTTTGTAAACATCATCTGTGTGTATATCAAGAAACGCAAGTGAAAATATAGAAAATCGGATTTATTTATTTATTTATTTCTTGTCTCCGCATAAATTGTGAGATTGAAATTTTATTCCATATCACAAACTTACACAGTTTAGCTTGGGAGTTGGACGAGTTGTCCTTTGCACACTGTTGGTGCAGTCTTTCATTGATTCTATTATGGTTATTGGATTTATGCAAGAAAATCAATCTCAGGGTTGTATATGATGACATACAAGTACTTTGATAATAAACTTACTTTGAAAAGTTTCTGCAACATGAATGGATGAATCATTTTGGGCACCCAGTATAGATGGACATAGAAATTAAAATGAACATGGTAAGCCAAGGGCCCATTTCTATGCCACACAACTCAATGACTTTACAGACTGAATTGGTATTGATAGAATATACTTGGCACAGTTTCTTAGAAAATCATAGCGATTTAGAGTCATACAGCATGGAAATAGGCTCTACTGTTCAATTCATCCACACACACCAAGATACCCACGTACTAGTCCCATTTGCCTGTATTTGACCCATATCCCTTCAAACCTTATCCATGTCCAAATATAATTGCATCCACCCCACCACCGGCTCATTCCATGTACCCACCATTCTCCGAGGAAAAACTTGCCCCTTGGATCTTTTTTAAATCTTTCTCCCCTCACCTTAAATCTATACATAGTTTCAGACGACTGTTTTCCGCAATTTCAGGACAGATTCTCCAATGATAAATGATAAAGGCACAGTGATCTTATTAAGATATTATAAATTTAGGACCAAATTCAGCGCCTTTATCTTAATAAAAGCAATGCGCCACAGTTGGACAACGAAACGGGGAAAGTAGAGTTAAAGAATAGAAAATAGATGAGCAGTAACAGACATTTGATGAGGTTTCAATCCGTTTTAAACAGATGTATATTCCATCGAGCAATGGAAGCGATATGTCTGAGAAGGTGAACGGACCATGGCGAATTAAGTAACCGAATGATGGTATTAAATGGAAGGGAAAGGCAAATAATGTTGTTGAAGATTAATGATCGGCGGGAGAGAGAGAACTATGGGAATAAAAAACGAGCCGCCTGTCAGCGCCGGCCAGGAAGTGCACCGCGAGTCGGCCTGAGGCTCCACGGTGCGGCCGGGCCGGCGACAACTCCGGCCGGCGCGGAGCCCGAAGCCCGAAGCCCGCCACCCGGCCGCGACCTGCTGCGAGGAGGATCCCCGCCAGGCCGTTCTGTTTTTCGCAGCAACTTCGAGTTTTACTTCCGCGGCCTACCGGTTTCCCCAGGGCGCTCGAATTCATCGCTGGCTGGTAACTGGTAACTAGCTAGTGTTCAGCAATTAACTACTATGTGCTAATACACCGCACTAACTAATTGATAGCTGTTAGCTCCTAAATAGTCTGTATCCTTACTAGCTTAATTAGTAGTTCTATGGCCTAACTAAAAGTTTGACGTTAGGTAACTGCTCCCACCTAAGTAGCTGTTAAGTAATTACATAATGTGCTGTTATTAATTATGTACCTATCGTTCATCGATAAACCACCTGCTAATTACCGTGTAATCTGTCATTATTGTGCATAAATCAGTAAAGCCAATTCATTAACCTTTCATTAATTAAATACCTATAGGCTATTTACTGCTCCACATTTATTAATTGCTCAATAGTTAATAACTGTCTGCTAAATACATAATGCATAACAGGTACTATCAATAAATCAGCTACTCTGCTAATCAACTCCACAATATGACTACTTATGAAACTAATTAAGTAAAAACTATTAACTAATCTGTTAACTACCTGCTTCTGGGAAATAACCTGCTGTTTTGGTAATTACCATCTCAAACTCAGTAGTTAGCTTCTTCCAGCAGATGATCTGTTGCTCAGTAATTACTAAATATGATAGCAATTTGCCATTGTCTGCTATCAGCTCACTTTCTACTGATCTACTTGTCAATAAGAACTAGCTATAATTAGGCAATTAGTTACATACAGGTTAGTAATTAATTATTACCGGCTAACCGACTACTACTGCCTCTTGACAGAGTCAATTACTTATCAAGCAACACACACAAAATGCTGGTGAAACTCAGCAGGCCAGGCAGCATCTATAAGGAGAAGCACTGTCGACGTTTCGGGTCGAGATCCTTCGTCAGGACCCAAAACGTCGACAGTGCTTCTCCTTATAGGTGCTGCTTGGCCTGCTGTGTTCCACCAGCATTTTGAGTGTGTTGCTTGAATTTCTAGCATCTGCAGATTTCCTCGTGTTTGCAATTACTTATCATTCAAACTTGGAAATGTTAGAAATTAAATGTGTTGTAAATTGTGAGGAATTGGGAAGGTGAAGGAAAATGGTGAGGCTATCTGATGAAGTGCTTGTGTTCATCATGCTGCTATCTCTACTCCCAAGACCCCCTTATTTTTTTTATCCACCTCTTTTATTTCTTTGCCTCTACTCATCCTACCTTTCCCTCATAAGGACAGCTTTTTCATTCTGTGATATTCAATAATATTGGTGTTCTATTACAATTTACATTGGGAGTGGAATCACAGTTGACTCAATTTTTTTTATATATAAAAGGACTTAACTAATTTTTAATCATAATGTGGTTGTATCAGGCCCTTAACATCTTCATGTTGTAACATTAATTTTTGAAGTTATGTGTTAAACATTTTGAATGTTATGATTGTTAAATTTTGTACATTAGTTTACAAATCATTACTGAATTTCTTGAAGGCTATTAACATCTTTAAGGCATTGTAAGCTGTCTAGTACAAATCGGGTCAAAAAGGGGTGGCAGATTATGGGTCTTAGATCTTTATGCTGTTGAAATATGTTCTTTCATCAACTTTAATACAACCATGTTTCCACATTCCTTCCAAGTTCCTGGTTTTTCCATATCTGGTCCTATTCCAGTAATTCTTCAATACTTTAAATGGGTTTTTAAAAGGGTAGTGCAAAGAAATGGATATTTCTTCACTTGAGTCCTAATCTATGCACTGAAAAGCAGGATCATTTATTTTTTTTTGCATCCCCAAGAATCACACACACTATCTATGATCTGTCAAAGCCTAACTTCATTATGTAAGCCTAGGGGGTTTCTTTTTAAATTATCTCTTTTACAATTCTAATATTTAGCTTCTATTATAGCTCATTATTCCTGTCAGTCACATTGCTGTGTATTAAATTTCTCCTGTCATGTTTGCCAATTTTGCCCGTCTGTTTCTGCCTTCCTGGAGCCTGCTGCTTGCTATCTTTACCTCCTCTTCCAGATGGTATATTATGGGAATTATTGTTTGGCTGAAGAAGGAGAATTTAAATGTTTTTCCCTTGGTGAATAGATGTTTGAATATATATTTAGAGAATTGTTTCTAGTGATGCTTGTACATTGACTATTATCATATTATCTAAATAAATAACATTTAATTATCTAATCATGACTTTGGACCCAAGTGTCACACAAAATTGTGAGGTTCAGGTTGTTAGTCTGATTATGTGCAGTTTAAGTACATTAAATCATTTTATAAGCGTACATGGGTAGTGCTAAATTTCTACCAATATCATCTAGTCTCTTTATTTGAAAATGGATGCAAGTGGGTCTCTGTCTATTAAATGATATGGTATAGTGATTCCTGGGCTTGTATTTACCATTTTAAGTTGATACATTGTCAGTGAAATTTAGCTTTATTGTTCTTTTAATACATTTACCGCTCTCTGTACTTGTTTTACAGTAATGCATTTGCATGAAAATGAAGTAAGCAATGAGACAAAGGCTATTAAGTCATAGAGTTGTAACACACAAAAATGGACCATTTGAACTACTGCATCCATTTTGTTCTATTTGCCCACATTAGTTATGTATCTTTTAATACCTAGCCTATTTCATTTCCTGTCTAGATATCTCTTAAATATAGTGATACTATCTGATTCATCTCTGGGAGCAAATTTAAGGTATCAACCACTCTCTATTGAAATTTTAAAAATCCTCAAATTTCCTTAAAAATAAATTAAAAGCTTTATTTGTTCCATGTACATTGAAACACAGAGTGAACTGTATCGTTTGTGTCAATCAAATCACCAAGCATTGTGGAAGGCATCCTTGGCCACTGTCACCACACTTCTGATGCCAACTGTGCATAGCCACAAGTCACTCACCTGAACCTGTAGAATGTGGAAGCATTTGGGGAAGTCTGTGCCATCACAGGGAGAACATATAAACTTCCTGCAGATAGTGGCAGGAATTGAACCCTAAACAGTGTAAGCTGGTACCATAAAGCAATGTACTAACTGCTACGTTACTGTGCCTTTAAAGCTCCTTAAGCAGATCTTAAACCTATGCCTTGTTTTTGATGCTTCTACAATGTGGGGGAAAATCTAACCAATTCATGCCTCTAATTTTATATGTATTTGTCAGGTCACTTCACAGCTTCCACTGAAAACAAAACATAATGAAACCAGTCTCTCCTTGCAACTGAAGTCCTCAATCCAGGCAATATGCTGGTGTATCTCCTCTGTACTCTCTCTAGTCCAAACACCTCCTTTGTAGGTAACCAGAAGTGCACACGAACCAGTAAGTCAGCATAATATTCTAACTTTAATATTTAGTGTCCTGGCTGATGAAAGAACACATGCCACCTCTCTATTACCATATCTTCCTTTTTTTTTGCCGCGTTCAAATCCATAAGTCCTTGAAACCCAACATCAACATTCCTTAGCACCCTACCATTTGCTAAATATGCCCTTTTTGACTTCCCAAAATGCATCACATTGCACTTGTTTGAGATTAAATTGAATCTGTCAACACTTTACCTAGCTTTCCATCTGCTCTGTATTCTGATGTAGCTTTTGATAATCTTCCTCCGTTATCTGCAACACCACTAACTTTTGTATCATCAATATATTGGAAAAGACATAATTTTAGGGGGATGGGACTAGAATCCGGGAAATTAAACTGGAACAATTCTCTGACATACAGAGATGTACAACAACAGCAAGAGCCATTCGAACAGTGATTAATGGAGTGTAGGAAAATGTATTAAACTAAAATGCAAGAACAGACCAGAAATAACTTGCCAGGATTGAATGAGCAAGACAGATTTGAAATTTAAGGAAAAAACATGTACTTGGTATGTGGACAAAGGAAATATAAATTCCAATGTAAAAGAATTCCAGTGGGAGAATAAAGAAAAAAAGAAAGCTAAGTTATACAAGTCCATTTGTCACAGAATATGAAAAGAAATAAAATACACTCAAGATACAAAAATAACAGAGTGAAATCAGAGCAAATCAAGCTGTATCATGCTGGGCATGAGATGAAAAGATATCAGAAGTGAACTCACCTTTCTCATCTTCAAGGTGCTGTCTGAAGCCAAAGTTATCCCAAATCAGGTCAACTATTTGATGCATTCACAATTTTTAAGGTCATATTTTCCTCCAATTTTGAAAGTAAGTTCTGTGAATAATGCAAATTTTGCACATATGATTCTTTCTAATGGAATGGCAAGAAATCAGCAAGTAGAACTGTGCTACATTATTTTAGTAGCAGTTTTAGGAGTGCAAGTACTAAGAGGTCCACTGACAACTTACTGTCTTTAAAGAAAGTATTTTGGCATCTAATTATTTTGGATTGTAGTAACCATTGTGTGCTGAGAATTAATTCTCTGGCAAATCCAAGCACAGCTTTACTAACATAGTAATTATCTTTTAAAACTAATTTTCATTTCCAAATGAAATACTAATGAGATGTAAAAAGAAAAATCAATCTTATTTAAGATGGTCTTTGCATTTTATGCAGAAGGTTAATCTTTTAAATACACAACAAACTGCACTCAGAGATATAAAAAAAGTGAACCAATTTTAAGAAGGCAGTGTGAATTATTCATAATAATCATAGTTAATTAGCCTATTAAATGAGTCATTGGTTAATTTAATTCTAAAGTAGTTAAAAATATCTTTTATCCCCAGGATCATGTTAGAGGGATTTCCAGAAGTGATTGCCAGGCAGCATTATTTGGGATTTGAAGTTCAAAGGTTCATTTATTATCAAAGCATATATCCATATGCAACTCTGAAATTCATCTTCTCCAGATAGCCACGAAACAAAGAAAGAGCATGAAAGTCATTCAGAGAGAAACATCAAACCCACTTCTCCTCCTCCTGCACAAAAAGGAACGGTAACATGATTAACCCCCAAAACCCCTCCCTTTGTACAAAATGGAACAGGATCATCGACCCCTCCGAAAAAAACCAAGCTCACTCCCACACACAAAGAAACTAACAGAACGTTTATCGGAATGATTCGAGCAAGTTGTAACTGCTGGCTCAAATCATTCCTGTAAATGTTAATATAACAGAGTTGAAAGATGCTATCAATTTTCATTTTGCAGTGTTGGTGTCAACAGCAGGTGGTGTCGGAACTAGGATTGCTGGAAATCTGGATGAGGCAAATTTGTGGTTTTCCCTTGCCTGATACATTTCTTGAATATAAACCTGGATGCTTTTGTTTTAATGAGTCACAGTAACCATACATTATAACCTTTTATTCAGCCCATGTTTCAGGTTTTATTGAAGTGTCAACTATAAGTTTGAAAATTAATTCTGTAACATTGAACAGAGTACAATCTTTATGCTGTGAGGGTCAGAGGAAAGATTTTTCAATTTTATACTGTTTTTTAATCTTTTTGTCAGAACACTGAAGTGCTTTAAACCTTTGTCTAATTCCTAGTGTCAGAACTGAATGTATATGGCAGTGCCCAGTCATCCATCAGCTGTGAGATAAATGACAAGGTAACCAGAGTTGACAGAAAGCTCGACTATATTCTCATCTATTTCCCACATGACATCTTTCAACCCCTTTCCTACTGGATAAAGCTAGGATAAAATTTCCTATTCCTTGCTTTCTATCACATCTAGTGTATATTCAACAGATCTCCCTCACAATTTCTGCCACCTTCAATATGACTCCAGCACCAGATACATCTTCCCTTTCTTTCCAAGCATTCCAAAGGAATGTTCCCTTCACAATTCCCTTGTCCAATCTTCTATCATCACCAGTTACTTCCCTTCTGATGGCACTTTCTCAAGCAACTTCAAGAGATACAATACCGTTTCCTTTACCTCTTGCCTTTCCACCATTCTGATATCAAAACAAATGAGACAATGATTGCCTGCATTTCTTCCAATCTAGTGTACTGTAATTGCTGCTGACAATGTAGTCTCCTCTGCATTCGACAAACAAAATAAAATTGTATGATCTCTTTAATTCTGTGCCAGTATTACTGATAACCTAATGTAGAATTAGCTTGTGTTCAGTCCAGAGCTTCCTAATAACTGCATTACTATTTTTCTAACCCATTCCCACACTGATTGATCCACTTATAGCCTATACACTTTTAAGTGAGGATCAGTGTAAAATTAACTTACAGTATTTTAGCTTTCTTCTGGGTATGTTATAACCTTGTGGATGATATTAAATCCTATAACTTTGTTTTCTTGTTTTATAACTTTGTGACCTTGTTTTCTCTGTTTTACATCATTATTGGTAATGTTGGTTCAGATTTTCTTTCTCCACTAGCATCACCTAACCTTTTTGGCATTACGTGCAGCTCTATGTTATGCAGTTTTTATTTTTGTTTTCGTGTTCTCTCCCTAGCTGCCTTAAACCACTGTCAACCAGATAACTTCCCCAACAGCATATCCCCATAACAACCCTGGACCTAAGCTACCAGAGAGATTCCTTTTATTCAATCCACCCCTTTCCCTGCCACCTCTGCAACAGAAATCTATTTTTCCCTCTTTCTCATGGAATTACACAATTACACCACATGGGAACAGGCTGACCAGTGGATACCCTTCCCTGTTAACTCCATCGCCCAGCACTTGGTCCATAGACTTTTAGACATCTAGACACATAAATGCTGCCAATGATGCAGTTGCAACTATTCTATCAGGCAGTAAATTCTAGGTACTTACCACTCACTGTGGAAAGAAGATCCCTGTAATTCCATTTGAATTTCTCCCCCCTCCACCCATATATTCTGTGTATCTGCCTCTGATGGGTACATGGAAAAAGAAAGATGGGATTACCATATGTCAAGGTTGATTCAGAAATATCCAGGATTTAGAAGGGTCTTGGCTTGAAACATCAGCTCTATAGCTGCTGCCTGGCCTTCTGAGTTCCTCCTGCATTTTGTGTGTGTTTCTCCAGTATTTAGTTTGGGTACTGTAAAAGTGTTGGGAGAAAATTACTTTGAAGTTAGTTGGTTGGAAGTAATGCATTATGTGCTGAAGCTTCAGGAAATAGCTCCAATTAAAGTTGGCAACCATTATCAGGAACAGGTGTTTTGTAGTCTGTACTATTCACTCCCAGAAAACTTGATTAATTTCCATATCCTCTATTTATTCTTTATATATTCTACCACAGTGCTTGCTCTTCCAGTTAGCTCATTCTTTAAAAACAATCTCCAGTAAAAGCAAAGGTGCTTGCTGATTTTAAAAACTAAAAAGCTTCCTGTAAATTTTCACTTCAAACTTTTGGTTGAACGCAACTAAATATTCACTGACTCTGGTAAAATTCTTAATAAACATATAAATTTTGGTTGATGTAGTCGTGATTTGATATAACTGTCATACCTCAGTTTCAGCCAACAAAATGATAGTAAACAAGTGATCCGTCCTTAAGTGAG
The DNA here is from genome assembly GCF_030144855.1 of Hypanus sabinus. Taxonomy (NCBI): domain Eukaryota; kingdom Metazoa; phylum Chordata; class Chondrichthyes; order Myliobatiformes; family Dasyatidae; genus Hypanus; species Hypanus sabinus. The sequence continues at coordinate 48,353,629 of NC_082711.1, read as the reverse complement.
TTTGTTGAGAATTGTATAGTGCCCAGAAATTCAACTCCTTTTCTGGGAAATACCATGAGACAGTCTTCTGTTCTTGTAAGAGTGCTGCAGAGGTCATGTTTAATGATTCAGCTCAAACTTGGGATCACAGAAGAAGAAGAACAAGGTGCCGATGAACCATGGCAATGTGGGTTATGTGCAATATTTCTAAATATACCTCCTTTGAATTATTCTCACTGCAATCCGCAACATGTAATTGCCCTTTCACCAGTGTACTTTTAAATTGACTTAATCAACAGATTTCACCATCTTGTGAGGGACTCAGCAGACTTAACTTTCAAGCAAGCAGGTGTGGAGGAAGGTTCGTTGCCATGGCTGGAGGTGGTGGGGGAGCTTCAAGCCAGGCTGAAACACAGAGGGATGAGGCCTCCTCTACACAGCATCTTGTTAGTAAATACACAGTCATTGCAGAACAAAACTGAGGATCTGAGGGCATGATTGCTGTATTGGAGGGAAATGAAAGATGTTGTGTTCTGTTTGACTGAGATATGGCTTACTCCCAGAATGCCAGATATGGTGATCAGACATGAAGGATTCTCAGTTCACAGGATGGACCGAACTGCTGATTGGAAAAGGCATGTTAGATGATTAAACTCTCTCTGGTGCTCTGATGTAGCAGTTTTGTCTAACTCATGTTCCCCTGACCTTCAACACCTAATAATCAAATACTGCCCATTCTATTTCTCTATAATCTTGACCATAGTTTACATACCACCAGTGGCCAAATATAATCAAACATTGACATACTGCATGATGTCATCTCCAAACCAGACCCAGACCATCACGATACATTTTAAATCATAGTTAGGGACTTTAGCCAGGCTTGTTTGAAGAAAATCCTGCTCAATTCCCATCAGCATATAACCTGTAGCATCAGAGGTCCCAACACACTAGACTACTATTATATTAAGCTAAGGAAAGCCTACTGTTACATGCAAAGAAAGGATTGCGGCACCTCTCAGAGTTGGCGAAGATTCAGCATGACACCTAAAACTTTGACAAACTGCTATAGATGTGCACTGGAGAGTGTATTGACCGAGTGCAACACAGCCTGGTATGGAAACACCAATACCCTTGAACAAAAAACGTCTTACAAAAAGTAGTGGATACGGCTCAGTCCATCATAGGTAAAGCCCTCCCCCACTATTGAGCACATCTACACAAAGCATAGTCGCAGGAAATTGGCACCCATCATCAGTGACCCCCACCACACAGGTCATGCTCTCTTCTTGCTGCTGCCATCAGGAAGAAGGTATGGGAGCCTCAGGACCCACACTAGCAGGTACAGGAACCATAGTTACCCCTTTACCATCGGGCTCTTAAACCAAAGGGGATAACTTCACTCCACTTGCCCTATCAATGAAATTTTCCTACATCTATAGACTCACTTTCAAGGGCTCAAGGACTTTCAAGTGTTCTATATGAAATGTTCTGTATATTTATTGCTCGCTTTCTTGGCTATTTATTGATTTAATTTACTTATTTATCAATTTATTTATTCATTCAACCCTTCTTTTTGTATTTGCTTGCTGGTTCAGTGCCCAAGTTGGTGCTTATTCTAATAGAATCCTTATTTTATTATGGATTTATTGAGTATGCTCACATGAAAATGAATCTCGGGTTTCTAGATGGTGACATATATACTTTGATAAATTTACTTAGAACTTTGGATAGTCTTTGGATAACTTTAGTCAGCCTAGATTGTTACACCCAATTCCTTGGAGTAGTTTATGTTAGGTGAGTGACCAGACCATGACATTTCATTAAATTGCTCTGTTCCTTTGATTAAAAAAAAACGTGAATTTCATTTTGTAGTTATGAACATATCTTAAAGATGAACTTACCTCACCTCCCTATTGGTCAATGTGGTAAAGAAATTCACATTTGATTGCAAATGTCAAATGTATGTGCATTTAGCCACTTGTCACCTCCAGCACGTCCATTCCAGTGAAGTAATTTCAAACACTTGTGCAGAGATTGACAGTAATTGGCAGCCAATAGTCTCAAATTTGTTGTATGATTCATGCATCATTTAAAATCTAGTCTTGGATTCGGAAAGAATTGTGTGAGCACTGGAGATTCCATCCATATTCAGATTCATAAATTACATTATTGGTGGTGATATGAAAGGTTTTTAATATTGGTACGTCACTGCAAATACCTTCTGTGACGACGTGCTTTTTTTTCAAAAAGCTTGGTGGAAGGCTTGGCCAAGTAAGTCCTTTGTTAGTACACTTGTGATCTCCATATTTTATCAGCTTAATTATATGTTTTCAGTAGCTGGCTCTTACTTATAATACAGTTCTTTCCAAGAAATAGCTGTTTTTTTTTGCAGATAATATATTGCAGAGACAACATTAGTCTGGACTTTGCTGATTAATATTGATAGTTCTTGCATAGCTATCAGGAATTGCTAAATTTAAGATGAAGTAACCAAGATTCATACAAGTATAGACAAATTGAGTAAGGGAACAAAAATACTTTTCGATACTTACAGCTGGTATTCAATACCTTATTCTACATGAAGTCCAGAGGTTTGCTCAGGTTACCTGACACGACAATAAGGAAGTGCCTTTTGGGTCCAGTATTAAGTTAGATTTGTGAAAGAATATCAACCACGTTGATTCTAATGCAGGTTGTTTGGCTGTGGGGAAGAAAGGAAAAGGGAAAGTATGTTTCTTTTTAAATCGGGTTTAATTTTTTTTAGATGTTTTTAACTGATTATATTTTAAAATAAATTTGATAATTATAAACCTCTAACAACAGCATTTCCTTTCCAAGTTTTTCTGAACTATTTGCAATGATACAGCTTTTGCTCTGTTCTGCAAATTTTCAAAGCTGGATTCTTGCAAATTGTCAAGGCTACCATGGAATTTTGGGACACAGTCTTACAACCCAATACTACCCCACCTCTGTCCCTTATTGGACAGAAGGTCATGATGTCTAAGCTGATTTCTACAGGTATATATTACCTGAATTTTAACTATTGTGGGGTTATACAATTGAAATATCCAACTTAGTAAAAAAAAACAAAATAGAAAAAAAGGTGATGAATGTTTAAAATAGTACAAATTAGTCTATGTTGTTAATTATTTTCTGTTTTGGGGGGTGTTTAATGATTAATATTTTAAAACAATTTTTTCTTTTTTAGGTAATGTCTCCTTGGACAGAAGGTCATGATGTCTAGGCTGATTTCTACAGGTGCATGTTACCTGACACAGAGACGTTTTTACATGAATGTGTATGACCGATCTTTAGTTTCAGAGAATACGAGGTGTGTTTTATCATGTTTAAGGACACTCCCACATTATAAACATCCTGTGTCGTTGCTGTCCACACTTTGTTCACTGGTGGATGAAAAAAATATTGTTCTTCTGGGTGCTCCTGGTGCAAGGAAGACAAGAGTGGGGGTCATTCTTGGCCTGTTGACAGGCTGTCCTGTGATAGATATTGCTGAAATACTTGAAAAAACCTGGCATATGAGTGTGAATCAGAAGCTTCAGCAGATTGGTGATGAATTATTTTTGCAAGAGGAGGGTGAAATACTTAAGAGCTTATCAATAACTAGAAGCATTATTACTCTTACTGCGTCCAATCCAATGCACCCCCAGAGTATGTACCACATAAAAAAGAATGGGATCATTATTTTTCTTGATGTACCTCTTGAAGATTTACTTGAAAGACTCGAAAGGATGAAGATAGATCATATTGTTGGGCTGAGGCCTGGCGTTCCAGTACAAGAATTTCTTCAGTGTAGACAACAATTTTACCACAAGTGGTATGACATACGGATTCTGTGTCATTTTGGTGATACATCAGAAGCTGTTGCTGAAAAAGTTCTTGATGCCTTGAAGAGACATCAAGGCGCTAGTGCATTTATTTCCACAAGGAGTATAGCTAAAACCCCTGAGTTAATGAAAGATCCCAGCACCTTCACTGATGTTCTTATTGAAGGCTTGGCTTTGGATGGCGGTCTCTATGTCCCTGCGGATTCACTTCCAGAAATAACGGTTGGAGAGTGGCAAAGGCTGGTTGAGGCACCTTATACTGAGCGGGCTCAGGTCCTTCTGGAGAGGAGTGTGCACCCTGATGATGTGCCACCTATTCAGTTGCAAAAGATGGTGAAGAGAGCTTATGGACAGAACTTTACATGTAACAGCATTGCACCGATCAGACATTTGACTGATAATCTGTTTCTTCTTGAATTATTCCATGGGCCCACAGCATCCTTCAAAGATTTTGCTTTGCAAATGATGCCACAGCTATTTGCTTATTGTATGCCTAGGACTTGCAGTTACTTGATTCTAATGGCTACATCTGGGGATACAGGGAGTGCTGTTCTGGATGGTATCAGTTGTCTCAGTGATAACGACAAGCAGAGAATATCAGTTCTTATATTTTTTCCCGAAGAGGGAATTAGTCCGCTTCAGAAGGAACAGATGATTAGTTATGAAGGGGAAAATGTAAAGACAGTAGGTGTCAAGTCTAACTTTGAATTCTGTCAGACAACCATGAAACAGATTCTCACAAATTCCAATTACACTGGCTTTCTGGCAGTTGAATATGGGTCAGCTCTGAGCACTGCAAACTCAATAAACTGGGCTTGTCTGCTGCCACAGGTAATCTATCATGCTTCTGCCTATCTTGATCTAATCAAGCAAGGCATAATTGCTTTTGGAGATGCAGTTGATGTTTGCATTCCCACAGGGAACTTTAGCAACATGTTGGCAGCAGTATATGCAAAATGCATGGGGATTCCAATTCGAAAATTTATTTGTGCTTCAAATCAAAATAATGCTCTGACCAATTTCATAAAAACAGGCAAATATAATTTGAGGTATAGAACTGTAACAACTTCCTTATCTCCAGGATTAGATATTCTCAGGTCCTCAAATTTTGAGAGATTTTTACACCTTGTTGCACATGGTGACGGGCAGCTGGTGAGGGAGTTGTTTTCGCAGTTGGACGAAAGGAACCACTTTCAGGTGCCAGATACTTTGCTGAGGAGAATTCAGCATAACTTTGTGTCAGATTGGTGTTCAGAGGAAGAGTGCTTGGCTGCTATAGACTCAGTGCATAAGTCTGCAGGATACATTTTGGACCCACACACGGCTGTAGCAAAAGTTGTAGCAGATCGTCAGCAAGACCGAAGCTGTCCAGTTATTATTTCGTCAACAGCTCATCCTTGTAAGTTCACAGCTGGTGTGTTACAGGCTTTGAGAGTTAAGGAAATTGGCCAGCATCCAATCGATCAGCTGCAGATGTTGATTTCCCTAAACTCATTGCCTTCTGTTCACAAAACTGTGCTGCAGAGGATTGGCAAGATTCATGTCCAGAAAACTGAAGTCTGCCCAGCAGATCCAAATGTACTTATGGATACTATAGAAAATTTTATTCAACAAAAATTCCTGAGAGTCATTTAAATTGCATAATTTTCACCTATAAACTCGTGATTCATGATGATCCAAGTTTGAGGAATAAAAACCACTTTATGTTTTAAGCTGGATTTGGAAGCATTGTATGTTCTCTCATGATTGGATTGTCCTGGAGTACATGTGTATAAACCAAATCATGTTCCCTTATGTGACCTTTCAGCTTCTATCATCCACTGAAAAACAGCTTTGACATTAACAGATTATATAGGATAAATATTTCAGCAGCAAGAGGAGCATTGTATCTGCTACTGTTAAGCTAGAGGTTATTGGAGAAGGTTACTTACCTAACAATGGCCACAACATAATCTAGTTTGAAGTACTTAAGGAAAATAAAGACCGGGACATATTGAAGGTAAAATGCTCAACTGTGGAGAAGCTAATTTCTTTTGAAGTTGATTAAGAAAAGGAACCACCAGTTAGATTGTAGAGAAGTGCAATATTGAAATGGTGAAGACAGTCTTGGAATAGTGTTCACCTGGTAAGTAAACATATTTACCTGAATGATAAAGATACAACATCCCATACTACTGCATTTGAATGACAAGGAAGTATAAAACAAGCAGGAAAAAATGCTACTTATGACAAATATCAAGAGCAAGATTCATATACTACCCAGGAAAACAGTGGAAACTACAGAGATCTGAAAATGTTATTGCAGTTTCTGAGAAATTAGTAACATTAGTCTAAATTGCAAAGCGTTTTTTAAGTAATAATAAGGCCTGTGGTCAGATCTTTGTGAAGGCAATACAAAATATTCGTTTAACACTTGTCCCAGACAATTATGGCAGAAATATCAATTGAGTTCTTTGCATGTAAGAGCAATCTCAAGTTTTGAAGGCTACACTAAAAGAGCAGAGGGATTTTTTTCAACAGAACCTAGTGGAGAGAGGAGAAAAACAAAAAAAATGTAGTTGAGGAAAGAATCAATGCTGAAGATAGTGGAATTGTTTGCAATTTTCATTCCTCATTGGATGTAGAAGTAATGTCAAAGTGCGAATTGTTACCTAATATTGTACAATTACTCAAGGTAAGCAGTGAAACTAGGAAACAGGTATGTCAGCCTATAGGGATTATTTTACTCTTTATTTTATTTAGAATTACAGGGCAGAACAGATTCTTCCACCCACCAGCCAACTTATTTAACACCAGTCTAATCACAGGACAATTTACAATGACCAGTTAACCTTACTAACTGGTACATCTTTGCACTGTGGGAGGAAACTGGAGCGCCTGGAGGAAATACATGTGGTCACAAGGAGAACTTAAAAACTTCTTACAGACAGCTCTGGAATTGAACTTTGACCTCAGATGCCCCACGCTATCATTGTGTCGCTCTTACTGTGATGCCCTGTGGTATTCTTCATTTGTCCATAATAGAGAGATGCAGCAAAGAAACAGGTTGCTTGGCCCATCATTTCTATGCAATCTTCAAGCTCTATTTTTGTACTAATCCTGCTCGTGTCCATATTGGTCCCCATGCATTCCCATATAGTCAAGCGACCACCTCTTAACTATACACCAACGGCAATTGGCCAATTAATCTATCAACCTGTATTTTTTTCTGGGATTTATGAGGAGACTGGTGCACCCGGAAACAATCAATGTGGTCACAGGGAGAAAAAACAAACAGCATTGAAGGTCAGTATTGAGTTGTGGAACTGTGAAGCAATCAACATGTTGAAGTTTAATCCTGAATTGCTGTATTTAACTAGTTTTAACCACCTGGAGGGTCAGAGTTTCAAAAGAACAGGTCAGCTATTTGTAACTGTGATGAGAAAAGAGTGGTGAATCTTTAGAATTGTCTACCCAGGAGGACTTGTGTCGTGAGGATATTCTTGACAGAGATGCTTCGACTTTTGGATATTAAGGGAATCTAAGGATATGGGAATAGTACAGGAAAATAGTGTCAATATAAAAAACCAGGCATAGTTTTACTGAATGGCAAAGCAAGTGCGGGGGGGGGGGGGGGAAGGTGGTGAGGGGGCAATTTGTATATTCCTCGTATTTCCTTGTTTTTTATTGGAGTTATAATTTTATTTTCAAAGAAATAGATGATATTTATCAGTGAAAATTTCTTGCTGTTCCAAATAACATGCTTGCTTGTATACATGTATACATATTATCATTGGCTCCTGATAATCAGTTCCATTACTTAAACAAGACTGATACATCTTAATTGTTAGTTTCTTAGTTTCCAAATTACTTTGAAGATGGTAATTTAGGTGTCTGGTCTGCTGGTGTCTTCAGTGATCCTGATAAATCAGTATCACTCTGTCTATTCTCATTCTAGAATGAGTAGGATTTCTCTCAAGTAAGCGGTGTATTAAATAGCTTTAATTGATATAAAATCATAGAACAATTGTATAGTTCCAAGAAACTCAATTCATGGATGTATTTGTAGATTAATGATGAGAGAAATCCACTTGTGTCAGTTGTCTCTGTGACAGGTGTTAAGGTTCCAGCTGGTTAATTCATAAAATTTACTATAATAACTGACACTCACAGTCAACATGCACATGGGAGACATTGTGTTGGAGTTGCCAAACATGGCTCCAAGTGATTAGCCCCTGGAACTTTTCAATTTCCTACTAATTCCTGGTTTCACTTTTGAAGGTCAGCTAAAAGGCCAGCCATAACCAACCTCACCCAACTCCTAAGACCAATCTTGGCTTTATTGTAGGCATATTTTGTGTAATAAAGAGCAGGTCTCATGACAAAAGCTGTCCTTACCAGTATTGGAAAGGTGAACACATAATTGAATATGAGGCAATGCATCTTTACTGTTGTTCCTTTCCATACGCTGTAGCGCATCAAGGGGCAATCTTGCGGCTTCTTTAGCATTTGTCTGTATTTTTTATGAGGCTGAGTTGCTTGCACAATGCTCCACCTTTCACGGATGGAAAGTGTGCAAGGAGCTGGCTGGATTCAAACCCAGGACCACTCGCCTCGTAGTCCAGTGTGGATACCACTACACCACCGGCCGGCTAAAATACATCTTTGATGGCATTCAAAATGAACTCTGAGTCATTGTCATTCTGTAGATATAATAAGTGGTTCTGCACAACTATCAGTTAACTCCATAATTGAGTCCAAAGTGAGCCTATCATCCTTCTGCTTGTATTTCTAATCCTCCTCCGCAATGGAAATACAGGATTATGGAATCACTCAAAGCAAATTTACTTTGTAGAATGAGATTAAATAAAAGCAAGTCCCATTTACTCTAATGTAGAACAAAAAATAATGTGGTGAGTCAGTGCAATTATGTGTAAATATTTGGTTCCATTTCAGAATTCTCAGTGGTGCTTAAAGATTTTGTTCTACTTGCTCTGTTTTCAGCAAATCAATTTTGTTGTAAGAAAAGTAAATGTTGACTTATTGAGCAGATGTTGTGTCCCAGATTACAACTTTGATTGGATTTCTAATTATTTGATTTGTACTGATTGGAAAAACTGACTTGAAGACTATTAAATTTTTTTTTAAAAAACCTTTTTTATTCTCTCATTTCTTCAGGAGTGAGAATGCTAGGGAGACTTTGTCTTTGTTTAAATTAAGCTATAACCAGCAGAAGTTGGCAAGGTGATCCGAGCAAAAGCTATCAGCCCAGTCAAAGTTCTGGTAGATGGCGTTGCTAGTACGAATATAAATAAATGTTCCAGTCTTACATGTAAAGAGCCTTTTGAATACCAAAAACACTTAGTGGTTTTCAAAGTTTTAGGCTTTAGGCTGTAGACTCTGTGAAGGGGAAGAGTTTATCTTGTTGAATTTGGTTGTGTGGAGAATAGCATAATTTGGATAAAAAAAGTGAAAATAGATAATGGATTGGTATTGTGCCACTTAAACTCACTTAGTTGAAGCCCAGAGTTATCATGAAATTTTGAACTAAAGGCGCAATGACATAAAATGAACTTTCCTGAAGGCATTCAGTTGGCTTTTTTTTTTGGATGAGCACTTGAGCAATAATACATGCAGCTTTTATGTAGCAATGCAGGCGAACCTATGCACCCATTTTCAATGTATAACACAGTAACACACTTATACCATAACGTATAGGAGCAAAATTAGGCCATTCGGCACATCAAGTGTTCTGCCATCTCACCACGGCTGTTTTATTATCCCTGCCAACCACATTCTCCTGGTAACCTTGACACCTTGACTGATCAAGAACCAATGAATGTCAGCTTCAAGTATACCAAATAACTTGGCCTCCACAGCTGTCTGCGGCAATGAATTCCACAGGTTCACCACCTTCTGACTAGAGAAATTCCACCTCACCTCTGTTCTAAATGGATACCTCTCTATTCTGAGGCTGTGCCCTCTGGTCTTAGATTCACCCACTATAGGAAACATCCTCTCTACATGTTTAATATTCAACAGGTTTCAATGAGATCACCCCTGATTTTTCTAAACTCTGGTGAATACAGGCCCAGAAGCATCGACCCTCCTCATATGTTAACCTTTTTCTTCCTAAGGTCGTTCTTGTGGGCTTCCTCTGGACCCTCTCCAATGTCAGCACATATTTTCTTAGATACGAGGTCCAAAACTGCACACAATACTTCAAATGTGGTCTGACCAATGCCCTGTAAACCCTTAGCTTTACATCCTTGCTTTTATATTGTAACCCTCTGGATATGAATGCTAACACTGCATCTGCTTCCCTTGCCAGCAATGCAGTCCGCAAGTTAACTTTTAGAGAATCCTTCACAAAGACTCCCAAGTCCCCTTGCATCTCTGATTTTTGAATTTTTGGCCTTTTAGAAAATAGACTACACCTTTATTCCTTCTAACCAAGTGCATGACCATTCACTTTCCTATAATATTTTCCATCTGTCACTTCTTTGCCCATACTGCCAATCTTCCTCAAGTCTTTCTGTTGACTTCCTGTTTCCTCAACACTACCTGCGTCTCCACTTAACTTCATATCACCCACAATCTAGGCCACAAAGCCATCAATTCTGTCATCCATATCATTGACGTGTATCATGCAAAAGATTGGTCCTGACATTGACCCCTGCAGAATACTAGTTACCATCAGCCAACCAGAAAAAGGTCCCTTTATTCTCACTCTGCCTACTGCCCATCAACCAATCTTCTATCTATGCTAAAATCTTCCCTGCAATACTATGGGCCCTCATCTTGTTAAACAGCTTCATGTGTGGCACCTTGTCCAAGGCCTTCTGAAAATCCAAGTGAACAACATCCCCAGACTGTCCTTCGTCTATCAAAAAAAAACAATTCAACAGACTTGTCAGGCAAGATTTCCCTTTAAGGAAACCATGTTGACTTTGACCTATTTTATCATGTACTTCCTAGTACTTCCAAACCTTATCCTTAAAAATGGAATCCAACATCTCCCCAACCACTGGAGTAGGGCTTCCTTTCTTCTGTCTCTCTCCCTTTTTAAAGAGTGGAGTGACATTTGCGATTTTCCAGTCTTCTGGAAATGTTTCAGAATCTGGTGAATCTTGAAATATCCATACTACTGTCTCCACAATCCCTTCAGTTATCTCTTTCAAAACAATTGGCTGTAGTGCATCTGGTCCAGATGACTTGCCCTCCTTCAGACCTTTTGGCTTCCCAAGCCTCATCTTGGTAATAGCAACTACACACACTTCTGCCAACCTGACACTTGAATTTCTGGCATAATGGTAATGTCTTCCAAAGTGAACACTATTGAAAAATACTTACTAAGTTCATCTGCCATTTCTTTGCCTCCATTACAAACTGAAGATGATTAATATTCTCGCAGGCATGTTTGTTAGAACTGTTAGGGAAGGTTTAAACTAATTTGGCAGGGGGATTGGGAAGCGGAGATAAGGGACTCTGGATAGGATGGGTGATAAAAAAGCAAAGATAGCATGCAGACATGTTGTTAGGAAGGGCAGGAAGATGATAGGACAAAATTGCAGCCTGCTGGGTAAGTATCAGTGCATTCGGGATACAGAATCAAAAAGGGTAGCAAATACAGTACTCAAAGCTTTATATCTCAATGGGCAGAATAGAAGAAATAAGGTAGATAATCTTTTTGCCCTTTTACAGGATTGTTGGGTATGAATTGGCCATCACTGGATTTCTTGGTGTTCATCTGGCAGAGAATCTCACTTGCTCCCTCAACACCAGCTCCATAGCAAAGAAAGCCCAGCAGCATCTCTACTTTCTGCAAAGGCTGAGAAAAGTCCATCTCCTACCCCCCACCCCCATCCTCATCACATTCTACAGGGGTTGTATTGAGAGCATCCTGAGCAGCTGCATCACTGCCTGGTTCAGAAATTGCACCATCTCGGATCGCAAGACCCTGCAGGAGATAGTGAGGTCAGCTGAGAAGATCATAGGGGTCTCTCTTCCCGCCGTTACAGACACTTACATCACACGCTGCATCTGCAAAGCAAATAGCAATATGAAGGACCCCATGCACCCCTTATACAAACTCTTCTCCGTCCTGCCATCTGGAAAAAGGCACCGAAGCATTTGGGCTCTCATGACCAGACTATGTAACAGTTTCTTCTCCCAAGCCATCGGACTCCTCAATACCCAGAGTCTGGACTGACACCAACTTACTGCCCTCTACTGTGCCTATTGTTCATTATTTATTGTAATGCCTGCACTGTTTTGTGCACTTTGTGCAGTTCTGGGTAGGTCTGTAGTCTAGTGTAGTTTTTGTGTTTTACGTAGTTCAGTGTAGTTTTTGTTTTGTTTCATATAGCACTGTGGTCCTGAAAAACGCCATCTTGTTTTTACTGTGTACCGTACCAGCAGTTATGGTCAAAATGACAATAAAAAATTACTTGACTTACACATTGTATTGGAGGTATAGGAAGGTAGGCGGAGGGGGTACTATTGTTCTTCTGTTAAGGAATGGCATCAAATCATTAGAAAGATGTGATGTAGGATTGGAAGATGTTGAATCCTTGTAGATTGAGTTAAGAAACTGCAAGGGAGAAAGGATCCTGATGGCAGTCATGTGCAGGCCTCCAAGCAGGAGCTGGGATGTGGACTACAGAATACAACAAGAATTAGAAAAGGTGTATCAAAAGGACAATGTTATGATAGTATGGAAGATTTTACCATGCAAGTAGATCAGGAAAATCAGGTTGGTAATGGATCTCAAGAGAGTGAATTTGTTGAATGCCTATGAGATGGCTTTTCAGAGCAGCTTGTACTTGAACCTACTAGGGGATCAGCTGTATTGGACTAGGAGATGGGAATGTTTAGGAGGGTGTGATCACAATATGATTGAGTTCAACTTGAAATTTGACAGGGAGAAAATAAAGTCTGATGTAGCAGTATTTCAGTGGAGTAAAAGGAATTACAGTGGTATGAGAGAGAATTGGCCAAAGTAAATTGGAAGGAGACGCTGGCAGGGCTGACAGCAGAGCAGCAACGGCATGAGTTTCTGGGGGGAAAATGAGGAAAGTGCAGGATATATACCAAAAACAAAGAAATACTCAATTAGCAAAATAATACAAGCCAAGGGAGGTCAAAGCTAATGTAAAAGCAAAAGAGAGGGCATAGAACAAAGCAAAAATTAGTGGGATGAAAGAGAATTGGGAAGCTCTTAAAAACCTACAGAAGGCAACTAAAAGAATCATTAGAAGGGAAAAGATTAAAGCAGGTTAGCTAAAAATGGGATTAGGAAAACCTTTTCCAAATATATATAAAAAAAATAAAAGAGGGATGAGAGTGGACATAGAACCACTAGAAAATGAGGCTGGAGAAATAATAACGGGGGTCAAGGAGATGGCAGATGAACTAATTGAGTATTTTGTATCAGTGTTCACTATGGAAGGCACTAGCAGTGTGTCAGGTATTGAAGAGTGTGAAGGAAGTGAGTGCAGTTACTATTACAAGGGAGAAGGTGCTTACAAAGCTTATAAACCCTAAAAGATGCATAAAACACCCAGACCAGATGAACTGCACCCTAGGGTTCTGAAAGAGGTTGGAAAATGCGTGTTCATGCACTTTGGTAGCAGAAATAAATGTGAAGACTATTTTCCAAATGGAGAAAATCCAAAAATCTGAGATGCAAAGGGTCTTGGGAGTCCTTGTGCAGAACACCGTAAAGGTTAACTTGCAGGTTGAGTTGGTGGTGAGGAAGGCAAATGCAATGTTGGCATTCATTTTAAGAGGTCTTGAATACAAGAGTAGGGATGTGATGCTGAGGCTTCATAAGGCACTGGTGAGGCCTCACCTTGAATGTTGTGAACAGTTTGGGGCTCCTTATCTAAGAAAAGATGTGCTGGCATCGAGAGGGTTCAGAGGATGTTCACAAGGATGATTCTGGGAATGAAAAGGTCATTGTATGAGGAACATTTGATGGCTCTGTATCTGTACTCACTGGAATTTAGAAGGATGATGGGGGATCTTAAATCGAATGTTGAAAGGCTTAGACAAAGTAGATGTGGAAAGGATGTTCCCATGCTGGGGCAGTCTAGGACAAGAGGGCACAGCCTCAGGATAGAGGGGCATCCATTTTAAATAGAGATGTGAGAAATTTCTTTAGGCAGAGAATGGTGAATTTGTGGAATTTGTACCACATGCAGCTGTGGAGACCAGGTTGTTGAGTGTATTTAAGCAGAGATTGATAGGTTATTGATTGGGCACAGCATCAAAGGTTATGGGGAGAAGGTCAGGGAGTGGGGCTGAGGGGACGAAAGAAAGATCAGCCTTGAATGAAAGGTGAAGCAGACTGGTTGGGCTAAATGGCCTAATTCTGCTCCTATGTCTTCTGGTATATGTTCTTACTACTTCTCCAGTGTCATTTTTCAGTTGTCTGATATCCACTCTCACCTCTCTTTTACTCTTTATATATCTAATTTTGCTATATTATATGCCCCCTCTTTTGCTTTTATGGTGCCTTTGACTTCTCTTGTCAGCTTTAGTAGTGCCATCCTCCCTTTAGAATACTACTTCATCTTTGGGATGTATTTATCCTGTGCCTTCCACATGGCTCCCAGAAACTACAGCAATTGCTGTTTTGCCGTCATCTCTGCTAGTGCCCCCTTCCAATCAATTATGGCTAGATCCTCTCATGTCTCTGTAAATCTGTTTATTCCACTGTAATAATGATACATCTGACTTTAGCTTCTCTTTTTCAAACTGCAGAGTGAATTCTACCATATTATGATCCTGCTACCTGAAGATTTCTTTACCTGAAACTTACTCATTAAATCTTTTTCATTACATAACGCCTGATCTAGAATTGCCCTTCCCCTAGTGGGCTGAACCACAAGCTACTCTAAAAAGCCCTCTCATAGGCATTCTACAAATTCCCTCTCTTGGGATCCAGCACCAACACGATTTTCCCAATCTACCTGCATATTGAAATCTGTCTTGACTAACATAAGATTGCCCTTTTTATGTGCCTTTTCTATCTCCCGTTGTAATTTATATCCCACATCCTGGCTACTGTTTCCAGTAAGAACTGTTTACCCTTGCAGTTTGCAGTTTAATTCTTCTCTCAAAGATTCTACATCTTCTGATCCCATGCCAACTCTTTCTAAGGATACAATTTCATTTTTTATCAACAGAGCCATCACCCCACCCCCAACCCCCACCTAGCTGCCTGTCCTATTGATACAGTGTGTATTGTTGGATGTTAAGTTCCGAACTATGATCTTTGAGCCACAGCTCAGAGATATCCACAATGCCCACAACCAACCAATATCTAACTGCACTATGAGATCATCTACCTTATTCCGTACATTGTGTGCATTCAATTATAACACCTTCACCCTTATTGATAATCACCCTTATTGATTTTATCCCTGCCCCGTTACACTTTAACTCATCCTACTGACTACAATTTTGCTCTATCCTTCCTCATAGTCTCACTACACATAGCATCTATGGTACTTGCATACTAAATGCCCCATCCTCCGCCCTATTACTCTGTTCCCACACCCCCGCCAAATTATGTTAAACCCCCCTCCCCCCCCATCAACACTAGCAAACCTGCCTGCAAGAATATTGGTCCCCCTGAAGTTCAGGTGTAACATGTCTTTTTTGTTTAGGTCATATCTTCTCCAGAAGAGATCCCAATAATCCCAGAAATCTGAAACCCTGTATCCTGCACCACTTCCATATCCATTTATTCATCCATACTATTATCGTGTTCCTGCCGTAGCTAGCATGTGTTACTAAGAGTAATCATTCATGCCAACAGAATCTCCTGCCTGCTTCTCTATCTATGGAATCCATTATCGCTACTGCATTCCTCCCCTTTCCCTTCTCAGCTGCAAAGCCAGGCTCAGTGCCAGAGACCTTGTCTCTATGGCTTCCTATTGGTAGATTATTCCCCCAACGGTATCTAAAGCACTGTACTTATTAGTGAGGGGAGTAGACACAAGGGCACTCTGCACTGGCTTACTATTTCCTTTCCCTCTCTTGATAGTCACCCAGGTACCTGTGCCCTGTGAGTGATTACCTCCCTGTAGTTTCTAATACCTTTTTCTCCGTGAGAGCCAAAGATCTTTCAGTTGCGGTTCCAATTCTTTTTCATGGTCTCTAATGAGCTACAGGTCGATGCATTTTGTGCTGATGTAGTTATCAGGGAAAGTGGAGGTCTCTCAGAATTCCCACATCTCATATAGCCATTAGCTCTGGACCCATTCTCACAGCACTAGCTACAGTATGTATTAATAGACAAAGAAAGAGAAAAAAAATAATAGAAACTTACTTAAAGCCTGCTCCTGTTTTCACCTAAGCCTGTTGAGTCAGTGTCTGATCAATCTAACACTGGCCCACTCAAACAATGTCTGCTTCCACAATGGCGGCTTCACTAAAACCCTGCTTCTTTTTATTGGCCTTTGCTAAGTGCCTAATATATCATTATGATTGCAACCCACCGGTAAGTTCTATAATGTTCTGAACTGTTTTTAAACTTCACATTATCTCAGCCAGACAAGTGACTGCTTGTGGTGACTGCAGCCTGCCAAAAAAAGAATTTCACAGTGGTTTGCAGATAGAGAATGAGAAGAGCATGGATTCTTCAATACAGTATTGGAGGTTCTGTGAGTGGACAATTTCTCTTCCTCCTGTCTGCGCTTAGTTCAAAGAGCCCATATCTTTCATGTAGCTTTTGTGGAGAGCAACACTATACTTGGAACTGCTGGAGATGTATATAGAAGCACTACTCTGGAGCTCCAACAATGTGTGGCCAGGTGGAACAGAGAATTGTGTCTATTGTTTCCAGCAGGAGGGAAAACAGCATGGGTCATTCATCCGCAAATGGCCTTAAAAGCATGCCCCCACGGGTGCTTGGGTCATTGTCTAGTCCATAGGGGAGGTTAGTAGCAGCATTGCTGATCCCTTTGGTTGATTTAGTCTAGTGACCATGTGTACCTGTGTGAGGTGTGTTACTTTTGCAGTTCTTTTTCTACATAGCAGGATGTGACTGAGTGAGTCACTGCTGTGGCTTTTTATTTAATGCCTTTTGCTCAACTTGAGGCTGTGGTATTTGTATAGTTAGTCTTAAACCTCCATGTGAACCTGAGGCACTGATGTGTATTAACTTTAACTACTCACTTTATTGTACTTTATTTGGTCTGATGATAACTCAGGAGCTGTATTTTATGTGAAATCTGACTTGCCTCTGTATACACAATGTTTTTAACAAAACTGCAGTTTGTTAATAAAAATTTGTGAAACATTAAACTACCTGGTCGGATTGCCTGCCTTAATGAGGTCCTGAACCTGCCTGTACTACTGGCTCAGTAGTTACAGACGTAATTAACTATTATGCCTTGGGTGGAGAAGTGGCTTTGCTGGTTGCACTTCTGTAATTTGGTAACCCTGCCTGTAAGGTATAACCTCCTTGAGAGCATGTTTTGGCTCAAAACATCGACTGCCTACTGTCTTCCATGGATGCTGCCTGGCCTGCTGAGTTCCTCCAGCATTTTGTGTGTGTTACTTTGGATATACAGCCCCTGCAGGCTTTCTTGTGTTTTTATTCAAATTCTCCTTTTGGCTAATACTCTGTACTCCAGGCATCATCCCAGTAAACCTCTTCTGTACTCTCTCTAAAACCTTAATATCCTTCCTGCAAATTAGTAGCCAAAATTGCATATAACACTCTGAATATGGCCTAATCAAAGTTTTAAACAGTTGCAACATTTTTGTCCAAGTTATTTAAATACAGTATATCAGAGTCCACATGACTTTTATGTTCAACAGCTTGACTGATGAAGGCAAGCATGTGTTATGCCTTCTTTCCACCTAATCTATTGTGTTGTTATTTTCAGCAACTTTGACTCCAAGATCCCTCTGCACACCAATGCTTCTAAAATGTTCTGCTGTACTCTTTCCCCCTTTACCTCTAAATCTGCAACACCTCACACTTGAATTCCATCTGCCATTTCTGTCCATATCTGTAATTGATCTACATCAGAATCAGAATCAGGTTTATTATCACCGGCATGTGATGTGAAATTTGTTAACTTAGCAGCAGCAGTTCAATGCAATACATAATCTAGTAGAGAGGGATAAATAATAATAATAAATAAATAAAATAAAACATAATAAACAAGTAAATCAATTACATATATTGAATTGGGTTTTTAAAAATGTGCATAAACAGAAATACTGTATATTTTAAAAGTGATGTAGTGTCCAAAGCTTCAATGTCCATTTAGGAATTGGATGGCAGAGGGAAAGAAGCTATTCCTAAATCGCTGAATGTGTGCCTTCAGGCTTCTGTATCTCCGACCTGATGGTAACAGTGAGAAAAGGACATGCCCTGGGTGCTGGAGGCCCTTAATAGTGGATGCTGCCTTTCTGAGACACCGCTCCCTAAAGATGTGCTGGGTATTTTGTAGGCTAGTACCCAAGATGGAGCTGACTAGATTTACAACCTTTTGCAGCTTCTTTTGGTCCTGTGCTGTAGCCCCTCTATATCAGACAGTGATGCAGCCTGTCAAAATGGTGTCCGTGGTACAACTATAAAATTTTTTGAGTGTACTTGTTAACATGCCAAATCTCTTCAAACTCCTACTTAAATATAGCTGCTGTCTTGCCTTCTTTATGACTACATCAATATGTTGGGACCAGGTTAGATCCTCAGAGATCTTGACACCCAGGAACTTAAAGCTACTCACTCTTTCCACTCTGATCCCTTTATGAGGATGGGTATGTGCTCCTTCGTCTTACCCTTCCTGAAGTCCATAATCAGCTCTTTTGTCTTATTGATGAAAAAGGATTCTGCTGTATCTCTTGACAAAACTACTAGTCTGCCTGTCTGCATCTTCATCCCAGTCAGTTATATAAATTACAGGGTAAAATAAATTTTATCCCAGCACTGACCCCTATGCAACACCACTGGTCACAGTCCCCCATTCTTCATGGGAACAACATCTGCTATCTACTATCCTCAAAAATTATCGTCATCTCAAAAAAACTCTATCAAATTTATAAGACATAAACTCTCAGGAAGAAGGGAAGTCAAATGTTTAAAAACTAACCCTATTTCTATTTTTTGTCTGACCTATTGAATATTTCCTGCATTGTCAATGTTGATTGTACCCTGATTCTGAAGATTATCATTCTTATGATATTTAGTAATTATTGGAATAATTCTCAATGGTATAAATTTTGTGAATTAAGAAGGCAAGAATAAACAATTCTTGAATCAAGTCATGATTCAAAACTTGAAAGTGTACTGGATTGTGACATGCAGTAATCTATTATCTACAAGATGAAATGTAACAGGCTGGTGCAATGGGATAGATGGGAGATGGCATCTATTGTTGAGGAATGCACTTTGGCATAAGATGAAAGAAAAAAAATGCAATGTAGGCTGGATGGAACAGATATAGAAACAAGAACAGGCAAATCTGTGGGCATATCCGCATATTTCATTCTTCTTCGGTTGTCCATCGATTTTGATATTGACTGAGGCCTGGGCAATGTTATATGGAAGACTGCTGCAAGTCTCCCCTCTCCACGCCACTGATATTGTCCAAGGGAAGGGCACTAGGTTGATACAGCTTGGCACTAGCGTTGTCGCAGAGCAATATGTGGTTAAGTGCCTTGTTCAAGGACACAACACACTGCCTTAGCTGAGGCTTGAACTAGCGACCTTCAGATCACTAGACCAATGCCTTAGCCACTTGGCCATGTGCCAACATTTCATTCTAAATGGCAAATTGAGAAAATGCTTAAAAATACAAGATCCTGATTCTTAAAAGAGCAGCACTGAGTGCAAGATCAATGAAGTCATGATATCACTTCATCCACATATTGAGCATTGTATCCCATTCCAAGTGCCACTGTTTCGGAAAGATGTAAAGGCTTTAGAGAAAGAGCAGAAGAGATTTACCACAGCGATTCAAAGAATGAGGGACCTTAGTTTTGTCTCTAGACCAGATAAACTGTTCCTTTTGGAATAAAGGATGATGTAAGGAGATCTGATAAGTATTTAAACCCTTGAAGTACACAGAGAGAAACTTGCTGTTGGTTAAAGGATTAAAAACCAGGTAAGTATAGATAAAAGATGCCTGGCAATTGAACAATAAGTGACTTAGGGGTTGAACATTTTTATGTTCTGAGTGCTCAGGGTTTGGAATACAATTCTTTGATAGTACTGGAATCAGACTCAATTGTATCACTCAAGAGGGAGCTGGATGAATAGAATGGAAGACTTCGTGGGACTTTGACAAGTAGATAGGAGAGCAGGACTTGATGGAGCTGATTTAGATTTGACGAGGTTAATGACTTCCTTCCTGCTCTAACCATTCTGTAATCCACAGCTTGATATCCAGAGTGCCATTGAGGCCATCTGCTCTGATAAATTTAACAGCACTTGAAATGCAGCTTGGAGCAAGCTGACATATTGCTTGGTCTAATATCAATTTCTGCTCCTATATTACTTTAGGCCCTCTGAATTGATGAGTTCTTTAATTTGCAAAAGTTTTTCACTGCAAAAAAGAAAAACTGCTGGAGGAATGGGAGTTTGCCAGCCACTGATTTTCAGAAGTTTAGAACATGCTTAATCTAACTAAATTTCCACCCTTGCAATAAAGTTAAAGATTATATTACCAATTAAGCTCTTTTACATTCACAGTTAATACTAACTCAGCTAAAACACGTTTCTCATTAATAGGGTAATTTGGTGATTCATTTTAATAATGTTTCTACTCCTACTGATGTGTTGTATATTTGGAAATATTATCCTGCAATAGCATTTTAGATTACACTTGTGAGTGACATTAACCGCCTACTTAATACTGCATCTTTAAATAATTAGGTTGCAATACCTCAAAGGAATTCATACTCATTTGATAACTCATTATACAGTAACTGTCTACAGAATGAATACAGTTATATTATACAGTAATCTTGATGCCATGCTGAAGCTTTAGTAACCATTTGTAAATTATATTCCTTCCAAGTGGCTGTGGATGTGCTAGATATGTTGGTTACAGTGCAAACTGCAATTAGAATTACTCTTCTAACACGATCATAAAGAATTTCTGGAACAGAACTTCGGTAAGATCAAGTTTACTAAACGTAGTTGGAAATTAAATAATTATTTTTTTCTAACTACCACAACCTGAAATATTCCACAGATCTGTGTTGCAAATGTCCAGATAATGGGTTACTTGCAGAAAGAAATTGGCTTGAATACGGGGCATGCGGGGATGGAAAAGTATTTGAAGTAGATGTAGTCATATCACCATTAGTTGTATATTCAATTGACTTGGATAGAGCACAATAGAAAGTTGGAAGCCATTCAGCCCTCTAAACCTCTCCTATCCATGTACTTACCTAGATGACATTTATATGTTGCTAATGTGTCCACCTCAACCATAATTTCCGGAAGCTCTTATCAAATGTGCACTACCCTATGTCTGAAAAAGCTGCTTCTGATGTCCCTTTCCAGTCTCTCACCTCTGTTCATAAACATATGCACTCTTGCTTCTAGCCCCCTCTCCCTGGGAAAAGGACAATGTTCTTTCAAGGGTTTCGGCCCGAAACGTCGTCACTACCTCCTCCTATAGATGCTGTTTGGCCTGCTGAGTTCTGCCAGCATTTTGTGTTTTGTACAATGTGCTTTCACCCTGTTTATGACTGTTGATGTTCAAAGTAAGTTCAAAGCAAATTTTGTTAAGTAAAATATGAGGGTGATTGATAAGTTCATGGCCTAAGGTTGAAGGAGTCAATTTTAGAAAACCTAGCACATTTATTTTTCAACATAGTCCCTTCCTACACTTCCACACTTAGTCCAGCGGTTGTGGAGCATACGGATCTTGGACCTCCAGAACGTGTCCACAGTATGGGTGATTGATAAGTTCATGGCCTTTGGTAGAAGGAGATGAGTTATACAGCTCTCATTACATGCACATGTAGTTCAACTCTGAGTGATTATGCAGAAAGTTTGAAGTTAATATCTCCTTCCACTTTAAGCCATGAACTTTTCAATCACCCCGGTGAGTTATTAACTTCAAACTTTCTGCATAATCACTCAAAGAGTTGAACCACATGTGCATGTAACGAGAGCTGTATAACCCAACTCCTTCCATCGCAGGCCATGAACTTATCAATCACCCCTGCTGTGGATACTTTCTGGAGGTCCAAGATCCGTATGCTCCACGACTACTGGAATAAGTGTGGAAGTGTAAGAGGGGACTATGTTGAAAAAAAAAAATGTGCTAGGTTTTCTAAAATTGACTCCTTCAACCTTAGACTACAAATTGATCAATCACCCCTCATACATATACTGTATGTTACCACATACAACCCTGAGATTCATTTTCTTGTGGGCATGCTCAACAAATCTATGGAACAGTAACTATAGCAGGATCAGTTCAGGATCAACCAGACTACAGAAGACAGCAAACTCTGCAAATGCAATAAATAACAATAAATAAATTATATATATAAAAATAAATAAATAAATAAATAAATAGATAGATAGATAGATAGATGGATGGATGGATAATAAGAATGAATAGCAATAAATAACAAGAACATGAGATGACGAACCCTTGAAAGTGAGTCCATTGATGGGGGAAGAGAAATCGAGTGTAGCTATCCCATTTTGTTCTCTGCCATGATTATTCTTATCATTGATGCCCCACAATACTTAATCCTCAGCACCTTGCTCTGCTCCTTTTACACACATGGTGGTGTGACCAGATTCAATCCTAAATCCATCTACTAGTTTATAAATGACACTATTATAGTAGGCTGAATCTCCAATAACAATGAAGGAGGAAGAAATAAAGAGCCTAGTGGCGTGGTGTTATGATAATCCTGCCCTCAATATCAGCAAAACAAAAGAGCTGGTCATTGACTTCAGGAAGGTTGTGGGGTGGGTGCAGAGTGTGTACACTCTTGTCTGCATCAGTGGTGCTGAGGCTGAGGAGTGAAAGCTTCAAGTTCCTTTGAGATCCAGCTATGTAGATACCACAGACAAGAAAACTCAGCAGCACCTGAACTTCCAGAGAAGGCTAAAGAAATTTGGCATATCTCCTTTGATCCTCACCAATTTTTATTGATGTGCCATAGAAATCACCTTACATGGATGCATCATGCTTAGAGTGGCATCATGTGCAGAATCGTAGGCGCAGCTCAACACATCACCGAAACCAGCCTACCTCCATGAACCCTGTCTAAAGTTCTTGCTGCCTTGGTGAAGTACTCAACACAATCAAAGACCTCACTCACCCTGGGCATTCTCTCTTCTCCATCCTCCCATTAGTTAGAAGATACAAAAGCTTGACCTACCACCAGGCTCGAGGACAGCTTCTATCCCACTGTTCTAAGAATATTGAATGGTCCTTTGGAATAATAAGATGGACTCTTGACCTTACAATCTACCTTGTTTTTGGTCTTGCTCCTTCTTGTCTGTCTACACTGCACATTCTCTGTCACTCTAACACTTGAGTCTGCATTCTGTTATTGTTTTGCCTTGTACTACCTCAATGCAGTGCTGTAATGAAGTGATCTGTATGAATGGCATGCAAAGCAAGTTTGGTACTTGTGACAATATTAAACCAATTTAGCAACTACCCTTTCTCTTTACATCCTGTTTCTCTGAATACCCTCCATCAATATGCCCACCACCAATGTCACACTCACCAATCTCTAGTTTCCTGGCTTGTTTTTGCTACCTCTTTTAAACAATAGTACCATATTTTCCACTGTCCATTCTTCTGGAACTTCTCCTTTGGCCAGAGATGAAGCAATAATATCTGAATATACCTTAGAGCAATTCAAAGCTGAGCTTTGTGCTTGTTCTCTCCATATTGCAGGCTTAGGGATAAGGGAAATCCACAGGACAAGTTTAAGAAATTTAATCAATAACTTCCGCTTCCAGAAAACATTCCCTCTTTTTTGGGATTTGAGCAGAACAAGCAGGCAGTTTGTGGGCATATCCTAATGTGGAGAGGTGTAAATTACTTTAGAGGAAAAGCAAGAGCAAACTTTTACACTGAAGGAATTATTCAGCTTTAAAAAACACAAAATCTTTAATCATTTTACACATCAGTAATTGATCAATTTTACTCTTTGAAATTAATATTGTACTTTAGCTATCAATGATAGTTTCAAAGATCAATTGAAATCCTTTGAAGGCTTTGAAAACCTTGTTTGTTTACAAACGTGCTCCAGTGGTTTATTTCAATTTCTATTGTTAGAATGTCACACCAGGCCACACTAATGAGAAAGTGCCAGTTTGTTTCAATAAATAACCCATAGAATATTAATTTTCATTGAATATCTACTATAACTGAAGTTTTTACTTTTAGAAAAAAAGCTGAATTTATGGAGCAATGATGGCTAAGAGCTGACAATGTCCATTAATTAGGTTTTTGAAGATTCGGATAGATAAGCAGTAAAATTAAGATAAAATCCCTTTATAATAGTGTAGTACTATGCATCCTTTGACTGTAATATTTAAATGAGAATAGGACATTATACTTCTTCATAATAAAAGCCGTGCAATCTAAGTTGAACCTCTACGTGTAAAATGAGATCTTTGGGAATCGATTCATTGATTTACCTTGAAGGAAATTTGTACATTTCTGTCTCAGTTTCCATTCCATGTATTAATATTGAATAAGTGCAGTCTGTTTCATTATTGCTACCCCTTCTACATTACCACACCACCTTAACCTTCCCTACTTGCTTGAAAGCCAACTATTTCAGAGTGTTTGTAGAATTATTATGATCCACCACAGGATGGTGCTGTTGGAACTTTGGAAGCTGTTGCCCAGCGGTGCCAATCTGCCAGTTGAGGAGCAGTTGTAACTATTTGGAGCATGTCTACTTGAGCAAATAGGACTGAAAGTAAAGGAACTCAGTGACTATTGCCCGGTACATGCATCCAAAGTGATGAAGTGTTTTATGAAGCTGGTGTTGAAGCATGTCAGCTCCTGAGTGGTGATTTGGATCC
Organism: Hypanus sabinus; assembly: GCF_030144855.1. NCBI lineage: Eukaryota > Metazoa > Chordata > Chondrichthyes > Myliobatiformes > Dasyatidae > Hypanus > Hypanus sabinus. Next base: position 48,328,768 of record NC_082711.1, on the reverse strand, counting down.
ATTCCAAACTGCCTACTGAAGCAGCAGGTCTACAGCAAATACCATCTCATTGGCACTTCTCACAACTTTGGAACATCTGGGCAGCAAAGATGCAAACATCAGGATGCCCTTTATTGATTACAGCTCAGTATTTAATACCATCATCCCCTCAAAACTAATAAGTAAACTCCAAGGCTCAATACCCCTTGGTATTGGATCCTGGATTTTCTCACTTGCAGACCCCAGTTAGTTCAAATTGGCAAAAGCATGTCCTCCACAATCTCCATCTGCACAGAGCACCCCAGGGATGTGTGCTTAGCCTTCTGCTCTGCTCGCTTTACACCTATGACTGTGTTGTTAAGTACAGCTCCAAAACCATATACAAGTTTGTTGACGACACCACTGTTGTGGGCTGTATTTAAGGTGGTGATGAATTAGCATACAAGAGGGAGACTGAAAATTTGGCTGAGTGGTTTAATAACACTAACCTCTCACTCAATGTCAGTAAGACCAAGAAACTGACTGTAGACTTTAAGAGAGGGAAACCAGAGGTGCATGAGCCAGTAATCATCAGAGGTGGAGAGGGTCAGTAACTTAAAATTCTTGGGTGTAACTATCTCAAGGATCTGTCCTGGACCCATCATTTAAATATAATTGCAAAGAAAGTACAACAGCATCTCTACTTCCTCAGGAGTCTGCGAAGATTCAGCATGTCATCAAAAACCTTGGCAACTTCTATAGATGTGCAGTGGAAAGTGTGCTGACTGGCAGCTTTACGGCCTGGTATGAGAACACCAATGCCTTTTGAACAGAAAGTCCTGCAAAAGGTAGTGGGTTGGGCCCAGTACAGCACAGGTAATGCCCTCCCAACCATTGAGCACATCTACACAAAACATTGCTATAGAAAAGCAGCATCCATCACCAGAGATCCTCAGCACCCAGGCCACGCTCTTTTCTCACTGCTGCTGTCAGATAGCAGGTATGAGTGTTTCAGGACTTACACCATCAGGTTCAAGAACAGTTACTACCCCTCAACCATCAGGCTCTTGAACAAAAGGGGTAACTGCACTCATTGTGTTTCTGGTATTCCCACAACCCATGGTCTCACTTGAAAGACTCGTTATCTTGTTATTTCATACTCGTTATCTATTTCAATTCATTTCTATTTGCATTTGCACAGTTTGTTGTTCATTGATCCTGTTTGCAGTTATTGTTCTATACATTTGCTAAGTATGCCCACAGAGAAAAGAATCTCAGGGTTGTACGTGGTGACATCTATGTGCTCTGATAATAAATTTTACTTTGAACTTTAAGAAAGAAAGTTTCTTTTGAGGGGTTGAGGAAAACATTAGGAATGTGGCAAGTGCCAAGCAATGTCAACAAAAAGATTAAAATCAAATTAAAAGGAATTGGAGGACCTATATTAAGGCTGGTTATCATTAACATCAGAAGAGTGATGTGTCCTCTGCTTCGCACATACAGTTTCAGCACAGCACTAACATTCTGAACCATTCTGGAGCTCTTTTGTGTATATCAGAGCTCGGTTAGGAGTATCTGCCACCTGTGTTCTACATTTAGAAGCTGCGCTATCCATTTTGAGGCATTCATACTGATATGATTAATACGTTATTTTAATAAGCCAGGACCTGCAGTGAAGTCTCATCCACCTGTGATGACTGCTGCCATATGAATGAGTTATAGGTTTATTTTTTCCACATCTGTTGATGTCACCTTGCTACCACATGCCATCCCCTCATCCTATTCCAGGGAACTGCGGCTCGGCATAGTGACGTGGTATTATTTGATGCAAGACTATCAGATGGGTGGGGTTAGAGGGAGGAGGAGTGCAGGGGATGGTGACCAAAATAAGACACCCCCACAAGTCATAAATTCAGGATGCTGGAAATCTTGAGCAACACACACTGAAAGCTGGAGCAACTCTGCAAGCCAGGCAGAATCTATGGAGGAGAATAAACAGTGGCTGCTTTGGGCTGAGCCCATTGATCAGTCTTTATTCCCTCCATAAATGCTACCTGGCTTGCAGTACCTCCGACATTTTCAGTTAAGTGACTGAAAAACATCCCCCTGGATTTTGGCAACTGTGAAAAGATAGCAAGGGCATGACTGTTTCTGTTGGTTCTCGATGCAAACAGAGCACTTCACTGTATGTTTAATGCACATGTGACAATAAAGATCACCTTTATCTTTAATCCATCACAACTTTCCACAGTGCAAAGTTGCATCATTTGTGCATGCATTAAGAAACAGGAGTTGAAAAATAAATGTTTTGATTTATAAACATGAGATTCTGCAGATGCTGGAAATTCAGAGTAGCACATGCAACATGCTGGAGGAACTCAGCAAGTCAGGCAGCAACTATGGAGCAGAATAAACAGTGGAAGTTTTGAGTCCTGATGAAGGGTCTTGGCCCAAAACATTGACTGCTGTTTATTTCTTTCCATAGATGCTGCCTGACTTGCTAGGTTCCTCCAGCATCTTATGTGTGTTCTGCTAATTTATTTATTTATTTACATACAGATTCTGTGAGTGAAAATATTATTAATTAAATTTTTGGGGAGTGATTTGTGAATTCTATAGGAGCAAATTTTTGTAATCTGAATGGCAGTGATACAGGGGTTGTCTAGACTAGTCTGAGTATGGAGAAGTAAGTACTGTAAACTTTTCCACAGGAGATATGGGTGTATACCATAAATAAATGGTCCGTAGGTTTGGAACTTGCTATGTACTTCCAGTCCCTGAGGCATTCTGATACCTAGTACACTGAAAACATTTTAATGCAATTAGGATGCTACAAAATCTTGAAGAAGCAGTCGATTCCTTGCAGCAGTAAGGGAAGGTAAACGGCTCTGACAGTAGTGCAACAATGGGAATGAAGATTTGGAAGAATGGCTGGTGGGCAGAAGAGCAGTTATCAAGGTGATGATTTCTGGAGTGGCTGTATTTAGAAGCTCTGACACAATGTGTGCGGGGGGTGTTTAGCAATGTTTCATTTGGTATCTTGAGCATAGAGCACTAGAGTGGATGTCTGTAAGAAGCTCTTCAACAATGCATTCTTGCTATTTATCTCTGTTTAAATTTATATTTAAAATTTCCCCCTGTTTTGAACCAGCTAACAGTTTACAAGATAGTTGCTTATAGGCTGGAAGTTTGGAGGCAGCCTCTCTTGTAGGAACAAGCAAATTTGATGACAGTGGTTAAGTGATAATGAATGGGCTCAAAACTATCCTTCATGTTAAAGAAAATTTATCAAACTCCTGTTTGGTTGTTTTTTGATAATAATTAAAAATAGATAAATCCAGGATGTTACACGTTTTCAATGTTCTTAGTAAATGTTTTATCTAAGTATGTATAAGCTACCTTGAGAATCATTTTCTCACAGGCATTTAGAGGGAAAAAAGGTATCCAGTAGAATAATACAAATGACTCTACATAAATAGACAAGGATTGACAAACAACCAATGTGCAAAAGAAGACAAACTGTGCTAATAAAAATAACACTGATGCATGAGTTATAAAGAGTCTTTGAAAATGCTGAACAATCTACACTTCAATTCCACATAGTCGTGATTAAAGCTTCCATTCCAGTTAGTGCTTATAGGTTAATAACTGTTCCTGAACCTGGTGGTGTGGGACCTAAGACTTCTATACCCAAAGATGGTAGCAAGAAGAAGGCATAGCCTAGATGGTGGAGGTCTTTGATGGATGCTGATTTTTTTTTTGTAGCAACACTCTATGTAAACATATGCAATGGTGGCGAGGGTTTTGCCTGTGATGGGCTGTGCTATAATCCACCACTTTCTGTAGCTTTTTCTATTCCTGAGCATTGATGTTTCCATTCCAGGGCATGATGCACCATGTTAGGATACTCTCCACTGTATATCTATAGAAGTTTGTCAGTGTTTCTGGGGACACACCAAACTTTTAAGAAAGTAGTGATGCTGTTGTACCTTCTTTGTGATGACACTTTTGAGCTGGTCCCAGGGCAATTTTTTTCATTTGCTGACACCAACATAGTTGACTCAAAGGCTGCAAATCATGCGGAGAAAAGTAATTTTAATAGTTTTGATTATATTCCTTTTGGGGTCTACAAAGAAGTATTTGAAACTCTGTAACACTGGTCCAGCTGTAAACCACCGAACGATCAGACAGGTTCCATGCTCCTTAGTAGGTCAACTGATGAATTCCATGTTGAGTGAAGTCCAGCTCGACTTCATATGTCTTGGCCAATGTTCCTGAGAACAAACCTGTCATCTACATTTTTTTTTGCTTTTCAATGAAGTGGCATAAGCATCACTGGGAAAGTCACTGTTCATTACCCATCCTCAACTTTTCTTGTGAAAGCAATGGTGATAAGTTTGTGATTTATCATGCCCTTCAGAGAGCATTAAAGGTAAATCATAAATTCATCAGACTATGTAAGGACAGCAGATTTCTTTCCCTTAGGAGAAGAGAACTTGCATATTATGACACAGAAGGAGGCTATTTGGTCATTAAGTCCATGCTGACTCCCAACAGAACAAATCCTACCCGTACTCCCACCCTTCACCCGGTGCCAATACCTTTTAGCCTTGCAACTTATTCTTTTTCACATGTCGACCTGCTGTCATCAGTTCTTTTTTACTTGCACCAGGAGGTAATTCATAAAAGCCAATTAACCTACCAGCATGGCTCTAAGATGTGGGAAGAAGATAGAGCATCTGGCAAAAACTTGTATGGTCCCTTGACAGAAAGTGCAACAGAGATCAGGATCAAACTTGGGTGTTTGGAGCTTAGATGTGGGTCTGTGACATTCTGATAATTTCAGGGTCATCACTTCTGATGAACAATGCCTGTGGTATCCTTATAATTACAATGTCCCAACTTGAATAGGACTCATTTATTTCAAATCTGTTTCTTGTAAGTGAGCTAATCATTAATTTAATCCAATATATCACCTGCCATATGATACACTGTAATTCCATTTATTAATCTTTGTGTGATACCCTATTGATGGTCTTCTGAAAAGTTCCTAACAACAGATTCTTATATTTTTTCCTGCATTTATTCTTAGGCTAACAGATCTGTCGTTCCCTTTGTTCTGTTGCCCTCCTTTCTTAAACAGTAGGGTTGGACTCTTCCTATCTTACAGTTTGAGGGAGCCATTATAGAATCCATGACATTTTTGAAGGTAACAGTCAGTGCATTCTTTTAACTCTGCCACCCCTTTCAAAATGATTTGAAGTACAGTAGGTCCCCAGGGCCTGGGGATTTATCAGCTTTCAGAATATCTCTAGTACATCCTCTTACCATCTTGACTGTAAAGCCCCATCAGAACCTCAGAATTTGCAATAACATCACACCAGTTTTCTCTTCAGCGACCTTTCCTCTTGACACAACCCCTTTATCTTAGAAATCAACTTAATAAATCTTCGCTGAACTGCTTCTAAATGATGATTTGATGCACAACAAGGAGTGGAAGCCAGTGAACAAGTCGAGAAAACAATTCATTAACACTACCGACTTTAGTTTTTCTCTTGGGGCTTTATAATGATTAAAGCCATTCTCCTGTAGCTTGTCACAATGCTATTCTACATGAAGCAGGCTATGTTCCTCTCCAAGAATTGTGTGACACACTGGGTGGCAACCCCTTTATTTCTTTAGCGAGGTTGAGTTGCTAACACAACGCTCAACCCAACACGGATGGAAAGTGTGCAAGGAGGGGGTAGGATTCGAACCTGGGATCACTCGCCTCGAAGTCCGTGCATATCCCTTTATGACAACTATCTGCTTGAGCAATTCTAGTGGATTGTTGCAGTAATCCTACACTGATCCCATTTTATTCTTGCCACTTTTCCATTACTTCCCCCAGGTTCTATCCTTCACCTACATATGTCTTTTGGAATGAGGAAGGAAACTGAATCACATGGTCACAGGGATTATGTGGAAACTCCACCAACAGGGACCAAGGTCAAAAATGAGCATGAATTACTAGACCTGTGTGGGGAAAAAGCTCTGTCTATCAGCTGTACTATTGAGCAGTCTTTACTGTCCCACAATCTTTAACTGCTGTCAGGTGTTTGCACCATCTGTAGCAGGATAAACTGCAGATTGAATCTGCCTCAGAAATGACATTTACCATGGAGGACTGGGGACCTGTACAAACAGGAAAAACAAATCAGTTTGGAAAAATTGTTAGTGAGATCTCCAGGGTCTGTATCGGGGGAATAATTAACTCCATAATAAATTATGTAAAATAAAAACAGAGGAAAAAAATTGATTTAAATCAGATTAAAATAACAAAGAAAAATCTTTAAAACACATTTTAGTATCTGTGAAAAAGAAATTCAACCTATGTAACATATTTTCAGTGCCTGAGAAGAGAGACATACTTGGATAATAAATTTTACTTTAAGTTTGACTTTGAGTAATTAAGACATATCAAGCTGTTAAAATATCTCATGAATTTTGATGGCAGATCTCTTAGTGAAATATTAGGAGCAATCAACAAATTATGGCATTGATGGCAGCCACTCAATCTGCCATGTGTTGTTGGCCACAAAATGAACTCTTTATATTCATAAAAACACAAAATGCTGGCAGAACTCAGCAGACCAGACAGCATCTACGGGAGGAGTTCGGCCCAAAACGTTGTCACTACCTCCTCCCATAGATGCTGTCTGGCTTGCTGAGTTCTGCCAGCATTTTGTGTTTTTATTTATTTCCAGCATCTGCAGATTCACTCGTGTTGTCTTTATATTCATTCCAATTCTTAGTTATTGGTCCATAGCCTTGAGGCTTTCTTGCACCATTCTCACAGGCAGAGAATACCCATCATATTCTGGGTCATTCCTCCATCACTCCCATTCTCTATTTCCTACAAATGGGCTTACATCTATATTGTGACTGGCCATTGCTATGGAAGTACAGTGTGTCCTGTATATCCAGCTCATTTTCTAAGTGCTTACGTGATTAAATCTTGCCTAACCCTGTTCTATTCCAAACAAAATTACCTCTGCTTAGCTAACATCACCTTTGTAAATTTCTTCTGCAGCTTCTCTGGTGCTAACACATCTTTGCTATTATAACAAATGCCAATTTCTGTTTATGACATTATTTACCTACCTATGGACAAGCATACTAAGATCCTTCTTTTTTTTATACGCCTTAGCATTCCAACCATAGATTGTGTATTCTGCCGACTTGTTTGCCTTTATCAAATTCATTAGCTCATGCTTTCTCTGCTTCAAAGTAAGTTTATTATCAAACTACATGCATGTCACCTTATACAAACCTCAGTTTCATTTTCTTGCAGACTTTCACAGTCAAGACAAAGAAACACACTAGAATCAATGGGAGACCTCACATAAGACAGGCAAACAACCAATGTGCAAAAGACAACAAACTGGGCAAATACAAAACAAAAATGATAATAAGAGTTCAAAATTGAAGACCTCTTCCCAGAAACAAAGGGACACCTTTTGACAATACAGGACCAGGTAGTTAATGCAAAATATATTAAAAATACACATAAAGGACCAACAAATTCAAGATAATAAATGCAGAAAATGCTAATAGAAACTAGAAAAATTTGCTTAATAGATGTAGCCATTCCAAATGCATATAATATACAGAAATCAATAAAACCACCAGAAATATGCTGAATTCAGAGGAAATTGAGAGACTATGGAACATGAACATGGTATACTTTGTTCTAATAGTAATATCTACAACTGGAATTGTCCCCAAATCACTGCACAATGGCATTAAACAATTAGGCCTACACAGCAATATTCAAAAAGCCACAATACTAAATATCACTAGAAGAGTCTGGAAAGTTCCTGGTAACTGAGAAATGAGTGTGCTTGGCTATGCCTGTACCTCAGGTTTTACCATCTTGAGCTGAACATGAGATGAAAAGTCCTTGAAAGTGAATCCATAGGTTTTGAGAACAGTTCAGTGGTGGGGTGAGTGAAACCTGATGGTTGAGGGGTAGTATCTCTTCCTGAACCTGGTAGTGTGGGTCCTGAGGCTCCTGTCCTCTTTACTGACAGCAACAAAGAGAAGAGAGTGCGGCCTGGATGGTAGGGGTCCTTGATAATGGATTCTGCTTTCCTGTGACAATGCTCCATGCAGATGTGCTCTGTGGTGGGGATTGTTTTACCTGTGATAGACTGGTCTGTATCCCCTACTTTTTGTAGGCTTTTCCATTTGAGGGCAACGGTGCTTCCATACCAAGCTGTAATGCAAGCAGTCAATATATTTTCCACTGCACGCCAATGGAAGTTCACCAAAGTTTTAGATGACACACTGAATCTACACAAGTTTCTTAAAAAAGATAGAGGGGCTTCCATGTTTTCTTTGTAATTGCACTTGCATGCTGGATGCAATGCAGATCCTCTGAAATGATAATACTAAGGAATTTAAAGTTGATGACCCTCACCAGCACTAATCCCTGATGACAACTGGCTCATGGACCTCTGGTTTCCACCTCTTGTAGTCAATAATCAGCTCTTTGGTCTTGCTGACATTGCTGTTGTGAGGCCATTCAGCCAGATTTTCAATATCCCTCCGATATGCTGATTTGTCAACACCTTTGATTTGGCTAACAATAGTGGTAAAACTTGATCACTCCTTTAACATTTTCTTGTGGAGGAGGTGGCCATTTGCACAATCCTTTATGAGTTTCATATTTGTGGGGTTGCTGGAAGTTGCTGCCTGATTTACTACTTTGACTTTGGCACTACCAGGTACTACAACCATCAGGCTTCTGAACTAATGTGGATAACTTCATTACTCTGAACTGATACTATGACCTACAGCCTCGCTTTCAAACACTCTTTACTGCTCATGCTCCCAGTATTATTTTTATTTGCACAGTTTGTCTTTTGCACATTGGTTGTTTATCAGCTTTTGTCTTGTGTATAGTTTGTCGTAAAATTCTATTTTTGTCTCTTTTCTGTAAATGTCTGCAAGAAAATGAGTCTCAAGGTAGTACGCATAGCATATATGTACTTTGATAATAAATTAACTTAGAATTTGAACTTTGAAGTTATTTTTATCATAAAATCTGTCTTGCTATTTGTTACTGTCACATGCTTGGTTGCCTAGTGAGTTGTTTGTCTTTTCATTAACTCCTCGCTTTCTCTTTGAGTTTGGGCTGGAATTCCACAATGTGACTTGACTTCCTGCAAGATGTCCGTGACTGAGAACGATGGAGGGGAACTTTGCAGTCTCCCCACTGCCTTGTGGTGCTCGCTCCAGTACTCCCCACTTTTCAGTCTTCTTTGGTACATCATTGCTGCCAGCTGGCTCAGTTAATTAGTGACCATAGTGAAAAATAATGGGAGAGCAATTGTCTTCTGCAAGCTCGGACTGGTGTCTGGTATGTGTAATTGTAGCTTGCCTCATCTGTCATATCTTTACATATACTTAAATGTAGCTTTTCTGTTAAGGAGATGATCATGCAGGTGAAAATCATCATTACCCTTGTTAGTTGAAAGATTTAGTAACCTGCAAGAAAAAAAAATATAGGCACTACAGAGGTATCTTTGCAAAGAAAATCTTCCTTTGCTGTGAGAATTTAGAGGAATGAACAACAACGGCTGCTCCTTTTACTCCAAAACCACAGGGATGCTCTCTGATGTTACACAAACAGGTGCAGATGTCTGTGAGTTAACATGTTGAGATGCACAGAACTCAAAGGTTATCTGACCCACCAGAGAGCCATTACTATAAAAATCGAATTGTATTACTGTTAAGAGATCTTTAGCACCTGTTATATGAGGGCTCTCTAGAAAGCAATGCACAAAATGAAACATGGCCTCATGATAGAGATGGATTTTATGGCACTAATGAACCTTGGAGAAATGGTTTTGACATTAGTTTCTTAACTCACTATTGACCTCACTCTCACAAGCTACATTCTTGGCTATTCTATTATATTCCGTAAGGTTATTATCTTTAATATAAATTTAAAATATCCTTGAAACAGTAATTAAAACATATACTTTAAAGTATTATTATGTGTATTGTTGAATCTAGCTTGCTGTGCAGACTGTAAGTTTCTACTGTGTTATTGGTGGAACTTCCATTTCTTGAAAAGGAAGATGAGTTTTTAAAGAAAAGCACATTGGCTTCATTTCATAAGGATTGCTAAAATGAAAGTGTATCATTCTGTGGTGGCAGTGGCCGTGGTACAACCACATCCCATCCTAGTGAGATGTTTATCACAGCTAATTATAAGGAGGCAGTGCCTACTACAGCAGAGCGTTTATTGGGTTCTGATTAGGGCAGGGGTTGGCAATGGGTTAAATGCAAAGCTGTGCTTTGAGAGAAGTTCCCTCATTTCTCTCATTTATGTCACCATTACGGGTATGAAACAATTGCACTTCACTGTTACCCTGTTGAGCATTTTGATGGAGCACTGTAAATTCAAGGTTAAAGCTAATGGACAACCTGTTGAAGATTCCAGATGTGCTGCCATCCAGAGTCTGCCCTCCCATTGTCAAAGGCTTTATGGATTAATTGTTCCTTGGAGTCAGTAAATTTCTCCTGATTCTATTCTTGTAGCAAGCATGAAGAGGCTGTTTGGAGATCACAGATTATTTATTGCTCCTTAACGACTGTCCTTTTCAGTGAAGGCCTTGAAATAAAGTATTTATAGCCAGCGAGCTACATCCGTCCTCTGATGCAGATACTCCACATCTTTACTACTCACCATAGTGCTGAGTCAGTTGTGTTGTCACAAAGAGAAAGATCAAATTCCCTCCTGAACATCACAAAGTCTGAGTGTGTAACTGCACGGGAAGGAATATTTCTACAGTGGTGGACCTTCCAAGTCCCATGCTTAATTTGATCCTCTAAATCATCAAACTGAAATTGTGTCATGTTGCAATATATAAATCTTACTAAAATGCTTGTAAAATTGGATTTTACAGAGTAATTAGAGCCCAATGATACAATTGGGTATTCCAGTACACCATTCCAATCCCTGCCCATCTGGGTTTGCATCATAACCAACAATTCTAAGTTAACAGGATTAACTAGCTTTAGTCTTTAGGGTGGTGGGTGGAGGTGTGTGTCTACTAGATGAGGTGTAAGGCACTTCTTCCCTCCATTAGCCAGGTCAACCTTGAGCAAGGTATTGCACCTGTTTAGACCCCCAATCAAGATCATGTGAAGCCATGAGAGCAGGTGGTGGATGATCATATGAGCAGCTGGTGCAAATCACATGACCTGGTCGTACTGACCACTGACATCAGGCAGACAATCTCTGAAGTGTATTGATAATGGCTGGGGTCACCTGTCTTGTAAAGACACTGCACAGAAGAAGGCAATAGTAAACCATTTCCGTAGAAAAAAATTGCTAAAAGCAATTGTGGTCATGGGACCGTGATCAGCTGCATCATACAGCACTGCACATAAAAATGATGAGTCTTCAGAATGGTGAGATAAAGAGCTAAGAGCATTTGAGGGGGAGGAAGGCTTTTACCTAAAGGGTGGTTGGAATTTGGAGTGTACTGCCTATGGCTGATGAAGGCAGGTACTTTCAAAACATTCAAGAAAAGTTGAGAGAAACATTGGAATTTGTAAAGCATAGATGGCTAAGGACCAAATGTTGATAAAAGGGATTAGCATGGACTGATATTTGACAGTCATTGCTGAAATAATATGCTTGTTTCTGTGTGGTATAATTCTATGACAACAGATTGCTAGAGAGGATGAACAAGGAGTTATAAATTTCTAGTAAACATTGGGTATTGCATGTTGAATTTGTGAAAATATGTACAATTGACCTGATTTTTGATGGAGAATTATCAATGATTAAAAAAGGACACTTCAACCCGTGGTAGGTCAAGGAAGCCAATTAAGGAACTTAATGAATTTGTAATTTCTATAACATATTATAAGCTAGTGAGTTTTATAAAATTACAAAAACCCAAGGTTCCCTTTGCTGTAAAGTGAACAACCAGGTCACATTAGTTTCTTATCATATACAGTACATCCTTCCTGATGCTGGACTGAATGGAAGGAAGTGACGTGCTTGTGATAGACTGAGACAGTGCTTACCATTCCATCTAGGTTATTAATAGAAAATTAGTAGTTGTAAAGGAAAGAAACTATCTGATTGTGTGCTGGCAATAGAAACCCTCATGCAGGTGCTTTCCTAATGTGACTAAGACATGAAATCCTTTAATATGTGAGGCTTTGGACCAACTGCTGGGGAAAGGGATTAACCAAAATTACTCTTCTTTGGGAAACATGGCAAAAATAAACCAAATAGCTTCCCTCTCTGCCTTTAATTTATCCTGATTCTAAGATTCTATAATATCCTTCTGTTAGTAATCTTTATTTTCCCTTTCCAAAGGAGGTTTATTCGGTGATGATTGTGTCACATCTTTCCAATAATATGGTATTCCACAATTCACGTGATTAGCAATCAATAGTTACAAATTATAACTCAGTCAGAAAGAGAGTCGGGTTTAATATCCCTGGCATATGTCATGAAATTTGCTGGCTTTGTGGCAGCAGTACAAGGCAATACATAATAATAAAGGGAAGTACTGTAAAATACAGTAAGAATATATATGTTAAATATCACAAAAAGAGAATAAAAAGTAGTGAGGTAGTGTTCGTGGGTTCAATGTCCATTCAGGAATTGGATGGCAGAGGGGAAGATGCTGTTCCTGAATTGTTGAGTGTGTGCCTTCAGTCTTCATGTAACACCATGGTCCTGAAAAACATTCTCATTTTTACTGTACCAACAGTTATGGTCGGAATGACAATAAAAAGTGACTTGACTTGACTTGACTTCTGTACATCCTTCCTGATGGTAGCAAAGAGAGCAAGGCATAATCTGGTAGATGGGGGTTCTTAATGATGGATGCTGCCTTTTTGAGACATTGCTGCTTGAAGATGTCTTGGATACTATGTAGTGTAGTGCCCATAATGGAGCGGGCTAAGTTTACAACTCTCTGCAGCTTATTTTAATCCAGAGCAGTAGCCCGTAACCCATCCCCCCTTCCATACCAGATGGTGGTGCAGCCAACTAGAATGCTCTCCATGGTACAAGACATTTGCAAGTGTCTTTGGTGACATATAAAACCTGTGTAATTAGCAAGTTTATAGATTGCATTTGAACTGTGCCTAGCCACACAGTTATGGGTGGAGAAAGAGTAGAGCAGTGGGTTAAGCATGCATCCCTGATATATGCTGGTTTCGATTGTCAGCAAGTGGGGGTGTTATTTCTGATCCATACATGTTGCAGTTTTCCAGTTAGAAAGTCAAGGATCTAGTTGCAGAGGGAGGTACAGAGGGCCAGGTTTTGGAGCTCAAGTCATCTCTATCCAGAACTGTGGTGAACTACATATACCTGTCTGGACACGCCCCCTGCTGACTCCTCCTGTGGCTCCTCCCTGTATAAAGGCGATTGGAGGCACTGCTCCTCCCTCAGTCTCCAGGATGTTGTGTGATGGTCTCTTGCTGCTGACTGTGCTTTCTTCCAGCTAATAAAAACCTATCTCTCGCCTCATGTCTCCGAGAGTTTGATGGTGCATCAAGAAAAAATTCATCTCCTATGGCAGACACTGGTCTCAAAGTCCCCAGTGTATCTGTGGATTGCAGTAATTTTGGTTGCAATGTAGATTTCTTCAGAATTGTTTAATGTAATTTCCAGTACAAAAGTGTAAAGGAGAACAAAATAATTATTACTCCAGATCTAATGTAGCACAAAAAACATTATAAGATACAGAATAGAATAATTTTTTAAAAACAATAAATATAAGTACATAAAATAGCTTGTATACATAGATTGTACCTTCATAAAGTGATGTTGGGAACAGGAGTGCCTGTACAGATGGTGACTGACAGGGAGTGATAAACTATTGGTGGTTGGGTTTGTGGGTGGAGGTGTTGATCAGCCTTACTATTTAGGGAAGGTAACTGTTATTGAATCTGGTTCTCCTAGCATAGATATCATGTTACCTGCTTCCTGATGGGAGTGGGGCAAATGGTCCATGAGCAGGGTAGGTTACATAACACCTTGTTGTGTTTCTGGCCCTTTTCTGTCATCTTTCTGTATATGTGTCCTTGATGGCTGGTAGGCTGGTACTAGTGATATACTGGTCAATTTTGATTACCTGTAGTGGAACTTTCTGTCTGACGCAGGACAGCTTCCATTCCAAGCTGTTCTGCAGCTTCTTGGGATGTTCTCAGCTGCACACCTGTAGAAGGAAGTGAGTATAGATGCACAAAGTCCAACTCTCTTCACCCTCCTCAGAAAGTAGAGGAGTTGGTGAGCATTTTTCATTATGTAGAAAATGTTCTGGGACCATGAGAGGTTCTGCGAGATGCTCACGCCTAGCAGTTTGAAACTCCTTTGTGCCTTTTGTTCTGATGCTTAACCAATGTGGGCAATTGAATGTCCAAAACTTGTTGAAGTGGAATGGCATGTGAAGGAGCTGCATCTTGCAGATATGCGGAAGGCCAGGAGATTTTGCAAGACTAAATACAGATCATGATTTATCATTGAGCGCTGTCTAATGGTCAAGCAATGTTGTTCCACTGTTTGCATTGTACAAACATCTTTGGCTTCATTTATCTGCTATTTTAAAGAACTTGCTGAATTGTCAATGAATTACCTTTACAGAAAATTAAGTCTAGTGACTAATAGCTAAATGATTACTCTTTTATTAGTGATGTGATAATTGTTAACACATGCATTATTACCTATCCCATAAAACAAACCATTTTAAAACACAGACTCTTTTCTGGAGGCTGTGAATGATTGTTGGTAACAATGCGTTAAAATGTCAACTTTATTTACTTTTTTTTCACTTGGCCTTCTTGTTTACTAATTTTGTAATCCTGTCTTCTTTTGCTTCTCTTTATTTCTCTTCCTGCACCTGTTAACTCTAATTTGTCACTTTTGTTTAACCTTTTCTTATTTCATGTTGCTCAAATCTTACCGGTTATAGAATTAGACTGTTGGCCATTTAGGTCATGGGCAACTTTTAGACCTCAGCTTCCTGGATATCATCAGCTTGTACTTCTAAGGTAGGGGCTTCACTGAAAGGCATATGACCTAAAATGTCCGACTTTAGTAGGATTCAGGCCATCTGCACTACTTCCTGAATGGTGGGAAAGGTATACTTGAGCATGAAAACAAAGGTGGGCAGAGTTACACTGTGCCAGATTAAAATGGACGAAGAAGCTCCAAAGTTCACTTATGATATGTAGATTTTGAGAAGTGGTATTTTGAAATTATTAGGATTATAAAACATTTTAACATGTATTGAAAAAAATGTGCTGTATTGTAATGGTAATGGATAAATAAACAAGAAGGAGGAACATCAGACTGCTCTGCTCGTTCATTTTGTAACTGGCTTTCCTCTCCATTCCCCACAGCCCACAATTCTGCTATACATAATCATTCTGCCTTTTTCAACCTTGAATATCTTGAACAATATGGTATCTAAAGCTCTAAGGGATAGAGATTTCTAATGGATTATAATTTTCAGAACCAAGAAATTCTAGCTAATCATCATAAATAGTTGATTCTACATTTCCCCATGTAGTGATCTTCACAGAATCAAAAGAAGGTACTAATTAAATGTCAAAGATTTTTCACAGGCACATGAATAACATAACTAATAATCATATATTATAAGTATGAGCCATTAGTTTAAAAAAAAAATAAACTTTTGAGGAAGGCAGAAGACTGAGAATGTAAATGAGGTTTGTTCCATTGAGATATCTAACATACTTAACATTTAAATTTAATTTGAAATTAATAGACATTGTTCAGTGTTATTGCTGCTGAAAATATTTGAAAAGAATGAGATAAATGAATTAAAACATACTTGATATCAACACTGCGGCTGAGAAGTGGTGATAAAAACTTCTCTTTTCTTTTTGAACATGATGTGAATTGAACTAAGAGTTATTAGATAGTGTGTCCCAAGGTTCGCACATTTAATGAATTTAGTCAACATCAATTTAGTCCTTTGTGAACAAGACTAAAACTACAGGTGCTGATAGTAATTCAATAATGTAGTATAGATTGGTCCCTGAAAGACAAACCATGTAAGGCGTGGAAATACAGGTCGGGTGGTTATAGACTGTTCTTTGATTTGACATAAATTTTTGGATTGCTGTTGCTTTGGAAACAACACTGCTATTGTCAGATTTGGTGTGAGAAACTTTAATTGGTTTAAAGTGTGCATTGATTCTTTTCTGCACTCATCATTTTGAACTTTAACAAATAAAAAAGATAGCAAATCTGTCAAATTGGTATTGCTATTATCTTTTTGGATTCCAGACCTAACCAGTTCCCCTCTACCACCACTCTCTTCTGTCTAGCGGAATTAGTTCTTACTCTCAATAATTTTTCCTTTAGCTCCTTCTACTTCCTCTAAACCAAGGGTGCAGCCATGGGCCCCCAAATGGGTCCCAGTTTACCTGCCTTTTTGTTGGCTTTGTGGAACAGTCCATGTTCCAAGCCTATACGGGTATCCGTCCCCCTCTTTTCCTTCGCTACATCAACAACTGCATTGGCGCTGCCTCCTGCACGCATGCTGAGCTCGTTGACTTCATTAACTTTGCCTCTAACTTTTACCCTGCCCTCAAATTTACCTGGTCCATTTCCGACACCTCCCTCCCCTTTCTTGATTTTTCTGTCTCCATCTCTGGAGACGGCCTATCTACTGATATCTACTAAAAGCCTACAGACTCTCACAGCTACCTGGACTATTTCTCTTCCTACCCTGTCTCTTGCAAAAATGCTATCCCCTTCTCACAATTCCTCTGTCTCCATCTGCTCTCAGGATAAGGCATCCTGCATCTGCTCTCAGGATAAGGCTTTTCATTCCAGGACGAAGGAGATGTCTTCCTTTGTTAAACAAAGGGGCTTCCCTTCTTCCACCATCAACTCTGCTCTCAAACACATCTCTCCCATTTCCTCTCCCATTGCCCTCACCCCATCCACCCACCACCCCACTGGGGATAGGGTTCCACTTGTCCTCACCTACCACCCAACCAGCCTCCGGGTCCAACATATAATTCTCCGTAACTTCCGCCACCTCCAACGGGATCCCACTACCAAGCACATCTTTCCCTCCCCCCATCTTTCTGCTTTCCGCAGGGATCGTTCCCTATGCGACTCCCTTGTCCACTCGTACCCCCATCCTTTCCCACCGATCTCCTTCCTGGCACTTACCCTTGTAAGCGGAACAAGTGCTACACCTGCCCTTACACTTCCTCCCTCACCACCATTCAGGGCCCCAGACAGTCCTTCCAGGTGAGGCGACACTTCACCTGTGAGTCGGCTGGTGTGGTATACTGTGTCTGGTGCTCCCGGTGTGGCCTTTTATATATTGGTGAGACCTGACGCAGACTGGGAGACCGTTTCACTGAACATCTATGCTCTGTCTGCCAGAGAAAGCAGGATCTCCCAGCTGCCACACATTTTAATTCCACGCCCCATTCCCATTCTGATATTTCTATCCATGGCCTCCTCTACTGTCAAGATGAATCCACACTCAGGTTGGAGGAACAACACCTTATATACCGGCTGGGTAGCCTCCAGCCTGATGGCATGAATATTGACTTCTCTAACTTCTGTTAATGCCCCTCCTCCTCTTCTTACCCCAACCCTGATAAATTTAGCTTTTTTCCCTCCTTTTTTTTTCCTCTCTTTCTGCCCATCACTCTGCTTGTTCACCATCTCCCTCTGGTGCTCCCCTCCCTCTTTCTTTCTCCTGAGGCCTCCCGTCCCTTAATCCTTTCCCTTCTCCAGCTCTGTATCCTTCTTGCCAATCACCTTTCCAGCTCTCAGCTTCACACCACCCCTTCTGGTCTTCTCCTATCATTTTGCATTTTCTCCTTCCCCTCCTATTTTCAAATCTCTTACTATCTTTCCTTTAAGTTAGTCCTGATGAAGGGTCTCGGCCCAAAACGTCGACAGCGCTTCTCCCTATAGATGCTGCCTGGCCTGATGCGTTGCACCAGCATTTTGTGTGTGTTGCTATTATCTGTCAGGTTCCTCTGTTACGAATGTGACACAACTCTGAGGGGCCGAATGGTACAAAGTCGCACCCTCCTTTTTGAGAATCACAAGATCGCTATTAATTTGGGTCTGAGACCCAGGAAATGAGAGAGAGATGTCCACAATATAGAAGGTTTGGAATGTGTCCTGACCTCAGCAAAACGGAACTGCTGATAACGGCCATTGTCTCTTGGAGATGGAATTGTGTATTGAGTACTGTACTATTCATTGAAACCCCTCAGGGGACAACCAGAGTGGGCTGGTTGAGGGATGGCATCATCCCAACCTGATTGACATCTGAGACCCCGTGAGTAAGGATAAAAGAGGGTCGGGGAAACAACCCCTTTAGACGCACCAGGAGAAATGCTAGAGATCCCGTGACAGCGTTTATTAGCGACAGCTGGTGGGGGCTCGTGTGCATCCTCCATTGCCTAGGATTGGCAGGCTCACCACGGAAGAATGGTTTAGCTAAAGGAGAGGCCACAAGTGAAAGGCCACGACAACGAGACTCCTGACGGATCGAAATCATAAAAGGAAAGCCGGCAAGTTTTTCTCCAAATCTCTCTCTCTCTCCAACCAATGGCTGCAGCCTGCATGAACTTTATATTTCCATCAGACAATACATTATCCCCTAGACAATGATAGAGCTTATTTCTTATTGATTATTATTATACCCACACTTTTAGATTTAGTATTTACGATGTATATTATCTGTATATTTGCATTGATATTATTTTTGTGTATTTTTACTAATAAATACTGTTAAAAATAGTATCATCAGACTTCAACGGACGTCTCCGTCTTTGCTGGTAAGTGACCCAGTTATGGGGTTCGTAACAGCATGGGGCCTCGTCTCGAGATTTGATACCAAATTGGAGGGCCAGTGAATCGGGCTTTTAAGTCCAAACTTGGATCTGGTTGCGCGGGTAACCAGATGGGAAACCAGAAAAATGGACATAGACAAATTTATAGAAGACCCGACTCTGGAGGCAATAGAGGCTGCCACAAAGTGGGACTTGATAAATATTGTGAAAGGACTAAACCTTGCAGAGGTGAGGTTGTCAATGAAAAAGCGGGAGGTGAGGAGGGCCATAACTCAGTATTATATTGTGAAGAATGTGTTTTTGGCTGAGGTAGTGGAAAATATCCCTGACAAGTAACCAGCTAGTGGGACGGCTCAGTTAGAGTTGGAGAAATTGAGGCTGGATGCGGAACAGAGGAAGAAGGAGCATGAAATTAAGTTAAAACAGCTGGAAGCAGCTGAAAAAGAGAAGGAGAGATCTGAAAAGGAGAGGGAGTATGAGGAGAAAGAGAAACAGAGGCAACATGACTTGGACCTGGAGAAGTTAAGGCAAGAGCGAAGAGCTCAAGGGTCAGACCGAGAGGAGAGATTTAATGTTCGTAGGGAGTTTAGGTTAGTACCTCCGTTCGAGGAGACGGATGTTGATAGTTATTTCTTGCATTTTGAAAAGTTGGCAGTGAGTCAGAAGTGGCCCAGAGATCAGTGGGTGGTGTTGTTACAAAGTGTGTTAAAAGGGAAGGCACAACGGGCATATGCGGTGTTGTCCATGGAGGAGGAGGAGGAGTCTGAGAATTATGAGAAAGTAAAGGAGGCCATTCTTCGGACCTACGAATTGGTACCTAAAGCATATAGACAAAAGTTCAGAAATTTAAAGAAAGGGTGGAATCAGACGTATGCAGAGTTTGCCTATGAGAAGGGTGTGCTCTTGGATCGTTGATGTGCAGCAGAAATGGTGGAAGAAGATTTTTGGCGTCTCAGGGAGTTAATTCTGATTGAGGAATTTAAAGGTTGTGTTTCGGATGATATCCAGATGTATTTGAACGAGAAGCCGAATAAGTCCATATCCGAATTTGCTAGGTTAGCAGATGAATATGCCCTAACCCACAAGACAAAGTTTTCCTCGAATAAGAATTACCAGAAAGACCGTGGGAACGGTAGAGAAAGCCCGCTGGCTGAGGCAGAGATCCAGCTAGGAGCTAGCGGTAAAATTAAGGAGGAGGAAAGGCAAGACAGCAGGAGAGGTTCTGGCTTGACCTGTTTTAATTGTGGAAAGGTGGGTCATATTGCATCTAAAGGCTTTGCTCCAAGGAAGGAGACAGGAAAAGGGAAAGCAGCAGTCCCTGCAGGATGTATTGTGGTGATCAGTAAATCGACGAGACAGCCCCAGGTAGACAGGATATGAGAGGGGCCTGAGAAATTTATTTCAGAAGGAACCATGTCTGTGAAAGAGGGAGACACACCAGTTCCAGTGCGGATCTGGAGAGACACTGGAGCTGAGCTGTCATTAATTCGCAGTACGGTACTAGGTTTTGGCCCCGAGACTGGAGAGGTAGCTTTGAGAGGCATAGGAAAAGTGACAGATGCGGTGCCTTTGCATAGGATCTTTATAAATAGTGAGCTGGTATCTGGACCAGTTGAAATAGGGGTGCGATCAGAATTTTCGAGAACTGACATAGACATCCTTCTGGGCAACAATTTAGCTGGTGGTGATGTTTGGTCGGCCATGGAGCTGATGAGCCAGCCTGTAAGTGTTGAGAACCCACCCCTAGATTCCAAGATCTATCCCGCAAACGCGACCACTCACAGCATGTCGAGAAAGACAGCTGAGAAAGAGGCCAGTATCGATTTGGCTGAGACGTTTTTACCAACCCTGTACCAAGAGAGGTTAGAGGGTGGTAAAACGGAGAATAGGGAGGTGAAAGAGAGTAAGGGAGAGGAGGTAGACCTGCCCTTAGCCAGGAGGAAATTTATAGAGGCACGGAGTAAAAATGAGAAACAGATAAGGCTGTTAGAAGGTCCAGAGTTGGACATGGATGATCTGTCTGGTTTGACAGAACTGTTTGAAGAAGTTGAAAATTTTAAATGTGTTCCCGATAATGAAATGAGGGCAGTCCTAGATGAAAAGGATGCCATTACCTTGAAGAAGTCTGCTGGGTTGGCAGATGAGGTTGTTTCAGCCCACGGGATTGAGCTTACTCCGGAAGGGAGTTGCCTGGAGAGTAACTGGGAGGATCAGGGGAACTTAGAATTTGAAAAGTGTACGGGTATTGAAAGCCTGGAAGAGGCAGATGTCCCATTTGAGTGTGTTCAAGATGTGGATGCACGTGGTACTGAACCTAGTAATGGAACTCAGAAAAAGTCTGAGGTATTTGATTCAGTTGAAAAGGAATGCAGTCCTTGTGGGTCAGATGGACTTGGTTCAGTGAAGAAAGGGTTAACTGTGGTACTAATGGGAAGTGAGAATTCCCAGTTGTTTGTGTTCGAAGGTGTGTTAAAGGTTAGTGAGGAGATAAAAGGTGGTGAGGTGAATATTATTATTATTGAAGGGAAAGGGAAAAGTGTAGTTCCTAAATTGAATGAAGAAAACTTCAAGTCTGTATTGGTGTCGGAAGCAGTAACCAGGTTGAAGGGACAATGGCTTGGTAACACGGTGCCTGCGAATCAATTACAGGTTGATTTGGAATGTAAAGGTGCCCCACACGCTATTGTTATTCAAGAGTGTGCTGTGAAGAGGCAGAATTTGAAATGCTGTTTGGACAAAGAGGGATCGCTTGCAGAGTTTAAACTGAAAACTAATAGAATGAAGGGTCCTGAAGATAAAACTAATGACTTGCTTAAAAATAAAGAATTGTGTGGAAATTCAGCAAATGGGCTACGTTTGGAACACATTGTTAATAAAGTAACTCCTATGAAAGGAGAATGCAAAAGCCTATTCCACACTGGTGCGCAAGCTAACCACATGGGAGTTAACTGGAAAAGGGGCAAGGGTTGACGGGATGTCACTTTAAATAACAGGATCCGGTTTTAAGGGATTTCAACAAAGCATGTAATAAAGACAACCCCATGGAAGATTGACTGTTAAGTTTGAAAGTAAAATAAAGATTAGTATTTGCATGAACTTTTGTAATATACACGTAAGCTAAGATCACAACTCTTTAGTTTTTGTTTGCTGAAGAAAAGGAATAAACGTAGGTGGTTATTAAATTGGAGTCTGATGCTACAAGAATTTATTAAGGTACAAGATATTAAGATATTAAAGGAAGTGACAATGTAATCGCTAACTGTTTAGATGCTGAATTGAATGTTTAACTGTATTACTCTGTAGTGGAAAAAAACTTTTGTATTGTGTTAGATTCTGAAATCCTGTAAGACTCTGTATTAATTAATTTTTACCGGTGGTAAAAATCTTAGAAGGAAGGGGGTGTTACTAATGTGACGCAACTCTGACGGGCCGAAGGGTACAAAGTCGCCCCCTCCTTTTTGAGAATCGCAAGATTGCTATTAATTTGGGTCTGAGACCCAGGAAATGAGAGAGAGATGTCCAGAATACACAAGGTTTGGAATGTGTCCTGACCTCAGCGAAACGGAACCGCTGATAACGGCCATTGTCTCTTGGAGACAGAATTGTGTATTGAGTACTGTACTATTTATTGAAAGCCCTCGGGACAACCAGAGTGGGCTGGTTGAGGGATGGCATCATCCCAACCTGATTGACATCTGAGACCCCGTGAGTAAGGATAAAAGAGGGTCTGGGAAACAACCCCTTTAGACGCACCAGGAGAAATGCTAGAGATCCCGTGACAGCGTTTAATAGCGACAGCTGGTGGGGGCTTGTGTGTGTCCTCCCTTGCCAGGGTGGCGGGCTCACCACGAAAGAACGATTTAGCTAAAGGAGATGCCACAAGTGAAAGGCCACGACAACGAGACTCCTGACGGATCAAAATCATAAAAGGAAAATCGGCAAGTTTTTCTCCAAATCTCTCTCTCTCTCCAACCATTGCAACCCCAGCGGTCCCCAATGGCTGCAGCCTGCATGAACTGAGTGAACTTTATATTTCCATCGGACCATACAATATGCCCTAGACAACGATAGAGCTTATTTCTTATTGATTATTATTATACCTGCACTTTTAGATTTAGTTTTGACGACGTATATTATCTGTATATTTGCATTGATATTATTTTTGTGTATTTTTACTAATAAATACTGTTAAAAATAGTATCATCAGACTTCAACGGATGTCTCCATCTTTGCTGGTAAGTGATCCAGTTATGGAGTTCGTAACACCTCACATTGCGGATATTGAGTGACACCACATTTGGAAATGTCTTGCTAAAAGGTAGCTGCATCTTGAACTGGAAAATATAGAGTGGAGTTGAAAGGAAACATTGAAAAACGGAGGGCCTAGATTATTAAGATCAATGGTTAATCTTCTCACTCAGCTGAATAATTTATTAGAGTATGAAGAAAACAGCGAAGTCAGTAAACTGCCAGAAGGAAGATACTGAAGTGAAATTATATGATTGAACTGAGAAACAAAAAATGATTTTAGACAAAAAGATATGGCACCAGCAAACAAATTCAAATATTCATCCAAATACTATTAAATGTTAGATTGTCTGTCCACATTCCCTGTTCAGACTACATGTTCTGGATTCCAGTCACACTCTAGGTAAAACAAATTCTCTTAGAGTCCATTTTAAACCTCCTACCTGTTACCTTAAATTGATGTCTTCTGGTTTTAGATGTTTCTGTTACAAGAACATTTCCTCACTACCTGGCCTATTTATTCTCCTCATGATCTTGCATGTGTCAATCAAGTTCCTTCCTCAGCTTTCTTGTCTAAATAAAAGAAAGCAAACCTATCCATTCATGGTTGAAGTGTGGCAAACCAGGCGACATCCTGGGTAATATCAACTCGCGTTTTCAAGGATTAAATTCCATTTGCCATTTCTCTGTTCATCTTCCTAACTCTTTAAAATAACTCTACGATAGGGTAGAAGGTTGGAGAGATTAAACTTCCGCATTATCCCTTTGGTTATTTAACATCCACTTTGACAGGCAAGCTTCCAGCTCCCAGTTAACCTTGTATCAAAGCCTGACAGGTGAATGCGAGGGACAGATCTGGTTATACAGCAAGCAGGCCCCACCTGATTTCTCGAGTTGGAGTGGAGGCCCAATGCAGGATGTGGGAGTCAAAGGTGATGGCTCCGGTCAGTGGTCCCAATCCAGAAAACTCAAACCTAGTAAAAGTGCAACGATTGCATGCAGCCATGTTTAACTAATATTACAAAAATATTGGAAACAGTATATAAAAGCAAAGCAATGCATTTTGGGCACAGGAGTGTCACAGCTCACAGAACCAGAGACCCAGCTTTGACACTGACCTCAGCTGCTGTCTGTGCGGAGTTTGCAAGTTCTCCATATGATGAGTGAGTTTTCTCGAGGTGCTCCAGTTTCTTCCAAAAAAAACAGGTTGTTTGATTAATTGGTCACTGTAAATTGCTTCTTGCTTGTACAGATAGTGGTAAAATCTGGGGGGGGGGGGAAGAATACAAATGGGATTAGTGTAGGATTTGAGTTAAGTTGGAGGGCTGAAGAGCCTGTTTCTGTATTGTATCTATGAGCTTTCAGGAAGCTTTCACTGAGGTACCACATCAGAGATTCCTGACAGCTGCCATAACCTTCAGATGAATCAAGAAGCAAAACAGACTGAAGGAAAAGGACACAAAAGAAACAAAAAAAAACAGAACATGATGAGTGGTGTTCCCTAAAATCTTCGGTGGAATTGCTGCTTTGTCATAATTTGAACTGGGATATTGGAGATTAGGCATTAAAGTCTATTTTAAAGAAATGTTGGCTAGGATTAATAATGTGGCGGGAGCTCATAAGCAATTTTCAGAATGCTAGGTAAATTGATAAGCTGAATAAAGAAACTGCTTATTCATCAGAATAAGAAACTAAATGAGATAAATAGGCAAGGAAGTCTGTGAACACATTGCAAAAACGCTAGCAGCAGCAACAAGGCGATAAAAGTCTGAAAAGAGTGAAAACAAAATATTTCTAGAGTGGATTAAGTATCAGGGTGATAATATTAAATCCAAGAAGAATCTGGTTATCTTGTTTAAACGTCAGCTGGAGCACTAGGTGTAGTTCTAGCAATCATACTTGAGAAAGTGGAGGAAATTACAACATGTGGCCAGAAATGAGATGCATTTTAAAAGAAGTCAAGAAGCTGTTTTCCATAGAGAGAAAGAGACTGGGAAGTGGTGGAGGGAGTGGATGTCGAGGTGAGGGGTGGGGTGGCAGGAGGCCTGACTTGCATTATATTTCCAGCACACTTAAAAGAGGATTGGATGAAACTGGAGAAATAGCTTGCTCATAGATTCATGTTCAGATGAAGGAATGCAATTGTAAGTTATCCAGGAATAGATTAACTTAATAATTTAGGATGTATTTCTTGGTACAGTGGCAAGAATGTGACACTGTCACGTAGAGAGAAGGCAGAGTATGCCACTTGTACACTTAGGGAGCATAACAGAGTGGAACAGACGGGAGAGTGAGAGGAAGTGTGATGAGGATATATGTTGAATAGCTTCTCTTTTTATTGTAGATTTTACTATGTATTTGGCAGAGGTAGCTAAATGCTTCATTAAATAAATTACTGAAAATCATCCAGCTTCTAGGAAATGGGCTAGTTGGGAAAAAAATACAAGCTGACAGATTTCAAATGTTCATACTTTGTCCCAGGTGACATATTAAAATGACTTTTTTAAATTGCTTATTTACTCAGATGGATGCAGCTAGCTTTACTGCCTAAAAGGCCAGAACTTTGTTTCAGTGCTTGAGGTGAATGTTGCTTCTGTTTGTATCTCAAAACATCTGCCGTATTTCAGCTAGTTTAGTTACCAGGTATGCTCTGAGCATCTAATTGCACACAGTTAAGTACATCATGATGCCCAGTGAAAATAAATCTTAGGTATTTGGCATGCTCTAGATGTGAAGATGGGGCTATAAGAAACATGTTATCCATGTCATAGTGAAGTTATTTAAAAAGTTAATGAGCAGGTTTTAGAGTGATAGGTTCAGTCTTGATTGTGAATGCTGACATCCAAAAGAAGATAACAAATAGGAGGTCCTATGAAGATGATTTAATTTTGTTGATCAGTAGATCAAGCATCTGATAGCTTGGTTGGAGTATCAAATGAGCTTAAATTCCAGGACTGTCTATCTTTCAGTGCGCCATCTTTAGTCAGATGAAATTTGTCAGCTTGTAGCACTACCTCATATCCTATATCCAGAGGCAATTACATCTTTATCCAACTGGATCAAGTCAAGATAGTTTCCATATTGTGTATGAAATGATCAATGGGATATGTCTGGAAAGGCCAGCAACTGTTATAGGCTTACCCAATGTGGTGAACTACATATACCTGTCTGGGCACGCCCCCTGCTGACTGCTCCTGTGGCTCCTCCCACAGACCCCGGTATAAAGGCGATTGAGGCTTGAGCCCGGCCTCTCAGTCTCCAGGATGTAGTATGGTGGTCACTCACTGCTTGTTCCTTCTTCCAGTCAATAAAAGCCGATATCTCGCCTTACATCTCAGAGTGAGTTATTGATGGTGCATCAATTTTATTGACTGGAAGTTTTAAAACATGGAAACCGTTTTACGTCCGGAAAAATTGGATTTGGACCCCCAAGACCCTGAAGCAGCTCTTGCCTTTGAACTCTGGCTTGCATGCTTCCAATCATACTTGGAGGAGGTTAGTGCGACTGAACCCGCTGTTATGCACCGAATTCTCCTCTCGAGGGTCACCCCAAAAGTTTATTCATTTATCAGAGACCGGGTCACTGGACGCCCTCAAAAGACCGTACCTGCGGCCGGTGGACACCGTCTACGCAAGACATCGTTTAGTTACACGCCGACAGCGGCCTGCAGAGTTGTGCGCCCAGTTTCGCCAAGCTCTACGGACGCTC
Source organism: Hypanus sabinus (assembly GCF_030144855.1). Lineage (NCBI taxonomy): Eukaryota > Metazoa > Chordata > Chondrichthyes > Myliobatiformes > Dasyatidae > Hypanus > Hypanus sabinus. The sequence continues at coordinate 48,301,965 of NC_082711.1, read as the reverse complement.
GTCCGAACTTGTGACTGCAAAACGCTCATGGCGGAACAGCATGCGGAGCTGCTAGTACGAGACGCCTTTGTGACAGGAATTCGGTCAATGTACGTGCGCCAGCTGGAAAATGCTGATCCTACCTTACGCTCGGCAATCTAGACGGCCGACACGCTGGAAGCTGCTCTGCACAACGCTGACGCTGTCCAGCTGCGTGATTCCCCGCCGGTTACGTGGACACCTCAGACCCCGCTGCCGCCGGTTCCCGTGAGCGAATTTGGCAACGCCGCTGCCAGTCGTGATTCCATGAACTCCCCGAACGCAACCACGGCGGTGGCCAGGCGAAAGCCCAGGCTGTGTCATTTCTGTGGACTCGAAAAGCACCCCCGAAAATGCTGCCCGGCCCAAGAAGCGACCTGCTCCAGCTGTGGGAAGAAGGGCCATTTCGCCAAGGTCTGTAAGTCTAAACTGCGAGCGGGGTCAAGCAGCGCTGCGTGTGAGCCATCTTGCATGCCCCAATGTGGGCGGCCATCTTTGTGGGCGTCAACATGCCACGCCCCCTACCCGTGTGAGACATGGGGGCCGCCATCTTGCATGCCCGAATGTGGGCGGCCATCTTTGTGGGCGTCAACATGCCACGCCCCCTACCCATGTGAGACATGGGGGCCGCCATCTTGCATGCCCGAATGTGGGCGGCCATCTTTGTGGGCGTCAACATGCCCCGCCCCCGACCCACCAATGCTTACCGGGCACCAAGACGGCGATTCAACTCTGGCCACCGTAACCCTCGACCAAAGCGCCCCTCACCAGCTTGCAAGGTCAATGATGGACATCCTGGTGGAGGGGCACAGGACTAGCTGCCTGTTTGACACGGGCAGCACTGAGAGTTTTATTGACCCGGACACAGTGCAACGCTGCGGACTCGTGACACGGCTGGTAAGTCAGAGGGTCACCATGGCTTCTGGGTCGTAATCCACAGACATCCGGGAGGGTTGTGTAGCGACATTGGTGGTGCAGGGCACAGAATATCGGGACTTTGCGCTACTGGTCGTGCCTCAACTGTGCGCACCTGTGCTATTGGGGCTGGACTTCCAGAGCCACCTCGAAAGTGTGACTATGGCATATGATGGGCCCCTCCCACCACTCACTGTCAAGAATCCTCAGTTTGGTGGGACTTCGCCATATACCCGGCTACTGACCACACACACACACCGACCCACACATCCTGCCCAGCGCCATGCCGACAGCTGCGCTACCGACACCACTTGCAGCCTCTCCACCCTCAAGATCCCTCCCCCATCGCTGTTTGCCAACCTGACCCCTGACTGTAAACCGGTGGCAACTAAAAGCAGGAGGTACAGCGCGGGGTCAGGGCATTCATTCAGTCAGAGGTGCAGCGGCTGCTCAGGGAGGGGATCATTGAGCCAAGCACAAGCCCTTGGAGGGCCCAGATGGTTGTTGTTCGGACTGGGCAGAAAAATAGGATGGTCGTGGACTATAGTCAAACCATCAATAGGTTCACTCAGCTTGACGCGTACCCCCTACCCTGCATCGCGGATATGGTCAACCAGATAGCTCAGTACTAGGTTTACTCGATAATAGATCTGAAATCTGCTTATCGCTCGCTCCCCATCCGCCCAGAGGACCGCCCCTACATCACCTTCGAGGCGGGTGGCAGGCTCTATCACTTCCTGCGCGTCCCCTTCGGTGTCACGAATGGTGTCTCTGTCTTCCAGAGGGAAATGGACTGGATGGTGGACCAGTGCCAACTGAAGGCCACATTTCCCTATCTGGATAACATCACCATCTGTGGTCGCGACTGGTCGGATCACAAAGCCAACCTCCAACGATTTTTCTAAGTGGCCGAAGCTCTGAACCTTACTTATAACAGGGACAAGTGTGTGTTCGGAACCACCCGACTCGCTATCCTTGGGTATGTTGTGGAAAACGGGGTCATTGGCCCTGATCCCGACCGTATGCACCCCCTGTTAGAACTCCCTCTTCCCACCACTCTCAAAGCCCTCAGACGGTGCCTGGGCTTCTTTTCCTATTACGCCCAATGGGTCCCCCATTACGTAGACAGGGCCCGCCCCCTGGTCAAGTCTACCACTTTTCCCCTCTCTGCTGAGGCCTGCGCGGCCTTCAGCTGCATTAAAGGGGACATTGCCAAAGCAACGATGCATGCGGTCGACGAGACCATTCCCTTCCAAGTAGAGTGTGATGCCTCCGATTTCGAACTGGCTGCTACCCTCAATCAGGAAGGCAGGCCAGTAGCATTCTTTTCTCATACCCTTCAAGGCTCTGAAATTCGGCACTCCACGGTGGAGAAAGAAGCCCAGGCCATAGTGAAAGCTATTAGGCACTGGAGGCACTATCTCGCCAGCAAAAGGTTCACCTTGCTGACCGACCAGCGCTCGATTGCATTCATGTTCAGCAACCAACAGCAGGGCAAAATCAAAAATGATAAGATTTTGTGGTGGAAAATGGAACTCTCCACCTACAACTATGATATCCTGTACCAGCCTGGCAGACTCAATGAGCCCCCTGATTCCCTATCCCGGGGAACGTGTGCTAGCGCACAGCTCGACCAGCTATACACCCTTCATGCACATCTTTGCCATCCGGGGGTCACCCGATTTCACCATTTCGTGAAAGCCCGGAACCTGCCGTACTCCCTGGAGGACATCAGGACGATGACCAGGGACTGCCAAGTCTGCGCTGAGTGCAAACCGCACTTCTACCATCCTGAAATGGCACAACTTGTCAAGGCCACCCACCCTTTTGAGTGACTGAGTGTTGCCTTTAAGGACCCCCTTCCCTCCACCGACCGCAATGTCTACTTTCTCAACATTATCGACGAGTACTTGCGGTTCCCCTTTGCCATCCCCGCCCCGACACCACTACCACATCCGTCATAAAAGCCCTGCACCAGCTCTTCACTCTGTTCGGATATCCCTGCTATATCCACAGTGATAGAGGGTCCTCCTTTTTTTTTCTTTTTCAATCTTTTTATTGATTTTCACATATACACAAAAAAAAACATAACATAATAATGAGTAAATGATGAATACAATAGACTTGAAATCACGTTGATAATAAGATAACAATATCCTATTAAACATCAACAGAAGAAAATACCTTAATCAATCAAGTCCATATGATTATATATGAAAAAAAAAACAAAAATAACCATTAAAAAAGAAAAAAAAATTGAAAATATGTGAAAAAAAAGTATATATTAAGAAAAATAAAACTCTAAACTAAACTAACATGGGCAACAATAATAGTTTACAAGTATGTGATAGTGTCAACAAACTCCAGAACTCCATACCTGAACATGAATAAGCAGAAAGAAGGTCTGGAAAGGGCCAAATTAATTCATATGAAAATGTCGAATAAACGGTCTCCAAGTTTCTTCAAATTTAATTGATGAGTCAAAAATAGTGCTTCTAATTTTTTCCAGGCTCAAATAGGAAATAGTTTGAGAAAGCCATTGAAACGTGGTAGGAGGATTTACTTCTTTCCAATTTTGTAATATAGACCTTCTGGCCATTAATGTTACAAAAGCAATCATTCGTCTGATTGAGGGGGAAAACTGATTACCATCTTCATTTGGTATGCCAAAAATTGCAGTAATAAAATGAGGTTGTAAATCTATATTCCAAATTGAGGAAGTAGTAGTAAATATGTCCTTCCAGTAATTATGTAAAGTGGGACATGACCAAAACATATGGGTCAATGAGGCCACTTCTGAATGACATCTGTCACATTGAGGGTTAATATGAGAATAGAATCGAGCAAGTTTATCTTTAGACATATGAGCTCTATGTACAATTTTAAATTGTATTAAAGCATGTTTAGCACATATAGAAGAAGAATTAACCATTTGCAAAATTTTTTCCCATTTATCTGTTGATATATTATATCGAAGTTCTTTTTCCCATTCTTGTTTAATTCTAACTGATATTTCTGGTTGTATCTTCATAATCATATTATAAATAAAAGCTACTAATCCCTTCTGACAAGGATTTAAGGTAAAAATCAAATCTGTAAAGTCTACCAAAGTTGAATTAGGAAAAGATGGTAAAACTTTATGTAAGAAATTTCTAATTTGTAAGTATCTGAAAAAATTAGATTTAGGTAATTCAAATTTGTTGGAAAGTTGGTCAAATGACATCAAAGTATCTTCAAAAAAGAGATCACGAAAACATTTTATACCTTTCCTTTTCCATATGTTAAAAGCTTGATCTGTCCAAGAGGGTTTGAAAAAGAAATTAAGTAAGATAGGGCTATCAAGAACAAAGTTTTTCAAAGTAAAAAATTTATGAAATTGAAACCAAATTCGTAATGTATGTTTAATAACAGGATTAGATATTTGTTTATTAAATTTAACTAAATCAGCAGGAAGACAAGAACCAAGAACAGAGAATAGAGAATATCCCTTTACCTCATTACATTCCAAATTTACCCACTGTGGGCACAATGGTGAATCCAAATCTAGTTTCCAATACATTAAATTACGAATATTATTTGCCCAATAATAAAATCTAAAATTGGGTAAAGCTAAACCACCATCTTTTTTAGATTTTTGTAATTGCTTTTTACTTAACCTAGGGTTTTTATTTTGCCACACAAATGAGGAAATTTTTGAATCAATGTTATCAAAAAAAGATTTAGAAATAAAAACTGGTAGGGCTTGAAATAAGTATAAAAATTTTGGTAAAATCATCATTTTAATAGCATTAATCCGACCAATTAATGATAAAAACAAAGGAGACCATCTTGTAGTAAGTTGATGAATTTGATGAAGCATAGGTAAAAAATTCAGTCTAAATAAATCTTTATATTTCTTGGTAATTTTTATACCTAAATAGGTAAAGTTATCAGTAACAACTTTAAATGGTATCCTATCACTCAATAAAGTTTGTGCATTTAAAGGAAATAATTCACTCTTATCTAAATTTAGTTTATAACCCGAAAAAGTACCAAATTGAACCAACAAGGATAAAATAGCGGGAATAGACCTATCAGGGTCAGAAATATATAACAGCAAATCATCAGCATAAAGTGATAATTTGTATAACTTCTCATTACGGGTAATACCAAAAATATTAGGAGATTCACGAATAGCAATAGCTAAAGGTTCTAATGCAATATTAAATAATAAAGGACTTAAGGGACAGCCTTGCCTCGTACCACGAGATAATTGAAAAAAAGAGGATCTATAGTTATTTGTAAGAACAGAAGCAACAGGTTTATGATATATTAATTTAATCCATGATATAAAGTTAGGACTAAAATTAAAATTTCTCAATGTATTAAATAAATATATCCATTCAACTCTATCAAAAGCTTTTTCAGCATCTAATGAAATAACACATTCTGGGATTGTGGGTGGTAAAGTATGAATTATATTAATCAATTTTCTAACATTAAAAAAGGAATACCGATTCCTCATAAAACCAGTTTGATCTTCTGAAATAATCTGTGATAGTACTTTTTCTAATCTAATAGCTAATATTTTTGTAAGAATCTTAGAATCTACATTTAATAGTGATATAGGGCGATAAGATGTACATAAAGTAGGATCTTTATCTTTTTTAAGAATTAGAGAGATATTAGCTTCATAAAAAGATTGAGGTAATCTCTTCTTAGCAAACGCATCATTAAAAATTTCACATAACCAAGGAGAGAGCAAAGAAGAAAAAGTTTTAAAAAATTCTACTATATAACCATCAGGACCAGGAGCTTTCCCTGAATTCATTGATGAGATAGCCTCTCCTATTTCCACCATAGAGATAGGAGCATCTAACAGGCTATGGTCTTCATCAACCAGTTTAGGAATATTCAAATTGTTAAAAAAATTATCTATCATGGACTGATCACCATCAAATTCTGATTGATATAAAGATTTATAAAAATCTTGAAAGGTATTATTAATTTCTTTATGATCAGTAGTTAAATTTCCGTCTTGTTTGCGAATTTTAATAATTTGTCGCTTAGTCGAGATAGCCTTTAATTGATTAGCTAACAGTTTACCAGTACGATCACTATGAATATAAAGAGGGTCCTCCTTTATGAGTGATGAGCTTCGGCGGTACCTGCTAGCTAGGGGCATTGCTACTAGTCGGACCACGAGTTATAATCCCCGGGAAATGGACAGGTGGAGAGGGAGAATGCCACAGTGTGGAAGGCCACACTTTTAGCCCTTAAGTCAAAAGGGTTGTCGGTCTCTCGATGGCAGGAGGTCCTCCCCGAGGCACTCCACTCTATCCGCTCCCTGTTATGTACGTCCTCCAATGCCACCCCTCACGAGCGCCTATTCTCTTTTCCCAGGAAGTCTGTCACTGGGACCACCCTACCAGCTTGGCTGACATCCCCGGGGCCAGTGCTGCTCTGGAAATATGTGAGGAGTAATAAATACTCCCCGCTGGTTGAGAGGGTTCACGTTCTACATGCGAACCCCCAGTATGCCTACATGGTCTTACCTGATGGGTGGGAGGACACGGTCTCCGTCCGCGACCTGGCGCCCACAGGTGCAGCAGACCACTACCCTGAACACTCTCCGGTAACTATGAACACTGTACCCGAGGTGACACCGTGCACACCAAGCCCTACACAGACTCCTCACGACACTCATATACCGGGTGTTTCGTACGTGTATATACCAGGCGTCTCGCACATGCATGAGGGATCACTGACGCCTAGTGGGCTGACACCTCCAGTTAGGCTGGAACCAGCACAACCACCGTCTCCGGTGCAATCACCACCGGCACCTGTGCAATCACAGCTGGTGCTACGTAAATCCCAGCGACAGATTCGACCACCTGATAGACTTAACCTGTAAGAAACTTTGCTACATGGGGACTCTTTTTCAAACGGGGGGGGGGGGGGTGAATATGGTGAACTACATATACCTGTCTGGACACGCCCCCTGCTGACTGCTCCTGTGGCTCCTCCCACAGACCCCTGTATAAAGGCGATCGAGGCCTGAGCCCGGCCTCTCAGTCTCCAGGATGTAGTATGGTGGTCACTCACTGCTTGTTCCTTCTTCCAGTCAATAAAAACCGATATCTCGCCTTTACGTCTCAGAGTGAGTTATTGATGGTGCATCCCCCAAGTGAGCAGGCACTATGGGCAAAGGATCTAATTTTCGTGAAAAAAAATGGAATGGCCACATTAGCTTGAAGGGAAAAAGACAATGTTAAAGACAGAAGTGAGAAAAAATTGCTTCAAGTAACAAACTGCTATGAAGTAAAGATCTGTTTACCAGAAACCACAAAAATTATGGAGATTTATAGAGGGAATGAAATTCTGGAAATTTAAAACAAAAGCACAAATATCCCCAAAATGCACAACAGAATGGGCCAAAAATGAAGGAAACCATCCAAAATCTGTAAATATTCTCTATTTGTTGTTCTGAGATACATCGTAGGATGCGCTGGGCCATTGGGTGTTTTGGGATTTTCACCCTCACCCAGGTGACTCAGGCCAGGCTTGTGTCCTAACAGCATTAGTTCATAGGCTACACCTCTTGATCTACAACCATCTGGAGGCTCACGCAGCAGCCTCTGTGACGGTCCTGATGGTCTTTTCTTTGCAGCCCCCATAATGCCAAGGAGAGAGTAGGTTCTCACAGTGAGCAGCCAGCAAAACCTCTGCACCCCACCTCAACAGGCTCGGATCGTGCCTTCCACCCCTGCTTCCTCATATCCTGGTACTTGGCTCCTTCCACTCCTCCATCTGGTCATCCAAGAAACTGTCAGTTCTACTATAATCACCTGCTTTCCGGTTTCTGACAAAATGACCATGTCAGGCCTCAGGGATGATGATGCGATGAAATCAAGGAACTTTCATTGCTTGCTAAGATCGACTTTCAGCTGCCAGTCAGACAGTGTACTGAACAAGCCTGCTGGTGATATGGGCTGAGGCTGCTTTGGTCTACAGTTTTGACAAAGACTGAGCAGTTGTATATACCAGATTTTCATTGAAAAACACTTGGCAGTCAAATTTGAAATAACTAGACCCAGATAGTCCTTGGGTTTGTGCCCTGAATCTTTATGTTCTCCTTTGCTGAGATGCAATATCAGATCAAAGTCCTTAACTAGTTTTTTGGTTATTACCATCTCCTCATTAATGTTGAATTTTGCTTTGATAATCATTCCCATACCATTCCTTGGCCTGTTTTACTAAGTTATGAGTCCTATGTGACTATGAATTTCTGTTGAAGTTGTTCAATTTTCTTGACATTGAATTATATGTACTGTTATTGTGAACTATATTACCTCCACAGAGTTTTGCATGCCAAGGCAGTAAACAGTAAATGTGGAGTTGGAAGCAGATGCTGCTATGTTTTCCATCAATTACTTGAATTGGCTTAGTGAGCTTAATGAGGAAGATCACCAGCAGATACTTAAATTTTCTTCCTGTGCTTCACATTCAGGTCAATGCACTCTGCTGAAGGAAGGACCAGGAGGAAATGTGGTGCTAAATGTCATCTTTATGTAAGCCATTTCTGCATACATTAAGGAATGAATGAATAATTCATGAGCATAATTACTGGTTACAGAATATACTGCATCCACATTTTTTGCTGTCAGTTATTTAATTGCTGTTTTATTTTGGTGGCAATTTAAATTGTAAAAAAAAACTAGTTCAATGTTCCTCTTTTACTGAAAATGGATAATATGATTTATTATGTAGAACTCAATGATAACAAACTTATATGAGAAAGTTGCATTTTATTGTTGATAATTTCTTTCATATTTATTAGAGGTAGCAAATGAAAACTGGCTTGTAATAATGTAGACGTAATAATGGTGCATCACAATTATCAGGCAACTAACGTCCCACTTTACGAGTGGAAATGGTGGACTCATTATTCGTCGGTTTGTGGTCCTTGGTGGGGGGGGGAGAGGTATAGTAAAATTTGAAAATGCCATGTCTCCTGCTGAGGTATTGGGCTCCAGTCAGACAGGACCTAAGAACAATATAAAGAAACAGACTATAACATTGCAACAGATTCTGACCACGTGGTATTGTGTACTCAGTGTGGCTATCTCAGTTTTACATCTATCACAAAACATTGGGAAATATTTTAGAAAGTCTCTCCTTCGTCAAATGGTAATGATGTACAATTTAAAATTGTATCAGTGAATGACTAGCACAGACTGAGGAAGAGTTAACCAGCTTCAGAATCTGCGTCCAATCCTCCCATATAAAAGTCAAATTGAGTTCCTTCTCCCAATCCTGTTTAATCTTAAGTAAAGGACGCTTATTCCATTGTAATAATAGATTATAAATTCTTCCAATAGAACCTTTCAATGAGGGGTTCATATTCATAATAGTATCTAACAGGTCAGCCTCCAATATGTAAGGAAAATTACTTAAATATTTTTGTAAAAAATGTCTAAGTTGAAGGTATTGTAAAAAGTGTGAATATGAGAGAGAATATTTAATAACAGTTATTTAATAACAGATAGCTATACTGACACATATGTTCTGGTCATGTTCTATATTAAAACTGTTTTGGAAGTCAGTCTTTTCAACAATTTCTAAAGCACTCAGAATCAACTTACAACCTAATAAATTGCCTGCGCTTTTTGAAATAATTCCTCAAAATATCCATGGTATTTCTGTGTCTGACCAACATGTTATTGCGTTTGTTACATTGATAGCTAGGAGGGCCATCTTGTTGAAATGGAAGGATATATCAGCTCCTACTTTGTCACAATGGTTCTCTCAAGTGATGCTGTGTCTTAGCTTGGAGAAAATTAGAAGTCGAACCTTTGAGCCTTTATTTGATTTTGAGAAAAGATGGGGCTCATTTGGTCGTTATTATCATTTCAGTTATCTGATAGATTTCCTCCACGATCTAAGTGTACATTTTTTTGGATATAGCTTTCTTTCTTGTTGGTGGTTTGATGTTTTTTTTAGAAGCTTTCTGTATGACGCATGGCTCCGGGGTTGTACCTCCAATGGGTTTCTTTTCCCCCCCCTCACTTTTCTTGCTTAGTAGGGTTTTTTTTTATTTACAAAAATTTTCAATCTTTAAGATAATTTCTTTTTTTTGAGGCATTGTAAGTGATGTTACTTTGATGTACCAGTGTTATTTTTGAATAATAATAATAATAAAAAGATTTGAAAAGAAAGTAAATTCAGTGTAATCACCATGAAAGCAGGTTATCTGAAGACATCAAAATAGTAGAATAATCAAAAGCACTGCCAAGAAACGAGAAATATCTGGTAGAATTTCATCTGGTTTGAGTAGCCTATGGTCATCTGAGAGAGAGTAAACGGATGTAGCACAGGGAAGTAAGAGACAAACCTTTAATGGGATTGCCCCCTGGGAGCTAGCATGGCTCTAATGGGCCAAATTACCTCTTTCTGTATAAGATGGGGCCTGGCTTACAATCTGAACGTGGCAAACACAGAAATGGACCCTCCAGCCAGCTAGGTCTATGCTGATCATTTTGCCTTCCTGCATGAATCCCATTTGCCTGCATTAGGGCCTGATCCTTTTGTCTATGCCTTTTTATGTGTCTGACTAAATGCCCCTTGAATGTATCTGTCAATCACTCTGTGTAACACAAAAACTTGCCTCTCCTATTACTTTTAAAACTCTTCTCATCTTAAATCTGTGTCATCTTGTTTTGAAAGCCCCACTAAGGGGAAGAAAGATTTTGACTATCTCTCATATCTATACTTCACATAATCCTGTAGATTACTATAATTTAATTTCTCTGCCTCCTTCATTTCAGAGAATGCAAGCCCGAAAGAACTGACTGGGTGAAACTAAGGCCTTGACACTGGTCTGGGAAAGGACACTGCTACTGGTTTGCATATTCTTCCAAAGAAGCTGGAGAACATTGTGGATGCTGCATTGATGATATCTTTCCAGTGAGTTGAAATGCTTTCTGTACATAGTCCAGGAATCACTGCTGCCTTGTAGACTATAATATTTGTGTTGGGTCTGAGATTATGATCTTCAAACAAAACTTTCAGCATTTCATCGGTCCTGGTACACTGAAAGTGGTGGCCGAGTTTAATCACTGATGTTTGCCTTCACTGAGCAGTGGTTTTTGAGATATGAAAAGTGATCCATATTTTACAGCAGCTCATGGAAACTCAATAGTCGTGCTACATTAAGCAGGTGACATCTGCATTGGTGTGCTATTAGAGGTCAAGCTGATGGCCATCCACTTGTTCATTCAATCCTATTTGAGTACAGGTCTTGCATTCAACATTTGCAAGACAAAAGGGCATCTATCAACAAAATCCTGGAGGAGCTCAGCAGGTCAGGTCTGGCTCCCCTTTTACCCTTCATTTCTCCTCACTTGCCCATTACTCCCTATTGTTCACATCCTCCTACCCTTTCTTCCATGGTCCAATCTCCTCTCCTATCAGATTCCTCCTTCTTCAGCCCTTTACCTTTTCCACCTATCAACTCCCAGCTTCTCACTTCATTCCCCACCCCTCCTCCATCCACCCACTTTCCTTCTCACATGGCTTCACCTATCACCTTCCAGCTTGTACTCTTGCCTCTCTCCCCATCCTATTATCCTGGCTTCTTTCCCCCTTGCTTTCCAGTCCCAATGAAGGGTCTCAGCCTGAAATGCCAACTGTTTATTCCCTCCATAGATGCCCCCTAACTGCTGACTTCTTCCAGTATTTTGTGTGTTGCTGTCAACTTCCATCATCTACAGAACTCCTGTGTTTAAACTATCTTCCAATTTGCCCTCTGAAAATATGGCTGACTGAAACTTTCAAAAACATGGTTGTCTGCCATACTGATTTTGTATTTGCCGTTTTATACCAACATGACAAAGACCTTGAAATGAACGTTCTACTTTCACATCTTCTGTTCTCTGAGCTACAATGTCTCCACTTAAATACACCAATGAAATGAACTGAGAGGTTCCCCCAAAAAGAGAGAATCATTCAATACAAACTACTCGTACTTAGATCAAGCAACAATTCAGACAGGGATAAACTATCATGTAGTTTCAATATAAAATGAAGCTATATCCACTGCTCGTGAAACCTTATCAAACATGCAAGCTGTTGGAGGATTATAATCAAATTACATGTGTATATGTCACCATATACCACCCTGAGTTTCATTTTCTTGTGGGCATTCACAGTGAACAAAGAGATACAATAAAATCGATTAAAGACAACACACAAAGACAAATGACCAAAGTGCGAAAGAACTCAATCTGCAAATATAATAATAAATAATAGTGATTCCATGAATTGCTGAGTCCTTTAAGCGAGTCTGTAGTGCTGTAGTGAGTGATGTTATCCATGCTGGTACATGAGGCTGATGGTTGAAGGGTGATGACTTTTCCTGAACCTGGTGATGTGGGATCATCCTCCTTGATGGCAGCAATGAGAAGAGAGCATGTCCTGGATGGTGGGGGTCCTTGGTGATGGTTGCTGCTTTCGTGTGCCGGAGTTCCTGTTATATATTTACATATATGCTTAGCTGTGGGAAGAGTTTTTTCCTGAGATGGACTGGGTTACATGCACGTTTTTAATGTAGGCTTTTCTATTCTTGGGCATTGGTGTTTCCATACCAGGCCAGTATACTCCCCACTGTATCTATAGACATTTTCAAAGTTTTAGTCGACATGTTAAATCTTTGCGAACATCTAAGAAAGTAGAGGCACTGCCGTGCTTTCTTTGTAATAGCTCTTACTTACTGGGCCCAGGACAGATCCTCTGAAATGATAACGCCAAGGGATTTAAAGTTACTGATGCTCTCTTCCTCTCCTCTACTGATGAGGACTGGCCCACGTACCTCTGATTTCCTCCTCCTGTAGTCAATAGTCAGCTCTTTGTTTATGCTGACATGTTGTTGTTGAGGCGCCATTCAGCCTGATTTTCAATCTCCCACCTATATGCTGATTCATCATTACAGTTGATTTGGCCAAGAACAGTGGTGTCATCAGCAAACTTAAATACGGCATTGGAGCAGAACAGCCTCACAGTCATAAGTATAAAGTGAGTAGAGCAAGGGGCTAAGCACACAGTCTTGTGGTATACCCATGCTGATGTTGATAGTGGAGGAGATGTTGTTAGCAATCCAAACTGACTTGGGTCTGTAAGTGAGGAAATCAAGGATCTGGTTGCTCAAGGAGGGAAACCTCAATTTGTTTTGAGGGAACGATAGTAGTGGATGCAAAGCTGTAGTCAATGAAGGGCATCCTGATATAGGCATCTTTGCTGTCTAGTACTTTAAGGGCTGAATGAAATGGTATCTGCTGTGAACCCCGTTGTGACAGTAGGCAAATTAAAGCATACCACGGCACTCGTTAGGCAGGAGTTGATATCTTTTGTGACCAATCTCTCAAAGCATTTCATCACAGTGGAAGTAAGTGCTTCTGGACCATATTTATTGAGGCAGGTTACCATGTTCTTCCTGTTCAGAGTTCCTCTTGGGTTACCATAGGACATGGGATGCCATTCCCTCCCTGATAATTTCTACATTCAAAAATAACAAACTAAAATGCTAGTTGCAATGCTGTATTTTTCCATTGTCATCTCTGGGTTAGCATTCTGGAGCTTAGTATCACTGTAGAAGCAGTTCACCACAAAGACCTCAAGGAAAGTGCCTAGATTCATTTTCTTAGGGCAACTGGAGGAATGTGTCAGCAGCACTCAGTCAAGAATAAATAATGGGAAACATCTCCATTGTGGTGTTATTTTAAAATGGAATCAACATAATTGGCAACATTACAACCATAAGGTTAACCATGGAAACAGAAGTAGGAGTAATTTCACATAGAAGCAGTAGAGTAGCAGTAATGTCCCGCACTATCACGTTATATTGCACAAGTAGCTTCAAGCAGTGTTTCAGAAGCCTGTGTAGGCACAGCAACCTCAGTAAATGGCTCTCCTGACATTGATGCTCACTTGTCAGAAATTGTTATCAAGAAAAGAAACGCACAAATCAGGTCAAAGAGCTCAACAGTCAATTCAACATTCATATAATGATGCAGCATCTCGGCTTTTATGACAGCATCTGCTCATACATTGGACTCAAGGATACCAAGCATAGTAACTCAATTCAAATGGAAGACTGATTACAAACATCAGTAAACCATATATGTTGAAACAATAAATTATTATGTACTGAAGCACCAAACAGTGATCCATGGCAGCCTTTCTCTTGTTGGGGAAAGTGAGCCCTCTGCAGGTGGCAACATTATGGAAGGTCTTGCACAGTGTAGCTGATGTCACCTGGACTAGCTAATAATGGGATACCTCTTTTAATATCAATAGTCATGTCTGGAGAACTGCATTAACATGCTTGGTGTCTGCTCTCTTTGGACTGCTATGTTATAAACACAACTTTATCTGATCCCCACCTAGTAGGACACAAGGCGCAGATTGTTGAAAGCCACCTTCGTTAATATCATTGGATTTTTTCAAATGAATTGGTGATTTCTGATCTAGTCTAGATTGTGAATTAAAGGATAAAATTACTGGCTATTGATTATCTTTTGTTCAAATCCAATCTTTAAGCATAGGGTACAAGAATGAAAATGATACACAGTATTGATATCTGTAGGATTTGTATAACAACTTTCCTGTAGAATGTGCCCAAAGGCTATTTAGATTGGAAGATAATTAATAATAAAAGAGATAAAGAAAAAGACATTAAGTCGTGAAGATGGAACTAAGGGACATAACTGAAAGTTTAGTCATTATGAAATGAATATTCTAAGTACTGTCACTCATCCATAATGGATGATTGAAAGGGCTGATACATAAAATGGCTTGCTAGTCTATGCAGTCTATGGGGGGGGGAAGCTTTTAAAGATGATTTATTGATATCAAATTACACTGCAGCTTTTTTAAGCTACTTTGAAAAATGGTACATAGAATTTGAAGGAATCTATTCATTCTCTTATTACTATGCTTGGCTTAACTAGGATTCATATTTCTACAGCTTTCCCTTTGAAGATATATCAGACTGAAGACCCAGAAGGCGATTCAATGAACTGGAAGAGGTGCAGCAAATCGGGATTCTAATAGGAGAGGGTGTGTAAGAGATCATGGAGAGTACGGCTGACATTAAATATTTGTGTTTTATCACAAAATGTAGTCCTTCTGTGACTATATATAGAGATTTTGTTAGCTTTTTTTACTTTAGGTTCCTGAAATTTCAAGAGATAAATGTTCTGATGAAAGGTCAATGATCTGAAATGTTAAGGTTTGTTCCTTTCCACTGAAGTTGCCCAACCAACTTGATGCTTTCTTTCTTACTTCAGAATTATGTGATCAGTAGTTGCCTGCAATATTTAATTTGTGAGGAATTGGATTTAAAACAATTCAGTCATGAGTTTTGACATAGCACTAAAATTGTTTAGACTCAAGGAAAACTATGATTGTAACAAAATTTATATTTCAAAACATTATATTACAGATCTGGTTTGGATGAATATAAGATCATCAGAGCATACCTGTTGCACTTATTCATATGTAACTACTTCTGGGAATCAAAAGAAGTAAGAAAAGTAAAATCATTTTATTTCAAAAAGATAATGAATAGTTTTGTCAATTTTCAAAAATTGAAACATTTATACTGAATGGCATGCAAGTATAACTCAAGGTATTTGCTTGTGCATTGAAAACATACATCTAGCATTCTGTTCCCTAGCTCATTTCAAATTTTAAACAAGATGGATGCAAATTAGACATGCCTATTTTAATGTAATGGATAATGCATTTAAGGAAGCTCTTTTTTTTATCCGGCCAGTTTACTCTTCAGAATTCAGGTGGCAGCAAAGGAATAACCAAGTGCAGGGTCTGAACAACACTTTCCAATCCTCCTTGGGCATACGAATGCCAGAAGATTGGTGGACTGCTTCTGTTGTACCCTTGTTTAAAAAAAGCAGTAAGTGGTGTAATTACAGACCAGTTAGTATAACTCAAGTGGCTGGAAAATTATTTAAATCAATTAGAAAGGAGCAGATAAAGTGAAGGACTGCCAGTGTACACTTGTTAAGGGAAGGGAGTGTCTCTTTAAAGGTTTGAACACCTACGCTTGGTCCGCCAGAGAAAGCAGGATCTCCCAGTGACCACACATTTTAATTCCACATCCCATTCCCATTCTGATATGTCTATCCATGGCCTCCTCTACTGTCAAGATGAAGCCACACTCAGGTTGGAGGAACAACATCTTATATACAGGCTGGGTAGCCTCCAACCTGATGGCATGAACATTGACTTCTCTAACTTCTGTTAATGCCCCTCCTCCCCTTCTTATCCCATCCCTGACATATTTAGTTGTTTGTTTTTTTTTCTCTCTCTCTGCCCATCACCCTGACTGTTCTCCATCTCCCTCTGGTGTTCCCCCCTCCCCCTTTCTTTCTCCTGAGGCCTCCCGTCCCATGATCCTTTCCCTTCTCCAGCTCTGTATCACTTTTGCCAATCACCTTTCCAGCTCTTAGCTTCATCCCACCCCCTCCGGTCTTCTCCTATCATTTCGCATTTCCCCCTCCCCCCACTACTTTCAAATCTATTAGTATCTCTCCTTTCAGTTAGTCCTGACGAAGTGTCTCGGCCCGAAACGTCGACAGTGCTTCTCCCTATAGATGCTGCCTGACCTGCTGCGTTCCACCAGCATTTTGTGTGTGTTGTTAAGAGGAGATTTAGCTGAGCTGTGTAAAATTACAAAGGGTCTTTCTGGGCCAAATAAAAAGAACTTACTATATTTCCCTTACTAGAGGCTTAAAAAAAATTAAAGGATACCGTTGGTAGTGAAATCAACCACAAGCTGAGATAGAGAGTGTGTACTTCTATATCAGGAATTCCACTAACCTTAATTTTTAGAACTTCAGGGTGGACCTGGTGCAGGGAGGGTTAGAGAATTGTTGCTTGGTGACATCGGTTCCACCTGCCCCACACTTTGCTTTTAGGCTGATGGTAAGGAAGCCAGAATGAACAGCAACAGGGTGACCATGAAAGGTTTTATGACTTTTGCACTAGGTTTAACTATGAGATCACATTGTTCATTATTAAGCCCTTCCATTTATTGTTTTAAGATATTTGATTACATAGTCTTGCGACCAAGTCCGTATTTGCCCTGTCCTGACGTCTGTCCACTTTCCAGCTTTCCAGCAGAAAGTTTTGCACTGCTATGAAATATGGGACCATTGGTTATTTTTCTTTCTTTGCTAATCTGGAATTACTGATCCCAGTTTTTGAGAAGTAATATAGGTTAGTTTTTATATAGTTTTATATGTCTGACACCAGGCTAGACTGCATAGCTTAGTTACGCACCAGCTATGCTCATTGCATTTCTGCTTTTCTCAAACATATTAACAGAAGTAATAATAATTATTTTTAATTTTGATGCCTCATTAATAAGGTGCATTTTAATGCTGTAATTAAAGTTTAACATTTGGATTGCAATTTAAAAAATTATGAGGAAAAGTGTTCATTGTAATGAATTGATAGGAACCATAATTTGTTTTGTAAAGATAATTGACAAAAAACATTAAAATAATGCCCAGTGAATGGCAGATAGTAATGTGGTGAACAGACTTGAATGCAACATGCTGAGTGAAGTTGGCCACAGCTGCTGAATTGGCTGCTCTCTGGACTTGCACTGGTTGGCTGTGTGTCTGGGGCTTGCTGAATGATGGATGCCACATATTCAATACCCTGTTCCTTTGCTGGGCTCCACATGATACCCAAATTCTGTATAGTTTATACTTTTTCTTGTGTATATTGTGTCTCTGATGGTACGTGTCTGTGATCCTGCTGCAAAGTAAGATTTTAATTACACCTGTAACAATAAACTCAGCTTTGATATTTTTTTTTAAAAGGGGTTGCCGTAGGAAAGCAACACCTATCATCAGGGATCCCAACTACCCAGGACATGTTCTCTCCTCACAGCTGCCATCAGGAAGAAGACACAACAGCCACAGGACTTGTTACACCAGGTTCAGGAAAAGTTATCACCACATAATCATCAGGCTCTTGAACCAAATTCACTCGGTTCACTTGCCCCCTCATTGAAATATTCCCACAACCAATGGACTCACTTTCAAGAATTCATGTTCTCAATATTTATTGTTTCTTTGTTGTTATTATTATTGTTATTTGTTGTTGTACTTGCATAGTTTGTTGTCTTTTACACACTGGTTGAACACCCAAGTTGGTGTGGTGTTTCATTGATTATGTTATGGTTATTATTCTATGGATTTATTGAGTATGCCCACAAGAAAATTAATCTCGGGGTCATATATGGTGACATATATGTACTTTGACAATAATGAACTTTGACCTTTAGTATCAGTGTAATCAAAGATGCAATCAATGTTGTTTTATATTTTGTAGTTAACATTAATGATGCCACAGCTAGAGTATTATGTACAGTTTTGATCACTGCCATATAGGAAGTATGTGATTGCTTTGCATAGGATGCAGAGGAGATTTACAAAGATGATGCCAGAACTAAAGGCATTTATAATTGAAGAAAGGCTGTCTAATCTGCTGTCTTCAGTACGGTGGAGGCTGAGGAATGACGTATTCCCTTTTGCAGTAAGGTGAGTACCTAGGGGAGATTGATTTGTGTTCAATGGTCAAACGATTAGAGGAGAGGTGAGAAGAAAACATTTCATTCAGTAAGTGGCGGCGATGTAGAACCTACTGCCTGAAAGGGTAGTGGAGACAGATGCTCTCATCATATTTAAAGTGCTTGGTTGAACACTTGAAGAACTGTAATCTGTTGGGTACAGAATCAAGAGCTGGGAATGAGGCTAGCTTGATTTCAAGTTTTCACCAACAATGAATGAAAGATGAACATTAGATTAATATGTAGTAATGCTGTAATTTCTTAGTTTAAAATTGTGTTATGATTATTATAATTGTTTCTGGTTTAAGAAATCTGTACAGTGTTGCATTGACTGATAAAGTCAACTTTTAAAATACATTCCCAATTGTCCTTGGACTTCCTTTTTGCCAATACAGGGCAGTTATGAAACATCCAGACTGCTGTGGATTGGGAGTCATGTGTAGGCCAGATGGAAAATGGAAGCAAATGACATTCTCTAAACTTCAATGAAGTAGTTTCTTACGTGTCAAAAATTTTAATCAACATACATGTCAAGCTTTCACTTTATTTTTAGCTATTAATACCGATGCTAACACATTGTTCCCCCTCCAAGTCATCATAATTAAAAGCATAATCAGTTCTACAGATGGATTTGCATATTTTATCCTGCATTCTATTTCTTATTTACAGCTTTAATTACTATCATTAACATACTTTGTTTGTCTCAGACTCTAGCTGTGGACTGATTATGGAGATGTAATGTTAGTAAACCTTAAGGAAAAGGGGAACCAGCTGTTCAGTGCTAAACATAAATTACCATGGCTGCAGTCTTTGGGTCAAGTGAACGCTGGCAATTACATCTCCAGGTTTTGCTTTTGTTTTGTACATGTGCTGCAGAAGATGATGTATTTTTGCTTTCAAAACAAGATTTGATCATAATTAGTTTTCTAAAAGAGTAACACATTTCAGATATGGAAATAAATGATCAGAAACAGGTGTTCACAAAACAACATGCAAATTTGAACCAACACGTTTTCAAATACGGGGAGATCTCGGCCCGTCAGACAGCATCTTTGGAGGGAAGTGAACAGTCAGTGTTGCAGGCTGAGACACTTCAGGACTAGAAAGGAGGGAGACAGAAGCCTGAGTAAAAGGAAAGGGGAGGTGAGGGGGGGCACAGGAGGATCAAGAGCTGGCAGCTGATAGGTGAATCCAGGTGGGGGTGGGAAGCAGGGAGATAGGGAAGGGGTGGGGGAGAAAAGGGAATAATGTAAGAAACTGGAAGGTGATAGGTGGGGAATGTGAATGGCTGTAGAAGGAGGTATCTGATTGAACAGGACAGTTGATCATGGGATAAAGGGAACCAGCAAGAGGAGGGTGAAGATGATAGGCAGGGGGAGGGAAAGAGAAGGAGTAACAGGGCCTCAGCAAAACAGAATGGGGCCAGGAATGAAGGGAGTGGCCAGTATCTGCAGTCTTTCTTTTTCTATGTTATGCTGCTTTAGGTAAATGCAGATATATTTAACCACTGTCAACATTTAATTTGAACATTTCTGGATTAAAATATCCATTTTGGACCATGACTTACAGTAGTCCCTTTAATTGTATCAGAATGTCATGTCATTCTACAATCATTTATAGTCATTCATTTATAATGTCATTCTATTATGCAATCTATAATCTTCTTAACATTGCACTTTCATTAAAATATTAGAGTTTTTAAATGGTTGCTCACTGAATAAAATACCCCATGTATTGCAGATAATTAGCTAAATCTCACAATACTGTTGTGACATTATGTAAGGTTAACTTGAACTTGCCAGCAGAAGGGAACAGAAAGGCAAAAATCAGCAGCCTATTTCACAACTATCTTTTTTATTGGCTTCATTACATTATATATTTGAACATTTTGTCAGCATCTGCTTCTTCAATAACAAAGAGTATGTGTCAGGGTGAGTATAAGTCAGCTTTTTCCACCCTGGGTATTGCATTTTGAACTTTCAAAATGGGTGTGTTGGAATCAGGTCACAAGTTTAAAAAAAAATCCAGCCTTGACCAAAACCAGCTATCCAGCTCAAACAATTATTCTCTCATTCCAAACTCCTTACTACCATTCTTCCAGCATTAATGGAGTAGAATCCAGATAAAACAGCGGATAGAGAATTGATCACTGAAATTTATAATGTATTGTATTATACTGCCTTGGAATTTCTACAGCACAAACGGGGAGCCAGATATGATGGGGTAGTGCCATTAATGTGGTCTACATGGACTTCTGAGACATTCTAACATGGGAGACTTGTCCAAAAGTTTAGTCCCCAGGGGATCCAGGGCAGATTGGCAAATTGGATCCAAACCGGAGAAAAGTTGATGGTAGAGGGTAGCTTTTGTAATTGGAAGCCTGTGACCAGTGGTGGACTGGTGCTGGGAACCTAACTGTAATACATTAGAATTTTGACATGAAAGTGGGAGGTGTGATTCATATGTTTGCAGCTGATATGAACATCAGTGTTGTTGATGGAGTGCGTAATTGTTATAGACTCCGGAATGACATGATCAATTGGTAAGATGGGTAGAGCAGCGGCAGGAGAACTTTGGGATGACTAATAAGCATAGGACAATGAATAATTCAGGCCCTGTGTGTATGTAGGAAGAGAGCAACCTTGGTTTATCCAATTCTCTCTTGAAGGCCTGAGTAGAATCTCCAGCACACCTGCACTGCATTTCAGATTCCAGCCATATGCTCGGCTATAGAAGTTTCTTTCTTGTGTCACTCTTCATTTCCCTTCCCTATTGTTCACTCCTGTGATTTCTGGTCCTTGAGGAAAAGATCACCCATTTCCTCTCTGATCAGTCACTTCATTGTTTTATAGGCTTCTATTAGAACGCCCCTCAGAGCTTTTTTTTTTCCAAATAAAGCTGAGAGAACAGTTCTATTGCATCCATTTAAGAATTGTCCCATATTTCACAAAGCCTTCTGGTAAACATCCTCTCCAGTGCCCCAGTACACTTCCCATAATGTGTTAGGCAGAATTGAACATAATACTCAAGATGAAGCCAGCTAATTATAATAATGACTTTCCTGATTTTACCCAATTTTATGATTAAAGTACATAATTTCATCCTCATTAATAACCATTTCTCAACTGGTCCTGCCACTCTCAATGACTAGTCCATTTATGCTTGCCACCACTCCCCACCCCCCCAGCCCAGTTCTCTCTCCTACATCACCCCTGTGAACAGTCAGAGAGTTGTACAGAATGGAAGCAGGCCATTGTATTCGATTACACCACTTGCTTTGGCAATACTTTTCTCAATATCAAGCACACTCTGTGGATTTAAAAAAAACTTTCCTCTCAGATCTCTTTTTAAGCTCTTTTGTCTCACCTTAAATCTACTCCCTCATTTATATGAGATATGTATCATAAATTTCTATACTTCTGTCAGTTCACTCTTCAGCCTCTTTCATTGCAAGAGAATCAAGCCCAGACTCTCATCCATAACCAAAGTCATTTATTCCAGGCAATATCCTAGTCAGTCTCCTTTGTACTCTATCCATTTTTTTGGTTCGTCCTCATTCTTCCTCAAAATGTTTTACTCTTAATTCTCTGCATTGAACATCATTTACCATGAGTCCGCCCATTTCAGTGGCCTGTTCAGATCCTACTACAACTTATCACAATCCTCTTTGTTGTCTGCAACTTTGAAATTATGGCCTGCACATCTGAATCTAGATCATCAACTGCAACTGGAAAAACAATAATCTTGGGAAATGCTACTATTCACTTTCCAACAAACTACCAGGATTTTCTGTTGCCTGTTACTTAACTTTACATCCTTGCTATCAATGGCTCTTTTATGCCATGGGCTTCAACTTTACTGATATGGCTGTTGGGCATTAACTTATCAAAAGAATATCTATGCCACACTGACTGCAATAACCTCATCAGCTCCATCTGTTGCCTCATTAAAAATTCAATCAAATTTATTTAATAATATTTGGCCTTTGTGTGTGTATATATGTGTGCGTATATATATATATATATATATATATATATATATATATGTATATATATATATTTCTAAAAGCTTTTCCAATGCGAAGTCAAAACAGAGTTGCTTGTGCTTGTTGGACTTACTTCTGCTGTATTTTTATGAACAAAAGAGTAACATTTGTCACTCTCCAATTCTCTGGCATCAGATCAGTCTTGTTTCTAAC
This sequence comes from Hypanus sabinus, assembly GCF_030144855.1. Taxonomy (NCBI): domain Eukaryota; kingdom Metazoa; phylum Chordata; class Chondrichthyes; order Myliobatiformes; family Dasyatidae; genus Hypanus; species Hypanus sabinus. Next base: position 48,279,196 of record NC_082711.1, on the reverse strand, counting down.
GATATTCTATAGTGGATATTGACCTAGTGTAGGTGTGTACATGATGTGGAATAGAAATCAGAAGCTGCTCTCCGACTTTACTGACACCAGGGCATATTGCGGGTGAAGAAGAACCCTGTTTTCTCAACCTTCGGTACAGCCTGCACAGGTGCAATTTGTTGGTCTTGCTCAGAGGATGCCAGCGTCTCAGCTGTCACAACATGATTCGAAGCAGCCTCCCTCCACCACACCAATCACATCATGTGTACGTAGTAGAAAGAGGAAAGAACAGCTATATTGGAGAGAAGGGGATTTACTGAAATGGGAGCAGCATATAATCTGTCCACTGCCTTCTGAGGAGTGTGAGTGTATTCGCAGAAGGAGAATATGCTCAAGCACCTTGCAGAACCCATCTTTTAGACTTCGTGGAGTGGTTAACTGAGACTGGAGCAGATGCTGGCAGGCAAGCAGAAATGAATCTGTACTGAGAAATAGTGAGGAATAGCACACATGGTATCAAGGTTTGCATTGGAAGTCTTGGAGGAATTGGAATCAGAAATGGATTTAATATCAACAGCATATGTCGTTCAATTTGTTGTCTCGGTGGCAGCAGTACAATGCAATATATAATAGAGAGGAAAAGTCTGAATGACAGTAAGAATGTGGATGTTAAATTAAATAAGTAGTACAAAAATAGAAATTAAATAAGTAGTACAAAAATAGAAATTAAATAATGTAGTGAGGTAGTGTTAATAGGTTCAATGACCACTGAGAAATTGGATGGCAGAGGGGAAGAACATAAGAAATAGGAACAGTCCAGCCTGTCAACCCTGCTCCGCCATTCAATAAGATCATGGCTAATCTGCCCATCGCCACCTACATGCCTTAACAACAAATAGCCTCCACTGCTTCAATTGGGCAGAGAATTCCACAGATTCACCACCCTTGGGGAAAAGTAATTCCTCCTTATCTCCATCCTAAATTTACTCCCCCAAAGCTTGTGGTTATGTCCCCCTAGTTTTAGTCTCACCTACCAGTGGAAACAACATTCCTGCCTCTATCATATCCATCCCTTTCATAATTTTACATGTTTCTATAAGATCTCCTCTCATCCTTCTGAATTCCAGCAAGTACATCCCAGGCAACTCAATCTCTCCTCATCTCTGAGATCAACTTGTTGAACCTCCTCTGCACAGTCTCCAAAGCCAGTCTATCCTTCCTCAAGTAAGAAGATCAAAACTGCATGCAGTACTCCAGTTGCAGCCTCACCTCCTTGCTCTTAAATTCAATCCCTCCAGCAATGAAGGGCAACATGACATATACATTCTTGCTAGCCTGCTGTACCTATAAACTAACCTTTTGTGATTCATGCACAAGCACTCCCAAGTCCTTCTGCACAGCAACATGATGCAATCTTTGACCATTTAAATAATAACCTGATCTTCCATTTTCCCTTCCTGAAGCTGTTCCTGAATCATTGAGTATGTGCCTTCAGGCTGCTGTCCCCGCTCCTTGATGGTAGCAATAAGAAGCTGGCCTGTCCTGGGTGATAGTGGTCCTTGATGATCAGCACTGCCTTTTTGAGGCACCGCTCCTTGAAGGTGTCCTGGATATAATGGAGTCTAGTGCCTATGATGGAGTCAACTAAGTTTGAAACTCTCTGCAGATCATTTCCATCCTGTGCAGTAGACACCCCCCCCCCCCCGCCATGCTACCATACCAAACAGTGATGCAGCTAGTAAGAATGTTCTTCACGGCATATCTGTAGAAATTTGATGACATACCAAATTTCCTCAAACTCCTAATGAAATACAGCCACTGTGTCATTGGGACCAGGAAAGATCTTTAGAGATGTTGGCACCCAAGAGCTTGAAATTGTTCACTCTTTCCACTTCTAATCCCTCTTTGAGGACTGGTGTGTATGTTCCTTCATTTTATCCTTTCTGAAGTCTACAATCTGTCCTTTGGTCTTACTGACATTGAGTGCAAGGCTGTTGCTGCGACACCACTCATCTAGCTGATATATCTTGCTCCTGTACACCCTCCAATCACCATCTGAAATTCTGTCGACAGTAGTTGTGTCATCAGCAAATTTATAGATGGCAGTTGAGCTGTGCCTAGCCACACAGTCATGGGAAGTGAAAGATAGAAATAGTCCCTGCAGGTATATAATCGAAAGGATAATTGTAAGAAGTCCATGCCAGGATCAAGGACCTAAGTATAATGCTATGAGATATTTAATGAGCTCAATGATCAAGCAACTGTAAGTGGCTCACACTGACAATTCCTTTATTCTCACAGATGCTCCTCGACCCACTGAGTTCATCTAGTAGATTGCTAGTCATGCCGTATTTCACCACGTGCAGATCCACTCTTAGGTGTAGCGTAATCCACCAAATGAAGGTTTCCATCAAATGGGATCCACAGTTATTGCTCCTTTCATTCAATACATCCCTGAACATTTGGCATCCAATGCACCTTCAACGGTTTGATCATTGCCACACGCTTCCTTCTCCATCATAGGGCAACAAGCAAAAGGTAGGAAAATTGAGCAGCTGGAGATAAATGGTGGAGACAAGTGTGTCTGAATATCAGCATCAGAATCGGGTTTAATATCACTGGCATAGGTCATGAAATTTGTTGTTTTGTCATAGTAGTACAGTGCAATACTTAACGACTATAAATTAAATTAAAAACTTGTATATTAAATAAGTAGTACAAAAAAAGAAAAAAAGTGGTGAGCAGTAGACACGGATTCATTGTTCATTCAGAAATCTGATGGTAGCGGGGGAAAAAGCTGTTCCTAAAACAGTGAGTATACTCCTGTACCTCCTCCTGGGTGATAGAAATGAGAAAAGGGCATGTCCTGGGTCCTTAATGATGAATGCAGCTTTTTTGAGGCATCACCTTTTGAAGACGTTCACGACGCAGGGGAGTCTAGTGCCCATGATGGGGAGACTGAGTTTGTTCTTTCTGCATCTTTTTCTGATCTTGTGTAGTCACCACTTCATACCATGGCACATCTGTAGAAATTTGCTAGAGTTCTTTGTGACGTACCAAGTCCCCTAAAATTCCTAATGAAACATAGTCACTGTTGTGCCTTCTTTGTAATTGCATCAATATGCTGGACCCAGGATAGATCCTCTGAGATGTTGACTCCCAGGAATCTAAAACTGTTCATCCTTTCCATTGCTGATCCCTCAATGAAGGTTGGTGTACACTTCCCCAACATCCCCTTCCTGAAGTCCACGACCAATTTCTTGGTCTTACTGATGTTGAGTGCAATGTTGTTGTTGCGACACCACTCAACCAGCCGATCTAGCTCCTGTGCCCCTCCTTATCATCATCTAAAATTCTGCAAACAATAGTGTTTTCAGCAACTTTATTGATGGAGTTTGGGCTGTGTCTAGCCAGTGAGTCATGGGTGCAGTGAGCTAAACATGCTTGTTTGAATCAATCTCCTTGAGGAAATGATGCTTGTCAGTTGCTGTGGCTGCAGCCAATGACTGGGAAGAATCAATTTAAGGTAATTGTATCCTCTTTAATTCTCTTTCTTGCATCTTTTCCCTCCCTTGTAGTGTCAGACGCTCTGAGCCAATAGGCTGGTCCTGGACTTATTTCCACTTGGCATAATTTACCTATTATCATTTAATTATTTCTGGTTTTGTTTTGTTATATTTCTACTCTGTTCTTGGTTGGTGCAACTGTAACGAAACCCAATTTCTCTTGGGATTAATAAACTATGTCTGTCTGTCTGTCATCCCACTTCATCCTCATACTTTATTATTTAAGGCAGGCAGATCCATAGATTATCAATCAGAGCAAGCAAATGGCAAAACAAGCTTACATATACCTCATTCTACATCTTTCCAGTCCTCACCATAACTGTAGATTCCAATGTAGAAACTGCAGCCACAGGTAACAAAGTACAGATCAGAGTTCAAACCTGTTTCCACCTGTCCAGAAAGTTAGCCAGTGGACACACTAACAAGATAAATACACGTTGTTATAGCTCGTAAACTGTGCTATATACATAGTAATTACCTTTTGAAGTTCCTCAGAACTGTGATTTCACTTGATCAGTGATACAATGAGAGTAGGATTTGACAATTGTCTGCTGGACTTCTGGTAGATGTGAGAAATTAAAGATCAAATTAAAGACAGAAGTGATTGATTGTTTCATGACTTCCTCAGGATGATATAGTGGGAAGCTAAATGCATTCTGAAGTTAAAATTAGAATCAAGTAAAACATGGATTCCTGTGATCTCAGGTAATTAAGGATTTAAGTATGACATCTATTTTAGATTTTATAGCATCTTAAAATTAATACAGCTGACACGTATTTTAGTTGCGTTTAAAATCATTGTTCATTTTATTGGAAGGAATACTAAATCACAAAAGGACATTTTATCTACTGGATGGGTTTAATAAAATTAATTTGCTTTGAATAGCCTGAGGATAGCTCCAATTATTACACGCAAGTTTTGTTTTTGTACAGTTTATCTCAAAGTAACCCCCTCAGGTCTGAGCATTGAAACAGATTGTTGTCAGAAAACTGACAGAACTATGTGAAACTTTGTATATAGAGAGGACGGATGCCAACAGTAAAATGTCAGTGCTGAGGAAGGTCAGAGTCTGAGAATGAACACTTCAGAATGCCTTCTGTCATCCCAAAGGCAACGAACTGACAGCCTGTTTGAAGAAAAAGGCTGGTTAACAGTCCTGCATTACATTTCTAAATTTGCTGAAGTAGAGAGGGTCACATTCCATTCTTTTGTGCCCTCTCTGCTGACTGTAACAGCAAAACATGTGGATATGTCATATTTTGTCATACAAATGTCATATCCATGTATGCGGATAAATCATGTGGGTGCCAAGGTAGTGCAACGGTAATACAGCTCAAGACTCCCAGAGATTGGAGTTCAATTTCGTGCCATTCTGTAAGAACTCCCTGTTCGTCCTCTCCATGGAAGGCTTGAGTTCTCCCAGGTGCTCTAGACATACCCAGTAGATTAACTGGTCATTGTAAAATCATCCCAGGATTAGGACAGGATTCACTGGGTTTGTCGAAGGTTGCTGGGGTGATGTGGCTCGAAGGACTGTAAGGGCCTATTCTGCACTGTATTGCTAAATAAATAAAATCATGCAACATATCCACTGAGAATTGAATGTAAAATAACTTGTATATTGTCCTATAGTTAGATAGGGACTGTCAACTGATGTCATATTGCAAATTCAATGCAGACTTCTCTCAGTGGTTTGTGTAATGTTTATTTGTACTCAAAATTAAATAGGGAAAGACTTCTGTGGCAGAGAATAAACACAGATGATACGAAGAAGTAACATGGCAAATGTGAGATTATCTATTTTAGTTAAAAGAAAACTAATTTTTTTTAGTGTTGAGATATATGAAAATGTTGATATTCAAAGTGCCCTGAATGTCCTTGCATATAAGCCAAAGAAACCTAACATTTAGGTGCAACAGGCGATTAAAAGCATATGGTATGTTGATATTTTTGCCAGAGAGTATTTGAGTTCCAGAGCGCAATTATGCAGTTCCTTGGCAAGGCCACACTTATGTACAATTAAGTACAATTTAAAAGAAGTGTATGCTTGTTCTGCAGGGAGTGCAGCAAAGATTGACCAGACTGATTCCAGGGATGGCATCGAGATGTGATTGAATGTGCTCTTCGGGGATCTTTGCGGTTTTATAAGAATGAGAGACAACCATGTTGCGCCATATAAAATTCTTCAATGTGTCAAAACCTGGGAAAATGTTTCCCCTGACTGAGGAGTCTAGAAGTAGTGACCACGTTCTCAAAATAATAGGTAGACCATTTTGGACTGAACTGAGGGGAAACTTATTTTATTTAAAGGACAAGAATTTTGGAAATTCTCTGCTTTTGGATCTGTAGAGGCTCAGTTATTTATTGCATTCAGAACAGAATTTGATAGGCTTTTGGATATCAGAGGATTAAAAGGATGTGAGAAATCAGGCACAAACTCTTTGGATAGTTGGGCAGGCTCAAGGGACCAAAGATCACCTCCTCCTCCTCCTCCTCCTCCTACGTTCACATTCTGTTGGAGGCAGTATTTATGTATCATTGGATTGTGGGCAGGATGGTGGTTCAGCTAGGAGAGCCTCACAACTCCAGGGATCCAGATTCAATCCTGACTTCCAATGCACCATTATGTGGAGCTTGCACATTTTCCTTGTGTGCTTCCTATATCTCAAGCCTGGGTCAGTTGGTCCACTATAATTTGTTGCTCGTGTGTAGGTGAATGTTTGAATTTGGGGGTGTTGATGGGAATATGGTGAGAATAAAATGGGATGATTGCAAATGAATGATTCAGCCACCTTTTCCTGTGAAAGAGAACATACATTTGAGTAGGCTTTTTCCATTGAGAGTAGGGGAGATTCAAACAAGAGGACATGAGTTGAGAGTTAGGGGGCAAAAATTTAAGGGTAACACGAGGGGGAATTTCTTTACTCAGAGAGTGGTAGCTGTGTGGAACGAGTTTCCAGTAGAAGTGGCAGAGGCAGGTTCGGTATTGTTGTTTAAAGTAAAATTGGATAGGTATATGGACAGGAAAGGAATGGAGGGTTATGGGCTGAGTGCAGGCCATTGGGACTAGGTGAGAGTAAGCGTTCGGCACGGACTAGAAGGGCTGAGATGGCCTGTTTCCGTGCTGTAATTGTTATATGGTTATATGGTTACACATTTTGGCTTCCTTGTCCTCAGAGTCAATTTTAATTAATAGTCATTCATGGGGAACATGCTTTAAGTAAAATAGAAAGGAAATGTTGACATGCTTCTCATTCCGTGCACAGGCTTAGCAAGCTCTCTAGTTGAGGTTTAGAACCCTTGAGTTCATTCATCAAAAATGAGAGCTTTGCAGATTTTATGTTTGATGCTCTTGAGATTGCAGAATGACAGAGCAAGCTATATCATTACAAATATATTATCAATCATCTGAATTTCATTATTCCTCATGTATCTGGGGGACTAAAGCACTTTGAAGGGCTGCTGCTTTCTGGCAACTTGCAATAAATTCACATTGACATGGTGGTCTCCATCATTTGTCACATACTGAGTGATAGAATGGCCTCTCAATGCAAGGTGTTAAGAAGATTGAGCTGACTATAGCTCCCTGGACCTGGGAACAGCCAGTGATATAGAAATGGATAACATTAACCTCCAAAACAAAACTGAAAATGCTGGAAATGGTCACCTGTTAGCCTCAGTGTAGAAGGAAATAAAATTAATATTTTGTGTCAATAATCCTTTGCTAGAACTGAAAAGGTGAGAAAACTAGAGTGTTGTAAGTAACAAAAAAGTGGAGAGAGCAAGGGAAATGTTTCTGATAGGGTGGAGATCACGGTCAGTTTCTCACTTGATCAGTTCTGCTGAAGAATTAACAAACTATAAAATTAACTTTGTTTGTCTTTCTGAAGATGCTTTCTGACAGATTTCCTGCATCTGCATTTCTTTAATTTTCATCTTGCATCAACTTTCACCACTTGCCTTACTGGAAAATCAAAACAAAAATTGGCCAGCTTCCAATAGTCCAAAGAATCTATTTGGAATGCAATCAATGGGAAATGAATGTATGAGGTATGATAAGTTACATTTACAGATGACATGATAATTGGTGTGTTGTCAATAGTGAGGAGAATTGGCTTTGACTACAGAATGAAATTGATGAGAGGATTGGTATTGATGAGCAGAATCTGAAAAGTGTGAGACTATACATTTTGAGAAGCTAATGAGGCTAGGATATATACAGTAATGTATTTATTACATACTGTGAAACAGAGGGAGATTGGTGTATGTGTTCAAGGTTCTCGGGGTCCTATGAAAGCAAGGTTAAGAAGGCATGTAAGATACATACAGATATACAGAAGGTGGATATGTGCTCTTATCTCATGTGTTCTAATGCCCACTGTACTCTGACTCTGCTCCGACTGAGGGAAAATAAAGACATAATTTTTAGAATTGTTACTTCCCTTCTGATGAACCAATGAGGACAATCTTTTCTGCACTTCCTCTGTCATAAATGTGTGTAAGGAGACAAAAATTATACATAATACACCTTCAGTTTCTTTAGCTTCTGAAAATTGTTCCATTTTCTGGAAGAAGTCAGCTCTTCCAGTGTTGATCCCTTCATGTCCCTTACACCGAGAAAGCATTAAGACCTGTGAACTTAACTTTGTGAACCCATGTAAGGTGAAAGAAGATGCACCAGGTCTAACTCAGCTGATTAATTGAAGAGCCAATCAGTACCTTAGTGGTAAGATAGTTGTGAATTTGTGAATGTGGCATCGAGGCCCTGGTCTAGCCCTGCTGAATGAGGGCACAATGTTAACTGCACATTGTGCGGAGAAGAAGTTAGGATCACCATCAGGAGCTAGAAAGCAGGGTAGCTGGTGGCAAGACAGAAAGACAGTTGAGATATTTGGGAATTAGTGAGTTGAGGCTTAGGGATCTGGCTCATTTGAGGAGTGGGGTATGAGATCAGTGCGCACGAAGGCTGCTTCACGAGGAGGTTCAAAGAGGAGGAGGTGATTCCCAGCCTGGAGAGATGTTATTAAAACCTAGTTGTTTCAGGTGAGCCCAGCACCAGAAGCTCATTAGAAAAAATTAACATTGTGCATGAAATAATATTTGTTCTTAATAAAGACAAACTTGGCATGGATTTATGTTAGAACATTTTATTTCTGAACTGCTCCTCAACATTGGGTGCGTGCAGCCAGGTCACCATCGTAGCTTCCAGTTCTGGATGAATCCCTCACGTTGCCCATTGGGAACTGAAGTTCTTTATTATGCACGTGTATCTTCTCCCTAAAAGAAAACCAATGACAAAAGTATGTTCTCATAAACCTGCAAAAAAAGTAATATTCTGCAAAGATATCTGCTTTCCATAACCAATCTTTCTTCTTTTCTTTGAATTTTCAACTGTTCAACTTTTCAACTTCAATTGTAATGAACAACTACAGTCCCTTACCCGCTCATCAGTCTCAATTGCCCTTTTTGATCTGCTGTTCATTTCCACAGGTGTATTTCTTGTATTTGCTGTGTTAATATTTGTGTCTTTCTGAGAGCTCTGATTAACATGTTCATTTTTTACATACGCTGGTCCCTTTGGTATACGGACAGGTTACACATCACAGCTATGGGTTTGAGCTTATGGTTGTAGATCCATGTGGTTGCTTCTCATGGATGTCTCTTGCTCCATCTGAACCAGGTAGGAATGTGGTGCTACCTCTTCTTGCACGTATCCCTGCATGGACCATGGGCCAGAATCGTGATCTCAGATTCACACTTTATCCCAGGCTTCAGTACTGGTAGGCTTTTCACAGTCTTCTCATGATATAATGTTTCATTTTCTTTCCCTATCATTTTAGCCAATTTGACCTTGTGTGCTCCTTTAGGTTTCATGCATTGGAAGATTACTGTGTATGTGTTGACCCATCAGCATTTGGGCGGGCGAAAGGACATTCTGCAATGCAGACTTCTGTAAACATTAGACTTTGTGGAAATCCTCTTGTCCTTCTTGTGCTTTCTTCATGAGACCGTTCTTTACTGTGACTGAACTCAGCTAGGCCACTTGATTTTGGGTGATGTGGATTGGAAGGTACATGTCGAAACTCCCCCAAGCATTGCCAAAGGGCACAAATTCTCAGCTGAAAAATTGTGGACCATAATTTGATACTACTTCACTGCCTCACAAGCATAGTTCTCAGGAAGGTGATGACTGCTTTGCTGGATGTCGATTGCAGTGCTGGTAATTGGTAAAGTAGTCTATTAGAACTGTAATGCCCTGGCTAAGATTTTACTACTAATGTGTAGGGTAGTTCATTTAATGGCTTTCTGTTGAAAGACCATATCTTTCACTTCTGTATGCCCAGTAATCTCAAATGCACATTGGACAGTCATCCTTAGTTGCTGTCTGCATTGTAACTTTGAGTTCTTTCATTGTTTCATCTGACCCTTCAGCTATCCTAATCTACACTGTTCTACCAGGAGATACTGGAAGGGAGGTGCAATCATGCCAACATGGGCCTGTATATCTGCATTAATCTCTTGGTCACTCTTTTCTTTCTTGTTGACTGCTGGACACAGCACATCAGCAGCAAACATATATTTTCCTGGTGTGTAGATCATCTTCACATAAAAGTTCTACAGCTTATCAGCAGCACTGTTATCTCATGGGACAGTCAGTCAGTGGTTTGGACATAATTGACACCAGAGGCTTATGGTTTGTTTCCACCTCAAAAGCTTGTCCATAGATGTACTGATGGAACCGTTTGAATGCATACATGCTGGCGAGAAGCTCTTTATTTGTGCATAGTTGGCTTCTGCACTTGCTAAAGCCCTTGATGCAAAGGCCGCAGGTTGCCATGTGTCATCAAGCTGCTGCAGTAGTACTCCTCCAAGACCATACTGGGATGCATCAGCCGAGATCCTGGAATACCTTTCCGGGTCATAAAACTTAAGCGTGGGCTTTTCAGTTCTGACTCTTTTCAGCATCTGGAAACACTCTTCTTGCTCATGGGACCAGATGCACTCATTTCACTCCTCAAGGAGTGATGTAAGTGGTGCTGACACAGTTGACAATCGAAGGACGGAGGATGAACTTAGCCAGGTAAGTCACCATCCCCAAAAATCATGTCACCTCCTCTTTGTTTTGGGGCCTCTGCATGTTTTCAATGTCTGACGTCTTTTCTGAGTCAGGCTTTGCTCCTTCTTCAGATATGACATCTCCTACAAAGACCAGTGTCTCACATTTCTTTATTTAATTTCAAATTGACATTCTGTGTCATGTCAATCACTTGTCCCAGTTGTGTATCATGATCATCCTTGGTAGACCCTCAGATGATGATGTCATCCATCACAGTCTTGCCACCAGGTATGCCCTCAAAGATGTGGATGGCTTTATGGTAGTCCTCTGGTATGGACAGAATTTCATAAGGTAGCCATAGAAAGAAATATCTTCCCTGTGGGATGTTAAAAGTACCTTACACAGTCTCAAACTTGCTTCATCTGACAAGCTCAGATGATGTGTTGAGTTTGTTAAACCACTTGGGATCTGCAAACTGAGGCATGATCATTCCCATGCTGACAATTTAAAATGCTCTCTCTTGATGGATTTATTGAGATCTCTTTTGTCTAGACATATCCGCAAGGCTACATTTTTCTTTTGGACAATGGCCAATGAGGCCAACCACCAGTCTGATGGTTCTTCAATTTTCTGTAAGACATTCATCTATTCCATGAATGCTGGTTCTTGTTTAAGTTTGTCTCTAAGTGGAAACATGTCCTGCATGCATGGACAACAAGAATCACCGTTTCATCTGTATGAATTTTGTGTACACCAGGTATGCATTTGAGCCCCTTGAAGACATCTGCATACTCTTCCATGAGTGTTGTGCAGTCATCTTTAGTCTGTGAAACCACTATGAAAACTCTTTGCACCAGGTTGAGCTTTTCACATGCACTCAAACCTGTACTATTGACTGTATTTTTATTTCTGCAATCAGTTGCTATGATCTTAAGTGCCGACCCTTGTGCTTGAAGGTCACTATACAGCCCTGTTTTACTGGAATGTTCCCTTTATCGTAGCCTATCATTTTCAAGATCACTGGGAACATCTTGCTCTTTATTGTGAAAACCTTTTTATCATCCATTGATAACAGATTCACCTGGGCTCTGGTGTCAATCTTGAATGGAATTACTGTTGGACCCACAGTCACTGGAATGACCCATTCTGTTTTACCAGCACCAGCAGTCTACAGAGAATCTACAAAAAATTCTTCCATCTCCTCATCAACTGTGTGCACCTTTTACATGGTAGCCCCAGCTTTGCAGCCCTTTACAAAGTGTTTCTCCTTCCCACAATTATTGCAGGTATTTCTGTAAGCAGGACACTTTCTTTGGAATCTGACTACCTCCTGTTTGAGCTTTTGCTGTTTGAGCCTTCCTCTTTGCTTTTCTGTTGCTTTGGGAAATGCCTTGTGTATCGCTCCTCTGTTTTCACAACATGCACGGTTGTGTCTGCCCTGTGCAGCTCCTTAGCTTGTGCTCGTGTCATCTCTACTGCCCTACACATATTCACAGCCTTTTCCAGTTTCACAGGGGAAAAAAAACATATATCTCTCAAAGAGGATGTTTGTACTTGGGACAAAATACTCTTTAAATTTTGTCAACAGAATCTCCAAAATAAAAGATGTCTCATCAATTTGAAAGCTGTTATGGATGTCCAAAGCATCTTTGCCAATTACTTGCAGAAAAACAGACTCTTTCATTTTTTCCATAGGACTCTTCCGCTCTGCCATATAATGAATTGCTGTTTGAAGCGTTTCCAGTTAGCAGTTATATTACTGATAAACTGCATAGGTGTGAGAGGACTTAGCTTATCTATGATGGGAACTCTCGGCTTCTCACCTGAATCTCTCATGGTGAATCTGGTGACTGCTGAACTTCGGAAACAATGTGCATTCTTGCCTCGCTAGCCAGCTTCTCTCTATTATAGCTATTGTCTGACCTCGCTGCTAGTACCTTTCGTACTCATGCAGTGTCTTTCTCAGTCACACACTGTATTCATTTACTCTCTGTGTTCTGACACCATGTTATGTTTGTTCTTAATAAAGGCAAACTTGGCATGAGTTTGTGTTAGAACATTTTATTACTGAATTGATCCTCAAAACGTGTGCATGCACAACCAAGTCACCATCATAACTTCTGGTTCCAGGTGAGTCCCTCACATTGCCCACTGGGAAATGGAGTTCTTTATTATGCAGACATAATAACACAATTGCCATTCTGAAATAGTATCAGGTGTCCTAAGGTGTCTCATGGCTGGCAATATTTCACTGCAAAACAAATTGATTTAGGAAGCAAAGCATGGAAATAACACCATTTGTAGCTTTTCAAGTCAATTACCATTCTGACTGGAAAATATATCCTTGCTTGCTCAAATTCCTAGAATTCTTTACACTACCATGGGACATTCACCAGAAGGGCACTTGTGAATCATAAAGGCAGCTTATCTTCTTGGGGACATACAAGGTTAGACAATAGATATTGACCATGCAGTCATGCATAGGTATTGAAAAAGTGTTTTTAAAACATTCTTATGATGTGTCTAACAAGTTGTTCATGGTTCTATGATCCTAAAGGCTTTATCACAGAATGGGATGCATTGCTTGGACAAGCCTTTGTAGTTTAATTAGCAGTTGACCATTACCTTACTATTAAATATATTTTGAAGTCAGGTATGACATAAGGCATTTCCCCTTTGACTTCTAATTTTTTTGATCATTTCATCAGCACTTCCTCAGTACATACATCTCAGCTGTTGTCATTAGACAGTTGCAGCTGTGATCTAAGTGCTCGTTAAGTTGTGTCCTCTTTCCATAAAATCTTTGTCAGGTCTTTCTTTTTTAAGAATGGCCTGTATAATTATTCATGCTTGAAACTTCCACAAATGTGTTAGTCCTGAAGAAATAAATATTTTGCCCATGCTTTCAATGTTGTTCCATGGAAGACATAGCTAATCAACAAGTTTGACGTCAAGGCATTAATTGGTACTTTATTTTATCAATACATGAGCAAATGAAGTATGTTTTATTAAAGCTTAAAACACCATATACTCAAGATCTGTTCCTGCTGAGTACAGTGCTATGTATAGTGGTTAATTTTCTGAACTAAATTCCAAAGCATGTCCAATTAATCATTAAACAAAACTTTGAATTCTGCTGCAGGTAGAGAATTTACAGTTTATAAACTAAATAAAATCTGTAATTAAAAAAAGACAGTCTCAGTTAGGAAAAACAGGATTGAAACAAAAGCCAGCTGAGATAGGGCAATGGTTAAGTTAGTGGCCTAGGAAAAGTGCAGAGGTCCATGATCAAATCTTCAACAGCTATCAAAATTAACTTTCATTAATAATCTGGAATTATAATAAAAATGTAATTAGTAACAATGACCACAAAGCTACCAGGTTCTAGTTGTGCTTCACTAATTCCTACATGGAAAGAAATCGGTCATCCGTTACTGGTCTGGTCTAGATGATTAACTTTGAAGTAAACAAGGTAACTATCGGTCACATCAGGGCAATTAGGAGTGGACAATTAAAACTGTTTTAACCAGTGATAGACAGATTACCAAAGATAGTAATTACCAAAAATTACCAAAGTTCTTCAGGTCTTCATGAATGTGCTGTGCTTACCTGGACTGGCCTCTGTGACCGCAGGTCTACTAAGTGGTTCTCTTTAACACTCATGTAAAATGGTCAGATTAAGTTATACGGACAGTTAATGATGGAGAATTAATAATAATGAATCCTTTCACTTTTCATAAATAAATGCTTGTCATTAAAATAATTAACAACAACTTTAATTATTGTCAATGTGCAGGGGGTTGCACCATAGACAAGTGGAAAAGACCAAAAGATTTCCACAGAAATATATATTATAACATTATTCCATATGCACATCTTTGTAGGGTTATATGTTAATGAAGAAGGCATTAGGTCTGTAGGCTGATGATAAGTATTTAAAGAACATTATATAAACTTGCTTAAATTGGGTTACTGCTCACCATCTTCAACCAACATCATATAAATCCCCTAAGCAGTTCTGTCTTTTCACTGTGCCTAAATTGCCTTCAGATTTGTGTGGTGGGAGAAGCAAGCTTTTTCCTTGTGTTTTTCCAAGCACTTCTCAGAAATCAATATTTTTGTCTCATCCAGAAAGAGATCGTGACCTGTCTCTGAAATGGATTCACTGTAAAAGCTGATGATAGGCTTTATTTTGACAGAAGTGCAGACAAAGGGAAAAAAAGTACCTGACTGTCCAGCAATGAAGCAGAAACTTGGGGAGAGGGATAAACTGCTGAACAAACTTAGTGGACCAAGCAGCACCCGTGGAGACAAAAGGAATGGTTAACATTTCGTGTCGTGGACCCTGTGTAAATGTTGAGATCCTGCATCAGATCCCAGGTTATGATTTGCTCCAGATTCCAACATCCACAATCTTGTGTTTCCAGAACCCTGGGAATTATTTTCTTCTTAAAACAAGATGGTGTTCCCTTGGGTCTGAACCAGTAAAGAAGCTCTCTCAAGCCCCAGGTTCAAATAATAGATGGGGCCAGGGTGCAATCATGCAGTTTGCAGATTAAAAGAGAACTTTACAGTCATGAAAACAGTAATTTAATACTGAGGAGCATGGAAAAGTACTAGTTCAGTCTTCTGTTTCATTTTAAGCAGCTCCATCAGGAGGAGTTACATCTACTACTCCAGCGGCTATATTTCATTAGGAATTTGAGCAGATTGTGGGCTGTCTTAATGACTATCACTCGGTAGCACTCACATCTACAGTGATGAAATGCTCTGAGAGGTTGGTCATTACTAAACTGAACTCCTGTCTCAGCAAGGACCTGGATCCATTGCAATTTGCCTATTGCCACAATAGGTCAACGGCAGATGCAATCTCAATGGCTCTGCACATGGCTTTAGACCACCTATACAACACAAACTCCAATGTCAGCAATGCTGTTCATCAACTATAACTCGACATTTAACACCATCATTCTCACAATCCTGATTGAGAAGTTGCAGAACCTGGGCCTCTGTACCTCTCTCTGCAGTTGGATCCTCGACCACAGTTTGTGTGGAATGGCGATAGCATATCCTCCTCACTGACGATCAACACTGGTGCACCTCAGGGGTGTGTGCTTAGCCCACCGCTCTACTTTCTATATACAGATGACTGTGTGGCTAGGCGTAGCTCAAATGCCATCTATAAATTTTCTAATGATACAACCATTGTTGGTAGAATCTCAGGTGGTGATGAGAGGGCGTACAGGAGTGAGGTATGCCAATTAGTAGAGTGGTGCCGCAGCAACAACCTGGCACTCAACATCAGTAAGACAAAAGAGCTGATTGTGGAGTTCTGGAAGGGTAAGATGAAGGAACACATACCAATCATAGAGGGATCAGAAGTGGAGACAGTGAACAGCTTCAAGTTTCTGGGTGTCAAGATCTTTGAGGATCTAACCTGGTCCCAACATATCGATGCAGTTATAAAGATGGCAAGACAGCAGCTATACTTTATTAGGAGCTTGAAGAGATTTGGCATGTCAACAAATACATTCAAAAACTTCTATAGTTCTACCATGGAGAGCATTCTGACAGGCTGCATCACTGTCTGGTATGGAGGGGCTATTGCACAGGACTGAAAGAAGCTGCAGAAGGTTGTAGACTAGTCAGCTCCAACTTGGGTACTAGCCTACAAAGTACCCAAGACGTCTTTAAGGAGCAGTGACTCAGAAAACTATAGAAGTTTTTGAATGTATTTGTTGACATGCCAAATCTCTTCAAGCTCCTAATAAAGTATAGCTGCTGTCTTGCCATCTTTATAACTGCATCGATATGTTGGGACCAGGTTAGATCCTCAAAGATCTTGACACCCAGAAACTTGAAGCTGTTCACTGTCTCCACTTCTGATCCCTCTATGAGGATTGGTATGTGTTCCTTCATCTTACCCTTCCAGAACTCCACAATCAGCTCTTTTGTCTTACTGATGTTGAGTGCCAGGTTGTTGCTGCGGCACCACTCTACTAATTGGCATATCTCACTCCTGTACGCCCTCTCATCACCACCTGAGATTCTACTAACAATGGTTGTATCATTGTTGACTCAGAGCAGTGTCCATTATTAAGGACCTCCAGCACCCAGGTCATGCCCTTTTCTCATTGTTACCATCAGGAAGGAGGTACAGAAGCCTGAAGGCACACACTCAGCGATTCAGGAACAGCTTCTTCCCCTCTGCCATCCAATTCCTAAATGGACATTGAACCCCTGGACACTACCTCACTTTTTTAATATACAGTATTTCTGTTTTTGCACTTTTTAAACCTATTTAATAAATGTAATTGATTTACATGTTTATTATTATTATTTTTATTATTTTTCTCTCTGCTAGATTATGTATTGCATTGAACTGCTGCTGCTAAGTTAATAAATTTATCATGGCAGTGATAATAAACCTGATTCCGATTCTGATTTGGTTTGCCATAGAGACTAGTAAATTTCTATAGATGTACTGTGGAGATCATTCTAACTGGTTGCATCACTATCTGATATGGAAATCTCAATGCACAGGATCAGGGAAAGTTGCATAGGCTTGTAACATTGGCCATCTCCATCACGGCCACCCAAGACATGCCCTCTTCCTGTTGCTACCATCGGGGGGGGGGGGGGGAGGCGAAGATGCACATTCAGTGTTTTAGGAACAGCTTCCTCCCCTCCACCAACAGATTCCTGAATGGTCCATGAACCTATAAACACCACCTCAATATTCTGTAGTCAGCTTGCACAATTTCTTTATTCTTTTATATATTCTTATTGCAATTTATAGTAATTGTTAGACATTGCACTGTACTGATGTTGTAAAATAACACATTTTCTAACCTACATCAATGATAATAAACCTAATTCTGATTCTGAAACAGAGTTTATTTTTTTATGAAACACTTGTGAATCTCCCAATCAAAGAATTGGTATAACAACCAATAATTTGTTATGGGTTTGAAGGATCTCCGATTTCATACAAGCCGTTTTCTTTCTTTCCACAGAAACTGCCTGACATGTTGAGCATTTGTAGCCATTTCTTTTTGCAGCCATTTCAGAGTCGGGAAAATCCAAACCATTGCAAAGCAAAATTGCATGGATGTTCAAACAGTTTTTGTTCTTTAATGCGTGATCAGTCTTCCAATGCAATGTTCAAGACAAATTTTGCACCATATTCAGAAATAGTGGAGTTCTGATGAGCTCGTATATCTGTGTGAGCTGGGTCTATTGTTAGCAAAGTACCTTTAGGATTTTGGCCAGTATGGGAGCAAGGCTCTGAGTGAACTTTTCAATCTAATGTCCAAGTTGTTCAAATATGATATCATTTCTGATCAATAAAGTTGAGGCATTTAGCTCGAAAGATTACAAAAGCTTAAAATTAATTGGAATGCAGCATGTAATATTGAGAATAGGATAACAAAGGAACATAATAATTGTTGCTCTCAAGCTTGCTCTGCTATTAAGTTAGATCATACATGATCAATTCTTGGCCTCAGCTCATCTTACCTGTCTGTCCCTGACAACACTTGTGTCACCTATAGGACAATCTGTCTTTCTTGGCCTAAAATGCGGTGATCAAGTCTCCCCAGCACTCTCGGGATAGAGGACTCCTCCTCCTTAGGTGACCTTTTACTCTAAACTTATCGCCTTTAATCACACAAGAAGGAAAATATACTTTGAACTTCTAAGTTGCTAAAGCCCCTTTGGAACCTTATTTATTTCAATTGGATAATCTCTCATTCTTATATGCCTGTTAAATATTTCCTCATAGTCCTTTGATTCCAGGAGACAATTGAATGAACCATCCCACAACACTCTCCAGAGCAAGAATATTCTTTAATAGTGGGTGGAAAACATTATGCAGTACTGCAGATGTTGTTTCACCAACATTCTTTGCAGTGGCATGACAACCTTACTTTTAAAATCTCTTTGTCAGGATCTGGGCGTTGCAAGTAAGGGAAAATGTGACAGGAAATCGGCATTGCCAGCATTTCCAGGATTCATTCCAATAACTATATTCTCTGCTTTCTCCCCAGCCTCTACATAGATAATTAGGTAGGAAAATGTCACAACATGAAAAATGAATATTCAGCCCATTAGGCCTGGGTCAGCCCGTTAAAAGAGTGATGCAATTAGTTCCATCCCCTGCTCACTTACGTGCTTTGAATTCTCTCCCCTTTAAACACAAATTAATAAATGCAGTTTATCCTGATATCCTAAAGGCCAAGCCACTGCTTGTTTTCCCAGTTCATGGGCTGCATCTGGTATTTCTGGTTTCCCAGGTATTTTTTTTACACTGGAAGGGAAAGAGCTTTCACATTCCTGGAGGATACAATCACATTAAATCCTCATTCCCGATACTGTGTCAATTTTGTTTATCAAATGTCCTCAAAATTACTGTCTCATTAGGATCTTATTCTCCTCCTTAGTGGACAGCTAATCCAGCAAAAGCCGCCACTGCTTTGCCTTTTCCGTGTTAATTTTAATCTCTGATGATCTTGCAGAAGTAGCGAGCTGCAACAGTGAATTGCAGAGAAGCAGTGACACAGAACACAGCAGACCAGCTGTCCCCTCATCATCTTCTGTAATACCTGCTAACCCCTCCCCCCCAAAGAGAGATTGAACACATTAGTTTCCCATGCAATGAACAGCATGGAATGTGCGAGCAATAGTTATATGAGGCAGTAAGGGCTGTAACCTACTGACTATTCAAGAGTGTTTAAAGTCCTTTTCAGTGCACAACTGTAAAGAAAAAAGAAATTGTTACTCCAGATCCAATTCAGCACAAGAACATAATAATAAAAACACAGTAAATATAAATACTTAAGATAGCTTATATAGATAGAGTGATTGTATGTCCATAAAGTGATGCTAAGCAAAGGCGTGTCTGACTGTAGGTAACTGACAGGAAGGCCAGAAGATAAAGGAGCAGAATTAGGCCGCTTGGCCTATTGAGCCTGTTCCGCCATTCCATTGTGACTGATTTATTAACTCTCTCCATCCCATCTTCTGTCATCCCCCGTAACCTTTCACACCCTATCTAATCAAGAACCTATCAACCTCTGCTTTTACTATACTCAATGACTTGGCCTTCACAGCCATCCATGGCAATGAATTTCACAGATTCATCACCTTCTGGCTAAAGAAATTCCTTCTCATCTCTATTCTAAATGGACGTTGTTCTATTCTGAGGCTCTACCCTCTAGTCTTAGATTCACCCACTATAGGAATCACCCTCTCATCCACTCTGTCTATGCCTTTCAATGTAAGATGGGTTTCAATGAGACCTCCAATTATCCTTCTAAATTTCAGCAAGTACAGGCCCAGAGCCATCAAACACTTCTCATATATTAATTCTTTCATTCCTGGAATAATTCTTGTGAGCTTCCTCTGGACCCACTACAATGCCAGCAATTCTTTTCTTAGATAAGGGCCCAAAATTGCTCACAAAGTGTGGTCTTATCAACACCTTATAAAGCCTCAGCATCATATCCTTGCTCTTATATTCTAGTCCTCTCAAAATGAATGCTAACATTGTATTTGCTTTCCTTACCATTGACTCAACCTGCAAGTTAACCTTCAGGGAATCCTGCACAAGGACTCAAGCCCCTTTGCACCTCTAATTTTTGAATTTTCTACTTTTTTTTTAGAAAACAGTCTATGTCTTTATTCCTTCTACCAAAGTGCATGATCATATACTTCCCTACATTATATTTCATCTGCCACATTCTTTGCTGATTCTCTCAATCTGTCCAAGTCCCACTGCAGACTCCCTGCTTCCTCAATGCTGCTTCCCCTTCCACCTGTCTTTGTATCATCTGCAAACTTGGCCACAAAACCATCAGTTCTATCAGCCAAATCATTAACTTGTAACTTGAAATGAAGCGGTCCTAAAGCGATAGACCACTTGTCTCCAGGAGCCAACCAGAATAGGACCCTTTTATTCTGACTTTGCCTCCTGCCAGTCAGCCAATCTTCTATCTATGGTAGTATCTGTCCTGTACACCATGGGCTCTTGTTTTATTTTCCAGCTTCATGTGCGGCACCTTGTTAAAGTAAATTCAGGTAAACAACAGCCACTGACTCTGCTTGTGTCTATCCTTTGTATTTCCTCAAAGAATTCCAAAAGATTTGTCAGGCAAGATTTCCCCTTAAGGAAACCATGTTGACGTTGGCTTATTTTATCGTGTGCCTCTAGGTACCCCAAAGCCTCATCCTTAATAATGGACTCCAACATCTTCCCAACCACTGAAGTCAGGCTCACTGGCCTATAATTTCCTTACTCTGCCTCCCTCCCATCATTAAGAATGGTGTGACATTTGCAATTTTCAAGTGCTCCGGAACTATTCCAGAAACTGGTGATTCTTGAAAGATCATTACTAATGCCTCCACAATCCCTTTAGAACCCTGGGATGTAGAACATCTGGTCCAGGTGACTTATCTAACTTCACATCTTATAGCTATACTAGCACTTACCACTGAGTAATTGCAATTATACTCACTTCTGCCTGCTGACACTCTCAAACTTCTGGCATACTGCTAGTGTCTTACACAGTGAAGACTGATGCAAAATGATTATTAATTTTGTCTGCAATTTCTTTGTCCCCCATTACTGCCTCTCCAGTGGTCCCAGTGGTCCAATATCCACTTTCACCGGTCTTTTACTCTTTACGTACCTGGAAAAAAACTTCTGGTATCCACTGATATTTTTGGCAAGCTTACCTTCATATTTCACCTTTTCTCTCCATAAGGCCATAAGACATAGGAGCAGAATTCGACAACTCACCCCATCGAATCTACTCCTCCATTTCCACATGGCTGATTCATTTCCCTCTCAACCCTATTCTCCTGTCTTCTGCCCATAACCTTTCATGCCCTCCTGAATAATCAAGAACTTATCAACCTCTGCCTTAAATTCACCCAGTGACCTGGCCTCCACAGCCACCTGTGGCAATGAATTCCACTGATTCACCACTCGCTGGCTAAAATGAATATCCCTCTATTTTGAAGCTGTGCCCTCTGGTCCTAGATTTCCCCAGCAAAGGAAACATCTTCACATTCACTTTAGTTAGGCCTTTCAACTTTCAATAGATTTCAGTGATATCCCCCCCCCCCCCCAATTCTTCTAAATTCCACCAAGTACTTGGAATTCCAGAGTCTAGAATCACTCTTTAGGTGATAATCCTTTTATTCCCAGAATCATTCTCGTGAACCTGCTCTGAGCTCTCTCCAATGTCAGCACATCCTTTCTTAGATATCATTTTTGATGTTATTGGCTAGCTTACCTTCATATTTTATCTTTTACCACTTACGTTTTTTTTGTGTTCTGATGGTATTTTAAAGTTTCCCTATTCTCTAACTTCCCACTAATTTTTGCTCTATTATATGCTCTTTCTTGTGCTTTTATGTTGGCTTTGACTTCTCTTCTCAGACACAGTTGCATCATCCTGCCTTTCGAATACTTCCTCTTTTTTGTCACATATCTTTCATGTGCTTTCTGAATTGCTCCCAGAAACTTCAGCCATTGCTGCTCTGCCATCATCCCTGTTAGTGTCCCCTCCTAATCATCTCTGGCTATCTCCTCTCTCGTGTAGTACTGATAGATTTGACTTTAGCTTCAAATTGAAGGGTGAATTCTATCATATTATGCTCACTGTTTCCTAAGGATTCCTTTACCTTAAGCTCCCTAATCATGATATGGTTCATCATACAGTACCCAATCTAGAATTGCTTTTCCCTTAGTGGGCTCAACCACAAGCCACTACAAAAAGCCATTTTGAAGCTCTTTCACAAATCTCTTGGAATCCCCCATGACTATTGCAACATTGCCCTTATTTCATGTCTTTTCTATTTCCCGTTGAAGTTGTAACCCTGGCTACAGTTTCAGAGGGGGGGGGGGCAGATGTCTGTAACTCCCATCAGGGTCTTTTTACCCTTGCATTTTCTTAATTTTACCTAGAAGAATTCTACATCTTCAGATCTTATTTTATCTCTTTCTAAGGATTTGAATTCCTTTTTTTTTACCAACAGAGCCACACTATCCCTTCTGCCTACCTTCCCGTACTTTCAGTAGAATGTGTATTCTTGGATGTTAATCTCCCAACTATGATCTTCTTTCAGGCGCATCTCATTGATGCCTAGAATGTCATGCCTGTCAATCTCTAACTGTGTTACAAGATTATCTGTTTTATTCTGTTTAATGTATGCATTTAAATATAACACTCTCAGTCCTATATTCATCACCGTTGTTGATGTTTTCCCCCATGTTACACTTCATCTTATCCCACTGACTGTAACTTTACACTAACATTTGCTTGTCCTTCCTCACAGTCTCACTACACACTGCAACAACTTGTATATCAGTGACCCCATCCTGGGCCCTATAACTCCGGTTCCCATCCCCTCTATCCACTTAGTTTAATGCCTCCCTAACAGCTCTTGCAAACCCACCTGCAAGGATATTGGTCACCCTCAGGGTCCAGTGTAAGCTGTCCTTTTTGAACAGGTCTTACATTCACTCGAAAAGATCCCAGTGATCTAGAAATCTGAAGCCCTCTCCCCTGCACCACTTCCCAAGCCACTCAATCATTTGTATTATCATCCTATTCCTGTGTTACTGTAAGTAATGCAGAGATGACTACCTTGGAGGTCCTGCTCTTCAGTCTTTTCCCTAACTCCCTATACTAATTGACCAGGACCTCTTCCCCCTTTCTACCTACGTTGTTGGTGCCAATATGCACCACAACCTCTGGCTGCTCAAGATTCCCTCTTGAGAATCTGCTGTTGCAGCTCTGAGATAAAATGGAACCTAGCACCTGGGTGGCAACACACCATCATGGCCATCATTGGCGGCCACAGAATCTGCTGCCTGTCCCCCTAATTATTGAGTTTCCTATCACTATCGCTCTACTTTACCCTTCTCATCTGAGCCCCAGAGCTGGCCACAGTGCCACTGGCCCGGCTGCTTCTGCTGTGCCCTGATAGGTAATCACGCTAGCAATATTCCAGTGGATATAGTTGTTGCTCAGGTGAATGGACACAGGGTCCATTGCACTGACTGCTTACTCCTCTTGCCTCTCCTGGTGGTCACCCATCTACTACCTGAAGCCTGCACTCTGAGAGTGACCACCTCAGTAAAAGACTCATCTTTGAGGTTTTTGGCCTCATGGATAGTCCTGAGTGTCTTGTGCTCCAGCTCAAGTTCCTTGATCTTATCAGTCAGGAGCTGCAGTTGGCTGCACTTCCTGTAGACGTAGGAAAAGATAAGGTTGTGGTGGCTGGGGCGTGGAGGGGTGAATAATAGGTGGAGGTGTTGATCATACTTTCTACTTGGGGAAAGTAACTGTTTTCGTGTCAGTGGTGCAGACATGGATACTATGTGGTCTCAAAGAAGGAAGTGAGACTAACAATCCATGAGCAAGGGTGGGTGGGATCCTTCATGATGTTACTGGCCCCTTTCCGGCACGTATATATGTCCTTGAGGGAGGGTAAGCTGGTGCCAGTGATGCATTGGGCAGGTTTGACTCCCTGTTGTGGGGCCTTCCTGCCAGCCCCAGTGCGGTTTCAAACCATGCAGTGATGTAGCTTGTTGGGATGCTGTCTACTGCTCACCTGTAGAATGATGTGAGAATGTGGTAGATGTGCATAATCAAGTCTCTTCATCCTCCTCCTCAGAAAGAAGAGGCTTTGATGAGCTTTCCTGATTGTGTATGATGTGTTCTGGGATCATGAGAGATTTTACAAGAAATGCACTCCCAGGAATTTGAAACTGCTGGCAGCTTCCACTGCTGTGATGTTGATGTTAAGAGGGTTGTGAGGGATGCAAGATCTTCTCGACAAAGTTGATAACCATCTTTTCTGTCTTATTAACATTGAGGAAGAGGTTATTTGCCTGGCATCAGACCTCACGCTCTTCCACCTCCTCTCTGTAGGCCATCTCATCACTGTTGGTGAGGAGCCCCGCAATGTTGTGTCATTGACGATGTGATTGGCCATGCACTCACGTGTGTGCAGAGTGTACAGCCCTGGGGAACACCCATGTTGAAGAATGAAGGGGAGATTGGAGCAGTTGTGCAACCTTACTATCTGAGGCCTGTAAGTCCTCCCTTGTGATAAACAATAGACAACAGACAATAGGTGCAGAAGTAGACCATTTGGCCCTTCAAGCCTGCACTGCCATTCTGAGATCATGGCTGATCATCTACTATCAATACCCGGTTCCTGCCTTGTCCCCATATCCCTTGATTCCCCTATCCATAAGATACCTATCTAGCTCCTTCTTGAAAGTATCCAGAGAATTGGCCTCCACTACCTTCCGAGGCAGTGCATTCCAGAACCCCACAACTCTCTGGGAGAAGAAGTTTTTCCTTAACTCTGTCCTAAATGACCTACCCCTTATTCTCAAACCATGCCCTCTGGTACTGGACTCTCCCAGCATCTGGAACATATTTCCTGCCTCTATCTTGTCCAATCCCTTACTAATCTTATATGTTGCAATCAGATCCCCTCTCAATCTCCTTAATTCCAGCGTGTACAAGCCCAGTCTCTCTAACCTCTCTGCGTAAGACAGTCTGGACATCCCAGGAATTAACCTCATGAATCTACGCTGTACTTCCTCTACAGCCAGGATGTCCTTCCTTAATCCTGGAGACCAAAACTGTACACAATACTCCAGGTGTGGTCTCACCAGGGCCCTGTAAAAATGCAAAAGGATTTCCTCGTTCTTGTACTCAATTCCCTTTGTAATAAAGGCCAACATTTAATTAGCCTTCTTCACTGCCTGCTGCACTTGCTCATTCACCTTCAGTGACTGATGAACAAGGACTCCTAGATCTCTTTGTATTTCTCCCTTACCTAACTCTACACCGTTCAGATAATAATCTGCCTTCCTATTCTTACTCCCAAAGTGGATAACCTCACACTTATTCACATTAAACGTCATCTGCCACGTATCTGCCCACTCACTCAGCCTATCCAAGTCACCCTGAATTCTCCTAACATCCTCATCACATGTCACACTGCCACCCAGCTTAGTATCATCAGCAAACTTGCTGATGTTATTCTCAATGTTTTCATCTAAATCGTTGATGTAAATGGTAAACAGCTGTGGTCCCAATACCGAGCCCTGTGGCACCCCACTAGTCACCATCTGCCATTCCGAGAAATTACCATTCACCCTTTGCTTTCTATCTGCCAACCAGTTTTCTATCCATGTCAATATCTTGCCCCCAATGCCATGAGCTCTGATTTTACCCACCAATCTCCTATGTGGGACATTAGCTCACTTCATCCCTTCACTGCTACAGCCAACCTGCTGGGCCTGTCCCAATGCTTTGCTATTAACAATGCAGAATGCAGAGAAAGAAACGTAATTACCCACTATTGTAACTGCCCCTATTAACCCATTTGACCTGGTTTCACTCTACCACAGGTAAACCCTTTGCTCATTTTCCTATCCTAATTCCATAATCTTATTATCCAAAAATCTAACCATGTTCAGTGACTAAGCTTCCACAAACTTTAGATAGAGAATTCCAAGGATTCTTCACTCACCAGGTCACAAAACCTCCTCTTCTTGGTTGACCCTTTATCTTGAGACTCTATGGAGTAAGAAGGATACTTCTAGGTGTTTGTTCATTAGCCACTGTCTTGCAGCTAGCTGTACACTAGTGCAGCTGGTACATGATAAACACCCTCGTACAAAATTCAAGTCACATACTCTTAGTTTTCTAGCAAGTTTCTCTTGGATTGATGTGATAGGCCACACCCTCTTTTTGTTGGAACACTGAAATCTTAACGCAATAGCAGAATGGAAGCTTTCACATATCTGTTTGGAAGTTTGACACTTTTTCTCAGCATTATCAAATTGAAAGCTGGCTTTGTCTGCAGCTGCAGCAGAAGTGCAACAGTGACTGTTGTGGTGTATTGCAGGAGAAATTGGACCATCATCATTGAACCCTTTCAAGGATAATTTGTTTTCAACAATAGTGAAAAAAAAACAAAAAAACGTAACAACTTGGGTTTCTCATCTTGGGATTTGACACCAGATTGGGAGGCCAGTGAATCGGGCTTGTAAGTCCAAAACTTGAATCTGGTTACGCAGGTAGCCAGACGGGAAACCAGCAAAGATGGACGTGGGTGAATTTATGAAAAACCCGACTGTGGGAGCGCTAGAGGCCGCCACCAAATCAGACTTGTTAAATTTAGCGAAGGGGTTGAACCTCGCAGAAGTGAGGTCGTCCATGAAAAAGCGGGAGGTGCGAAGGGCCATAACTCAGTATTACATTGGGAAGAATGTGTTTGCAGATGAGGTATTGGAAGATATCCCTGAAAAGGTACCATCAAGTGGGACGGTTCAGTTAGAGGTGGAGAAATTAAGGTTGGAATGTGAAATTAAGTTAAAAGAGCTGGAAGCGGCTGAGAGACAAAGACGGCATGAAATTCAGCTAAAGGAGCTAGAAGCAGTCGAGATAGAGAAGGAACGGGCCGAGAAAGAGAGGGAACGGGCCGAGAAAGAGAAGGAACGGGCCGAGAAAGAGAGGGAACGGGCCGAGAAAGAGAAGGAACGGGCCGAGAAAGAGAAGGAACGGGCCGAGAAAGAGAAGGAACGGGCCGAGAAAGAGAGGGAACGGGCCGAGAAAGAGAGGGAACGGGCCGAGAAAGAGAAGGAACGGGCCGAGAAAGAGAGGGAACGGGCCGAGAAAGAGAAGGAACGGGCCGAGAAAGAGAGGGAACGGGCCGAGAAAGAGAGGGAACGGGCCGAGAAAGAGAAGGAACGGGCCGAGAAAGAGAGGGAACGGGCCGAGAAAGAGAAGGAACGGGCCGAGAAAGAGAGGGAACGGGCCGAGAAAGAGAAGGAACGGGCCGAGAAAGAGAGGGAACGGGCCGAGAAAGAGAGGGAACGGGCCGAGAAAGAGAGGGAACGGGCCGAGAAAGAGAAACAGAGGCAACATAACCGGGAAATTGAGAAGATGAGGAACGAGCGAAGAGATCAAGGGTTAGACTGAGTGGAGCGGTTTAATGTTAGTAGGGAGTTGAGATTGGTGTCCCCGTTCGAGGAGACAGATGTTGATAGTTATTTCTTGCTTTTTGAAAAGGTGGCAGTAAATCAGAAGTGGCCAAAAGAGCAGTGGGTGGAGTTGTTACAAAGTGTGTTAAAGGGGAAGGCCCAACAAGCATATGCGGCGTTGTCCCTGGGGGAGGGAGACGCGGAGAATTATGCTGAAGTAAAGGAGGCCATTCTCCGGACTTACGAATTGGTACCTGAGGCCTATAGACAAAAGTTTAGAAATTTAAGGAAAGGGTGGAATCAAACATATACCGAGCTAGCCCATGAGAAGGGGGTATTCTTGGACCGTTGGTGCACCGTGGAAAGAGTGGACGAGGATTATGGGCGTCTCAGGGAGTTATTTTTGATTGAGGAATTTAAAGGTTGTGTTCCGGAGGAGCTCCGGGTGTATTTGAATGAGAAGCCGGATAAGTCCATTTCAGAATTTGCCAGGTTTGTGGACGAATATGTCCTAACCCACAAGACAAAGACTTCCTCGAATAAAGGTCCCCAGAGAAACCATGGGAATGATCGAGAAAGTCCGACGAGTGAGGCAGAGGTCCCACTGGGAGCTAGCGGTAAGGTTGAGGGGGAAAGGCACGACGGCCAGAGGTTTCCGGGTTTGACCTGTTTTAATTGTGGAAAGGAGGGGCATATTGCATCTCGATGCTTTGCTCTGAGAAAAGAGATAGGAAGAGGGAAAGCCGCAGTCCCTATTGGGTGTGCCATGGTAATCAGCAAATCGACCAGAGGGCCAAGGGTAGACAGAGTACGAGAGGGCTCTGGGAGTTGTCTGTCCCATGGAACCGTGTCTGTGACGGAGGGAGACACACCAGTTCCCGTATGAATCTGGAGAGACACGGGGGGCTGAGCTGACTCTGATTAGCCGTGAGGTACTAGAATTTGGTCGGAAAATGGGCATGATAAAGGTGGAAGGAATAAATAAAAGGATAGAAATGGTGTCCTTACATAAAGTCATTCTGGATTGTGAGCTGGTGTATGGATCAGTTGAAATAGGGGTGCCCTCAGAATTCCCGAGAGCTGACGTGGACATCCTGCTGGGAAATGACTTAGCAGGGGGTCAGGTTTGGTCAGCAATGCTGCCGACCTGGTGACTGGCGAGTGTGGTGGTCCCGCCCCTAGGACCCAAGGACCATCTCGCAGGCGCGGTCACTCGCAGCCTGTCGAGAGAGACAGCTGAGAAGGAGAGCAGTTTAAATCTGGCCAGTTTTGATTTGGCCGAGACGTCTTTGCTGACCCTGTGCCATGAGGGTTTAGGGGGTGGTAAGACGAAGAGTAGTAAAGTGAAAGGGCGTAAGGGAAAGGAGATAGATCTGCCCTTAGCGAAGAGAAAGGTCCTAAAGGTAGGAAATAAAGATGAGAAACAGATAAAACTGTTGAAAGGTCCAGAGTTGGACATGGATGATCTGTCTGGTTTGGCAGAATTGTTTGAAGAACTTGAGAGTTCTAAAGGTGTTCCCGATAATGAGGTCAGGGCAGTCCTAGATGGAAGGGGTCTACTGAAAGGGCCGAGGAGGTTGTTTCAGCTTGCAGGGTTGCGCCTTCCCCGGGTGGGAGCTGCCCAGAGAGTAACTGGGAGGATCGGGGGGAGTTAGAATTTGAAAAAGGTACGGGTGTTGAAAGCCTGGAAGAGGCCAATGTCCCGCTTGAGCGCGTCCGAGATGGGGATGCACGTGGTGCTGAACCTGGTAACGGAGCTCAGAAGAAGTCTGAGGTATCTGATCCAGTGGAACGGGGCGGCCGTCCTTGTGGGTCAGATAGACTTGGTTCAGTGGGAAAAGGGTTAACCTTGGTAACCGGGGGAAGTGTGAGTTCCCCGGTGTTTGTACTCGAAGGTGGGTTCAAAGTTAACGCAGAATTTAAGAATGGGGGGATGAGGATTGTTATTGAAGGAAACGGAAAGTCTGTAGTTTCCAAATCGAAGGAAGAAATCTTAAACCTGGCAGATCGCTCACAGAGTGAGCCGGGGGATAGCAGGGCCCCCCACTCTATTGTTATGCCAGGATGGGGTGTGAAGAGGCCGCCTTCGAAATGCTACTTGAGTGAAGAGTTCGAATCAAACACCAATAGCCTGAAGGGGACTGATAAAAGGGCCAGCCACCTGGGTAAAATCAAAGAATTGGGTGAAAATGGTCTAAGTTTGGGGCATGGTGTTGCTAAAATAACCCCAATGAACGAGGCTGGCGGGAGTTTACAACGAAAAATTACTCAAGTTCCCCACAGGGGGGGCTCGCCGAAAAAGAGGCGACGGTTAATGGAGATGCCATTGTTAAACAGCCAAGCAGGTTGAACGGGTTTGCGCCAAAGCCTGTGAATAATAAAGACAGCCCCTTTGGAGACCTGCCGGTTACATAAAACGACTGAAACGATCAATATTCGCATAAACTTTTGTAAATGCACCTAAACTAAGGTCACACCTCCTTAGTTTTGTTGCGAAAAAAATAATAAATAGGTGGTTATTGAATTGAAGTCTGATGCTACAAGACTTTAGTACGGTACGCGATGTTAAGATATTAAAGAAAGGGACACTGTAATCGTTAACTATTTAGATACTGACTTGAATGTACAACGGTAGTATTCTGTGAAGAGAAAAAGCTTGGGTATTGTGTTAGATTAAAAATCCTGTAAGACACTGTACAACTCCGTTTTTAACCGCTGGTAAAAAACGCTGTTTTTAGAGGGGAGGTGTTATGAATGTACCACAGCTCTGAGGGGCCGAAGGAGCGGGAGCAGCCCCCCCCTTCCGGAGAATCACAAGATCGCTATTAATTCGGGACTCGGAAGTGAGAGACAATGCAACAGTTTTGGCCATTGTTCTTAGAGGCACCTGTGTGACATGCATGTCCCTGCTACGTGACAGCTACCATGGATGTGGACACCCTCGGGCAATGTGGGGGTGGGGATTGCATTACCCTACTTTGATGGACATCTACAACTCTGCAAGTAAAGATAAAAGCGGACTGCAGGAGGCAGTACCCCAGCGACGCACCAGAATGACACCCTCGCTCAACGCTCCCGGGAGAGCTGGAAGCCACTCAGCGCCACGTGCACTCCTAACTCCTTTGCCTGGGGAGCGGGTGGCTGATAATACTGAGAAGGACTTCGAACTAACAATGGGGAAACAACGTTCCCCTGATTTTACAGAGTGGTTTCATAAAGACCTGGGCA
This sequence comes from Hypanus sabinus, assembly GCF_030144855.1. Classification (NCBI taxonomy): domain Eukaryota; kingdom Metazoa; phylum Chordata; class Chondrichthyes; order Myliobatiformes; family Dasyatidae; genus Hypanus; species Hypanus sabinus. The sequence continues at coordinate 48,248,345 of NC_082711.1, read as the reverse complement.
AGTTTTTTATCGTTTTTCACCGATTCCTCTAAAACACGTGAAACCCAGCGATTCCCTGAAAGGCTAAAGTCTGCAGACTTCTGAGTGACTTTTATATTTCCAATGGACAATATATTATCCCCTAGACAACAGTAGAGCTCATTTCTTAATGATGATTATTACTATACCCGCGCTTTAGATTGAGTATTGACGACGTGCATTATCTGAATGTTTGTATTAACCTTACTTTTGTGCCCCTTTATAAATAAAAACATTTGAAAATAGTGACATCAGACTTCAACGGACCTCTCTATCTTTGCTGGTAAGTTATCCAGTTACGGGATACGTAACACAAGGATAATTTGTTTTCAACAACTTATTGTTCAATTCTAAATTGTCTAGTTTGATCCATTGGGTCCCATCCTTACATCTCTCTCCCTCTCTCCCACACACACACACACACACACACACACACACACACACACACCCCCTTCTCCTGCCCACTTGCTGTTCACATAAATCCAACTTTGGCCAATTGCACCCAACTTCTGGAGCCAGCCTTGGTCCCAGGTACATACCCTCCATGATGGAAATGTGTAACACCATTTAATGTTGCCTTGAATTTGAGGAGTCATTAAAATGATTGGCAATAGCCAGAATGAAATTTTTAAGCTTTCAGCCTGACTGGGATGTAGACCTGGCTGGCTGTGAGGATTCTGATTATAAGAAACTTGGGAAAAGATTGAGAAACTGGATTTGTTTCCTTCCAAAATGTGACTTAATTAGTTTCTTTGCCACTGATCCAGGCAAATTGGTCAATGTACTGAAGGATCACAGGATTGAAATGAACAGATTAGATACCATTAAGAGATTTCTACAGCAGGCTCCCACTGAAGATTGGAAGTATGAGAAATGAATAAATGTAATAGATAAATGGACAGGAAATCATAAATTGAATAGATAGAAGTATTAGTCTAAAAGGCTTTAGCATTCTTTTCCATTTTTGTAAAGATCTTCGCATTCATTATATTTTAAGTATACTTGTATGGGACAGAATTTGTTAATTTGTCCCATAGCTGTTCATTAAAAGTAAAAGGATCTTCAAAATAGTTTCACAAAAGCACTAAGGCACAGAACACGTACATCAGAAAAGGCAGTGGTTTATTTGCAACCAGAACAATTCACCAATATACAAGCTGAGTTTCCAAGTTCCTGCTGCAGACTGAATGTTCTAGTCAGGCTGATACAAAGAAGGCACACAACATGACTCTCCTGTCTAATCTGATCACACTATATTCACATACAAATATATGCAGAGTCCAATATGTCCATGTATATACATATACACAGCTGCTCTCCTTCATAAAAAAAAGTGCTTTTGTCCACAGCCATTTTGCCCATTTAACAGTGCAATTAAGGGAACATAACAATTTGCATATTTCAGAAATTGGTTTCTCTTTTAAATGAGCAACTGTAAATATAAGCAACATACAAAATGCTGGAGGAAATGAGCAGGTAAGGCAGCATCTTTGAAAAAGAGTACAGTCAAAGTTTTGGGCTGAAACTCTTCGTTAGGACTGGACAAAAAATGATGAGGAGTCAAAGAGACAAGGTGAGGAAGAAACACAAGGTGACAAGTGAAACTGGGAGGGGAGGAATGAAGTAAGGAGCTGGGAAGTTGATTAGTGGAGATACAGGGCCGGTGAAGGGGGAATCTGTTAGGAGAGGACAGAAGACCATGGAAGAAAGCAAAGGGGGAGGAGCACCAGAGAGAGGTGATGGGCAGCAGGTAAAGAGATAAGGTGAGAGAGGGAAATGGGAATGGGGAATCGTGAAGAGGGGGGGTTCATTACTGGAAGTTCTATATATAGTCTAGCAACCAGTTGTCAAAGTTTCCCCAAGTTGTTTTCTAATTTTTGTATGATAGTGTAGGAGTCAAATTACTGGACCAGCAGCCAGAGTTCTGGACCATTGATCCTGGGATATAAGATAAAATCTCAGCATGGTAGCTGGGGAATTTAACTTCAAGTAATTAAATAAATTGGAATTTTATAAAAGCGTGTCTCTGTAACTGCAACTGTGAAATTACTGGTTTGTGAAAAAGCTTATGCGATTCATTCATTTCCTTTAGGGAGGGAAATTTACCGTCTTTCCCCAGCTGGGCTACTTGTAATTCCAAAACCACTAGTGTGGTTAATACTTAACTTTCTAATGAGTTTACAACACATAAGGATGAGACAATAAACAATGTCTATATCTTGTGAAAAAAGTAAAGAGAAAAATAAACTTTTGGACTTGTTTTGAAATTAAGAAAGATTCAGCTACTTTGTTAAAAGTGTCCGGAATTGGAACTTCTAAACTTTACACCAGAACCAACTCAAGCACTATTTGGTTTTTGTTTCAAAATGTCTCTTGGCTCTGTAAACTTCTATGTGGATCCAATCTCTCTCTTAGACTCGTTGACAAATTCTCATTGAATTTGCTAAAGATTGAAGTGCATTAAGTTTTCATGAAACTGCAATTGTTTTGATTAGTACTAGAGTTGTATTTGATTCAACTCCCACTGTTCAAGACAAGAAGCCAATTGTGGTTCAATTGGTTCAACATTGTATTTAATCATCTTCTCTTTAAAATGTTTCCAGATTTTGTACGCTATGTCACATCATAAAATTGTTCCATACTTCAGCAAGGAATTGGGTATATGATGACTTATACTGAGGTTTGAATATCCCTACAGATTCACTTCTTTGGAGAGTTCCTCAAACTATTCTGACTGACTGTTCAGCTGCTATATTCAAAGTCAGAAAACTTGATTTTTCTGTTAAGGGGAAGGTGGAAAAACACACACCAGTCCACAATGAGTGGTCAGCATGGAATTTGTGAGTCATTTAAGTTCCCGACTGTCAGAATCACAGTGGATCCATATCAGGCCTAACACATTCATGTAATCACAACAAAGGCACAATGGTGCCTCAAACACTCTTACAAATTTCTAAAGGTGTACGAAGGAGCGCATACTCACTTCCTGCATCCAAGTCCGGTGTGGAGACTCCAGTGCACTTGATCTTAAGAGGCTGCAGAGGACTGCGGACTCAGCCAGCCCCATTATGGCCACAACCTTCCCTACCATTGAGGACATCTTCCAAGAGATGAAATTGAAGTGCCAAACTGGCAAAGTAATAAAATATGACTAATTGTGTGCAAAAGGAAAAGGTGTGAGGGATTTCAACCAATGTATTAGGCCAAATCCATGCTATCCTATCATATCTAGCCCTGTATGATGCAGGACAATTAAATAGCCACTGCAGCGAGGAAACTCAAAAGACTTCCTATTCTCAATTATGGCAGAGCAAACATGTGAATTCCAAAGACAAGATGAAAATATTTGCAATCATGGAGACACAAGGATGATCAACTTTGGCTTCACCACATGACAAAGCCACATTTTCAGTCAATGAAATTCCATCCATGAATGGCTGACAGCAAAGAATAGAGTAAAGGCGATTTGATCCAAACAACATCCCAGCTGTAGTATAGAAAGCATGCTGCACAACTAATTGCACCTTTAACCAAGTTGTTCTGCCCAATAAAGTGGCAAATAGTACAGGTATATACGTTCACGAAAGAGCATATCTAATCCAATTTTTAAATTACTGACCAATCAGAGTGCTTGTCCCTGACTGTCAAAAGCAATTCTCAACCATAATCTCACTGATGCTCAGTTTAGATCATGGCAGGAAGACTTACCTCTTGACTTCACTGTAACATTTTTATAAAACTTGTAACAAAGAGCTGAATTTCAGAGCTGAAGTGAGAGCAAGAACCTTGGAGTTCAAAGCAGAATTTGAAGGAGCATGGCATTAAAAAGCCCTGGTGAAGGAATGATTGGTGCCACACCCTGCACAAAGGAAAATAGATAGTCACTCCCGGGACTGGGCTGATAAACTTCCAATAACAATTAGTACTCTCAGAAGTGATACATGAATCCGTAAATTTGACCAATCCACTTTGCAATAGCAATCAGTGCCAGTAAAATATTATTCTCATTCCTATTCCCTTTACTCTCTGAAAAAGTCCTGGATATGTCCAATATTTATTTTGCTGGTTTGTTCCCTGTCAATATCTTGGAAAAGCTTTCTAATCAATTGGAAGAAAAGACTTTTGGTCTTACTGCTTGGATTGGATTCTAAGCAGAGATCAGAGGGAAATGCATAAATTTCTGAGAATCCTTTGATATTTTCAGATGTATTACGGGTGTGCTGCAGACATATGATTCATATGTAGCACAGAATAGACTGAAGTGGTACATTGCCACCCAGAGACAAGCCCTTATCTGTGTCCCGGCAGCTTGTATTACAGTGATAAATATTGCAGCTTCTTATCCTCTTTGCCCTTGTGGTAGCAGCTTGCACTAATCAACTGGTTGACTGCTTTTCAATTTGATGAGGTGCCTGCTGGCCCTAACAACTGAACAGCACCTTCTGTTTACAGGCAGTTTGATTTCCTTCTCGAGGTGAGTTTGATGGAGCCCAGCTTACGTCATTCCTGTTCAGCCATTTTGTTTAGAGATACAAAATGGTAACTTCACTATTGAGAGAGAAGGCTCAAAACTGTGGCTTGTGACAACGGCACCAGAATTATGCACCCAGTAATACCCTGATTATGACATTATAATTTCTTTGAAGAAGCTAGAAACCATAGTAGAATATAAGTAGTATATAAGAACATAGTAGTGATGCATGTGAATTCATGTTTATGCATTTTTAAGTTTTCATTGTGGTTATTGGGTTGATGAACTCAGAATCCCTGGGCCTTATGCAGCACACACAAAATGCTGGTGGAACTCAGCAGGTTAGACAGCATCTTCATCAAGCAGACCTCCAACAGGCCTTCTCCCAAAACATCACCTGCTTCTTTCCTTCCATAGATGCTGCCTAACCTGTGGAGTTCTTCCAGCATTTTGTGAGTGTTGCTCAATATCTTCAGCATCTGCAGAATTTCTAGTGTCCTGGGTCTAATAATTCTTAGAATATCCAAGAATATCTGGAATATTGAAATGTAGATAAGCAGGCCCCATATCCCCAGAGGCTACCTAGGCTTGTTTCACAATGACACTCACAGAAGAATGTTCGGTATCAATAGCACCATTAATGTAGCCCAGTGCTTCTGTGAATGGCTTTCCAATGTCAAGGTGGCTTTATATCTATTTGCTTACTGCTGGTCATAACCCATGGAGACCCTGGTGCTGGATGGAAAACTGAAGTACAGAACATCTTCAAACTTCAATTCTGAAGATAATGGAAGGGAATGGTGGAAAAGATGATGGGAGGAACTTGCCTCCTAGCATTTACCGCAGTGCTGGGAAAAATGTAATGACCTCACCAGAGGCACCAGGAGCAGAATCTTAAATTATTCAATCACATCCTTATGCCTAAAATATTTACAGCTTCATAGTTCAAAAATAATTCGTCCCCAGCTTCTGTTCACTAACCTGTCAATCTTCAGCTTACTCTCTCTCCATCCTGCTGAATGTAAGTCAAGTTATAAAGAGGGATTGGTAAAATAGAATTATAGTATCATGCAGCATAGAAACAGCCAATTCAACCCAACATATCTGTGCTGACCAATGGGCTCCCTTCCATATGAACACCATTATGTATTTCAAAGTTCAAGGTACATTTATTATCGAAATATGTGAACCTTATATAACCTTGAGATTTGTCTTCTTGCAGTCAGCCACAAAACAAAGAAACCCCATAGAACCCACTTAGAAAAGACTGTCAAACCCCCAATGTGTGAAAAAAGAACAAATCATGCAAACAATAAAAGTAAATAAGGAATACTCCAAACTAAGTTTCACAAAAGCAACTGATCCATAGACTAAAACGTCAAAGCAATTCACCTTTATGCTTCTTACGTATTGCTAGCAACCCAGTTTCAGGTACTGCTCTCTGGATGAAGACAAATCCCATTTCAACCCTGTATCTTTTCCCTTTACCCTAAACCTATCTCACCAGACTATTTCCTTTGTATCATCTTCAACACAATCACAAGGAGTACTCCAGGAGGTCCAAGAAGTGGAGGAAGAAGACGCCTCTTTTAATCTGAGCTGTCCATAACTAAACCATCTCACCTTGTTAACAAAATATGCAACCCCAATATCACATTGGACTATGCATACCATTTTAATTTCCCTTTGTTGCTTATAGTCACTGCATCTGCATTCAGCCCATTTCCAAGATAACTTCAATATCTGGTCATTTGTTTAATCACAGGCGTGCTTTCAACTTTGCCCATTCTTAATTATTTCTCATTGAGTTGAAAGGAACAAGCCACAAGATGGCGTTGCATTGCAGGAAGAAGGGGTAAGAAGTGAGAAGGCACAGGAGATCTGCCTTTAGAACTGCTACCGACTTTCTGATGAAGGCTATTCAAGTTTTTGCTATGGATTGAGTTCTCAGATTTAATCCCAGTGAAACTGATGGGTTGCTGATGTATTTCCAAATAAACATGGTGTGCAAATTAAGGGAACCTGCAGGTAATGATGTTTCAATGGACCTGAAACTCTTGTTGTCTTGGAGCCAGAGGTCTGGTCTTTGGGCGGAGCTGTCAGAGTAAACTGAATAAGGTAACGTAGAGGATTTTGGTGAATTCCACACAGCTTAACCATCGTGCAGAGAGTGGAGGAAGTTGATGTTTAGGGTAGTGAGAAGTACGTTGTATCAAATACTTTCCACCTCGATTATCACGGTCTTGCTGAATATGAGTGCAGACTTTATTTGCTGAAGAATTGTGAATTAATTTATCATTTATGCATATGAGTGAAAATGTGTATTCCTGATCTTGAGGTGAAAGCAAAGCCATTGGTGAAGCATTTGAAAATAGCCACATTTAGGGTTCAGTTCCTACAGTGAGATTGGAAAGGTTAATCTCAAAACAACCATAACCATCTTCCTCAGCATTATCTCTTTGCTTTTCTATTCTATTCCCCTTGAAATAAATGCCAACATTGCAGTTGCCTTCTTTACCACAGACCCAATCTTTAAATTAACCTTCTGGGAGTCTTACACGAGGACTCCCAAGTCCCTCTGCACCTCTGATGTTTGAGCCTTCTCCCCATTTAGAAAGTAGTGCACATTATTTTTCCTTTTACCAAAATGTATTACCGTACATTTCCGAACACTGTATTCCATCTGTCACTTTTTTGCCTGTTCTTCCAATTTTCTAAGTCCTGCTGTAATTATAATGCTTCCTCAGCACTCACTACCCTTCACCCAGCTTCATATCATCCGCAAACTTTGCCACAAAGCCATCAATTCCATTATCTAAATCACTGACAAACAAAGTGAAAACTAGCAGTCCCAATACTGACCCCTGAGGAACACCACTAGTCACTGACAGCCAACTAGAAAGGGCCCCCTTTATTCCCACTCACTGCCTCCTGCCTGTCAGTCATTCTGCTATCCATAGGATAATGCCATAGGATTTTCTTGTTAAGCAGCTTCATGTGGCACCTTATCAAAAACTTTCTGAAAATCCAAGTAAATGACATTCACTGCCTCTCTTTGTCCACTCTGCTTGTTACTTCCTTGAAGAACTCTAACAGATTTGGCAGGTGAGATTTCCCATTGCAGAAATCGTGCTGACTTTGACTTATTTTACCCTCTGTCTCCAAGTACCCTGCAACCTCATCCTTAACAATAGACTCAAACACTTTTCCAACCACAGTAGTTAGACTAACTGGCCTATTATTTCCTTCCTTTTGCCTTCCTTCCTTCTTAAAGAGTGGAGTGACATTTGCGGTTTTCCAGTCCTCTGGGAGCATGCCAGAATCAAGTGATTCTTGACAGATCATGACCAATGCATCCATTATCTCTTCAGTAATCTCTTACAGGACTCTGGGATGTAGTCCATTTGATCCAGCTGACTTATCCACCTTAAGACCTTTCAGTTTGCCTAACACCCTTTTCTTTGTAATAGCAATGACACTCATTCCTGCTCCCTGATACTCACGGACCTCTGGCATACTGCTGTTTTCTTCCACAGAGAAGACAGATGCAAAATACCCATTAAGTTCATCTGCCATTTTTGTTCCCCCATTACTACTTCACCAGCATCATTTTCCAGTGGTCTAATATCAACTCTCTCCTCCTTTTTACACTTTATATAACTGAAAAAAACTTTTAATATCCTGCTTTATATTATTGGCTAACTTGCTCTAACATTTCATCTTTTCCCTTCTTGTATCTTTTTAGTTGTCTTTTGTTGGATTTTAAAAGCTTCCCAATTATCCAACTTCCCATTCACTTTTGCTACCTTATATGCCCTTTCCTTGGCTTTTATGCAGTCCTTAATTCCGTTGTCAGCCATGGTTGCCCACCACTGCCATTTGAGAACAACTTCCTCTGTGGGATATATCGATTCTGCACCTTGTGAACAACTCCCAGAAACTTCAGCCATCACTGCTCTGTCATCATCTCTTCCAGTATTTTTCTCCAATCCACCTGGCCATGACTAATCAAGAACCCATCAACCTCCACTTTAAATGTACTCAATGATTTGGCATTCACAGTCATCTATGGTAATGAATTCCACAGATTCACTACACTCTAGCTAAAGAAATTCCTCCATATCTCTGTTGTAAATGGACATTCCTCTATTCTGAGGCTGGCCTTCTGGTCCTAGACCAGGGGTGGGCAAACTTTTTGACTTGTGGGCCACAAAGGGTTCTAAAATTTGACAGGGGGGCCGGACCAGGAGCAGATGGACGGAGTGTTTTGGTAATACACCTCATAAGAGAAAATAAAATATCATGGGATATGTAGAAAACATGTGCTTTAATTTCAATTGAAAATGAACAAATGCATTACAACAAAATATCTGTCTTTGAAGTCCCATGGTAAAAAGCTATTTATTGAAATGACTTTTAAAACACTGAAAATTAAATGAATACAATACAGCTTTTTTTAATAGTAACAGTTATTATTTTAAAGCACTGAAAATTCTGTTATCCTTCAAGATATTATCATCATCACTCTCCTGTCTTTATTTCAAAAACGGTAGGAGATGCAGGTCTACTTGTCCTGCTCCTTCTTATTCAATTGTCCCCTGTGCCAAAACTCAACAACGACCAGCACAAAGACAGAACAGTGACAGCACGCCAGTATGCGGAGCGTGTTATTTGATCTGGAGCGCATTTTTTATTTTGAGAACGTACGTGCACCTGCGCACTACTCATGTCCATCACTTAACAGAAATAACATGTAAGGCTTATTGAAAAAAATATTTTCAAATGCATTTTTTACATAACACAACGAAGAAACTTATTTTTAATTTCAGTGGGAACAGCGCATCAAAGTCTGGATTTAGTTTTGTTGTGGCGATTCTCAGGATGGATCTGAGGTGTTGGTCAGTTAACTTGGATCTGTGGCTGGCTTTGTTGATGTTCATGACGCTGAACGCCTGTTCACACAAATAGGTCGAGCCGAACAAAGAGTAAAGCGTAAATGTGGAGTAATACGATGCACCTCAACAAAGGTCAATGTATATAGAGTGCGTCATCTATTGGGAAAACGCCAGAATTGCGGGGAAAAAACATTAACAAGGTTTATTAATATAATTTCATCAAGTTCTGCGGGCCGAATTAAAAAGCTTAATGGGCCGCGTATGGCCCCTGGGCCGTAGTTTGCCCATGCCTGTCCTAGACTCATCCAGCATTCTCTCCACATTCGCTCACCCAACATTCTCTCCACATCCACTTTAACTTGGCTTTCAATATTCAATAGGTTTCATTGAGATACCCCCTCATGCTGCTGAAGTCCAGCGAGTACAGGCCTAGTGCTTTTTATTCCTGGTCTCATTCTTGTGAACCTCTCCTGGACCCTCTCCAAAGCTAGCACATCTCTTCTTAGATAAATGGCCCAAAACTGCTCACAATACTCCAAGTGTAGTCTGACCAATGCCTTATGAAGCTCTTGTATTCTATGCCAGTTGAAATGAATGCTAATATTGTACTTAACTTCCTTACCACCCACTCAACCTACAAGTTAACCTTTATGGAGTCCCGCACGAGTACTATACATTCGTGAGACTTGACATAGATTTGGGAACTGCTTTGTCAAGCACCTTGGCTCCATTTGGAAAAAGTAGAATTTCCCAGTCACCAACTACTTAATTCCCTGTCCCTGTTCTCATTCTGTCATGTCAATCCATAGCCTCCTCTTCTTCCATGATGAGGCCACAGGCCACTCAAGTTGGTAGAGCAGAACCTCGTATTCCATCTAGCTAGCCTCCAATATGATGGCATTAACATTTTCTCCACCTTCCAGTAATTTTTCATTATGCTCCACCTCCTCTCTTTTCATTTATCTCACTCTGTCCTTTTATCTCTTCTCCTCATTTCTCCCAGCACCCATACCCTGATTTTGTCCCATAATCCATTCTCCTGTCTTATCAGATTCCTTATTGTCCAGCCCTCTCACTATCTCATGTATCACCTCCCAGCTTCTTACTTCATCCTCCGTCTCCCAACCACCTGATTTCACCCATCACTTGCTATAGAAACATAGAAAACCTAAAGCACAATACATGCCCTTTGGCCCACAAAGCTGTGCCTTACCTTAGAACTTACCCATAGCCCTCTATTTTTCTAAGCTTCATGTACCTATCTACGAGTCTCTTAAAAGACCCTATCATTTCCGCCTCCACCAATGCCATCCAAGTTAGGTCTGACCAGCATCCTATATAACTGCAACATTACCTCTTGGCTCTTAAACTCAATTCCATGGTTGATGAAGGCCAATGCACCGTATGCCTTCTTAACCACTGAGTCAACCTGTGTAGCAACTTTGAGTGTCCTATGGACTCAAACCCCAAGATCCCTCTGAGCCTCCACATTGCCAAGAGTCTTAACATTAATGCTATATTCTGCCATCATATTTGACCTACCAAAATGAACCACCTCACACTTAACTGGATTGAACTCCATCTGCCACTTCTTAACCCAGTTTTGCATCCTATTGATGTCCCACTATTACCTCTGACAGCCCTCCACACTACCCACAAAAACCCAAACCTTTGTGTCATTAGCAAGTGTACTAATCCCTCCCACCACTTCCTCATCCAGGTCATTTATAAAAATCACAAACAGTAGGGGTCCCAGAACAGATCCCTGAGGCACACCACTAGTCACTGACCTCCATGCAGAATATGACCCGTCTACAACCACTCTTTGCCTTCTGTGTGCAAGCCAGTTCTGGATCCACAAAGCAATGTCCCCTTGGTTCCCATGCCTCCTTACTTTCTCAATAAGCCTTGCATGGGATACTTGTCACATGCCTTGCTGAGATCCATATATAATACATCTACGGCTCTACCTTCATCAATGTATTTCATCATATCCTCAAAAAATTCAATCAGGCTCGGAAGGCACGATCTGCCTTTCACAAAGCCGTGCTGACTTATACTGTCCTCTTTCAACAACACCCCCCCACCAAACTTCTTTTTCTGACATTTTCCCCCTTCCGTTGCAGTCCTAATGAAGGCTCTTTGTCTGAGATCCTGACTGTTAACTCACTTCCAAAAATACTGCCTGACCTGCTGAGTTCCTCTAGCATTTTGTGTATGTTGCCAAAGAGCCCAAGACACTTTGCAGCTCTGATTTTTGAATTTTCAGAAAATAGTTTACACTTTACTCCTCCTACCAAAGTGCATGACCATAAATATTCCTACACTATATTCCATCTGGCACTTCTTTGCCTATTCTCCTGATCTGTCCATGTCTTCCTGCAGACTTCATTTGCTCAATGCTACCTGCTCCTCCACCCACCTTTGAGTGTTAGCAGTAAACATGTCCACAAAGCTATCAATTCCATCATGCAGATCATTGATACATAATGTGAAATGGAGTGGTCCCAACACTGACTCCTGCAGAAAACCACTAGTCACTATCAGCCTCCCAGGAAAGGCCCCATCTATTCCAAACACAAGAAAATCTACAGATGCTGGAAATCCAAAGCAAGACACCCAAAATGCTGGAGTAACTCAGCAGGCCAGGCACCATCTGTGGAAAAAAAAGTACTCTTCATCAGAACTGGAAAGGAAGGGTTTCTGTAAATCCAATTAAACAACATCTACTGATTCTCCTTTGTGTATCCAGCCCATAATTTCCTCAAAGAATTCAAATGGATTTGTCCGACAAGATTTTTCCTTAAGGAAACCATACTGACTTTGGCTTATTTATCCTGTGTGTCCAAGGGGTGGTATACCATCTCTCAGACTGATGCAGAAGAAGCTACTTGGTCCAGGATGGCACTTGATTTTCCTGCAATTTATTCCCTCTCACACAGGCCCATCAGTTCCTTTTTGGTTCTTTCTGCCATTAACCTGCACTAAGTGGGAATTTACAGTAACCAGTTGGGATGTGGGATGATTCCAGAGGAAGCCTGCAGAGTCATGGAGTGGATACATAGCCAACATTCCAGGTCAGGATTGATTACAGGTACCTGGAGCAATGAGGGAGAACTAATTGCTGCAACATTAGGCCATTTTACACAGTAGATTCAGCACACCACACAGTGTTGTGCAGTGTGTTTGGATGATGAGGTTGCCATGTTTGAATAGCCTGGCAGTGATGCAGTCTCAAAGGTGAAGATTGCTATGACATTTGTTAGCAGGGATCACTGTGTTTGAAAGTGTATTGAAGTCTACATAAGTGGAATATACCAAGTGGTGAAGATCACTGTAAATGATGAAAATGTTGTATATTGAGTTTTGTAGGAAGATAGTAAAGTAATGGAGTATGGAAGGCAAAGCTACATTCACTGACTTTGAAGATATGTGTCAGGCCATTCAGATTGTTGCATTTCATCCAGATCCTTCAGACATCATTCCAGCTACAACAGTCTCCTCACATTGCCACTGAGTATGTCTAGGTCTGGAGAGCACCTGCCCCCTTTCCTCCCTGACCATCCTCTGTCAGTTTTCTCTTCTCTTTTCCACATTCTGGAGAAAGCCAGAGTAATGCAGGAAAAACTGGAGTAGTTTTATAAATCACCCCCTCTCCTGCATTTCTCCGAGTCTTTTTAGTAACCACAGATCACCAAGAAATGGAGTTCCATTCCTTCCTACATTCACTTTGCACTCCCCTTTAAGTTATTCTTCCTGGGTTTAAATGATATAGACTAGTTCAACCGATGGCTGGCCATGAACGTTATACATATTAGTTTTTCTGCTGGGATGACAAGGCACTCAGCAGTGTAATCTGTGCTGCTGAAATCATTATGAAGTGCAGGAGCTTAAATTTTGCCAGCTATCATCCTCAAGTTAAACAGGCTCTGGTTACATATTGTGTTTGATTTCCGGGGCTATTTAGTCCATTGTGAGGGTAAAATTTCTGTGCATAAATAGAAATTTAGGAGGAAGAAAATAATAAATGCTAAATAACATACACTTATCAGTGATTGCAAAGCTGTAGTTCAAATGAAGGGCGAACGTGACATAATAAACCACAAGAGAAATATTTGAGAGGCTTAGAATTGCCACCTGAACCCTGAGATAAGATTATTGTTGAAATAACTCTAGGAAATCTGTCAATTGTTGTAGTCCAACCTGTAAATGTTACTGGCTGGGTTTATTCAAATGCTGTGCCCTGATAATTTCATTTCAGATGTCAACTGACAATGGCATTCACGTCATATGTGCCTGAATTTTGGGCAGGAAGATTAACGCAAAATATGGACTCACATTTGTGCTCGTATGCCTGAAACTGTGCAAAATACTTGTTCAAGAGAAATGCTACATCTCATCTCGTATAATTTAAAGGCTAAAATATTTGAATCTTAAAGAGAAATGATGAAACAAATGAGTGGATAAGCCATGAGTTTTGAGCGCCAACTGTGAGCTAAGAGAATGCCTTTAGTAAGCAAACCTCGTCGACATCAGACAGTTTCAACTTCCATATCTTTAATTCAGTCCTTTGTTGTGTTTTTTTTCTCATTGATCCGACTGGCTTTGTTGAACCAGGAGCAGTTCTACTGTTGGTAGAAATTCTATTAGTTCCTTTATGTTCTATTTTGCAAGAAATTAATTTATTTTGAAATAATCAGTAAGCTTGTAATACTTGTTAATCATCACTAAGCACCAGCACTCCTCCCGGGTGCATGCTCAGCCCACTGCTGTTCATGCTGCTGACACATAACTGCATTGCTACATCCACTTCAAGCCAAATCTTCGAGTTTGCTGATGATAGAACAGTGGCTGGCCTGGTCACCAATCATAATGAGATGGCATTGAGAGAGGAGATAGAGCGGCTGAATAGTGTGAGCATAACAACTTGAGTCTCCATGTGGACAAGACTTTAGGAAGGAGCAGGCTGGCCACTCTTCACAAAGTACAAACTCCAAAGTAAATGTATTATCAAAGTTCATATACATCACAATATACAATCCTGAGATTTGCTTTATTGTGGACAAACACTGTAAATCCAAGAAACACAATAGAATCGATGAAAGACCGCACCTAACAGGGCAAACAACCAATGCGAAAAAGACAACGAACTGTGCAAATAAGGGGAAATAAATAAATAAATAAATAAGCAAGAAATAATAAGAATATGACATGAAGAGTCTTTGAAAGTGAGTCCACAGGAGTAGTTCAGCGATGGGGCTAGTGAGGTTAATTGATAGTTGAGGGGCAATAACTGTTCCTGAGCTGGTGGTGTGAGTCCTGAGGCTCCTGATGGCAACAGTGAGAAGAGAGCACGAACTGAGTTGTGCGGGTCTCTGATGATGGATGCTGCTTTCTTACGACAATGCTCGGTGTAGATGTGCTCAATGGTGGGGAGGACTTTTCCTGTGATGGACTGGGCTGATTCCACCAATTTTTGTAGGGTTTTCCATTCAAGGGAATTGGTGTTTTCATACCAGGCCACGATGCAACTAGTCTCTTCTGCGGAGGGAGTTTCTGGGAGTGCACATAACAGATGATCTCACCTGATCCTTCAACACCACCTCACTGGGCAAGAAATAAATGCAGCATCTCCACATCATGAGGAGATTGAGGTAAGTGAGGCTTACTGCCCCCCTCAATTTTAACCATTTTTTACAGGAGCACCATTGAGAGTGTCTTGACCAGCTGCATCATCACCTGGTGCGGGAATTGTGAGGCATCTGTCGTCAAGTCCTAACGAAGGACTGCGAGGACTGCTGAGAGGATCATTGGAACATCTGTCCCACCCATTAGAAACATTTATCAGGAGCGCTGTATGGGATGAGAACTGTTAGGATAGAAATTAGCTCCTTCTCCCAGGCTTTAATACTACTGAACTTCTTGCCACCATGTATGAATGTCATCTTATGGTCGCAACACGTATGAAGTGCCAGGAGCATTATACTGTTTACTCTTTTAAACTTGTATCGTATAGGAACCTTAGTATTTACTAATGTGGTAATGGTGCAATGATTACCCCTTAGTAGTAATGATCGTTTAGGCACAGATAGAATCTGCCTTTACTGTCAAGTACATTTATTGGCTCAGTTCACAAGCACGTGGATTTACAAACTAAATAACTGTGTGCATACTTACTAAGTTTCCCTAATCCTCTATGAACAATCAAAGAACAGACCAGGTAATACTTGGGAAAAGTATATGCTGTCCAGGTATTCATCATGGTCCTGATGTAATTTTCATACGTTTGATGTGGAGTGCCCCATGACCGTGATTGTTAGTCTCCAGAGAGTGCTTGCTGCCTGTGCTCACAAAACCCCTTCATTCTTATTCCTTGCCTTATCAGATCAATTTGATGTTTCAGTTTCAATGGCTTGAGGTCATCTGACTGACCTGTGTCAGTTCTCATTGGATGTGGCAGGTTTGTTTAATGGTCTTCATGTTCAACTTTGTGTCTTAGGTGACATTTTTTATTCTATTCAGCTCTGACTGATTCAAACCAGGCCAACCAGATACTGGGCCAAGTTGTTGAAATTACTTCTGCAAACCTGACATTTTACACAATACAATAGACAGTTTCTTAGCTGAGAATGGTCTCCGGTTTAGCATGTTATTGGCAGAAATTTCTTGTGTACGTGTTCAGTTGCTCTGAGTATGTTATCCTGGAACAAGAATCAGGTGCAGAGGGACTTAGGAGTCCTTGTGCAAGACTCCCAGCAGGCTAATTTTACAAGTTGAGTCTCTGTTAAAGAAGGGAAATGCAATGTTGCATTTATTTAAAGGGGAATAGAATATAAAAGCAAGGAAGTAATGCTGTGCCTTTATAAGACACTAGTCAGGCCACACTTGTCAGCAGTTTGAAACCCCATATCTCAGAAACGATGTGTTATCATTGGAGAGAGTTCAGAGGAGGTTTTTGAGGATGATGATGGGAATGAAGGGGTTAACACTTGAGGAGCATTTGCAGCTTTGGGCCTGTAATCACTGGAATTTAGAAGAATCCATGGGGGTCTCATTCAAACCTACCAAAAGGATGAGATAGGATGGGTGTTGTGAAAATGTTTCCTATGGTGGGGGTACCCAGGACTGAAGGCACAGCCTCAAAATTGAGGGGCAACATTTTAGAACAGAGGTAAGGAGAATTTTTTTCAGCTAGAGAGTAGTGAATCTGTGGAATGCTCTGCCACAGACTGTGATGGAGGCCAAGTCAGTGCTGATGTTTAAGGTGGAAGTTTATCGTTTCCTGATCTGTCAGAGTATCACAGGATATGTCGAGAAGGCAGGTGTATGGGGTTGAGTTGGATCTGGGATCTGCCATGATGGAATGGAGGAGTAGACTTGATGGGCTGAATGGCCTAATTCTGCTCCTATATCTTATGGTCTTCATTAAACAGTTCACAAAGTGGCTGCCTTCATTTCTGTTCACTATTTGTTGTTCTCTCTGACCAACAATAATATTACTTTCATTATGTGTCTAAGTTATATGTACTATGTTGTGCAACTTGCTCTGGAGTAACGCTGTTTCATTTGGCAGTATGCATGTGTACATTTAAATTATAATAAACTGAACTTGAATAAACTATCTTATCTTTCTATAAAATTAGATAGAGTTCTACATTAAAATCATAAACTATTTTGAAGTGCAGTAAATTTGTGTAGATTAAAGAAATTATGTTGATAGAAAGATTCACTTTACAGAAATGAAATGAGTGACCCATTAATCTGGTTTCGTAGTTTCAGTGGAATGAAAATTGTGACCAGGCCAGAGGAAATGCTCTCCACTCTTTTTTTTGATGCATACTGTACTTCAAAATCATTATTTTCTGGTAGTTCCCCAATCCAAGTGACAAGTGAACACACAGCAGATTAAGAAGGCCTAGGTAATAATTGTAACCATGATACGATTTCTGCCACAAATGATATATTTTCAACTCACTTTGCCTCTAACTGGTCCAAATCTAGGCTTCAGTTAAATTGAGGGCAGAACAGGGGTGATGTTTCAACGTCAAAGGTGCACTCTTTGAAGAGAACGTTCATGTGAGCCATGTGTGAGAGTTCGGGTGAAGGTTAGCAATACCATGGCAGCAGCATTCGAAGTAGTGTAGTTCCTAATGAGCATCTCTCACTCTCAGCTATGACTTAGATGGTGGTGCGCTCTCCTCCGAGTCCGAAAGGTATGGGTTCACTTCCCACTGAGCTCAAATATTCTGATTAGTCTTTCACTGTAAAGCTTGAAGAACAGACATCGTTAGCAGTTTTATCCTTCAGATGAAACCTTCAACTAAAGTGTCGCTCAGATCCCTGGGCAACTCCTTAAGAATAACTGGGAAGCCACCTGCAGTTTTCTGGTAAATATTTATTTTCAATCAACATTGCTAAAATAGGCTGTTAGGAGATAGGGAAAGTAGATCTTGTGAAAGTGAGAAACATATTTCTTTGTGTGATGTGCTATACTATATCCAGGGCTGCTGTAGTATATTACTCACTAAAGTCATTTGCTTCTGTTATTCTAGGTCGACTACATCCATTTGTGAAGTAATGAGCAATTCTCTGCTAATGCCTCCTTTAATTTCCTCACTTCTCATTGCTCAGAGGTAGCTTCTATTGTTGGGTTCTGTTTCCATACATTCTGAAAGACCTTTTGTTGCGTTATGGCACTTGTCAGCTTGAATCAGCTTGAAGACAGAGGCTCAGTGATCTTTCTGGGTTTTCTTTCCATTCCTGACATACAGCCATTACTCTGTTCAGATTTCCCTTGAGAGCCGGTGGCAAGCCACCTTCTTGTACAGCTGCACTCTTTGTGATGAAGGTATCATACGGTGTCAAGGGATGGAATTAAACTCGGCAACAATGGACGAGCAGCAGTATATTTCCAAGTCAGGCTGGTGTATGATTTGGAGGGAATATGGCATCTGGATTGTTCCCATGCACCTCAAGCCTTTGTCCTTCTTGATGATAGAATGCACAGGCTTGGGAAGTTCTGGCAGTAAAGCCTGGGTGAGTAATTGCAGTACATGTTGTTGATGGTGCACGCTGTATCCTCTCTACATCAATGATGGAGAGAATGAATATTTTAGATGCCAGATGGATGCTGTTCTAGTGGCTATTTTTTTTGAGCAACTTAAGTGATGTTGGATCTGCACTTAGCCGTACAAGTAGAGTATAGAGTCATAGAAAAGTACAAAACAGAAACAGGCTCCCTGGCCCATTTATTTCTTGCCTTTCAATTTAAGCTGCTTACTCCCATTGACCTGGACTGGGACCATATCCCTCCATACACCTAACATCCATATACTTCTTTTAAACGTTGAAATCATGGTCATATACGCCACTTGTGCTGGCAGCTCATTCCACACTCTCTCGACCCCCACAAGTTCCCCTTAAACTTTTCACCTTTCATCCTTAACCCATGACCTCAAGTTGTAGTCCCACCCAACCTTGGAAAAAGCCTGCTTGCATTTATTCTATCTATACCCCACATATTTTTGTATAACTCTATCAAATCTCCCCTTAATCTTCTATGTTCAAATGAATAAAATCCCAACTTATTCAATCTTTCTTTATAACTCAGAACCTCCAGTTCGAGAAACATCCTTGTAAATTTTCCCTGTTCTCTTTCAATCTTATTTACATCTTTCCTGTAGGTAGTTGGCCAAAGCTACACACAATACTCCAAATTAAGCCTTGCCAACTTCTTA
This sequence comes from Hypanus sabinus, assembly GCF_030144855.1. NCBI lineage: Eukaryota > Metazoa > Chordata > Chondrichthyes > Myliobatiformes > Dasyatidae > Hypanus > Hypanus sabinus. The sequence goes on along the minus strand of NC_082711.1, from coordinate 48,229,224 downwards.
TACAACTTCAAATATGTATAAGAACTTCATTCATATGTCTTAATTAGTGCTCTAGCATTAATTAAGTAGATCACTTGCTGCTGGATTACCAGCCTTGTTTTCTAGTCATGTGGCTGCTTCAATTGACATCGTCATCACCATGAGAGCTCAGCTGGTCCAAGGCAGCCCTTGATGCATTGATGGTTAAGGAATTGGTGATAGTCATATCACTGAATGTCCAGAGAAAGTGGCTGGACTCTGTCTTGTTGAAGATGATCATGAATGCTATTGACATTTTTTGACCAATGCTTGCTTTTTCTTAAATGAGTCCTGCAACAGGTTAGAATGGGCAGCATGATTTTCTGTACAACTGCAGATAGAATGAACTTTCTAATGATGGATTGACATCATTGGTGAAGATGGATGGGCATAGGACAATGTTCTAAAGAACTCCTTATTATCTTATTATCAATGTGATTTCAAGTCTATTGTATTCATAATTTACTTATTACTATGTTATTTTTTTTGTGTATATATGAAAATCAATAAAAAGATTGAAAAAAAAAAAGAACTAGAATGATGAACTGGATCTCCATTGAACTGCACGGACATCAGAGATAAAGTCAATTCTTTTATGTTTCAGTGTTCCGTATGAATATTTTTAGCACAGGTAAATCAAGAGTGGAGCCATGGCCAATTTCTTTCTGTAGCTCAAGAATGTTTTACGGCAATGCTACTCTTGCATTAGAGTCATAGAATACTGCTGCACAGAAACAGGCCGTTCAACCCATCTAATTCATGCCAAGCTATTAATCTTTCTAGTCCCATCAACCTGCATCTGGATTGTAAACCTCCATATCCCTCCCATGGCACTAAATGTCAGAACTTATGAATTGAGTAGACTAGGATAAGTTAGCTGAAATCTTTGGTGCTGGATAGTTGGTAAATGATTTAATGGAGTAATGAAATAATTAACCCAAAATTGTGGATGGGTATCATAATACAAAGAAAAGGAAGTGTTGTTTGCCACTGAAACTAAAACTAAAACTAAAACTAACACTGAAACTAAAAGAGCAGAGGATTACTTTTACATTTTGTGTGTGTGTGTGTGGGGGGGGTTGGGGTTTGATGATTGGGATGACATTCTTTTTTGTAGGGGGGTGGATTTTATGTTTCTCTCTGGATGACTTTCATGTTCTCTCTTTGTTTCGTGGCTATCTGGAGAAGACAAATTTCAGAGTTGTATTTGGATACACGCTTTGGTAATAAATGAACCTTTGAACCTCCTACCAGAAGATGGCTGATTCCTTCTTATGATTGTTTATTAGCGGTAAATGTGGTCAAAATTCAAAATATAATTTATTATCAGAGTACATACATATCACCACATACAACCCTGAGATTCTTTATCTGCGGGCATACTTAGCAAATCTATAGAACAGTAACTGTAAACAGGATCTGTGAACTAAACATCAGGAACTGTAAACTAAGTACACTGTATAAATGCAGATAATAAATAGGAATAAATAATGAGCATGAAAGACCAATATAATAGTCCTTAAATGTGTAGTTATCCCCTTTTGTTTAAGAGCCTGATGGTTGAGTGGTAATAACTGTTGCTGAACCTGGTGGTGTGAGTCCTGAGGCTCCTATACTTTCCACCAGATGGCAACAGTGAGAACAGTGGCCGAGGTGGTGAGGATCTTTGATGATGGATGCTGTTTTTCTACAGGAATATTTCATGTAGATGTACTCAATGGTTGGAAGGGTTTTACCTGTGATGTACTGGACTGAATCCACTATTTTTTTTTGTAGGATTTCCACTCAAAGGCATTGGTGTTCTCATACCAGGCCGTAATGCAGCCAGTCAGCACACTTTGCACCACACATTTATAGAAGTTTGCAATGGTTTTTGGTGAGATGCTGCATCTCCGCAGACTCCTGAGGAGGTACAGGCGCTGTTGTGCTTTCCTTGCAATCATATTTATATGATATTCTAATATTAAAACAGAAGACATTTAGGTTTGGGCATATATAGATTCATGAATTGCTCCATTAGTCAAATAACTGAATTAGTGTGTCCAGGGATCAGACTCTGAGACAGGCAATTCCTGTAATGTTTTGATTGTCAGCTAGTAATTAATTTACTAAAGTATGTTGCTTCCCATCTGATTAAATGGTATAAAGGACAGATTTTCAGGCCAAGCTTCTGCTAATGAGTTCAGTTTTTGTTTCTCTTTCCACAGATGCTGTCTGGTCTGCTGAGGATTCTCAACATTGTTTTTACTGTTGTATCTGATTCACACTCTTGTAGTTGCCAGACGCCTGGGCATAGTGAACAATGCTGTCTGAGGTCATTCAGAAAACTCACACTTCAGCCAGAAATTATTAACAATTTGATGACTTCCACACAGAAACCCAGGGATATCACTGAAAGACAAGTGACAATAAACTTGGAATAATTTAGAAGATTACAAAATAGTCTTAATAGAGACCAGCTGGCTGGGTTGGAATGTGGACTTTATTGGCTTCTGTTTCTCTGAGATATTTATTAGAAAGTATTACAAAGCCAAAAAAAGCACAATGCTCACCAATTGCATCCACCTCCACAAATTTTTTTTTAAAACATTAAGGGAAAAGTTTTTGCATAAATACGTGGTGCTCAAGATAAAGCAGCTGCTCATTCCAAAACTAATTTCTTGCTGTTTCAGGAACAGCGCACATGCCATTATAGCAGAGCAATAACCTACATGCATTTAGTTTCCTGCTGATGGGAATGTCATTTTAATCTATTTCATCCGAGTTTATTTATTTCTCAGCTCTGTTCATTTCCAGTGACTCAGTGACACCAGGAGTGCTATATGGTTTGAAGCTAAGCATAGATCAAGTACAACAGCAACAACAACTAAATGAGACAGTGTTTTTCTTTGCAACTTTAATATCACTCTTAATTTTAGTTATACTTAAGAACCTTTTAACTGATTCAAGACTGTTGTTAGTGTCAAGTCCATTGGCCAGCTAATTTTAGATAAGACTTTCTAAAAACTTTCTCCAACTTGACTATTTTTATGTGCTTACTTTGTCTAATGATGAAATGGAATTTATTGGCAATCTGAATTAAATGTGCTACATACAGTAGAGTTATTCTGTGTGAAGCCCTTCTCTTTTGTGATTATGATCTTTATAAGCTGTTTCACATATTCTTACGTTCTTTTGAGGGGATTTCTTTCATCAGTCTATTCAATGTGAACCTTGAGCAAGCAGCAGAAATACTTCAGTTTTTATCTGAAGTAATGGAGGCATCATCTTCTTGGTTGAGTCTAAACAGAATTTCTGACAAATATGCTGATGATATTGCAAGCTAAATATATTCATATTATTTGTATTTGAGCTCAAATTTACAGCATCCGCCCAAAGAGTAGAAGCATTATCATGCCTTCAGTTATGTGCTGGACCCAGGGCAGGTGCATACCCTCTCCACCTCTGATGACGTCCGGCTCATGGACCTCTGGTTTCCTGTAGTCAATAATCAGCTCTTTGGTTTTGCTGACATTGTGCAAAAGGTTATTCAAGGTTGGTACTAAAGTGTCTGTACCAACCTTGACATGCATTTTCCAGACAGGATAAAAATTCCACAATTGTTTGCAGAAAATAACTTGAGTCATTGCCTGGTCCTTCTGCAGTATTTAAAACTATTTTTTCCTCTGCACTTAGATAGTTCTTAAGTTAGACGTCAAGTGCAACTTTGAGTCACCTTCAAGTTATTTTTTTCCAGGTGGTCCAGCCAGAGGAGTGTATGCGTATCCAATGTACTATGAACTGTCTGTGTTGCTGACCTGTCTTCTACATACACCTTCACATTTGTGGAGCAGAAATTCATCTTGTTTAGTTGGTCTCTCCCCACCCTTAGGATTTGTCAATAGGCAAAGAATTTGTCTCCCATTGGGAATCCTGAATGGAATCAGAATCAGGTTTAGTATCATTGACATACAGAATGTTGGGCAATGCTTTGTTTTGTGGCAGCAGTACAGTGCAAGACATAAAAAAGTAACAAATTATAAGAATATTATAAAAAAAAGTAAGTAAATCATGCAAAAAGAGAAGAATAATGAAGTAGTGTTCATCAATTCAGAAATCTGTTAGTGGAGGGAATAGCTGTTCCTAAAACATTGGGTGTGCATCTTTAGGCTCCTATATCTACTCACTGATGGCAGAATGAGAGAGGGCATGTCCTTGTTGATGGATGCCATTTTCTTGAGGCATCACCTGTTGAAGATGTCCTCGATGCTGGAGATGCTAGTGACCATACTAGAGCTGAATGAGTTTTCAACTCTCTGCGGCTTTGGTACCTCCATAAAAGAGAATAATATAACCAACTGAAAGGATCTCCATGGTATATCTGCAGAAATTTGCCAATGCCTTTGATGACATACCAAACCTCTTCAAATTCTTAGTGAACTATGGTTGCTGTTTTCCCTTCTTCGTAACAGCATCAATATGTTGGGCCCAGGATAGCTCCTCGGAGAGTTTGACAATCAGGAACTTGGAGCTGCTCGTGGTTTCCACTGCTGAACGCTCGATAAGAACTGGTGTGTGTTCTCCTTCAACATCCCCTTCCTGAAGTTCGCTACCAATTCCTTGATCTTGATTGTGTTGAATGCAAGGTTGTTATGACACCAGTCAATCTATTTCACTCCTGTACACCACCTTGTCATCTGAGATTCTGACAACAACAGTTGAGTCATCATTGAATTTATAAATGGCTTTTGAGCTGTAGCGAGCCACACAGTCATGAGTGTAGAGGAAGTAGAACAATGTGCTAAACACACATCTTCGTGATGCGGCAGTGTTGATTGTCAGCGAGGGGCAGGTGCTATTTCCGATCCTCAGTGGCAGAGGCCTCTCGACGAGGAAGTCAAAGATCCAGTTGCTGAGGGAGGTACCGAAGCTTAGGCTTTGAAGCTTGTTGATTAGTACTGAGGGGGTGATGGTGTTGAATGCAGAGCTGTAATCAATACACAGCAGCATGATGTAGGTATTGCTACTGTCCAGATGGTCTGAGGCAGAGCCAAGATCCGGTGAAATTGCATTCACTGAAGACGTATTGTGGTGGTAGGCAAACTGCAGTGGTTCCACGTCCTTGTTCAGGCAGGAGTTAATTCTAGCAATGGCCAACCTCTCATTGTACTGTAGATACAGGTGATACTGGTTGATAGACTTTGAGGCAGCTCACCCTGCTGTTCCAGGGCACCAGTATGATTGATGCCCTTTTGAAGCAGGCAGGAAACTGAAAGCAGCAGTGAGAGATTGACGATGTCCTTGAACACTCCACCTGGTTGGTTGGCACAGGTTTTGAGTGCCCTGCCAGGCACACCATCAGGCCTGATGATTCACCCTCTTGAAAGGTATTGTGATGTCACCTTCTGAGACAGAGAGCACTGGGTCGTCAGATGCTGCAGGGATTCACACAGATATAGGTTCGTTTTCCCTTTCAAAGCAGGTATTAAAGGTATTAGACAATAGACAGTAGACAGTAGGTGCAGGAGTAGGCCATTCGGCCCTTCTAGCCAGCCTCACCATTCACTGGGATCATGGCTGATCATACACAATCAGTACCCCGTTCCTGCCTCTCCCCATATCCCTTAACTCCGCTATGTATAAGAGCTCTATCTAACTCTCTATTGAATGCATCCAGAGACTTGGCCTCCACTGCCTTCTGGGGCAGAGCATTCCACATATCCACCACTCTCTGGGTGAAAAAGTTTTTCCGCATCTCTGTTCTAAATGGCCTACCCCTTATTCTTAAACTGTGGCCTCTAGTTCTAGACTCACCCATCAGTGGGAACATTCTTCCTGCCTCCAGTGTGTCCAATCCCTTAATAATCTTATATGTTTCAATCAGATCCCCTCTCATCCTTCTAAATTCCAGTGTATACAAGCCCAGTTGCTCCAATCTTTCAACATATGACAGTCTCGTCATTCCGGGAATTAACCTTGTGAACCTATGCTGTACTCCCTCAATAGCAAGAATGTCCTTCCTCAAATTTGGAGACCAAAACTGCACACAATACACCAGGTGGGGTCTCACCAGGGCCCTGTACAGATGCAGAAGGACCTCTTTCCTCCTATATTCAATTCCTCTTGTTATAAAGGCCAGCATGCCATTAGCTTTCTACACTGCTTGCTGTACCTGCATGCTTGCTTTCATTGACTGATGTACAAGAACTCCTAGATCTCGTTATACTTCCCCTTTTCCTAACTTGACTCCATTTAGATAGTAATCTGCCTTCCTGTTCTTGCCACCAAAGTGGATAAACTCACATTTATCCACATTAAAATGCATCTGCCATACATCTGCCCACTCACCCAACCTGTCCAAGTCACCCTGCATTCTCATAACATCCTCCTGACATTTCACACTGCCACCCAGCTTTGTGTCATCAGCAAATTTGCTAATGTTACTTTTAATCCCTTCATCTAAATCATTAATGTATATTGTAAACAGCTGCGGTCCCAGCACCAAACCTTGTGGTACCCCACTGGTTGTAGCCTGCCATTCCGAAAGGGACCCGTTAATCACTACTCATTGTTTCCTGTCAGCCAGCCAATTTTCAATCCATGTCAGTACTCTGCCCCCAATACTATGTGCCCTAATTTTGCCCACTAATCTCCTATGTGGGACTTTATCAAAAGCTTTCTGGAAGTCCAGGTACACTACATCCACTGGCTCTCCCTTGTCCATTTTCATAGTTACATCCTCAAAAAACTCCAGAAGATTAGTCCAGCATGACTTTCCCTTCATAAATCCATGCTGACTCAGACTGATCCTTCTACTACTATCCAAATGTGTCATAATTTCCTCCTTTATAATTGACTCCAGCACCTTTCCCACCACTGACGTCAGGCTAACCGGTCTATAATTCCCTGTTTTCTCTCTCCCTCCTTTCTTGAAAAGTGGGACAAAATTAGCCACCCTCCAATCAGCAGGAACTGTTCCTGAATCTATAGAACATTGGAAAATGATTACCAATGCATCCACGATTTCTAGAGCCACCTCTTTAAGTACCCTGGGATGCAGACCATCAGGTCCCGGGGACTTATCAGCCTTCAGACTCAACCAACACCGTTTCTTGCCTAATATAAATTTCCTTCAGTTCATCCTTTACCCTAGTTCCTTTGGCCACTATTACATCTGGGATATTGTTTGTGTCTTCCCTAGTGAAGACAGATCCAAAGTACCTGTTCAACTTATCTGCCATTTCTTTGTTCCTCATAATAAATTCACCCGTTTTGTCATCAATGGCCCAATTTTGGTCTTAACTATTTTTTTGCTATTCACATACCTAAAAAAGCTTTTACTGTCCTCCTTTATATTCTTGGCTAGTTTAACTTCGTACCTCATTTTTTCTTGGCGTATTGCCTTTTTTGTTATCTTCTGTTACTCTTTAAAAGCTTCCCAGTCCTCTGGTTTCCCGCTCATCTTTGCTCTGTTATACTTCTTCTCTTTTATTTTTATACTGCCCTTTACTTCCATTGTCAGCCACGGCCGCCCCTTACTCCCCTTAGGATCTTTTTTCCTCTTTGGAATGAACCAATCCTGCACCTTCTGCATTATTCCCAGCAATACTTGCCATTTCTGTTCCACTGTCTTCCCTGCAAGGGTATTGTTCCATTGAACTTTGGCCAGCTCCTCCGTCATAGCTCCATAGTTCCCTTTGTTCCACTGTAATACTGACACATCTGATTTCCCTTCTCCTATTCAAATTGTAGGTTAAAATATATCATATTATGGTCACTACCTCCTAATGGTTCCTTTACCTCGAGGTCCCTGATCAAATACAGTTCATTGCACAACACTAAATCTAGAATTGCCTTCTCCCTGGTAGGCTCCAGTACAAGCTGTTCTAAGAATCCATCTTGGAGGCACTCCACAAACTCCCTTTCTTGGGGTCCAGTACCATTTTTCCAGTATTCCAGTATTCAGCTCACTGAGGAGTGAAACAACAGATATTTATGATTTTGGGTTTTGTCTGGTAGGAAGTAATGGTCTACAAGCCTTGTCATAACTAACATGCATCTGATTGTGTCTTTAGCTTTTCTTGTAATTGCATTTTTCTTCTTAAGAGAGCCTTCTGTTGGTTGTATCTGGACTTCGTATCGAGTTCTGGATTACCGGTCTTAAGATCTAGCCATCAGCTGACTGTAAATCTCCTTATTCATCCATGGCTTCTGGTTAGGGTATATCTAGAACGTTCTCAAAAGGCACACACTCATCCACACAGGTCTTGAAGTCGGTGGCAACTGAGGCATATTCATTCAGAAAGTTAATAACTGAATATGGTCCAGTCCACTGACTTAAAGCAGTCCTGTAAGCACTCCTCTGCCACCCTTGACCATAGCATCATGGTCCTCTCCACTAGTGCTGCAATATCAGTCTCTTACAGTATGGCAGGAGAAGTAGTGCAGCCAGGAGATTGGACTTGCCAAGGTGACTACAGACTGCAGAAGGGAGAAGCCAGAGGTCCATGAACCAGTTCTCGTTAGGGGACTGAAGGTGAAAAGGGTCAAGTACATTTATTATTATCCAAGAATGTCTAAATTACACACCTTGAGATTTAGTTGCTTACAGGGAGAGACGAAGCAAGAAACACAAAGAATCCGATTTAAATAAATATCTATAAAAAACCCCGCATATCATGCAATCCACAGCATTCCGAACCAGATTGAGTCCCAGATGTGCTCGCCAGAGAAGCTGGACTAGGCCCAAGCCTACGCAGATTAACTATCTCAGTCCATCATATTAACAAGGCAGAAATGCCACAAAACTCGCAGAGATGACATACGGCAGAGAGGAGGATGAACATAATGGGAGAGCGAGAGAACTCAGTCCAACCCTTGCCCCCAGCTTTGCCACTCAGGCTCTCCAGTCTACTTGAGCTGGCATTTAAATCGTCCAAGCACCGAGTAGTTCCTTGCTCTAGGACACAGATCCCAGCACAGCAACACGCTTGGGCCACACCACCTGAAGCCGTTCTCGATCTCACCAAACTGGCTCGGCACTTGAAGCGATCCAAGCTCGCAGCGGGGTTAGGAGGACGGGCATCGACTCCTCTCCCAAATCGTCCACTCCCACAGCGACAGCGATACCAACTCTGTCTGCGACCCTATCTTGAACACAATGCAGCCGCACGACCCGTCCTTCGAATCAACTTTGCATCCACTTGCTTCTTCATTGTTTGCGGTGATACTTCAGAAAAGTGTTATTAGTAATGTTTTTTGATGTATTTCTTGCCATTTGAACTACCAGAGAGTTGCTGCACAACTTCAGTTGAGCCACTTTAAACCAGAAGTCAATAACTTTAAATTCCTTGGCAGTGCCTGAAGATTGATGGTGCATGGGATGTTGTCCTTGAGCCACATTTCTGTGAGAATAAACAGGCAGCAGTTCCTCATCTCATGCTGGATCAACCACAGATGAAGGTAAATCAGCACCTTCTCCCCTGGGTGGCTGTAAAAGGTGATGCTATGCCACGAGGGTCTGGTCCTAGCAACAACCAAGACCATGCAGCCACCTTGATGTTGATCTCTCCAATGAGCCAGTGATCCAACTTGTAGTATTTTATATTACCAATGTCCAAAGGGGTCTTGCGATCACAGGAAAATCATTTTAGACACACTTTTGCACAATTCGTTGGACTTGGAGAGGCCGCTATGACCAAGCCCTCTTTCATCTTACTAGTATCTTCACTCACTTCAACCCTGAATTGATTTCACAACTGGCGACTCACTGACAAGGGCTCTACAATTCACGTTGTTAATATTTATTAATTATTTTTAATTAATTAATGCACAGGTTGTCTTCTTTTGCACATTGGCTGTCACTGTGTGTAGTTTTTCATTGATTCTATTGTACTTCTTTGCTCTACTGTGAATACCTGCAAGAAAATGAATCTCAGGTGATATATACTTTGATAATAAATTTACTTTGAGATTTCTGCCACATTAAGTGGTATAACAGTGGTCAAACGTTGGCTCCTCTGGTTCCACAGTTGGAATGTTGTTGGCAGTTTGTCAGGGACTTCTACAAGCTGGCCTGTTTGAAGTCCCCCACAATGACATCAGGAATGCTGTCTTATGGGTAGCGATCAGCTCCTGCAATGCCAGCCTGACATTGGCCAGGGGTGAAATGTACACTGCAGAAGAGGTGGAAACCTCCCTCAGCAGATAGAATGGACAACAGTTAACCACCAGATGATCCAGTTTCGGACAGTAGGATGGAGACAGAACTGCCACGATGAGTTACCATCACCTCTGTCTTTACCTCATGCTGTTGAATGGTCCCTGTAGAGGAAGGTAAAGCCCTAGGGCTGGAGCACTTTGTGTGGAGTGGTGGGATGAGCCATGTCTCTGTGAAGCAAAGTACACAGCAGACCCGAAAGTCTCTCTGGTACTGCAATCTTGCTCTAAGGTTTTTAATTCCAACCTGAAGCACAAAAGCAATGTCCACATTAAATCAGATGAACACTGTACACGATGCAATGGTATCCATGCTACCTTGACTGCATCACTCACCAAAGGCACAACTGAGAGTGTGAATTAGTGTCCTAGGGACAATAGGTGTCCACCATAGCTGTGAACCTTATTTTGCTACTGGAGCATTATGGTCCCACGTTGAGAGAAAAGGCTGAAAGCCAAACTCAGTTCTTTCCTTCTTTATTCATCTATGCCATGTCTATTGATGTTGTATGCCTCTGTGCAACTGGATCCTTGATTTCCTCGCTTGAAGACCACAGTCAGTTCGGATTGGCAACAACATCTCCTCCACAATCACCATCGGCACAGACGCACCTCAAAGCCATGTGCATAGCCCCCTGCTCTACTTGCTTTATATACTCAGTGGCCACTTTACTGGGTGCAGGAGCGTACCTAATTAGAGTGGCCATTGGAGTGGAACCAAGTGTGGTCTTCTGCTGCTGTAGCCCATCCACTTCAAGGTTCAACACTGTTGTAAAGTGTGGTTATTCGAGTTACCATTGACACCCTGTCAGCTTGAATCAGTCTCGCCGTTCTCCTCTGACCTCTCTCATTAACAAGGCATTTTCACTCACAGAACAACTGTTCATTGGATGTTCTTTTTTGTTTTCGCACCTTTCTCTGTAAACTCTCGAGACTATTGTGCATCAAAATCGCAGATCAGCATTTTCTGAGACACTCAAACCACAACATCTTGCACCAACAATCATTCCACAGTTAAAGTCACTTAGATCTAATTTCTTCCCCATTCTGATGTCTGGTCTGAACAACAAATGAAACTTTTGACCATGTCCTCATGCCTTTATGCATAGGGTTGCTGCCACATGATTGGCTGATGAGATTTTGCAGGAGTATCTAATAAAGTGGCCACTGTGTGGTTAAGTACAGCTCCCATGCCGTATTGAAGTTTACTTTTGTTCAGTGAAACAAAGGTGGCGATTAATTAGCATAGCGAAGAATGATTGAAAATCTGGTCAATCAAAAAGAACCTCTCACTCAACACCAGCAAGACCAAAAAGCTGATTATTTTCTGCAGAAGGAAAAAAAAACAGAGATCCAGGAGCCTGTCTTCATTAAGGGATTGGAGATGGAAAGGGCCAATAACTTCAAATTCATATCAGATGTTCTGTCCTGGATCAGCACATACAGCAAGCACGGTCACAATGAAGACATGACAACACTTCCACTGTCTTAAATATTTTCACAGATCTGGCATGCCAGGCAAAACTGCTATTGATACACAGCGGGGAGTATCATGGCCTGGCATTGAAACATCAGTGCCTAGGAATGGAAAAGCCTACAAGTGAAGGACACAGCCCAGTCCATCACAGGAAAAGTCCTCTCCACCATCCTGCACATCTGCAAGGAGCCCAACCACAAGAAAGCATCCATCATCAAGAACCCTCACCATCCTGGCTATGCTCTCTCCTTGCTGCTGCCATCTATTAGGTTGCTGAACCAGTGTGGATAACTTCACTCAGCTCAACCCTGAACTTATTCCAGAACCAATGTAACTCATTGTCCCACTATTATTTATTTATTTTCATTTGTATAATTTCTCTTCTCATTTATTATTTGTTTGTCAGTCTTTGTGTGTCATTTTTAATTGATTCTATTATATATTTTTTTCTGTTCTATTGTGAATGCCCACAAGAAAACAAATCTCAAGATAATCCATGTTCACAAATATGACTTTGATAATAAATTTACTTTGTACTCTGATGGTTGTTTGGTGTTCAAATGAAATCAAGCTGAATTATCATTCAAACCACACATAGATAAAGCTGATAGATACAGAATGATACAACATTCAAAATAGCAAGCAAACATTAAAAAATAGTGAGCAACATAATTCAAAATAATGCTACACTTCATATTCTCTCGGGGAAAAAAACACAGATAAGGTCTAAGAGCCTGAGCGAAATGTCCAGCAATCGATGGTGCTGTCTCCTGACACACGCCATCCAGCCTGTTGTACTACCACTCAAACATGGGGGGCAGCCACGACGGGAGCACCAGGCCCCAGCCGAGGTCGGACACCACCTGGTCTGCAACAGGTAATCCTGAAGCTTGAGGCCTAGTCCTCACTACAACTGAGGCTGCACAGCTCCCATGTTGTCTGTCCCTCCATCACATAAGGGTGAAAGTCTTGCGGCAACTTACATCATCACTCTCCAAAAGTGTCTTGCGATGTCTGAGACAATCGCCCACAGTTTTTACTGCACCATCTTTGTGCTTCTGAGCAGCAGGCAGCAACACTGTCCGCAGCCAGGTCAGCTCCTCTGAACCTAAACCAGCTCCTCCGACACCTCGGTCAGCTCGTTGTCCATCATCCCAACCGGCCCTTTCGACACCTCAGCCAGCTCTCTCTGCAACATCCCAGCTGGCTCCAGAGCCAACAGCAGTCCAGTTCTCTGATCAACGAGCAGCGCACTGATGAAGTAACACTGCAGTACCCGATGTTCTTGGAGTAGAATTGCCTCTGGATCGTGCAAAACAAATGTAAGAAAAGAAACCTGCAGCAGCTCTATTGAAAGGAGGCCAGGTTACCTGAATGATTATAGATTGGCCCCAGAAGCAATTGATAACACCACCACTTGTCTTTCATTTTACTTTCTATTCTTTTCTCTTCCCACCTTCCTGCTTAATATAGAACCTTTTTAGATACATCTTCCTGCATGTGAAGACTAAGATAGAAAAGCAAGTTGCTAAGCAAATGTTAAATCTTTGAAAAAAAATATTTATTTGCTGCTTGTCATAAGTATGTGGGATGTGTCATTTGATGCAAGCTAACCTTCTCACTGACATGGTTGATGCATATGCTGGTGAAAAAAATTGCTGATTAATCTTGATGGAGAACTTAGGTGTCATATTCCCTCCATTTCTTGGTAATTGATTTAACTGTTCTCCAAGGAATATTCAGTGACTTCAAAATTTTCTTGTATCTATTTCCTGACTGTGCTTTTCAATAACCTTTCCATTGAGTTGCTTGGAATGTTCTTTTGTCTTCATGGTGTAGTTTTTCCTAAGATACTGACTCGGCAACAGTTGGCCCTCCAGCTGCAGGTGTATTTTTACTACAATCAATTGAAACACCTTGACTACACACAGGTGAACTCCATTTAACTAATTATGTGACTTCTAAAACCAATTGGCTGTACCAGTGATGATTTGGTGTGTAGACAAGTTTATTACAACCTGTAAAAATATTTAACTAAATATTATAAGTGGGCAGAAAATAAGCTATAGTCCTTTGAATATGTGGTCAGTTTTCATGATTTTGCTTAAGGGATAAATATTGGCTGAAGTGTAGGTACTGGCAATGTTGCTCAGATTCCAACAAGTGATCTTTTAGATATATCTTAATTGGCAGGCAGTGGCATCTTATGCACATTTTACAGAAAGTATAAACTGCTGGGAACTTGGAGTAGTTTTTGAATCAACAGCCTATAATTTCGCAACTCACTACTGTTACTGAGCCAATGGAGCATCCATTATGGTCTAACCTTCAAGAAGAAAGATGGACTGAGGATAACAGTGGCACCATCACAAAGGAGGCCCGACTGTCCTTGGTCCTGGACCACTATTCAAGCACATTTTACCTGACTCATAACTAATCCATTTTTCATATTTTTACCATATATCCCTTTACAAACAAAACAAAATGCAAGTTTCATTTTCAAAGATTTCCATCAACTGACATCTGTAGTGTTTTTGGGGAAGGAACTCTAGATTTCCTTTTTCATTTTTTTCAGGAAGCTAGTGGTGGCACCATCCATTTCAGACTGCCAGACAACCTTGACCCCTCTGCATTTTGCCTAACTGCTGAAGCAGGTCCATGGTGGACACCATCTTACTGGCTCTCTGCTCATTTCTGGAACATTTGTACACCTATAATAGAATTTTATTTATTTACTATAGCTCGGCGTTAAGTTTCCAAACTCCTAGACCAGGGCTTGGCGCATTCCTCTGCAAATGGATCTTTCACTCCCTGACCAGTAGATTGTAAGTCAGTAAGGATAGGCAACAACACTTCTAGCATGAAACTCCTCAACACTGGTGCTCCACAAGTCTGTGTCCTCAGCCCCTAACTGTGTGGCCAGATTCTGCTTTAACTCCATCCACAAGTCTGTGTCCTCAGCTGCTTACTGTGTGGACAGATTCTGCTTAAACTCCATCCACAAGTTTACGGATGACACAATCATAGTGGGCTGGATCTCAAACAACAACTAGATAGGAAGGAGATGAGAACCTATTAGCCAGGTGTCAAAATAATCTTTCTCTCAATATCAATAATAGAGCTGGTTATTTACTTCAGGAAGTGGAGTGGAGTACACACCCTGACGAGAAAATCAGCAGATACTGGAAATCTGATCAACACACACAAAATGCTGAAGGAACTCAGCAAGGCAGACAGGATCTATGGAAAAAAGTAAGCAGTTGACCTTTTGGGCTGAGTCCTGATGAAGGGTCTCGGCCCAAAATATTGACCATTTGTTCACTTCTATAGATGCTGCCTAGCCTGCTGAGTTCCTCCAGCGTTTTGTGTATGTTGGAGTACACAGCTTATCAGTATCAGTGGCGTTGAGGTGGAGATGGTTGAGACCTTCAAGGTTCTAATTTTGCATTCTTTACTCTAAATTCTAGTATCCAAGGAAAGAGTTCTTTACTTAGCCAGTCCCTGTCTTTTATTAGTTCTACACCTTAGTTACATTACACCTTAATCCAGGAAACTGAATTGAACATTAATCAGCTTCTCTACTTCAATTCTTCAATCCCTGGTACCATTTTTGTATAGTCTGCTTTCCTGGATGTGTTGCCAAAACTGAAGACAGTATTCCACTGAACTCTATGCAATTAAAGCATAAGTTTAACCATTTTTTTCATTCCTCTTATCTATGTTTCACTAGCTTTATAAAATACAATTTTTCTTGTTTTCTTATGTGGGTGAATGTCCAAATATCTCTGTGCATCCATTGTTAATAACTTTCTTTACCATTTCAAAAACATATTAGCAGTCATCAAATAAAAAGATTTGAATGCTCGATGTTTTTTGGCAAAAAAAGACAGCTGTGTGATTTGATCTCATGCAGTAATACAGCTCAGAGACAAGCCCATCAGACCAACTCACCCTAATCCTGACCAAGATTCCCATCTAAATTGTCATAATCAGTTTGATAAACTGTCATAAATAGTTTGCTAATACAGTAGAAGTGACGCATTTAATAATAGTAATAAAAGTCTGTAAGGTTAGCACTGTTTAGTACTGAGAGATTGATAATGAAAGGCCCTTGGTGTTGTTCTCACAAGGCCAGATACAAGGGAGAAACTGTAAATTTGCTCGTGTGCTCCACTGGCAAAATATTCCAAATTCAGTCACTTGGCCCTACTAGATCTGATTATTTTTCTCGAACTAAATATTGTATTTACCACATATTGATAAAGTCAATAGCAGAAGTCAAGCTCTTCCATGTCAACATTGAAAATAGAATACAGGAATCTACAGCACATTTCAGGCCCTTTGGCCCACAATGTTGTGTCGACCATGTAACCTACTCTAGAAATGGTCTAGAATTAGCCTACTGCAAAGCCCGCTATTTTTCTAAATTCCATGGACCTATCTAAGACTTTCTTAAAAGACCCTATTGTATCTGTTTCCCCCACCATCACTGGCAGTGCATTCCATGCTCCCACTACTCAATGTGAACAACTTACCCCTGATGTCCCCTCTGTACCTAATTCCAAGCATTTTAAAATATAACCCTCATGTTAGCCATTTCAACCCTGGGAAAAACCCTCTGTCCATCCACACGATCAATGTCTCATCAGGGTTGTGGTTGGGGGTGTTGTGGATACTCCGGAGGGTTGTCAGATGTTAAAGCAAGACATCAATAGGATGCAGGACTGGGCTGAGAAGTGGCAGGTAGTGCTCAAACCAGATAAGTGTGAAGAGGTTCCTTTTGGTAGGTCAAATTTGAAGACAGAATATCGTACTAATGGTAAGACTCTTGGCAGCGTGGAGGATCTGAGAGATCTTGGGGTCTGTGTCAATAAGACACTCAAAGCTGCTTCACAGGCTGACAGTATGGTTAGGAAGGCGTATGGTGTGTTGGCATTCATCAACCGTGGGACTGAGTTTAAGAGCCATGAAGTAATGTTACAGTTATATAAGACCTTGGTCAGACCCCACTTGAAGTACTGTGTTCAGTTCTAGTCACTTCACTAGAGGAAGGGTTTGGATACTCTAGAGGGAGTGCAGTGGAGAGTTAAAATGATGTTGCCTGGATTTGAGAGTGTACCTTATGAGAATAGGTTGAGTGAACTTGGCCTTTTCTCCTTGGAGTGACGGGGGATGAGAGGTGTATAAGATGATGAAAGGCATTGATCGTGTGGATAGCCAGAGGCTTTTTCCCAGGGCTGAAATGGCTAACAGGAGGAGCCATAGTTTTAGGGTGCTTGGAAACAGGCACTTAAGGGGATTTCAGGGATAAACTTTTCACACGGAGAGTGGTGAGTGCGTGGAATGCACTGCCAGCGGCAGTGGTGGAAATGGATACAATAGATAGGTACACAGAGCTTAGAAAAATAGAGGACTATGCACTAGGGAAATTCTAGGCAGTCTCCAGATTAGGTTACATGGTCGGCAAAACATTGTGGGCCGAAAAGCCTATAATGTGCTGTAAATTTCAATATTCTATATAAATATTATGGTAACTGATATTTTGGTGATTACTGTCATGTTTACAAGTATAATTTTCCAGTGACAGCTCTCAGTGATAGATAGAAGTTAGAATTAGTTTAATTAGAAGTTCTCATCTTGAAGCAGTATGAGTGATGGACCAACTTTTCCATCAGGGCAAGTTTCTAGAGTAAACAGCTGACCTATTTGCCTTACATTGGTGGGTACAAAGCCTATAGATTTTTGATCTAATTAATAATATACATACAGAATTAACAAATAGCATTTGTGATACAGTCAAAGGAAATATTCATAGACCAGAGTGCAGGTAACCATTAAATATAGATTTCTATAAACTAAAACATAGAATTTTAAAACCCGTTTCTGAAAACCACTCAGTGTTAAAATTAGTGCTGGACAATTTAAGTGCTCGCTCGTTTACCTGACATAATTGACTTACTTACCCAACAGACAAAGTTCTGGGACTTCCGGCCAAGAACAGGCATTGAATGCTGAGCTATCTCACTCTAGTTTATCATAGCCAATTTATATTGTAAGTTAAATGAAATAACAATCAGGAGCAGAGTCTCATATGTTAATGTTAACTGAATGTTGTTCCTTTCAGAGCTCTTTCAAGATAAAGCAATTTTGATATTGACATTATCCAGAGAAAAGAACTTGCATGAAACTTTTTCTAATGTATTTGCCCAAAAATAATTATTCACATAATGTACACTGCAGGAAGTGACATGCTTGGCTACTTCTTTTTGGCGGCTGCAACTCAGGTACATTCGGTTCACAGACACTTCCCTCCTCACCATCTGCCATTATTGGAGAAAACGAGCTGCGCTTAGCAGACAGTGAAGAAAAATGTGTTGCCTGGTAACCTACTGAAAAGACAGAAAACTTTTATGCATTAATTTTCAGGATCTGAGTGTCACTGGCAAGGTCAGTATTTGTTACCCATCCTTAAGTGCCCTTGATAAAGTGATGGTGAGTCCTATGAAGGTAAGCCAGCCAATAATATTAAAGAGGACACCAAAAGTTTCCTCAGATCTATAAAGAGTAAAAGAGAGATGAGAATAGATAACAGACTGCTGGAAAATGGTGCTGGAGAGGTAGTAATGGGTGGGAGGAAATGCAGATGAGCTGAGTAAATACTTTGCATCAGTCTTCACTGTGGAAGACACTAGCAGTATGCTGGAAGTTTGAGAATATCAGGAGGAAGTGAGCGAAGTTGCTGTTGCTAGAGAGAAGGTGTTTGGGGATCTGAAAGGTCTGAAGTAGATAAGTCACCTGGACCAGATGGTCTTCAGCCCAGGGTTCTGAATGAGGTGTCTGAAGAGATTGTGGAGGCATTGGTAACGATGTTTCAAGAATTACTAGGTTCTGGCATGGTTCCGCAGGACTGGAAAATTGCAAATGTCACTCCCCTCTTCAAAAAATGAAAGAGGCATATGAAAGGAAATTATAGGTGTTGTGTTTGATATTGAGGGATAATGCAGAGCACATACCATGCAGGATACTCAACTAAGCCTTATCGATAACTCTACTTGCAGAGTAAGTGAAGTCCTCCCATACAGAAGTGGCTAACTGAGTGGCACAGGAATAACACTGATAACTGCCACAAGAATGGCCAGTTATTCTGACCTCAGTGGATGGGAAGATGTTGGAGTCGATTGTTAAGGATGTGGTTTTGGGGGTACATGGAGGCACACGGTAAAATGACAGTAGTCAGCATGGTTTCCTTAACAGAAAGTATTGCCTGACAGATCTGTTGGAATTCTTTGAAGAAATAACAAGCAGGATACAAGAAGGAAAACTGACTCATGTTGTGTATTTGGATTCTCAGAAGGCCTTTGACAAGGTGACACACATGAAGCTACTCAGCAGATTGAGAGCCCATGTGTGGTGAACTATGTGCCTGTCTGGACATGCCCCCTGCCGACTGCTCCTGTGGCTCCACCCACAGGCCCCTGTATAAAGGCGATCTGAGGCCTATGCTCTGTCTCAGTCTCCAGGACGTAGTATGATGGTCACTCACTCCTGGTTCCTTCTTCCAGTCAATAAAAGCCGATATCTCGCCTTACATCTCAGAGTGAGTTATTGATGGTGCATCACCATGGAAAGATACTAGTGTGGATAGAGCATTGGCTGATGGACAGGAAGAAAAGAGTGGGAATAAAGGGAGCTTTCCTGGTTGCCTGTCAGTGACTAGTGATATTCCACAGGCATCAGGTGTTGGGACTGATTCTTTTTACATTAAATGTCAATGACTTGGATAATAGAATTGATGGCTTTGTGGTCAAGGTTGTGGATGATATGAAAATGGGTGGAGGGGCAGGCAGAAGGATCTAGATAGATTAGGAGTGGCAAAGAAGTGGCAGATGGAAAAAAGTGTCAGGAAAGTATGGACATGCACTTTGGTGGAAGAAATAAAAGAGCAGACTCTTTTCTAAATGAAGAGAAAATTCAGAAACTGAGGCGCAAAGGGATTTGGGAGTCCTTGTGTAGGATTCTCTAAAGGTCAGTGTGCTGGTTGAGTCTGCGGTAAGGAAGGTAAATGCAATGTTAGCATTAATTTCAATGACGATAATGACGTTGACTCGAGCCTGAAAGGCCAGCATCGGGCACTTTCATGCCTTACGTGGCGCGGAATGAAAGACAGTGTGGCGCGCCACTCCTTACACAGACATTTTGCAGTATTTTTCTTTATTTTATGAGGTTGAGTTGCGAGCTCAACACTCAACCTGGCACAGATGGAAAGCATACAAGGGAACGGCCCGACTGGATTTGAACCCGGGAACCTCCGTTCCGGAGTCTGGCACTGATGTCACTGCACCACCAGCTGACCTAACTTTCAAGATGACTAGAATATAAAAGCATGGATGCAATGTTGAGGCTTTAGAAGCCATTGATGAGGCTGCACTTGGAGTTTTGTGAATACTTTTGGGACCCTCATCTAAGTAAGGATGTGCTGGCATTGGAGCTGGTTCAAAGGAGGTTCATGAAAATGATTCCGGGATTGAAAGACTAGATATATGATGGCTCTGGGACTGTATTCACTGGAATTCAGAAGAATGAGGGGGAAATCAGTGTTTAGATCACAGGGTCTGGCCTACAGTGGAACACGGGGGGGGGGGGGGGTGGTGGTGGTGTCGGTTGGCTGCTAAGACCATGGTTGGCACCACAAGTATTCTTGTTTGTGTCAGCTGAATGTAAGATAATGGGGCTTTGTTAATTAGCACATCAAACATAGTCACTGGTATGATCAACCAATAGCTGGGATACTATCTCCAGAAGCATTTAAACCATCTTTGTGAATTATTTTGTCATAGCAAACATATCTGAGAAACGTGACATGCAAATGTCAACCAGAAGGGAAATGGTATACTGTAAGTATGTGTATTAGAAAGCATTGGAGAATTTTAGGAACGAAAAGGAGAATGACAGAGAGTTGGGGCGACAGAAAGAAGAACAAAATTTATTCTTTAGCTTTCAGTTTCTGTGAAGGATGACTCATTTTTCTACTTCTCATTAGTATATTCTTTTAGTTCATAAAAATTGTATCTGTGTTTGGAAATCCTTTAAAGCTTGTAAACCTTTGTAATTTGAAAATCTTTTAAAAGTCAGAAATCCTCTGTGAGTGTTAAATGTGTGTTAAGAATTCAGAGGTTCAAACATTTTTTCAAAGGTTCATTTATTATGAAAGTATAAAAATCTGAAATTCTTCTTCTCCAGACATCCATGAAACCAAGAAAAAAAAGAAAGGCAGTATGATCATCAACCCCCAAATCCCTTCTCCTTGCACAAGAAAATGAACAAAACACAACAGGCATATCAACCCTCAAATCTCCCTTCTCCACACACAAATAAAAATAAGAAAGATCGAGTGAGAAACACAGAACACAAAAGAAATACAACTGAAAAAAAAGTTTTTTTTTTAACACAGTACACAGTCCAAGTCCACATCCCAAAGGCAGAAAACCTGGGTAACATTCTCTCAAATAAGATGTGACTAAGCACATTGATGAAGGGAGAGCCATAGATGTAGTGTATATGGATTTCAGCAAGGCATTTGATAAGGTACCCCATGCAAGGCTTATTGAGAAAGTAAGGAGGCATGGGATCCAAGCGGACATTGCTTTGTGGATCCAGAACTGGCTTGCCCACAAAATGCAAAGATTGGTTGTAGACAGGTCATATTCTGTATGGAGGCTGGTGACCAGTGGTGTGCCTCAGGGATCTGTTCTGGGACCTCTACTGTTCATGATTTTTATAAATGACCTGGATGAGGAAGTGGAGGGATGGGTTAGTAAATTTGCTAATGACACAAAAGTTGGGTGTGTTGTGGATAGTATCGAGGGCTGTCAGAAGTTACAACGGGACATTGATAGGATGCTAAAATGGGCTGAGAAGTGGCAGATGGAGTTCAACCCAGATAAGTGTGAGGTGGTTCATTTTGGTAGGTCAAATATGATGGCAGAATATGGTATTAATGGTAAGTCTCTTGGCAGTGTGGAGGATCGGAGAGATCTTGGTGTCCGAGTCCATAGGACGCTCAAAGCTGCTACGCAGGTTTACTCTGTGGTTAAGATGGCATACAGTGCATTGGCCTTCATCAATCGTGGGATAGAAGTTAAGAGCTGAGAGGTAATGTTGCAGCTATATAGGACCCTGGTCAGACCCCACTTGGAGTACTGTGCTCAATTCTGTTTGCTTCACTATAGGAAGGACGTGGAAAGCATAGAAAGGGTGGAGAGGAGAGTTACAAGGATGTTGCCTGGATTGGGGAGCATGTCTTATGAGAACAGGTTGAGTGAAGTCAGCCTTTTCCCCTTGGAGTGATTGAGGATGAGAGGTGACTTGATAGAGGTGTACAAGATAATGAGGGGCATTGATCATGTGGATAGTCAGAGGCTTTTTCCCCAGGGCTGAAATGGCTAGCATGAGAGGGCATAGTTTTAAGGTGCTTGGATGTAGGTACAGAGGGGATGTCAGGGGTAAGTTTTTTACCCAGAGAGTGGTGAGTGCATGGAATGAGCTGCTGGCGGTGTGGTGGAGGCAGAAAAGATAGGGTCTTTTAAGAGACTCCTGGACGGCTACATGGAGATTAGAAAAATCGAGGGCTATGGGTAAAGCCTAGGTAGTTCTAAGGTAGGGACATGTTCGGCACAGCTTTGTGGGCTGAAGGGCCTGTATTGTGTCGTATGTTTTCTATGTTTCTAAAATCTGCAGATGCTGGAAATCCGAGCAATACACACAAAATGCTGGAGGAACTCAGCAGGCCAGGCAGCATCAATGGAAAAGAGTACAATCGACATTTTGGGCCAAAACCCTTCAGCAGGACTGGAGGAAAAAAGCTGAGGAATGGATTTGAAAGGTGGGGGGGAGGGAGAGAGAATCAACAGGCGATAAGTAAAACTTTAAGGGGGGGGGATGAAGCAAAGAGCTAGGAAGTTGATGGATGAAAGAGACATCTTGATATGTCAATCCATGGCTTCCTCTACTGTTGTGATGAGGCTGCACTCAGGTTGGAGAAACAACATCTTTATTCCATTTGGGTAGCCTCCAACCTGATGGCATGAACATCGATTTCTCAAATTTATGGCAATGCCATGCTTCCCCCCTCCGCCAATCCTAATTCCCTTTTCCCTCTCTCACCTTATCTTCTTGCCTGTCCATTGTTTCTTTCTGGTGCACCTCCCCGCTTGTCTTTCTTCCATGGCCTTCTTTTCTCTCCTATCAGCCTCTCCCTTCTCTAGCCCTGTATCTCTTTGACTAACTTCCCAGCTCTTTCCTTCCCCACCCAGTTTCACCTATCACCTTGTGTTTCACTCTCCACTCCCCCACCTTTTAAATCTACTCCTCATTTTTTTATTCTCCAGTCCTGCCAAAGGGTCTCGGCCCAAAATGCTGACTGTACTTTTTTCCATTGATGCTGCCTGGCCTGCTGAGTTCCTCAAGCATTTTGTGTGTGTTGCCTAGCATCAGTTATTCTGATTGAATTATGAATTGAAATAACAAGTAAATGCTATTTCAAAAAAATATTGTGTGATAGGGAAATGTCACGGTGGTTTACACGATCAGTGGCCCAAAATCCATAAGACACACCCAAAAGTCTTGGGTTGATGAGGCAGTTGCATGGTGATTATGCTTCTTAGCAAATCAGTTTGTGGTAAGGAAGAGAGAAAAAAAAGCAGCCAAGTTCACACATAGATAACTGACAGCAGAAATGCTCGGCTTTGATAAGCAGAAGTGTTTTACCTAAAACTGCAGAGTTTGATATTACCTCCAGAAGGTTGCAGTGTGCCCTAACTGAAGCTGAGGTATTATTTCTCAAGTTTTCACTGAGCCTAATTATAATGGCTAGAGTTTATTTGTGATGGGTTTGACAGCATTAGAACTGACTTTTGTACATAAGATTAATGACACTCCAGTTTTACTCCCCTGAAGCTTTCTAGATGTGCCACAGATCTTCTCCTTGTACTGATAATTGAAATATGAATGCCTTTTCTTTGTGTTATAATTCCAACAGACGACTGAATTTGTTGTATTATTGTTTACTGGGCTAATTTTTTCAAAGATATATTTTTGATAGGAGGAAGGTACAAATGCACTGGAAAGACAACAAACTAAAGTTGGATTGTTTATTTTTGACATAGAGATGATGTAAGATTAAAATATATGATCAGATGATATGAGCGTGACACCATCATGTTGAAGTTAGGACACATTTTATCTCTCTTTGCTATATAAAATAGCTCACAGAACCCTCTTTCCATTACTGAATAAATTCTGAGCTGCAGAAATGCCACTGTTACAGAGCAGAAATTTCTTGGTGTATTGTGTCATGTTCATAACAGGATAAGGTTATAGAAATTGAATTGTTATATTAATGAATGCTAACTAAAACTTCTGGTGCTCATTAATAACCTTCTCACTGATGTTCACTAGAACACAAGAACACTAGAATACTACAGCACAGTACAAGCCCTTCGGCCCTCGATGTTGTGCCGACCCATTTATTCCCTAAAATAAAGTACTACCCTGTAACCCTCTCTTTTTCTTTCATCCATGTGCCTGTTCAAGAGGCTCTTAAATACTCCTAATGTTTTAGCCTCCACCACCATCCCTGGCAAGTCATTCCAGGCACTCACAACTCTCTGTGTAAAAAGCTTACCCCTGATGTCTCCCCTAAACTTCCCTCCCTTAACTTTGTACGTATGCCCTCTGGTGTTTGCTATTGGTGCTCTGGCAAACAAGTACTGGCTATCCACCCTATTTATGCCTCTCATAATCTTGTAGACCTCTATCAAGTCCCCTCTCATCCTTCTATGCTCTAAAGAGAAAAGTCCCAGCTCTGCTAACCTTGCCTCATAAGACTTGTTTTTCAATCCAGGCAACATCTTGGTAAGTCTCCTCTGCACCCTCTCCATAGCTTCCATGTCCTTCCTATAATGAGGTGACCAGAACTGAACACAATACTCTAAGTGTGGTCTCTTCATTTGGGTTTGCCAAGACCACTTGGCTCCAACCCTCACTAGAGCTTCAAAACAAATATTGACAGAAAGAAACAAATTCTAGCATGGAAGTGAGAGTGACTGAGCTGAATGACAAGACAGAGTTTGACTAATCTGATTTCCAGCTGAGTAATTTTGAAAAAGCCTTCAGTGGCGAGAATCATACGTTTTACAAAGGAGGTTGAAGGGCAATATCCAAGTCTCTTCAATTACTTTATCCCAATATTAGTTTGGAAGTCATGTTGTTTTCAGATTACTAAACTTTTTTCAAGTTCAGTATGAATTTGTTGGGTGATGAGGTATTTGATGTCTACTTTCAGATTAAAGAATGTTTAGGCTTGACCTGATAAATTGTAAGTAAAACTTATGTCACACAAATTCCAGGCAATAGCCATGTCCAACAAAAGATTTTGTAAACAGCTTCCTTTCATATTCAACAGCATCAACATAGCCAAATCTTCAACCATCTACTTTCTGGAGACCAGTGCTGATCAGAAACTCAGTTGGACCATTTACATAAATGTAAGCCTACAATGTAATGTAATGTCATAATTGCTCCTGAGAAGGTAGAGTTGAACTGATTACGTGAATGTTGTAAATCCCATGATGAAAGTACTCCTGCAGTGGGGTTTTGTAGATTTTGATCTAGTGATGAACAAAAGGTGTTGCGTTGTCAAGTCTATGTAGTGTGTGTAACTTGGGGATAATATGCTGAAGTTCCTACATACCAATCGTTCTTGCCTTTCTAGGTGATTGCAACTGCATGCTGGAGGCACACTCAAGGCAAATTTGCAAGTAACTTTATTGAGCTTATTGATTGTTCTGAAGCTGCAGTCATTTAAGCAAGAAAACAGTTTTTCATCACCTTGCTGTCTTATGCCATGTAGATGGTAGAAGGCTTTTGGATGTCACAGATTAAATTAGTTCCTTCAAAATACTCAATTCTTGACATCAGTACCATCTTTTACAGCTGAGACTGCAGAGCATGACACCATTGAAGAAGACCTTGAAGAGCTGCACAGCTGAAGCAAAGGAATGAATTTGGGATTGCTTCAGATTGGAGGACTGGACATCAGCAGACCTAAATGAACATGTCAAAGTTGTCACTGACTTTATAAGGACATGCATGGTCTGACAAAACATTCCAAGTCTTATCCATCCAAAACCCATTTTGAATCTCTAAAGATTCATAACCTTCTGTGGATACTGCCCCAAACACGATGTAGAACAGACAGAGAGAAAACTAACCACATGAACATCAGCTAGCCTTCGGAAGATACCATCTCCTGTCACTCATCGGGAGCAAGTTACAGCTTGTGATTCAGCTGGGAGCTCAGAGAATTTGACCGTGTAGGTAGGATTTAAGCCTACCTGGTCAATACCTGTAGAGGAGGGGGAACTGCGCAGGCGCGAGTGACGTCAGCGTCGAGCGCGCACTTTAAAAGGCAGGACTTCTTTTCAGAGCGGGCAGCGGAGTCCGTGGAAGCAGAGTCCTGGGCTTTGGCTAAGTGGGCTTCGGCAAGCTTGTGTGATTGCTCGCTGAGGGGAAGAAGGTAAGGTCGCTAGGTGCTTTTTAGACTTATTCTATTAATCCAGTTCAGGTATGGGGGAGACAGTCAGAGCAGTGGTGTGCTCCGTATGCAGTATGTGGGAAGTCAAGGTCAACACAGTTGTCCCTGATGACCACACCTGCAAAAGGTGCGTCCAGCTGCAGCTCCTATCAGCCCGAGTTAGGGAGTTGGAGCAGGAGCTGGATGAACTACGGATCATTCGGGAGGTGGAGGCAGAGATAGATAGGAGTTATCAGGAGGTAGTCACACCAAAAAACCAAGAAGTAGGCAGATGGGTGACGGTCCAGAGAGGCAGGGGGAGCAGGCAGAGAGAGCAGAGCACCCCTGCGGCCATTCCCATTAACAATAAGTATACCGTACTGGATACTGTTGATGGGGATGACCTACCAGGAATGAGTTGTAGTGGTCCTGCCTCTGGCACAGAGGTTGAACCCTCAACTAGAAAGGGGAGGAGGGAAGAGAAGAGAGCGATAGTTTTAGGGGACTCTATAGTTAGGGGGGCAGATAGGAGATTTTGTGGGGCAGATTGGGAGTCTCGGATGGTATGTTGCCTCCCTGGTGCCAGGGTCCGGGACATCTCAGATCGGGTGCAGGCTATTCTTGAGAGTGAGGGCATGAACCCAGATGTAGTGGTCCATGTAGGGACCAATGATGTAGGTAAGGTGAGTGAGGGGGTCCTGCTTAGAGAGTTCAGGGAGTTAGGAGTGAAGCTGAAAGGCAGGACCTCCAGGGTGACAATCTCGGGATTGCTACCTGTGCCACGTGCGAGTGAGGCGAAGAATAGAATGATTATGCACATTAATACGAGGCTGAGAGCATGGTGCAGGAAGGAAGGGTTCAGGTTTTTGGATAATTGGTCTTTGTTCCAGGGACATTGGGATCTGTTTCGAAGGGATGGTCTACATCTGAACCGGAGGGGTACTAACATTCTTGCAGGAGTATTTGCCAGTGCTGCTCGAGGGGGTTTAAACTAGATGTGCAGGGGGCAGGGATCCAGATCCAGAGGGTTGGTCAGAAGGTGCATGGGGTTAAATGTGTACAAGGTTTGGGTGATCTTGAGAAGGTCATCAAAATTCAGGGTGCAATTTGCCCGATGGAAGTTCAAGGAGCTGGGTTAGGTACAGTAGACAGTGTTTTAAGCAAAGAGAGGAGGAATGGGCTAAGAATTCTATACTTGAATGCACGTAGTGTCAGAAATAAGACAGATGAGCTTGAAGCTCAGATGAAAATGGGGAACTACGATATTGTTGGGATAACGGAGACATGGCTGCAAGGGGATCAGGCCTGGGAATTGAGTGTACCAGGGTATACGTGCTATCGTAGAGACAGAAATATGGGAAGAGGGGGTGGGGTGGCCCTGTTGGTGAGGAATGAGATTCAGTCCTTAATGACTTGGGAACAGGGGAAGTAGAGTCTGTGTGGATGGAGCTGAGGAACAGTAAAAGACCCTAATGGGTGTTGTGTACAGGCCCCCAAACAGTAGCATGGATATTGGGTACAAGTTGATTAGGGAGTTAACATTGGCATGTGCTAAAGGTAATGCAGTCGTTATGGGAGATTTCAACATGCAGGTGAACTGGGAGAATCAGGTAGGTGCTGGACCCCAGGATAGGGAGTTTGTGGAGTGTCTAAGGGATGTATTTTTGGAACAGCTTGTGCTTGAGCCAACCAGGAACGAGGCTATTTTGGACCTGGTGATGTGTAATGAACAGGAATTGATAAGTGATCTTGAAGTAAAGGAGCCATTAGGAAGTAGTGATCATAACATGATGTTTTTATCTACAATTTGAGAGGGATAGGGGCAGATCAGAGGTGTCAGTGTTGCAATTAAATAAAGGAGACTACGGAGCCATGAGGGAAGAGCTAGCCAAAGTTAAATGGGCGGATGCCCTGGCAGGAAAGACAGTGGATCAGCAGTGGCAGATATTCTTGGGCATAATACAAAAGATGCAAATGCAGTTCATTCCAATGAGAAGGAAGGATTCAAAGAGGGGGAAGGGGCCACAGTGGTTGACAAAGGAAGTCAGAGATTGTATAGCATTAAAGAAAAAGAAGTATGACAGGGCTAAGATGAGTGGGAATACAGATGATTGGGAAAGTTTTAAGGAACAGCAGATCTTAACTAAAAAAGCAATACGGAGAGAAAAAATCAGGTATGAGCTCAGTCTAGCCAGGAATATAAAAGGGGATAGCAAAAGCTTTTTTAGCTATGTGAAGAGAAAGAAGATAGTTAAGAACAATGTTGGCCCTTTGAAGAATGAATTGGGAGAAATTGTTATGGGAAACAGGGAAATGGCAACAGAATTTAATGCATACTTTAGATCTGTCTTCACCAGGGAGGACACAAGCAATCTCCCAGATGTATGGATGGGCCAGGGTCATAAGATATCAGAGGAATTGAGACAGATTGACATTAGGAAAGAAACTGTGATGAGTAGACTGGTAGGACTGAAGGCTAATAAATCCCTGGGTCCAGATGGTCTGCATCCGAGGGTTCTAAAAGAGGTGGCTCAGGAAATTGCGGATGCATTGGTAATCATTTTCCAATGTTCCTTAGATTCAGGATTAGTTCCTGAAGATTGGAGAGTGGCTAATGTTGTCCCACTTTTCAAGAAGGGAGGGAAGGAGAAAACGGAGAACTATCACCCTGTTAGCCTAACGTCAGTCGTGGGGAAGATGCTTGAGTCTATTATTAAGGACGAAATAGTGGCACATCTAGATGGCAGAAATAGGATTAGGCCGAGCCAGCATGGATTTACCAAGGGCAAATCATGCTTGACTAATCTGTTGGAGTTTTTTGAGGGTGTAACAAGGATGTTAGATGAGGGTAAGCCAGTAGATGTTGTGTACCTAGATTTTCAGAAGGCATTCGATAAGGTGCCACATAGGAGATTGGTGAGTAAAATCAGAGCTCATGGCATTGGGGGCAAGGTTTCAACATGGATAGAAAACTGGTTGGCAGATAGAAAGCAAAGGGTAGCAGTGAATGGGTGTTTCTCAGACTGGCTGGAGGTGACTAGTGGGGTACCACAGGGCTCTGTATTGGGACCACAGCTCTTTACGATTTATGTCAATGATTTAGATGAGGGCATTGAAAACTATATCAGCAAGTTTGCTGACGATACTAAACTGGGTGGCAGTGTGACATGCGAAGAGGACGTTAGGAGAATACAGGGAGACTTGGATAGGCTGAGTGAGTGGGCAGATACTTGGCAGATGTCATTCAATGTGAATAAATGTGAAGTTATCCACTTTGGAAGCTGGAACAAGAGGGCAGAGTATTGTCTGAACGGTGTCGAGTTAGGTAAGGGAGAAATGCAAAGAGACCTAGGAGTCCTAGTTCACCAGTCAATGAAGGTGAATGAGCAAGTGCAACAGGCAGTGAAGAGGGCAAATGGAATGTTGGCCTTTGTTACAAGGGGAATTGAATACAAGAGCAAGGATGTTCTTTTGCATTTGTACAGGGCCCTGGTGAGACCACACCTGGAATATTGTGTACAGTTTTGGTCTCCAGGTTTAAGGAAGGACATTCTGGCAATTGAGGAAGTGCAGCGTAGATTCACTAGGTTGATTCCTGGGATGGCAGGGCTGTCTTACGCAGAGAGATTGGAGAGATTGGGCTTGTACACGCTGGAATTGAGGAGATTGAGAGGGGATCTGATTGAAACGTTTAAGATAATTAAAGGATTTGATAGGATTGAGGCAGGAAATATGTTCCAGATGTTGGGAGAGTCCAATACCAGAGGGCATGGATTGAGAATAAGAGGTCAGTTATTTAAAACAGAGTTGAGGAAGAGCTTCTTCTCCCAGAGAGTTGTGGAGGTGTGGAATGCACTGCCTCAGAAGATGGTGGAGGCCAATTCTCTGGATGCTTTCAAGAAGGAGCTGGATAGATATCTGATGGATAGGGGAATCAAGGGATATGGGGACAAGGCAGGGACTGGGTATTGATAGTGAATGATCAGCCATGATCTCAGAATGGCAGTGCAGACTCGAGGGGCCGAATGGTCTACTTCTGCACCTATTGTCTATTGTCTATTATCTATTGTCTATCTCAGTACATGGAGACAAAGAAGGACATTAGTTTGTCTGGGAAACCACTAAAATCCTGGCAGAAGCACTAAACAAGAAATTAAGAAAATTCTTAGAAGTTTGGATCTCAGTGGAAGACTCTATTCACAAGCATATTTAACTAGGCACAATTTATGAACCTATGCATCTGTGGGGTTGGGGCCAAGGGATGAGCTGTGGACAGTCGAGGAACCAATGCTCACAACAATTGATAACCAGGGCTACGGGCCAGTGGAGATCATTCAGCTATCTGGCTGGCCAGGACCCAGCAGAATCTAGTGGCCAGCAAGATAGCCAACCAGTCAGAAGAATGAGTGGAACCAATATAAACATGAGCACTCAGGAAAAATTACGCTCAGTTGGACAGTAACGATGTCACCTTGACTAGTGTCAAAATATTTGTGACCTAATCTCCAGAGTTGGCAAATGACCCTCCAGACAAGAGAATCGGCTGGGTCAGTGGCGTTGAGGACTGATTGCCCTCGTGCTATGGGAGAAGTTATTGTATGACATCTGGATGACCTTTGCAGACTAAACTGGAATCACAGACGGATGCTCAACAACTATGGCAGGACTTACACAATGCAGCTACCTCCAAGGCCAGATCAGGCAGCAGAAGTGGCAAGGACCCATTACTCCCTGATGAGCTCAATGTTTCTGATGCACACTTCAATAGGGGGATCTATGACACACTCACTCATGCTCCACATCTCTGAATTACTCTGTAGTCTCAGTCTCTGAGGGTGACATCATGGCACCCTTCAAGAGGGTGAATCCATGAAAGGTGTCTGGCCAAGCAGCATACCTGATTGAGTATTAAAAGTCTGTGCAGAACAACTGGCTGGAGTATTTACAGACATACTCAACCTCTCACTTCTGTGGTCTGAGGTTCCTATTTGCTTTAAAAGGCAATTATTTTACCGGTGCCTTGGAAGAATGTGGTGGCCTATCTCAGTAATTACTGTCCAGTAGCGTTTACATCAAATGTAATTAAGTGCTTTGAGAGGTTGGTTCTGGTACAAATCAACTTTTGCCTTAGAAATAACTTGGATCCACCACAACAGGTCAACAACAGATGCAATTTCTCTGGCTTTCCGCTTTGCACTGTACCATCTGAACAATAAGAACTCATATGTCAGGCCACTATTCATCAAACACATCACCGTGTTCAGCATAATCATACAATCCAATCTCAGTATTGAGCTACAAGCAGGACCTCTGCACTTCCCTGTACAACTGGATACTCAACTTCCTCAGTGACGATTAGCAATAACATCTCCTCGCCGACCAGCAACATGTGTGTACTGTAGGACTATACACTTAGCCCCTGCTCTACTGTCTATATGCACATGACTGTGTACCTAAGCACAACTCAAATATCATCTTCAAATTTGCTGATGACACTACTGTTGTTGGACGTATTTCAGATAGTGATGAGTGAGTGTACCAGAGAATGAGATAGGACACCTTGTCCCAACACATTGATGGAGCTGTAAAGATGGCAGGACAGTGGCTGTATGTCATGAGGAGTTTGAAGAGATTTGGTTTGTCAACTAAAACATTCCGAAACTTCTATAGATGTTCCATGGAGAGCTTTCTGACAGGCTGCATCATTGCCTCGTTGGGGGGGGGGGGGGTGGAGTGCTACTGCACAGGACTGAAAGAAGCTACAGAAAGTTATGAAATTAGTCTGCTCCATCTTGGGTACTAGCCTCCATAGCACTCAAGACATCTTCAAGAAGTGGTGCCTCAGAAAGGTGATGTCCATTTTTAAGGTGCCATCACCCAGGCATACCCTCTTCTCATTGTTATCATCAGGAAGGAGGTACAGAAGTCTGAAGGCACACACTCAGTGATTCAGGAACAGCTTCTTCCCTTCTACCATCCGATTCCTAAATGGACATTGAACCCACGAACACGACCTCACTTTATAAATATACATTATTTTTGTTTCATGCACTCTCTTTAATTTTTTCCATATACTAACTGTAATTGATTTGGTTATTTATTTATTCATTTTCCCTTTCTATATTATGTATTGCATTGAACTGCTGCTGCTAAGATAACAAATTTTGTGTCATGTGCCAGTGACAATAAACCTGATTCTGATTGCAGAGTGGTGGTGCAGCAACAACTTCTTACTCAACGTCAACTAAACTAGAGAGATGACTGTTGACTTAAGGAAGGGAAAGGAACGTACCAGTTTACTTTGGAGGGTTGCCAGTGGGAAGAATCAGCAGCATTATGATTGACTAAAACTGAGCCGCACTAAATCTGTAACTGGAAAATGTAAATATCCTTATTCACACAACAAACCTCCAGCAGAATCCAAGAGAATCTTACTCTCCTGACATAATATTTTATATTTCTTCAATACAAAGATAACAATAAATAATTAAGTAGAGTTTCAATTACTACAATCACCTACTTAACTTTAATATTTGGAATATTGTCAGGTAAATTTACAGATTTACAACACCAATACATCCCAGCTCGCAGAACCCCTTTGTATATTCAGTAGTGGTGTCCGTTCCAAAAGCCAGACACTCAAAGTTCACTCCTTTTATTATAGTATTGAGGGGTGGCTCCATCAATAATCAATTAACCAGAAGGTGAAATGGCAAAACAGATCTGTCCTGAATTGTGTCTGAGTGGTAGAGACTCACATTTAACAATGTGTTAATAGCTTCCTTGGAACATTCCTCTACTGGCTTCCCCTGTGCAGTTTCAATGGGACAGAATCAGAATGATTGGTTTCGGTAGCTGCAAAGTATCAGTTGGAAATTACATTCTGTACAGGTTTTATTTCCTGAAGACAGGTTTTAATTTTAGTTTATTCATAGTTATACTATTCATAATTTCACAACTCCAGAATGATTTCTAACAAAAAGCGGCGCAGAATAATGAACTCTGCAGAATTCATCACAGACACATTCCTCCCCATCATCTGTAGTATCTATAGAAGGTACTGCCACAAGAAGGCAACGTCCATCATCAAAGATCCTCATCATCCAGGCAATGCCATCTTCTTTCAGCCACCATTGGGCAGGAGCTATGGAAGTTCAAAAGTTCAAAGTTGATTTATGATCAAAGTACGTATACCATGTGCAACCTTGAGATTCATCTTCTTGCAGGCAGCCGTGAAACAAAGAAACACAACAGTATCCATGAAAAGTCCCACAAATAAAGACCATCAAAAATCCAATCTGCAAAAAAAAAATGTACAAGCAATAAGAAAGTAAACAAATAACACACAGAACATGAACCAGAGTCTTCAATAGTGAGGCAAGTGCAGCTTGAAAAGGCTCCTGCACCTCAAACTCGATGGTAGTAGTGAGAAGAGAGAGAGAAAGAAAGAGAGAGAGAGAGAGAGAGAGAGAGAGAGAGAGAGAGAAAGAGAGAGAGAGTGAGAGAGAGAGTGAGAGAGAGAGAGTGAGAGAGAGAGAGAGAGAGAGAGAGAGAGAGAGAGAGAGAGAGAGAGAGAGAGAGAGTGAGAGGTCAGATGCAGACAGTCGGGACAGCCTCAGGTGAGGGATCCCAGCTGACTCGCAATAGTGTGCTGAACACCAGTTCATCCTCTGACCTTGGCCTTGACACCTTGATCATTTTAATCTGGCTCAGTTTTAAATTGGCTGAACATTGGTTCATTTTTTGCCCCTTCAAAAGGTTCAAAGGTTCATTTATTATCAAACTGTACAACTCTGAAGTTCTTCAACTCTGGATAGACATGAAACCAAGAAAGAAAAGAAAGGCAGCATGATGATCAAGCTTCAAATGTCCACTCCTTGTGCAAAAATAAAAACCAACAAAAAAATAGAACAGGCGTATCAACCAACAAATTTCACCCCTCCCGCACAAAAAACGATGAACCAAAATAGAACAAGCATATCAATCACCAACCCCCTCTTCTCCCACAAAAAAATAAACAGAACAGAACAGGCATTTAAGCCCTCAAACCCCTCCTCTTCCACAAAAAAACAAACAGAACAGAACAGGCATATAAGCCCTCAAACCCCTCCTCCCCCACAGAAAAATAAGCATATCAACCCCCAAATCTCCCTCCCTCCACAAAAAAATGCAAGGAAGATTGAGCAAAAAACCCAGAATATAAAAAGCTATATTCTGAAACATAGACTGAAAAAAAGACGATAGTCCAAGTCCATATCCAAAATGCAGAAAGCCCGGGTAACATTCTCCGAACACTACTACCCTCTTTAGTAGCAGAGCAAAAGACAGGAAACTGGAGCTCATGTTCTGCAAAACCCTCTCAAAGACCGCAGAGCGCTGGAACACCCAAACGAGCTCCAAACTTGCACATTTGCCTCAATATTTCAATCTCCCTCATCGTCTTAATTGGCCTAAACAATAGAAGTTTTAACTGGCAAAACGGAGCCAAACATCAGCTAGCACCCCGTCCCGCAGCCTGCCTACCATGAAGTTTGTGCATGCTGCCTCTGCCTTTCAGAATCCTCTCAGAGACTGCTAATCCAGCCTGAAGTTTCAATCAGGTCTGAAGCTTAAATCAGGTTCAAGAGCTCTTCTCTTCAACCATTCGGCTCTTGAACTAATGGGCAAAACCCTAATCATTACCGAAGTATGACAACACTATGACCACTTTGAGCACTTTGCACCAAAATAGACTTTGTTTTTCTTTATTCTATTCATGTTACTTCTTGTGAACGCTGCCTAAATGATGCTATGTGCCAGTGATGTTGCTGCATGTAATCTTCTCACTGCACCCACACATATACATGTACTTGTATATCTGACAATACACTCGACTTTGATTCTGAGTAACAATAGCATCCAAACAAGCTAAAGAACCACTATTATTATTCCATGAAACTGCTTCTTTGGCTTTGATAATTTTATACATAATTTTTAAAATTCTAATCTAATCAGTGGGTTCAAGTGGCTAATGCAAAATTCATGTATTGCTTTGGTTAAAATTTGTTGATGTATGATTTAGCAGTGAGACTCAAAGAGATGTGGTTTATTTAAATGAGATTGTTGTGTAATTTTAATGTACTGTATTAGCAGTAGGAGAAGATGCTGCAAATACTCAGGCAGGATCTGTGGAGAGAAGAAATGAGTCAACATTTCAAGTCAATGACTTTTCATCAGAACTGGGTAAGTTCTTCCTCCAATGGTGCTGCTGACATGCTGAGGACTTCCAATTGCCATTGTTTTTATTTCAGATCCCTCTTAATATTTTGGTATTTTGATATACTACCTTATTGAAAAGAATGTTTCACATGTTCACATTAAGCTCAATTTACACATTCAAATTTTTTTTGAAGTATTTCAACACAGATGATACAACCAAAACAATTAGATCATGTTGCTTGTGCATCCATTTGCATTTATTGCTACTGGTTCTCTCTTCATGTCTGGTTATTTATATCTCAGCTAAACACAAGGACATATGGGGAGGGGGAATAGTTGGTGGTATTGGCTTAATGGCAGCATTCCTACCAATGAATCAGCGATAGAATCAAATTAGAACAGGTCCCTCAGACATGACAACATGTTTGTAAATTATTTTTTGTAAATTATTCTTCAATGTAAGAAATAAACCATTTAAATGGATGTGAAACTTCTATAACAAAATGAACTTGAGTGAATGAGTTAAAAGGCACCTGAGGGCAATTTCTTCACACAGATGGTTGTCTGTAAGCTGGAAAGAACTTCTAGTTAAGATGGTTGAGGCAGGAAAGTAAAGGCTTCTAAAAATATTGGAGGGGTATGTGATAAGGAAATGTTTTGAGGGATGCAGTCAAATGTGGGCAAATGGGACGAGCATAGAAGGATATCTTGGTTAACCTGAAAAACTTGGGCTGTAAAGCTTGTTTCTATGTTGGATCACTCGATAACTCAAAGACTTCAAAGAACGAGTTCTCCTGGATTCTTTATCAATACTTTTTCTTCAACTACATTCTAGGAAATGATTATCCAGCCATTTAGCTTTTAACTAGACTCATTCTGAATATCAAACATGAGTCTGATATTCAGCCTGCAGATGTTGGAAATCCAAAGCAACACACACAAAATGCTGAAGGAACTCAGCATCTAGAAAAGAGTAAACAGAAAAGAGACCCTTCTTAAGGACTCAGCCTTGAGGTATATCCATGTTGCTGGTCAGTGAGGAGATGTTATTGCCAATCCTCACAGAGGAAGTTGAGTATCCAGTTGTAGAGGGAAGTACCGAGGCCCATTCTTTGTAGCTTGATTGTGAGATTGGATGGTATGATTATGTTGAACACAACACTATATTTGATGAATAGCAGCGTGACATATGAGTTCCACTTGTCCAGATGGCACAGTGAAGAGTGAAAAGCTGTTGACTTGTTGTGGTGGTAGGCAAATTGAAGTGGATCCAAGGTATCTCCATGCCAACACCTCAGGAAGGGTCTCTACTCGTACATTGACATTTTGTTCTTTTCCATAGATGCTGCCTAACCTGCTGAGTTCTTCCAACATTTTGAGTGTGTCACTCTAAATATGTCTGTTGACATTACTGCTGTCAATCATAGCATTTCAAAGGAATAAGTACCATTGAGCCCACCACATCTTACCTGCTTCTAACTAGACTCACCCTGAAATCCAGTTCCTAAAATTGATTCTCCAGAAGAGGTGGCAAAAGGAGTAATAGGCTACATTGTGTGAGATCCATTCAGCAATCCACACTAGCTCCGTGGTCACACTAAACTTTCACAAAGCTCCTACAGATCTGTGGCTTTGGTTCACCATTGTCCTGTGTACTCTGGTATTGAGCAGACCTCTGGATGTAACCCTACCCTGGAGTGAAAGACCTGCTCTCACTGCAGGTAAGTGGAACTATAACTACTGCACAGACCAGTCACCACTGAGAACAATGAAACTTCCACAGATCCTCACTCCCCGCATTCTCAATGCCAAGAAGCTCTGTGCTCCAATTCTACCCGAAAGCTTGAATCCGACCACTTCCAAGTTTGCACCTTTCAGATAAATCTAATCACTGTGAACTAATCAGAGTCTGAGATTCATTCCCCTGGCTTCCCCCTGGACGTTCTGTAAAGCAGAGTTGTCTCTGTGGAATTAAAGAGCACCCAGAATATCTCACAATATTTCAAATGAATTCTTAGCACAGTCTTGTATAATTCAGTATTTTTAATTTTCTACCTAATAGATAATATTGAAATGGCTGAGCAGCAGTTAAATGGAAAACAACAGTGAGGCTAGAAGCATGGAAGTGACTGTGGAGTGACTATCACAAGCAAAGCCAAGGTACTTTTAAAAAGAATGTGAAGCCATATAGATCACAACCCAAGGGATGTGAGAATCAAAAGAATGGGGAAATCCTCGACTCTGCACCCACACCAGGGCTACGACATCATCAGAAGTGTGACAGAAAGATGTCTGTGCAGGAACTCACAACAAGACAGGGGGAGATCTGATGAATTTTCTGGGCACTAGATTCAAGGTACAGTGTATGGCCATGGCCCTGTCAGCTGCATCCTAAAAGCTTCAAACATCAGTACAGAAATAGCTAATAAAGTTTCCTGATAATTTCATGAATGCTTTTTCCCCGTTGCTAAATAAGTTATTGTTTGAGCTGTTGTAGACCAACACAAACAAAATGCTGGAGGAACTCAGCAGGTCAGAATGCATCTACGGAAATGAATAAACAATCGATGTTTTGGGCTGAGACCCTTCATCAGGACTGGAAGGGAAAGGGGATGATGCCAGGCTAAGAAGATGAGGGGGGAGGGAGAGGAGGACAAACTAGAGGGGTAATAGGTGAAGCTAGGTGGGTGCAGAGGGGATGAAGTAAGAAGCTGGGAAGTGGTGTTGAAAATGCAAGGAGTTGAGGAAGGATTCTGATAGGAGAGGCGAGTGGATCATGGATGGCCACCAGGGGGAGCTGATAGGCAAGTCAGGAGAGTTCAGAGGCCAGAGTGGGGAAAGGAAGAAGAGGAAAGGAGAAGGAGAAAAATGACTTGAAGTTGGAGAAATTGAAGTTCATGGTTGAGGGCTACCTATACAGAATATGAAGTGTTGCTCCCCCAACCTGAGAATGGCCTCATCATTGCAGAAAAGGAGGCAATGGACCAACATGTAGGGATGTAATTTGGGCTAGAAATTGAAATGGTTGGGCACCAGGACATTCCACTTTTTGTGGATGGAGCTAAGGTGCTTGACAAAGTGATTCCCCCAATCTACGTTGGGTTTCACCAGTGTAGAGGAAACCGAATTGGAAGCACTGAATACAGTAGATGACCCCAACAGATTACAGGTGAAGTGTTGCCTCGCCTGGAAAGACTGTTTTGGACTCTGAATGGATGTGAGGGAGAAGGTGAATGGGCTGGTGTAGGACTTTACCATTGCAGGGATAAGTGCCAGGAGGGAGATCAGTGAGGAGGGATGAATGGACAAGGGAACCAAGGAGGGAATGATCCCTGCGGAAAGCAGAGTGGAGGGTGGGAGGGGAAAGGTAAAGCTTTTGTAGACACTATATGGGCTGGTAGGACTGCTGCCTCAACATCATCAGGACACTGGTTCAATCCTGACTCTGGGTGCTGTCTGCAAGGAATTTGCACGTTCTCCAACTTGAAACGTTCAAGTTTCAAGTTCTTCAGTATGCATGTCACTGAAGATCTCACCTGGACTGTACACACCAGCTGTGTGGCAAAAAAAAAGCACAACAGCATCTCTTCCACCTCAGGTGACTGAAGAAGTTCTGCATGAGTCCCCAGATCCTCAAGACCTTATACAGGGGCACCACTGAGAGCATCCTGACTGGTTGTATCACCACCTGGTACGGGAACTGCACCAACTTTGATCGCTGGGCACTGTAGCCCAACGCATCTGTGGATGTGAACATTCCTCCATTGAGGACATTTACAGCAGCAGGTACAGAAAGAAGGACTGGAAGATCATCGGGGACAGCCGTCACCCCAAACATAAACTGCTTCAGCTCCATCCGTCTGGCAAATGATACCACTGCATTAAAGCCAGGACCAATGGGCTACAGGACAGTTCCTTTCTACAAACCATTAGACCTATAAATTCACATGTCCATACATTGTGACGAATTCATTATGCAAAGATCTTTATTCACTCACGTTGTGGGATGGATGTAAGATTTAAATAAATTCAAATTCAAATTCTTCCTGTAAATTTTTAGGTTTCCCTTGGGTGTTCCAGCATCCTCCCACACCCTAAAGATGTGTCAGCTGGTAGGTTAGTTGATCACTGTAAATTTTCCTAGTTTGTAAATGAATGGCAAAATTGGGAGAGGGTGAATGAATTTTAAAATTCATTAAAATTTAAAAATTTTAAGTTTAAATTTTTTTTTAAAAAAAGGAACACACTAGGTTTTATATGAATGGGTTTCTGAGAGGGAGGAACACATTAGGCTGTGTATGAATGGTTTTCTGAAGGGAGGGGCACTTTAAAATTTTAAAAAATATTTTAAAAAATTTATTTTTTTTTAATTTTTAAAAAAAGGATTTAAAAAAATATTTTTTAAAAAATTTAAATTTTAAAAGAAAGGATTAACACACCATTAATGCAGGAACTTGCCTCATTCAGTAGGCTGGTGAAACTGTCTATGACTTTATATTATGTCTTGATGCTGTTAAAAGTTTGAATGCTTCTATCATGTTGGCAATAGAACTGTCAATTTCCAACTTGTATTTTCTCCTGACCTCTTCCCCTCTGAAATAAAAGAAGTTAATTTGTTATGTGCACTGTCAGATGACATGGGCGATCATGGTCTTTCCATGATCATAATTATTCTTGGCTAATTTTTCTCCCCTACCATTATCAATGCCCTTCAGAGATTGCCTGCCTGGTCTCAGTGATCACATAACCAGGACATGTAATAGGTACTAGGTGCTCATGTGACCATCCACCACCTGCTTCCATGGCTTCATGTGACCCTGATGGGGGTTACTAAGCAGGTGTTATACCTTGCCCAAGAGTGACCTGCAGGCTAGTGAAAGGAAGGGGTGCCTTACACCTCCTTTGGTAGAGACGTATCTCCACCCTGCTACCCACACAAGGTAAGAGTGGAATTAAAATTGGACTGGGATCATTCCCAATGTACAAAGTCCTTCTGACCAAACATAGTTTCTGTGTAATTTATTTAGCTAGTCAGTGAGTTGCTGTTAAAGGGTAACAACTTTAATACAATGTGGCACTCCTGTCACTTTGACTATGACCTGTTTGATCTTAGCCCAACAGAAATCTGCGTTCTTTGACTGGAAAACAGTCACTTTGCTGTTTTTACACTACTCCGATTTGCAGCCATTTACTCTACTCAAGATATGAACAGAAGGCTATTAATAATCTGAGGAACTGACTAGCTTAGATACAAATAATCTTTTCTCTGACAGGAGAGCAATTATACTGGATAAGGCAATTGACAATCACTACTAAAAAGGAAGATTTAATGATAATACCCTTACCTCTGAGACAAAAGGCTCTCAACTCTCCAGGTTTGGGAGTAGAGTCTGAATTGGCCCTTCAGTGCAGAGTCAGGGAATGCTGCTGTTAGGATGTGACCCAATAGCAAACTGTACAGTTAAAAATGAAAATATATCACCTTAGAAGAGGACTTTGAATATGTTTGGTTCTTGGCAAATTTCTCTGATAAATTCCTGATTTCTTCATAATTGCTTTTAAGGGATTTGTGTCCTTCCTTGAGTTCAATTTAAAAATTGAATTGTTTTTGTCAATGGGGAAATACACCACAAACCAAGCAACTCTGTCTTTAATGGCCTGTTGCTGTGAAATTCAACAGCACATGAGACCCAAGGTGTTGTGCATTAAGCACAGGCCTTGTGAATATAGAAGGGGATTTTCGCAAACTTTAAACCGAGGTGTCTTTCTGAAACTCCCAGACATTGTTTATTATATCTGTTTAGTCTATGGAAAGTAACTGCTGAATTAGGACACATTATTGCAAATGTCCAGGTTACTTGTCATTTTCTTACTTGAGGACATAATTACTTTCATTAGCTACTTTTAATATAAATATTATATTGGATTTCGGGCACAGCACACACTCCCTCTCAAATCAAGCAGGGAACTGCACTAATAAGAACGGCACTGGCAGAGGTGTAAGCCTGCCCTCTGCCATATGGTTGTGAGTATCTGTTGCAACCAAGCAATTCATATCAATCAGGAATTTTAAAACATGTTAATAAATATTACTTGGAAATCAATTATTATAATTAATTTTTGAGTTTAGATGAATGAAAAATTCAAATATTTAAACCGATTTAAAAATTTGCACTGACTTAATTATATCAAAAGTCCTTTCCCTCAGTTAC
The DNA here is from genome assembly GCF_030144855.1 of Hypanus sabinus. Classification (NCBI taxonomy): domain Eukaryota; kingdom Metazoa; phylum Chordata; class Chondrichthyes; order Myliobatiformes; family Dasyatidae; genus Hypanus; species Hypanus sabinus. The sequence continues at coordinate 48,187,550 of NC_082711.1, read as the reverse complement.
CAGTTTCTCCCAGACCTTTGAAAGAGCCCATTGTACTTGCACGGTAGTTAGAGTTCAACAGAAGGTGGGCCTGCCCTATAGCTCTTCATCAGGAGTCCTGCAGTGCATCACAGATTGTTGGGGCCGATGCTCAGCTGTGTAAAACACCGCACTACGACTTCTTCTAAAGAATTCCTAGGAGGAAGCTCAATCACCATCAGATCATTCAGGAAAGGACCATTCAGCCCAGAGAGTGCATGCCAATTCTCAGAGCAATCCCATTTCCCTATGTACTTTCCTGTAGCCTATTCTATCAACGGACTCATCCCCAATTAGTCCAACAGCCATCTCTGAGGGGTAATTTATAGCAAACAAGGGCTGTGTGCTCAGTCCACTGCTGTTCACTCTGCTGACCCATGACTGTGCGGCAACACACAGCTCAAACCATATCATCAAGTTCGCTGATGACACGACTGTGGTGGGTCTCATCAGCAAGAACGACGAGTCAGCTTACAGAGAGGGGGTGTAGCAGCTAACAGACTGGTGCAGAGCCAACAACCTGTCTCTTAATGAGAACAAAACAAAAGAGATGGTTGTTGACTTCAGGAGGGCATGGAGCGACCACTCCACGCTGAACATCGACGGCTCCTCGGTAGAGATCGTTAAGAGCACCAAATTTCTTGGTATTCATCTGGCAGAGAATCTCACCTGGTCCCTCAACACCAGCTCCATAGCAAAGAAAGCCCAGCAGCATCTCTACTTTCTGCGAAGGCTGAGGAAAGTCCATCTCCCACCCCGCCCCCCATCACATTCTACAGGGGTTGTATTGAGAGCATCCTGAGCAGCTGCATCACTGCCTGGTTCGGAAATTGCACCATCTTGGATCGCAACTGCAGCGGATAGTGAGGTCAGCTGAGAAGATCATCGGGGTCTCTCTTCCTGCCATCACGGACATTTACACTACACGCTGCATCCGCAAAGGAAACAGCATTATGAAGTACCCCACAAACCCCTCATACAAACTCTTCTCCCTCCTGCCATCTGGGACAAGGCTCTCACGACCAGACTATGTAACAGTTTCTTCCCCCAAGCTATCAGACTCCTCAATACCCAGAGCCTGGACTGACACCTTGCCCTATTGTCCTATTTATTATTTATTGTAATGCCTGCACTGTTTTTGTGCACTTTACACAGTCCTGTGTAGGTCCGTAGTCTAGTGTAGCTTTCTCTGTGTTATTTTTTTACGTAGTTCACTTTAGTTTTTGTACTGTGTCATGTAACACCATGGTCCTGAAAAACGTTGTCTCATTTTTACTGTGTACTGTACCAGCAGTTATGGTCAAAATGACATGACTTGACTTGACTTGACAATTATCCCATCAACCAGCACGTAGGATGTATGAGGAAAGAGGAGAATCCAGTAGAAACCTAATATGGAGAGAGGAAATCATCTCATGCAAAGAGCAGTGGGGAAGCATTATCTCACAGCAGCAGGTTCTCCAGTAAGAATGAAGTCTCTATTTCAAATTTTGACAATTGGCAATTCTCACTATTCCTCATTAACAGAAACATGTGACTCACCATGCCTGTATCATTCAACAAAAAGAATCTTAACCTAATCCCATTTTACAGCCATAGGTCTATAACCCTACAGGTCACAGATCTTCTAGTACAATTCTAATAATCTGGTTTTAATCAGAAATTCAGATGTGCAAGTATTCTAAAAGAAACTGCTTTTGACCTCAGAAGATATGCTAAAGGATTCAGTGAAAGGGAGAACAATGTTTCATTCAGTGATGACTCATATTCCTGCTTTCTGTTTGCCTCTACATTTTCTTTCTATATAAGAGAGAGAATCTTTGAGAGATATAACACACATCTTGGAACATACATTTACAAAGCATTTAATAGAAGGGTATGTATATGAATGGCTGGAGAGCTGTTACAAGACATACTCAGTGACTAATTCAATAAATATAATTCAATGTTCCATGAAAGCTGGGTAGATCCATTCTTATTCATGGCTACACTACGCAGCTGCTGAATCCTTCCTAATGTACTTGCAGATTTTATGAATATGTTTGACTTCAATTAAATGTTCCTAAAATCTGAGGAAGCCACCTGCTATTCAATTACTGGAGCCATTTTTGTAGCATATCTGCTATAAATGTGAAGTGATAACTCCAGGGAAAGAAAAATTCTATGGCCATGGATCTTAAGCATTATAGCCAAGGTTTCCACCAGTCACAAAGTTCAACACAACAGCTCACCAAACTGTGAAAATTGAGCGCCAGATGCCAATCCAGTGAGCTCCTTTCTCCTGGTTTAAACCGAACTTCTTGAGTTCCATGGCATACAATAATCATTCCATCAAGTTCCTTTGTTACAGATGTTTGAAAAGATGCGAGAGTCATGAAGTGATTCATTTACAGGCATATAGAATGTCTAACTTGCTCTTGTAGCCACAGAGTACTTATCTTTCTGGTCAATCTTCTTCAGGTAAATTTTGACCCCCACAATGGAAATGTTGGTAATGATTGTGTGGGGAGTTGGGGGGAGGGTTCATTTGGTGGTATTGAGATGGGGGTGGTCTGTAGAGATGGGAGGTAGTACAATGCTCTTTATGTATTCCATAGGTTTTCATTAGCCACTCAAAAGTTCAAAGTAAATTTATTATCAAAGTACGTATACATCACCATATACTACCCTGAAATTCATGTTCTTGTAGGCATTCACAGTAAATATATGAAGAAACACAAGAGAATCAATAAAATACTGCACACTACAAAGATGGACAAATAAGTAAGGTACAAAAGACAACAAATTGTGCAAGTTCAAAATGAAAGTAAAACAAAATAATAATAATAAATAAATAAGCAATAAACATCCAGAACATAAGATGAAGAGTCCTTGAAAATTGTTCCATAGTTTACGGGATCAATTCAGTGTTAGGGTGAGTGAAGTTGAGTAATTAAAATTAAATAAATGACGTAAAAAGAGAGCAAATTAGTGTGATAGTGTTCATGGGTCATTGTACCATTCATAAATCTGTTGGTGGAGAGGAAGAAGTTGTTCTAAAACACCAAGTATGTGTCCTCAGATTCCTGTGTCTCTTCCTTTATGGTAACAATGAGAAGAGGGCATGTCATGAATGGTGAGGGTCTTTAATAATGGATGCTGCCTTCATGAGGCATCACCTTTTGAAGATTTTCTAGATGACGGGGAGGGCTGTGCCAATGGTGGAGCTGGATGAGTTGACAACTCTCTGCAGCTTTTTTTGATTCTGTGCACTGGAACCTCCATACCAGGTGATGATGCTGCTTTCCTGTGACAAAGCTCTGTGTACACAGTGAATCGCAGGGCACTGAGGGGTGTTATAGAACAAACAGATCTGGGACTACACATCCATAATTCATTGAAAGTGGTGGGACAAGTAGATAGGGTCGTAATGAAAGGTTTTGGCTCATTGGCTTTCATAAATCAAAGTATTGAGTATACGAGATGGGATGTTATTGTTGAAGTTGCATAAGACATTGATGAGGCCTAATTTGGACTGTTATGTGCAGTTTTGGTCACCTGCCTACAGGGAAGATGTAATTAAGGTTGAAAGTATACAGAAAAAATATAAGGATGTTGTTGGGACTGGAGGACATGAATTATAAGGAAAGATTGAATAGGTTAGGACTTTATTCCTTGGAACGTAAAAGATTCAGGTGGATTTGAAAGAAGTATGCAAAATTAAGAGGGGTATAGACAGGGCAAATGCAACCAGGCTTTTTCCACAGAGGTTGGGTGGGACTACAACTAGAGGTCTTGGGTTAAGAGTGAAAGCTGAAAAGTTTAAAGGGATCACGAGGGGAATTGCCTTCACTTTGAGAGACGAGAGAGTGCAAAATGAACTGTCAGCACAAGTGGTGCATGCAAGCTCAGTTTTAACATCTAAGTGAAGTTTGTATAGGCACATGGACAGAAGGGGTATGGAAGGCTATGAATCCAGTGCGGGTTGATGGGAGTAGGCATTTTAAATGGTTTGGCGCTGACGAGATGGGCCAAAGGGACTGTTTCTGTGTTGGTTTCTCTATGACTTTATGTGCCTTTCCACAGTACATCTGCAGAAATTTGCAACAGACCTAGCTGACCTACCAAATGTCCTCAAACTTCCAATGATGCTGCAATGCCTTTTAGATCTTCTCAGATGTAGATGCCCAGGAACTTGAAGCTGCTCGCTCTTTCCACAGCTGACTGCTTGATGAGACTGCAGTGTGTTCTTCCGATATCCCCTTTCTGAAGTCCACAATCAGTTCTTCATTATTACTGACCTTGAGTGCCAAGTTCTTTATTTATTTATTCTAGCCCAACAAGCAGCACCACCCAACAACCCAGCTCTTTAACCCTAGCTTAATGACAGGACAATTTATAATGAACGAATAACCTACTAACCGGTACTTCTTAGAACGTGGGAAGAGACCGGGGCACCCAGAGGAAACCTGAGTAACTGGAGGAAATTCTGGTGTTCACGGGGAGGATCATAGATATTCCTTATTGATGGCATCGGAATTGAACTGCGAACTCCGATGTCCTGAGCATTAACCACCACGTTACCACGGCAACCTAAACCAGCCTATTGTTGCAACATCACTCAACCAGCTGACCTAACTCACTCCTGTATGCCTCCATGATTCTACTGACAACAGTTTTGTCATTGGCAAATTTATTGATGTTATTTCAGCTGTGCCTAGCCACATAGTCACATGTGTTGGGAAAGTAGAGCAGTGAACTAAGTACGCATCCTTGACGTGCTCCTGTGATGACTGTCGGCAAGGAGGAGAACATGCAAGATAAAGGAAAGAACACTTGACATTTAACAGCAGAGCTACAATTAACAAATATGAATAACACAGTTAGAAGTCAGAAAGGATAAAAACATATCCAAAAGTGAGATAATGGTGGAAAATAAGCAGCATGCATTCTAGAAATGAACATCATTGCTGATGCAAAGTAAAACAGAAAAAAAAATAACAACAGAAATCTAGTCTAAGAAACAACTAAATTCCAAATGGAATGCATTAAGGACAGAAACTGAGAATGCACAGTGTAGTTAATAATAAATGAATCTTCTCTCCAAGTATTCAAGGGGAAGAGTTGAGTAATATGTCCTTCACAATTGGTGATAGTCCAAGAAGAATATAGAAGTTGGACATAATATAATACTCAGTTCCCAGACAGACAAAAAGGACTCAAAGCAAATAAGCCACAAGAGATTGATAATTTTTATCCTCAGGCACCAAATAAGACAAAGCATGCATCTGTTGGTCATTATGAAGGAATCAATAAACATTGGAAAAGATTTGCTGGATAAGAATATTGAATGCAGTGCTGTTTTTAAAAAAAAAAGACAAAATCTGCTCAGGAATCTCTGCAGCTATTAGACTTGCATCAAAACTGAATGAAACAATACTTCAGTATCAGAGTCAATCTGAAGATTATCAGTTTGACAATAACCTAATAAATATTCAAATTAACTATCACTTTTGGTCACAAAATGTAACAGTGACTTTATTTGAAAAATGTTTTACCCGAAAAACATTTTGGGGAGATCAAAAGTGCAAGGCATTTCTTTCTTACAAATGTGCCTTCAATTTTGTTATTTATCCAAAGGTGGCAGAATTAAGCTAACCAGGGAACTATAATTTTAGCTTTTGTTAGAGGAGGTCCCTGTGGACCACCAAGGAAGTTTGCTTTCCTTCAGTTTAGTTTTGAAAAATTAACCTGTAGTGGTAGCTTGGCGTTTGAGACCTGATGCAGTGTTTGTGAAAGGTATGACTCATTTTCTCAATTTTCCAGACCTGAATACAGAACTGAAGCATCAGTTTTCTCCTACATCTCTACCAACTCTCCCCTTCCCTTGAAATCCTTCCACACACAATGGGACATGTTCTGCCGGCACTCATACCCTCAGTACTTGCTCCTGTTCTTAAACTTTCCTGATACTTTATCAGATCTTAGTTTGTTCCACACATTTACAAAAATAATGTATCACCCTGTGGATTCTTCCTTTCATCCAACCATCTCCATCATGTCCTCTGAACATGCAGGTAAAATTGTTTTATAAAAACTTCATACACATGCACATATGCACACATGTAGGCACACACACACACACACTTTTTGAAAGAATAACTTGAAGAAGTTGATTGAAATCTGGAGAAATTGATGTAATTGTCGATAATATGGAACCTCTCATTGAAATGTAGCACATCAGTTCTGATATTCGCAGAGGATGGGGTACATCTCCTAAGGGATAAGATATATATCAAGGATATCCAGGTAGTTTCACTTTTTTAATAATCCAGATCTTGCTGTTGCATAGATACATTGAAACATTTAAAAGACATTTGGACAGACACATAGATAAGAAAAATTTTGAGGAATATTCTTAGAGATAGTATTAATAATTATCTGGATAGACAGGATCTGATTAGGAGTAGCCAGCATGGATTTGTGCGTGGAAGGTCATGTTTGACAAACCTTATTGAATTTTTTGAAGAAGTTATGAGGAATGTTGACGAGGGTATGGCAGTGGATGTAGTCTATATGGACTTCAGCAAAGCCTTTGACAAAGTTCCACATGGAAGGTTAGTTAAGAAGGTTCAGTCGTTAGGTATTAATGCTGGAGTAATAAAATGGATTCAACAGTGGCTAGATGGGAGATGCCAGAGAGTAGTGGTGGATAATTGTTTGTCGGGATGGACTAGCGGGGTGCCTCAGGGATCTGTTTTGGGCCCAATGTTGTTTGTAATATACATAAATGATCTGGATGATGGGGTGGTAAATTGGATTAGTAAGTATGCCGATGATACTAAGGTAGGAGGTGTTGTGGATAATGAGGTGGGTTTTCAAAGCTTGCAGGGAGATTTATGCCAGTTAGAAGAATGGGCTGAACGTTGGTAGATGGAGTTTAATGCTGAGAAGAGTGAGGTTCTACATTTTGGCAGGAATAATCCAAATAGAACATACAGGGTAAATGGTAGGGCATTGAGGAATGCAGAGGAACAGAGAGATCTAGGAATAACAGTGCATAGTTCCCTGAAGGTGGAGTCTCATGTAGATAGGGTGGTGAAGAAGGCTTTTAGAACGCTGGCCTTTATAAATCAAAGCATTGAGTACAGAAGTTGGAATGTAATGTTAATATTGTACAAGGCATTGATCAGGCCAAATTTAGAATATTGTGTGCAGTTCTGGTCACCGAATTATAGGAAAGATATCAATAAATTAGAAAGAGTGCAGAGACGATTTACTAGGATGTTACCTGGGTTTCAGCACTTAAGTTACAGAGAAAGGTTGAACAAGTTAGGTCTCTATTCATTGGAGTGTAGAAGGTTGAGGGGGGATTTGATTGAGGTATTTAAAATTTTGAGAGGGATAGATAGAGTTGACGTGAATAGGCTGTTTCCATTGAGAGTAGGGGAGATTCAAACGAGAGGACATGATTTGAGAGTTAGGGAGCAGAAGTTTAAGGGAAACACGAGGGGGTATTTCTTTACTCAGAGAGTGATAGCTGTGTGGAATGAGCTTCCTGTAGAAGTAGCAGAGGCCAGTTCAGTTGTGTCATTTAAGGTAAAATTGGATAGGTATATGGACAGGAAAGGAGTGGAGGGTTATGGGCTGAGTGCGGGTAGGTGGGACTAGGTGAGATTAAGAGTTCGGCACGGACTAGGAGGGCCGAGATGGCCTGTTTCCGTGCTGTGATTGTTATATGGTTATATGGTTATATCAGCCAAACACAGGCAAATGACATAGGCATAGATGGGCATCTAGGTCAGCAGGGATGAGATGGGCTGAAGGGGCTTTTTCATGTTGCATTACTCCATGACTCCACATCTATACTCAGTGATAGCTGCTTGACACATCACAGAGAATATTCCCCTTTCTGTTTGCCATTGTGAATGATAACAACCTATTTATATGGTGATTCTCACTCCTGAGAAGATGAAGATGAAAGTGAAAAGCAATTAAAAAGGCAAGCAAAGAAATGACTGATTGGAATAACGTCACTTCTTTGTGTTAATGGCGATTTTAAAATCTCTACATTGTCGAAGTATCAGACCACCTTCTTCTACGTGTGCAAGATTTGTGTTGTCAGCGTATCTCTGTCAAGAACTGTAGTCCATGAAATGAATGTTGTATCAAGATTCATGTGACAAGTATGTCATTCTGTTTCTTGGAAACTGTCTTCTTTTTCCTGTAGACAATCATTTTGTGTCCTCCATATGTAATCATTTTTATAGTACCATTCATTTAAATATTTACTACAGTGTAGGCCTCCGTTAGTCTCTATAGACCATGGATTTGCACCTTGGAAAGTTTCCAGGGCACAAGCCTGGGCAAGGTTTTTTTTTTACGGAAGACCGGCAGTTGTCCAAGCTGTAAGTCTCCCCTCTCCACGCAACCGATGTTGTCCAAGGGAAAGGCATTAGGACCCATACAGCTTGGCACCGGTGTCGTCACAGAGCAATGTGTGGTTACGTGCCAAGGCTTGAACTAGTGACCTTCAGATAACTAGACGAACGGCTTAACCACTTAGCCACGTGCCAACACATTTACTGCAATACTTTATGCCTATATGTAACTGTATCTCCAGGAGCACTGAAAACCTTTCTCTCTGCACATACTCCTTGCTTCATACCAACTACTCACCAACATCTGCCCTCAGCCATCAACTCCCAGCAGAAACAGATACCTTTTGAATATCTGATATGAAATTCTGGAAGGTGAAACACACAACATGTGTCAACATGAAGGCCCCATGCTCTTTCAGTGAAAGACACCATTAGCAAAATGTGCCCGAGAAACATTTTCGGTACATCAAGCTTAAATAAGTCATATATGCCAAAACCAATTGAATTCAGTTATTGCCCATTGCCTTTAACTACCCCAGCAGTTTTGGCTGTGCATATGTAACCATTGCCATTACACTAAATAAAATGAATACATGTGAATTAGTCACTGAGGCGTTACCTGCAGTTTACGGAAATTTGATGTCTGTAATTGAAACTGAAATGAAGATAATGACTTTGATCAAAACGCAAGCAAATAACGTTCACTGGGCTCTCTCCTAATTAATAATTGAGAGTGCTTACATTATTTAAGTATAAGTAAATAGCGTTCCTCTTGTCCTTACCTATCTCCCCATCAATCTCTGCATCCAACGTATTATCCTTCACAACTCTGCCATCTCCAAAAGGATCCTACCACTAAATAAATCTTTACCTCCCCCCACCCTCCACTTTCCCTGTAAGCAGCCTAAGTACTACTCCTGCCCATGCACCTCTGCCCTTTCGTCCATTCAGGGCCCCAAAACAGTCCTTCCAGGTGAGGCAACACTTCACCTATGAATCTAATTGAGTCGTCTAATGTGTCCGGTCCTTCCGATGTGGCCTGCTCTACACTGGTGAGATCCATCGTAAATTGGAGGTCCACTTTGTGAAGCATCTCTGCACCATCCGCCGTAGGCAGCACATATTTTAATTCTGATTCACATTCCCATTCCAAAGTGTCAGCCTCTTGTGTCAAGATGGGACTGCCCTCAGGGTCTAGGAGCAACATTTTCTATTCTGTCGAGGTAGCCTCCAACCTGATGGCTTGAATATCAATTTTTCTGTCCTATGAAGAAATTCCACCTGCACTTCCTCAATTTCCCATTCTAACCTTTTACTTCTTCTCACCTGCCTATTACTTCCCTGGGTTTCCTCCTCTCGTTTCTCCTATGGTTCACTCTCCAATCCTACCAGGCTCCTTCCTCTCCACCCACCTGGCTTCACCAATCATCTTCCAGCTAGCCTCCTTCTCCTCCCCCCACCTTTTTATTCTGGTATCTTTCCCCTTCCTTCTCAGTCCTGAAGATGGGTCTCAACCCTGAATGTTGACTATCTATTCCATTCCATAGATGCTGCCTGATTTGATGGGTTCCTCTAGCATTTTGTGTGTGTTGTTCTGGATTTCCAGCATCTGCAGATTTTTTCGTGTTCATTATTTATCTTTAAACTTTTAATTAAACCTAGTTTTAGTAAGTAAAATAATAATTTCATTGAATCTAATAATCCCAGAATAGTAAAGTGCACAAAGAAGTATCATGTCAATGCCAGAAAGCTCCACCTCGCCATCTACCTCTAGAGTTCTTTCAATAGCTTTACATTTTTCTCCTCATCATGTATATCTCCATATCTCTCTTGAAGGCCATAATTGAACCTGTCTCCACCACATCTGTATGTGCTTCTTTAAAATGTTTTTTCCTTAAGTAATTCTTGTTAATTCTAATCCCCTTACTTTAATACCTGTGCTATTTCGTCCTCAATCACTCAACAAAGCCAACAGCCTTCCTGTTTACATTCTGTTGAGACTTCTCATTATTTATTTTCCTTTCTTTTCTAAATAAAACAGTCCCAGTCTTATTAATCTATCTCTATAACTGTAATCCTTCATTGCATGAACCACTCTTGTAAATGGACCCATTCTAATCCCCTCACATTTTTCCTATAATAAGGCGACTGGGATTGAACACTATCACGCTCAAATGTACTCTGATCAAAACCAGCCATTAAAACTGTCCGTCTACACGCACTGAAAGAAGATTCTTCTGGCTGCATGTGCAAAAATGTGGAGACAATATTGTTTGATATAAAAAGGAGCTTTTGTTCATTTGTACTTTAGTAATGGGCTCTGCTTCCTTAAATAAATATATTAATAAAACAGAAGGGGAAAGCAAGCTTTCCAAAGCTGTGTTGAAGTATTGTCAAAAAGAAAATTATCCCTGAATTTCCTTGTTTCTCCATTGGCGACATGCCTTCTGCTGCCAAAATTCTTAGCTCTTAAGTCCACGGACAAGTGACCTATTTGTGACTTTGTCAATTGAGTGACATTTATCTTTTCATTTGGGCAATGGAACGGAGAACCGTGGTGTAAAAGGATAGAAAGTGTGAATCATCCTGTGTTATTTAGCTCTGAAGAACAATTACTCAGTGTGATTTTAATTAGATGTTTAAATTGTAGAATGAGTTCACTGGTTCCTACTGACTGAGACAAAACAAAATGTTGACAAGATGGTCTGAGTTAGCTTTAGTGGGAGTTTACTTTAGCATTCAAAATACAATGTACCCACCTGCTATAATTTAAGCCCTTGTCTGAAAGAGGTAATTGGTAATTGGGAGCAGTTTGGAAAAGTCTAGCCGGCACCTCTTCAATCTGAATTTCTGCTGAGGTGGCCTCAACCAAATTCAAATTAAGTTAAATACCAACTCTTGTCTGTGTGCTGGTTTCTAAGATTTACACTGACCTCTTATTCTTTGTGTGTGATTTATGTCTCCCATGAATTGTTAGCTTGGAGGATATTATCTACATCCACATGTTAATTTCAATATTCAGGCAGAGCTTCCAATACTTCGCAATCTGCAATTCTCCCCATTAGTAGATATCTGTATAGGGAGGGTGTGGTTTCTGCCAAAACTTAGACTTTTTAAAATAATATTTTCCTCTTAAAGGAAAGATATATATTGGATTTACATTACTGTTTTATTATCTTCTGAGAAATGCTGCAGTCAGGGCCTTGGATATGTGCATAGTCCAGTGAGGTGCATGTAGGAGAAGTCATGAACAGGAAGGATTTTCTCTCCAAGCTAAATGCCCATCGAAAATATTTTAACCAGAATAGAGGAGGTAAAATTTAAAGTGAGGTATTTCAAAAAGTCGCAAGCAAAGAGCACATGACATCCATAGCAGAATCCACCCAACTGAATTTCTAGAGCAGCACCACAGAATGTGTCACTAAGCACTGATGCTTGCTCCAAGCACCTCTGCACCAAAACAATAATGAATCAGAAATGCTGGACAACAATGCCTGCCGTTGAAGCGGCATGGTAATGGTGCTATTTTCTATTCTGTCTTCACGTCAGAGAGGCAACTGATATGCGTTTTACCACCATCCAGAGAAACCCAGTGATACAGAGCCAGAGTGAGGTAGGCTTTGTCGATATTTAAAACTTTCCAAGGATGCAAAAGCCTTAAGAGCTACAGCACATCATGTTGCTCACCGTGCTCTCAGCCAGCAGTCTGGCTGGTCTACAGGAAGCCACTGACATTCATATATCCTGCACTGTCTTTCCCCAATATATCTTCAGATCAAGCTGCATGGTTACATACTGGTTGTTGCATTGACAAGGTGTGACCATTCCAGACATACTGTAGCTCATGACTGCTGCCTTGAAGCTAGGCACCGAGGTGAACCTGGCTCATAATAAGCTTTGATCTACCTTGGTGCACCCTGTGGGGCTGACCGTGATTCTGCAATCCAGAATGAAGCGTAATATATGGCGCAGAAAGAGGAGCAGCACCATAAGTCGTACTCTAGCTATCAAAATTGCCTGGAGAATTGCAGAAAAATATATGTCCTGAGGAATCTTTCCACACCATCACTGATGTAGACCACTGGCAATATTACTTCCGGTACATCCATCCATTATCGGAAAACTTAGCGCTGTTTTCAGCAACTTTAAGTTCCTGGGTGTTAACATATCAGATGGTTTGTCCTGGACACAGAAGGGTTGAAATCACAAGGAAGGCATACCAGCATTAAGGGGGTCTGGCATGTCCCTAAGCACTCTAATAAACCTCTGTAGATGTTACCGTTACTGTTGAAAGTATCCTGACTTGTTGCATCATGGTCTGGTACAGCAATTCTAATGCGCAGGAGCAGACTCAAACCCAATACATCGGGGGTACATGTGTCTTCACCACTGAAGGGATTGAAACGAGGCACGAGGAAACTATTGAAAATGCATGGAGAGGCCGAGGTGAGGATGGTGAGGACCCAAGTGCTGCCGTACCCAGGTCCAGAATCGAGACAGAGGCAAGAATAGGGCTTTTGCCCAGATGCTAGATGAGGACCTGATGAGACTAGACAAGAATTCAGACGAGATAAAAATCTTAAATGCAATTGTGGATTGAACCAAAGTTGGGCTGACAGCTGAGCTCCAACCCTGAGTTCAGGTACTCTTTAAATATCCACATTTTGATGCCAAAACGTGGCCACCGATTAGTGGAACAGGCCTGAATCCTTAAAGGGAATGCTTCAGTTATCCATAGTCTGGAGAAAAGGAGTGTCTTAACCCCAGAGGCTGGTGTGGTCGCATGTGTACCATAACACTACGCCTCAAATAAGCAGCATCTATCATCCGAACCATGCCATCTTCCAGCAGTTGCCATTGGGCAGGATTTACAAAATCCTGAAGTCCCACACCACCAGCAGTTACTTCCCTTTCGCCATTCAGCTCTTGCTCCAACATGTATAACTGTAATTACTGCCCCAGTACAGTAACACTATGACCATTTTGACCACTTTACATGGCAATGAACTTTGTTTATTTTTGGTTTTATTTGTGTACTTTCCTGTGCAAAACTTTTGTAATTTATGTTCCATTTATATTTTGCTTCTCACTTCCATGCTATGTGCCTGTAATGTTGCTGAAAGTAACTTTTTCATTTCATTTATGTATGTAGACACTTGAGCATATGACAATGAAAGTGACTTGATAATACATTTAACTTAACTGGCTTAATTAGTGCTGATTTCACAGTACTCAATATGTAACTCCAACATCATATCCAAAAAATAAATTGGTTTCAGAAACTTGCCTTGAGCTTAATAAAAATAAACTTATTTAATTAAAAATCACTCTTGTGTATACATTTGGAACCTGTCTTGTGTGCATGTTTAATTCCCTTAAAATTTCCCAGAAAATCTGCACCTTTGTGAATGTCTAGCTGTTGTAATTTCAATACTTTGAGCATTTTGCCTTCTAACAAAAAAAAGTACATGAAATGTGAAATGAATCAATCTGTGGAATAACCAAATCAAAGAACTAAACCCTCAAACAAGTATCTTGCAAGGGACATAAAATGACTATTAATCCCGAGTGCCACTGAGTATGAACAAATATTCCTTTCGGCTTGACAGATATTTCTGCTGGATCTGGCAGCCATTCAACACATTGAACCAGAAAGGCTTGTGGTAATTAGACTCATGCTGTATACGGGAAAGAGAGGAAACAGTTTTGGAAGTTTTCTATTGACAACACCTTCTGTGGTGAGAATTCTCAACCAGAACTTACACAGATACTCGACCACATCCAGAGCTGTTAATATGATTCTCTGACACTTTGAGGATTAATTTAGCAGGCTGACAAAAAGATATAGACATATTATATTGTAATTTTTCTTCTAAGGAATGTCTGAATGAGATGTATTTAGCTCCATGCAAAAGTTGCTGTTGTTACATAAGCCTTAAAAAACCTTGAATGTTTGATTCAATAATAATTCAACTGCAAATGATTTTTTAAATATTCCCATGAAAATTAAATCCTGTGATTTAAGAAGTTCACCAGAAACAGTTATTTCAGAACTTAGCTCTTTGTGTCATATATCCTGGGTAGGATACCCAGTCTGGGTACCCAGTCCTGGGTAGGTCTGTAGTCTTGTGTAGTTTTTTTTCTGTGTTGTTTTTACGTAGTTCAGTGTAGCTTTTGTACTGTTTCATATAGCACCATGGTCCTGAAAAACATTGTCCCAGTTTTACTGTGTATTGTACAGGCAATTATGGTCGAAATGACAATAAAAAGCAACTTGACTTGACTATTCAAGAATGAGAATCAGTACCAGGTTTAATATCACTGGCATATGTCATGAAATCTGTTGTTTTGCAGCAGCAGTACAGTGCATTACATGATAAATATAGAGAAAAGAAGAATTGTAGTAAGTATATAAAATAGTTAAATTAAGATCAGTAGTGCAAAACCAGAAGTAATAAAGTAAATTAGTTGATCAAGTTATTAACTTGGTAATAGCTACCATTTTCCTTAAACCCCATTGCTTCTGATCACATCATTCCTCTGATTTTCTTCTGAAGTCATGTCAAGTTTATTGTCATTTTGACCATAAGCTGCTGGTACAGTACACAGTAAAAATGAAACAACATTCCTCCAGGATCCTGGTGCTACATGAAACAATACAAAACTACACTAGAGTATGTGAGGCAGCACAAGGCTACACTAGACTACTTAAAACAACATAAAAACTGCACAACTCATCACAACTTGGATTGTTACATCGGATGAGGCAGAGATCATGAAAACTCAGATAGAAGCTCTGAGCCTTTCCTCATTGACTGCAAAAGGGAGTTAAAGTTCAATGTGAAGAGCAAGCACTTGCATCAGTCAGCCCCTGTTTGATTTTATTTATAAAGCTGGGTGATCATCTCGGAATGCGGACAGCCTCATTCCCAGCAGTGGTGCCCAAGCACCATAAAGGTCTACTTGGGCACAGCTGACATGTGCAGCTTGGTTTCTGAAGATTACAAGCAACCCCTTGTTTTTCCCATGCTTTTGAGCAGGAAGAGGAGAAGCTGAATGTCTGCTCCTCATGTCAATGTGCTCTTGCTAGTCGAGATACAGGGTCTTGACCAAAAACATTGGCGTTTCCTTCCTCCCTACCCCCATCCACAGATTTGCTCAGCATGCTGTGCTCCCCCAACAGTGATACATGCTCTCAAGAAACTTGTTTTCTGCTGGACAAAGTGATGGCATTTCCTTAGGAATGATAGCTTCACTGAAGTAGACCATATGATAGCGAAATAACTTGCCAATTTTGCTAGTCACATTGTTGCACTGTCTGAACAAAACCTCCAGGACATCATTGAGTATTTTCTCACCATTCTTAATTCCTCCTTATTCTGTCCTTAGAGAACTAACAGTGACTCTTACAAGGCAGAGAAAAGTATGAACAAATTCACATGCTGAGATGAAAACTCTGCTCCACCTTACCTCTTTTCCCACAACACACACACAAAATGCTAGAAGAGCTCAGCAAGTCAGGCAGCATCTGAGAAGGAAATAAACAATCAACATTTCAAGGTGAGATCCTTCATCAGGGCATCCATTTTCCAAATTTCAAATATATTGAGACTGAGGATTTAATAGGTATGGGGCAAAACCAACAAAAATATTAGTAAGAAGCACAACTTGGAAATTTTGCATAGTTATAAATCTTCACAGTGAGATATGGTCAATTAACTTTTACCTACAATTATGTATTTACAAGAATGATTTTTTCCCCAGAGTTTCCTCGAAGACTGACTTACATATCATCAGGGAAAATGTCAAAAATGAATCAACATATTTATTGCTTTGAACGGTTTCTTTGCCTTAAAACTTTTAAATGGTAATAGTTTCTTTCAAATATTTAATGTAATGACTTGTTGAAATTTGGTCAAAGCAGTAAAACCCACCATCAATTTTAAATTGCAGTGCCTAATTGCTAACAATGACCAATATGACTTATAATCCATATTTGAAAAAGGCACTATTTTATTATTTTGATGAGTTGAATCTGTCAATTTCTTAGTGAACTACATGGGAAATAAAACACATTAAAAAGTTTTGTAAAGAATCCTTTATGGCCTTGTGCCATATGGAATCTTGGAAGCTATCCTGAAGATCTGAAGATGAGTACGTCTCCTGGGGAATAAAAATGTTGCAAGAGATTGTGGAAACTCAAGTTGCATGTAAAACAAATTATTCTTGAACTTCCACAGTCATTTGTTTTGCTGCACCTAATTAGCTATCTTACATGAAAAATATCAGCAAAATCAGGGAGAATATTTTTTACCAGCTTTATGCAATGTAAATACTTTACAATTAGAATGTAAAATGTTCAAAAATATTATCAGTTGGCCATAGAATTTTAAGGGTTCTCTTTTTAAAATTGGAGATTTTAATTACTTGGACATGATGTTTTCTATGAGGTTTATGAAAAGACAAGATTAATGTGAAACAGGGTAGCCTGTTACTGTTCTATGTTCTAAACCAAGGAATTTAAGTCTACAAATATAATTAGTTGTCTATTGGACAACAATAGCACTGTGATAATGTTTAGAAGGTTGATGTGAATTTCACACTTCAGAAATGAACAGCTAACTAACTTGATGTGTGGAAAAGCAGATTTAATCATAGAATATTTGGAATACACCAAGGGAAGTAGTGGAGACAGATGCTATAACAACATTTAAATGACATTTTGACAGGCTGCAGATGCTAGGAATCTAGAGCATCTCACAAAGGAGCAAGAAGAACTCGATGGGTCAAAAAGCATCCACAGAGGGAAATGGTTAATTGATTTTTTTGGGTGGAGACAAGTACTTAGATAGGAGAAGAGTAGAGGGATATGGGCCTACTGTGGATTAATGGGATAATAGTGGACAGACATTATGGTTGGCAGGGATGAGATGAACTGTAAGGCCTTTTTTTGTGTTGTACGTTTCGATGATTCAATGATTCTTGATATTCAGGGATTCAGAGCTCGACACGAGTCAATGCAGACTGACTAGTGGCCTGTGATTAGTCACAAACTCAGACCTGTTGCATGTTGACACCAATAACAATGTAAACTGCCCCAGGTGATGGTGCATGTTAGTTTACCTCAATGAATGACGAGGTATTTTTATGACAATTGCATTGACAACAGTTGTGTTCGTATTTACAAATATTGAAAGATCTTTGCCTGGGTTGTAGTGAGCAGTGGTTTGTCGCGTCCCTCTCGAGACAACTCATTCACATTTGGTCCCAACCTGACGCTCAGCTCTCATCTGTGGCTTCAGATAGCAGTTTGTATGTGATGGTGGCTTTAACAGATGGTCTAAGCCATGTGAGAGCAGCGATTTGCCTCAAAGGCCGGTGAGATAGTGATATGCCTATCCTAGCATGCAAGGTCATTTTTAGTGGACTGAGTAGATGAGATCACTAGTGTGATCCAAGGCAGTTCTGCAGCACTCTGTGGAGAGTGAAGGGCAAGGAGCACTAGTAGACACTACGGCCACCCACTGCAACCAAGGAGGTCTCCGGTTGCGATGATCACTCGTGCCACTGGAATAGGGCTTCTGAGAGAGGACAAGAGAGAGGAACTGCCCCAGTGCAATAGCTCTTCTGCTTTCAAAACTTTCCCGCAAAGTTTTAATCATCATTGTCAAAATTGATGGACAACAAGTAATCAGCAGTGGTATAACTAGCAATTAGTCAAGCAAAATTTTGATTTGTGTGTTTCTGTTGTGTTCTGCGCCTAACGGGCTCCTGCATCAGCTGCGACTCGCTCCGTGGCTGTGGACTTACTTCCATGAATTTCAATTCTGACTGTTACTTGCAAATTATTGTTTGCATGATTTTTTTTTATTCTGCAAGTTGGGTGTACGACAGTTTTTTTTTAAAGGGTTCTGTTGAATTTCTTTGCTTTGTGGCTGCTTATAAGAAGACAAATCTCAAGGTTATACGTCGTATACATATTTTGATAATAAACGTACATTGAATTCTGAACTTTGAACTGTCCATTCTCACTTCATTGAGGCTTTGTTTCGTTCATGCAGTGGACTGGGCAATGTACTAAATCACACTAAATCGATGTAACAAACAATGGTAGGGTTTGTAGCACAGTTAATCCCTGAACTTTGTTCAGATCTATGCTTGTTGTGAAAACTAAGCAAATTGATATCAACACATTTGGATCTCTGTATGCCATTGTTAATGATTAGTATGCTTTCAAGTACTTTGAGAAAAGTTAGAAACATAGAAACATAGAAAACCTACAGCGCAATACAAGCCCCTCTGCTCACAATGCTGTGCTGAACATGTACTTAATTTAGAAATTACCTAGGGTTACCCATAACCCTCTATTTTCTAAGCTACATGTACCTGTCCAGGAGTTTCTTAAAAGACCCTATCGTATCCGCCTCCACCACAGTCACCGGCAGTCCATTCCACGCACTCACCACTCTCTGCGTAAAAAGCTTACCTCTGATATCTCCTCTGTACCACTTCCAAGCACCTTAAAACTATGCCCGCTTGTGCTAGCCACTTCAGTCCTGGAAAAAAGCCTCTGACTATCCACATGATCAATGCCTCTCATCATCTTATACACCTCTATCAGGTCGCCTCTCATCCTCTGTCGCTCCAAGGAAAAAAGGCCAAGTTCACTCAACCTATTCTCATGAGGCATGCTCCCCAATCCAGGCAACATCCTTGTAAATCTCCTCTGCACACTTTCTATAGTTTCCACATCCTTCCTGTAGTGAGGTGACCAGAACTGAGCACAGCACTCCAAGTGGGGTCTGACCAGGGTCCTATATAGCTGTAATATTACCTCTCAGCTCTTGAACTCAATCCTAGGTTGATGATGTCCTTCTTAACCCCACAGTCAACTTGCACAGCAGCTTTGAGTGTCCTATGGACTCGGACCCCAAGATCCCTCTGATCCTCCACACTGCCAAGAGTCTTAACATTAATACTGTATTCTGCCATCGTATTTGACCTACCAAAATGAACCACCTCACACTTATCTGGGTTGAACTCCATCTGCCACTTCTCAGCCCAGTTTTGCATCCTATCGATGTCCCATTATTACATCTGACAGCCCTCTACACTACCCACAACACCTCCAACCTTAGTGTCATCATCAGATTTACTAATTCATCCCTCCACTACCTCATCCAGGTCATTTATAAAAATCATGAAGAGAAGAGGTCCCAGAACAGATCCCTGAGGCACACCACTGGTTACCGACTCCATGCAGAATATGACCCGTCTACAACCACTTGCCTACTGTGGGCAAGCCAGTTCTGGATCCACAAAGAAATGTTCCCTTGGATCCTATGCCTCCTTACTTTCTCAATAAGCCTTGCATGGGGTTCCTTATCAAATGCCTTGTTGAAATCCATATACACTACATTTTCGGCTCTATCTTCATTAATATGTCTAGTCACATCCTCAGACAATTCAATCGGGCTCATAAGGCACGACCTGCCTTTGACAAAGCCATGCTGACTATTCCTAATCATATTATTCCTTTCCAAATGTTCATAAATCCTGTATCTCAGGAGGTTCTCCATCAACTTACCGACCACTGAAGTAAGACTCACTGGCCTATAATTTCCTGGGCTATCCCTACTCCTTTCGTGAATAAGGGAAAAACCACCTGCAACCCACCAGTCCTCTGGAACCTCTCCCATCCCCATTGATGATGCAAAGATCATCACCAGAGGCTCAGCAATCTCCTCCCTTGCCTCCCACAGTAGCCTGGGGTACATCTCATCCGATCCCGGTGACTTAACTTACTTGATGCTTTCCAAAAGCTCCAGCACATCCCCTTTCTTCATATCTATATGCTCAAGCTTTTCAGTCTGCTGTAAGTCATCCCTACAATCACCAAGATCCTTGCCCTTCACATGCTTGTAGAATGCCTTGGAGTTTTCCTTACTCCTGCCCGCCAAGGCCTTCTCATGTCCCCTTCTGGCTCTTGTAATTTCATTCTTAAGCTCCCTCCTGTTAGTCTTATAATTTTCTAGATGTCTATCATTACTGAGTTTTTTTAACCTTACATAAGTTTTTCATTTTTTCTTGACTAGATTTTCAACAGCCTTTTCATACCATGGTTCCTGTACCCTATCATCTTTTCTCTGTCTTGTTGGAATGTACCTATGCAGAAAGTCACGCAAGTATCCCCCGAACATTTGTCACATTTCTGCCGTACGTTTCCCTGAGGACATCTGTTCCCAATTTATGCTTCCAAGTTCCTACCTGATAGCTTCATATTTCCCCTTACTCCAATTAAACGCTTTCCTAACTTATTTGTTCCTATCCCTATCCAATGCTATGGTAAAAGAGGTAGAATTGTGATGACCATCTCCAAAATGCTCTCCCCACTGAGAAACCCGACACCTGACCAGGTTCATTTCCCAATAACAGATCAAGTATGGTCTCTCCTCATTTAGGCTTATCTACACACTGTGTCAGGAAACCTTCCTGAACACACCAACAACCTCCACCCCATCTAAACCCCTTGCTCTAGGGAGATGCCAATCAATATTGGGGAAGTTAAAATCCCCCATCATGACAATCCTGTTATTACTGCACCGTTTGAGATTCTGTCTCCCTATCTGCTCCGTGGTGTCCCTGTTACTATTGGGTGATCTGTAAAATACACCCAGTAGAGTTATTGACCCCCTCCTGCAGAGACTCTGTAGACAATCCCTCCATGACTTTCTCCTTTTCTGCAGCCATGACACTATCTGATCAACAGTGCCACGTGCCCACCTCTTTTGCCTCCTTCCCTGTCCTCTCTGAAATATCTACAAGCCTGGACCTCTAAGTAACCATTCCTGCCCCTGAGCCACCCAAGTCTCTGTAATGCCCACAACATCACAGCTCCAAGTATTGATCCATGTTCTACGCTCATCCGCTTTGTTCATGATGCTTCTTGCGTTAAAATAGACGCATCTCAAACCATCAGTCTCAGCGCGTCCCTTCTCTGTCACCTGCCTATCCTCCCTCTCACACTACCTATAAGCTTTCTCTATTTGTGAGCGAACTGCCCCTTCCGTCTCTTCAGTTCAGTTCCCACCCCCCAGCAATTCTAGTTTAAACTCTCCCCAACAGCTTTTGCAAACCTCCCCGCCAAGATTTTGGTTCCCCTTGGATTCAAGTGAAACCAGTCCTTTTTGTACAAATCATGCCTGCCCCTAAAGAGGTCCCAATGATCCAGAAATCTGAATCCCTGCCTCCTGCTCCAATCCCTCAGCCATGCATTTATCCACCACCTCACTCTATTCCTATACTCAGTGTTGCGTGGCACAGGCAGTAATCCCGAGATTACTACCTTTGAGGTCCTGCTTCTCAACTTCCTTCTTAACTCCCTATAGTCTGCTTTCAGTACCTCCTCTCTTTTCCTACCCATGTCATTGGTACCAATATGTACCATGACCTCTGGCTGTTCTCCCTCCTACCGCAGGATATCATGGATGCAATCAGAAACATCACTGACCCTGGCACCTGGGAGGCAAACTACCATCCATGTTTTTTTCCTGCATCCACAGAATTGCCTGTATGACCCCCTAACTATAGAGTCCCCTATCATAGCTGCCATCCTCTTCCTTTCCCTACCCTTCTGAGTCACAGGGCCGGACTCTGGTGCAGAGATGTGGCCACTGTTGCTTCCCCCAGGTAGGTCCCCCCCTCAATATTACTCAAACAAGAGTTCTTAATGTTAAGGGGGACAGCCACTGGGGTAATCTCTAGTATCTGACTCTTGCCCTTCCCTCTGCTGACTGTTATCCACTTACCTGTCTCCCGAGGCCCCAGTGTGACTACCTGCCTGTAGCTCCTCTCTATCACCCCCCTCACTCTCCCTGACTGGATGAAAGTTATTGAGCTGCATCTCCAGTTCCCTAATGCGGTCCCTAAGGAGCTGCAGCCCGACGCACCTGGCACAGATATGGCCATCTGGGAGGATGGGACATCCCACATCTGACACCTGGTACAGAACACTGACCTCACAGACATACTTCCTATTCCTATTCTTCACAAGTAACTTACCTCACCTTGACCCATTATCGTCGAAGCCCTGTTGAACCAAAGCCCTCCGACTCTGATTCCCTCTACTCTGGCACCTGCTGTATGAAGTGATTTTAAATTCTCCCCACTGGTCTAACTCGTTAACGTCCATACACCTGTGCAGTTGTGTCTCGTTGTCTGAGGTTCAGAAATACCTCAGCTGATCAGTTTACTTCAAAACTCAGCCTCTAGTATCTCTGAAGTTTGCTGTTTGTTGGAAAAACATTTGGAGAACAAATGTCTTCTGCAAACTCAATCTGATGATATTCAGCAATAATTCTAGTTTTGCAAACTGGACCCATTGATTTCATCACTTGTTGAAGTTAAATGTTTGACTGGTTGATGTTGGGGCATACATATATAGTGCCCTGGTTCACATCTTTACTGTTATGCTGTAGGTATTTCATTTAGCAGCTCTGTAACAGCACTCTGTTCTGCTTTCAGCCTGTTTGGGTTACTGTTGAAGATAAGGGATGATGTGGAATGTGTGTCATCCAATTAGCAGGATGTTTTTCTTGGTGAGGTTGGCCTTGGGCTTTTGTTTGAGAGGAGATGAAGAGAGAAGACTCTGGGGAGAACTGGTTGTAGCATACGACCCGGTGGGAGAGCCGTTTATTTCAGATGGATTGTAAGCAACGTTGGGAAGGTGGTGTGTGCTTTCACATTGACCGAAGGCCCAGTATGTGAGCGACAGATAAGTTCAGAGATGAGCTCCAACTTGTGCACATTTGACTGTTCAATTAGAATGAGCCTTCTTCTTTTTGTTAGTCTTTACTAACCCTTCAGTTAAAATTCATAAATATAATTCCTTTAACCGTGCGCAGTGTACTGTTTGTTATTTTGTGGCATTAATTTGTAACAGGGTAGGGGATTACACAGCATCCACACAAACAGGGGTTTGGGGTGGGAGCTCACACCTCAATCTCACGTTTGGTGGGGCCGGAGATTGTCTTCCCTAGACTTACACAGCTGAGAAAACATATACGTAAACGTGATTTTGACATTGGCTTCTTTGCAACTAGCATGGCATTGTTCCATTCTCAGCTCAGTGAAATATATCAAAAACAAGCAGGCATTTTTTTCTCACTTTACTTACAGACAGGTAAAGCAATTCCTTAATAAATTCAAGTGACTATCCGTGTACTTAATGCTAATATGCTTTCCAGTGCCATGAAATAGGTCACTAAATTTGGTTAACTTCATTGAATGTGTCAAAACTGGAAAAGTGTCATTCACCTTTAATTACCTTAAAAATATTGTTCTGATAACTTTTTTTGGATTTTAAATTTCATTTCTGGGGAAAATATCCCCAGAACAGTGAAAGGTGCAGCATCATTGTTAAATAATATTCTAGCATTGTCAAAGATTGTTAAAAGTTTGCTTACTTGTCACATTCACAAGTAGAGCTATATCAACTAGTAAACTGATTTGTGAGTTATATTTGTTCATGCATAGCTGAAAGCAATGGTGACTAACAAATACTGTACGTGCTCAGGATCTTCATGGTTGTTACTGATCTCTGCATTTACTTCAACACTTGTGCCTTGTTCTGATGCATTGGATTTGCTGAAAGGCAGATCTTTATAAAATGTCTGAGACTCTTACTTAATCCATTTTCCCTTGGCGGAATATTCTGTTTTGTGGGAGTAATTGACACCACAGCGGTAACATTGCTTTACTTATTTACACGTTGCCAGGAATTGTTTCCAGTGTCAGCTATGAGTGAGAAGTACCTCCATGATGGTTATTTCTGCATTCTATTGGCAACAGTTTCCTGTAGTCTTTCTGCATCAGCTGCTCACTTCGTGGAAAATGACAACAATCTTGTTAACTCTAGCACTTCAGAAGGTTTGAAATCCTCTTCAAGGGCTTTTCGTCACAGTTGCTTTGATGTGCCTCCATCACTGACCTGAATTTCCAGCTGTTGCCCAAGACTAGAAAACTCACATCTTGCAACTCATTGTTTCAGATGCACACAATAATCAACTTTTAGTTTAGTTCTTGCCTTGTGCAACAGAATACCATTGTATAAAATAAGCTCTTTTCTCACATGCAGTTATTAGTTACAGATTGTTATGTTTCATAAACATTCTATAATTCATTGACATGAAAGAGAGATTTTTCTTATGCCATTTATAAGAGGGAGATCACTCTGCCTGGCAGGTGAAACTTGTGGCTATGAAACAACCTCAGATTCTGGAACCTCCTCTGAGTTAGTTGTAGGAGTTGACTCTGAGACTGCAGGAAGTGGTTCTGATAATGGTAGCCAACTTTCTTCTCTAACAATTGGCTCTGCTCTCCTTAGCTGATCGATTTGTCATCTCCAGATGGTATCAGACGCAATCTCCACTGCATGGGAGTGTGGTCCAGTTCTGTCCTTAATCGTTCTACATACCCACTTTTGATCACCTTTGTGGTCCCTTGCCTTGCCAGGACTGCTTGTCCGGGAGTGAAACACTGAACCTCCATGCTTGAGGATCTGCTGTTTGTCCTGCTCACTGCTTCTGAGACTGGGTTTGAGGAGATCCAAACATGAGCACAGGGGATGACCCAGGAAGGGCACGGCCGTTGAGTTGCTGGTTGTGGAATGTGTTGCATTACAATATGCAACAAGGAAATTGGTAAGCTTCTGGTGTAGTGTGTTCTCCTGACATTGCTCACAGTGCATTCTTCAGGCTCTGGAGAAACCTTACAGCCAAGCCACTTGTAGCTGGGTGGGACAGTGCTCATTCCATTCATTTTCAGGAATGACTGACACTGTTAACCCACAGACTGTGGTCCATTGTGGCTGACCAAGTGTTCTGGAACACCAGTCCTTGCGGAGGCTTCTCAGTATATTAACAGTGTGCGAGGCTCGAGTAGAGGCTTGTTGGAAACTCTGTTTGCCACTGTACAGTTGCATCCACTACTACCAAGAAATTTGTGCCCATGAACGGAGGAGCAAAATCCACACAGATCCTCTGCCATGACAACGGAGGACTTTCCCAGGGATGGCTCTTGCCATTTTCTGGATATGGTGGTATTCCATACAGTGTATGCAAGCTGCTTGATCTGCTGATCTATCCCAGGCTAGCAGACAAAGCTGATGCTTTCATTTTAACCATGTCTGGATAACTGGAATGTAGCTCCTCCAACCATTTAGCTCTCAGCTTGATGGTACAATAATTCTGAATCCCTGCATAAGGCAACCTCCATTGAGGGCAAGTTCATCTTGGTGCTGGTAAAAATGGGGTAACTGATTTTTCTGCTGCACATTCCAGCTAGTTTGAGTGGCTATGTAGAACTGAAGCAGGGTGGGGTCTTTTCTGGTTTCCCTTTGAATCATCTCTGACATATTAGGGAGACTTTTGATTTTCATTAGGGAGAATACATCCCCTTTTGTAAATTTTTATGGTATTTCCTTTTCCAAGAGTAAATCAGACAACCCATCAGCATTTCCATGACTAGTTGTCCTCATGAATTTGATCTTGTAATTGTGTTCTCCAAGAAACAGAGCCCATCTCTGCACTTGTGCTGCTGCTGTTAGTGGATCACCTTTCTGTGGATTGAAAATGGACACTGGCGATTGATGATCAGTATCGAGAGTAAACTTTCTCCAATACAATCCTGGTTGAAATGTTTTACACCATAAAACATAAACACCCTGGTGTTTATACATTATTTCTACTTCCGGGTTGTGGGGTTTTACTTCCGGTCTTTTCTGCTCCGGTGCGCATGCGTGTAATTAATCGATCTGGGGTCAATCTTGCCTTTCACTAAAGCCAAGGTAGGGGATCTTGGGCTTAAAAAGGTTGGTGACCACTACTCTAATCATTATCAAATTTTTCATCAGCACTGTGATGAAACACATCAAAGATTAGTGTTCTTTGAAAGTGAAACTGGGCTTTTTATCTTTTCCACTTCTTTGTACAGTCCACTTTTTTTTTTGTCTTCCTGACATGCTCTTTGTTGTATTTTCTGCAAGTTTTGGCCTTAAACCTGCATTGGTCTGGTATATGTAAGCCCCTGATACAACGGTAACACAATTTGTTCAGCCAGGCCATTTTCTGTTTAACTCACATTCACTTTCATTCCTGTGTGTCTCTCTCTGTGATTTCTATTGAAACAGCAATTTCAACTGTTCTTTTAAATGTAAGCTGTATTTCAGTAGGGAGCTTTTTTTCTGAATGCTTTGTTGTAAGATTCCACAAACTAATTGATCTCTTAGTGTATTATTAAGCTCATTACTGAACTGACAATGCTCAATCACTTCAATTCAGCCATGTAAGCTGAAATGGACTTCCCTTCCTTTGATTCTTTTTGATAAGATACTTGGAGTTCTGGTCACCGAATTATAGGAAAGATGTCAACAAAGTAGAGAGAGAACAGAAAAGATTTACTAGAATGTTACCTGGGTTTCAGCACCTAAGTTAAAGGGAAAGGTTGAGCAAGTTAGGTCTTTATTCTTTGGAGCGTAGAAGGTTGAGGGGTAACTTGATGGAGGTATTTAAAATTATGAGAGGGATAGATAGAGTTGACATGGATAGGCTTTTTCCATTGAGAGTAGGGGAGATTCAAACAAGAGGACATGAGTTGAGAGTTAGGGGGCAAAAATTTATGGGTAACACGAGGGGGAAATTCTTTACTCAGAGAGTGGTAGCTGTGTGTAACGAGCTTCCAGTAGAAGTAGGTTCGGTTTTGTCATTTAAAGTAAAATTGGATAGGTATATGGACAGGAAAGGAATGGAGGGTTATGGGCTGAGTGCGGGCCAGTGGGACTAGGTGAGAGTAAACGTTCGGCACGGACTAGAAGGGCTGAGATGGCCTGTTTCTGTGCTGTAATTGTTATATGGTTATATGGAAAGTATAGTGAGGATGTCAGAGGTAGGTTCTGTACACAGAGAGTGGAAGGTGCATGGAATGTCTGGTGATAGAGGCAGATAAATCAAGGACATTTAAGAACTCATAGGTAGGCATATGGATGATAGAAAAATGGCAGCTATGGGGGAGAGAAGGGTTAGCTGGATCTTGGAGTAGGTTAAAATATTGGCACAACATTGTGGGATGATGGGCCTGTACTGTGCTGTATTGCTCTATGTTCTATATTCTGAAAGGAGACCTAGGGATGAAAGGGAAAAGTGAAAGAAAATTAATCAAAAATTTACTAAAAAAACCCTCTTGATGGATCAAAATCTTACAACAGAAACCCATTCTGGTTGGTACACACACACACACACACATGCACACGTACACGCACACACGGACACACGCACACACACACACACACACTAATCACTTTGATAGCATTACATTTGCAGAGCTTTTATTGTTGTCACCACTGTAAGTGTAGTTGCTTAGGTTTTGTCCCTGTGATTAATTATACAAACTCACTGCCGAACATTGCGACAACCTTCTTTGTCACCATGGTGGAGATTCTGGGCAAGCACGGAGTATCGAAAAAGAAATATATCGATGTAGCACAACAACATTGTGATATGATAATGCTACAAGGGGAACAAATCTTGGATCACTGGGATTGTTGTGATGGTACACAAAGTCACCAGAGTGAAACTAAAACTGAAGGATATCAAAGTCTTTATTTGGCCATACAAGCAGGATTCATACTGGTGAAACTCTTGGCAGAGCTCCTAAACTCAAAGTATATGGCATTTTAATACCCTGAAGATCAATGGCAACACAAACAGTTTCAATGGTTACAATGACATCATTTACTTCAATACTTTGCTTCATTTAAGTTACGTTTTATTTTCAAACACCTAAATCTTCACTCAAACACTCAGACACTCCAGATTGAATGTTAACATTGTCCTAGCTGCATTCATGCATATGCAGACATCTCAGGTGAACGGGCAATCAACCCCAGTCTGCAGCTCCAGGAAGACCATTACTTTGAGATGCCTTTTAAATTCTGTCTGTAATCCACATTCAAATTTGAAGTCTGGTTGCTGTTGAAGTTAATATTTGCTATATACCCTAACTCCAGAATATGTCCTCATAATCTTTCCTCTTGGTCCATCATTTTAATTGATGTCTCTGTTTGACTGGCTGCAAGGACATCACCCTGCTGGCACCCCCTCCCGGACAGTGCAATCGATCACTGAAAGGGTCCAGCTCACTCCCCATTCAGACTGGAGTGACTGCCTTCAAACGCTATGTATAATTTCTTCAAAAGTTCAAAGTAGCTGAAGGAAAAACATTAATTCCCCTGCACAAAAAGAAAAAGAAACAAAAACTTGCAAACTCCAAACTCTGCTCACACAAAAACTAACAGATCACCGAAACCCCCAGTCTGCCAATCAGCAACAAGAAAAGAACGCTTGAGAACATAATTGAGAGACACCATTATGAACTACAGTCTAATCCACGTATCTCAGAACTTCGATAACTCCTCCAAAAGCATCAGGTCCCAGCGGCCCCTCTGAGGGAAGCGTCTCTAACCAGAGGCCTGCCTGAGGGAGGCAACAGGAATCAACGGTTCATCTGAGGGCAGCGATATGAACCAGCGGCCTCTCTGAGGAGAATGAGAACCAGTGGCGCCTCCAAGAACCGCGCAATCTCCTCCACATTTGACTTGATGTTTCAATCTTCCTCAATGCTTTAATCAGCAAGAAATGGAGCTGATCATGGCCCCTCGTCTCGTCTCTGAGCTTCTCCCTGTGGTAGCTTGTGCTCACATTTCTCTCCTGGAGTTTTCTTGGGAAGAGCAGAGTGTGAGCTCACTCCATCGAACTACAAACTGTAAGACCCAGGCTCCTACAGTTTCACAAAACAAAATCAAGGTAAAAAAAATAAGTAGAAGACTTAGAAAAGCTGATATGTTTGACTATCTAGAAGATGTTATCCAAGGAATCGTTGTTCATTGGTGACATCTCTTTCTCAGTCTGCCATGTCATCGAAGTTGTGGAACCTGATGTCTTTGCTCTAACTCGGATCCCTTCCCGTCTATTTCCCCCAATGTCTTTCTATTTTGATCTATTGAACTAATAGATCAGGAACCAGCCTTCATTTCAGAGTACAGTTACCATTAACTTGAACGCACTGTTCGCACCTTGCTATTATGCTCTCTCGGTGTCTTCTGCATTTGTGTTTGTTGTGGGTCTGCTTTCATCAGGTGATGCAGCAGGTTGGTGTTCATTGCTAAGGTTTTTCTGCAAGGACGCTGTTACGGGGCACACTTGATCTCTTGCTCTGTCTGTGGGGGTGACAAGAAGGTGAGTAATGCAGATTTAACTGAGTTCAGTGTTTCCACTGGCTGCCTTACCGGGACTGTACACCAGCACCGGTGACATTCATCTGGAGCACCACCGGTGGTTCTATCCACCTGGGAGCGAAACCTGTCTTATCAGCCAGCTCCCTTCCCATCACTTGGTCACCAGGCTGTGGGAGGACTCTCTTCTCTCTCTCTGGCTCTCTCTGACCTGCAATATGTTGCTCCTGATTTGCTCGATCACTCAATGTGTCACCCTGGTTAAAATGGTCCTTCATATCTCCATGTAATCTTACTAAACTGGCATTTGTAGTTTCTTCCTATACACTTATAATCTCTGTTAGTTCTTTTTTGTCCATTGTCCTGCTCGTACTGATGCCTCTCCCCTCATTCCATTTCTGTCCCTGTCTGCCCCCTTTTAGGTGAGCCTTTACTTTAATCACCGCTATCTTCTCAGGCAGCTGTGCTAATTCTAACAGATCTGGACTGTGCTTGGCCCCAAACCTTGGGACCTCCAGATACTATTCCCACACATTACCCTGTCACCCCTCCCTTCTTGGGCCTGCTGTCTCTGTGTGGGCCATTTTAGCTGCTCTGTGGGTCACACATGTTTGCTGTCCCTGTCTTGTCCATATTTTTCCATTTTTCCTGAGCCTATGATTGAGTTGACTTTATTTCTTACATCCTTCACATACATGAGGAGTAAAAATCTTTTTGTTACATTTCCATCTAAATGTGCAATTTGTAATAAATATTATGTCCAACAAGACAGTCAATAAAGCATAGAAATACAAATGTTATCAGTGTGAATTAATCAGTGTGATGGCTTGGTGGAAGAAGTTGTCCTGGAGCTTCTTGGTCCTGGCTTTTATGCTGTGGTACCGTTTCCTGGATGTTAGCAGCTGGAACAGTTTGTGGTTGGGGTGACTCGGTTCCCCAATGATCCTTCAGGCCCTTTTTATGCACCTGTCTATGTAAATGTCCTGACTAGTGGGAAATTCACATCTGCAGATGCACTGGGCTGTCCGCACCACTCTCTGCAGAGTCCTGAGATTGAGGGAAGTACAGTTCCCATACCAGGCAGTGATGCAGCCAGTCACGATGCTCTCAATCCTTCGGATTTGGGGATTCATGCCAAACTTCTTCAACCATCTGAAGTGAAAGAGGTGCTGTTGTGCTTTTTTTTCACAACACAGCCGATATGTACAGACCACGTGAGGTCCTCGGTGATGTTTATGCTGAGGAACTTAAAGCTGTTCACCCTCTCAACCCCAGATCCACTGATGTCAAAGGGGGCTAGCCTGTCTCCATTCCTCCTGTCGTCCACAACCAGCTCCTTTGTTTTGGCAACATTGAGGGAGAGATTGTTTTCTTGACACCAATGTGTCAGGGTGAAGCCTTCTTCTCTGTAGGCTGCCTCGTTATTGTTTGAGATTAGGCCAATCAGTGTAGTATTGTCAGCAAATTTAATTAGCATATTGGAGCTGTGGGTGGCGACACAGTCATGGGTATACAGAGAACAAAGGAGGAGGTTTAGAACACAGCCCTGAGGGGCACCTGTGTTGAGGATCAGAGGGGCAGAGGTGAGGGAGCCCATTCTTACCCCCTGCTAGCAATCTGACAGGAAGTCCAGGATCCGGCTGTACAAGGCAGAGTGAAGGCCGAGGTCTCTGAGCTTCTCGGACCAGCACCTGCCTTACTCAGTGTGTCTATCCCAGGACAGTACCATTGTTTGGGTACACCCAAAAATCTACAGGAAGGCAGCTATTGATACCGATATCTCCACATCCACTAGCACTTCACATTGCCGGCCTCCTAATAAACCCCTTGTGTTCATCTGGCAACAGAGGCTGCCATCAGCCATTTATCTGACAGCCCTATAATCTGATCAGCAGTCAAATTGGAAAGAGAGGGCACCGATTTGGATTCTGCCTGCTTTGCTGTGTGACTCTCTCACTTTCCTCTCTTTAGAGGGCACTGCTTCCAATCATGACCCGAAAAGCTGCAGCTGTAACAAATCATCTCTTTACCCTTCCCCATTGATTTGAGCAATTCCTTACCAGACTCCCTGGTTGCTGGCACAGAAAGCAAGTCCTCTGTAATGTCACAGCAGCCACATCCACTGCAGCTTCTTTATGACTCCTCTTCCGCCTCCTTTGGTCCATCTCACAAGCCCATGATATCATAGAATATAGGTCGTTTCCACCACTAACCTTAATTCTAAAATTTCCTAGTGGGCTGAGCTCAGGCTTCTCAGGAAGACTGTGTCATCCCTCCCTGGATTATCCAATGTGGAATACTCCCCATACGCTTGATATTTACGGTCTGCATAATCCATGGCAGGCTCAGCAGCTCAACCTAGTTGCTCCCTCACTTCCCCTTTAAAGAAACAATATCTCTCTTCATTGCTGTAGCTGCCCATGTACCATCCTGCACTGTCGGAGCCATACTGTCCCACATATTCCTTGGGTATTTTGTTTTTACCAATATATGTATGTCTCCGCTGAACTTCAATCATTTCCTTGAGCTTGTACAAGAATTGTGTATTCCTGCTGGTGACTAAGTGAGGGCAGCTCTGAGAAAATGCTCAGCTTCTCTCCAGGGTTGAAGGCTTATGGGTGGTGACAACTAAGGTCAAGAGATGGCAGAGCCCATCAAGTTCCTCAGTCTGACGTAGCCATCCTGATCTGGGTATTATCTCTCCCTCAAAAATCTCCACACTCATTCCCACATTAAGTAAAATATAAATGATAGATAAAAATTATACAGTTCATACTCAAAACCACAGAGTATGAACTCCGCAGTGGTATGTATCGCAGAACTCATAACGCCTGTTGTATTCCTTTGCAGTTAAAACTCGTTATACCAGGATTACAGACGTATTCTTAAAGCACACAAAAACATTCACAAATGAGTCTGCTACTAAACAGTCCACTGAATGAGTATATACACATTCCCTGATGTCCCAAACAGTTACAGACCACCTGTTGCAGTTGGCGGCCCGTGTCACCAAATTACACAGCAATGTCTAGTCTCTTGCATAAACACACATGCACGCGCACACACACCACACTACTTTTAGATTTACCAGTTCACTCTCCGCTGTGTTCATGATACTTCATGATTCCGTGGTCACCGATCTGAAAAGATCTAACTGTGAGTGCTAATCTTAAATATACTCACACACTTAGACCACTTAGATCCCTGGCCACACGATGGGTCATCAACATCTCCCGGGCGAGCGCCCTAATGTTGTGACTGGGAAAGAAATCACTGGAGAGAAACTAAAGTTGGTGGATGTCAAAATCTTTATTCAGCCAAACAAGCAGGAATCATACTGGTGACACTCTTCGAAAAAATATATCTCATTTTTTTTTACCCTTTAGATCAACACAAACAGTTTACATGGTTACATCATTTACTTCAATGCTTTGGGTTCACGATGCTTAATTTAAGTTACATTTAACTTTTAGGAACACCTGAATCTTCACGCAAACAGTCCAGACACCTGAGATTGATCTGAGACACCTGAGAATGTAATCCCCATCGTCTCTCTAGCTGTAGTCATGCATATGCAGACATCTCAGGTGAATGGGTGTTTCCTGGTTTGCAATCAAACCCAGTCCGCAGCTTCAGGAAGACCATTGTTTTGAGCAGCGTTTTAAATTCAATCTGCAATCCACATTGAAATCTGAAGACTGGTAGCTCTTGAAATGAATATTTGCTATATACTCCAACTCCAGAATACTCCCGAACAAGGATCTCCTCTGGACCAGACGTGACCTGTGCAAAAAGGGACTGGTTGCTCTTAAACTGGAGTGGGAAAATACCCTGGTGGGGAGCTTTGCTTGAGTTACTTGGGATAGTTTAAATTAGTTTAGTAGAGGGGTGGGATTCAAAGTAGCAAATTGAGAAAGGGGAAGTAAATAATGAAGTAAAAGATACAAAGATCAGTGGTAGGATAGACAGGGGCCAAAGAGAAAGAGAGGTAAGTATAAGGATCTGTATTTATTCCAATGTAAGATTCCCAGCAAATAATCAGAATCAGGTTTATTATCACCGGCATGTGTCATGAAATTTGTTAACTTAGCAGCAGCAGTTCAATGCAATATGCAATATAGAAGAATAAAAAAAAATAAAATAATAATAGTAAACAATTAAGTAAATAAGAAAAAACAGCAGATGAACTTGGCATGGATGGGTTTATGGGATTGTGATATTATAACAATCATAGAAATATGCTGAAGGATGGGAGAGACTCGCAGCTCAAATTTCTGGGGTACATATTCTATCAGTGTGACAGACATATAAGTAAGAAAGCGGGGGAGCTACAATATTGATTTGGAAGAACATCACATTAGTATTTGGAGCAGATATTCCTGGAGAAGTGCCCAGTGAGGTAAAATAAGTTAAATTTAGAAAGAAATAGGGTTAATCGCTTTGATGGGAGTTTACTATAGGCCTGCAATATTCAGTCGAAGAGAGCAAATATATATGGAGATCAATATATGTGTAGAAATAATTGGGTTGTAATAGAAGGTGATTTAAGTTCCCTTGATTTGACCTGGATTGCATAGTACTAAAAGTTTAAATGGAGCAGAATTTAAGTATGGGTATTAAAAATTACTCAACCAGAGAAGTTTATTAAATTCAAATTAGTTATGGACTGGTACACAAGTTAAGGTCCTAAATTAGCCAAGACCTTGCAAAGGTTGTTTGGGGAACTGTGTTTCCAAGTAAGGGGATGTCTGGCAAGTGGGAGGTTTTTAAAAGTGAGATAAGGAGAATTCAGGCCTAACATGTTCCTCCTAAAGCTGTTGGAGGAAGTGGAAGATGTATTTTACAATTCTTAAATGATACTTGGACAAGTACATTGATGGGGAAGACTTAGAGGGATATGGGGCAAACACATGCAAATGGAAGCAGCTCAGGAAGGTATCTTGGTCAGTATTGGTGAATTGGGTAAAGGGCACATTTCCAAGTTGTATAACTCTCCAACTCTATTGCTCTAAATTCTAAAAGGAAGTGATTAGGAGAATTAGAGAGGTTGCTTAAATTTAAAAAAATTATCAGCATCTTCAAAAAATAGGGAATCATGGTGGAGGTATTTAGATAGCAGGACAACAAAGAAGCGAAGAGAATGTGAGATGTACATTAAGGGATTTTGTCGTAGCTAAAGACATTAATTAGGATTTTAATATGGAGGGGACAGTGGAGAAAGGTGTTATGAAACCTTGAAGAGATTTAGCGAAAAGGCCAAACATTTTGTATTTGAGCCACTGGAAACTGAAAACTAATATAAGCAGTTGAGAAGTGGATTGTGATTATACGTTGCAGGATAATATTTCTAAACTAGATTTTATGAAAGATGATGCAAGGGAATATCTAAGTACTACCAAATGGAAAATTTGGTTTGTAAGTGAAATGATATGCCAATGGGTTTGAAGACAATTTTGACATAAAGGAATTATAAATTATAATTGTGAATTAGCACAATCTGATTGAAATGCCTCTTTCTCCTTTATTAGGGAGAGAGAGAACCTGCGGTATGTCAAATCTTGGATGAAATACAAAGTCTTTGGGGTAACTGTGTCTTTGCTATTGCTTTGCTCTCACTTGAGTGCTCGGTGGTGGTGCTGATGCTTTTTTTGCTGTGGGGGGAGGGGGACTGTTGCTTGCTGCCGCTTACACGCGGGAGTGGGGAGCTGGGGGGGACTTCGCGACTCTAACATTCGACTGTCATTCATTCTTTGGGGCACTCCTCTGTTTTCGTGGATGTTTGTGAAGACAAAGCATTTCAGGATGTATATTGTATACATTTCTCTGACATTAAATTGTACTTTGAACCTAGCTTGCAAGAAAATAAAATGGAAATTGCTGGCTAAATAATCTTGAATCATGGAGAAAAAATAAAGTCCTCATACGAAAACAGAAGATTCTGGAAATGCTATTATATTTCCCTGATTGTTCAGCAATGATCTTACACCAAACCCTTTAGAATATACTTGCCTTGATTTTTTTTTATTTCTAGGCCTTTCTGTTCTTAATCTTTCATCTCTATTATAACTAATTGGAGGGCTCCTATTGTGAATGCAAGATTGTTTTTCAATGCAGCATTCTGAACTGAGAGCTAAGAAATGAGAAACACTTATCTCATGTTAAAAAGTGGAAAATTTAAATATGGGGAATACTCTGAACACCTGCGATGAGGGTGCCTAGACTAGGATATGAAGGAGAGAAAAAGCGTAAAATGAATATTTTACATTTTGGGAAACCTAATTTTAAGGATGAGGGGATAGAAATTGAAACGAACCACAGGGGATGGAACATAACAAATAGAGTAACATGCAAGGAGCTGAAAATGATGAAATCTGATAGGAGAAGGAGGAGGAGCATGGAGCCTCTGTGAGACCCTCTCTCACCACTCTTCTTCTTTGATTTTACTTGTCATGTCCATACTTGGATTAAAACTATAAAGCGTTTGGAAATTTTAATGTAAACTCATCAAATTATTGGTGCCACATTATTAACCTGGCTGATGATTGAGAGTAGATTGGTCAGGCAACAATGAGCAAGATTGGATTTTATGAGCAGTTTTCCATCAGTATATGCCTTTGTTGAATCTGCAGACGAACGGTTCAGCTGAAAATGTGGCTTATTGTGTGTTGCCTTCACTACTGCAGCTGGGACGCCCTTTGCTATATCCAGCGGGCTCAGCTGTTTCTTTGTATTGCAGGGAGTGAAGTGAATTGTCAGAAGATTGCTTTCTGAATGGTGGGGACCTCAGGAGCAAGGCAAACTATATTATAAAATTGATACTTTTTGTCAATTATGATAGCAAATAATTCATTCTTGCCTTTGACAATAGATGACCACCACTGAAGCTAAGGATTTCCTTGGAGACTGATCCTCCAATTAGCTGCTTAATTGTCCACACTTTTTAAAATAGCTGCACCTCAGGGTTGATGTTTTGATTGTGGAATCTTTTCATTCGGCTGAATCCTGCTTAGTTCAACCCATTGCCAGGATATGACACCCTACCTAATCCCACGGTGGAAATGAAATACTCTGGTATCTCTGGGATCCTTTGTTCTGCAACTGGAGCTGGTGGAACTTGTTTCCCTCTACCCAGTACCAACTGGTGGCCTTTGTCAACTGCCTGCTGTTCAAGGGAATTTTATTTTTTTTAAATGTTTCTGATGTACAGCCACATATAACAACAACTCAAATGGATGTGATGCTAAGACTTTATAAGGTATTATTCAGACTGCACTTGGAGTGTTGTGAGTAGTTTTGGGCCTCTTATTCAGGAAAGAGGTTCTGGTATTTGAAAGGATCGAGAGGAGGTCCGTGAGAATGATTCCAGGAATGAAAAGGTTAACACATGAAGAACGTTTCATGGCTCTGAGCCTGTACACACTGGAATTTAGAAGAATAGAGGGCAGGGGATCTCATTGAAACCTATCACATATTTAAAGGCCTAGACTGTGGATATGGAGAGGCTATTTCCTAAAGTGGGTGAATCTAGGACCAGGGGACACGGCCTCAGAATAGAGGGACATCTATTTAAAACAAGTATTAGAAGGTATTTATTTAGCCAGAGGGTGGTAAGGGTGGTAAGGGTGGTAAGTATATTTAAAACAAAGGTTGATAGATTCTCAGTTAGTCATGATGTCAAAGGCTATAGGGAGAAGGCAGGGGAATGTGTTTGAGAGAGGTGATGGATCAACCATGATAGATTGGTAGAATGGACTTGATGAGCTGAATGGCCTAATTCTGCTCCTATGTCTTATCATCCTCTTGTATAAAGCCTGATCTCTTTGGAAAAAAAATCCTTTTA
This sequence comes from Hypanus sabinus, assembly GCF_030144855.1. Taxonomy (NCBI): domain Eukaryota; kingdom Metazoa; phylum Chordata; class Chondrichthyes; order Myliobatiformes; family Dasyatidae; genus Hypanus; species Hypanus sabinus. Next base: position 48,150,046 of record NC_082711.1, on the reverse strand, counting down.
GAGTGATAAAGTCACACCATTATAGTATAACACAGAAATAGGCCCTTCAACCTACAGTAATATGGCAACCTGTTTGGCCCATCTGCAATAATCCAATTTGCCCTCAATAGGTCAGTATGCTTCAATGTCTATTCAAATGTCTCTCTCAATGTCTCTTAAAAATTTTGATTACAGTATATCTGATTCATACCCTTTTGTGGAATCCCTTTCCACAAAGTAATAACAGAATATTATGTTTGATATTAGGATGAATTAATCTCTATATTTTTTAATTTGTTCTTTCATTGAATGTGAATGTTGTTGGTAATGACAAAATTTATTATCATCCCAAGTTGCTTCTTAATAGAAAATGCAATTAAAAGTCAATCTTTTTATGGGTCTAGAGTGACATATAAGCCAAACAGGGTAAGGAACAATGGTTTCCTTTCCCTGCGGAACATTTATGAATCAGATGGAATTTTCAACAAGGTTAGCAAACTGGGGAGTTGGAGTGGAGGTACAGGAACCAATTAGGTTAACATCAGATAATTAACTTACTACAGGCTTTCCAGGCTGGCATGGTAGGAATGAGACCATGTTGTCTCAGGGCTGTACCACAACTTGTGTCCTCATGACAATTTAATCCAAGCTCTCCTTCAAAGGTTGAAAAAGAGAAATGACATGATCACATTCTAAATGTTACTGATGCACAAATCCCATTGTGATCATAAGGGTGACCATTGGCAAGAAGTATGCTGTTGAATTTACCTAATTTGCATGGGTTGAGTTTGAAGTAGTCACAATCATGTTTTCTCTGGATCAGATCAATTCTCAAGTGCCAGTATTGTGTAATCAGATTTCAAGGCCTATTTCTTTGGCCAATTTCAATATGTGTTGAGTTCCATGTTTTCAAGGAATCAAGTTTTTGGGTCTCAAGATTTTTTCTGGGTCCAAGCATCCTAGTTTAAGCATTCAAGGTTCTCGATGTTTTTCAAGTACTTCAAGGTTTCCAAAGACTTTCCTCAATGTATTCAAGGACTTTTCTCAGTGTTTCCAATGTTTTTTTAAAGTTCTTCCCGTCCCGAGGACACCCAAGCCTCTGTCTCCATGCCCCACTTGAGGTTCCCTAGTCTCTCAGGGTTCCCAGGTTTCCCCACCCCTTACAGTCCCTCTTAAAGTTCTCCATGACTCCCTCCCGAGTTCCCAGGTCTTTTAAGTCATTCTTGGATCTCAAGTTTTTTGGGGGGGCAGTCCAGTAATGTGTTCTTTGGGCCTATGCGGGGCACCAGAGGATTTAGAGCACCTGTTATGTAACGATAGTTCTTAATATTTTAGAGCTCCTTGTGTTTTTCTCGAATGACTTCCTCTTTGTAATGTGCCCTCCTGGTGCCTCCTGTTTGAATTTGTTAAGTTTATTTTAATAGGCTCAGGGATTCCATGTTATTCCTATTACTTAAGCGAATGCCCAATTAGCGCAATTAGCCCAATCACGGGCTCCTAGTTTTGAGAATGTTATTTCTTGTGACATCGTTTGATCGAGCCACCAAATGTTCTTCTGGAATTAATATAAACGATCTCTTGTCACTGTCTCTACCTGAGAGTCTACCTTTCGTCTGCATTTGGGTTCTGATATTGCCGGCCCAGCACACGTCATGATAGCAGTGTACTCAGGGCTCTGTGGCAGCTAATAATCCAAGTAGAGTCGAACCACCACTATGGCCTCAGACTACTTGCCCTTGGAGTTGAGTACATATTGACTTTCCTGGTCAAATCAATGGGTGCACCTAAGCTCACAGTAAATTAATTTAAAAAAAATCAGAATATGTGATTTTTCATTTGCTTGTCAGTTCAAAGTTCAAAGTTCAAGTAGATTTATTCAAAGTACATATATTATCATGTACTACCTTGATATTCATTACCTTGTCAGCATTTACAGAGGAAAGAAATTTACAAAAAAACCACACATAAACAAAGATTGACCAACAATCAATTTGTAAAAGAATCAAGCAGTGCAAATAAAAAGAATACTGAGAACATGAGTTGAAAACAGTCCTTGAAAATGATTCTGCAGATTGCCGAATCAGTTCAAGGTAGCAGTGTACTTAATTGTTGATGTTTTGTTATGTCTGTGAGATATTAATTTAATGAAGCTGATTAGTGATATAAGTCAAGCTGTAAAAAGAAATAACTGCAGGCTGTTTCATTAATATAATACTCATTTTTACTGTGTTTTCTTCATCGGAATTACATGTCATGACAGAACTTTTCTATTCACAATTATAAATAATTGCTATGTATTTCTTGCATTTGCTGCTTTTATTCAGAAATCTAATGTTTGAAATTTCTTTTTCTATGCATAAAACATTCTTGACAGAAGTATTGGAAAGTGGATTGAAGAAGCATTAAAAGATGACAGCTGAAATTGTTAGGCTTTATATGGATGCTCTTAGTGCTCGGCCTTTGAAATCAATTCTTTCAACATACATAAACACCAGTGCTGTTTACTATGGTTGGCAAAATCAGCATTTGTTGGCCATCCCTAAATGCCCTTGAGGTACTGGTGAGCTACCTCCTGGAGCTGCTGTACTCTTTCTTGTGAAGGTATTTCCACATTACTGCTTCTAAATGGAAAGAATTCACATGATCTCTAGGGGTTACCTTCAGAGCAAACTTACTCTTTATTACAAGCTGACATCAACAGAGGAGTTACTTGTTCTGGAACAAATGCTGCCTGATCCACTTCTCATTATTCACATGTCCTCCACTATCCCTATCACTCCCGTAAAGTAGGTAAGCCTTCTGCAGCGTCAAGCTTCAGAGACGATGTGCTATGTGAGCTGGACACAGCTCATGGAGCAGAGAGTGCCGAATTTCCGCTTTTAACTTTCACACGTCTTCTCCTGGACTTGACGGAATTGCTGCCAGGCATGAGTCTCTTTTGCTTATAGTCCGTGACTCTGGCTGGTTTGAACCTGTTCCAGACACTCCCTGCCTTTCACCAGCCATGTAGAGTTCACACCTTATCTCTCTGCTCTGTAATCATTCCCCTGTTGGCTTCTACTATTCTCTGGTGGCTGGAATTCACAGTTCCCTAATACATCATGGGCGTGTCCCACCCCACCATTGATAGTATCTACATGAGGTGTTGTCTCAGGAAGGCTTCATCAAGCCTAACATTGATTGACATTATCTGGCTTGATTTTGTCCTTATTTTTCCAAATAGGCCATAATTGGTGGTATTGGAATTTACCACCGTTTTGGGTAAACGTCAGCTTACCTTAGCCGGCGGGAGATTATTTATTTATTTGAGATGGCCATGCCATCTCACAATCCCCTGTTTAAATCCCGGGACAATTTACACTAACCAATTAACCTACCAACTGGAACGTCTTTGTTCTGAGGAAACCCACACGGCCACAGAGAGAACTTACAAACTCCTTACAGGCAGCGCTGGGAAATGAACCGGGGTTATGGGTACAGTAAAGCATTATGCTAACCACTACACTACCACGCTGCCCTCTGCTTGAAAGATTAGTTTTGGAATGCAGATCTTTAGTATAGCCAGGATATTTGTTAGCTTATGGGCTTATGGCGTATTTGTTGCTTGATAACATTTGAAGTGAATCAAATTGATTGCATGCTGACTTTTTCAATGGTGAAGGGTCTCCTGCTGGTTGGTATGTCCAACAAATGGAACTGAAAATGCCCAGGGACTCTGGTGGAGAACTCTGGCACACTGTCTATACCGGGGGTCGGCAACCCGCGGCTCCCGAGCCATTTGTGGCTCTTTCACCTCTGTGATGCGGCTCCCTGTGGCTTTGGGAAATAATTGGTCAGTATTTAATTAAAATGTATTTTATGTTAGTTTGTTAGCTTTTGAAATGTAATTCTAAATTTGAAGATTATGGTGATCTTGTACAATCTAAGTGTGGCGACACATTTCCTGGCACATCCGAAACGGCTCACAATTAGCCAGCATTCCGGCTAAGGGAGATAGCCTACGGGGGTTTGTGAGTACGCGTCTTTTGCAGCATCTGCGTCCGTGGGGGCTGGGTTGAGGGAGGCTTAAAAGCAAGGCTGTTTAGTTCGAATAAAGTTATTCGACTGCAGTTTACTGACACCGCTACAACGTGTTTTTATCGCTGGCTGTCCAGAGGGGAGGTGCTGAAATGCTTTGTCGCGTGTCTGGAAGAAGTGAAAACTTTCCTGGGCAGCAAAGGGCTCACCTTTCCTGAGCTGGAACAGCCAGAGTGGCTGGAAAAGCTACACTTCATGGTAGACATGACAGCGCACCTGAACACGCTGAACACAGCTCTTCAGGGGTAAGGACGTACAGCCCTGCACATGTTGGAGGATGTTTTGGCATTCGAGCGCAAGTTGACAGTGCTTGCCAGAGATTTACAGAAAGGCACATTGTCTCACTTCCCCAATTTGAGAGAGTTCAAACAAGGTCACGACATGATAAATTCGGAGTATTTACATTCTGCAATCATCGCAATGCAAACATCGTTTGGGAAACGCTTCTGTGAGTTCAGAGAGGAAAAAAGCACATTATCCTTCCCGGTCACTCCCCTAAGCATCGATCCATCCCTACCGAATACGACTGCATTGTCAGGTGTGAGTCAACCTGACCAAGTATGATAAATATTTTAATTGCCTATTATTTTACGTATATTCATATGTTTTCATTGTTCAGTGAAATAGTCCTTTTATTTTTCAGGTTGACAGCTGGCTGACGTTATTTTTGGTTTGCTGCTGGCGGCAAATTTAAGTTTAGCGTTTTTCATAAACACAAGAAGGACTCAAATAGACGTTGAGTATTTTACTTAAAAGTAACCTTCAAACCAACATCTTATTTTCGGAGTTCAAAATGTTTTTGTTGCATGCAGAAATGTAATTTCGTTTTCTCTGCAGGAGCTCATCAATTTCATAAATGCAACACATTATAGTTTGTTTATACATAGCATAAAGGCAAAACAAAACGTTGTATGCAGTGTTATTTCATTTTAAATGTCAAACGGGTTTTGCGGCTCCCAGTGTTTTCTTTTCTGTGGGAAATGGGTCCAAGTGGCTCTTTCAGTGGTAAAGGTTGCTGACCCCTGGTCTATACAGATGTAATTTTGTGTCAGGCTATTGGGTGACTGACTAATCTCCAAGTTTAAACTCTATCCCAAGAGGTGTTTGAAGGCTTTACTGATCTGGGAATGACTTTGTGCTATCATTAATAATGACCATTTAGTTTATTTCGAAAGGCAACAATGCAGAAACCATGTTGCTGTTTGCAGGAAGACAGGTGAAAGCCACATTTCAGAGATTAGCAAGGAGTTAGCCCCCTTGACAAGTAAACAAAGTGTATTGAGCTATAGAACAATGTGAAGTGTTGAAGAGGATACCAAGACAAGTACAAAATAATAATGATTAACACGAAGAATAAATCGTCTTTGATGCTTTAATAACTGTATTCCATCTTGAAATTCCTTCATGTGCATTTGTGAAATTTAATGTGTTCGCCTATCAATATTTAGCTAAAGTTGTTTTTTAGTTTGAACGAAGTTCAGCAGCTCCCTTTACCTTACAGATCCCTTTAACAAACAACTACAAAATTTATGTCTCAATATTTTACGGTTTGTACAGCATGCACTCTTTCCTTTATAAGCAGTATATAAACACAGTGGCCACTTTATTAGGTAAACCAGTACACCTGTTTGTTAATACAAATATCTAGCCAGGCAATCACATGGCAGTATCTCAATGCATAATAACATGCAGACGTTTTTCAAAAAGTTCAGTTGTTGTTTGGACCAACCATCAGAATGGTGAAGAAATGTGACCCAAGTGACCCCGAATGTGGAATGATTGCTGTTGCCATACAGTGTGGTTGAAGTATCGCAGAAACTGCTGATTTCCTGGAATTTTCACACACAAGTCTCTTGAGTTTACAAAGAATGGTGCAAGAAACAAAAAGCATCCACTGAGTGGCAGTTCAGTGGGCAAAAATTAGAGGAGAATGGTTAGACTAGTTCAAGCTGACAGGAAGGTGACAGTAACTCATTTAACTGTGTGTAACAACAGTGGTGTTCAGAAGAGCATTCTGAATGCACAAAATGTTGAATCTTGAAGCGGATGAGCTACAGGAGCCTAAGACCACAAGTATATACTCAGTAGACACTATTAATTACAGGAGGTACCTAGTAAAGTGACCAGTGACTGGGAGTGTCATTCAAGAAATACAAAACAAAAGTGGTGCACACAAGAATGAGATATTCTAAGGATGGAGGACAAAAAAATTAAATGACACCCTTTCAACGAAAAATGAGGGTTAATACTTATGTCCTGGCAGCATGTTTACATTAGTCACCACTTCTGAAACACATTATTTGACTAACATCATATTGCTGTTTGAGGAAGTTTGCCAGGTGCACCTGTCAGCCCTTCCCCCACATTACAACCGGGGTGTAACATAAAAAAATGATTACTTATTTAACTGGTTCAGCACAACATTTAGAGCCGAAGATCTTGCCCCCATGCTATACTGTTCTAAGTTCTATGTTCTAGAAAGCATCCTCTCCTAATGCATCATAACTTGGTAGGACAACTGCTCAGCCCGAGGCCACAAGAAAGTGGAATTGGAATTGGAATTAGAATTGGTTTATTATTGTCACATAAACCAACATACAGTGAAAAGCTTGACCTGCATACTGTTCATACAGATCAAATCATTATGTGGGGCATTGAGGTAGAACAAGATAAAACAGTAACAATGCAGAATGAAGTGTAACAGCTACAGAGAAAATACAATGCAAATAAATTGCAAGATCAAAACAAGGTATAATGTATAGTGAGGTCAAGAGTCCAACTTGCCATACGAGGGTACTTCTTAATAGCCTTCCAGCACTGAGTTAGAAGTTGTCCTTGAGCCTGGTAATACATACCTTTGGGCTTTTATATTGTCTGCCTGAGAGGAGAGGGGAGAAGACTAGATGCTCAGGGTGGGTGGATTCTTTGATAATGCTGGCAGAAAGAGGCATAGACAGGTTGTTCACAACTGTCTGCTTTTGATGATGTGTACCACTCTGTCCACAACTTCCTGTAGCTGCGGACACAGCTCAGCACGTCACCAAATCCAGCCTCCCCTCCATGGACCCTATCTCACAATCTAACTCATTATGAGCTTGCAACTATTCTCTGCCTCCACTGCACTTTTTCCTGTAACTGTAATACTTTATTCTGCTTTCTGTTAAAGTTTTTCTCTTGCAATACATGGGTGTACTGATGTGATGAAATGATCTGTATGGATGGCATGCAAAACAATCTCTTTCACTGTAACTTGGCACACATGAGAATAATAAACCAATTTAACAAGCCAATACTTCAAGAACTAGTTCAGCTCATTGGTTCAAAGGCTTTCGAATGTCATGAACTCATGGAAAGCCTTAATATAACACAATTCTTTATTTTTTATTAAAAGTAATAATAATCTCAGCTTTTTGCTTTTCAACATTTGAATTCTCCAAAAACAAAACTGCACTGATTTCTAAATGGACATTGAACTCATTGACATTACCTCAAATTTTTATATTTCTACTTTTGCATTACTATTTTTAATTTAACTACATAATATTCATATATACTTTCTGTAATTCATTTATTTATGTTCTTTCTACATTTGTCATGTCTTGCATTGTGTTGCTGCTGCTAAGTTGACAAATTTCACGTCATATGCCAGTGAAATTAAACTTGGTTCTGATTCTGAGTGATATTCACCTCAACTGTAGCAGCATATTTCATGCAAGGTAAAGATTTTCTACTTAAGATGCATGCATAGGTCTGATTTCAAAAGAAAAGAGTTGGCTTTTGTCAATTTGCTTTTGAACTTCACTTCTAATCAGATAAATAGGACATCTGATCAATCAGCTTCCATAACTGCTGTAGCCATCATATTTATCTTAATGCACTAAGTATTTACATAAACAACAAAAGCTTTTCTTTAAATCAATAACAGGATTTGCATTAAAATAAATCAAAACAGGATAGTAAAAAGAGCAGAGCAATTGTGGACTATATTCTGCCTGGAGCCAATATAAATGGTGTCCCTCAATCTGCCCTGACCTGCCATGGAAATGGATGAATAGCCATGCAGGCTCAAAACACCATATGCCTCCCTGACAAGGAGGGTAAGGACTAATGGCATCAAATGGCACTCTCCCTGCCCATAGGAAGAATTGAAAAGCCTGGAACATGCTTTCAAAATCAGTGTAAACAAATAAAATATTGCAGGAGAATGAGGAATTGTGAAAACACATGTCAAGAATAGACAGTTCTCAACAATCATTTCTCACTTTCAAAATATTTTTGTGTCTTGTAATCAGAAGTACTTACTTCAATTTTCCTTTTTGATTGTACAACATAGCAAACCTCTGGTTTATGTTTTATCATATCACATTATATTAATAACTCATTTGTTGTTGACCCAATTAGTCTCTATTGGATAACCCATAGGATTGTATAATGTTACTAATTTAAAATAATATCTAACAAAAGATTTTTATAGAATTTCCAACAAAATTAGATCACTAAATCATAAAAAAGTCAAAGGAAACACAAAATTATGAAAATAAACATAGCTTAATGACTATTTAAATTCATTTTTCTTTAAGAGAGTCTTTCTCATGACTCTTTAAGATAAAGACCCTTAAAGAAGCATATTACAGAGAACAAAACCATTTGTGAGTGGCACAGGGAATCTTGTTAATTTTGCTGGTGTTAAAAGTTAGCTGGCATAACTTCACGTAAAGTCATGCAATGGTATTTTTTCGACAAATAGGTCTTATAGGATCTTTTAAGATTTATTTTAATGCATGATTATTTTAAAAAATACGGCAAATCTTTTTCAATTTATTGTATTCACTGCACCAAAACTCCGGGCTGCTCATAAAGTCTAGGATTCCACATCATTGTAGACTGATATTAGAAGTTCACAACTTCCCCTTGAATCTCACTGAAGATTTTGGAACTGAATTTAAAAGCTTATAATAGTACTGCTTGAAGTGATGTCAACAGCAGCTGGTTGTTGAGATGTTGTTAATCTTTTGAATACTTGTCAAAAATATTAGATCCAAATACTTGAGTATTTACATAAATGCTGCCCACAATTTACTCAGTTGTACAAATCTCAAAATGAAAATCAATAGTGTAAGAATTATGTCAACATACCTCTTTTAATGTACACAGTGAAGAAAATTCTTAATAAATTGGATATGTTTTCTAACACATTTGCGTTTGTAAATACACTAAAAGTATATATAATGTAGCATGATGATTGCCAGTAGGACAGTTGACTACTCAGTCCCTCAACATAATCTCCTCATTAAACTGAGTCAAAGCTGATAGCAAAACCTTCAGTCCTGCCTTCATTTACATAGCTTTGCTAATTTCCATTCAAATTTAACAGGCATCCATAAGCAAGAGAAAATCTGCAGATGATGGAAATCCAAGCCACACACACAAAATGCTGGAGGGACTCAACAAGCCAGGCAGCATCAATGGAAAAGAGCAAACAGTCAATGTTTCAGGCCTTGCTCCTTCATCAGGACTGGAAAAAAATGAGGAGTCAGAGTAAGAAAGTGGAGGGAGGGGAGGAAGAACCACAAGATGATAGATGAAACTGGTGGGAGAGGGGTGGAGTACAGAGCTGGGAGGTTGATTGGTGAAAGAGACACAGGGCTGGAGAAGGGGAAATCTGATAGGAGAGGACAGAAGGCCATGGAAGAAATAAAGGGGTAGGAGCAATGGGCTGGTAAGGAGATAAGGTGAGAGAGTAAAATGGAGTGGGGAATGGTGAAGGAGGGGGCATTGCCAGAAGGTTGAGAAATCGAAGTTCATGCCATTAAGTTGGAGGCTATTCCATCAGAATATAAAGTGTTGCCCTCCAACCCGTGTGTGCCTCATCGCAACAGTAGAGGAGGCCGTATACTGACATGTCAGAATGGGTGGCCACTGGGGGATCCTGCTTTTATGGTGGATGGAGCATAGGTGCTTGGTGAAGCACTTCCTCAAACTATGTCGGGTCTCCCCGATTTACAGGAGGCCACTCAGGGAGCACCAGATACTGTAAATGACCCCAACAGACTCACAGTTGAAGTGTTGCCTCACCTGGAAGGACTTTTTGGGGCCCTGAGTGGTAGTGAGAGGGGAGGTGTAGGGGCAAGTGTAGCACTTGTTCCACTTGCAAGGATAAATGCCAGGAGGGAAATCAGTGGGGAGGGATGAATGGACAAGGGAGGCGCATAGGGAGCGATCCCTGCTGAAAGCAGAAAGTAGGAGGAGGGAAAGGTGTGCTTGGTGGTGGGATTCCACTGAAGATGGTGGAAGTTATGTGCTGGACACAGAGACTGGTGGGGTGGTAGGTGAGGACAAGTGGAACCCTATCGCTGGTGGGATGGTGGGAGGACGAGATGAGTGCAGATGTACGCAAAATGGAAGAGATACGGTTGAGGGCTGCATTGATGGTGGAGGAAGGGAAGGCCCTTTCTTTGAAGAAGGAGGACATCTGCTTAGTTCTGAAATGAAATGCCTCATCCTGAGAGCAGATGCAATAGAGATGGAGGAATTAAGAGAAGGGGATGGCATTTTTACAAGTAACAGGTTGGGAAGAGGTATAATGCAGGTAGCTGTAAGTTCTGTCAAAGGGTTTTGGTTCAAAACATTGACTATACTCTTCTCCTAGATGCTGCCTGGCCTGTTGAGTTCCTCCAGTATTTTGTGTGTTTCTCATATTTCCAGCATCTGCAGATTTTTTCTTGTTTGAGCTGTGAGAGTCAGTGGGTTTATAATAGACATCAGTAGATAATCCATCTCCAGAGACAGAGACAGTGAGATTGAGAAAGGGGACGCAGGTGTCAGAAATGGATCAGGTAAATTTGAGGGCAGGGTGGAAGTTGGAGGCAAAGCTGATGAAGTTGACGAGCTCTTCACGGGTGCAGGAAGCAGCACCAATGCAGTCATTGATGTAGCGTAGGAAAAGTTGGGGAGTGATACTAGTGGAGGCTTGGAACATAGACTGTTCCACGTAGCCAACAAACAGGCAGGCAAAGTTTGTGAGTGCCCATGGCTACACCTTTTATTTGAACGACGTTGGAGGAGCCAAAGGAGAAATTATTAGGCGTGAAGACAAGTTCCACCAGAAGGAGGAGAGTTGTGGTAGAGGGGAATTGGTTAGGTCTGGTGTCCTTAAAGAAATGGAGAGCTTTGAGGCCTTCCTGGTGGGGAATAGAGATGTATAGCGACTGGATATACATAGTGAAAATAAGATGATTAGTGCCAGGAAACTTGAAATCATTGAAAAGATCAAGAGAGTGTGAAGTGTCATGGATGTAAGTAGGAAGGGACTGAATAAGGGGGAATGGACTGAGTCAAGTAATATAAGTTCAACGGGGCATGAACAAGCAGAAACAATGGGCCTACCTGGACAGACAGGTTTGTGGTTCTTGGGTAGAAGGTAGAAATAGGAAGTGCTGGGTGAGGGAACTAGGAGGTTGTTGGCAGTGGATGGGAGATCCCCAGCGTTAATAAGGTCAGTGATGGTGCGGGAGACGATGACTTGGTGCTCCTTAGTGCACTTCAGTTCGAGGAGTAAGTAAGAGGAGGTGTCTGACAGTTGTTGCCTGGCCTCAGCAAGGTAGATGTCAGTCTGCCAGGATACTATAGCACCCCTTTATCTGCAGATATGATGGTGAGAGTGGAGAGCACAGTGTTCAGAAGGAGTGAGGTTGGAATTGGAGAGAGGAGTGGTGAGGTCAAGATGGTTGATGTCCCATCAGCAGTTAGCAGGCATCCATCAGTTTCATCAGCTTCAATTTCAATCCATGTTCCTTTGAGATGAATTTTATATTTCCACCAGCCTTTGTGTAAGTACAAGTACTCTCTTCATTGATATTTTAATGGCCTGTCTCTATTGTTTATTTATATCATCTTATTCTGGATTTTTCATTTGAGGTAATAGTTTTTCTGTATTCCTCCTGACTTTTATTTTTCTTATTTGATCAAATGTTTTATCTCTCAAACTTCTGAAATTAAAATAATGTAAAATGTGTAATACTCCTTACAATTTAATCCTATAAATCCAGGTAGGACTTCCTAGAGTTTAAAATAGTACATCAAATGTACACTGACTTTATAATGGAAACAGAAATGCCTTTCTTTCAGAACCTAGAATCTTTAGAATGAAGCCTGACTCTCATTCTATTTTTAATTACTTCTAATTATTTTATGCTCAGGCTTTAGTTTTTGGCAACTTGTATATCTGAAAACTCAAACTACAAGAATGTAAGATATAGGAGCAAAATTAGGCTATTCAGCCCATCGAGTCTGCTCTGCCATTTCATCGTGGCAGATTCCAGATCCCATTCAACCCCATACACCTGTATTCTTGCCATATTCTTTAATGCCCTGGCTGATCAGATAAGCATCAATTTCCGTCTTAAATATACTTGGCCTCCACCACAGTCTGTGGCAGAGCATTCTATAGATTTACTACTCTCTAGCTAAAAATATTCCTCCTATCCTCTGTGCTAAAAGTCCTCAATTTTGAGGCTGCGCTCTCTAGTTCTGGATACCCTCACTATAGGAAACATATTCTGCACATCCATCCTATCTAGTCCTTTCAGCATTCGCTAGGTTTCAATGAGATCCCCACGTTTGCTTCCTTACAGCTTTTAGTCTCCATAATGGTGAACATATTGCCTTTTATGGATTCAAAGTGAAGTCTTTATAATTTTCTCACACAAGGCCCAATAGTGGCTATATTTCATTAGGAGTTTGAATTTGGTGTTTTGAGGAGATTTGGCGTGTCACTAAAGACACTCACAAATTTCTACAGATATACTGTGGAGAGCATTCTGACTGGCTGAATCACCATCTGGTATGCGTGGGGGGGGGGGGGGTGGTCACTGCACAGGATCAAAAGAAGCTATATAAAGTTGTGAACTCAGTTTGCTCCACCTTGAGCATTAGCCTCCTGAGCATCCAAGGCATCTTCAATGCCTCAAAAAGGCAGCATCCATCATCAAGGACCCCCATCACTAGAACATGCCCTCTTCTCATTGCTACCATCAAGGAGGAGGTACAGGAGCCTGACGACACCCACTCAATAATTCAGGAACGGCTTCTTCCTCTCTGCCATCAGATTTCTCAATGGACATTGAACCTGTGAACACAACCTCACTACTTATTTCTCTTTCTGTACTATTTATTTAGCTTAACTTTAAAAATGTATGTATTTACTGTAATTTAGTTTTTTATTATTATGTGTTGCAATGTACTGCTGTTGCATACCAGTAAATTCCACGATATACGCCGGTGATATTAAACCTGATTTTGGTTCTGCTGTGCAGCTGCTTTGTCTACTGGCTTGTCATTTCACGTGTTTGCGTAAGTAATGCAGCAATCCAAGTTAGTTGTAAATATTTTGTTACTTTGCACATTACTGTCAAAGTCTAACCAGTTTTCTCTACTAACCAGTTTCTAACCATGTTGCCTCTGAGTGCATGATGAGTTTAGTGAATACAGCCAATGGGATTGACTTAGAACATCCAGTTAGAGAACAGTCACATCTGCTGATCCTCCAGATTACCACCCAGTGTCAGGAATGAGGTAGCAAAGGGAAAGAGAGGGAATGTGGTACAAAGAAAAACATTTGGTTAAAGAAATACCTACAACTATACCATGAAAAAAAAGTTGCCTAACTTTCAGTAACAGTACTATGTGCACTGGATTTATTTTTGCTCTTTTCTATTGTTAATATATCTATTTTTATTAAGCAACGTGCTCGCAGGCACTCCAGCAATGAACACATAAGATGTAAGTGCAAAAGACAAAGGGGCGGAATTAGTCCGTCAAGTTTGCTCAGCCATTTCATCGTCACTGATTTATCACCCTCTCAACCCCATTCTCTGCTTCTCCCGTTTACCTTTGATGCCCTCACTGACTAAATTAACTATCACACTCCACCTTAAAAATACTGGTGCTTCCAAAAGAGAATACAAAGAATATAATGATTGCAAGATGGTTTGGGTGGAGCTTTGGTATATGGGTAGGAAACAACCTTTTTTAGCCCAACGCATCCCCCCCCCCCCTTAAAGCACCTCCATACTTGCCAACACACCTCTTAGGCGCAATATACATTCCAGTGCTCCCATAGTGTAAGAACATGTCTACCATATGCTAACATGAGAAAAATTAATCTGCTTTGAATTTTTATTTGTCTTTAAACCAAGCTTACACAGTACCTGTGTGCTGTACAGCAGCTTCGATGTCAATGTGATCCTTGAGCTTGATGGTTTTTAGCAAGGGTTGAAATATCTGGTTCAAGTTGTGACAGCTAAAGTCCCCACAAGTAATAATGTCCAAGTGCTTTCTGTTTTTTGTCAGAATGAGGTTCACCGCACTGAAGCCTTGATCAACAAGGTAGGAGGATGGAAATGCAATGAAGAGTAGTTTGACTCTTCTCCGAAGACCAGGAAACATCATATGACAGTGTAGACACAGACCACAAAGGCCGATAGTTTTGAAAAAGCATTTCTGCTTCTTCATCATTCTACATGTCAATACTTTTTTCTTGCAAGCACTGTTCCTATTCTTCCACCTTGAATTTCCAGATCGTTTAAATACTTGTATTGATTTGGAAAATCCTTCTTTAGTGATTGTAGGTGTAAGCAGTAGGCTTGCAAATCACTGTTTGTGAAAGCGAGTGCCATACTTTCCATGCAGGGTAACTGCAAGAACATTCTTCTCCCAATGTTTTGCTTATATATTTCTAGTTTTCCAATAAAAGTGGACACTGCACTTTTAGCCTAGATTAAATTGAAATTCTCACCTGAAGTTCATATTTAGAATTTCATTTTGTCACACAGGTTGGCTAGGTATGCCACATCGCTACATAAAAGTTCAATTGTGTTTCCCAAGCTCTTGTTGACTTTGATCAAATCTTCAACCACAGTATCAAAAAGATCAAAGAAATATTTTAAGTAGCAGTCTTTTGACTTCAGTGCGAAGAAGCAAGCATTTAAATTGTTCATCATTATCTTGGTATAACTGATTATATATTCTGGTATTTAATGAATGCACTTTAATTTTGTTGATAGCAGATATTACAAGAGTCATGCTTGAAAAAAGTCACTGGCTGAGGCTTTTGGCTGTGAGATGTTGACAATGAATTACGCAATGGATTGCAAACAGACTTGGAATTTCTTTTTTCATAAGTGCCACTAAAACAGCATGTCATGGTGCTCCATCTGTTGCACAAGAAATCATATACCTAATCGAAATATTTTTATCCTCAATGTATATTTTCTCATTGTAGATTGATTCTCTGTTGATATTTGTTTTTAACTTTTTAGTAAAGTGAATTTCATCATAAACTTTTCCATTTTTGATAAACCGTACATATGCCATTAACAATGCCTCATTGTCTTGCACAATTGACTCATCCAGTTATATCTCAAATTCTGTTTTTTTGTAGCTCTGCGCATAGTTGATACATAATGTTTTCACTCATTTTGTCAATACAACAAGCGAGAGGGTTATTACTCAGAGGAGTTGATTTTAAAATACTGGTATCCATTTTGAGAACAGTCGTGATACAGCAGGCATTATTAATCTTTCACCAATTGTATGAGATTTTCCACAATTGGCTATCATTTTGGAAATGTTATAAGAAGCAATGAGACAACTATGAAGGTCATTTTTAGCTTTAATGGCAAATGACTCAAGTGTGCAAAACTTTTCAAGTGCTTCTTTCATCTTGTGGAACTGAGCAGTACCATAAGTAGCCTTTTTATTATGTCTTTTATGTAAGTGTTCCTGCAATTTTGACGGTTTCCTGGTTTCATTAGACAGTTCAGTATTACAAATAGGACACGTGGGGTGTCGTTGATCTGATGGGAATGCCGTACTCCAGGTATGTAACACTGTACTGATGCACTGTCTGTCGTTTCTGTTTCTTAGGAAGATTAGAATTCAAGGATTCACTGCCTTCAGACTTACAGTTAATGGTGATCACTTGCCAAATATAGGCAGTATATCTTATGAGAAATCATTTTTTACCACAATAAAATGGGCTGATTTTCCTATTGAACTAACAATGAAGCTAATGCTACTTGTAGGCAATAGTATTATCCTTAGTCTTATAATGGATGAAATGTATGAAAACAAAATGACCTATGTTTTGTGAGAGGGCAGATTCTTCTATATTCATTTCCACACATACACTTGAAAGTCACAAGTCGCAAGTTTGTTCTGACCAATTATCTTAACTATGACTGCATGAATCTGGAAAGAATGATGCAATTTTCTTTTAATGGTAATTATGGGTAACAAAGTCCATGAGGTATAAGACAGGCTTGATAAGTTCTAAGTGATGACACAACTTTGACTCTATGAAGTCAAGATGATTGATCTTCACAAATGAGCTGCTTACTGGAACAAAAATTACAGAAGTTTAAGTAAAATCCATTTCACTACCACCTTCTTCTAATTGTATGGGTGAGCCAAATATAATTGACTTGAGGATCTTTCTTACCCCTAAATTTAGCCACAAATTCTGGCTGCACCAAGCAGAATCTTAGACCAAACAACAACAGGTGATGCAAAGCTTTGGGGTGGATCCAATGCAAACCTTTGCTTAACACTTCCAACAGCCTGAGAAGATGACCAAGATGACAACTACAGCTGTAAGCTGCTGAAATAGGGCTGTCCCACTGCCCATTAGCTCTTTGTTCTATCCCCCACAACTCATATGTTTTCTTAAATGTTATTACATTCTTGGGGTCCGAATTCATAGGACAGTCAAAACTTCTGCGCAATTGTGGGATTGAGTTTAGGAGCCGAGAGGTAATGCTACAGCTATATAGGACCCTGGTCAGACCCCACTTGGAATACTGTGCTCCGTTCTGGTCGCCTCACTACAGGAAGTATGTGGAAACTATAGAAAGGGTGCAGAGGGGATTTACAAGAATGTTGCCTGGATTGGGGAGCATGCCTTATGAGAATAGGTTGAGTGAACTCTGTCTTTTCTCCTTGGAATGACGGAGGATGAGAGGTGACCTGATAGAGGTGCAAAAGATGATGGGAGACATTGATTGTGTGGATAGTCAGGGACTTTTTCCCAAGGCTGAACTGGCTAACATGAGAGGGCACAGTTTTAAGATGATTGGAAGTAGGTACAGAGGAGATGTCAGGGGTAAGTTTTTTACACCGAGAGTGGTGAGAGCGTGGAATGGGCTGTTGGTGACAGTGGTGGAGGTGGATACAATAGGGCCTTTTAAGCGACTCCAGGATAGGTACATAGAGAGGAGAAAAATAGTGGGCTATGGGAAACAACCCTAGGTAATTTTTAAGGTAAGGTCATGTTTGGCACAGCTTTGTGGGCTGAAGGACCCAAATTGTGCTGTAGGTTTTCTATGCTTCTATTCTGACATTTCCTGTAGACATTGCCCCTCTGTAAGCCAATAAGCTGCCTTGTCCACAGCACTGTACAGATCTTCAGTATCAAAACAGTTATAATCTTACAAATAGGTCTTTACTTCTGCACATTAGGTATATCTGAAGGCTTGACATAGGAATTACGGATAGTAAAAGACTGTTATTCATGTTGTATCATTCAGCCATCAGCTCTGCAAAAACATCAGCTGGCTGACTACATCATTATTGCAATGATTTATATGTCAGGAAGTTTTTTTCTGTGTCATAGATCCAAACTAAATTTGCCACAAAGAAGTTAAATGTTGTCACTTTTGTTACAAGTAACCTTTCAATAATGTATTAAGTATCATTAACAACAGTTCAAATATGATCACTGAAAACTAAATAAATTTAATGTCTTCAGGTTTAAAGGCTATTGGAGATTTAGTAGTACAGTTCAACTTAACTGCTGTTGTTTTAATTTCTGCCTTAATTCAATCTTTATTTTCCTTTCTGTATATGGAATTAACTGTATGTACAAGCCCTGTTCAGTTTTGTGCTCACAGTCCTATGTTTTAGTGTACAGCTACTTGTCTGCTCACTCAAGTCTCTAGGTATCTATCTTCCATCACTGTAACATTTTCAGCACTCCTGTCAGCAACATGCATACAAAGCACAAATCAGAAACCAGATTGTGAAAGAGTGATTCAAGTAGTAGGCATATTAGTGTTAAGTAACTCACTGGAAATTGCCATGATATGTTGTTATCCTGACTAAGATAAGGCTGGGACAATCGGACTGATAGCTATTTAAATTTCATAGATTTCCAAATTGCTGGTTTTGCTGGAGGCCTGGTAGATGTTTTCCATACATAAAAGAAGATACGAGGTTGCTTTGGCAAGTAAAGTGAAAATAAATCCAAAGGGTTTCTACAGTTATATTAATAGCAAAAGGATAGTGAGGGATAAAATTGGCTCCTTAGAGAATCAGAGTGGACAGCTAAGTTTGGAACTGAAAGAGATGGGGGAGATTTTGAACAATTTCTTTTCTTCGGAATTCACTAAGGAGAAGGATATTGAATTGTGTAAGGTAAGGGAAACAAGTAGTAAAGTTATGGAAATGATGACAATTAAAGAGGAGGAAGTACTGGCACTTTTAAGGAATATAAATGTGGATAAATCTCCAGATCCTGACAGGATATTACCTAGGACCTTGAGGGAAGTTGGTGTAGAAATAGCAGGAGTTCTGACAGAAATATTTCAAATGTCATTAGGAACGGGGATGGTGCCGGAGGATTGGCGTATTGCTCATGTGGTTCCATTGCTTAAAAAGGGTTCTAAGAGTAAACCTAGCAATTGTAGGTCAGTCAGTTTGACGTCAGTGGTGGGTAAATTAATGGAAAGTATTCTTAGAGATGGTATATATAATTATCTGGATAGACAAGGTCTGATTAGGAATAGTCAGCATGGATTTGTGCGTGGAAGGTCATGTTTGACAAATCTTATTGAATTTTTTGACGAGGTTATGAGGAAAGTTGATGAGGGTAAAGCAGTGGATGTTGTCTATATGGACTTCAGTAAGGCCTTTGACAACGTTCCACACATAAGGTTATTTAGGAAGGTTCAATCATTAGGTATTAATATTGAAGTAGTAAAATGGATTCAACAGTGGCTGGATGGGAGATGCCAGAGAGTAGTGGTGGATAACTGTTTGTTAGGTTGGAGGCTGGTTACTAGTGGTGTGCCTCAGGGATCTGTATTGGGTCCAATGTTGTTTGTCATATACATTAATGATCTGGATGATGGGGTGGTAAATTGGATTAGTAAGTATGCAGATGATACTAAGGTAGGAGGCATTGTGGATAATGAAGTAGGTTTTCAAAGTTTGCAGAGAGATTTAGGCCAGTTAGAAGAGTGGGCTGAAAGATGGCAGATGGAATTTAATGCTGAGAAGTGTGAGGTGCTACATTTTGGTAGGAATAATCCAAGCAGGACATACATGGCATTGAAGAATGCAGTAGAACAGAGTGATCTAGTAATAATGGTGCATAGTTCCTTGAAGGTGGAATCTCTTGTGGATAAGGTGATTAAGAAAGCTTTGGGTATGCTGGCCTTTATAAATCAGAGCATTGAGTATAGGAGTTGGGATGTAATGTTAAAATTGTACAAGGCATTGGTAAGGCTGAATTTGGAGTATTGTGTACAGTTCTGGTCACTGAATTATAGGAAAGATATCAACAAAATAGAGAGAGTACAGAGAAGATTTACTAGAATGTTACCTGGATTTCAGCACCTAAGTTACAGGGAAAGGTTGAACAAGTTAGGTCTTTATTCTTTGGAGCGTAGAAGGTTGAAGGGGGACTTGATAGAGGTATTTAAAATAATGTGGGGGATAGATTGAGTTGACGTGGATAGGCTTTTTCCATTGAGAGTCGGGGAGATTCAAACAAGAGGACATGATTTGAGAGCTAGCTTTCAAAAGTTTAAGGGTAACACAAGGGGGAATTTCTTTACTCAGAGAGTGGTAGCTGTGTGGAATGAACTTCCAGTAGAAGTGGTAGAAGCAGGTTTGGTATTGTCATTTAAAGTAAAATTGGATAGGTATATGGACAGGAAAGGAATGGAGGGTTATGGGCTGAGTGGGGGCCAGTGGGACTAGGTGAGTGTAAGCGTCGGCACGGACTAGAAGGTCCGAGATGGCCTGTTTCCATGCTGTAATTGTTATATGGTTATATGTCACTATTTTTTTCAAATTGGAGATATGGTACAGTACAATAACAGCTCTTCCAGTCCATCAATCCCAAGCTCCCCAAATACACCCATGTGACCAATTCATCTACTAACCCATACACCTTTGGAATGTGGGAGGAAACCCACCCAATCATGAGGAGAACATACAGACAGTGGCAGGAATTGAACCCATGTTGCCGGTTCTGTAGTAGTGTCATGATAACTGCTATGCTATTGTGCCTCCCACTTCCTAAACTACTGGGGGATAACTGAGAAGCTGATTTAACAAACTTCTTTACTAAACAAAATGATACAGAGAGGAGAGTGTAAGAGGGAGAGCGAAAATTCCTGGGACTTTCTCCTATAATGCAGAGAAGCGCTGGCCAGATGCTACAATCTCTGAAGCTGTACAGACCTGATATCGCATAAGCTGCAAATGTTACAATCTCCAGGGAATCACTTTGTTAAGCAATGCAGAAAGCATGCAATTACTTTGTAGCAGATAAACAGGTAAACAATTATACAATGACCTAAAGTAAATCAAAAAAGTCTCAAGCATCCAAAACTAAAACTCCTTCAAATGGAAAACGGAGAGCACTGCAGGTGCCGGAAATCTAAAAATGAAGAGAATTAGCATTTCAGATCTATGCCCTTTTATCAGTATTTGCCTGAATCTAAACAGCACACTTTACTGGAAGCTATAAAAATCATATGTGTTGTCTGACGATTTAATTGTGCTCTATTTATTCATAAAATTTAAAAAAAAATTAGAGAAAGGAGCAGGAATAGTCTATTTGGGCCCTTGAGTCTGGTCCACTCTTTGATAAGATCATGGATAATCTGATCTTTGTTTTAACTCCAGTTTCCTGTTGGAAGCCATAACCTCCAATTTTCTCTATATCTATTTTAGCCTTGAGGATGGTGTTAGGGTTATTTTTGAAAATATATTTGTGGGTAGGCAGTATGAATGCAAGTGACAGCGGTTATCAGTTCAGTGTTCTACTGGAGTAAGATGACTTTACGTTAATCTATATATTTAGGGTTATAAATGTCTTGAGAGAGACTAGCACTTACTTGTCCATTTCTAATTGACTTTGAGCAGGTGGAGGTGGCTTTTCTTGAATTGCTACAGTTCTTGGTGATATACATACTTCAGAATGTGATTAGATAAGAAGATTCAAAATAGTTTGCAATGTACATATTTTGTGATCAGCCTAATTGGAGAGTTGGAGGGAATCTGGTTCCTAATGTGCCTTCTGTCCTTGACTTTCTAGGCATTATAGCTTGTGTATTTTTCTGATGCTGTCAGAAAATGCTCAGTCCATTCTGTGTCATTAAAGAGAGTGAACCCTTGCAAGGCAGAAGGTCCCAATGAAGTACCTGGTAAGGCTCTGAAAACCTGTGCCAACCAACAGGAGCATACAAGGACATTTTCAAACTCTCACTTTTACGGGTGGAAGATCCTACTTGTTTCAAAAAAGCAACAATTATACCAGTGCCGAAGAAGAATAATCTGGGCTGCCTTAATGACTATCACCTGGTAGCACTCACATCTACAGTGATGAAATGCTTGGAGAGGTTGGTCATGATGAGACTGAACTCCTGCCTCAGCAAGGACCTGGACCCATTGCAATTTGCCTATCACCACAATAGGTCAATGGCAGACACAATCGCAATGGCTCTTCACACTGCTTTAGACCACCTGGACAACACAAACAGCTATGTCAGGATGCTGTTCATTGACTATAGCTCAGCATTTAATACCATTATTCCCACAATCCTGATTGAGAAGTTACAGAACCTGGGCCTTTGTACCTCCCTCTGCAATTGAACCCACAACTTCCTAACTGGAAGATCAAAATCCATGTGGATTGGTGATAACATCTCCTACTTATTGACATCAACACCGGTGCACCTCAGGGGTGTGTGCTTAGCCCACTGCTCTACTCTCTATATACCCATGACTGTGTGGCTAGGCAGAGCTCAAATACCATCTATAAATTTACTGACAATACAACCATTGTTGGTAGAATCTCAGGTGGTGACAAGAGGGTGTACAGGAGTGAGATATGTCAACTAGAGGAATGGTGCCACAGCAACAACCTGAGACTCAACATCAGTAAGACAAAAGAGCTGATTGTGGACTTCAGGAAAGGTAAGACAAAGGAACACATCCCAATCCTCATAGAGGAATCAGAAGTGGAGGGAGTGAGTAGCTTCCAGTTCCTGGGTGTCAAGATCTCTGAGGATCTAACCTGGTTCCAACATATCGATACAGTTATAAAGAAGGCAAGGCACTGGCTATACTTCATTAGGAGTTTGAAGAGATTTGGCATGACAACAAATAGACTCAAAAACTTCTATAGGTGTACCCTGGAGAGCATTCTGACAGGCTGCATCACTGTCTGGTATGGAGGGGCTACTGCACAGGACTGAAAGAAGCTGCAGAGGGTTGTAAATTTAGTCAGCTCCATCTTAGGTACTCGCCTACAAAGTACCCAGGACAACTTCAAGGAGCTGTGTCTCAGAAAGGCAGTGTCCATTATTAAGGACCCAGGGCATGCCTTTTCTCACTGTTACCATCAGGTAGGAGATACAGAAGCCTGAAGGCACACACTCAGTGATTCAGGAACAGCTTCTTCTCTGTCATCTGATTCCTAAATGGATATTGAGTCCTTGGACACTACCTATCTCTTTTTAAAAATATATAGTATTAAAATATATAGTATTTCTGTTTTTGCATGATTTTTAATCTATTCAATATATGTATACTGTACAAAGTATACTGAATGAGATATATTTATTTATTAATCATTATTTTAATTTTTTGTCTGTATTTTGTATTACATTGAACTACTGCTGCTACATTAACAAATTTTACGTTACATGCCAGTGATGATAAACCTGATTCTGAGTCTGATTCTGGTTGCTACTACCTAATGCATATTCCTGAGTGCTGAATTGCCAATGAATAATGATAACTAATTCTTCAGAGATGGTGATAGGATTCTTGATTATCATTGCAGCTTCACAGACTGCCACCACTCTCTTGAATTACACATTGCAGATTAAAGAAAATCTACAGCTCACAAGGAGATGAATCACTACAGTAGTGTAATGGTCAGCACAACAGTATTCCAGCTCAGGATGGTGGAGTTCACAGTTTAGTTTTGGTGCTGTCTTTAAGGAGTTTGTATGTTCTCCTCATGACCATGTTGGTTTCCTCTTGATGCTCTGCTTTTCTGCCAGTCCTGAGACATATCGGTTGGTAGGTTAGTTGGTCATAGTAAATTGTTCTGTGATTAGGTTAGGGTTAAATAGGTGGGTTGCTGGATATCATCAGTCACTGGGCCCGAAGGGTTCATACTGTGCAGTATCTCTAAATAAATAAACAAATATAAAGTTCACTTCAGTAAAATTCATTGCTGACATTCTTTTTTTTTGCCATTGTATTTACATAGCTACTCCAATTAAGTTGATGACCTCACCTCCACCACTGGGAAATTTGATTAAGTTAAAACTGTTGAATATCAAAGAGGTCATACTTACTTAATTATATGATCAAATACTTTCAACTTACCTAAATCTCACTTCAATAATGGATTTATTTATGGTCTGAGTCCAGTATTGTATCAGATGTCATAACGTGTTCCCCAAATGTTCTTTTTACCTGCAGTATCTGAAGAGCATCAACTAACTTCAAGACACAAGAGACTGAAGATGTTGGATCCTAAAAGAAGAAAATATGCTGTTGCAGGAACTTGGCAAGTCAGGCAACATCTGTGGAGAGAAAAGGATATTCAGTGTCTAGGGTTAAGAGACTATATTTGAATTGCATCTTGATCTGAAATGTCAACCATTTCTTTCCCTCCATAGATGCTGCCTGCCCCAATGAGTTCCTCCTGCTGCTTATTTCTGACCTGTGACTACAGTGGTCAATCTCTCCCAGCAACCATTTGAACTAGCATGCTGATTCGTTTCAAAATTTCAAGCTACAGAAATTATTTGACCATAGCTTTTTCTTTTCATGAGGAGATGAATGTCATATGGACAATTATCATATGCCAGAATCTAAAACTGACTAACATGACTGACCATGTGTCTAAAGGTAAATAATAGCCCTATGATTTTACAGTCCACATTACCTGCAGTAAAACATACAGTAAAATCCCAAGAGGCTTTCAGTATATAATCATAGATAGCCAGATAAAAGGTCGAATGCTGGCTATCTTGCAGCGACTGGCTCTCCCTCAAAAACCTTTCTGTGCCCTACAGGACAACATTCAGGATTGTGATAGAATACGCTCCACTTACTTGTATTAATGAGGCCTCAATAACTTTCTAGAACCTCGACACCGTCAATAACAAAGCAACTTGCTTGAAAAGCATTTCTTCAGTCACCCTAAACACTCCTTCTCTTCATCACCAGCTCACAGTGCGTTAACAAATACTCTGCAGATACTTGCCTAGTCTATATTGATATCACACCCCACACTCACATCTTCTTCCTTAAGGGGGTGGTGGTGGGGCGGGGAACAAAGACAACAGATTAATCGGAACACCACTACCTGCTGGTTCCCCTCTCAGTCATACATCCTTGCTTGTCAATTTAAAAACTCCCTCTCAAATACGGGAGTACCTTCGTCAGACGGGTTGCAGTCTTCTCCATCCCGAGGAATTGGCAATAAAATGGGACGGGCGATCCCTAAAAAAAAAACGATGAAAACGAGCGGACAAGTGTATATTTTAGCCACAACATTTATCAAGTGGAAAAACAAGTCATTATGATTGAACGCTCGCACTGAGGAAGTGAAGTTGCTTTCCTGAGCTGACCCAATGAATTTGAATGACCTCCCATGGCCGCTGTTTTCCATTCCTCTGCGCATCTTTGCGTCTTGATAAACAGAGCCCGAAATGTTGTCGCAATGTTTGCAATGGGGAAACTTACCATTACGGATCTCGAATTCACCAATGAATTGCGCTCAGAGCGCTGTCCTTTCAGCACCCCAGAGCATCTCCAACACCGCAGCACGAATAAGTTGCCTCTCATCAGCAGTTATATTTAACTTGATGCTTTAAATTATTCACAATGATAACATGCTGGCTGTAAGTCTCAAACGCTACATGTTCTGTGTAATTTTAGAAGAGTTTTATTTGTTACAAGTATTGCATAAAAGATTACTTCAACACAGATCACACCGCACTGGAGACGCAACAGTGCCTGATTGAGAGGCTAAACTCAACGCTCAAGGAGCCTGCAATCCCTGTTTCGCTCCCCTGCCTTATTACTACTGCACATGACGTGCCCGCTCCTCCCTCTGTTGGCGGAGGCTGGCGGCAGCCATCCACCCCGCTGATTGACGGGAGCCTTTGATTGACTATGAGTCACACCAATCAGCGGGGGGAGAGCGCCGAAGACGGGGAGCGAACAATCAATCGGAATGGAGCAGGGTGGTGGCGGAGAAGGGGGCGGGTGTTGGCGGTGCTGTGAGTGAATTTGTGGCTGTTGCTTGGTCGTGGCGCCTGGCATAGAGGGGAGGGGAGAGAGAGAGAGGGAACCAGCGAGCGAGCGAGCGAGCGAGCGAGAGACAGAGAGAGAGAGAGAGAGACAGAGGGAGAGAGAGAGGGAGGGAGAGAGAGAGAGAGAGGGAGAGAGAGAGGGAGGGAGAGAGAGAGAGAGAGAGAGAGAGAGAGAGAGAGAGAGAGAGAGAGAGAGAGAGAGAGAGAGAGAGAGAGAGAGAGAGAGAGAGAGAGAGAGAGAGAGAGAGAGAGAGAGAGAGAGAGCGGGTGGAGTTGTCTTGTCGCGGAAAAAAAGTGTGGAATTAATGCCGCGTCCCAGCGTTAACTCGCGGCCACCCCCTCCTGAAGAGACACTCATCCCGAGCCGCTGTCACACACCCTACTGCAAAGTGTTCTCCACTACTGACTCTCCGGGAGACGATGGGGCGAAAAAAAGTCTCCAGGACGGAAGCCACTTTCGCCCCGAGGCATTTCTTGGCGCTGAGATCTTTAGAAGCTAAAGAAGAGCTGTAAAAAAGCCAGGAATGCAATCGTTTGGGAAGGAGACGTAAGCGGCTAACTATAGCATCAGTGAGACATAGCGGGTGACCTGCGCCGAGCGGGCTGTCGACCGCGTATTTATAGACCGGGCCAATGTTGACATATCCATACGGAGGGATGCGTTCATTTTGAACGACTTATGAATATATTGATGCATCTTGGTGCCCTGTCCTAGGTTCTTCTTGCCGACATACACTGACTTTAACGGGAACGACTTGGCCGGCGAGATGGCTGGTTTTATTCTCTCTTTCCTCCTCCAAATCCAGATAGGATTCGTTTTGGGATCCAGCCACGGGCTGGGAGGGCGCTCAGAGCAACAGGGAGGGAAAGTGGGGAAGTACGAGAAGCAATCCATTTACAACAGGCACATCAATACCCACGACCTCCAGAAGCCATCGAATGCGATGAAGTCTTTCGAAATCGGCGGCAGCGGCAGTACACATCAACAACATGACAGCCTGCCCACTCCTGTCTGGGCTTTCCTTCATACCGGGGATCCTGCCAAGCTTGGCTATGCTAACTGTACCAAGAGGTACCAATTGTCAAATTTGAAAGCTGTCTCAGATACCCTGAACATACACCCGTCACTCCACAGTGCTATGGACACAATGATCCACGCCACCAATTTCTTAAACATGATCTTGCAAACCAACAGGGTACGCGAGATGACTATCAAGGAAGACATTGAATGGTACCATGCCCTGGTCAGAAGCATTCTGGAGGGCGACCCCAAAGTCCATCGGGCCGTAGTGACTTTCGATGTCCAGCCGTTCACTTCCCCTCCCCAAGTGTTTCTGCAGGCCACCAGGATGGACAATCAGATCTTGCTTCAGGATCTCTCTAGCAGCGCTCGGCGCTTGGCGAACCTCAGCGCCGAGACCGAGTGGTTCAATTTGCTGAAGCACCTGCGTTCCCCTGCGTCCTCCCTGCACCGGAGGTTGCTGAGGGGCGAAATGAGGTCCTCGCATCCCTCCATGCGCAAGAGAAGCATGAGGTACCTGGTCGATAAAACTCATATCAAGTGGTCGGCGCCTTACCTGGAGTGTGAACATGGCAAGTACAACCCGCTGTGGCTGCTCACGCTCTCCACCTCCTTTTACGGACTTAAGTCGGATTTTCAGCCGGAGTTCAGGTGAGCCGCGGTAACAACTATTGCGTAGTTTTGCAATTTTAGGTGGAAACACCCCCAAATCCGCTAAAATCGTGCTAATATCTAATAGGTTTAAGACAGATTTTCACCATGCAGGATGCATCCCCCCCCCCCAGGTTGAACGTGTCACTGGTGACACTGCTTTTTTTATTCGGGGGGGGGGGAGAGGATATTCGTGGTCAGAGAAAATAATTCCTGTGACTAAACAAAGCGATGTGTGAAAGTGACCTGCCATGAACTCCCTTAACGGGGACTCTCAAAAAATACTGGGACTTCTGTTTCAGGACAGAATCCGTAGTTAGGACACCTCGTGCGTGTGAAGCATCGGTCTTGGGGTTAATCTGGCTAAAATAAACGAAAATTACTGTCTATCTCTTGAGGACGGGTTTAAGGGAGACGTCGTGATCTCGGAAATAGCGGATGCTCCGTTAGTTTGTTTCCTTTTTTTTCTTTATATCTTTCATCCCGCAGAAAGTCCGAAGCGTGAAGCTTATTGAGTTCGCGGTGTGTATGTGGTGGACTGTAAACCTGGTTTTCCCAGCAGAGTGACTTCTTTTAAATTCCATCTTCCAAATTATTTATGAAATATCGAATTTGCATTCCTTGCTGGATTTTTACTATTTTACATTTTACAGACATGAATGGGCTCTGTGAAATGACGTAAACCATGAGCTGCCGATTTCCATTCTATCTGTGACCACTATCAATGGAGTAATCACATGTCCTTAAAGGCAGCCTGGCTGCAACCGGAACGAGCAGTCTGTGCCAATGGGTGATTTCTTACTAAACGCGTCTTCGGTTTAGCACTCGGCTGCCTCCGGTTTAATGTCGAGATGAAGTTTTCGTGTTTTCCCACACAGCCGCTTGACGTCAGTGTAATTAAACTGTATTTCCCCCAGTAATATGCCCTGTTCAGCCTCAACACACACTGATTCATCTCCACGCTTAATCAGCAGAGAGCGTAGGGGTCCAAAAAAGAAAACACGAATCATTCAAAAATTATCTTCAAAAGACTGATTACATTTTTGAAATCTGTATAGATTACCTTTCTCCCGTTTTATCTCATGAAATCCTTAAATGATTATGTAATGTGCGTTGATAGAACCCCGAGTGATGATAGCTTGTACAAAGCGACTGGCCAGGTTCATCCATGAAATTCCCTCAGACATATGTGCGGGCGAAGGCAGATGCAACGGAGTTTGTTTTCAATGTTCTCGCTTGGTCACAGACCGGAAACATTTAATTTTGTTAATCCAGCCATTGTGATTTTTACAATTTAGAAATGTTTTAAAGTGAAACTGGTGGCATATTGCGTTGGGATTTGAAGCTGCTTGCCGCGTGGAATATATGGCCAAAGACTCGTTTTAATAAATAGCGAGAGGGTTGGACTTCTGTAAACGAGATAAGTGAAATGCTAATGAAATCAGGGTGAGGGAATTAGGGAGCTTCTGTAAATCGCGGTGAATATCTTAACTTTCAAACCGACGGTGAAGCAGTAGGTAGCGTTTTTGTGTTGTTGCTGGAGTGATAATTCACACTTTGCAAATTGCCGTCAGTTCCTAGAGCAGGATTCCATCGGGAAGTGATCTGTTAACTCGTTCGAACACATCAAACTTTTCATTGACATTGACACGGGCTCCACCAGCACAATTTGGAAAACAAAGTACGACCAGTGCTGGAAATCTGAAAACACAGGAGCTACTCATCAGGCCAGACAGATTCTGCCCGACTTGGCTAAAACTTCAACATTTTCTGTCTTTAATATAACATTGCATCCATTAATTATGGAGTCCCAGAGACAGGCAGCATAGCACCAGGCCCTTCGGCCCACCTTGCGCATGCTGACAATGAGCCTATCTGCATTCATCCCACTTACTGGGAGAGGTCTGTAGCTTTCCATGGCTTGGCAATTGTCTTGACTAGATGCTTTTTAAATGTTGTGGCAGTACCTGCCTCCACCTCTTCTGGCAATCCGTTCCAGCTCCTCTTCAAATCTCCTATCTTCCTTTTAAAGCGATGTCCACTTGAATTGGGTTCCAGTGCCACAGACAAAGAATTTTTATGGAATGCCCTACCTTCCCCTCTCATAATTTTATATGGGAGATTTCATATCGCTCCATCAGGGTCACTCTTTGGACTCCTCTGCTCCATGTAAAACAAACTGTGTCTCTCCTTACAACTGAGAAGCTCCACTCCAGGGAACTTCCCAGCAAGCCTACTGTTCAGTCCCTGATATTCTTTCCTTAATCATCCAAGGAGTAAATTATATTCCCACAAGAATGGCAGATTTATCTTCATGTCAAATATGAAGAAAACTAACGCAGAGATAAAATATTGTTGATTCCGGAAATAAAAATAAAAATCACTGGAAATATTTAACAGCTCAGATAACATCTCCAGTGAGAGGAAAACTATAGTACTGGTGTGGGCTGAAATCTTTCTTAAATAGAGCACTAGAGCATTGAACCAGGCCCTTAGGCCTGTCCAGGCCACGCAGAAAGGTTATTCTGTCTAGTCTCTTCGAACACACGTCTATACCCTTCCCACCCATGTAGTGTCTCTTAAATGTTGCAATTGAATGTGCTCCCAGCATTTCCTCTGGTAGCTCATTCCACACTTGCACCACTGTCTGAGTGAAAAAGTTCCTCTTCAGATTCCTTTTCAATATTTCACCATTCACCCTTAACCTGCGACCTATAATTCTAATCTTACCTAACCTCAGTGGAAAAATCCTGCTTGCATTTACCCCTCATAATTTAATATACCTCTATTGAATCTCCCCTCCTTCTCCTATGATCCAGGGAATACAGTCCTAACATATACAGTCTTCCCCTGTATCTGAGGTTATCAAGTCCTGGCACCATTCTCATAAATTGTCTCTGAACTCTTATAATCTGACCAGATCTGCAAACAATTTTCCAAATTTGACATCACCAATGTCTTGTTCTACTTCAGCACAACATTGCAAGTCCTGTACAGAGTACTTTGATTTATAAAGGTCAATGAGCCAAAAGTTTTCTTTACAACCCTATCTACCTTCCTAAGCCCTCCAGTCTAGCCTGTATGAGCACTGCTGTGACATTTTCCCTGATGAGTAATCCTATTACTCACTTTAATATCTCCCCTACTCTCATGTCTAAAACAATGGAACCACAGAGCACTGACGTGCCTGCTACACCTTGCAGACAAATTCCACTAACCTTCATAATTCCTTGTGCCGAGTGACACTCTAAGATCATCTGCCTTACCTGCATTGAAATCGATGCAACTCAGAAAATCAGTCCACAAGGTTCCTGTCTTTTTACATAGGCGTAACATCCTTTTCTCACAACCACTCCGCCAGCTACCCCGGCACTCTGGTTCCTCCTGCAACTCTAGTTTAAACTTCCTGGTGCAGCACCAGCAAAACTTCCCACAAGGATTTTGGCACCCTCCAAGTCAGATGCAAGCCATCTCATTTGTAAAGATCCCAGCTTCTCTGGAAGAAAGCGCAGTGATTCAAAAACCTGAAGCCCTCCCTCCTGCATTATTTCCTTAGCCAAATGTTAAATGGTACTATCTTCCCATTTCTAGCCTCATTAGCATGTGACATCCTGAGATCACCACTTTGCTGCCCTTAGCATTTAACTCCCGAGCTCACTTTGCAGGACATCATTACCCTTCCTACTTTGGTACTGACATGGATAATGAACTCTGGCTGCTCACTCTTCTTCTTAAGAATGCTATGATTTGATCCATGATGTTCCTGAGTCTGCTACACAGGAGGCAAAATACCATCTGGGAATCTCATTCTTGTCCACAGAAACTCCTAAATGTTCCCATATCTACTGAATTCCCTATCACTGCTGCTCACCTCTTCTTCCCCTTTCCCTTCTGAGCCACAGAGCCAGATTCAGAGACAGACCGCTGACTGCGGTGGTTTTCCTCCACTAGGTCATACCACCAATAGTATCCAAAGCAGTATACTTGTTATTGTGTTCTGCACCTTAGATGTAACTGCTTCCATGTATCTCCTGTCAATCAATTCCTCAGCCTCCTGAAACGATTCAGCATTCATCCAGTTCCAGCTCCATCTACTGAATGTGGTGTAAAAGAAGCTGCAGCTGGATGCACCTTGCAAGTGTAGCCATCAGGGATATTGGAGGTCTCCCTGTCTTCCACATTCCACAAGAGGAGCTCTTCACTGTCCTGTCAGTTATTCACAGTGCTCTAACTGTGCATGAGAAAGAAAGAAAACATCCCGGAAGCATATCTTAGACTCTGCCTCTTACTGCTGAAGCCTTTTGAACTAAAGCCTCAGCTTACATCCCAACACTGGCCCACTCACTCAATGGTCGCTTCTTTTAAACATCACTTCCTTTTATTGGACTAATAATGCAGACGATCTCAAGCTCCGCAGGAAGTCCCGACAGGCCCACTTGCTTTTTAAATCTTGTGCTGAACTCCTCCAGAAGCAGCTGTTGTCAAGATCTCCAACTCGGCTAGAGCATCCTGTACAATAAGTTTTAAGATTAAAAAGAATGGGAGAGGAGGTGAATCAATAAAGAATAAAAGGGGTGGTCTGTAGTGGTGTATGGAGCAGAAAAGGGAAAATGATACAAGAATGCAAGGACCACGCATATTGAGCAAGTGAAAGAACAAAAAGAGCAGACACTATTCCCAGTTACACTCCTCTAAACTCACATTCTCCTCCTACATTCCATCATTACAAACCCCTTTGGCCTTGCACCAACCACCCTTGTATACGTCCTGCCTGCCAACATATCACAAGTTATTTCCTGTTATTGTTAAGTCAAGGGATTCTGCAGATGTGGAAATCTTCAGCAACTCACACAAAATGCTGAAGGAACTCAGCAGGCCAGGCAGCACCAATGTATGGGAATAAACAGACAGAGTTTTGGGCTAGCACCCTTCAACAGGATTGGAAAGGAAAGGAGCAAAAAACCAGAATAAGAACATGTGGGGAAGGGAAGAAGTACAACTGGCAGGAGGTAGGTGAGACCAGATGGGAAGTGGAGATCCCATCTAAATAGCCTCCTATCTGATGGCATGAACAACAGTATCTCTAACTTTCGGTAATTACTGCCCTGTCCCTCTTACTTTTTCCATTCCCTATTCTGGTCACCCTCTCACCCCTCTCTTATCACATGCCCATCACATCCCCCTGGTTCCCCTTCTCTTTCCCATTCTTCCATGGTCCACTGTCCTCTCCTACTCAATACTGCCTGTCTTGCTGTGTTCCTCCAACATTTTGTGTGTATTATCTCTTTTAATCTTTTTGTTCCTCCCCTTCCCTCAATTTTAAATAAGCTTTTCCCCCCAATTCTGGTAAAAAAAGAGATCAACCTGCATCTCTCATGACTTTGCATAATTACAGTTGTAACAATTAGTACTTTGGGCTACTTTCATACAAGGGTAATTCTTGATATTGCTCTTACTGAGCAAAGCCTTCAGAGGGCAATTGCAACTGAATGAAAATTTTACATTCCAGATCTATGACTCAGTTCCCTTTGCAAACAAGCCTGTTAACCAGTGCATAACTGGTGCACACAAGGTAAATGATATCAGCTTTCTGTGTGTTGAATTCAGTGTATAGAGAGTATGTTCCATCAGCATCAATGATATAAATCAGCTTATAATAAAATCTTGTAAAAGTAGTGATGTTTATGCAGCTTCCAATGACATATGGAAATGGAAGAGTAATAACAATTCTAATATCTCAAACATCTTTCCATGAAATTTCCATTATCCTGGCAATACTAAGAGACTACTTATACCTGTCAATGCATAAAGATGTTTTTCTTCCCTTTGTAATTATTTATATAGCACAGCACACAATAAATTTGTACTACAGCAATGCACACAAAATGCTGGAGGAACTCAGCACATCAGGCAGCCTCTACGGAGAGGAATAAACAGGCGATGCTTCTCACGATGACACTTTACCAGGATAGGAAGTAGGGGGAGGGGGAGAAACCGTAATAAGAAATGGGGGGAGGGGTGAGTTATGAATTGGCATGTGATAGATGCACCCAGGTAAGAGGGAAGGTAGGTGGGTGGGGAAGGAGGGATGATGTGAGAATCTGGGTGCAGATAGGTGAAATAGGTGAAGAGCTGAAAAAGAAGGAATCTGAAAGGAGCGGACAGTTGACCTCTCCTATAAAATTCCTTAAAGGGAAGAAGGTGGGGTACCAGAGGGAAGTGATGGGTAGGTCATGTGGGCCAGGGAGGAGAAGAGAAGGAGTGTGAGGGTAACCAGAATGGGGGAACAACAGTGGGCGGGGTGGGGGGAAGGGTACAGAGTGGAGTGGATACCGGAAGTTAGAGAAATCAACATTCATGCCTTCGGGTTGTAGATTACCCAGACAGAGTGTGATGTATTTTTCCTCCAACCTGCATTTGACCTGATCGTGGCAATAGAGGAAGCCATGGACAGACATGTAGGGGAATAGAAAATCGAAATGTAATCGTTGGTGACCAGGAGATCCTGGTGGTGGACAGAGCTTAAGGGCTCACTGAATCAGACCCTCAATCTACATTGAGTCTCACTGAATCAGAGGAGGCTGCACTTGGAGTACAAGATACAGTGAATGACCCCGACAAACTTGCAGGTGAAACGCTGTTACAGGCCCTGAATGGTGGTGAGGGAGGAGGTGTAGAGGCTGGTGTAGCACTTGTCATGGTTGCAGGGATATGTGTTTTGAGAGAGATCTGTGGGAAGGGATGACTAAAGAAGAGAATTTATCCCCTTCCATAGATGCTACATGACCTGTTAAGTTCCTCCAGCACTTTGAGTGTGTTGCTCAAGATTGCCAGCACCTGCAGAATCTTTTGTGTTGCAAGTTCATACTATATGCATATTATAGCATAATTATATCATTTGAATAATCTGTTATTAATAATAACCTTTTTTTCATAAAAGCCTTGTTTCTGGCCTGGGTGGTGTACTCTCAGCATTTGCATTGTATTTTACTTTCAGAAGTGCATCAAAATGAAGAGCACTAAAGTTATCATAAACACAAGAGACACTGGAAATCTTGAGCAACATACACAAAATATTGTAGAAACTGCAACACAGACAAAATGCTGGAGGAACTTAGCAGGCCAGG
Source organism: Hypanus sabinus (assembly GCF_030144855.1). NCBI lineage: Eukaryota > Metazoa > Chordata > Chondrichthyes > Myliobatiformes > Dasyatidae > Hypanus > Hypanus sabinus. The sequence continues at coordinate 48,115,562 of NC_082711.1, read as the reverse complement.
CAGCATCTGTGGAAAAGTGTATACAGTTGACGTTTCAGGCCGAGAACCTTCGGTAGGACTGGAGAAAAAAAGCTAAGGAGTAGATTTAAAAGGTGGGGGGAGGGGAGAGAGAAACACAAGGTGATAGGTGAAACCTGAAAGGAGAGGGATGAAGTAAAGAGCTGGGAAGTTGATTGGTGAAAGTGATACAGGGCTGGAGAAGGTGGGTCTGAGAAGAGGACAGAAGGGCATGGAAGAAAGGAAAGGGCGGAGGAGCATTAGAGGGAGGTGATGGGTAGGCAAGGAAATAAGGTGAGAGAGGAAAAAGGGATGGGAACGGTGTGGGACGGCATTACCAGAAGTTCGAAAGATCAATGTTCATGCCATCAGGCTGAAGGCATGATGGAATATAAGGTGGTGTTCCTCCAATCTAAATGCAGTCTCATCACAACAATGGAGGAGGCCATGGATAGACATATCGGAATGGGTATGGGATGTGGAGTTAAAATGGTTGGTGACTGGGAGATCCTGCTTTTTCTGGTGGTTGGAGTGTAGGTGCTCGGCAAAGTGTCCTCCCAAACCATGATGAGTCTCACTAATATACAGGAGGCCATACTGGGAGCACTGGACACAGGATACAATTCCAACAGACTCACAGGTGAAGTGTCGCCTCACCTGGAAAGACTGAATGGTAGAAATGGAGGAGGTGTAGGGGCAGGTGTAGCACTTGTTCCGCTTGCAAGTATAAGTGCCAAGACTGAGATCAGTAGGGAGGGACAAATGGAAAAGGGAGTTGTGTAGGGAGTGATCCCTGTGGAAAACAGAAAGTGGGGGAGAGGAGGGAAGGATGTGCTTGGTGGTGGGATATAGTTGGAGATGGTCTTCCATGGCCTTTTGTCTCCTTTCACCAGCCTTGTATCTCTTTCAACAATCAACTTCCCAGCTCTTTACTTCATCCCTCCCCCTTCATGTTTCATCTATCACCTTGTGTTTTTCTGTCTCCTCCCCAACCTTTTAAATCTACTCCTCAGCTTTTTTTTCCTCCAGTCCTGCCCATGGGCCTCGGTCCGAAATGTCAACTCTACTCTTTTCCATAGATGCTGTCTAGCCTGCTGAGTTCCTCCAGCATTTTGTGTGTGATTCTTGCATTTCTAACATCTGCAGATTTTCTCGATTGTGATAGGTGAAACCAGATGAGGAAGGAGGTTAGTAGCTGCTGGAGGGTGGTTGAAAAATTCTATTTATTCAAGAATGTATGCTTAGTTTCTTTTGCAAAATTGTTTGAAGTTAAATCTTGGACATACTTAAAAATCCTTTATTCCACTAACTTAATTATGTGTTTGTATATTTGTGTGTTTTTGTGGTTACAATTTAGTTCTCACTATCTACTGTATATGTATTTGCTTTGTGCTCTACACACTTATGAAAACAGAGGAAACCTGGAGAGAAAAGATATTTGCTTGTTAATTTAAATTTAATATAACTATATGTCAAAATTTGAAAGGAACTAATTATCCCATTAGTGTTACGTTGGCACTTGAGATGTTTGCTCCCCTTTAATACAGCGGTGAGATTCCAGTTAATAAAATATTAGAGAAGAAAGAAAGAGTTAGAAAGAGATAGAGACAAGATGGGAGTGTCACGAAGGTTAGTGGAGTTGTGGATAGTGCGGCAGGTTGACGTAGGTTGCAAAGGCACATTGATAGGACACAGAGCTGGTCTGAAAGGTTTGTGAAGATTCGTCATGTCATCTAAAACTTTGACAAACTTTTATGTGTGGTGGAATGCACATTGACTGGTTGTATCACGGGCTGGTATGCAAACACCAATGCCCTTGCACAAAAAAGTCTACGAAAATTAGTGGATGCAGCCCTGTCCATCAGAGGTAAAGCCCTTCCCACCATTGAGCACACCTACACAAAACACTGTCACAGGATAGCAGCATCCGTCATTAAGTCCCCCATCATCCAGGCCATGCTCTTCTCACTTTTGCCATCAGGAAGATAGTACAAGAGATTCAGTACCAGCATCATCAATTTCAAGAACAGTTATTACCCCTCAACCGTGAGGCTCCTGAACCAGAGGGGATAATTTTATTCAAATTCACTCACCACATCACTGAAACTGTTCCCACAACCTGTGGTCTCATTTTCAAGGACACTACATCTCATGATCTCAATATTTATTGCTTATTTAATATTATCATTATTATTGTACTTTGTTTTCTCAGCACAAGCTCATAAAACCTATATAGCCAAGCACACTAATTTCTCAATTGCTAGTAACTTTTGGTCTATTCTAGTGATGTTTAGTCATGAGGTTTTCTGGAGGTTTACATAAATATTGCTTCATAGTCCTAATTGTTTAATGCTATTGGGTAGTGACTTTGGGTTGATACTAGTTGTAGATATTGGTATTGGAACAATGTATACCCTGTTCATGTTCCAAAGTCTTTCAATTTCTTCTTTTAATTCAGCATGGTTTCTGTGTGTTAAGTGAGTTTGGAATGGTTATATTAATTAAAGAAGTTGTTCTTGCTTGTTTCTCCTATAATATTACATCCAGACACTTATTATGAATTGTCCTATCAGTAATAATAGATCGGTCGTAATATAATTCGTAGGACTCTGACTCCAAAACTGGATCAGGTTTCCATTTATAGTGAGGTATGGTGTCTTTTATGAGTTTTACACTTAAAACAAGATTTTGGTGAATGATGTTTGCCACTTGATTGTGCCTGTGTAAGTAATCACGTTGAGTTAAACTGCTGCAGGATCCTGTAATGTGTTGGATTGTTTTTGGCTTCCCATGGCATTTTCTGCATTTCCTCTCTTGAATTTGTTGGTCTTTTATTGTGTACTTTTTGATATCTTTTGTGTTAACTACCTAGTCCTGTATTGCCATAAGAAACCCCTCTGTTTCTGGGAAAAGGCCTCCAACATTGAGCCAGGCATTTGAAGCTATCTTGTCAATATCTAGTCTGCTTAAATCATGGGAATGTCTTCCATAGAGTCATGCTCTTCCATTGGATAACTTTTTCTTCTATACTGATCATTTCTTCATTTTTCTGGATAATGATTTTGTTTATGTTTAGTGGTGTGTACTTCTTAACAGAATTGCATATGCTTGTATGGAGTGCTGAATCCTGTTTGCATTAATGACAGTGTATCATTGGAAGTTTTATCTGACTGTTGTGTAATTTTATTATGTCTGCTCTTCTGTTCTAGATAGCGTTAACTTAAGTGTGTTCAAGTTTACATAGAGTTTTCTAAAATTTGTCATTTTAGTTCTTATTTTTCTTTGTAAATTTTCCAGATCAGTTTTGGACCAAGATATTATGCCAAAAGAATAAGTTAATAAGTTTAACAGCAAAAGTGCTTATTGCCTTTGTATCAATAATTATGAATATTAACACTTTTCCAGTTGTGGGTGTTTTTAGCACTGCTATTACCATATCTATTGTTTGCATTTCTTCAACTATATGAGTGCATTCTCTTCCCCACCCCCCTAATTCTTGATTGTGTGTCACCCTGTTTGACTAGGTATCAGACCAAAAGTTCATTATAATTACGTTTGTTGGTAATTCTGTGCTAGGGTTTGTGACATTTTGGTGCATCGAATTTCAATGTCCTGTGTAAACTTTTTTTCATTATTTCTGAACTGGTAATTCCTTTCTCTTCATCCGGTGCATTTCATGTATCTATTTAGTTTGGCTTTATATGCAGCAAGCTTTTTTTTTAATGTATCTATAAATTCTACAACGCATTTGTCAGGTTGAGTGTATTTTTATGGACATTATATTTCCTTAGCTTTTCTCTTAAATTTCTAGCTTGGGTTATCCATCTTATACTCCATTAGGTGAGCTATTTCTGCACTTAAGGTTTCAATTTTTTTGTTACTCTCTTCTGTTATGTTAGTATTCTCATTTCATTACTTAGGTTTGGGTTACTATTAATGAGTGCCTCTATTTTGGAACCATTGCACTGCACTGCTGTTAATGATGTGAGTATGTTATTATATGTAATTCTTCAAATGTTTCAAGTTTTCCTAAATATTGTGGAAATATAGTATTGTTGATGTAGTAACAATTTGTTTTTGTAAATTTAATGATGTTTTTTGTTATGTGGGGCCTTTTTGTTGGGTCACTGGCATTATATTCTGTTAGTGTGCTGTTAAATGTTAGGATAACTTTGTCTGTAAGTTCAGTTTTATCCTCAGCATTCTGCAGAGGCTCTACTTCTGTGTTGTTGCTGTTACCATCAGATTGTGGAGCAGATGTTGAAGTAATTCTATTTTCATCAGCACTTTGGGGGTCTTGCATCTTCATTAGTTTCTTGTATAGCATTGTTGTAGTCTTTAGGTTGGTTTCTTTCTGGCTCTTGTGCAACCTCACATTTTATTTGGTTTATCATGTTATAGAGATAATTTTTTTTAAATTATTGCTCTACATTAATTTGCAATTTGTTGTGCATTTACTTGAATGAAGGGATATTGTGCAATAAAATGTTGATGGAGTTTGTCCCTGTATACTGTCATGTCAATCTCAAGCTCCATTACTTGATAATATACATGCATTATGAATATATATTATGTTATTATTATTTCTTCTTCATCTCTGTCCTTCTGCACTTGTAGCTTGTTGGGTTTTTTTGCACATTGGTTGCTGTCTGTCCTGTTGGGTGCAGATATGTAGGAGGGAAGTGTTAGTTTGATCCTTGAGTAGGTTAAAAGGTCAGCACAACACCGTGGGCTGAAGACTTGTACTGTGCTGTAATGTTCTATGTTCTGTGTCTTTTCTCATTCTAATGATACGCTTACAGAGAAATAAATATGCACGTATTGCTAGCCAGTTTGACTTTCCTCAAGTAATTACTAAACTGATTTGTCAGTGATATCTCTGTGCACTGTCAATAAATTGCTCTACAGTTTTTTTTAACTTACACTACTCTGAGATCTACCCCCAAACCTTCAACTCTGAGCAAGACATGGGCAGTAGGTGAATGCACTGTCACCTGCAGATTCCTCTCCAAGTACACTTGGCCTGGAGTTATATTGCCATTCCTTCATTGTCACTAGATTCAAATCTTAGAATTACTGCTCCAAAGGTATTGTGGGCATATTTTCAGAAGGATTGTAGTGATCCCAGTAGACAGCCTATCATTACTTTTCCAACTGAACTCACATCCTAAAAATGAATAACTATAACTGGAAAGCAAAAAAGATGGACTCAAGGCACCATTTCAACAAGGGGTCTGAAAATAGTACAAAAAAACCCCACTCTTTTGAGTTCTAAAGCAGTTGGCACCTTCTAAATGTATGCCATCTTCACCTTAGAGATGGATATAACATTCAAAGTTATCACAGTAAAATATCACTTTGCTGCATAGTTACATTCCAAACAAAATGGTGAATCACAGTGTTCTAATGCTCTCTAAATTTAGAAGCAAAGGACTAATTGTTCCTTGTTCCTTGTCTCTTGGGGATTTTATCTTATTGGAATTTGTGAAGATCAAAGAATAAATCATGTTGAAACATGAACTTCTGATCATCTGTACACTGCTAGCATGCATATTTTCTCAACAAGATACATTTTCTAGCTCTCAAGTGAATTGGTAATGAGGAGGTTTCCATTATCCAATCAGAGCACTCCTTTTATTTATTAGACTGCAACTAACTGATTCACCCAGTTATGCACAAATTTCCTGAAGCATATGGAATCTAATTTTTTTGTATATAATATAGTTTTACAGGAGATTATTTGGTAATAGATGATTTCCAACCAGCATCTTTACTACTGTACAAGATTTAGTTGATCACTCAGGATACAAAGTAGTAACTGAGCATCAGGTATATTAGTTACAAGCATAATTCCACAATTCAATACTTTTTAACATTAGAACTGATCGTTTTTGGACTTTTTAGTGACATATCCATTAAGTCTTAGATAACATTGGAATAAATTAACTAGTCTAAGTTGACATTTGTCAAAAGCTAAAGGAAATAATACTGTTACAAAGCAGTTAACTATGGTAAGCTGGAATTAATGATTGCTTCTTGACTCCATATTTAATGGCCAGTAAATGGTTATGTAAAACAGAGTATCAGAATTGGAGTCAGGTTTATTGTCACCGACATGTGTTGTGAAATTTGTTAAGTGGTGAAAAATGATATGTTCAAACAAAACATGGTCTTACTTATCTTTAGAGAATTTATTTTACATTTTGAACTGCTAATAACTTATGCATAATTTAGTTCCTCAATATAAGCCAGCACTGTAAGGCAAAATACTGGGAAATAAAAGATGCAGGAAATAGAAAACTTACAGATCTTACTCTGATTACTGTCTCCCCACAGATGCTTCCCTCCCATTACTTAACTTTCTCTGACCACATTATCTTATTTAGAAAATGCTGGTGGTACTCCAATAGCATTATTTTCTTAGATAAATATTCTTTATGGAATGTTGTGTTGCTTTCTTCTACATAGTGATAAGATATGTTCAGTATAGCCTGAAGATGATGATCTTGGGAAACAAACACATTTACTTATTTCCTTTAATGAAGGTGTAGCGTACATTTCAAAACCGACTCTACAATTTTCTTCAATTGTCATCAAGGGCTCTACTTTGCATGAGTACAACATGTTTTGAATGCCTTAACCATCAGGTGCTGAATTAGAAATGCTCGAGGATATATTTAGCCATTTATGATCTTTCTCTAAATATCCTAGCATAATCCTTTCAGTTGATTTTGTCCTACTAGCCCAACCAATTATGTTGTTGGGGAAGAAACAGCATATTTACAACAAAGAGTGAGTTGTGAGTCCAAATTTGCATTCTACCTATAGTCCAGACCTTATCCATTGAAGTATTTTAAGGAACTTGAATTCTTCAGAAGTGATTCAAGCAATCAACACTGGTATATTTTCACTTTGCAAATGTCCCTGTACATTACATTGCTCAGTAGATGTTTAGATTGTACTGTCAACACTTTGCACCAACAGAAATCTGTACTTCTAATCAGTTGTTTGCACAAATTATAAAATGCACAGACATCCCTTGTAGATTATATTGGTTAAGGCCCTTTTACATTTTAACCTTACATGTATAAATTTTATTGTTCAATGTACTTGGCTAAATTTATTCAATGAATACCTATTTAGTTCTGTTCAAACATATGGTGACATTTTAATTTTTATATCACAGCACAAACTTTAAAAAACTCAATGTTATGTTCTGTATGGAATACTTTGTTACTGCATCTCTGTTGGGAATATAATTCACTGTTGGGTGTGTGATATTCTTTGCACTTTTGACAATAATACAGAAATTGTCAAGGCTCCATTAATAGTTTAAGTGGCAGGTTCAGCATAGATAATATGGTCTTCCAAAATAGCAGTACAACTTATCAAATTGGTAGTTAGCTTTGATCTGGCTTGTCAACAGTTTGATTGCTCATTTTCTCCTTCATGTCTCATGAGCAATAAAACATCAGATTTTATTCCAACAGCCTCTCCAAACAGTCAGTCAACTTAACGACTGATAGATGCTTCAGTAACAGATAATTCACTGCTTCCACATGTCGTTGCTTCAGCACTGTCACTATTTTCCTCATTAGCCACGTTTTGATGATTCTTAATTCTATAATGACATACTTTTCCCTTACAACATCTACATCGATGGATCTACTTAACAAATCCTGTGTAAACTACAATTTCAGGGTAATCTTTAACTACCATTCGATAATCTCAATGGACAGGTGAATCCCTGCTTGTTTTTAAATTTCACATAAAAATCCAACTTACTGGCAGCTACACTTTGTAGATGCATTAGATTTGTCAACCAAAGACTTGATCAGCTGGAATACTAGACATTTGCCAGTTCTATAACAAGAGAAATAGACAGGCATTTTAACAATATCCACTGGTTGGAAGCTGCTGCAATTTAGACACAACAAGACAGATTGTTTATTATTTCTGGCTAGTGATTTAAGAGGTTGGTTTCATGACAGTGCTGGTGAACATTATGAAAGCATGTGCACTGTACAAACATTCTGTGTCATTGATTCCTTTTCTTTTTCCCCCCACTTTTCTACTTTCAAATTCTTTCTTCTGGTTATTGCAGAGGATGGTGAATCTCTGGGATTCTCTCTAGGAAGGTTGTGGAGGCTTAATCAGGAATTGGGGAATTAGGTGAAAATAAAAGTGATGAAGTTAGGGGCAGATCAGCCATGTTCATATTGAATAGCAGAGCAGGTTCGAGGGGCCGAGTGGTCTACTCCTACTCTACAGTACTAGGCCCAGTGATTACTGATCAAGGATCAATTCCCACCTCTGTCTGTAGGGAGTTTGTAGGTCCTCCCTGAGATTGCATGGGTCACATCTGGGTGTTCTGATTTCTTCACACATTACAAAGATGCACGATTTAGGGTTGCTGAATTCTAGGCATGATGCGTTGGCACTGGAGGCATGATGACACTTGCCCAACACAATCCACACTCACTTGATTTGATGCAAACGATACGTTTTGCTCTATATTTCAATGTTCAGTGTACATGTGATTTATAAAGCTAATCTGTATCTTTTCTTTTCTTGCATTGTTCTTATCAAACAAAATGATTTGATCCATCAAGCCTGTCCTTCTCTCAAGCCCCTGTTTTCTCAGGCCCATTATAATTAAACAGTCAAACGTGCACAGGTTGGAGCTCAACCCTTCCAAAAGTCACATTCCCTGAACCTCAGTGGACTTACGCACCTTGCTCCATCGAATCACGGTTCCACTGGGTCGAATCCCATGACCGGTTCTCCAGCATTTTCTCATCTCCTGCCAAACAAAGACACCCACACATACTGATGTCAGGTGCACCAGAAAAAATCACTCCCGATTGGATGGCTCGCATTCCGAAGCACCCATTATCTCTAAACATAACCCGAACACTGCTTCTACAGAAAGACCATTACGTTAGCAGTGAAACCTTTATTAGGACATTATATCTACTTATGCAGTAGAAAACATTTTTGAACCATTAACAATTCACAGTATTTTCAAGTGGTAAATTTTTGGTGGGTGAATCTAATAAGATAAAATAATTTCAACTTTATTTGTTATTATAACACTTATTATTGTTAATGTATTATTAAAGAATCCAACTTTTTATCCCTTATCTAAAATGGGCATTAACTACGAATACTTTAAAAATCATTATCACTCTTTTGTTGACCACGTTGCTACTAATTTATTGCAGTGTTCATGACATTTGCTCCAGCTCTCTCGTGAAAATCTGGCAAGGAATTGTTGGCAGTAAATGTAAATGCAAATGCCTATACTTTCTTCTGAAAAATAGAAAGCACTTAAAACCCGTAAACAGCATTATGCATTAAAGGAAACAGAACCAAAATAATTCTGATTGGAAACAGTTCTTAAGTTTGTGAAGATGTATTGATGTTGTTATAAAGAAAATAACTGTTTTAGGATCTATTTTGTTGAACTATAAAGTAGATTAGAATGGAAAATCAGAATCAGGATTATTTTTGGATGGTGCAGGATCATTTCTGTCCAAAGTGGCTGCTAGAACTAACAGTGGGACTAGAGGAAAAGGAAGCAGAGAAGCAGATCAAGGCAAGGAAGGACACAGCATCCCCTATAACAGAATATCTCACTTCCAATTCATTGAGGAACTTTGTATTTGGTGGCTGTACTTCATCAACAAAGATATGACAAAGTTATACTAGCTGTTGCAGAACTTTAGTCCAGTACTAGGGACATATTTTGTTACTATGGCCTTGTAGATATCCTTGCTCTTAAACATCTAGAATTTAAAGTCAATTTGCACTGTATAAAATGGAATTATCGGCACAGCTAACATATTCCATCAAATGTACAAGGGGTGATTGATTAGTTCATGGCCAAAGGTAGAAGGAGTTATCAACTTCAAACTTTCTTCATTTTCACTCAAAGATTTGAACTGCACATGCATGTAACAAGAGCTTAGGCCATGAACCTATCAATCAGCCCTGCTGTGGACCACCTTGAGGTCCAAGACAATCTCATTACATGGATGTGCGGTTCAACTCTTTGAGTGATAATGCAGAAAGTTTGATGTTAATAACTCATCTCCTTCTACCTTAGGTCACAAACTTAGCAATCACCCCTGCTGTGGACAGCTTCTACAAAGAAGGGATCCGTATGCTCCACGACCGCTGGACTAAGTGTGTACATGTAGGAGGGGACTATGTTGAAAATTAAATGTGTTAGGTTTTCTAAAATTGACTCCTCCTACCTTAGGTCACAAACTTATCAATCACCCCTTGTATAGCGTGCATGTGTTGTTCATTGTGGTGGCAGTCCACCAGGCTATTCTAGGCTAGCAGGCTCACCCCTAATGCAGGAAATATTAACCCATTTACTGATCCATCTGTAACTGGGTATAGTCAACTTACATGTTGATTCTCTTCAGTTTTACCACCAAAATGCACCATTTCCAATTTGTCTGTATTTAATTTGTATTTGCGATTCTATTTTCTGAGGCTTTTTTCCTGTTTTGTTTCATTGGCAATCTTTGAAATTGAGCTGGTTATGAATTTGAAAGCACTTCAGAGTTTAGGCCAAAGTTGCTGGTGATGATATGATTCCTGGGAAACACCACTGAATATTTCAAATCTGAAAAACAAACATTTCACAAGTTTTATTTTCTTGTATCTTGGCAAATATCGAATCCTTGTTGACAACGATCCTTTCATGCAGTGTTTACCAATCCTGCTAACAAGTTGATTACAAATGTCTTTTGAAAATCTATATTGTGCTTGCTGCAACTTTCTTCCAACAGGAAGTATTTCTACTCATTCAATATTCATGTGAAGCACTTTCCTGGCAGATGTCATGATATATTTATTCAGGGCAGTCTTTATGTCACATGACATCAGTGAGGTATCTTTGACTGCAGTCCTCCTTTGTGGTTCTACAAGTATAAATTAAAATTCTAGTCATATGTCTCACTCAGAGCAGTGACTGAGCTCACCAGTGGCTTCCTGAAATTTCAGCAATCCAACCCTGAGAAAGTCTTAACATTTATTAACATTTGCTGGAGAATTTCTTCAAGCCTCATGGGGTGAAGAACATGAAAGAGTTGGGGCAGGAATAATACTGGGATGCTGAGGAAGAACAAAGGTAATGAGGCCAACTCACCTGCAGAGTTATGTTCAAGCAGATTATAGATCTATAAGCAGTGCCTCACAGCCCCTGCCACTGTTTAATAGAATAGGCAAATTATATGATAGTGGAGTCAAATGGTATTAAGTTCACAATGAAAAATAACTCAGTTGAATAAAACCTTGTGATTTACTCTCATTAAAATCAGTTAAAAATTGTGAAGATTACTTGGCCCTCTGAACTTAACCTCTTCTCACCCCAGTGGTCTATTCATATGAACTGGGCTTTCTTTTATACATCCCTGTCCATTGGTTTGCCCTGAGGATTTTATCACTACTATTGAAGTAAATGATAATCGTAAAATTGGATCCATCTCCTTATATCTTTGTTCAATCAAATCTTTTATATTAGTGTGCACAATGTGACCATAACCAAATATGGTTTTGGGCTTTTTTTAAATGTTCTTAGGAATCCAGAATGTTCCTCAGTCATTCACATGCCCAACACCAGACTCTGTAAACAGACACCCTATTTCGGTTTAATTGGGAGGAGGAAATTACCGGGCAGACAGAAAATTAGATTTATGGATGTCCTCAGAGCTTTCTTGAAGAAGTGCAAAACTTTCACTGATGTCTGAGAACCTTAAAGTGGAGTGGAAGCATGCAAGTTAGCTTTGAAAGATTCATGTATATGTTGTTCACAAAAGCCTTCATCAGTGATGGAGTTAGGGCATTACCTCATAAACCTCATACCTGTCTGTCCTGTCAATCAGCTCCTGCCTGATTTGCATTTTATGTTTAATGTTTGGATCAAACTTGTGTTTAATTGCACACTGAGCTAACTTGCTGTTGATTTGGATGGCAAAGGGGAACAGCGAGCAGTACAGCATTTCACGGCTTTAATAACCTAGCTTCAATCCTGTGTGAAGATCTCTGTTGGCTCTGTGACACCATGGACATCCCCTACGATTCAGGTTTCTTCTGACTTCCCAAAGACAATTATTGAGATAAAAGATGGCTGTAAAGCTTTCCCAAGTGTGGATGGGTGATAAAATCAGGGGAAGTGATGGGAAAATGAAAGAGAATAAGTTACTGAGAAATAAATGGGAGCAGATTGACTGGATTTCTCCGACAGCCAGTACAAACCTCATTAGGCTATCTTCCTCCTTTGTGAAAAAATATGAATATGACAAGTACAGCAATTTTGTTCAAAATTATAATGCCTTTTTGGTGCAGCTTTGGCTATTGATCTTAATGTTGAGTCATCTGTACCCCCTGCAGGTATACCCTCCAACAAGTTCATTATACCATTAGACTTAGTATTTCCAACTTCAAAGTAAATTTTTTAATAAAGTACATATCTGTCACCATATACAATCCTAAGATTCATTTTCTTGCTGGCATACTCAATAAATCCATAATAGAAACAATGTCCAACTTGGACATTCAACTAGTGTGCAAAAGACAGCAGAAATATTGTACATAGCCCACAGAGTGCCACTGTGATGCACTAGCATCACCTTGCATATTAAGGCCATTGTTTGAATACAAGAATGGATATTTCTATTACTTTATGAGGCCAGCAAATGCAAATACCAGCATGTTCTGAAAGATGTAATTAAGCTATAGCCATAATGCCCTTCTGTTAAAAATAGACACTTTTTGCAGCATTAATTAGAATGGCACTACACAAGATTTGGTATTAATAGTAACTTGTTGATATAATTTGTTCAATGTATTCACTGAAAAGAAATTCATTATTGGCAGGGAGGTGATTAGCTTCAAGTGTAAGGCTTTGCCTAATGTTTATGGCAACATTCTGGATGCAAGAACGAATTGAGCAGAGCTGGCCAACGTACCTGAATATCCAGGGGTGGGCAAAATTTGAGAGGAAAGACATTTCTAAATGTTCATAATCTGCCTAATGTCTGTTCCAAAATTCACTTTAATTTGGACTTCGAAATGAAGCATATATTATTGGAATGCATTTTGCTTTGATGTTTTGATTTTCCTCTTTTTTTTACACAACCATTATGCTATTGAAGTTGACTGGACATGTTATTTGGAAAGAGGCCAAAGTTAATGCATTCATGGTGAAACCCTTCAAGGTAAAAAGTAGTAATGATTGACAAGGTTTGAAGGGTTGCTGATGAATTGAAGGGAATGTGGTTAAAGGTACAACAATCCTAATGTTGTGCATGGAGGTTATGATACAGTCACAAATGAAGGTGTCTAATGAATGTTTTGCATTTTCATTATTGAGAGGGTAAGTGGTGTTGGATAATGAGCCCTTGTACTAACAAGGTCATTCTTATGAAGAAGAACCAACGGGTGCAAGCATTGGAAACCCTTAAGTTAATTGAAAATGAGTCTAACTGATGAGCCATCAATTTCAACATGAATGGAGTAATTCCAGAAGAAATTACATCGCAATGAAAGCAACTTTGGTGAAAGCCATATGACAGCTACCTGCTTAGTACTCGAAAGTGTGAAGCACAGCCAAGGACTATGGAGGAGTTACAGATAATGATATATGATTCATAAAATATTAGGAAGCAATGTGTGACATCAACATGCTGAACATTTTGGAGGTGTTGCATAATTTGGAGATTAATAGCAACTTACATAATTTTGTAAAGGGTAAATTCAAAAGCAATAAAGGAGTAACTTGGACTAGTGGGTTGGATCATTTAGATTTCCCAACAGGCTGGTTCAGCTCCACCTCTGCAGCACCTGGCAGGGTACCTCATTCACTGAATCCCACTCACTTAGTGCAAAGCATGAACTTTCAGCATACTTTATAGGCTGGTTTATAGTGCTCCTACACAAATGTACCAGAGCTTAATTTAAAAATTGAAATCAATATTAATGCCACAATAAAGAGCACGGACCCAATAAAGCTTTCTTTCCCTATGGGAAATGTATTATGTAGCATGCACTCAGCTTGCACAATGTAGGATTCTGCAAATGGATTTCTGGATGTAGCGAATGACTACCCCCAAATTTCCAAGTGGAGTCCAAGTAGACGGAGAAATGGAATGGAAAATTAACTCCATCTATTGAGAGTGTTTATAGATCATCCTTCTCAAAGATTCAGCATGTCACCTAATACTTTGACAAACATATACATATATACAGTTGAGAGTATCCTAACTGGCTGCATCATTATCTCATATGGAAACACCAATGCTCAGGAATGAAACAGTCTGTAGAAAATGATGGAACAGCTCAGTCCATCACAGGCAAAACCTTCCCCACCATTGAGCACGTTTACAAGCAGTGCTCCTTCAGTAACTTACTCGGTGTTATCATGTTAGAGGACCTGTCCTGGCCCCAGCATGTAAACGCAATTTTGAAGAAAGCACCAGAGTGCCTCTACTACATTAGAAGTTTGTGAAGATTTAGCATGACATTTACAGCTATGACAAATGCCTACCAAAGTTCAAGTTCAAAGTTCAAAGCAAATTTATTATCAAATTACATACAGTATATGTCTTCATATACAATCCTGAGATTCAATTTCTTGTGAGCATACTCAATAAATCCAATAAGCATAGGAGAACCAATGGAAGATCTCACCAACAGGATGAACAACCCCTTTTCTAAAGACAACAAAGTGTGCAAATAAAAAAGGAAAAAAGAAAAATAAAGAATAATAACAAATAAATAAGCAAATAATGTAGAGAACATGAGATGAAGAGTCCTTAAAATGAACCCATATGTTGTGAGTACAGTTTCATGATGGGGCAAGTGAAATTGAGTGAAATAATCCCCTCTAGTTCAGGAGCCTGATGGTTGAGGGGTAATAGCTGTTCCTGAAACTGGTGGTGTGAGTCCTGTGGCTTCTGTACCTTTTTCTTGATGACAGCAGTGAGAAGCAATCATGCCCTTGGTGTTACGGATCCCTGATGATGATCTCTGCTTTCCTGTGACAAAATCATCTGTGTAGATGTGCTCAATGGTGGGGAGGGCTTTACCCACGATGGACTGGATAATATCCATTGTATTTTGTAGGATATTCCATTCAGGGCTGTTAGTATTTCCAAACCAGCCTGTGATGCAAATAGATAATATTGTTGCCACTACACATCTATAGATTTGTCAAAGCTGTAGGTATCATGCCAAACCTTCACAAACCTCTAAGGAAGTAAAGACACTGCTGTGCTTTCATTTTGCTGATCCTCTCCACCTCTGATCCCATGTTGAGGACTGGCTCATGGACCTCTGGTTTCCTCCTTCTGAAGTCAATAATCAGTCCCTCGGTCTTGCAAACATTATTTTTGTGGCACCATGCTGCCAGATTTTAAATCTCCCTCCTATATGCTGATTCCTCACCACCTTTGATTTGGCCACTGTAAGTAGTGTCATCAGCAAACTTGGATATGGCATGGGAGCTGTGCTTAGCCACACAGTCACAAGTGCAAAGTGAGTAGAATAAGGGGCTGAGCACACACAACCTTTTTGTGGACTTGTGCTGATGAAGATTGAGAAGCAGATGTTTTGGCCAATCCGAACTGACTGGGGTCTGAAAGAGAGGAAATAGAGGATCCAATTGCACAAGTTTGTATCGAGGCCAAGGTCTTGAAAATTATTGATTAGTTTTGAGGGGATGATAATACTGAAAGCCAAACTGTAGTTGATAATGAGCATCATAATGTATTCATCTTTGCTGTCCAGATGTTCCAGGGTTGAGTGAAGAGCTAATGAAATGGCATGTGCTGTTGACCTGTTGTGATGGTAGGCAAATTGAAGTGGATCCAAGTTGCTTCTCAGGCAGGAGTTGATATACTTCATCAACAACCTTCCAAAGCACTTCACCACTGTGGATGTAAGTGCTACTGGATGATAGTCATTGAGGCAAGTTACCACATTCTTCTTCGACACCAATATAATTGAAGACTGCTTGAAGCAGGAGGGTACCTCAGACTGCTAAAGCGAGAGGTTAAGGATCTCAGTGAATACTCCAGTCAATTGAACAGCACAGATCTTTGATACTTAGCCAGGTACCCCATCTGGGCTGGATACACTTCCATGAGCTCACCTTGCTGAAGGATGCTGTCACGTTAGCCTCAGAGACTGAAATCACAGGGTCATCAGGGGCTATGGTAGTTCATGATGTTTCCTCTATGCTTTGAGAGTCAAAGTGAGTTTAGAAGGTTTTGAGCACAGCTGGAAGTGAAGCCCTGTTGTCATCTAGGTAACTTGATTTCACTTTGTAAGACGTGATAGCACTCACGCCCTGCCACAGACATTGTGCACCCTTTCACCACCGTCCAAGCAAAGTTGGTGCTTATTGGTGAGATCTGATGACAAGATATTCTGCCAGATGGTTTGGACTGCCTGTTCAAGAAACAAACCCAACCATATCCATAGTGTTCCTGTGTTGTGGTATCTATAGGATATTCTGTCCTGTACCCAGGCAATGGTGTCGTTGACCAGCACAAGGCTGCCAGAGATTTTCCTGCCTGGAGTATAGTACAGGTTTGGTTTGGGTAGATCACATGTCTCAGAGCAAACTTGGTCCTGGTTGGTAATGGCTTTGGACAGCATCTTATAGTCCACATTCAGTAGTGAAATGGGTCTCTAGCTCCCCTTCCCGCTTTCAGCTTGTTGATGAGGGTGACGATGCCCTTCATCATAGAGTCTAACATGCTGCCAACCAGAAAAATAGTGTTATACACTTCCAACAAATCTGAGCCGCCTCAGTGCCACGGAGTCGAGCACAAATCTGCCAGTGAGCTATCGCTTCTGGCAGTTTTATTCATTCTAATGGAATGGGTGGAGCCATTCAGCTTTTCCACATTCAGTGGCTGATCAGATTTGGCTGGGTATTGGAAGGTATTAACACATTGTGCAGTGTTCTTCACACTGAACATGGTTAAAGATGCCAGTTTTACCTCCATAGTTACTGGAATTCAGGTTTTGCAAATATTGTCCATTTTCAATCAGCCTGAACCTTCATACCCATGGCCCTGATGAACTGCCTCACTGATTTTGGAATGTCCCCTTGGTGTGGCGATGCTCGGGGAGATCACCCTATGGTTCTGTTCTGCCTCCTGCCGCTCAATGCTCTGCACCCTCCTTTAATTACCAATTAAATTGGTAATCATTTTCCAATGTTCTATAGATTCAGAATCAGTTCCTGTGGATTGGAGGGTAGCTAATGTTATCCCACTTTTTAAGAAAGGAGGGAGAGAGAAAACAGGGAATAATAGACCAGTTAGCTTGATATCAGTGGTGGGGAAGATGCTGGAGACAATTATAAAAGATGAAATAGCGGCACATTTGGATAGTACTAACAGGATCGGTCTGAGTCAGCATGGATTTATGAAGGGGAAATCATGCTTGACTAATCTTCTGGAATTTTTGAGGATGTAACTATGAAAATGGGCAAGGGAGAACTAGTGGATGTTGTGTACCTGGACTTTCTGAAAGCCTTTGATAAAGTCCCATATAGGAGATTAGTGGGCAAAATTAGAGCACATGGTATTGGGGATAGGGTACTGACATGGATAGAAAATTGGTTGGCAGACAGGAAAGAAAGAGTAGGGATTAACTGGTCCCTTTCAGAATGGCAGGCAGTGACTAGTGGGGTACCTCAAGGCTTGGTGCTGGGACCGCAGCTATTTACAATATACATCAATGATTTAGATAAAGTAACATTAGCAAATTTGCAGATAACACAAAGCTGGGTGACAGTGTGAAACGTGAGGAGGATGTTATGAGAATGCAGGGTGACTTGGACATATTGGGTGAGTGGGCAGATGCATGGCAGATGCAGTTTAATGTGGATAAATGTAAGGTTATCCACTTTGGTGGCAAGAACAGGAAGGCAGATTACTATCTGAATGGTGTCAAGTTAGCAAAAGGGGAAGTACAATGAGATCTAGGTGTCCTTGTTTGTCAGTCACTGAAAGTAAGCATGCAGGTACAGCAGGCAGTGAAGGAAGCTAATGGCACGTTGGCCTTCATAACAAGGGGAGTTGAGTATAGCAGCAAAGAGGTCCTTCTGCAGTTGTACAGGGCCCTGGGGGAGGGGGGTGGGTGAGACCACACCTGGAGTATTGTGTGCAGTTTTGGTCTTCAAATTTGAGGAAGGACATTCTTGCTATTCAGGGAGTGTAACATAGGTTCACGAGGTTAATTTCCAGAATGGCGGGTCTGTCACATGTTGAAAGATTGGAGCGACTGGGCTTGTATGCACTGGAATTTAGAAGGATGAGAGGGGATCTAATTGAAACATGTAAGATTATTAAGGGATTGGACATGCTAGAGGCAGGAAACATGTTTCCGATGTTGGGGGGGGGGGTGGCATCCAGAACCAGGGGCCACAGTTTAAGAATAAGGGGTAGGGCATTTAGAATGGAGTTGAGGAAAACGTTTTCATCCAGAGAGTTGTGGATCTATGGAATGCTCTGCCTCGGAAGGCAGTGGAGGCCAATTCTCTGGATGCTTTCAAGAAAGAATTAGGTAGAGCTCTTAAAGATAGCGGAGTAAAGGGATATGGGGAGAAGGCAGGAACGGGGTACTGATTGTGGATGATCAGCAATGATCACAGTGAATGGCGGTGCTGGCTTGAAGGGCCGAATGGCATACTCCTGCACCTATTGTTTATTGTCACTCCATTCTGGGTTGTGTCTGACATTGTGTTATTCCTGGTCTCCTGGAGCTGTGTGCATTGGACACTGTGTTACTTTTGTCCTGGAGCAGAGAGCTGATAACTTAAGTGCTACTCCCAGTCTCCCAGGGCAGAGGGGTGACAGACTGAATTTTCCCCTCATCCATATTTGTCTCTGGGTTCCCCTCCTCTCGGTCTCGTCTGTTTTGGTACTTCCTCTATTGGTATCATCAGTTCTCCATATTCACTTCAACCTCTTACAAGCAGAGGTTCTGGCAACTGTCTGTTGTATGGCCCCTTTCTTCCCATTAGTTTTACTCTTAGAAGTCCATTGTCTCTTGTGTGTGATACTCTGAGATTGTTCCTTTTCAACACTTGCCTTCCTCCTTATCCCTCTGCTATCGGCTCTTTCATAGACTACTTCTCATTGTGAGAGGCCTGGGGGCTTGGAACGTCAAGGCAAATGACCTTTCCTAGCAACACATAGAAGATGCTGTAAGAACTCAGTAGGCCAGGCAGCATCTACGAAAAGAGTAGTCGACATTTTGGGCTGCTGCCCTTTGGCAGGACTCTATGCACAATTGCTAGGGTTCTCCTGCATGCACAGTGCACCCACAGTCCTTTCTCATGGCAAACATTGGGGATGGGTGGATGATTGCCCAACTTGCATCCATCCTTAGCTTCATCTTCATCTGCTGCTCGAGGTCCAGATTCCAAATAAGTCCACAATGTCCACACAGCATCCTGTTCTCTCAATGACGGTGTTCCGAATCCCCTGTCCTCCAACCGAGGTGCTTGTCGCTGCAGCCACCCTGGTGGAACTGTTTGTTTATAGCAGGTTTAGTTGCTGGAAAGAAATATTAGATTAGTTTCTCACCCCAGTCGGTTAAGCTCTCTTCAGGCAGACACTTGATTGCTAAGAGTCAAAAATTGTCTTCCTTCTCCTTCATTGATGAATTTGGTTTATAGATCAGCTTCCATGATTACTGTCATGGGAGAGAGGCAGCAGTGAGTGCCAACTGTCCCCTGTCAGGTAAGCAGTAGGGTGAGGGCATGGAAGCATACTTAGTCAGCAGTTCTTAGCCAGTTTGATAAAGCCCTGGAAATTATGTATGCTTCTGCAGTGGGCATGTTGAAGTGGTGCAGAGGTGGCACCAATACAAAATCTTCCAAATCCATTGACAGGATATGCAAACGAATCCACAGACGATCTAATTATACTCTGGTGGCTCCAAGGGACAGACTATCCTATTACTTGCTTGGCACCAGACCTTTGAAACTTTTATCCACACTTTGTCATGCCTAGAGATTATTAGGTGGACAGAGATGGTCTCAAAGACGCCTACAAGAAGTGTAAAAGTCCTGTTGATTTTGGGGAATTCCTTGCCCATGGAAACTCAAAATGCAGGAGGAACAATCAGTATGACATTGAGAATCTAAAGTTCATCTGTTGGAAGTATTAAGAAGCCTAGCATAAGGAGTGGAAGAAGAGTATTACCCCACTCCCAAACTATGTGCCCCTCCTATCACAAACTCTGCATTTCTCGCATTGGCTTCATCAGCCACCCCAAACCTCAGAATTAGAATGCCAACAAGGCATTGACAATCTCAAGGAACCACTTAAGAGAAAACTTAGTACTCAATGGTCACTTTATTAGGTACACCTGCTCGTTATTGCAAATATCTAATCAGCCAATTATGTGGCACCAATTCAATGCATAAAAGCATGATTAAGATGATCAGGCCAAACATCAAAATGAGGAAGAGATGTGATTTAAACCATGGAGTTATTGTTGGTGCTAGATGGGGTGTTTGAGAATCTCAGAAATTGCTGAACTTCTAGAATTTTCACACACAAGTCTCTAGAGTTTAGAGAATGGTGAAAAAACAAAAAAAGCATTTTGTGAGCAGTAGATCTGTTGGTGAAAGTGCCTTGTTAATGAAAAAGGCCAGAGGAAAATGGCATGACTGGTTCAAGCTGAGAGGAAGGCAGCAGTAGCTCATATAGCCATGCATTACAACACTGGTGTGCAGAGGAACATCTCTGAATGCACAACGTATCGAACCTTGAAGTGGATAGGTTACAGCAGCAGAAGACTGCACAAGGTTCCACTCCTGTCAGCGAAGAAAAGGAAACTGAGGTTACCATGGGCACAGGCTCACCAAAACTAAACTGTTGAAGACTGGGAAAAACATTTCCCATTCTGATGAATCTTGATTTCTGCTGCAACATAGGTCAGAATTTGATGTAAACAAAATGAATCCTTCCTGCTTTGCATCAATGGTTCAGACTGATGGTAGCGGTGTAACAACGGGGAATGTAGTCTTGGTGCATATTAGGCCACGTAATATCAACTGAGCACTGTCTAAATGTCACAAACTACCTGAGTATTGTTGCTGACTATGTGCATCCCTTTATGGCCACTGTCTACCCATCTTCTAATGGCTACTTCCAGCAGGATAATGTGCCATGTTACAAAGCACCCATCATCTCCAGCTGGTCCCATGAACATGACAATGAGTTCAGTGTACTCTAATGGCCTCCAAAGTCATCAGATCACAATCCAATAGAACACCTTTGGGATGTAGTAGAATGGGAGATTCTCAACAGGAATATGCAGCTGACAAATCTGCAGGAACTGCGTGATGATATTGTGTCAAGGTGGACCAGAATCTCTAAGGAATATTTCCAACATCTTGTTGAATCCATGCGACAAAGAATTCAGGCTGTTTTGAGGACAAAGTGGTGTCCTACTCAGTACTAGAAAGGTGCACCTAATAAAGTGGTCACTGAGGTATGTGTTTAGGAGAGTTATTATTATGACAATTAAATGCTAGTTATTCTCAGAAAAATCACAGGGCCTTTTTGAGATTCATGTAATTCCTAAAGTTTGTTAAGGATCTCATATGTTGGTGTGGATGCTTCATCAAGCTTTTGAAATTAGTAATGGTAGTTCAATTTTTTTAATATACATAAAATATGTCCAAAGCCTAGCATGTGTGACAACTGAAATGTATTGGGAGTTTCAGATTTCTGGACCACTGGGATATCTTTTGGGGAAGATGTGATCTGTACAAAAAGGACAGGTTACAACTGAACCTGAGTGGAACCAATATCCTTGTGGGCAGGTTTGTTAGAGTTGTTGTGGAGGGTTTAAAATAAGTTGACAAGGGGATGAGAACCGGAGTGGGGGAAATTTGGAAGGTAAGGATAGATTCATGCCAAGGATGATGAAGTATTCTAAAGGGAGGATAGGGCAACTATGGCTGACAATGAAAGTCAAAGACAGCATAAAAGCAAAGAAAGGGCATATAATGTAATAAAAAATAGCGAGAAGTTGAGGATTGACAAGCTTTTTAAAAACAAAGAAAAGGCAACAAAAAAGGAAGGAAAAGATGAAATATGAAGGTAAGCTAGCCAAAAATATCAAAGAGGATACCAAAGAGGATTTCAGATATAAAAAGAGTGAAATAAATGTCAAGAGATTGTTAGGTAATGATCCTGGAGAAGTAATAAGAGGGACAAAGAAATGGCAGCCAAACTTAAGTATATTATGTTAGTCTTCACTGTAGAAGACACCAGCAATATGC
This sequence comes from Hypanus sabinus, assembly GCF_030144855.1. Taxonomy (NCBI): domain Eukaryota; kingdom Metazoa; phylum Chordata; class Chondrichthyes; order Myliobatiformes; family Dasyatidae; genus Hypanus; species Hypanus sabinus. The sequence continues at coordinate 48,093,229 of NC_082711.1, read as the reverse complement.
CAGAAATTCAGGAGTGTCATGGGGCTGAAGTGAGTGTAGTTGCTATTACTAAGGAGAAGGTGCTTGAGAAGCTGAAAGATCTAAAGGTAGATAAGTCATCTGAACTAGATGAACTACACCGCAGGGTTCTGAAAGGGGTAGCTTAACAGATTGTAAGGCATTATTAATGATCTTTCAACAATCACTAGATTCTGGAATGGTGGAGAACAGGAAAATTGGAAATGCCACTCCACTCTTTAAGGAAGTAGGGAGACAGAAGAAAGAAAATATTAGGCCAGTTAGCCTAACTTCAGTGGTTGCAAAGATGTCAGAGTCCATTATTAAGGATGAAGTTTCGGGGTATTTGAAGATGAGTGATAAAGTAGGCCAAAGTCCGCATGGTTTCCTTAAGGGCAAATCTTGACTGACAGATCTGTTGAATTCTTTGAGGAAATAACAGACAGGATGGTCAATGAGAGTCAGTGGAAGTTGTTTGCTTGGTTTTTCAGATAACCTTTGAAAAGGTGACATACATGAGGTTGCTTTACAAGGGCCCATAGCACTACCGGAAAGATACTAGCATGGATAGAAGATTGGCTGGAGGCAATCTTCTGGCAGGAGACAAAGAGTCTGAATAAAGGTGGCCCATTCTGGTTGGATTCTGGTGACTAGTGGTGTTCTGCTGGGGCTGGTATTGAGACCACTCCTTTGCACGTTATATGTCACCAATTTGAATGATGGAATTGATGACTTTGTGATCAAATTAACAGATGATACAGAGAGAAGTTGGAGGGATACATAGTGTTGGAGGATGCAGCGAGTCTTGCTGAAGGACTCAGACAGATTGGGGAAACAGGCAAAGAAGTGGTAGATGGAATATAGTGCAGAGATGTGTACGATCATGCACTTTGAAGAAGGAATAAAGACATAGACTATTTTCTAAATAGGGAAAATCAAAAATCAGAGCTGCAAAGGGTCTTGGGAGTCATTGTGCAGGATTCTGCAAAGATGAACTTGCAGGGTGTGTTGATAGTAGGTAAATACAATGCTAGCATTTATTTTGAGAGAACTAGAATATAAAAGCAAGAGTATGGTGCTGAAGCTCTATAAAGCATTGATCAGACCACATTTGGAGTATTGTGAGCAGTGTGGACCCCTTATCTAAGAAAAGATGTGCTGGTATTGGAGAGGACAAGAGGAGGTTCATGATAATGATTCCAGGAATGAAAGGTTAACACATGAGGAGCATTTGATGGCTTTGGGCCTGAACTCCCTGGAGTTCAAAAGAATGCAGGAGATTAACATTGAAACCTATTGAATGGCCTAGATAGAGTGAATGAGGAAAGAATGTTTTCTGTAGTGGGTAAGGCTAGGACCAGAGGGCACAGCCTCAGAATAGAGGGGCGTCTGTTTAGAACAGAGATGAGAAAGACTTTTTTTAGCCAGGTGGTGGTGAATCTGTGGATTTCCTTGCTGTGGATGGCTTTGGGGGCTAATTCATTGAGTATATTTAAAGTGGAGGTGAATATATTCTTTGCTAGTTAAGGCATCAAAGGTTACAGAGAGGAGGCAGGAGAATGGGGTTAGAGAGATAATAAATCAGTCATGATGGAATGGCAGGACAGACTCGATGGACTGTATAGCTAATTCTGCTCCGATGTCTTGTGCCTAATTATAAAGCTATATTAATAATTTAAGTTCAGGAATAAGTGTTAAGTTTTGAAAAAAATTACGTTAGAAATATTGACCATTCTTCTCTACCCAATTATTATGTATTATTCAAGAAGTGATAATGTGTTAATTGGAGATAGCTTGTGATAGATGGGGATATGCATTTCATAGTAAGCACAGCGGAGCAGTTTTTGACCTTGCACAATCCACCCAATGGCATGCAATTTCTCAGATATTTGTATTTGATGACCAAATGCAATAGATCTGGCAAAGATCAAGGTATTTTAATGTTCTTCATTTAGACTCGAAGCAAGATTGTGTACATTTGGGAAGTTCATGCAAAATATACAAACTGAATGTCACTAAATCTGTTCCCACCATCATTTGTAGTTATATTAAATATATGTTATTAAAGTTATTTCAGTTAGTTGAACCAACGGTTTATCAGGGGAGTAGCTATTTACTTGGGACAACGCTTAAAGAACAAAACTAAATCAAGAAAATGGATTCCCTTTGTTTGTTTGGAAGACTATGCTGCTTAACTGGGACAAGAGTCTGTTGTCAAACAGTTTCCAATTAGTGTCAGTCGTCTGCACTACAATGTGCTTAGAGCACTCAATTTTTAAATATGCTTCTGTTCAAAAAGCAGCAATTTTTGTCACTGATATTTGGTGAGAAGTAAGCAGCAAGACAACTCTTTCAGGCATTCAGGTTGGGACTTGCCTTCAATGGCTGGGAGTGAAAATGAAATAGAAACATAGAAAACCTACAGCACAATACAGGCCCTTCAGCCCAGAATGCTGTGCTGAACATGTCCTTACTTGAGAAATTACTGCGGGTTTCCCATAGCCCTCTATCTTACTAAGATTCATGTACCTATCCAGGAGTCCCTTAAAAGAAACTATCGTATCTGCCTCCACCACCATTGCTGGCAGCCCATTCCACGCACTCACCACTCTCTGAATAAAAAAAACTTACCCCTGACATCTCCTCTGTACCTACTTCCAAGCAACTTAAAATTTTGCCCTCTCATGCTAGCCATTTCAAGCCCTGGGAAAAAGCCTCTGACTATCCACATGATCAATGCCTCTTGTCATTTATACACCTCTATCAGGTCACCTCTCATCCTCCATCGCTCCAAGGAGAAAAGGCCGAGTTCACTCAATCTGTTCACATAAAGCATGCTCCCCAATCCAAGCAACATCCTTGTAAATCTCCTCTGTACCTTTTCTATGGTTTCCTCATCCTTCCTGTAGAAAAGCAACCAGAACTGAACACAGTACTCAAAATGGGGTCTGACCAGGGTCCTACATAGCTGCAACATTACCTCTCGGCTCCAAATATCAATCTCATGATTGATGAAGGCTAATGCACCATATGCCTTCTTAACCATAGAGTCAACCTGCGCAGATGCTTTGAGCATCCAATGGACTCGGACCCTCCATGTTGCCAAGAGTCTTGCCATTAATGCTATATTCTGCCATCATATTTGACCCACCAAAATGAACCACTTCACATTTATCTGGGTTGAACTCCATCTGCCACTTCTCAGCCCAGTTTTGCAACCTGTTGTATCCTCTGATAGCCCTCCGCACTATCCACAACATTCCCAACTTTTGTGTCGTCAGCAAATTTACTAACTCATCCCTCCACTTCCTCATCCAGGTCATTTATAAAATCCATGAAGAGTAGGGGTCCCAGAACAGATCCCTGAGGCACACCGCTGGTGACCAACCTCCATGCAGAATATGATCTGTCTACAACTACTCTTTGCTTTCTGTGGGCAAGCCAGTTCTGGATCCACAAAGCGAGGTGCCCTTGGATCCCATGCCTCCTTACTTTCTCAATAAGCCTTGCATGGGGTACCTTATCAAATGCCTTGCTGAAATCCATATCCACTACATCTACTGCTCTACCATCATCCATTTGTTTAGTCACATCCTCAAAAAATTCAATTAGACTCGTAAGGCACGAACTGCCTTTGACAAAGCCATGCTGACTATTCCTAATCATATTATGCCTCTCCAAATGTTCATTAATCTGCGTCTCAGGATCTTCTCCATCAGCTTACCAACCACTGAAGTAAGACTCACTGATCTATCATTTCCTGGGCTATCTCGACTTCCTTTCTTGAATAAGGGAACAATCTCTGTGACCCTCCAATCCTCCAGAAACTCCCCACTGATGATGCAAAGATCATCGCCAGAGGCTCAGCGATCTCCTCCCTGACCTCCCACAGTAGCCTGGGGTACATCTGATCCGGTCCCAGTGACTTACCCAACTTGATGTTTTCTAAAAGTTCCAGCACATCCTCTTCCTCAATATCTACATTCTCAAGCTTTTCAGTCCACTGTAGGTCATTCCCACAATTGCCAAGATCCTTTCTCATAGTGAATACTGAAGCAAAGTATTCATTAAGTACCTCTGCTATCTCCTCTGGTTCCATACACATTTTCCACTGTCACACTTGATTGGTCCTATTCTCTCATGTCTTATCCTCTTGCTCTTCACATACTTGTAGAGTGGCTTGGGGTTTTCCTTTATCCTGTCTGCCTAAGCCTTCTCATGGCCCCTTCTGGCTCTACTAATTTCATTCTTAAGCTCCTTTCTGGTAGCCTTATAATCTTCTAGATTTCCATCTTTACCTAGGTTTTGAAACTTTTGTAAGCCTATCTATTCTTCTTAACTAGATGTACAACAGCCTTTGTACACCCTAGTTCCTGTACCCTACCATCCTTTCCCTGTCTCATTTGAACATACCTATGTAGAACACCACGCAAATATGCTCCGAACATCTGCCGCATTTGTTCTGTACATTTCCCTGGGAACATCTGTTCCCAATTTATACTTCCAAGTTCCTGCCTGATCGGCTCATATTTCCCCGTACTCCAATTAAACGCTTTCCTAACTTGTCTGTTTCTATCCCTCTCCAATGCTATGGTAAAGGAGATGGAATTGTGATCACTATCTCTAAAATGCTCTCCCATTGGGAGATCTGAAATCTGACCAGGTTTATTTCCCAATACCAGATCAAGTACAATCTCTCCTCTTGTAGGCTTATCTACATATTGTGTCAAGAAACCATCCTGAACACTCCTATCAGACTCCACCCCATCTAAACCCTTCACTAGGGAGTTGCCAATCAATATTTGGGAAATTAAAATCTCCCACCACGAGAACCCTGCTATTATTACATCTGTCTCCCTATTTGTTCCCTGATGTCCCTTTTACTATTGGGTGGTCTATAATAAACACCTAGTAGTGTTATTGACCCCTTACTGTTCCTAACTTCCACCTACAGAGACTCCGCAGGTAATCTCTTCATGACTTCCTCCTTTTCTGCAGCCGTGACACTATCTCTGATCAACAGTGTCACGCCCCCACCTCTTTTGCCTCCCTCTCTGTCCTTTCTGAAACATATAAAGCCTGGCACTTGAAGTAACGTTCCTGCTCCTGAGCCATCTAATTCTCTGTAATGGCCACAACATCAAGTACTGATCCACGCTCTAAGCTCAACCACTTTGTTCATAATACTCCCTGCATTAAAATAGACACATCTCAAACCATCGGTCTGAGCACGTCCCTTCTATATCACCTGCCTATCCTCCCTTTCGCACTGCCTCCAAGCTTTCTGAGTTTGTGAGCCAACTGCCTCCTCCCCAGTCTCTTCAGTTCAGTTCCCACCCCCCAACAATTCTAGTTTAAACTCTCCCCAGTAGCCTTAGCAAACCTCCCTGCCAGGATATTGGCTCCCCTGGGATTCAAGTGCAACCCGTCCTTTTTGTACAGGTCACACCTGCTCCAAAAAGGGTCCCAGTGATCCAGATATCTGAATCCTTGTCCCGTGCTCTAATCTCTCAGCCATGCATTTATCCTCCACCTCACTCTATTCCTATTCTCACTGTCACGTGGCACAGGCAGTAATTCCGAGATTACTACCTTTGTGGTCCTGCTTCTCAACTTCCTTCCTAAATCCCTGTAATCTGTTTTCAGGATCTCCTCGCTTTTCCTGCCTATGTTGTGGGTACCAATATGTACCACGACCGCTGGTTGTTCTTCTTCCCACTTCAGGATATCTTGGACGTGATCAGAAACATCCTGGACCCTGGCACCAGAGAGGCAAACTACCATCCGTGTTTCTTTCTTGCGTGAATAAATTAGAAATCATGACAACATTTGAAGGTATTGACAATCATCTTGAATGTCATAAATAAAAATGAAGATTTAGAGGATACAATGTTTAGCATTGTTAGGAGGCAGTCTATTAGCTGCACTCGGAGTCTGTTCTGATTTTCTTCACTTAGTCAACCAAAAAACATGGCAGATGCATTCCTCTGTCATTAATTATTAGGAACTAATACACAGTTTTACAGTACGGTAGAGGTACTGATGGTGTTCTAATTCGTTCTGTATTTCATTTAAGAGCAGAAATTGTAACTCAGTTAAATGGTAGTTTGTCTTCTTTATATCTTTTAACTATTTCCATGAAACTTCAGCTAAGTGGGGCAATGCTTAATCCAAAATGTACTGGTCCTTATGCCTCTGAAAATTAACTGTAATCCACTGTTCTTCTTGTCTTTTCAAGATTACATAATTTGAATAAATGTTTAGTTTGCTTTTTTAGGCACTTGGGTAACGGATTATGCCTTTATAAATAAGAGAAACAATTAACAATATTAATCATAGCTATTTAAAAAGTGGCATTCTGTTCCAGCTTTAGCTGTTATATGAGACGAAGGCATAGTCATAGTTATGCAACATGAGAACGGGTCCAAGTGATCTTTGCTACTACTTGCCTATTGAGCTAACCCCATTTTCCTGGTGCATGTCCCTCTAAACCTTTGCTATTCAGGTGCCTTGCTATAATTTTATAATGGTAACCATGTCTACCACTTACTCTGGCAGCACATTCCAAATACTCGCCACTCTCTGTGTGAAAAAGTTACTCCTCCAGTCCCCATTAAATATTTCCCATCTTACCATAAGCCTATGCCCTAATGCCTTAGGTTCTCCTACTTTGGCAAAAAGAGTGTGACCACCTGCCTTATCCATTCCCCTCAAATTTATAATGGCACCTTCCTACACTCCAAGGGAAACAGCCTCAACATAAAACTCAAGATGTCCAGTCCTTGTGAATACTTTTTGTATCTTCCCTAGTTTAGTGATATCCTTCCTATAGCTTGGAGGCCAGAACTGCATGCAGTTCTCCATGTGCAGTCCCAGCCAAATCCTTTTCAGCTCTGTCCAATGTCCCAAATCTTGTACTCGATGCCTTACCTGATTAAGGCAAGTATCCTCTTGCACCCTGCCTACCTGTGTAGTCACTTTCAAGAAACAATATACTTATACCTTCTGATTCTTTGTTCTACAGCACTCTGCAGGCCTCTGCTATTTATAGTTTTATTTCTGCCATGGTTTAACTTCCCAGTATGCATCACTTTGTACTTGTTTGATTTAAATTCCATCCATCATTCCTTAGTCTAATTTCCCAGATTATGTAAATCCTACTGTAAACTTAATTAGCCTTCTTCTCCACACATTGTATGACCAACATTGGTGCCATCTGCATCCAAATCATTAAATGAGATGACCAAACAACAGGATGAACTATGTTATACCGCCAGTCACAGGCCTTTGATTTGAAAACAACTGTGCACTACCACCATCTTCCTCCTATCACCAAGCCTATTTTGTATTCACTTGGTTTCCTCATCCCGTATCTCATGTGATCTAACCTTCTTGGCTAGCCTGCTCTGTGGGACCTTTTCAACAGCTTACAGCATCTATCAGCTTGCCTTTGTCAAACCTCTTGGTCACCTCTTCAAAAAAAATCAATGAGATTTGTGAGACATGATTTTTTTCCTACACACAAAAACATGCTACCAGACCTTGCCTTTCCAAATGCAGTTAGTTCCTGACTCTCAGATTCTAACTCCCCTGAACATAACTTCTCCATAACTGATATTAAATTTAGCAGACTTTAGTTCTTTCCTTTTTTCATTCAGTCCTTTTTAAACAAAAGCTCATTTGCCACCCTATAATTTTTGGTACCTCACTTCTGGCTAAGGAAGATACCAAACCCTCTGCCATGGCCCCAGTAGTTTCTTCCTTGTCCTTTCATAATATCTTAGGATACACATAGTAAGGCCAATAGGATTTATTCACCTTTATGTGCTTTAAGTCCACAAGCCTCTCCTCTTTTGTTATGTATGTATGTTTTGAGACATCACTATTCTTTTCAAATAGCAAGCAGGCTAGACAAAGGAGAGACAGTAGATATCATTTTTTGGATTTTCAGAAGGCGTTTGATAATATGCCATTCATGAGGCTGCTTACCAATGGGATCACAGGAAAGATAATGGCATGGATATAGGAATGGCTGACAGGCAGGAGGCAGTGAGTGGGAGTAAAGGGGGCATTTTCTGGTTGGCTGCCAGTGATTAGTTGTGTTCCTCATGGGTCAGTATTGGGACGGCTATTTTTCACATTGTTTGATAATGATTTAGATAATGGAGTTGATGGCTTTGTGGCAACATTTTCAGATGATATGAAGATAAGTGGAGAGGTAGGTAGTGCTGAGGAAGAAATGTGATTACAGAAGGACTTAGTCAAATTAGAATAGGCAAAAAAAAGTGGCAGATAGAATACAGTTTTGGGAAATATATGATAATGCATCTTGGTAAAAAGAGCAAAAATGCAACCCATTGTCTAAATGGGGAGAAAATTCAAACATCAGAGACATAAAGGGACTTAGGAGTCCTCGTGCAAGACTTCTAGAAGGTTAATTTACAGGTTAAGTCTGTGGTAAAGACGGCAAATGTAATGTTGGCATTTATTTCAGGAGGAATAGAATACAGAAACAAGGAGATAATAGTGAAGCTTTATAAGACACTAGTCAGGCAGCACTTGGAGTTTTGTTAACAGTTTTAGGACCCATATCTCAGAAAGGATGTGTTGTCCTTGGAAAAAGTGCATAGGAGACACACAAGGATGACTCTGGGAATAAAGGGGTTAACATATGAGGAGCGTTTGGCAGCTTTGGCCTGTACTTACTGGAATTTATAAGAATGTGGGAGGGATCTCATTGAAACCTACCGAATTTTGAAAGGACTAGATAAGGTGGATGTGGAGAGGATGTTTCTTCTGGTGGGAGTGTCCAGAACTAGAGGACACAGCTTCAGAATTGAGTGGAACCCTTTAGAATAGAATTAAGGAGGATTTTTTTGTTTTTAGCCGGAGAGTAGTCAATCTGAGGAACGCCCTGCCACAGACAAGTATAGAAGCCAAGTCTCGGGGTATATTAAGGTGAAAATTGATTCCTGATTGGTCAGGGTATCAAAGATTATGGTGAGAAAGCAGGTGTATGGGGTTGAGTGGGATTGTGATCAGCCATGATGGAATGGCAGAGTGTACTCGATGGGCTGAATGGCCTAGGTCAACCTCTACGTCTTATGGTTGTTCCCTGAACTCTCTAGCTTCAATGACCTCCTCCACATTAATCCAGATGAGGCAGATTAATTTAAGATCTCCCTTTGCTCCACACATGGATGACCACGCTGATTTTTAAGAGGACCTTTTTACTCGCTGGTTACACATTTGTTCTTAATATGCTTCTAAGATCTGTTGGGATTCTATATCTTATCTGCTAAAATAATGAACTCCCTTTGCCCTCCTTACTTCCCTCTTAAATGTTCTTCCTTCTGCTCCTCTAAGGTCTCTGGCATATACTTTTTTTCAGACCAGAACCTGAATATCCTACAATAAGATGCATTAACAAAATATATTTTCATAGTTTAATAGAATAAATCTGCACATTAATTTTCAACTAACAGTAAATTATTTGAATATATGGTTGACATAATGGCCAGTCTCACAGAATGAAAACCTTTTATTGTCTTTTTGGTTTTATTAGTGTTAGTGTAATGAATATTGTAATAGTGAAATTGTAAGGTATTAAGGTACCTTGGGTTTTTTGACAGCTGAAAATTGTCGAAGCTTATGTTTCTCCTTGTCAACCAGATGGCTTCATGAACAGTATATCACCACAGCAATTCCGGCCTCACACTGTTCGAAATATTCTCTTTTGTCCTATCAGTCTGGCCCTCATCATCAATGCAATTTAAAACAAACTTGTTTTCTTGCTTTTCCAGTTTTAATGAAGTACTTGACAAGAAACATTGACTCTGTTTCTCTTTGCACAGATGCTTTCTGACCTGCTGAGTATTATCAGCATTTTCTATTTTTACTTCATGTTAATTTAACACTTCAGCATTTAAAAGTATATTTCTGAAGTGTAACAAATTATGAATAAAAAATAGGCTCTTCGAAGTTGCTTTGTCATTGATTAGAAGAATGAGGGGATGGTGATGACATTGACTCAGGGCTGAGAGGCCAGCGTCGGGCATTTTTCACAGGGAGTGAAAGACTGTGTGGTGCGCCACTCTTCACACAGACATTTTGCAGTACTTTTCTTTATTTTATGAAGTTGAGTTGCGAGTTCAACACTCAACCGAGCATGCATACTCCGGAACGGCCCGACTGGATTTGAACCTGGGAACCTCCGTTCTGGAGTCCAGCACTGATGTCACTGCGCCACCAGCTGACAAAGAGTGATGTAGGGAGATCTCATTGAAACCCATGGAATATTGAAAGGCCAAGACAAAATGGGCGTGGAGTGGATGTTTCCTATATATAGTGGGGGAGTTTAGGACCAGATAGCACAGCCTCAGAATAGAAAGATATCCCTTTAGAACAGAGATGAGGAGGAATTTCTTCAGCCAGATGGTGGTAAATCTGTGGAATTTATTCCCACAGATAACTGGGGAGGCCAAGTCCTTGGGTATATGTAAAGCCAACATTGATATTTTCTTGATTAGTAAGGGCATCAAAGGTTACAGGGAGAAGACAAGAGAATGGGGTTGAGAAGGAAAATAAAAGAGCCATAATAGAATGGCAGTGCAGACTTGATGGGCCGAATGCACAAATTCTGGTCTTATGACATTATCATCTTATTTCATTTAAAGTTAATTACATTGTTCATTTTCCTACTTAATCCCAAATCAATAACATTAATCTCAATCTTGAAAATGCTAAGCTCACCAGATGGTAGAGTTCAGAAGTTTTTGAGTGAAAATACTTGTCTGTATTGCTATCCCTATCCCCATTCATATTCCTACTCTTATCCTTACCCTATCCCTCTCCAAATCCCTTTCCTATATTTATCTCCTTCAATTTGGAGACTCAGCAATGCCTCTACCTCCTCAGGAGGCAAAAGGAATATGTCATTTCTCCATCAACTCTTGCCAATTTTTATCAATGCACCATAGAAGGTTGTGTAACAGCTTGGTACAGCAACTGCTCTGCAGGTGACTGCAAGAAGCTGCAGAGAGTTGTGTACACAGCTCTGTCCATAAGGGAAACCAACCTTCTTTCAGGTGGATTCTGTTCATTCTTCTTGCTGCTTCAGTAAACAGTCAATATAATCAATGACTCCACCAACTCCAGATTGTTCTCTTCTCCCCCCTTCCTCATCAGATACAAGAGATGAAAGCCTGAAAGCATATAACACCAGGCTCAAGGACAACATCTATCTCACTGTTAAAAGACTATTGAATGGTCACTTGTATGATCAGATGGACTTTCGAGTTTACAATCCACATCATTATGATTCTGCACCTTATTGTTTACTTGCACTGCACTTTCTCTATAGCTGGTACACTTTATTCTGCAATCTCTAACTTTCCTTCGTTTGCCTCAATGCACTGTATAATGTTTTGATCTGTATGCAAGACAAGCTTTTCAGTGTATCTCAGTACATGTGACAATAATAAGCTAATTTCAATTCCAATTCACTACCTTTATCTCTGTCCCAATCCGTAACTGACTAATCTCTCAATGTGAGATTATGCTTTCTGTCTCCAACTCCTTTGTCACAGGAACAAATTCTCAGCATCTAATCTTTCAATCGCTTTCACATTCTTGAATGTCTCATTCCATAAAGATCCAGTAGATAAAGGACAATCTTGCACAGCATTTACTCAGAAAATAACACTCTTGTCCCTGAAGTCAAGCTATTGAATTTATGCTTTCTCGAAAAGAAATAAGTCATTTCAGAGGTACTTAGGGTGTGGTATATACACAATCCTACAGCAGGAATTTTTTTATCTTACACTCCAAACTTACTTGTGCGAAGGCTAATAGACATTCTCCTTCCTAACCACTTGTCAAAGCGACATAGTTGTTGAGATAGGTTTTCACCATTTTAAACACAATTTGAATTTTTTTCATTTTCTGACCCAAATGATTAACACATGAAACTCCATTTGCTATGTTTTAGCCCAGTCACTTCGGTTGTCTGTGTCCCTTTGCAGACTCTGCACTCTCTTCACAGCTTATTTTCTCACATCTTATTATGTGCCAGGTCTTAGAAAATAGCACATCTTCTAATCTGTTATGGGCAACATTAGAGGAGATTTGCCATTACTAAATAAAAATGGTACATCTGTCCTGTGTTTCCTGATTCTCACACTTCTTTTTCCATCTGTTACACTTCCGATCTTACATTAAATTTTCCGGTTATACTTAAAATTATACACACATTAAGAAACAAAGGGCACTGATTAGACTGCACCTTATCAAGAAGAGGATAAAAATCTTGGCAGAATATTTGCGGCATATTAATTGAGTATAACAGTTACAGTTAAGCCAACAAAGTCAAGTGTGCCAATATCTCGAATAGCATTTAAACTTTGAATGAACTTACCCAGCTTGCTAGACCCACAAACCAAATGCAATTAATCTTTCTTCTGACAGAATTAGTGTGACTTCTTGTCATTGGATTCATAAAATGTTCATCTAATGAACACTGTTTACATTTCTTGTCAATAGTTTTATCACCTGTGATTGGGATCTTAGCACTTTCTGAACATTATTGCTTGGAGAACCAAGATGAAGGGGAATCTCAAAGTGATTAAAAAATCTTTACTCAAGTGGTGGAGCTGAGGCTTTCCATTTTTACTTGAACAATTAATGATCCTTCTCTGTCCTTCCTGCCTGGTGTACCATTTCCAATGTTGCTTGTTCAGTTGCTTCTGGTGTCCAATGTGGCCAGAGTGATTATTTTTATTCAGAAGCAAGTTGTTGGTGTCACTTGTAAAACCAACATTTATTGACCATCCATAAATGGCATGCTAAATCGTTTCAGAGGACAATTGCTGTAGGTTCAGTTCTAGTTACCTCACTACAGGAAGGATGTGGATACCAGAGAGAGAGTGCAGAGGAGATTTACAAGGATGTTGCCTGGATAGGAGGGTGTACCTTATGAGAATAGATTGAATATACTTGGCTTTTTCTCCTTGGAGTGACGGAGGATGAGAGGTGACCTGATAGAAGTGTATGAAATGATGAGGGGCATTGATCCTGTGGATAGCCAGAGGTTTTTTCCCAGGGCTGAAATGGCTAACATGAGGGGGCATAGTTTTAAGGTGCTTGGAAATGGGTACCGAGGGGACGTCAGAGAGTGGTGGATGTGTCGAATGCACTGCCGGTGGCAGTGGTGGAAGTGGAAGCAATAGGGTCTTTTAGTAGCCTCTTAGATAGGTACACGGAGCTTAGAAAAATAGATGGCTATGTGCTTGGGAAATTTCAGGCAGTTTCTACAGTAGGTTACATGGTGGGCACAATATTGTGGGCTTAAGGCTCTGTAATGTGCTGTAGATTTCGATTTTCTATGATCTATGTAGTTCTAGAGTTAGGGACAGGCTTTTGTAACCAAAATTAAGTTGCTGGATATTTAACTTCATATTCTGATTTTCAGAAATATTTGTGACTTTTGTTTTGTCTGACAAACCAGCGAAGTATCAAGGAAACGATTCAAAAATAGGAACCTTCAGATATTGGAAATGTGAAATAAAAACAGAAAATGTTAGAAATGCTCCACAGGTCAGGGAGCATATGTGAAGAGAAGAACAGAATTTATATAGTGTCAATGACATTTTATGTGAAACTAGCATGCACTAAATGGTGATGGACCAGAATCATTGACTTATTTTCTCTTTTGTGGTCTCTGGCCTGCTGAGTATTTCCAGGATTTTATTGCAGTATTGAGGAAAGTCTGCACTGCTAAGAGCAGAAAAAAAAAGTTCCAATGTAAGATGGTTCTTTAGGATCAAAAATATTTTTGATGTCCAGAGTTCACTTATATTTTAATGTGTTTAGATTTTGCTGATGTATTTGTTGTTAAGTACCAAAAATTCATAGCTTTCATGTAATTAAAATAATGTCAAGGCAATCTGTGGGGCACATGCACGATAATATATTATACAGAATACAGAGGAGGTATTTGCTGTCTTAAGGCAAATTAGGGTGGATAAATCCCCAGAGCCTGATGAAGTATTCCCTCAGACCCCGACTCGGATGGTTGCTCAGAAATTGCAGGAGCCTGAGCCAGAGATATTTAAAACATCTTTAGCCATGGGTGAGGTGCCAGATGATTGAAGAATAGCTAATGTTGTTCTACAGTTTAAGAAAGGCTTTAAGAATAAGACAAGAAATTAAAGGCCAGTGAGCCTTAGGAAAGGTATTGGAAGGCATTCTAAGCAACTTGATATGTAAGTATTTTGATAATTGAATTGACTTTATTTCTTACATCCCTCACATGTATGAGTAAAAATCTTTACATTACGTCTCTGTCTAAATGTGCAATGTGCAATCATAGTAATTTATAATAAATTATAATAAATAGAACAGTCAATGTAGCATAGAAATACACTCAAATCAATGTGAGTTAATCAGTCTGATGACCTGGTGGAAGAAGTTGTCCCGTAGCCTGTTGGTCCTGCGTTTTGTATTGCGGTACCATTTGCCGGATGGTAGCAGCTGGAATAGATCATGATTGGGATGGTTTGGGTCCCCAATGATTATTTGGGCCCTTTTTTCACACCTGTCTTTGTAAATCTCCTGAATCATGGGAAATTCACCACTACAGACGTGCTGGGCTGTCTGCTCCACTCTTTGCAGAATCTTGTGATTAAGGGAGGTACAATTCCCACTACCAGCAGTGATGCAGCCAGTCAGGATACTCTCAATTGTACCCCTGAAAGAAATTCAATAGACAATAGGTGCAGAAGTAGACCATTCGGCCCCTCAAGTCTGCACCGCCATTCTGAGATCATGGCTGATCATTCACTATCAATATCCAGTCCCTACCTTGTCCCCATATCCCTTGATTCCCCTATCCATCAGATATCTATCTAGCTCCTTCTTGAAAGCATCCAGAGAATTGGCCTCCACCGTCATCCGAGGCAGTGCATTCCACACCTCCACAACTCTCTGGGAGAAGAAGTTCTTCCTCAACTCTGTTTTAAATAACTGACCTCTTATTCTCAATCCATGCCCCCTGGTACTGGACTCTCCCAACATCTGGAACATATTTCCTGCCTCAATCCTATCAAATCCTTTAATTATCTTAAACGTTTCAATCAGATCCCCTCTCAATCTCCTCAATTCCAGCGTGTACAAGCCCAATCTCTCCAATCTCTCTGCGTAAGACAGCCCTGCCATCCCAGGAATCAACCTAGTGAATCTACGCTGCACTTGCTCAATTGCCAGAATGTCCTTCCTTAAACCTGGAGACCAAAACTGTACACAATATTCCAGGTGTGGTCTCACCAGGGCCCTGTACAAATGCAAAAGGACATCCTTGCTCTTGTACTCAATTCCCCTTGTAACAAAGGCCAACATTCCATTTGCCCTCTTTACTGCCTGTTGCACTTGCTCATTCACTTCATTGACTGGTGAACTAGGACTCCTAAGTCTCTTTGCATTTCTCCCTTACCTAACTCTACACCGTTCAGACAATACTCTGCCCTCTTGTTCCTGCTTCCAAAGTGGATAACTTCACAAATTCTTAGGATTTGGGAGCCCATACCAAACTTCCTCAACTGTCTGAGGTGAAAGAGGCACTGTTGTTCCTTTTTCACCACAAAGCTGGTGTGTACAGACCACGTGAGGTCTGCAGGGATGTGGATGCCGAGGAACTTAAAGCTGTTCACCCTCTCTATCCCAGATCCATTGATGTCAATAGGGTTCAGCCCGTCTCCATTCCTCCTGTAATCCACAACCAGATCCTTTGTTATGCAACACTGAGGGAGAGGTTGTTTTCTTGACACCACTGTGTCAGAGAGGTGACTTCTTCCCTGTAGGCCACCTCATTATTGTTTGCGATTAGGTCAATCAATGTAGTGTCATCGGCAAATTTAATTAGCAGATTAGCGTTGTGGGTGGCGACAGTCATGGGTATACAGGGAGTAAAGGAAAGGATTTAGTACCTTAGTACAGGGACTGATTAGAGATTGTCAACATGGCTTTATGTCTAAGCAATCTTATAGCATTTTTTGAGGAAGTTGCTAGGAAAGGATGAAGGCAAAACAATAGATGTCTACATAGACTTTAGTAAGGCATTTGACAGGGTACCACATGGAAGGTTGGTCACTTGGCATTCAAAATGAGTTAGTGAATTTGACCAGACATTATCTTGGAAGGCGAAGCCAGAGAGCCATTGTAGATGGTTGCCTCTCTGACTGGGGGCCTGTGATTAGTGAAGTGCCGTAGGAACTGGTGCTGGGCCCATTGTTGTTTGTTATCTATATCAATGATCTGCATGCTAATGTGGCTAACTGGATCAGCAATTTGTGATGACATTAAGATTGGGGTGTTGTGGACAGCAAGGAAGACTATGAAGTGTGCAGCAGGATCTAGACCAACTGGAAAAATGGGCTGAAAACTGGCAGATGGAATTTAATGCAAACAAGTGTTAGATTAGGAGGGCTAGCCAAGGTAGGTCTTACACGGTGAGCGGTAAGGCACTGGGGACTGTGGTAGAACAGAGGAATCAAAGAATACAAGTCCATAATTCTTTGAAGGTGATATCACAGGTAGATAGAGTTGTAAAGAAAGCTTTTGGCACATTGGCCTTCATAAATCAATCTACTGTGTCCTGGTGTTGGGACGTTGTGTTGAAATTATTTAAGATGTTGGTGAGGACTAATTTGGAGTATTGTGTCCAGTTTTGATCACCTACCTACAGGAAAGATGTAAATAAAATTGAAAGAGTACAGAGAAAATTTATGAGGATATTGCCAAGATTTGCCGACATGAGTTATAGGGAAAGGTTGAACAGGGTCAGACTTCATTCCCTAGAGCATAGAAGACTATGGGGAGATTTTAAAGAGGAGTATAGATAGGGTAAATGCAAGCAGGTTTTTTCCACTGAGGTTTGATGAATTAGTGGTCATTGGTTAAGGTAAAAGGTGAAATGTTTAAGGGGAACATGAGAGGGAACTTCTTCACTCGGAGGGTGGTAAGTGTGAAATGAGCTGCCACCGCAAGTAGTAGATGTGGGATCAATTTCAATATTTAAGAAAAATTTTGATAGGTACAAGGATGGAAGGGATATGGAGGGCTATGGTCCATGTGCAGGTCAATGGGACGAGGCATATTAATGGGTCAGCACATACTAGAAGGGCTGAAGGGCCTGTTTCTTTGCTGTAGTGTTCTATGTCTCTATAATCTTTGATGAAGCTGGGCTGGGTTGACAAGAACTTTCTGATTTTTTTTATTTTGTTGAATTTGTAGCCATCAATTGCTACTGCTCAATTTACTACTTAATTTGAATGAGCAATGATGGTTTCACTGTTATTCTTGCTGAAAAATATATTTACAGTTAACGTTCTTCACTGTAATACCTTCCATGGAAAAGATGTTCCAACACTTAGTGTTTCTATATAAACGCAACTTAGTCTTTTCTTAATACCTTATGATTAATTATTTAAATTGGTAGTTATACCTGTCAATAATAGCAGATTTGTTTGGCATCATATTTGAGAAATGCACTTGGCTTTAGAATTTCGATTTGTTTGCTGTGAAGTCATACAACTTTATGCCTATGGTTGACTATAGTCGTTCATGGGCTCTACAGAGTGCTCGGTTAATGGTAAGGGTCCATGGTATAAAAAAGGTTGGGAACCCGGCATTCAGCTCATCATGTCATAATAGAATGACGAGCAGAAAGTTATCTAAAGTCCTACTATTTAAAAAAAAATATAGTCAAGTTAATGGTTCCATTAAAAGAGCGGGGGAAGACATTCTGCACACTGGTATCTGATAAATTAATTTTCAGAACTTTGGTGTAATTCTGACAAATGGATTATGGATTAATTGCAGTTCTGATTGTAATTTATGTGTAAGAGCAGAAAACTAAATTGTTGCTGTAAGTCTGCAGCTTTATGGATTAAGTGAATGCAATCAATTGCCTTAAATGAATGTTCCTTAGAACAATACACTAGCATCTGCATACTGTCTATCTACCAGCCAATATTGTGCCAAATAAATAAAAACATAGTTCCATAATAAACAGTCCTTCTCAGAACCCGCTCAAGATTGAGGGAGTACATGAGTCCCTCTGCGATACCATTTCTATCATGAAGGAAGGCTGGTTTGACACCTCACACCTGATTTGTGCTTGCAAACTCTATTGAAAAAGATGTAACATTTAGTTGTGGATCCTATATTTTGTGTACCATATTTTAGGCGTGCGAAGTTAATATAATAAATTTCACAAGAATGAACAAGTTGTAGAACTTTACTACATTGCAGTGGTCTGTTTATTGGTGGTCGCAACAAAGAATTGTTTTTTTCAGTTAAGGCCTGAATTAAGGAATCTGGGGCCATGAAAATTAGTGGCCCTTCTAGCTGTATGTTTAAAATAAAATAAGATGGTGATTAAAAATGGAAATCACCTCATTAATCTTTTGTGCATTGTGAGATATAATTTTGATTCCCAGATAATAATAGAACTCTTATCAAATGAGCTCATCAACTAAGATTTAGAGGTGTATGTTTATATCGACTCATATATGAAAAAAAAGGATAAAAGGTTTTGTAAGTTTATACATCTCATTTTGTTCTGTTATTGCTCCCATCGAAATGCAATGATGACATGGAGGCATTCTCTGAGAACCTGGACTTCCTTGTGAAACCTACTCCTGCAGGAAAAAAGATCAGGATTTCAGTGCTAGAATTGAAAGTAACTGTGAGAGCTGGGAAGGTGTTATGAACCTGGAGAGACAAGCAGCAATAGTCTGCTACTATTAACCATGTTTGCTGAGGACAACCTCACCGTCAACAACACACTCTTTAGACTATTCATCATATTAAGGACCATACTTTATGTCCAAGCAACTCTCAGGGATTATGTCATTATTTGTAGGTGGGATATCTGTGATGCAGGATCACAAGAATGAGGTTTATTCTACTGTATTATGAGATGTGAAATGTGTTTTGCAACAGCAGTACAGGGTAAAGACATAAAATTACTATAAATTGCAAAACACATAAATAGAGCAAAACAAAGGAATAATGAGGTAGTGCTTTTGGGTTCAAGAACATTCAGAAATCTGATGGTGAACGGGAAGAAGCTATTCTTGTATCATTGAGTGTGGGTCTTCAGGCTCCTGTCCCTCCTCCCTGATGACGGTAATGAGAGATATACATACCCTGATCATATGGATGTTTAATGATGGGTCTTCTTGGGACATCACCTCTTGAAATTGTCCTTGATGATGCGGTGGATGTGCTGGTGATGGTATTCATTGAATCTTCAGCACTCTACAGCCTATTGTGATCTTGTGCATTGGAGCTTCCATTCCAGACCAGTCAGAATGCTCTCCACCATGCATCTATAGAAATTTGCAGGAGTATTTGGTGACATACAAAATTTACTCAAGCTCCTAATGATTTGAGTTTCTGGCATGCCTTCTTTGCGATTGCATCAATGTGTTAGACAGGACAGATCATCTGAGCTGTTGACACCCAGGAACTGAAAGCTATTCACTTTTTCCACCTCTGACCTTCCAGTGGAAGAGGGGTGGGTGTGGGGCAGAGTGTCAGACAGATCACTGAATAGTCATATCTTTGTCAACCACCACGTTGTCCCAATTTGGCAAAGGAAACCAAATCTTACTTGAACTGCATTTAACATTGTGAAGCTGAAGTGCTCAGATGTGAAGGAGAAGTACTAGTTCCACCATAACACCATGCTGGCTGTTGATTGACCCCTGACTGGAGATCCAAGTGAAAAGAGGAACTGATGGTTACTGCGTGTCCTTGGAGTTCACCAGGATTGTTTAGACAAGAACAGTATTGGACGATCCTCAGGAAAGAAAAGCACAATTTCTTTTTAGGATGGGAACATGACATTACTCTGCATCAAGGAAAAGATCACTTCAAACACCTGCAAAGCAAAGGTGAAAGAGAACTTTGCAAAACATAGGACTGTTAACGAGTTGAAAAGTGGGATGAGATCCAACACCATGCTGACTCAACCGATTCAAGTAGTCATTCACTTAGTTAAGAGATATTTACGGAGTCCTTCTGACCAAAGCCCAGCATTATGCATTCCTCTCCTGCCTTGGCACCACCATGCTCAAAGACACCATGCTCAATTATGTAGCATCATTGAGTGCTGAAGGAAGAATTTCTCCAGCCCTCTACTGCTGACCCTACAGTCCTGCAACCTGGATATGACTGAAGCTTGACGTCAATGATCTTGACTTACTCACAACTTTGGATGAGGTCAAGGGAAGTACAGATGCATGAGATCCAAGCACAAGTGGGGAGCCAGTATAAAGGCATCCACTGTAGAACTATTTTGGTGATAGGCAAACAGTGGGCCCAGGTCCTTGTTTAGGCAGGAGTTGATCCTGACCATGACCAAACTCTCAAAGCAGTTCATGTGAGTACATGTGAGTGTAAGCGTTGGTGTGATTGTCACCCTATTCAAGTAAATCGGAATCTTCAACTACAGCAGTGAGAGATTGAGCACTCACACCACTTGGTTGCTACTTCAGTGGCCTACAAGATACACCATCAGGGCGTGATGATTTACAAGGGTTCATAATCTTGAAAGATGTTCTGATGTCCAATGTTTAAAGTAAATTTAATATTAAAGTACATACAAGTCACCATATACTATACAAGCATGAGATCCATTTTCTTATGGGCATACTCAATAAATCCAATAACCATAATAGAATGAAAGACAGGTGCAATAAAGCTAGTAGAATACAATACAGAGCAGCAGGATTTAATACAACCAATGGATGAAAATCAAACATATACCGTAAATATCTGGGATATCAACAAAGAAATAAAAATAGGTCATAGTGCGATAAAGGAAAAAAAATACTTCTGATAGGAATTACTTCACGGCTTAAGAAGATCTGCCAAACAAATTTCAACAGTAAAAATATAGCAAAGGCAATAAAAACTTCTGCTATGCCCACATTAACATATTCTTTTGGCATAATATCTTGGTCCAAAACTGATCTGGAAAATTTACAAAGAAAATTAAGAACTGAAATGGCAAATTTCATAATACGTTTTGTACACTTGAATGCACTTACATTAACAATGCCTAGGAAAGAAGGGGGAAAAAGGAATAACAGACTGTAAAAATCTACACAACAGTTGGATAAAACTTCTAAGAATATATTTTCGTCAACAAAGACAGGATTCAGAACTTCACACAAGCATATTGCATTTCTGATAAGAAGTACACACCACTGAACTTAAATAAGAGCATAACCCAGAAAGATGAAGAAATGATCACTACAGAAAAGAAAAGTTAACCAATGGAAGAGCATCAGCCTGCATGGAAGACATCCCCATGATCTGAGCAGTGGAGATGTCAACAAGAAAGCATTGAACACCTGTTAGAGTTGGAGATTTCTTTCCAGAAAAAGAAGAGTTCCTTGTGGCAATACCAGGTGGTTAACAAAAAAGTTATCAAAAATACATAATAGAAGACCAAAATGATCAATGTAGAAAATGTCAAGGAAATTCAGAAACAATCCAACACATTACAGGATCCTGTAGCAATTTAACTCAATCTGATTACTTCCACAGGCACAATCAAGTGGCAAACATCATTCATTAAAGTCTTGCTTTAAAATTCAAACTGATAAAAGAAATCATGCCTTATTCTAAATATAAGCCTGATCTAGTTTCAGAGTCATAATCCTACAAATTATATTTTGACTGATCTATTGTTACAGATTGGACAATCCATAATAACTGCCCAGATATAATAATACAGGAGAAACAGCAAGAATGCTTAATAGATATAGCCATTCCAAATACATATAACTTATAGAAATCAATAAGTGAGAAATACCAGAAATATGCTGAATTAAAAATTGAAATTGAAAGATTTTGGAACATGAATAGGGTATATATTGTCCCGATAGTAATATCTAGAACTGGTATCATTCCAAAAATCACAGTACAATGCCATTAAACAATTAGGCCTACACGGCAATATATATGTAAATCCTCAGAAAGTCACAATACAAAACACCACTAGAATAGTCCAAAAGTTCTTAGCAATTGAGAAATGAGTGTGCTTGGCTATTCCCATGCCTCAGCTTGAGCTGAGAAAATTTTAAAATTAATAATAATAATAATAATAGCTGAGTAGGCAGGCTCGGAAATCTCAAAAAGATACAGCCAATATTCAAAGTAGCCCACCAACACAACAGGCTGTGACTGCTGCAGATGTTTCTCAGGGGAGTAGTCCTCATATAATTGAGACCACTCAAGCGGTTAAGAGAAGAAAGACATGCATGAGATGGTCAATAGGAATAACCACATTCATAATATGTGCATATTATGGAGTAAAGGAACTTGAGACTGACAAGACAGTAAATGGGGACAAACTTCATCAACAGTTTATAGCATAATATCCCTTCATGGAAGTAAATGCACAATGAATAGCAGATCAACATAGTGTGCCAATAAAAAAAATAACTTCATCTCTATAGACATGTTAAACCAAATAAACCATGAAGTTGCATAAGAGCCAGAAAGAAACCAGCCTAAAAACCATAACAATGCTATTCAAGAAACTAATAAGGATGCAAACCCCCAAAGCGCTGGTGAAAATAGAATTACTTCGACAACTACTCTATAACCTGACGGTATTAGATGTTGAGCCTCCACAGGAATGCTGATGCCGGAGCTGAGCTTAAAGACAGAACTATACTAACATTTAACATCACAGTAACAGAATACATAAGCAACCACCCAACAAAAAGACCCTACATTCCAAAACATTCACGCTGAAACAGTTGCATTTCCAGGCTATATTGATCGATCTGTTGTATAACTTACTGTACATTATATTTATTACAAAGTACTATAATTTGCACATTGCACATTCAGACTGAGATGTAACGTGAAGATTTTTACTTGAATAAGTAAGTAAAAATTTACTTGAATACTGGCTGTATCTTTTTGAGATTTCCCAGCCTGCCTACTCAGCAGTTATTATGCAAAAGATGTAAGAAATAAATTCAGTTCATAAAAATTCGCAAAAATTGTTAATCCTCTCAACAATATTATCGCAATATTTAGGAAAACTTGAAACAATTGAAAAACTACACATAATAACATACTGCACGGCATTAACAGCAGTGCAATGTAGTTCCAGAATACAGTCACTCATTAATAGAAACCCAAAACTGAGGAATGAAAAGAGAACACCAAAATGGCAGAAGGAGATTAACAAACAAAACTGAAACCTAAAGAGCAGAAATAGTATAAATGTAGTATAAAATGGATAACAGAAGCAAGAAAGTTCAGAGAAAGTTAAGGAAATACTAAAGAAATATAAGGTCCATACAAGCATTGTATAATTTATAGACACACTAAAAAAAACTTGGTGCACATAAAGCCAGACTAAATAAATACATATAATGCACCAAATAAAGAGAACAGAATTATCTTTTCAGGAACAATGAAAAAGATTTATACAGGACATTGAAACTAAATTTGATGCACCAAAATGTTACAAATTCCAGCACAGAATTACTAACAAACACAGGGACTTTGGTCTAATCTCTGGTCAAACAGGTTGACACACAATGAAGAAACAAGCTGGATAAGGCAGGAAAAAGAATTCAAGATATGAAGTTACAATGGATATTCTAAAACTGGTTATAAAAATACCAACAACTGGAAGAATACTGGCAGTGACAATATTTATAATTATTGGTATAAAAAATTTACTTGTCTTCATCCATACCTATTAATATGTGTGAAATATGTGTAAATCTTGAGAAGTGCCTGAATTTTCGACATAAATGACACAAATGATCCATCAAAATACTGTCCCAGTAGTTTATAGACTATAAATGAAATTGTAACACCATTCATCTCGCAGCTAATCACCTCTCACTTAGCTAACCATAATATACTTACAAAGGAGCAGAAACGAAGCTGAAAGTGTATGAAAGGATGTAAAGAACAACTGATAAGAGATTTTGTATTTCTAAATCAAGCCCAGAGAAACAGCAAAAATCTTTCATGTTGTTGCATTGACCACCAAAAAGCATTTGATTCTGTCTCACATTCATGATTAATAGAAGTTCTTTATATATATATAAACTACACCTAATACTTGTAAAACAGATACAACATCTGATGAAGCATTGGTGGACTGTAATCACCCTATCAATAACCAAAGAAGAGCAACAACCATTATTGATTAAACAGAGATATTTTTCAGGGCGACTTACTAAGCCCACAATGATTCTGTCTAGGCTCAAATCCAGTCTTTACTGAATTAGACAAAACTACGGTATCAAATGAGAAACAACCAAACAAATTAAACCTAGATACACCTTATATACATGGACGATTTGAAATTATACATTCTTTCATCATTTAAACTAAAACAATTAATTCAAATGATGGAACTATTTTCGAAAGATATGAACATGTGCTTCAGACTAGTTAAGTGCAGAAAGTAAGTGTGGTTAGCTGTGTTGCTCCAAAGTGTGTTGTATGAGGTCATTCTTACCCTCGGCCATCAGGATCTATCATGAGTCAATCTATAGTTAGGGAAATGATCTTGCAGTGTTTGACTTGTAAATCTTGTACATGTTATTTTTAAGGAAATTTATTTTTATTTTTTCTTACTTCTCTTCTAATATTTGTATGTCTGTGCATTTGTAATGCTACTGTAACACTAATTTCCTTTGGGATCAATAAAGTATCTGTCTGTCTATCTTTGAAGAAAGGTGCAATAGAGCTAGTCAAGTATAAAACAGAACAGCAGGATACTAAACAACTGATGAATGAATATGAAATATGTAAGTATTTGGGATATCAACAAGCAAAGAATGTTGATCATACTGTGATAAATAGAAAATGTTCAACAGAATTTACTTCAAGGCTGAAGAAAATTTGCTAAACAGAGCTCAATAGTAAAAATATAACAAAGGCAATAAAGAAGAACAGAATGGCAATCTGTGTGGAGCTGAAAAAGATGGGGAAGTCTTAAATGGATTTTTGCATCTGTATTTACTTGGAAAATGGACACAGATTCTATAGAAGTGAGGCAAAGCACATCAAGGCCTTTTACTCTATGCGGATTACAGAGGAGGAGGTGTTTGCTGTACTGAGGCCAATCAATGTGGATAATTCCCCATGTTCTGACAAAGTACTCCCTCAGACCCTGAGGTGGGAACATTTTTGGAAAGAATTCTAACAGACTGGATGGAAGAGTATTTGGATAGACAGGAACTGATTCAGGATAGTCAACACAACTTTATGCATGATAGATTGTGTCTAACTAATCTTATAGAGTTTGTTGTTACTAGAAAAGTTGATGAAACTAGAAATGTTACTAGAAAAGTTGACGAAAGCAAGCTAGTGGATGTTTTCTACGTGGACTGGAGCAAGGCATTTGACAAGGTCCTGCATGTGAGGTTGGTCAAGAAGGTTCAGTTGCTTGGCATTCAAGAAGAGGTAGTAAATTGGATTAGACATTGGCTTGGTGAGATAAGTGGATGGTTGCTACTCCGATTGGACTGCTGCAGAGATCGGTGTAGATCCATTGTTGTTTATCTTCTACAGTATATCAGCAATTTGGATGATAATGTGATTTGCTGTATCAGCAAATTTGTGGAAGACTCCAAGATTGGGGGTCTTGCAAGGAAGACTATCAAAGCTTGCAGTGGGATCTGGACCAGCTGGAAAAATATCCTGATAAATGAACGATGGGATTTAATGCAGAGAAGTGTGAGGTGTTGCACTTTGGGTAGTTCTTACTCAGTGAACAGTAGTGTACTGAGGAGTGTGAAAGAACAAAGCGATCTTGGAATACAGGTCTATAATTTATTAAACATAGTGTCCTGGTAGTTATGGTCATTAAGCAAATTTTCGGCATTTCGGCCTTCATAGTTCAGAGTATTGAGTATAGGGTTGGGATGTTAGATAGAAGTTGTATAAGACGGTGGTGAGGCCTAATTTGGAGTGTTGTGTGTAGTTTTGGTCACCTACCTACTGGAAAGATGTAAATAAGATTGAAAGAGTACAGTGAAAACTTACAAGGGTATTGCTGGGACTGGAAGAACTGAGTTGTAAGGAAAGATTGAATAGGTTATAACTTTATTTGCTAGAATATAGAAGATTCAGGGGGAGACTTGATAGATGTATACAAAATTATGAGGTGTATAGATGGGGTAAATGCAAGCATGCTTTTTCCATCAAGGTTGGGTGAGAGCTGAACTAGGAGTTATGGGTTGAAGGTGAAAGTTGAAATGTCAAAGGGGAACAAAATGGGAAACTTCTTCACTCTGAGAGTGGTGAGGGTGTGGAATGAATTACCAGGACAAGTGGTAGAAGTGAGGGAAGGGATATGCAGTGCTACGATCCAGGTGCAGGTTGATAGGACTAAATGGTTCCATACTAACTGTATGAGCCAAAGGTCCTGTTTCTCTTTTCTGACTCTATGACGCTATGACACTTTGATTTGGCCAATGATACTGATGTCATCAGCAAATGTAAATATGGCATTGGATCTATGATTAGCCATAAGTGTAAAGTGAGTAGAACAGGGAGCTGAGCATATAGTCTTGTGGTGCACCTGTGCTGATGGAGATTGTGAAGGAGATGTTGTTGCCAATCCAAACTGACTATGCCCTGCAACTGAGGAAATTGAGGATCCAGCTGCATGAGGCCAAATCTTAAAGCTTATGGATTGGTTCTGAGGGGATGATAGTATTGAATGCGGAGTGGTGGACAATAAAGAGCATCCTGATGCATGCATCTTTGCTGTCCAGATGTTCTAGGATAGATTGTTGAAAAGCCAATGAAATGGCATTGACTGTGGCCTTGTTGTACTGGTAGGCAAATTGGAGCAGATTGCACCTGAACTGGAGCAGTACTAACATTCTTGCAGGAAAGTTTGCTAGTGCTTCTCAGGAGGGTTTAAACTAAATTTGCAGGGGGCAGGGATCCAGAATGCGAGAGAGGATAGCGAGATGAAGAATAAAGGACAGGTGGGGACTACACGGTTCTGGAATATTAAGTGTGTGGTAGAGAAAGGTGAGGCAGAACAAGTGATAAGGAGGACACATGTACAGAGGGATGGTCTGAAGGAACATGGAGTTAAATGTGCAGAAAGAATAAGTAAATTTAGGAAGGACAACAAAATTCAAGGGGCGTATAGCCCGATGGGAGTTCGGGGAGCTGGGTTAAGCACAATAGGCAGTGATTTAAACAGAGAGAGGAGAAATGGGCTAAAAATTCTATATCTGAATGCACGGTGTCTGAAATAAGGCTGATGAGCTTGAAGCTCAGGTGCGAATGGGTAACTATGATGTTGTTGGGATAATGGAGACATGGTTGCAGGGAGATCAGACCTGGGAAATGAATTTGCAAGGGTATACATGCTATCGTAGGGACAGAAATGTGGGCAGAGGGGGTGGGGTGGCCCTGTTGGTGAGGAAAGAGATTCAGTCCTTTGCAAGGGGGGTCATAGGATCAGGAGAAGTAGAGTCTGTGTGGATAGAACTGAGGAACAGTAAGGGCAAAAAGACTCTAATGGGTGTTGTCTACAGGCCACCAAACAGTAGCATGGATATTGGGTGCAAGTTGAATAGGGTGTTAACATTGGCATGTGGCAAAGGTAATGTCGCAGTAGTTATGGGGGATTTCAACATGCAGGTGAACTGGGAGAATCAGGTTGGTGCTGGACCCAAGGATAGGGAGTTTGTATAGTGCCTACGGGATGCATTCTTGGAACAGCTTGTATGAGAGCCAATCAGGGACAAGGCTATTCTGGATTTAGTGTTGTGTAATGAACAGGATTTGATAAGTGGTCTTGAAGTAAAGGAGCCATTAGGAGGTAGTGACCATAATATGATAAGTTCTTATCTGCAATTTGAGAAGAATAAGGGCAGATCGGAGGTGTCAGTGTTGTAGTTGAACAAAGGAGACTATGGAGCCATTAGGGAGGAGCTGGCCAAAGTTAACTGGACAGATATCCTAGCAGAAAAGACAGTGGAACAGCAATGGCAGGTATTCTTGGGAATAATGTACAAGGTGCAAAATCAGTTCATCCCCAGGAGAAGGAAGGATTCAAAGGGGGGAAAGGGGCCACAGTGGTTGACAAAGGAAGTCAGAGATTGCACAGCATTAAGAAAAAGGAAGTATGACGGAGCTAAGGTGAGTGGGAGGACAGATGATTGGGAAATTTTTAAGGAACAACAGAACTTAACTAAAAAGGCAATACGGGGAGAAAAAAATGAGGTACGAACGCAAGCTAGCCAGGAATATAAAGGAGGATAGCAAAAGCTTTTTTAGGTATGTGAAGAGAAAAAAGATAGTTAAGAACAATGTTGGGCCCTTGAAGAATGAATTGGGTGAAATTGTTATGGGAAATAGAGAAATGGCAGAAGAATTTAATGAGTACTTTAGATCTGTCTTCACTAGGGAAGACACAAACAATCTCCCAGATGTATGGATGGGCAAAGGACATAGGGTAACAGAGGAAATGAAACAGATTGACATTAGGAAGGAAACAGTGATGAGTAGACTGATGGGACTGAAGGCTGACAAAACCCCAGGTCCAGATGGTCTGCATCCTAGGGTACTAAAAGAGGTGGCTCTGGAAATTGCAGATGCATTGGTAATCATTTTCCAATGTTCCTTAGATTCAGGATCAGTTCCTGAGGATTGGAGAATGGCTAATGTTATCCCACTTTTTAAGAAAGGAGGGAGGGAGAAAACAGAGAACTATCGTCCTGTCAGCCTAACATCAGTAGTGGGGAAGTTGCTAGAGTCCATTATTAAAGATGAAATAGTGGCATATCTAGATAGCAGTGATAGGATTGGGCCAAGCCAGCATGGATTAATCATGCTTGACTAATCTATTGGAGTTTTTCGAGGATGTAACCAGGAAGTTAGACAAGGGAGATCCAGTGGATGTAGTGTACCTCGATTTTCAGAAGGCATTTGATAAGGTCCCACTTAGGAGATTGATGGGTAAAATCAGAGCTCATGGCTTTGGGGGGGAAGATATTGACATGGATAGAACACTTGGCAGATAGAAAGCAAAGGGTAGTGGTGAATGGGTGTTTCTCAGAATGGCAGGTGGTGACTAGTGGGGTGCCACAGGGCTCCGTATTGGGACCACAGCTGTTTACGATTTACATCAACTATTTAGATGAAGGCATTGAGAATAACATCAGCAAGTTTGCTGATGATACTAAGCTGGGTGGTGGTGTGACATGTAATGAGGATGTTAGGAGAATTCAGGGTGACTTGGATAGGCTGAGTGAGTGGGCAGATACTTGGCAGATGACGTTTAATGTGAATAAGTATGAGGTTATCCGCTTTGGGAGAAAGAACAGGAAGGCAGATTATTATCTGAAAGGTGTAGAGTTAGGTAAGGGAGAAATACAAAGAGATCTAGGAGTCCTTGTTCATCAGTCACTGAAGGTGAATGAGCAAGTGCAGCAGGCAGTGAAGAAGGCTAATTAAATGTTGGCCTTTATTACAAAGGGAATTGAGTACAAGAGCAAGGAAATCCTTTTGCATTTGTACAGGGCCCTGGTGAGACCACACCTGGAGTATTGTGTACAGTTTTGGTCTCCAGGGTTAAGGAAGGACATCCTGGCTGTAGAGGAAGTGCAGCGTAGATTCACAAATCCTGGGATGTCCAGACTGTCTTACGCAGAGAGGTTAGAGAGACTGGGCTTGTACATGCTGGAATTAAGAAGATTGAGAGGGGATCTGATTGCAACATATAAGATTATTAAGGGATTGGACAAGATAGAAGCAGGAAATATGTTCCAGATGCTGGGAGAGTCCAGTACCAGAGGGCATGGTTTGAGAATAAGGGGTAGGTCATTTAGGACAGAGTTAAGGAAAAACTTCTTCTCCCAGAGAGTTGTGGGGGTCTGGAATGCACTGCCTCGGAAGGCAGTGGAGGCCAATTCTCTGGATGCTTTCAAGAAGGAGCTAGATAGGTATCTTATGGATAGGGGTATCAAGGGATATGGGGACAAGGCAGGAACCGAGTATTGATAGTAGATCATCAGCCATGATCTCAGGATGGCGGTGCAGGCTCGAAGGGCTGAATGGTCTACTTCTGCACCTATTGTCTATTGTCTATTAAGTTGCTTCTCAGGCAGGAGTTGATATGTTTCATCACCAAACATTGAAAACACTTCATCACTGTGGATGTAAGTGCTACTGGATTGCAGTCATTGAGGCAGGTTACTACATCCTTCTTAAGCGCCAGTATAATTCAAGTCTGCTTAAAGCAGGAGGGTACCTCAGACTGCTGAAGTGTGAGATTAAAGATCTCAGTGAATATTCCAGACAAATGATCAGCACAGATCTATAGTACCCTGTGAGATACCTTGTCTGGGCCGGATGCTTTTGTGCTCCTTCACACTCCTGAAGGAGTTGGCCTCAAAGACTGGGATCGCAGGGTCTTCAGGGGCTGTGATCAGATGTTGAATGTTGAACTCCATCCATAGTTCAGCAGAAACTGCAGGGATTTGCACAAGTGTGGTTTATTCTCCCTCTCCACACATGCAGAAAAGGCAATAAGTTCATCTGGGGGTGAAGCATCACAGCCATTCAAGACGTTAGGTTTTGCCTTATAGAATGCAATGGCCTGAAAATCCTGCTGGAGATGGTGTGCATCTAATTTCAAATAGAACATCAATCAGAATTGTTTATTTGATGTTAAAATAGTCTTCTACAGGTCCTACCTGGACTTCTTGTACAGTTTTGGATCTCTTGAATGCCACAGATCTAGCCCTCAGCAGACTATAAAACCTCTGGTTCATCCACAACTTCTGGTTTGGGTTCTGGCTTGTCTGGTACATCCTCAAAGGCACACACTCATCCACATAGGTCTTGATGAAGTCGGTGACAACTGTGACTTATTTACTTAGATTCAGAGATGCATCCCTGAATATTGTCCAATGCAAAACTGTCTTGTAAATGCTCCTCTACCTCCGTGGATCGCACCTTTTTGGTCCTCATCGTAGATGCTGCAGTCTTTATTCTTTTCCTATACACCAGGAGTAGAAATGTAGCTGGGTGGTCAGACTTTTCAAGGTGGAGGTATGGAATGTCGCTCTAAGTGTTCTTGATGGTGGTATAACAATGGTCAAGTGGGTTGGCTCACGTGGTTCCACAGATATGTTGGTGGTAGTTGATCAGAGACTTTTTCAAACTGGCCTGGTTGAAATCCCCTTCAATGATAGGGATAGCATCAGAGTGTGCTGTTTCGTGACTGCTGATTACAGTGCTCAACTCCTCCAGTGCCTGCCTGATGGTGGAAATCTCCGTCCACGAGAAAGTGGATGACACTTGACTGCTAGATGTCCTGGTCAGGTGAGCAGGACAGAGAGAGAACCATAATGTCCATGCACCACGATGAATTAATCATAAAGCATACTCCACTTCCTCTCTTTAAAAGAGTCAGTTGTCCTGTCTTTTCAGTGGAGGGTGAAGCCCGAAGGCTACATACGAAAAGGCGGGGTTGCGCCATGTTTCTGTGGAGTCAAGTACACAGCAGTCCATAGTGTCCCTTTGGTACTGCAATCTTGCTTTGAGGTTTTCAATTTTATTTTCCAGAGACTGTACCTTCGCCAGTAGGATAGTCGAGAGTGGGGTATCTAAGGCCTCAGCATTTTAATCCTGCCTGCAGTCTAGTGCACCTTCCCTACTTCCCTTTTCTTTAAGGGAACTGCACTCGTGTCGTGAGTCTGCTGTCTGGGGTCCACTGATTTTGAGGATCAATAGATTTTAAAAATCATCTTAAAATGCTGTGACCGGAGATTTCAACTGTAGTCGTCCTGAATGGGAACATTTGATGATTCCCATTACAGCTGTATGCAAAGTGTTGCAATTTATTGATGCCACCACGATAACTCGTCTTCATCATCCAAATGAAATGCTTGAACAGGATCAACAGGAAGGCATTCTGTTCATCCTCACTGCCCTGGAGAATGCATCCAGTTCATTCACCTCTTTCAGAATGGCATGAGGATCTTGCATTTTCCAACAGTAACATCTCAGCATAATTTGACATTTCCAAGGGTAGAATATGTAGCAGTGTATGTGATCCAGTCGAATTTAACCTGGCTTTCATCTCTCTGCTGAGCCATGCCCTCAATGGCCTTCAGAGAGTGTGTTAGGGATACAGTTTGAACAGCTCACTCTTTGACCTCCAAAAACTAAACAGAGGGTCAAGATGTTTGAGAGACTGAAATTAGAGGCTGATGACTACACCCTTATGGCACATTTAATGTTTGACCTTCAAGTCATTATTGACAAGTATGCTGAAGTTTTGTGGTTCTTTATTCTTAACAATCTGTCCCAATAAGTCTGAGGTCCTGCACCAAAGTGCTCCAGGCTCTGCAGCATTTCCTTTCTACATAAGTATTGATGACACCAAGCTAAAAACACTCAATCACTTCAAATATCACCTCTTCTGACAGTTCTTTCCAGATTGAATTAGTGATTTGAATCAGTGAATCAGTTGCCTGGCTGTCTCCAATCTTGTGTAATGAACTACAAAAATGACAATCTGTCAACCTAGATGAAAGCGTACTCACCAGTCTTCAGCATGGAGACTCTATAGAAAACATACCAAGCAGATTGACTGTTGCCATATGAGATCTCTGCAGTCAGTTTAGGACACCAAATGGCAGGGTAAGGAGATATGCTTGGAAGTCCTGGATAAGATCAACCTAGTCAGCTTCAAATGATCCATTTGCCCTGGACTTGTCACATTATCCATTTGGACCTTTCCTGTATGCCACACCTGCTCATTTATAGAGTATTTTACACCGAGCCACTGGAACCAGGGATGCCCAAGAAAGTAAACAAGGATTGTATAAACAATGCCCCTGCAAAAGAGCTGCAGTCAGCATCTGCATCTGCCACAGCATCTTTTCAGTACCTCCACTGTCACTCCAGCGTGTGTCATGCTGACCAACAAAAACTACGCAAATGAAATCATTGAATCCGATGGTCAACTGGCGTCTGCATGAGGATGGGCATGCAAGCATGATCATTACTTATCTTCAACTGATTACAAGCTTCATTGAGTCACAATGTTTAACCTTGCTGACCTCCAGAATTCTTTAAGATGAAAAATTTAAAAAGTGGTATTGAATTTATTTTTATCCTCACATGCTCCAAGATACAGAAAAAATATTTTGTTTTGCATCTCATCCTGTCAGTTAATTCCATACACAAGTTTGCTGAAGCATTAAAATGAAAAACAGACTGCTGAATACAGTGTTAGGATTACAAAGAGCAGATAGACAGGTGAAATCCAATGGCCATGACAGTTGTTCATCTCTTGGCATGTGAGAGGTCCATTCAAGAGTCTGATAACAGTGACATAGAAACTGACCTTGAGCCTGGTGGTATGTGCTCTCAAGCTTTTGTATCTTCTGTTCAATGGGAGAGGGGAGAAAGGAGAACGACTGGTGTGCTAGGGGGTCATGATTGTGTTGACTGTTTTCCTGAGGCAGCAGGAAGTGTAGACAGAGTAAGTGGGGGGGGGGAGCTTGATGTGAATGATGGACAGGCTGTGTTCATCATTCCCTGCAATTTCTTGTGGTGTTGGGCAGAATTCCATATCGAGCTGTGATGCATCAAGATAGGATGCTTTCTATGGTGTATCCTCAGAAATCTTGGTAAGAGTCATTGGAAACATATTGAATTTCCTTGGCATTCTGAGGAAATTAGTGTGCTTTCTTGTCCATGGTACCTACATGGCTGGACCAGACCACAGTTGTTGGTGATATTAACACCTATGAACATGAAGCTATCAGCCATTTCTCAGCACCATTTATACAGACAAGTGTGTGTAGTTCACCCTACTTTCTGAAATCAATGATGTGTTCCTTTGTTTTGCTGACATTAAGGAAAAGGCTGTGTTCTTGACACCTTTCTACTGACCTCTCTATTTTCTTCCTGTACTCTGACTCCTCATTGACATCTGTTTCCTTATGGTGGTGTCACCTGCAAACTTGTAGATGGAGCTCGAACAAAATTTGGCTATGCAGTCTTGAATGTATCTGGAGTAGTGCAAGGGACTGAGGTTGCATCCTTGAGGATAATCATTGCTTCCCCTCACTGGTCAGGATGTCAAGGATTGAGCTGCAAGAGGGTTATTGGTCCAGGAATTTGGCGATGAGATTTTACAGATTATATAATGGAAGGCAGAGTAAATAAAGAGGAGTATGATGTATGATCTTTATCCAGGTGTTCCCAAAACACTGTGGATCTGTTCCAGTGGTACGCTTTTTGAAGTGGGTCAATGACATCTGGAAGACTGGAATTAGTGTGTGACTTGACCAGTTTGTGGAAGCACTTGATGATGGTGGATGGCTGAATCATAGGTAGTCTTCATTAAGGCATATAGCCTTATTTTCTTTTAGCACTGGGATGCTAGACATCTTCCTAAAGCAGGTAAGAACCTCAGTTTGGTGTAAGCAGTGGTTTACTATGTCTGTAAACACTCCCACCAACTGATCTGTGCAGGATCTCAGGATGTGGAGTCCATCTGGGCCAGCTGCTTTCCATGGGTTCACACTCAAGAGGGCTGATCAATGAGCATGGTACAGATGTATTAGAGACCATCAGGATGGTTTCACAGACCTTCTGTTTGAAACGGCATAGAATGCATTCTGCACATTGGGGAGGGGTGCAAAATGATATGTTAATGGAAAGATGTCCTATGTTAAAGAGAGAAATGCCATTTTTGAGCTGGTTGCACTTCTATAGGAACATAGAGACTCCAAAAGTAAAACCATTTCTTTACCCAAGAGCACTGAAAACCATTGGGGATTGGTATCTTGCTAGACGGTGAGCTGCCTCAATAACTATCACTCAGTACTACTCACATCTACCATAATGTAATGCTTCAAGATGTTGTTTGGAGGAATAGATTTAGGATGGAGATGAGGAGGAACTGCTTTTCTCATAGAGCAGTGAATCTGTGGAATTCTCTGCTCAGGGAAGCAGTAGTGGGTACCTTATTAAATAAAGCATAGTTCAATAGATTTTTGCATTGTAGGAGAATTAATGTTATGAAGGGAAATAACAGGTAGATAGAGCTGAGTCCATGGCCAGATCAGCCATGTTTTTATTGAATGCTGGAGCAGGCTTGATGGATCTGATGGTCTATTCCTGCTCCTGTTTCTTATATCCTTATCGCCATAGCTGGAATTAATTCTTGCTGAGAAAAAACTTAGATGTGCACAAATCCTCTACCATTGCAACAGTTCTATAGTGGACACAATCTCAATGGCTCTTCACTCTGCTTTGAAGTACCTGGACAACCACAAGACATGTGTCTGGCTACAGTTTATCAATTACAACTCAGCATTCAAAACCACCATTCCCAGAGTACTGAAAAACTCCAGACCTGGGCCTTTGTATCTTCCTCTGCAATTGGATCCACAACCTTCTTATTGGGAGACCATAGACAGTGCAGGCCAGTAATAGTATCTCGTCCTACCTGTCACAGTGCACATCAAGGATGCTCTACTCTCTCCTGACCCTGTGTGGCTAAGCACAGCTCAAATGCCATCTACGAGTTCACTGATGACTCCATTGATGGTAGAATCTCAGAAACAATTGAGGAGGCTTATGGGAGTGAGGTAGGTCAGATGGCTGAGTGGGTTTGCAACACAACTTCACAATGAATGTGGACTTCAGGAAAGGGGAGTCAGGAAAATATATACTAGTCCTCATTGAGGGGAAAAGTTGAAAGCATGAGCAGTTTCAGATTCTTGGGTGTCAACATTTCAGAGGGTCTATCCTAGGCCTAATGAATTGATTCAGTGATGAAGAAGGTACGCCAGTGGCTTCACTCTATTTGGTTTTTGAGATTTGATATGTCACCAAAGTCTTTTACTAATTTCTATAGATGAAGAACATTCTAATTGGTTGCAGCACTGTCTGGTATGAAGACTGCAATGCACGGGAAGATCCCATATGCACATGATCACAAGAACCTGCTGAGGGTTGTGGCTTCAGCCAGCTCCATTACAGACACAAGCCTCCCACCTTCAAGGGCATCTTCTAGAAGTGGTGCCCCAAGAAGGTGGCATTCATCAGTAAGTCCCTCACCATCCAGGACATTCCCTCTTCTGGCTACTAGGCATCAGGGAGGAGGTACAGGAGCCTAAATACCCACACACAATGATTGAGCTTCTTCCCATCTGCCATCAGATTTCTGAACAGTCCATGAACCCACAAACACTACCTCTTATTCTTTTCTTTTCGCACTATTTATTTATTTATTTATTTATTTTTGTAATTTGTTGATTTTTAACTTTCCACTGTACTGCTGCCACAAAACAGCATGTTTCATGCCATATGTTGGTGCTAATAACTCTGATTCTGATTCTAATTGTTTACCTATTGAGATAAAGCATGGAATAGGCCCTTCTGGTACCCAGCAATATCCCAATTTAATAGCCTATTCAGGGTAGACAATTTTACAGTGACCGATTAACCTACCAATTGCTATATCTTTGGGCTATGGGAGGAAATTGGAGAACCCAGAAGAAACCCACGTGGTTGCAGGGAGAACATGCAAACTTCTTGCAAGTGGTAGTGGGAACTGAACCTGGATTGATGGTACAGTAAAGTGTTGCGCTAACCACTACAAATGCAAGTAGAATGCTGAATCCTTTTGTGAGCCTTCATCTGGTTATTCAGGTATGGCCATTTGCTTTGGTATTGGTCTTAGTGGAGTTGAAGTAGACTTAAGCACAATTGCCTTCCCAGCTTTCCCTGTCTCTTCTTATTACGACCATTAGGGAGGAGGTACAGGAGCCTGAAGGCATAATTTTTAGGATAGCTTCTTCCCTCTGCCATCAGAACCCGTAAATACTACCTCTTTTACACCACTGACATATTCCTCTTTCACATTATTTATTTATTTATTTTAATTTTTATTGTAACGAGTATTTTTAATGTCTTGCACTGTACTGCTGCCACAAAGCTACAGGTTTTACAACATATCTCTGTAAAAATAACCTGGTTCTGAGATTCTGACGTTCAATCTTTCCTCATAGATAACATTTTGCAATTCGTGTGAGTCTCCTCTGCAACCTTGATGGTACAATCACATATTGTGTAGTCTGAACCATAAGCAGTACTCGTGTGGCAGCCAAACTCATGTTGTCTACAGTTCCAGCAAAATGATTCTGATCTAATAGTCTATGCTTAGACGAACAAAATTAAGTTTACTGTCATACAGATACATGTATGTACATGTGCAGTGAAAATCTTGCAATAGTCATACTGGCACATAGAATCATATAAGCAACGTTCATAAGAAAAACATACAGAATACTAACCATAAATTAGGCACGTTTCTGAAAGAAACAACCCAATTAGAACTAAAAAGATCAAAGCAATACACACAAAATACTGGAGAAACTTGGCAGTCCAGGCAGCATCTCTGGAAAAAAAGTACAGTTGATGTTTCGGGCCGAGACCTGAAATGTCGGCTGCACTTTTTTCCAGAGGTGCTGCCTGGCCTTCTGAGTTCCTCCAGCATTTTGTGAGTGTGCTTGGATTTCTAGCATCTGCAGATTTTCTCCTGTTTCTGATTCTCTGCAGCTTCTTATGTTCCTGCACCCTCGAATTGTCATACCAGAACCTGATGTAACCAGTTAGGATACTTTCAACAGTATGGTGTCAAGACAAACCTTCTTAAACTCTCTCCACTGTCCATCACACAATGCAGACTGACACATTTTCACCCTCTTTTCCTTTCTGAAGTCAACAATTAGCTCGTCAGTCTTGCTGATATTGAATGAGAAGTTGTTTTTGAGGTACTGTTTGAGCAGATATCCTAGTTTCCTCCAGTAAACTGACACACTGGCATGGGTGATTCATCCAACAACAGTGATATTGTTAGCTGATCTGAAGATGGCATTGGAGCTGTGCTTAGCCACACAATCATATGCGCCCAG
Organism: Hypanus sabinus; assembly: GCF_030144855.1. NCBI lineage: Eukaryota > Metazoa > Chordata > Chondrichthyes > Myliobatiformes > Dasyatidae > Hypanus > Hypanus sabinus. The sequence continues at coordinate 48,055,202 of NC_082711.1, read as the reverse complement.
AGAAGAGAGCAGGGGGTTGAGCACACAGCTTTGGGATGCGCCTAGGTTCATGATCAACGGGGAGGAACAGTTGTTATCAAATCTCACTGGATTGTGATCTGCCAATGAGGAAGATGAGTTTCCAGTTGCAGAGGTGCACAGACCATCTCAATAGCAATTATTTTAAACTAATACTTGTTTACGCAATGAAAGAACATCAGCAATCCTCCTGTCATCTGGCATAATTTGTTTAGTCAGGACTGGAAAACACTAGTTAGGAACTCCACAGTTTCCATCCTTACTGCTTTGAGACCAACTGGAACATTTTTCATGTGAGTCAGGAGTCTGAGTCAGGTTCAAAGATGCTAAATCCCTTACTATACCTCCCTAACTGCTTTCAACATAATGCATTCTTCTTTCACCCGTTTGTTGGCATCTCCTGCTTTTTTTTGTGAAGACAGTAATAAAGTGTACATTTGGTGAATTTGTGGAATTTGTTGGATTTGTTGCCACGTGCAGTTGAGGAGGCTAGGTCGCTGGATGTATTTAAGGCAGAGATTGATAGGTACTTGATTGGACATGGCATTAAAGGTTACGGGGAGACAATGTAACGTTAGCCAATTAACCTACCACCAACATGTCTTTGTAATATGGGAAGCAACCAGAACAACCAGGGATCACCTGCTCATGTAGTTACAGGGAGTTCATACACTCTCTGCACAGAGAGCACCACAAGTGAGTGTTGAATCCAGATCATAAGACTGATAAGGGTTCCATTGCCCCACTGTGCTGTCCTGCCCTTTGGCTCTTAATGTAGCCTTTACATTGTCTTAGATACTGGTAAGTGGAATCCAAGAAATACTGTCATTATTATCAAGCTCTTTCTTTGCTCTCCTAACTTCATTCTTAAATTGACCCTATTTTCGGTGCTTTGCTCTGCGTTTCTCTCTGTTGTCTTGTCTGCAATACTCTGCAGTATTGAACTCTTTCTATCTGACATAAGCTCCTTTTATTTGCCTTACCTTATTCTCAATGCAGTTTGTCATCCAAGGAGCTTACAGTTTCGAAGTTTCAACCTTTTTTTTTACATTGAATCCCTTGTATCTCCCTATTTACTGCCCCCTCCCCCCACAACTCTGATATTGATGTGGCTCACTGGTAGTTGAATTTATCACTCATTCTAAAATTGGATGTCAATGAAACATTGGAAACCATGAGGGATTCACTGAAAGCATCCAACCAAAGCCTGTATTCTATTTTCCCTCACAATAAGAAGAGGCTTGCATACAGATTCAGATTCAGTTTATTGTCATTTAGAAACCACAAATGCAATGCAGTTAAAAAAATAAGACAATGTTCCTCCAGAATGATATTACAAAAGCATATGACAAAACAGACTACACCTGAAATCCACATAACGTTTGGCAATCCCCAATCCAGAGTCCGGAGAGGCTGCTGCGTATTAATATCGCGCTGTGGCGGCTCATTTCCTAGCGTATGCGAACCGACTCACAATTAGATAGCCTACGGGGGTTTGCGAGCACAGAGCTTTGGAGCCTCTTCGCCATGGGGGGCCGGTTGACAGAGGCTTAAAAGTGAGGCTGAAGTTTTCGAATAAAGTTTTTTCCTTCGACTGCAGTTACCGACTCCGTGTCGTAATTTTAGCGCTGCTTGTAGCACACCGCTACAATTGGTGACCCCGACGGTCCAAACGATTTTTGGACCAGAAATGACCGACGCCGCCTCTGTTCATGCGGTTTCGTTGAAACTGCCGGGTTTCTGGACACAGCGCCCGGACCTATGGTTCCAGCAAGCCGAAGCCCAATTCCACGTTCGCCGGATCACCTCAGAAGACACCCGCTACTACTACGTGGTGGGCTCCCTCGACCAGGACACAGCTGCCCAGGTCGCGGAGTTCGTACAGTCGCCCCCGGCAGACGGCAAGTACACGGAATTCAAAGCCCTGCTCCTCAGGACTTTCGGACTCTCACGATGCAAGCGGGCTGCCCGTTTACTGCACCTGGATGGCTTGGGCGACAGACCTCCATCGGCTTTAATGAACGAGATGTTGTCTCTGGCCGAGGGACACACAGGCCTCATGTTTGAGCAGGCATTCCTGGAGCAGCTGCCCGAGGACATACGCCTGCTACTGTCCGATGCGGATTTCAGTGACCCCCGGAAGGTGGCAGCCCGGGCGGACTTGCTGTGGAACGCCAAAAAGGTGAGCGGGGCGTCCATCGCACAGATCTCCCAGCCACGCTCCCGGCAGCAAACCAGTCCAGGCCCGGCCGCAGAGCCCACTAACCCCCGGCCCAATGACCACTGGTGCTTCTACCACCAGCGGTGGGGTGCAGAAGCCCGCCGTTGCCGCCCGCCCTGCAAGTTCCCGGGAAACGCCAGGGCCAGCCGCCGCTGATGGCTACGGCGGCTGGCCATCGGGATAGCCTCCTGTATGTGTGGGATAGAAGGTCGGGACGCCGGTTTTTGGTCGATACTGGGGCTGAGATCAGCGTTTTACCTCCGACAAGTTACGACACCCGCAGCAGGGCACCGGGTCCCCCCCTGAGGGCCGTGAATGGCAGCACAGTAAGGACCTATGGCACCCGTCAGGTGCAGCTACTGTTCGGCCCCAGCCAGTTCACGTGGGACTTCACACTGGCCGCCGTAGCCCAACCGCTTCTGGGTGCGGATTTTTTGCGAGCTCACAGCCTGCTGGTTGACCTGCCCAGGAAGAGACTGGTACATGCCGAGACCTTTCAGACGTTCTCCCTGGGCGCGGCCCAGTTGCCAGCCCCTCACCTCGGCTCCATCACGCTGTCCGACAACGACTTCACCAGGGTCCTGGCAGAGTTCCCATCGGTTCTGGCACCGCAGTTCACAGCAGCCATGCCCAGGCACGGTGTACAGCACCACATCCCGACACAGGGACCACCCCTCCATGCCCATGCTCGGCGGCTTCCCCCGGACAAGCTCCGACTGGCGAAGGAGGAGTTCCAGAGAATGGAGGAATTGGGGATCATCCGGCGGTCCGACAGCCCCTGGGCTTCCCCCCTGCACATGGTGCCCAAAGCGACGGGGGGCTGGAGACCGTGCGGCGACTACCGCAGGCTGAACGAGGCTACCACACCGGACCGCTACCCTGTGCCGCACATTCAGGACTTTGCGGCAAACCTGCACGGCGCCCGGATCTTCTCCAAGGTCGACCTTGTCCGAGGGTACCATCAAATCCCGATGCATCCTGACGACGTCCCCAAGACGGCTCTCATCACCCCGTTTGGCCTCTTCGAGTTCCTCCGCATGCCGTTCGGCCTGAAGAATGCCGCACAGACGTTCCAGCGGTTAATGGACGCGGTGGGACAGGACCTGGACTTCGCGTTCATCTATTTGGATGACATCCTCATAGCCAGCGGCAGTCGTCAGGAGCATCTGTCCCACCTCCGTCAACTCTGCGCCCGACTGAGTGAGTACGGTCTTACAATCAACCCTGCCAAATGCCAGTTCGGACTTGATACCATTGACTTCCTGGGCCACAGGATTACTAAAGACGGGGCAACCCCTCTGCCCGCTAAGGTAGATGCGGTCCGCCACTTCCCCCGACCCACCACGATCAAAGGCCTTCAGGAATTCGTAGGTATGGTCAATTTCTACCGCCGCTTCCTCCCTTCAGCTGCCCGGATCATGCGCCACCTGTTCGCCCTGATGTCGGGTCCGAGCAAGGACATTACCTGGGACGAGGAGTCCGCCGCCGCTTTCGTTCAAATGAAGGAAGCTTTGGCTGACGCCGCAATGCTAGTACATCCCAGAATGGACACCCCTACCGCCCTCACAGTGGACGCATCAAACACGGCAGTCGGTGGGGTGCTGGAGCAGCTCATCGCAGGTCGCTGGCAACCCCTGGCGTTTTTCAGCAAACACCTGCGGCCACCCGAGCTCAAGTACAGTGCTTTTGACCGGGAACTGTTGGCGCTCTACCTGGCAATCCGGCATTTCAGGTACTTCCTAGAAGGTCGGCCCTTCACCGCGTTCACGGACCACAAACCGCTTACCTTTGCGTTTACGAAAGCATCCGACCCCTGGTCATCCCGCCAGCAACGCCACCTGTCCTACATCTCTGAATACACAACGGATGTCCGGCACGTCTCGGGTAAGGACAATGTCGTGGCGGATGCGCTCTCTCGCCCTACCGTTCATGCCCTTTCCCAAGGGGTAGACTTTGAGGCACTGGCAGAGGCACAGCAGGTAGATGAGGAGATTCCGAGTTACAGGACTGCAGTCTCTGGTTTGCAGCTCCAGGACCTCCCCGTGGGCCCAGGTGAGAGGACCCTACTCTGTGACGTCGCCACCGACCGGCCCCGTCCGGTCGTCCCCGCAGCCTGGCGGCGACGTGTTTTCGACTCCATTCTTAACTTGGCGCATCCCTCCATCCGGACAACTGTCCGGATGGTTTCCAGCAGGTTCGTTTGGCACGGACTCCGCAAACAGGTCAGTGAATGGGCCAGGACGTGCATGCACTGCCAGACGGCCAAGGTTCAGCGGCACACCAAAGCCCCACCGCAGCAGTTCCATCCCGCCCACCGGCGTTTCGACCACATTCATGTGGATATCGTGGGCCCCCTGCCAGTGTCGCGCGGAGCGCGTTACCTCCTGACTATCGTGGACCGGTTCACAAGATGGCCAGAGGCGGTCCCGCTCACCGACACCACCTCCGAATCTTGCGCCCGAGCCCTGATCGCCACCTGGATATCCCGCTTTGGTGTACCAGCCCACATTACCTCCGACAGAGGCGCCCAGTTCACCTCCAGCCTGTGGTCAGCTATGGCCAGCCTTTTGGGGACTCAGCTGCACCACACCACTGCCTACCACCCACAGTCGAACGGGCTAGTGGAGCGTTTCCACCGTCACCTGAAGTCGGCCCTCATGGCCCGCCTGCGAGGAGCCAACTGGGCGGACGAGCTTCCCTGGGTCCTTCTCGGCATCCGCACAGCGCCCAAGGACGACCTGCACGCCTCGTCGGCCGAGTTGGTATACGGCGCGCCCCTGGCCGTCCCCGGGGAGTTCCTACCAGCCCCGAGGGGGCAAGAGGAAGAACCCGCTGCAGTCCTGGGCAGACTTCGCGAGAAGCTCGGTAACCTGGCCCCCATACCCACTTCACAGCATGGGCGGCACCCGACCTGCGTACCCAAAGACCTAAGGAACTGTAAGTTTGTGTTTGTACGAAGGGGCGGGCATCGGCCACCGCTGCAGCGGCCATACGAGGGGCCGTTTACGGTGCTCCGGAACAACGGGTCCACGTTCGTGCTGGACGTTGGGGGGAAGGAGGAGGTTTTCACGGTGGACCGCCTCAAGCCGGCCCATGTGGACCTGGCGCAACCGGCCGAGTTTCCGGCGCCTCGGCGCAGAGGCCGACCTCCCAAGCAGGTTCTGGCCCAGGCTGTGGACATTGGGGGGTGTATCGCCGGTTCTGGGGGGGGGTTATGTGGCGGCTCATTTCCTAGCGTATGCGAACCGACTCACAATTAGATAGCCTACGGGGGTTTGCGAGCACAGAGCTTTGGAGCCTCTTCGCCATGGGGGGCCGGTTGACAGAGGCTTAAAAGTGAGGCTGAAGTTTTCGAATAAAGTTTTTTCCTTCGACTGCAGTTACCGACTCCGTGTCGTAATTTTAGCGCTGCTTGTAGCACACCGCTACAGCGCTACCATCTTAGCGCGTTCCTCAGAAAGGAGCTCCAAACCCACCAGACAAAGAAGATCAAAAACTAAAGCTACAAGACCTGCACAAAACCACATAGTTACAACAGTGCAAACAATAGCATAATTGATAAAAAAAAACAGACCACGGGCACAGTAAAAATAGTCCAAAGATGTTAAAGGACTATAAGTTCAAAATAAATCACCACACAGTTTCCACAAGTCCCCAGGGTCCCGACAGACTCGCCATCCCAAGCCAGCAGCAGAAGGGAATACCCCCGCTATGGACTTCCACGGCGCCGCCCGACTCAGCCTCGCAGACGCAGCACACACTGAAAGTGACCTGACCGCAGTGGACTTCGAGTCCGTTGAACCTCCAAGCCGATGACCATCCCCTCCGGCACAGCTTCTCTGAGCACCATCCTCTGCCGAGTGTATTAAGACGGCCCCGCCGACGGCCATCGGCAACGCGACCCCGAGGACTGGGGGCCTATTCTTCCCAGCAGAGTCCCGGACCTCACAGCAGCAGCAGCAACGAAGGTCTTCCTGGAGATTTCCCGATGTTCCTCCGTGCTCCCATGTCCGTTTTCAATCGATTATGCTTGTGCACGGCGCCCCACTTCACAAATAACAGATAATCAGCTCCGGAGTGGCCGCTGCAAGCTGCATCGCGCCGCCATCTTGGGAATTCCTGCAAGTATTTCATATGGAATAAATATCCCATGTGTCCATTGAAGAGAGGACGGATTATTGTCTATCACCTCATGATCCTTGACCAATCAGACTCTGAGCAGGTGAATGTTAAACAAATTCATGCTAATCCTAAAATGTAGCAGCACAATGAGGCGGTGTGATTTTCAGGCCCTTAGATCTAAAACTAAGGTTACCCAAATCTCATCAGTAGCCACAGTATATCGATGACCTTGTGTCTGGATGTAATCAGAAGCTGAGATCCAAACTAATTTTGGCTTATTTATTGAAACATATCAGATATAGGCCTTGCATCTGGAAAGTAAAAGCCTGTATCAACCTTCCCTGCAGCACCACACTGCCCTGCGGCAGTACACCCCCATGTTGACTACTTATGGACCACGTCTCACAGCCTGGGAGCTACCTCTCAGCAAAGGCAGACATTGATGGTGATATTCGGTGCACCTGCAGAGCCTTTAATCAGGTAAGAAAAAGGATCAAGATCTTAGATCTGGACAAGTTCAGTGATTTCTACTCTTTTATATGTTCCTGAGTCATGGTCAACATACAGCAGGCATATTAAGGCATTAGAAAGACATCATCTAAGTCCTCTGAAATCAATGGCAAGGTAAGTTAAATATTCACTTCCACAACAGCATCCCCAGCATTGGAACACTTCTTACACTCCGCTTCATTGGACAAGCTAAGTCATTTGGTCAACAGTGTGCCTCCAAATACCCCAAACCCCTTCTTTATAATGGATTCTAACATCTTGCTAAGCACTGAAGTTGGGCTAACTGGTCTATAATTTTGTCTTCCTCCCTTCTTAATGAGTGGAGCGATATTTGCAATTTTCTACTTCTTTAGAACCATTCCAAAAACCGGTGATTCTTAAAAGATCACTGTTAATGCCTCCACACTCTCTTCAGCTACCTCTTTCAGAGCTCTGGGGTGCAGTCCATCTAGTCCAAGTGACTTATGTATCTTCAGACCTTTCAGATTGTCAAACACTTTCTCCTTAGTGAAACCCCTTGACACTTTCAAATTTCTGGCATTCTGCTGGTGTGCTCTATGGTGAAGAGGGACACAAATTGCTTATTGAGTTTTCCACTATTTCTTTGTATCACCTTTCCATCTTCATTTTCCAGTGGTCTGATGTCCACTCTTACAGTACGTGCCTTTTACTCTTGGAGATGAGTTTGCTTTGAACCATAGTATTATATATTTAGAATTGTTTGCAGTTCAACTTTTTACAATTAAAATTGCAACGTTCCACAGAAATCTTGTAATCATTGGCACATGGTCTTTCAAAATAACAAAGTACCGTTGAGAGTGGTATTGAGAGCCATGAGTCCATCTATTTGGAAGACACAGAAGCCCGTGTATACCAACTGACAAGCTAGCCACCCAGTCTGGCATTTTTGCCCTGAATGCGGCAGAACACACTGATCCCACTTTAGCCTCATCAGTCATCTCAGAATCTACAAAGCTAGAGTGGAAACTTGTCTCCCTCAATTTCATGGAACTGGCTGAGCATGCTGAGTTCTTCTGGCATTTTTCATCTTTATTTCAGGCTTCCAGCACCTGCAGTTTATTGATTTTCTTTTTTTCTTGAAAACTGTAACGACTGCAGAAATTGAACATTTTGGGCTTTACATTTCAACCTGCCATTATCTCAAAACAAGACTTTAGGAGAATATTTGGCCAGAGTTGTTGGCAATAAGCTTCTGCAGGACCTTCCTATTTCTCAAATATTTATCTGTGAAGGTTCTTCCAGTTGATTTGTTAGCACAGTGGATGATAATTCCTCTGGTGAAATGCATGTTCAGAATGAGTGATAGCAATATACGCAGGTGCTGTGGGTCAACGATAATTGAATCTTATAATACTACCTTCAAATGGCTCATGAGAGCCAAGGCCTGAAAGAGTATCATTTATCCAGTTGCTTGTAGGAACTTTACTGGTAGCAGAAACTTATAACAACAATTTCATGATTGGAATTTCTCTGCTGTTCTCATGCAGCTTTGTGAGATGTCTTGAAACATTTGTCTATTGACAATAATGCAGTATTCCATTTCATTTCGTAAGTGAGCATACTGCAGTGGAAGGGATCGGTGCCTCTGGCATGGTAACATTTGATTGCCACTGAGAGTAATTGGCTGGTATGCAGTGGGTAGCAATTAGGTTCACATTGGTATATAATTGGTCACAATTGTGTTGAGATTACTGGTATGAGAATCCCTAGGCAATAAAATTGAGAGATTCCTTTTCAAATTGAGGTGTGCTCCCCCCGATGCTATATTCCCCGACAGTCAACCATAACTTACCTGCTGAGGGAGGAGAAGCCCTTCTGAATAAAGAGCTTTGTGTTCTGAAGAGGAGAGTGCAGCGTTGCATGAGTACAGCCTGTCACAGCTGAACTTTGGGAAATCAGCAAATGCTGACAAAGCCCACTGATATTCACTCAGCCTCACCTCCTTCACTAAAGGGAAATCAGAGAAAGTCTCTCCTCCTCCTTGACTCCCAATTTCAGGAAGTGAGGACAAAAGGATGTACGTGACATAGAGCAGATTGGTTGAGGCCGACTGGAACAAACTGGAAGCTAGGAAGCTGCCTGTGACAGTGATTTTGACATTATGGAGAGGACAATGCAAGCATGAGGGCATGGTTAAAGATCTCTCATTTGTGACAAAGGCCTTTGCCAGCATCAGCCTGAGGAGATATTGCTCCCATGGGGAACACCAAAGTAAGAGCAGTCTTCACAGGGAGACTGGGGGCAGAGTATTCCAAGGTGTGCATTCCCTTGCCTTTCTCTCTGTGTTCTGAATTTAGCTTCTAATGCTTGTTATGCCAGGCCCAAAGCTCCCAATTATAAAACACTGTCAGCAGGAACACCAAGGATGTATCAGTGTGGTAGTTTTCAAGTGGTGAAGTGACAGTGGAGCTTGATGTAAAACTCTGTGGTCTATGAGACCAGCTTTTAAAGTGAGCATTCAACCTCCAGGGCTTTTTTAATGGCACTGTGCAAGAGCAAAATGCATGGTGAAAATTGAGTTGGACTGTGACTACTCAGCTACCGCTGTCTTTTGGAATAAGGCCACCTTCTCTTGAGAACGCTGTTAAATATCATTCAATGAAGGCTGATGTCAGCTTGTGAATGTGCATCAAGCACAATCAGAGCAAGCTCAATGCTCGACTGGAAGAACCAAGTAAGTTTCCAACATGATACCATGTGATCAGAAAGTGGACACATTTGTGATTCATTTTGCAGAAAATCTATTTTAATTTCCTCTATGTTGACAAAAGCTTGGTATACTTAATAATGGCTAATGTTGCCAGATTCCTGGCCAGTTAGTACCTTGCTTGATTAAACAACTGCTGATTCAGCCTGACCTAAAAAGATCGCTTCTGAAACTATGTCAGGTATTTAGGTGTAGATGCAAACAACAGTATTTACCCATGAAGGGCCTGATATTTATTTTGCCTGTTGGCAGTTGCTTAGAGCTGGTAATCGGTGGTGCTTCAAGTCCATATTTTTTTTTAAATTTGAGTCTTTTTTTCCTCGGTTTCATTTTGGGCATTTGCTCAACATGTGCTAAACTGTTTGAATACAGGATCAGAATCAATAAATTGCTGGAAAGTTGCCTGCGCTGAAACACTTAGAAAGATCCAGCAGTTCAAAAAGAGCTGAAAAGGCAAGGGACATGAAACATGAGATATTCAAATAGAATTCTTCAAGGAAATGAAGGAGGAAGCTGCGTGTCTGAAGTCAAGATAGGCAGATCAAATGTTAACATTTGCTGTTGGCATTTCTCATTGTAAGTATTGGGAGGTTTTTGGACTCTCATTAATACTGTATTCCTTTTCCCAGCTGCGCTCTGCTGTCAATCTCTGGAATCTTATCATTGAGCATAAATTTACTGGGGTGTCCCACATTTAGGGAGTCCTTAATTGAACCTTGGACCACGTTTGATCTGCTACAGGATTGATGTCCCCATTTGAATGAGAATGGTAGAGGCTTGGGATAAGAAAAAGGAAAATAAAATATATACTATTTCATGAATTATTTGTGCTTTATTTACAGACCCATATCCCTCTAAACCTTTCCTAGCCATGTACCTGTCCAAGTGTATTTTGTATCTTCTCTCAGGTTATTCCTCAGGCTTTGAAAACAATCCAAGTTTATCCACTCTCCCCTTATAGCTAATAGTCTCTAATCCAGAAAATATAATGGTGAATCTCTTCTGCACCCTCTCCAGATCTACTGCACATAATACTCTGAATGTGTCCTGCAATATGATTTCCCTGCTTTTATACTTAACACCCCCCCCCCCCTTGAAGGCAAGCATTGCATATGCCTTCTTTCCCATACAATCTATGTGTGTTGCCATTTTAGGGAGCTATCAACTTGCAGCCCAAGATCTGTACATCTATGCTCCTTAAGGACTTGCCTTTTACTGACCTTCCAAGTGCAACCCTTCACATTTGCCCAGATTAAACACATTTCTCCACTCATATATCCAACTGATCTAAATCCTGCTATATCCTTTGAAAACCTCCCTTGCTGTCAACAACTGTCAAATCTTGTGTATTCTGCAAACTCACTAATCAGCTCACCTGCGTTTGTCCAGAACACAGAGGTCTCATCCCGGATCCTTGTGGAAAACCACTGGTGTTTTGAGCTTCAATCTCCGCTCCACCAGTATCATCTGTCTGAAATGGGATTTCCTGTTCTGAATCCAATCTACCAAGTTATGGACCTTAATCATTTAGATCAGCCTAACATAAAGAGCCTTGACATACTCTTTACTGAAGTTCATGTGGACAATATCCACTGTCCTATCCTCACCAATAATCATTACCATTTCCTCAAAAATTCAAGCAATTTCAATGAACATAATCTGTCTGGCCCAAGGCCACAGATGCAAGGCTCTTGCCTTTTCTTGATTCAGCACTTCATATGTTCCTTGGAGAACAGGAGGGAAATTGAAATGGCAGAAGATATAATAACTCCTTTACTTACAGAGTAAAATAAAATAATCCCACACTTTGCAATCTCTCATTCTTGACAAACACAAAAGATTCTGCAGAATCTGCAAATCCAAAGCAACATACACAAAATGTTGGAGGAATTCAGCAGGTCAGAGACCATCTGTGAACTCTTGGACCAAAGTATTGATCAAAAACACACCATCCCTAATGTGAAGCACGGTGGTGACCACATCATGCTGTGGGGATGCTTCACTGCGGTAGGCCCTCGAAGGCTTGAGAAGGTAGATGATAAAAAAAATGCAGCAAAATACAGGGAAATCCCAGAGGAAAACCTAAGGCAGTTAACAAGAGAACTGTGACTTTGTAGATGATTTGCTTTCTAGCAAGACAATGACCCCAAGCATAAAGCCAAAGCTGCACAGGAATGGCTTAAAAACAGGTCGATGATCTTGTTGCAATATTACAGATGGCCAGGGATGAAGTTGTGGCCATCACTGAATCGTGGCTTAAAGATGGTTGCAGTTGGGAGCTGAATGTACAAGGTTACACATGTTACAAGAGTACAGGAGCAGGGAGGTTCTACTGCAGTTGTACAAGGCCTTGGTGAGACCACACCTGGAGTGTTGTGTGCAGTTTTGGTCCCCTAATCTGAGGAAAGACATTCTTGCCATACAGGGAGTACTAAGAAGGTTCACCACATTGATTCCTGGGATGGCAGGACTTTCATATGAAGAAAGACTGGATCAACTCACTGGAATTTAGAAGATTGAGGGGTGATCGTATTGAAACGTATAAAATTCTTAAAGGGATTGGACAGGCTAGATGCAGGAAGATTGTTTCCAATGTTGGGGAAGTCCAGCACGAGGGGTCACAGTTTAAGAATAAAGGGGAAGCCTTTTAGGACCGAGATGAGGACAACTTTCTTCACACAGAGAGTGGTGAATCTGTGGAATTCTCTGCCACAGGAAACAGTTGAGGCCAGTTCATTGGCTATATTTAAGAGGGAGTTAGATATGGCCCTTGTGGCTAAAGGGATCAGGGGGTATGGAGAGAAAGCAGGTACAGGGTTCTGAGTTGGATGATCAGCCATGATCATACTGAATGGCGGTGCAGGCTCAAAGGGCCGAATGGCCTACTCCTGCACCTATTTTCTGTGTTTCTATATGGGAAGAATAGGAAGTTAGGCAGAGGGGCGGTGTGCCTCTACTGATAAAGAATGGCAACAAATCAGTAGAAAGATGTAACATAGGATTGGAAGATGTTGAATCCTTGTGGGTTGAGTTAAGAAATTGCAAGGGTAAAATGACATTGATGACGGTTATATACAGGCCTTCAAACAGTGACTGCAAGATGGACCACAGGTTACATACAACAGGAAATAGAAAAGATCAGTCAAAAAGTTAACGTTATGGAGATTTTAACATGCAGGTCGATTGGGAAAATCAGGTTAGTAATGGATCTCAAGAGAGTGAGAGTTGAATGTCTAAGAGATAGCTTTTTAGAGCAGTTTGTCTTTGAGCGTATTAGGGGATCAGCTATAATGGATTGGGTGTTATGTAATGAAACAGAGGTGATTAGGGAGCTTAAGACAAAAGAACCCTATGGAAGTGGTGATCATAATATGATTGTGTTTAACTTGCAATTCGATAGAGCGAAAGTCAAGTCTGATGTAGCAGTGTTTCAGTGGAGTAAGGGAAATTCCAGTGATATGAGAGAGGAGTTGGCCAAAGTAAATTGGAAGGAATTGCTGGGAGGGCTGTCAGCAGAGCAGCAATGGTGTGGATTTCTGGGAAAAATGAGGAAGGTGCAGGACATGTGTATTCCAAACATGAAGAAATACTCAAATGGTAAAATTGTACAACATGGCTGACAAGGGAAGTCAAAGCTATTGTAAAAGCAAAAGAAAGGGCATACAACAAAACAAAAATTAGTGGGAAGATAGAGGATAGGGAACTTTTTAAAAACCTACAGAGAGCAACTAAAAATCATTAGAAGGGAAAAGATGAAAAATGAAAGCAAGCTAGCAGATAATATCAAACTGGATAGTAAAAGTTTTTTTCAATTATGTTAAAAATAAAAGAGAAATGAGAGTGGATATAGGACTGCTAGAAAATGAAGTAGGAGAAATAATAATGGGGGACAAGGAGGTGGCTGATGAACTAAATGAATATTTTGCATCAGTCTTCACTGTAAAAGACACTAGTAGTGTGCCTGATGTTGTAGCATGTGAAGGAAGAGAAGTGGGTGCAGTTACTGTTACAAGAGAGAAGGTGCCAAAAAGCTGAAAGACCTAAAGGTACAAAAGTCACCTGGACCAGCTGAACTGCATCCTAGGGTTCTGAAAGAGGTAGCATTAGAGATTGTGGTGGCATTAGAAATGATATTTCAAAAATTATTAGAGTCTGGCATGGTGCCAGAGGCTGGAAAATGTAAATGTTACTCCACTTTTTAAGAAAGGAGGAAGGCAGCAGAAAGGAAACTGTAGACCAGTTAGCCTGATCTCCATGGTTGGGAAGATGTTAGAGTCAATTGTTAAGGATGAGGTCATGGAGTACTTGGTGACACAGGACAAGACAGTACAATGTTAGTATGGTTTCCTTCAGGGAAAATCCTGTCTGATGAATTTGTTGAGGAGATGCAATTAGGGTAGATAAAGGGGATGCAGTAGATGTTGTATATTTGGACTTTCAGATGGTCTTTGACAAAGTGCTACACATGAGGCTGCTTACCAAGTTAAGAGCCCATGGTATTACAGGAACATTACTAACATGGATTGAGCAATGGCTGATTGGTAGGAGAAAGTGAGTGGAAATAAAAGGATTCTTCTTTGGTTGGCTGCCAATGACTAATGGTGTTCTGCAGTGGTCGGTGTTGGGACCACTTCTTTTTATGCTGTATATAAATGATTTAGATGATGGAATAAATGGCTTTGTTGCCAAGTTTGCAGATGATAAGAAGGTTGGTGGAGGGGTAGCTAGTGTTAAAGAAACAAGTAGAATGCAGAAAGACAGATTAGAGGAATGGGCAAGAAATTGACAAATGAAATACAATGTTGGAAAATGCATTGTCACGCACTTTGTTAGCAGAAATAAGTGTGCAGACTATTTTATAAATGGGGAGAAAATCCAGGAATCTGAGACGCAGAGGGACTTGGAGGGTTTGTGCAGAACACCCTGAAGGTTAACTTTCAAGTTCAGATGGTGGTAGGGAAGGCAAATGCCATGTTAACATTTATTTCAAAAGTTCTAGAATACAAGAGCTAGGATGTGACGCTGAGGTTTTATAAGGCACTGGTGAGGCTTCACCTTGAGTACTGTGAACAGTTTTGGGCCCTTCATCTTAGTAAAGATGTGCTGGCATTGGAGAGGGTCCAAAGGAGGTTCACTAGGATGATTCCAGGAATGAAAGGATTATCATATGAGGGATGTTTGATGGCTCTGAGTCTGTACTCACTGGAATTCAGAAGGATGAGGGGGGATCTCATCGAAAACTTTCGAATGTTGAATTCAGAAGGATGAGGGGGGTTCTCATCGAAACCTTTCGAATGTTGAAAGGCCTAGACAGAGTAAATGTGGAAAGGATGTTTCCTGTGGAGAAATTTCTTTAGCCAAAGGGTGGTGAATTTGTGGAGTTTGTTACCACATGCAGCTATGGAGGCCAGGTTGTTGGGTGTATTTAAGATAGAGATTGATAGGTCCTTGATTGGACATGGCATCAAAGTTACAGGGAGAAGGCTGGGAACTGGGATTGAGGAAGAAATAGAAAAATAGGATCAGCCATGATTGAATGGCCAGATGGTCAATTCTGCTCCTATGTCTTATGGTCTTATGGCCTAAAAACAACAAAGTTAATGTCCTGGAGTGACCATGTCATAGTCCAGACCCGAATCGAAGTGAGAATTTGTGGCTGTGCTTGAAAAGTGCTGTTCATTGAAGATCCCAGAGCAATCTGACAGAGCTTGAGCAGTTTTGTAAAGAAGAATGCAGTGTCCAGATGTGCAAAGCTCATAGAGACTTATCCACACAGACACAAGGCTGTAATTTCTGCCAAAGGTGCATCTACTAAATACTGGCTTGAAGAGGGTGAGTACTTATAATATCAATTATTTTGTGTTTTATATTTGTAATTAATTTTGATCAGTCTGTAGATATTTGTTTTCAGTTTTCAAAACACCAAAGAGTTTTTTATTGTTGATCAGTGTCAAAAAAGCCAGATTAACTCCATTATGATTCAGTGTTGTAAAACAATAAAACGTGAAACTTCCAAGGGGGAGTGAATACATTTTACAGGCACTGCATATAGCTAGAGTGCCTAAAACCTTTGCCCAGTACTCTTATTTGTTAACATGGAACAGAGAATGAGTTTGTAAATCTGGTCAGAGCAAAAGACTTTGTGAAAGGCAAGGGTGGAGTGAGATGGGTGGCAAAGAAGTTGTGCCAGGGGTGGGGGGCACTGCACAGGTGCAGACACACCCATTCCTGAGACAGCAAGCAAGGTCACTTCATTGCACACAATTGGTTTATTGATAATTACAGAACGTCTCTCTGGTGCTTCCAGCTCTCTCCCCTCTCCCTTCCCCTCTTCTCAACTATGATTCTCCTCTCCCTATCCCCTTCCCACTCTCAGTCCACAATAGAGACCCGTAACAGAATCAGGTTTATCATCACTCACGTCGTAAAATTTGTTTTTTTTTTCGGTGCAGCAGCAGCACAGTGGAATACATGAAATTTCTACAGTACTGTGCAAAGGTCTTTGACACCCTAGCTATCTATATGAGCCTAAGACCTTTGCACAGCACTGTATGTAGTATTCCCAAGTGTTCAGTGTGACTTGCAGAAATTTGGTGTCGTCTTCTAAGATTTGTGCATTTTCCTTCAGGCGATAATTTTCTGGGCAGGTTAGACACTGCAATTGGTTTCAGTGAGCCATGCATCAATAAAACCAGATTCCCCACCTCTATCCTTGTTTTCTTGCCCAGAGCTATTTACTTCATATTCTTCTATAAACCAACTGGATTTCTGGCTCAAAGCGTTTTTTTTTGTTTATGGGTTAGGCCAATAGTAAAGTTATAAATCATATTTCTTTTGCTCTCTCCCTGGATTACTCCTTACTGACACTGTTTTGTTTTCAGAATGATTATAAATGCAACTTTGAACTTAGTGGAGTGACTACCGAGTGGACAGTGTGAAGGATGATATTTTATGATAAAGTATATTATTATATAATACGGTAGGAAGGCACAGCATTACAGACATGGGTTTCATCTGGAACTCTCTTCTTGTGTGAGTGGTGGTAGTCAGAGCTTTCACAAGGGAAACGCTTGGAACATCAGAGTGAGTCACCTATAGGAATATAGGAAATAACTAGGGAAAAGGGATAGATAGGATAGTACTTTACTGAACTTTAATGAGCTTGATGGGTTTGATCTACAATTCTATGATTCTGTTGATGAAAGGTTTCACAGTAGTTCAGCAATTGGTTTCTAGACAGATATCGTGTAACTCTATTTGAATTTGGGGATAGGATTGTCACAAGTGGATGTGGAGGCTAAGTTACTGAGTATGTTTAAAGTGGAGAATACAGGTACTTGATTAGTAAAAGGCATGAAAAAGGTTACAAGGAGGATGGGGTTAAGAGGAATAATAAATCAGCCATGATGTAATGTGGAGCAGACTCGATAGGACAAATGGTTTTATTCTGCTCATATGTCTTTATGGTCTTTTGGTCTTCTGAGGTTCTAATTAGCTACATCTAGAACTAGAGCTTAACATAATTTGAAGGTTGCCATAAATTTTAATCTGCTGGACAATGAACAGTATACTATCTTAGATATTCTGTTCAAGACAGAAAGCTATTCAGCAATGGCTCCACTATTGCCAGAAGTAACAAGATGATAAATTGTCCATGTACCTGAGGTGGTTTAATGTGGTGCTGTGACCATGATGGAACTATGTCAATTGAGATCTCTCATCTCTTGAATTATCCTCAGAGCTATCTGTCAGACCCTGTTGGCTATTGCCACCATGAGAGGCAGTAGGGTCTCAGACTCTGCAAAATAAGAATCTTTTACAACTTTTCTCCTTTTTAGTTGTATTCACCTGTCTACTATTTGTTGTCAGTTATTAAATGCTACTCATAAAACTTGCTTGAAGAAGGACTTATTCTTAGCCATCTGCTGAAGGGTGCAATCAAAGTTTATGGTTGGCAAGCAACTTCCCTATACTTTGCCTCAAAGTATTTAAGAAACTTGATTTTCAGCAGATGAAACTCCTAATATGCCTTGACATTGTTGGTGTATTGGCATAAGCTTAGTACATTAGGAATGATTCTGATGTAGAATTGGCTATTTTGAAGGTAACATGGGTGTAGAAGCAGCATGCTAGAGTCTTGGAGGCACACAACACTACCCAGATGATATCCACTTTGTCAACACAGTGGATCAGGCTCAGGCCTGTGGAGGTGAGATCCCCTTAGAATAGAGCAGCATGATCTCTCAAAGCAAGCATCATACAGTAGCAGTGAGAAGTAGGGAGGACAAGAAGTATGAATCCTAAACCTTACGCTGCGAGTGTTGTTGAACAGCTTCAGAAAAGCTGATGCTGCTTCAAGGAAGAAGATAGCTACGAAAACAGAGTGCAGGCGAACAAAAACTCATTTTAAAGGCATTTGGCCAAAACCAAAAGTTTAAAATCACAGAATGGGTAATATTTCTTTTTACAGCATGATACTTTAAGGTTTTATGTGATATTTTGACTTTCAATTCAGATTAATTTTCTGATATGGTATCACAGTGGCCCCTTGTGTGACACAAGTAGAGTAAAGATGGAAGCAGAAGAATAAGCTTCAATCCATAGAGCTGCCCCACACTTGTCAAAATGTCACAATGACTAAAGCTGGGGAGTCATCACTGAAGAGCTGATATAATCTAAGCAAATGCTGCCGTGAGGTTTATTATAGCAAGATTCCCGAAAACATTAAGATGAAATTCTCTAAAATCGGCTCTAGTGACGTGGAGTGAAGAATAAACACTGGTTCAGAACCTGCATTTTTGGTGATATTATTCTGGCAACTTTCACATCTATATAGGAACAGGGTTAGGAAGCTGAATATTCAGATGAACCTTAGTTTAAAGTCTCATCCAGCAGATTATACCACCTAACTTTCTGACAACTTTGTCAACTAAACATGAAATTATATTGAACTAATTTGCTGTCCAACCCAATATTCTATCAGTTATCTACAAGTTAGGAACTTGGAAATTCCTTAGAAAAACTAAGAAATTGGAGGGATACATCAAAAACTTGATAAGGAAAGTGCTAAGGGAGTGTTCTGGAGGACCAGAAGGAAAGCTTGAAATCTCCCAAAGGAAAATATTAGGGCTTCAAGGAGAATGTACGGAGACCCCACTGAGAAAGCATGGGGTGCCCACAGAGAAAGCATGGGGTGCCCACAGAGAGAGCACGGAGACCCCACTGAGAAAGCATGGGGTGCCCACAGAGAAAGCATGGGGTGCCCACAGAGAGAGCACGGAGACCCCACTGAGAAAGCATGGAGACCCCACTGAGAAAGCATGGGGAGCCCACAGAGAGAGCACGGGGAGCCCACGGAGTCCCCACTGAGAAAGCACGGGGAGCCCACTGAGAAAGCACGGAGACCCCACTGAGAAAGCACGGAGACCCCACTGAGAAAGCACGGAGACCCCACTGAGAAAGCACAGGGAGCCCACAGAGAGAGCACGGGGAGCCCACAGAGAGAGCACGGAGACCCCACTGAGAAAGCACGGAGACCCCACTGAGAAAGCACGGAGACCCCACTGAGAAAGCACGGAGACCCCACTGAGAAAGCACAGGGAGCCCACAGAGAGAGCACGGGGAGCCCACAGAGAGAGCACGGAGACCCCACTGAGAAAGCACGGAGACCCCACTGAGAAAGCACAGGGAGCCCACAGAGAGAGCACGGGGAGCCCACAGAGAGAGCACGGAGACCCCACTGAGAAAGCACGGAGACCCCACTGAGAAAGCACGGGGAGCCCACTGAGAAAGCATGGGGAGCCCACAGAGAGAGCACGGAGACCCCACTGAGAAAGCACGGGGAGCCCACTGAGAAAGCACGGGGAGCTCACAGAGAAAGCACAGGGGCCCCACAGAGAAAGCTATACCTGCTACATACAAAAATCCTGAAATCATGAGAGAAAACTCATGGACTCCAAATAGAATGAGCCAAGAGAAGAATCCTCCAATGAAGTAAGAAAGCCACACGCTTCCAGAGAGAAGCCCCAATGATGTCAGGAAGAAACCTGAGAAAGACTAAAGGGAAAGTTGACATTCCTCAGAAAAATGAGGCAGGAATCCAGAATGTTGGCTCAGAATGGCCTGTAGTGGAGGCTTGGAGTCTTCAGAAAGAGTGACCAGAATCCCCAGTGAAAAAGTTCAGAGACTACAGATGGAAAGATGAATAACTTCAGTGAGGATATACAGAGACTCAAGCCAGAAACTACAGAAGAAAAGATCAGAGACCCAGTGGGAAAGCTTATAGTCAACAGGGTCAAACAACCGTTTCTCCAGAGGGAAAGCATACAGACTCTAGTGAGGAAGCCCAGCTTCTTAAGAAAGAAGGTTAAGGAGCCCCAAGGGGCTATCTTAGTGTCTGTAAAGAGAGCATTTTGTAGAAAAGCTCAAACTCCAGGGTGAAATCTAAGAGTCTTCAGAACATGAATTTAGTATTGAGAGTAAAATGTTAAGAAACTCTATGGAGAAAGCACCGGGTGCTTTCTCAATTCTCCAAGGGGGAAGGGAGACAGCACACCAACTCCAGTGGAAATGCTCAGAGTTTCCACAAAGATAGACCAGCAGGAAGGCCCAGATTCCAGAGATAAAGCTCTGTGAATCCTTGGAATAAGAATATAGAAATAAATCTTAAAGATGACAAGAAATTCAGAGATTGCAGAAACAAGCTCAGTAAGTCCCTAAAGATAGCACACAGTCTCCAGAGATTTGAAATTAATGAGGAGATTTAAGCAGAGGAGTGAAAATGCCCAGGAACTCCAGCAAGAAGGCTCATGCAGTTCAGGTAGACCATAAAACATAGAAGCAGAATTAGGCCATTCAGCCCATCGAGTCTGCTCCACCATTCTATCATGGCTGATCCCGGATCACACTCAACCCCATACACCTACCTTCTCACCATATCCTTTGATGGCCTGACCAATCAGGAAATGATCAACTTTCACCTTAAATATACGCACGGACTTGGCCTCCACCGCAGTCCATGACAGAGCATTCCACAGAGTTACGACTCCCTGGCTAAAAATATTCCTCTTTACCTGTGTTCTAAAGGGTCGCCCCTCAATTCTGAGGCTGTGCCACAGGACACGTCCTCTCCATATCCACCCTATCTAGTCCTTTCAACATACGGTAGGTCTCAATGAAAATCCCGGCATTCTTTTAAATTCCAGCGAATACAGTCTCAAAGCTGCAAAATGCTCCTCATAAGTTAACCCCTTCAGTCCCAAAATCATACTCGTGGACCTCCTTTGGACTTTTTCCAATGACAACACGTCTTTTCTGAGATACGGAGTCAAAACTGTTAATAATACTCTGTGGCCTGACTAGTATCTTATAAAACCTTAGCATTATCTCCTTGCATTTATATTCCTTTCCCCTTGAAATAAATGCCAACATTGAATTTGCCTTCTTTACCACAGACACGTCCTGTAAATTAACCTTCTGGGAGTCTTGCAAGAAGAATCCTAAGTCTCTCTGCACCTCTACGCCTATCTTCTCTATGGACTCCAGGATGTAGTCCATCTGGGTCAGGTGACTTAGCCACCTTAAGACCTTTGAGTTTGCAAAGCACTTCTTCCTTTGTATTAGCAATGGCACTCACTCCTGCCCCCTGACACTCACGGACCTCTGGCACACTGCTAGTGTCTTCCACAGTGAAATCAGATGCAAAGTACCCAGTAAGTTCATCTGACATTTCTTTGTCCCCCATTACTACCTCACCAGCATTATTTTCCTGTGGTCCAATATCAACTCCCATCTCCCTTTTACTCTTTATATAACTGAAAATAATTTTAGTATCCTGCTTTATATTATTGGCTAGTTTGCCATCATATTTCATATTTTCCCTTCTTATAGTTTTTTTAGTTGCCTTTTGTTGGATTTTAAAAACTTCACAACCTTCCAACTTTCCACTCACTTTTGTTACCTTAACTGGCCTTTCCTTGGCTCTTATGCAGTCCTTAACTTCCCTTGTCAGCCACGGTTCCCTACCCCTGCCATTTGAGAACTTCTTCCTCTGTGGGACATATATATCCTGCTCCTTGTGAACTATTCCCAGAAACTTCAGCTATCTCTGTTCTGCCGTCATCCCTACCAGTAACCTTCTCTAATCCACCTGGGCAAACTCCCCTCTCATGCCTCTGTAATTTTCTTTATTCCATTGCAATACAAATACATGTGAGTTACGGTTCTTTCTCTCAAATTGCAGTATGAATTGAATCATACTATGATCACTGCCTCTTAAGGGTTCCTTCACGCTAAACTCCCTAATAAGATCTGGGTTATTACACAACACCCAATCTAAGGTAGCCTTTCCCTGAGTAGACAGACTCAAGCACAAGAAATATCAGAGACTAAGCTAAGAAGGTCCAGAGAGAAAGATCTGACTGTCCACAGAGCAATTGTCTGCAGAAGATGAATCATCGGAATCTCCAGAGGTAAACTGAAGAGTGGCCATTGGGAAAGTACATGGTCTCTGGAGTGAAAGATCAGACATTTTTAGAGGTCATTGGACTCCAAAGGAAATGCTCAAAGTTTCCAAGGACAAAGTTCAGAGAGTCCAAAGAGAAAATTAGTGGAACAAAGCTATGAGTAAGGAGGTTCAGTGAAAGGGGTGGAAATGCCGAGAGACTCCCAATAGAAAGCTCAGTGCTGAGCAAGTACAGACTGTCTAAAGAGAATTCTAGTGGAATCCAGATAAAAAGTTCAGAGAACTCTGGAGAAAACTCAAATGGTCTTATGGGAAAGCTCAGAAACTTTCAAAGAAAAAGTTCATGATCTGTCAAGGAAGTGCTCCAAACACCCAAAGCCAAAGCTTTGTCTCCACTGAGACAGCACAGAAAATATAGGGAGAATGATCAAGGAGAACAGGAAGAGAACACTAATCAATCTAGCATTTTACCAATTCAGATATTTTAGTAATATCAAGAGGAAAAGCTGGGTAGAATGTGGGGAGAAAGAGAGATGGGGGTGGTGGTGGGCTGGCTTGTGTGAAAAGATATGATGGTGACAAGATTTAGTGTGAGCTTATGAAACCAAGGTGGCAAGTTCTAATAAATTGATATAAATTTGAACACTTTGGAGACACAATTTAAACATTCATGTTGTGCATACTTTTTACACGTGTACAGCTATACATTATTATAGTTATTATGACAGGCATATGCTGCAGATTAATCCCATCTCTGCACAAACTGTCTTGATACTTCATGCAGACTGAGCCGGGCAAGCTCATGTATAAGAATTTTGTTTACCTAAGCAACAAACTATGGAGTTTCATCTTAGGGGTAATACGATTCGTCAGCTTTTCAGGTTAGAAGCCTGCACTCTGCTGTGTTCCTTCAGCAGACTTGCTCCACACTCCGGCATCTGCAGTCTCTTGTGACTTCTGGGTTACCTACGTGCTTCAAGCGTCTCACAACTGCGAACATGCATGTTTGAGCATATTTCCAAATCTGTGGGATGTTCTACTTCTCCAAGAGAGCTTTTCATGTATGCCCCTATGCTCTCAGTAATTCTCTTCATAGTGAGCTCAGCAGTGTCAGTGAGGATGAAGTGAAACCTTCCAATAATCACCAGTTTTACATCGAAACAGACTTTAATATTAGAATCAGGTTTGATATCACTGACCTGTGTCATGAAATTTCTTGTTTTACAGCAGCATTACAGTGAAATTACTTAAAATGCTAGATATTACAATAAAATATATAAAAATAAATTAAATAAGTAGTGTAAAAACAGAACAAAAATAATGAAAGTAGTGTTCATGAGTTGGTTCATTGTCTGTTCTGAAATCTGGTAGTGGAGAGGTGGAAACTGTTCCTAAAATGTTGCGAATGTCTCCCTGATGATAGTAACAAGGAGAGAGCATGTCCTGGGTGATGATGGCTCCTAATAGTGGATGAGGCTTTTTGAAGCCTCACCTTTTGAAGATGTCTTTGATGCTAGGAAGGGTAGTGCCCATAATGGAGCTAACTGAGCTTGCAACCCTCTGGGGAATTTCTGATCCTATGCAGTGGTCCCTGCAACCAGTTAAAATGCTCTCTATGGTACATCTGTAGAAATTTGCAAGAACCTTTGGTGATATACTAAATCTCTTCAAACTCCAAAGGAAACATAATTGACATCAATAACAATAACCAGGGTTACGTCTGTTAACTTGATTAGGCCTGTAATTAGAACAGCCAGTGGCTTATGTGACAATAAAATGTCCATCACAAAGAGGAGCATTCAGCATGAGGGCAGTCACCCAATCTAGAAAAACTGAATGCCTTTCAATATCATCTAAGTTGCTGTCATATTCTCGTTGCATATTAAATGCTGCACAAGACTTCAGCTGCATGCGGAAGGGGATAGAACTGACGTGTGCGTTTGCCAGTAACATCAAGGAAGTTACTGTAAAGAGGATGAGTGAATCTCATGTGGGATAATGGAGTTATTAAGCTTTTTATTTTATCATATAGGAACACTAATACAATAGTCATTTTGCATTAGTATTTATCACTGCCATACAGAAAAGCAGTAGACTCACCTTCTACAGTGGCAGCATCTCATCACGTGGTCTCTCACACATACATAAAAGCACAACATGTTTTTAATATTCAGATGGAGGTAAGTTAGGTCCATGATTCTTGAGCAGTAAACCTACCACAGTCATTTATCACACTGTCTGATCTTCGTTTCTAAATATTATTTCTGCACTAAAATCATTACACTTGTTCACCTGTGGGCACTGCATTGATAATGTCAGGCTGGACGTTTATATCTCATCTGGAATCCCCCTTGGATCTTTCTGAAATATTGTACTTCTTGCTCATCAAGAAACCTTTCTACCTTGACAATCATTTTTTGGAATATTTGCTGTTTATCTTGGATCTGATGTAGTATATTCCGATCAACATTGTTAATGTCATTAAGATGGTGTTAATGTCATCTTGTTGCTTGGTATGGCAGCATAATGTATTATTCTCAAAAGAGATGGTTCATGTGTTAAAATTAAAAAAAAAATGATGTTGGAGATCCAGAATAAAAATAGAAAATACTGTACATGCTTGTGAGGTCAGACAGCATTTCTGGAGAGAGAATCTGAGTTTCTGGTTGAAGACCCTTTGTCAGAACAGGTAAAGAGAGAAAACAAGTTAGTTTTAAGTTGCACAAGGCTGGAGGAGGGAGGAACAGGACAAAGGGAAAATCTCTGATAGCATAAGGCCAGGGTAACCACAGGGATAGGCTCTTCACAAAATAGTCCAGTTGAGTGACATTAGGGAGAATGAAAGGGAAAAAAAAGAGAGCAATTCCCTTGTTGTTTACCTGGTAAACAATGGTAGACTGACAACACTTGGAGGCATGATTGCTGTTCTTTCTCTGTCTATGACTTTACTTTTCTGAAATTACATTTGGTTCCTTTTATGTCTCCTCGTCCTTTATCAGTACACATACAGACATACACATTAGAAGCAAGAATATGTTACAAGACCTCTCAAGCTTGCTCACTTGTTTGATGGTTGATCTAATTACAATTTACTGTAAACTCCTAATTTGCACAGTCACCTTTCACCCTTTGCATATGGAGAATCCATCCACCTCTATCTTAAAAATATTCAAAGCCCTTGCTTCTACTGCTGTTTGAGATAGGATCCAAAAATAAGCTATGACACACTGAAGATAAAACTCCGTCTTATAAGAGCAACCAACTATCTTTAATTCTAGATTCATCCATTATCATTCTATCCAAATTAATCCTGTCAAGACCCCATGAGATCTTATAATAGTTATGTCACAATCTGTTCAAGTCCAGTGGATACAACATAACTCTGTTTTTGCAAGATTATTGTTGTAAATCTTCTCTGAACTGCATTAACTTTGGTTAAATTTGGAGACCTTCATACAACACTCCAGATGTGGTCTGACCGTCCTAGCACCCTATTTACTCTCACGTGGGTGCATTGAGCATCAGAACTACTCAGGAGCCCTGCAAAAGACACAGAAAATGTACCTCACAAACTAAACATCCTTCTGTTCCATTAGGCTTTCACCCCACCAGTGGAGGAGTCTGTAGTTTCCACAATAACCTCATGCTTCATTCTGGACACAAAATCAGAATAAGAACAATATATCTTCAGTCCCAAAGGATTCCAAGGAAGGAGATATAATGGAGAAAAACCTCCTTAATTTTGTTTTCATTTCCCAGTAAAAATCTTTAATATCAAAAACAGAATCAGGTTTATTATCACCGGCACGTGACGTGAAATTTGTTAACTTAGCAGCAGCAGTTCAATGCAATACATAATCTAGCAGAGAGAGAGAAAAAAATAATAAATAATATAAAACATAAAAATAAATAAACAAGTAAATCTATTATGTATATTGAATAGATTTAAAATAATATGTAAAAGTAGATATACTGTATATTAAAATAAGTGAGGAAGTATCCAAAGCTTCAATGTCCATTTAGGAATTGAATGGTAGAGGAGAAGAAGCTGTTCTTGAATCGCTGAGTGCGTGCCTTCAGTCTTCTGTACCTCCTACCTAATGGTAACAGTGAGAAAAGGGCTTGCCCTGGGTGCTGGCGGTCCTTAATAATAGACGCTGCCTTTCTGAGACACCGCTCTCTAAAGATGTCCTGGGTACTTTGTAAACTAATGCTCAAGATGGAGCTGACTAGCTTTACAACCTTCTGCAGCTTCTTTCGGTCCTGTGCAGTGGCCCTTCCATACCAAACAGTGGTGCAGCCTGTCCGAATGTTTTCCATGGTATAACTATAGAAGTTTTTGAGTGTATTTGTTGACATGCCAAATCTCTTCCATCTCCTAATAAAGTATAGCCACTGTCTTGCCTTCTTTATAACTATATCAATGTGTTGGGACCAGTTTAGATCCTCAGAGATCTTGACACCCAGGAACTTGAAGCAGCTCACTCTCTCCACTTCTGATCCCTCTATGAGGATGGGTATGTGTTCCTTCGCCTTACCTTTCCTGAAGTCCACAATCAGTTCTTTCGGCTTATTGATGTTGAGTGCCAGGTTATTGCTGCGGCACCATTCCACTAGTTGGCATATCTCACTCCTGTACGCCCTCTCGTCACCACCTGAGATTTTACCAACAATGGTTGTATCGTCAGCAAATTTATAGATGGTAGTTCAGCTATGCCTAGTTACACAGTCATGTGTATATAAAGAGTAGAGCAGTGGGCTAAGCACACATTTCTGAGGTGTGCCAGTGTTGATTGTCAGCAAGGAGGATGTGTTATCACCATTCCACATAGATTGTGGTCTCTGGTTAGGAAGTCGAGGATCCATTTGCAGAGGCCCAGGTTCTGTTAGTTTCTCTAATAATTTACTGTATCTAAATAAAATTATTTTGCAAATAATGCACAATGATACCAAATTCCTCTATATTTCAGAGCTCAGCCATTGCTCATTATCTAGATTGTGATATTTTTCTTATTAAAACGGACAAGTTACAGTTTCTCACCTTATATGCCATTTGTCATTTTTTTTCACACTTACATAGACTTCCTATGAAGATTCCTTATGTCCCCTTCACACCTTGATTTCCTCTCTATCTTTTTTGCCATCTGTAAATTTAGCATCCATACCTCTGTTGCCTTCATCTAAGTCATTTATATAAACTGGAACCCCACTCATTACCTCTTGCTAGCCAGAAAATGATACACTTACGTCCTGATGAAGGGTCTCTGCCCGAAACATTGTTTAATCTTTTCCATAGATATTGTCCAGCCTGCTGAGTTCCTCCAGCATTTTGTGTGTGTTGCTTGGATTTCCAGCGTCTGCAGATTTCCTCGTGTTTGTGATATGCTCATGTCTACTCTGTTTCTTTTTAACTAGGTAATTTTCTCTCCAGGTCAAAACTCCAATAACAGCTTCTAACTTCCTAAGCCATGAAGTTTTATTTAGCACAATAACCTTTAATATGGTAACTTTTTAAGCCTTCTGGAAATTAAAATATAGAGGCCAATTCTCTACTTCCACCGATTCCATATTATGTACAGCAAATCTACCAATTCATGCAGCATTTCCACTGCATGCACCCGTTCTTCAAAGAACTGGTCAAATTTGATTTCCCTTCTATGTAAGTCCATCGTCTTTGTCTTATTATCTTGAACTTTGTCCAAGTGCTACATATACCGTGACATCTTCAATACAGCTTCTAAAAATTTCCCAATGACAGATGCTAACCTACAAGCAATTGGCTCATAGTTTCTTACTTTCTGTCTCCAACCCTTTTTGTGTGAAGGTATAACACTTACTATATTCCAATCTAATGAATATTTTCCTGAATCTTGAGGATTTTGGAAAGCTCAAACCAATGCATCAACTGTCTCATTAACCACTTCTTTTAATATTTCAGGATGAAGTCTATTAGGATCCAAAGACTTGTCAACCTGCAGTTCTTCCAAATTTCTTAGTACCACTGCCTGAGTGATTGAAATTTTCTGATATCCTTCCTGCTTTTTCAATTCTATAATGTCTGATATTATTTACCTGTTTGTTTATCCTGTTTTCTGTTTTCTGTACCCTGCACTTATACTCTTTGAATGAATATTCACTTTGTTAGCTTTCATTTTACACATCTTCTAAGACTCTTACTATTGTTCCTTATATTTCTACCTGATTTTACCTCATACTCTTTTTTTTTTCCCTTTACAATGAAGCATTTAGCTCTTCTTTGTTTTTTTTGGAGTTTGTCTTCTGAACTTTGTGCAATTGTATGTTTACTTTTAGGTTGATACTTTATATTCTAAAAGATCCTCTGAAATGCCTGCCATCATATCTACGACATGAGAAATTCTGAAGATGCTGTAAATCTAAAGATCCTGGGGTCTTTTGTGTCCAGTGCTCCCGACGTGGCCTCTTCTGCATTGATGAGACCAGTCATAAATTAGGGACCACTTTGTCAAGCCCCTCTGCTTTATTTGCCTGAAACAGAATTTCATGGTGGCCAAATATTTTAATTTCAGTTCTCATTCCCATTACAACATGTTGGTCCATGTCCTCCTCTTGTGCCATGATGAGGCCACCTCAGGGTGGGGGAGCAGCACCTCATATTCCATCCAACCTGATGGCATGCATATCAAATTCTACCTCTGGTGGAAAAAGACCTCCCCCTCCCCTCTTCTTCAATTCCCCAGTCTGGCCTCTTACCTCTTCTTGCTTGCCAATCACCTCGCACTAATACCCCTCCTTTTTCTTTTTCTCCTAAGGTTGAATCCCCTATCCTATCAGATTTCTCTCTCTCCAGCCCTTTACCTTTCCTACACACCTGGCTTCACCTATCACCTTCTAGCTATCCTCCT
Organism: Hypanus sabinus; assembly: GCF_030144855.1. Lineage (NCBI taxonomy): Eukaryota > Metazoa > Chordata > Chondrichthyes > Myliobatiformes > Dasyatidae > Hypanus > Hypanus sabinus. The sequence continues at coordinate 48,026,256 of NC_082711.1, read as the reverse complement.
TCCCCTCCCCCCACCTTTTTTATTCTGGTGTCTCCCCCTTTCTGTTCATGTCCTAAAGAAGGGTTTCAGCCCAAAATGTTGATTGTTTATTCATCTCCGTAGATGCTGCCTGACCTGCTGAGTTACTCCAGCATTTTGTGTGTGTGTTTCACTGTATCTATGAACTTTATTTGTCAGTTTACTTGAGTTAGATCTGCTTTTATATCTTATAATTGGCTTTATTTAAATTTAAATACTGGATTCAGAGCCATGCTTCTCTCCCTCAAATTAAATGTAAAGTTCTGTCATATTATGATTGCTGCTAGCTAGGGATGCCTTCACAATGAGGCCATTAGTTAATCATGTGCAATTGCACAACACCAGGTCTGGCAAATCTTGCTCTCTGATTGAGTCCAGAATGTTTTGCTCTCAGAAACTACTGTGACAATACTCTATGAACTCCTATTCAGGCTGTCTCTGTCTATTTGATTTTTCGAGTCTATATGTGTATTTATATCTCCTATGATTATCACCATACGTTTATAACAAGTTTGCATTATTTCTTTCATTGTACTCTATACTGTTGAATGGTCAATATGAGGGGACATGTATGCCGTTCCCACAGGTGAATTTTTGTGTTGATTTCTTTTCTTCATCCAAACTGCATCGCCATCCTTGTTTCCTGAACCCAGGTCATTTCTCCCTCTATTGGACCAAGTCTGTCATTCACACTCCTTCATCTTTTCTTAAATATCTGTCCTTTCTAATTCTCACATGCAGTTCATTATTCAGGACCTTCAGCCTATGTAATCCTTCAGCCATTTCTCTATAATGGATATCACATTAGATTGCATCTGACTTTGCACTCAGTCTATTTGCGTTATTTTGAATGTCACGTGCACAGAGGTGAAAACAATTTAGTTTTGTTGTTTCAATTTTTTTGCAAGCTCCAGCCTTATCTACATGACATACTCTTAAATCTCGACACTCCATTCCCCTTTCTATCATGGCCTGGTAATCATTTCTCAGATCAATACCTTCCTAGCCTTATTTTTATCTTTGCTTTACCACATTTCTGCAGCTTTAAGCCCCTGCCTTCATTGTTTAAATTTAAATCTTTTCTACTTTCTTATTTATGTAGCCCGATTCAGATGTGGACTTCCACAATATTACTGCTTCTACTTTTCTCACTACTGTTGTCATTACTCCATGAACAAAATCCACTTCTACAGTCTTGCCGCTTCTTCCAACTTAGATCGACAGCCTATAATCTACAAGTGCTACTTGAATCCTAAATAACTCTCAGTGTCTCCACCTGATTAACACAAGGACTAACTTGTGGCTTCTCTTCTAAGTACATGTTTAAGCATCTCCAATGTATATAAGAAGAAATGTTCAATAGGCTGTGGGTAAATTTAAGACCACCATGAACTGTAATGTTGCAAAGCCATGTCTGAAGATATTGAGTGCACAGGTAGTGTATTTTCTCAAAAAGCCAAGTCCCAATTGCAAATATTGGCCCACTGCCTAGAGAAATATTTGACACTTTGTAATTATCCTCTTGAAAGGAGTATCCGTGACTTCCGGACCAAAAGATGGAACATCTTGTTCCTGCACAGTTGATATAGAAATTATAACACAAAGGCAAGTAACTTGGCACAACCAGTCCTCGTTGTAATTTTCCTCTGTTTAAGAAGGAATCCCAGTTCTATGTGTCCATCTAGTTCCTTCATCTACCTACCTTAACTTCTTCCATTTAGCTCAGCAAAGTCTGTTTTGTCATCACCTGCAGTACCTGAGCATGAACCTGATACTCTGCGTGCCACTTAATGAAGATTTTTCAAAACTTCTCAACAGGATATGAACAACACTGGAGAGGTCATCGTGGTGTGTTATCCAACTGGATGGCATGCTAGGGTCTTTCAGAGAACAGAACAGTCTGTCTCTTCTCTCATACTCAAAACTTATTCTTAGGCTAGCCAAATAAAACTTCACATTTAAATTATTGCTAATTGAAAGCCGTGAGTACTGGCATTGTACTTGGCAAGATCTGAAAGTTCATTTCATTGGGGACAAATGCAGGTGCTGCATTAGCATCATAGAAATGTAGAAAAGGAAGCCTTCAGTCCATTGGGTCTGCAATTTTAGATTCATCCCTCTTTCTTGGTTTTAGCACATAGCCTTCCATTTGTGGTGCATCTAGATAACTTTTAGTTGTGTTAAGGGTAAACAAAATAAAGATTTGTTGAAGTCCCTGATCTGCAATATCTAATAATTCAAAAATATAAATCCAATTACTTATCTCTTTAACACATAATATACAGTTTTAGGCATTAGCTGTGTTTCCTTCACAACTTAAGGCTTAATTTTCAAATGGTTATATTATCATCTCAGATAATTTTTTTAATAAATAAACATATTTAAAGATCTCTTTTCCATACACTTAAGTGGTTCCAGTTTACATAATTTTAAGATTATAAGACATAAGACATAGAATCAGAATTAGGTCATTCAGTTGATGTATTATTCTCTCAACCCCATTCTCCTGCCTTCTCCCCATAACCTTTGATGCCGTGACTAGTCAAGAACCTTCTCTTTAAATATACTCAATGTCTTGGCCTGCACAACCACTTGCAGCAATTTAGCCACAGATTCATTACTCACTGGGTAAAGAAATTCCTCCTCATCTCAGTTTTAAATGGGCATTCCTTTAGGCTGAATGTGTGCCCTTTGGTCCTAGACTCGCCCATTATAGGAAACATCCTTCCTGCATCCACTCTATCAAGACCTTTCAATATTTGATAGGTTTCAATGAGACCCCTCCTCCCCATTCTTCTAAACTCCAGAAAGTACAGGCCCAAAGCAATCAAACGCTCATAATACATTAACAATTTCATCCCTGGAATCATTCTCGTGAATCTACTCTGGACCCTGTTCAATGCCAGCTTATCTTTTCTTAGATGAGGTGCCTAAAGCTGCTCATAATGCTCCTCGTGGAACCTGACCAATGCATTATAAAAACCTTAGCTTTATACCCTTGCTTTCGTATTTTAGACCTCTGAAAATGAATGCTAACATTGCATTTGCCCTCTTTACCATTGACTCAACCTGCATGTTAACCTTTAGTGAATCCTACACATGGACTCCTAAGTCCCTTTGCATATCTGATTTTTGAATTTTCTCCCCATTTTGAAAATAGACTGCACCCTATTTCTTCTACCAAAGTACATGACCATACACTTCCCTACACTCTATTCCATGTGCTGCTCCTTTGCCCGTTCTCCCAATTTGTCTAACTTCTTCAGCAGACTCCCTTGGTTCCTCAACATTAGATATCTGTCTGCCTATCTGCATAATCTGCAAACTTAGCCACAAAGCCATCAATTCCATCATCCAGATCATTGACATATAACATAACAAGAAGCGGTCCCAACACTGTACCCTGCAGAATACCACTAATCACCGCTAGCCAACCAGAAAGGGCCCCCTTTATCCCTACTCTTTGCCTCCCACCAGTCAATCAATCTACTGTTCTTGCTGGTATCTTTCCTGTAATATCATGGGTACTTATCTTGTTAAGTAGCCTCATGTGCGGCGTCTTGTGAAAGGAATTCTAAAAATCCAAGTAAACAACATCCACTAACTCTCCTTTGTCGATCCCGCTTGGTATTTCCTCAAAGAATTCCAACAGATTTTTCAGGCAATATTTACCCTTAAGGAAACCATGCTGAATTTGGCCTATTTTATCATGTGTCCTGAAACATCATCCTCAATAGTGGACTCCAATATCTTCCCCAGTTAAACTGCCCTATAATTTCCTTTCTTCTGCCTCCCTCCCTTCTTAAAGATCACTTTTGCAATTTTCCTGTCATCTGGGACCTGACCAGAATCTAGTGATTCTTGAAATATTTCATCATCTTCTGGTACTAAGTGGGAAGTTAAAATGAACAGCACACATTTTTTTTAAACAAACCCAATGTCCTTATGGTGATTGATTATATCACTCATGCTTTATGGGAAGCAAGAAGTTAAGAATATTATTATTTAAAGTTAATATGTTTCTTTGATATTAATTCACACCATACTTCTCTATCCAAGAACTGCCTCCATTTATATGTTGACTATCTATCATTTTGTCAACTCTTGCTTCCTGAAACTGGCTAGAAAGATACCTCTGTACAAATCTAACAAACCACCATCAAAGATATCTCTTTCTATAATTTCAACTCTCATAGTTTAGAGTCATAGGGTCACAGAACACTCAAAAGCAGGCCTTTCAGCCCACCTGTTCTATACTGAACTATTATTTTGCCTAGTTTCCTTCATTACAGTTTATTTTATTCCTGTCTAGCAAACATCTTTCATTCTTGTCAGGTAAATAAAATATTATTTCGCAAGAGCAATACTATGCTTGTTGATCATTGCTACTTCCTCCACAACCACCATTTCTATCTTGTTATAAATTGTTCTCTCTGCAGTGGAGAACCTGACACTTGAAACAATGTCTATGATCTGCTTTATAGGCTTTCGTGGGAAGTTATTTCTCCAATCTGCTATTACTTTCTAAGTGTTACGGTTCTACTTGACTTTCCTTTGTAACATTTTAACTCCTACCTTGCCAATCCTGCAATTATGGCATGGGTTATTGTAAATAATTGATCTGGATTATTTTTCACAAGTTGTTCTACACTTTTTCTTTTACAGAGTATGAACACAGCATTCGTAGGTGGTCAGTACAATTAAAATTTCTTAAATCCTGAATACCTCTGATATCCTCTTCAAGATGATGCTTTACATGACTGTGTGATGAGGACTGTATAATAGGAAATTTTGTCATGTTTTTTATAGTAGATGACATATGATATATGTCATCTACTATATGTCCATTAGTATGTCATAGATGACTATGACATATTAATGGATGTATCACTCTAGTTCTAGATTTCTATTTCTTACTGACATGGAGTCATTGAGTTGTACAGCATGGAAACAGGTCCGTTGACCTGACTGGCCCATGCTGACTGAGGTTAATCCTGCATTTAGCCCTATCCATCTGTTTGCAAATCACTTTATAGTGCCAGTGAGTCCATTTCTACTGCTGTCTGTATGCTCTCCCCATGACTGTGTGGGTTTCAACTGGGTGCTCTAGCTTCCTCCCAAATTCCAAAGATGTACAGTTAGAGTCAGGTTTGTAAGTTGTGGGCATGTTACATTGGCACCCGAAGCATGGTATTGTTTACAGGCTGCTCCCAGCATAATATTCACCGTTCCAACTTGACACAAGTGACATATTTCACTGTATTTTTCAATATACACGCGACAAGTAAAAATAATCTTTAAAGATTTTTATCTTTACTCTTTTCCTAACCCTATATGTAACAGTCCAAATGCTTTTTAAATGCTGTTAATGTATCTTCCTCTAACAGCTTATTCCCAGACTCACCTCCTTCTGTGTGAAAAACATACCCCACGGATCGCCTTTAAATAGTTCTCCTCTCACATTAAACTTAAGTCCTTCACATTTTAGATTCCTTCACTCTTGGAAAAAGACTGTGATAATCTACCTTATCTATGCCCCTCATAATTCTTTTAACATCTGTCAGGTCACCCCTTAGCCTCCTCTGATCCACTGAGAACAGACAGACATACTTTATTGATCCCGAGGGAAATTGGGTTTTGTTACAGTCACGCCAACCAAGAATAGTATAGAAATATAGCAATATAAAGCCATAAATAATTAAATGATAATAAGTAAATTATGCCAAGTGGATGTTGTAAAGTTTGATGGTCACAGGCAGGAATGACTTCCTATGACGCTCAGTGTTGCATCTCAGTGGAATGAGTCTCTGGCTGAATGTACTCCTGTGCCTAACCGGTACATTATGGAGTGGATGGGAAACATTGTCCAAGATGGCATGCTACTTGGACAGCATCCTCTTTTCAGACACCACTGTCAGAGAGTCCAGTTCCACCCCCACAACATCACTGGCCTTACGAATGAGTTTGTTGATTCTGTTGGTGTCTGCTACCCTCAGCCTGCTGCCCCAGCACACAACAGCAAACATGATAGCACTGGCCACCACAGCCTCGTTGAACATCCTCAGCATCGTCCGGCAGATGTTAAAGGACCTCAGGATGTAGAGACGGCTCTGACCCTTCTTATAGACAGCCTCAGTGTTCTTCGACCAGTCCAGTTTATTGTCAATTTGTATCCCCAGGTATCCTCCACCATGTCCACACTGACCCCTTTGATGGAAACAGGGGTCACTGGTGCCTTAGCCCTCCTCAGGTCCACCACCAGCTCCTTAGTCTTTTTCACATTAAGCTGCAGATGACTCTGCTCACACCATGTGACAAAGTTTCCCACCGTAGCCCTGTACTCAGCCTCATCTCCCTTGCTGATGCATCCAACTATGGCAGAGTCATCAGAAAACTTCTGAAGATGGCAAGACTCTGTGCAGTAGTTGAAGTCCGAGGTGTAGATGGTGAAGAGAAAGGGAGACAGGACAGTCCCCATGGAGCCCCAGTGCTGCTGACCACTCTGTCTGATACACAGTGTTGCAAGCGCATGTACTGTGGTCTGCCAGTCAGGTAATCAATAATCCATGACACCAGGGAAGCATCCACCTGCATCACTGTCAGCTTCTCACCCAGCAGAGCAGGGCGGATGGTGTTGAACGCACTGGAGAAGTCAAAAAACATGACCCTCACAGTGCTCGCCGGCTTGTCCAGGTGGGCGTAGACACGGTTCAGCAGGTAGACGATGGCATCCTCAACTCCTAGTCGGGGCTGATAGGCGAACTGGAGGGGGTCTAATTGTGGCCTAACCATAGGCCGGAGCTGCTCCAGAACAAATCTCTCCAGGGTCTTCATGATGTGGGACGTCAGTGCCATCGGTCCATAGTCATTGGAGCCACTGGGGCGCGGCGTCTTCAGTACAGGGACGAGGCAGGATGTCTTCCACAGCACAGGAACCCTCTGGAGACTCAGGCTCAGGTTGTAGACATGGTGAAGTACTCCACATAGCTGGGGGGCACAGGCTTTGAGCGCCCTGGGGTTGACACCATCCGAGCCTGCAGCCTTGCTTGGGTGGAGATGTTTCAGCTTCTTCTCACCTGTTCAGCTGTGAAGCCCACCGTGGTGGTTTCAGGTGAGGGAGGGGTGTAGTCACGAGAGCAGGGTGGGGGCTGTGAGGAGGGGAGAGTGGAGTATGTGTTGGTTGGGGACCGACAACAGATGAATCATGTGGGGGATGGGCAGGGGCCACAGTGTCAAATCTGTTGAAGAACAGGTTAGGTTTGTTGGCCCTGTCCACACTGCCTTCAGCTCCTCTGTTGCTAGTTTGCCGGAACCCAGTGATAGTCCTCATCCCACTCCAGACCTCTCTCATGTTGTTCTGCTGGAGTTGGAGTTTGTGAGTTTGGCATAACTAATGACTCATACATTAATACCTCCTCACTCCCCTATCCACCTGTGTCATCATTTTCAGGAAGCTAGGAATTTACATCATAGGTCCCTCTGTACATCAATGGTGCTAGGCTCTCCGTAATCTACTCTACATCTCTGGCCAGTATTAGAAGACTCAAACTGCATTACCTCCTTGTTTGGACTAAATTCCATCTGCCACTGCTCCAGCCAACTTTCCAGTTGATCTGTGTCCCTCAGTATTCTTTCACAACCTTCTCCACAAATTTTTGTGTGATCACCAACCTCATCTATCAGATTACAGTTGGTCTCATCCAAGTCATGAGTTGTATGCGTATGACAAGTAACAAAAATTTCAGCAGTGGTCCCTGTGGTGAGATGATGGCTAGTGACACAGGGGTCACTCCAGGTCCAATTGACGGAGTAGTTGCTCGTGTAGAATGCCTTGCTATCATCACAACTCACTGCTGGACACCAAGGACAAGATGTACTGCAAGACAATCAGTAAGTTGGTCAATAGTGAGACTTACTGGGATTTAATGTGTACCATCGTTTTGTTGTCACTTGGACTTGTTGTGTACTGTTGGTTGGTGCACAGTCCATAAAAAGGTGTGAGTGATTGTCTTACATGTTTTTGTTGATATTGTGAGATCCTGTTGGACACTTGTAGTGTAAAACATCGCAGGTCCGGTTCACTGGTTCATTGGTGAGACCAACAGTGGGGGAACTGATTTGCCTTGGTTGTGGCAAGGACTAGGCCTAGTCTGTTGTGGGTTGGGACTGGCCCCTCCACTGATGCTCCCCTTCAGTTTGCTTGGTGCTACCCTCTGGTGCTTGCACATTGCTGCCCTCCATTGTTCACTCAAGGCTGCTCTCTAGTGTTTGCTTGGTGGAATAACAAACTGACACCCAGGGACTAGACTATTATTTTTTTGTGTGACTGTATTTTTCTGATATCATAACCATATGTGCTATTTGAGCCATGTGCTAAATGCCGTGTGCTGTGTGTTATTGGTGATGTGGTTTGCACGTTGGCCCCAGGGGATCACTGTTTCATTTGGCTGTATTCATGTATGGTTGAATGATCATTAAACTTGAATTTGAACTTGTAAACCATTAGTTACAAGCTTCCAGTTAAAAAAAAAATAAACCAGCACCACTTCCATTTGCTTCCTATTATGATCCTAATTTTGGAACCAGTTTGCCAAAACAGCTTGGACTCTATGTGCCCTAACCTTCTAGACTAGCCTACAGAGCAAGACTTTGTCTATAGGCTTGCTGAAATCCATGAATACCATGTTTATCAGCCACCTTCATCAATTTGCTTTGTAACCTCCTTGAGAAACTCAGTCAGATTTGTAAGGTAGGATTTCCCATGTACATTACAAAACCATGTTAATTCTTTTTTGTTAGTCCCAGCCTTTCCAAGTGATTATAAATCCCATTGCTAAGATTTTTTTCCCTTTAGTTTCCCTACTGCAGGCACAAGATTTACTGTCAGTATCGGTCTTTTATTTTCAATATACACTTTGAGCCATGATATACTACCAGTGTAAAGTGGAGACTGGCGAACTGTTGTGACTGATCTAAGTTACGAGAGACAGTGAAACTGGTGATATAGAAGCCTTTGTTCACTACAACAAGTAGGCATTCTCATGGAGATGTTCTTGGTAGAGGGTCCCAAACCCAAAAGTACATCAAATATTTATACCCTTCAGATCAAAGGTTACAGCTGTTACAAAGGTTACAGGATTCAATACAATTTCAGTAGTTACAATGACTTCATTTACTTAAATATATTTGGTTGTCAATGATTTCTTTGAATTACATATCCACAGTGGGAGACACCTGTGTTTGTTCAAATACATTTGCCCCAAAGTAATTCCCACAAAGATTCTAAAAACTTCTGAATGTTGTCAGGGTTATTTCTGAGTACACTATCAATTGCCTGTACCTGAGACCTTGTTTGATATGCTAAGTGACAACACCAATCTGATCTACCAGCTTGTAGACAAGTCACAATGGTGCAAATAATCTAGCCCATGTTGCCTGGTTTGATGCAGGCCAATTAATACAACCCCATTGTCTTAGCATTCGACTCATGTATGTGCAAACATCTCACGGTCACCATTTTGCAAACCTTATCACTCAGTCTGTTGGATTTTAACTTCAATTTGCTGCCTGAATGTATAAAAATCTGAAGCCTGGTGTTTGCTTGAATTAAATATTTGCTATATTCACATAACTCCAGAATACTCCCTAACTGGATCCATGCTGCACTTATTGTGGATAACTTTTCAGAATCATGCCACCTGTACCTTTAACTCTTTGGGATTTTAACAGTGGAATTGCCTTCTTACACTGTTCTGCCTACCATCTATCTAAGGACTGGCTTATTTATCCTAACATTTCATTGTATCAGATTTTACTTACACTATTAATGCAACATCTTTAGATGTTTATAACATAAAAGGTACTGTATAATTCCAGGGTAAGGTTTAATTGTTTGTTAATTGTTCAGTCATTGATTTTGACATATTAATTTTGACGTACGGTGGATTGTGGTTAATTAGAATACATTGTTACCAGTACAATCCGGCCTAATTAAGTGGCTACCCCAATTAGCAAAATGTTCATGGAAATAAATAAAAAGGTAAAAGAAGACAAACTACCATTTAACTGAGTGAGAAATTATGTAGTTAAATCAAATACAGAACAAATTAGAATACTGCCAAAACTACACACTACTATAAAACTGTGTATTTGTTCCTAATAGTTATTGACAGAGGAATTAATCAAGTGTACACTGCTATGTTCTTTTGATTGACTGTAAATGAACATATCTGTGCAGACACCAAGTGCAAATAATGGACAGTGTTCAAGCAATGCTTTCAATAATTGCATCCTCAAAATCTTTATTTTCATTGTTACATTCAGGATGATTATTGATACCTTCAAATTCTTCATAGTCCCTAACTTGCTGGAGTAGTGAAACGGGGTCTAAGCTGTTTTCGCTCCCAGCCATTTCTAGTACCTCCATGCCCGAATACCTGAATCTGCAGTGAGCAAAGCAGTTCTGAATTGTAGTTCTGAGCAAAGTGTAGTGACTAACACTAATTAGAAACTGTTCAGCAGCAGGATCCTGTCCAAATAAAGTGGTATAGTGTCCGAAATAAACAAAAGGAATCCTGGCTATCTTTATTTGTTTTCTTGATTTGTTTTTGTTCTTTAAATATTGTACCAAATAAACAGCTGCCCTGATTAACCAATGGCCCAATTAACGGAATGTTGCATTATTCATTGCCCGGTTTCCATATTATTTTATTTTTTGTCTCACATTTTCTTCATCCTTAACAACTTTATTTTCGATTGAACGGACTGCTTCTTCTTATGTTACATCAGTCAGGAGTGCCACATTTCAGGCAGAGTTATTCACGGGGTAAAAATGAGCAGGTGACAAATAGGTCTCTCCATTTGAATAACCAATCACATCTCGAGTTAATGTAAATGGGGGTTGGCTCAGCGGTGTAGCAGTTAGTGTAACAGTTTACAGCACAAGTGATCAGAAGATTGAGGCTTAGTTCCTGCCACTGTCTGTCGGGAGTTTGTACATCCTCTCCATGACTCCACGCGTTTCCTCCGGGTGTTCTGCTTTCTTCCCACGTTCCAAACAGATGTACAGGTCAGGGTTAGTAAGTTGTCTGCACACTATGTTGGTGATACAAGCATGGCAGTATTTGTGGGCAGCCCCCAGTACATCACAAACAATGACGCAAATGACATTTCACTGTATGTTTCGATGCTTTGACGTACATCTGACAAATAAAACCTAAACCTTGACTGAATAGCATTTTTATTTGGTGATTGAACACCAAAGCATAATGTGTGAATGCTAAAAAAGAACTCATTTTTCTTCTTTTTTTTACTGTTATGTATCACTAGGGCAAGTTGGCATATAGAAACCAAAATTATTCTGATAATAAGAACTTGAGGGTGATGGTGGATGGTTGTTTTTGTGACTGGAATCATAGATGGAATTTAATCATGATAAAGGTGACGTGATGCACTTTGTGAGGACTAATAAGCTAGGAGATGCTTAATAAATAGTGGGGGTATTGAAGAATAGAGGGGAAACAAAAACTACTGCAGATGCTGGAAAACAGAAAATGCTGAAAATATTCCATAGATCAGGCTTCATCTGTGGGAGGAGAAACAGTGCCAAAGATTCTGGTCAGAGACCCTTCCTCAGAGAGATCCTGGTGTACAAGCCAAGGATCTCTTGTGTGAGAACACAGATGGATAAGAGAGTTAAGAAGTCATGCAGGCTAATTGCCTTTATTAGATAGGGGGTGTAGGATGAAAGCGCATTGAGAAACAAGTATCACCTTTTAGTCTTTATCTCTCTCTTAACCATTCCCTCTCCACACGGATCTATCTACCCCTTTTTCCCTCTCATTCCTTCTCTTTTTCAATCACTTACCAGCTGGTGTCTCCTAATTCTATCCCCGTTTCCCCCACCTTGTTCCATCTGCCCATCATGCCATTCCTTGTCTGATTTCAATGCGGTTTCAGTGTTGGCCTAGTGGATAAGGCATCAATCTAGTGATCTGAAGGTCATTGGTTTGAGTCTCAGCTGAGGCAATGTGTTGTGTCCTTGAGCAAGGCACTTAACAACACATTGCTCTGCGACGACACTGGTGCCAAGCTGCTTGGGTCCTAGTGCCCTTCCCTTGGACAACATCGGTGGTGTGGAGAGGGGAAGGCCTGCAGCTTGGACAACTGCCGGTCTCCCATACAACCCTGCCCAGGCCTGCGCTCTGGAAACCTTCCAAGGTGCAAATCCATGGTCTCATGAGACTAACGGATGCCTATTTCAATGCGGTAGACAATAGTAGGAACTAGTGTAAAATGTGTACACTTGTACATATGACAATAAACTCAACTTTTCCCTTCTGAATGCAACCTACCTATTTCCTTATTCTGGATATCTCCCACCTTAAATGGTCTTGACCTAAAATATTGACCACAGTTTGCCTCCATAGATGCTGCCTAATCTACTGAGTTCTTCCATCAGTTCTGAAGGTGGGTCTTCGCCCAAAACCTCGACTGTTTACTCTTTTCCATAGATGCTGCCTGGCCTGTTGAGTTCCTTCAACATTTTGTGTGTGCTGCTCTTCCAACAGTTTGTTACATGACATTCTAACCCATTTCTCAAGGTTCTCCTTTCACTAGGAATCAATTCAAAGCACTTCTTGTGTTGGAGGCCTAGTATTAGAGCTCTGCTAAAATGTAAAACTAAAAACTGACCTGATTGCTTAGAATTTTTTTCCTATCCTACTTCAGCTTCATTAGTAGTTTAACAATCTCAAACATGCTACCATGCTACATATTCTCCCCAGTTAATGACAAGGTTTCAGCTGTGAACTGAGTTCCAACACTGCAGAAGCTGCTTGCAGCCCCACAATTGTCGATAAATCTGTCCCACTAGTTTCCCAAATGTTTGTTCATACGTACAGTCTGTATATAAGTTGTGAATTCATAAGCTGTGGAGGACCTGTATTCAGACACGGTAATAGTAAGTAAATTATCATGATCTTGATAACTGAATGAGTTACGCTGGCATGGCATAGTATATACTGGTCCAAACATGAATATCTTTTCAAAAAGAACAGCTAGCCAAATCAAACAAAAATAGCTAGGCCCTGAAGGGGTGGGATTGGTCAGCCATCCTTGGTCTCATAATTACCTTAAACACCCAATGTGTCCATTCAGCTTTCAGAAGCAAGCAAGCAATTTGCTGAATTTGTTACATGCAGAAATTCTTCACTGCTGCATGAAACCAATCACACTGATTTCTGTCTGCTGTACAATTGAACTCAAATTAACTCCTCACCTAACCTCAAAAAACTACCTTCATGAAACATATCTACCGATGTAATGATTAAGAATGTATCAGTGCACCTTTACAGGAATTTGATATTCATTCTGAACTGTAATGTCTGGGTAGTGCTATAACTCGATACAATCTGAGAGCATCAAAAGCTAGTGAAACAGCACTTTAAGCGTCAATTGTGATTATATTTGTAGTTGGGCTCTATTATCCTTGAAGACTTGCGCTGTGTACATGGGATGTGAACAGTCCCTGCAGAAGCTGTGACATTAGTCGCAGTCTAATTTTCACACCAGCCCTGATGCAGGCATCTACAGCAACTAGAGTGAATTCTCACTCCCTTCCCGGCAGATTGTTACTATGGCAATACTCCCTTTTTAACTTCTGTCAGCAGCTTCAGTGTTCAGTCATACAGCCACCTTGCCTCAGCATGTAGCAACAGCTTTTTGACAGCCAGTACATTTTAGTGAAGATTGTAGAATTTTCAAAAATAATTTCAGCTTTTTTGTTTGAAAGTGTTGAGTGTGGGTCTTCAGACTCTTGTGCCTCCTCCCCAGTGGTAGAAATGAGAAGTGGGCATGACTTGCGTGGTAAAGGTGCTTAATGATGGACACCACCTTCTTGAGGCACCACCTTTTCAAGATGTCCACAGTGGTTTTGGGGTGGGGAGGGGGAGTCTTGTGCCTGAGATGGAGCTAGTTGCGTCTACAACCCTTTACAGTCCTTTTTGATCCCGTGCATTGGAGCCTTTATACCAGCTGTCAGAATGCTCACCAATCTATATCTCTCGAAATTTGCTAGGGTCATTGGTAACTATCAGATATTCCTAATGAACTATAGCCACTGGCATGCCTTCTTTGTGATTGGATCAATATGTTGACCCTAGGACAGATCCTCTAAGATGTTGGTTCCTGGGAACCTGAAGCTGCTTATCATTTCCACTGTTGACCTCCCTCCAGGAGGATGAGTGCATGATCTCCCAAAGTCCTGAAGTCCACAATCAATTCTTTGGTCTTGCTGTCATTGAGTATGAGGTTTTTGTTGTGAAACCATTCAACCAACTGATTATCTCATTGCGATCTGAGATTCTGCCAGCAACATTGGTGTCCTCTGTAAACTTATAGATGGCACTTGAGCTGTGTCTAGCCACATGGACATGAGCATAGAAAGTGTAGAGCATGTGTTAAACATGCATCGTTGAGTTGTGCCTATGTTGAATGTTAGCTAGGAGTATGCTATGAACACACTGACAGCGGTTTCTCAATGGGGAAGTCAGAGGCCCAGGTTTTGAAGCTTGTTGATTAGTACTGATGGGATGATGGTGTTAAACACCAAGCTGTAATTGATAAACAGCAGCCTGACGTGTTTATAAAAGTCTTATTAGGCCACTTCTGGACTATTGCATTCAATTCTGGTTGCCCCATTGTGGGAAGAGCCTGGAGGCTTTGGAGAGGACTCAGGATGCTGCTTGGATTAGAGGACATGAGTCGTGAGGAGAGTTGGAAATATTTGGTTTGTTTTATTCTGGAAGGGAAGATCTGATAGAAGTTCATAAGAATATGGGAGGCATAGATAGAGAAGGTATCTTTTCCCTGAGTCAAAATGTCTAATACTAGGAGTGCATACAATTAAGGTGAGGGGTGCAAATCCGATGGAGGTGTGTAAGTAAATATAATTTACTCTGAGAGAAGTGGGTGCCTGGCATGCACTTCCAAGGATAGTAGTGCAAATGATAGAGGCATCTTAGAGCTTCTTAGATAGGTACATGAGTATGCAGAGAATTGGGGGTGATGGACTTTTATAGGCAGAAGGGATAAGTTTAATAAGGCTTTTAATTATGTTTAGTTAATTCAAAACAACATTGAAGGCCAAAGGTTTTCTCCTGTGCTTTACTGTCCTATGTACATGATCTGCACACAATCCATACAACTCCATTCCCCAATCAATACCTTGCCATTCCCTGCATAACCCTGCATTTTCATGTACCTGTCTAAAATCCTTGTGAATGCAATTATTGCATCTGCTTCCACTACCACCCCTGCCATGTGTTCAAGGCACTTAAAACCTTTTGTGTAAAAACACCTCGCTATGCACATACCCATTAAATCTCCTTCCAAACTCCCACCCCACCCCAACAGAAGGGGATGCAAATGAGGAAAGAAAGTTCTGCTACTGTATAGGAAGAACGTAAAGGCAGTACTTACAGAGGGATTGGCCAAGGAGGCTAAATATGTACAGTGGCATGCAGAAGTTTGGGCACCCCGGTCAAAATTTCTGTTACTGTGAATAGCTAAGCGAGTAAAGGATGATCTGATTTCCAAAAGGCATAAAGTTAAAGATGATGCATTTCTTTAATATTTTAAGCAAGATTACTTTTTTATTTCCATCTTTTACAGTTTCAAAATAACAAAAAAGCAAAAGGGCCCGAAGCAAAAGTTTGATCACTCTGCATGGTCAGTACTTAGTAACACCCCCTTTGGCAAGTATCACAGCTTGTAAACACATTCTGTAGCCAGCTAAGTGTCCTTCAGTTCTTGTTTGGGGGATTTTCTCCCATTCTTCCTTGCAAAAGGCTTCTAATTCTGAGAGATTCTTGGGCCGTCTTGCATGCACTGCTCTTTTGAGGTCTATCCATAGATTTTCGATGATGCTTAGGTCAGGAGACTGTGAGGGCGATGGCAAAACCTTCAGCTTGCGCCTCTTGAGGTAGTCCATTGTGGATTTTGAGGTGTGTTTAGGATCATTATCCTGTTGTAGAAGCAATCCTCTTCTCATCTAAAGTTTTTTTTTACAGACGGTGTGATGTTTGCTTCCAGAATTTGCTGGTATTTAATTGAATTCATCTTCCTTCTACCAGTGAAATGTTCCCCATGCAGTCTTTAACTTCTCTTGTCAGTCATGGTTGCCTATGTGCGCTTTGTGAACTATTCCCAGAAACTTCAGCCACCTCTGCTCTGCCATCATCCCCACCAGTATCTTCCTCCACTCCACCCGAGCAAGCTGCTCTCTCAGTATTCCATTGTGATACTGATACATGTGACTTACTGTATGCTTATCCCTCTTAAATTGCAGTATGAATTCAATCATATTATGATTACTAACTCCTAAGGGTTTCTTTATATTAAGCTCCCTAATAAGATCTGGGTTATTACACAACACTCAGTCTGAGGTAATATTTCTCCTAGTTGGGGAGTTTGTCCACCTTCTTCAGAATCAGAATCAGGTTTATTATCACCGGCATGTGTCGTGAAATTTGTTAACTTAGCAGCAGTTCAATGCAATACCTAATACTGAAGAAGAATAAACAAGCAAATAACTAACAGTATATGTGTATTGAATAAATTTAAAATTGTGCAAAAACAGAAATAATATATATTAAAAAGGTGAGGTCGTCGATTGGCAGAGGGGAAGAAGCTGTTCCTGAATTGCTGAGCATGTACCTTCAGGCTTCTGTACTTCCTACCTGATGGTAACAGTGAGAAAAGGGCATGCCCTGGGTACTGGGGGTCCTTAATAATGGATGCTGCCTTTCTGAGACACTGTTCCCTGAAGATGTCGTGGGGACTTTGCAGGTGGTGCCCAAAATGGAGCCAACTAAATTTACAACCCTCTGCAGCTTCTTTCAATCCTGTGCAGTGGCCACTCTATACCAGACAGTGATGCAGCCTGTCAGAATGCTGTCCACAGTACATCTATAGAAGCTTTTGAGTGACTCTATTGACCTACTGAATCTCTTCAAACTCCTAATAAACTCCTAATAAAGCTGTCTTGACCATTTAAATACGGCTCCTTCACTCCTGAATTCTTTACCCTTTTGAATTTAGCCTCTC
The DNA here is from genome assembly GCF_030144855.1 of Hypanus sabinus. Classification (NCBI taxonomy): domain Eukaryota; kingdom Metazoa; phylum Chordata; class Chondrichthyes; order Myliobatiformes; family Dasyatidae; genus Hypanus; species Hypanus sabinus. Next base: position 48,009,132 of record NC_082711.1, on the reverse strand, counting down.
TGGTATCATTTAACTCTTTGCTCTGTTTGCATATGTACACGATCATTGGCTTGTCCTTCCTTACTTTCATGTTGCACTCATCATCTACTTGGAACACCATTAGTCTAGAAAAGGCAATCTTTATTCACACTCTTTGCCTCCCGCCGATCAATCCATATTAGAATCTTTCCTGTAATGCCATGGACATGTGTGACACCCTGTTAAAGGCCTTCTGAAAATCCAAGTACACAATGTCAGCCAATTTTCCTTTGTCTATCCTGCTTGTTATTTCTTCAAAGAATTCCAACAGATTTTCTCTTGAGGAAACCATGCCAACTATGGCCTATTTTGTTATGTGCCTCCATGAATCCTGAGAGCTCATCAATAATTATCAACTCCTATAACTTTCCAACCACTGAGGTCGGACTAACTGGCTATAGTTTCCTTTCTTCTGCCTCTCTCCCTTCTTGAAGAGTGGAGTGACATTTGCAATTTTCCAGTCTTCCAGAACCATTCTAGAATCTAGTGATTCTTGAAAGATCATTACTAATACCTCTTCAGCCATCACTTTCAGAACTCTGGGGTGTACACCATCTGGTCCAGGTGACTTATCTCCATTCAGACCATTGAGCCCTTGGACATTACTTCACTTTTTAAAAGTATAGTATTTCTGTTTCTTGTGCAATTTTAATCTATTCAATATATGTGTACTGTAGTTGATTTATTATTATTATTATTTTATTTTGTGTTTTTTTCTTTCTATATTATGCATTGCTAAGTTAAGAAATTTCAAGTCACTTTCCGATGATAATAAACCTGATTCTGATTTCAGTTTCCCAAGAACCTTCTCTCTCATTATGTTAACTTCACACACTTCAAACCCCCTGACACCTGTAAATTCCATCATACTGCTAATGTCTTCCACAGCGAAGATCGATGCAAAATACTTATTAATTTTGCCTGCCATTTCATTGTCCCCCATTACTATCTCTCCAGCATTGTTTTCCAGAGGTCCAATATCCATTCTTGCCCGTCGGGCAGCATCCGTGGAAATGAGCAGTCAATGTTTTGGGCCAAGACCCTTCGTCAGGGCTGAAGAGGGAGAGGATGGTGGGAAGGAAAAGGCTGGTAGTTGCCAGGTGAAAAACCAATCAGAGGAAAGATCAAGGGGTGGGGAAGTGGAAGCAGGGAGGAGACTTTCAGGAAAGGTGAAGAAGGAATGAAAGGGGAAAGCACTATGGGTGGTAGAAGGAGGGGAACCATGAGGGAGGTGATAGGCAGCTAGAGGAGGAGGCAGAGAGAAAGTGGGATGGGGAAAGGGAGAGGGAGGGAATTACCAGAAGTTGGAGAATTCAATGTTCATGCCAAGGGTCTGGAGACTACCCAGACAGTATATGAGGTGTTGCTTCTCCAACTTGAGTTTGGCCTCATCATGGCAGTAGAGGAGGCCATGTATGGACATATCTGAATGGGAATGTGAAGCAGAGTTGAAATGGGTGGCAACTGGGAGATCCTGTCTGTTGTGGCAGATGGAGCGGAAGTGCTTGACGAAGTGGTCCCCCAATCTGCGTCGGGTCTCGCCGATGTTGAGGAGGCCACACCGGGAGATGCAGCGGAGATGGAGGAACTGGGAATAGGGAACAGCATTTTTGCATTTGGCAGGTTGGGAAGAGGTATAGTCGAGGTAGTTACGAAAGTCAGTGGGTTTATAGAAGATGTCAGTGGTCAGTCTGTCTCCAGAGATGGAGATCGAGAGATCGGGAAAAGGGAGAGAAGTGTCCGAGATGGATCCGCCACATCTACTCCAAGGATGAGGCTTTCCATTCCAGGATATCTCAAATGTCCTCTTTCTTTAACCATATAACAATCACAGCACGGAAACAGGCCATCTTGGCCCTCCTAGTCCATGCCGAACTCTTAATCTCACCTAGTCCCACCTATCCGCACTCAGCCCATAACCCTCCACTCCTTTCCTGTCCATATACCTATCCAATTTTACCTTAAATGACACAACTGAACTGGCCTCTACTACTTCTACAAGAAGCTCATTCCACACAGCTATCACTCTCTGAGTAAAAAAATACCCCCTCGTGTTTCCCTTAAACTTCTGCCCCCTAACTCTCAAATCATGTCCTCTCGTTTGAATCTCCCCTACTCTCAATGGAAACAGCCTATTCACGTCAACTCTATCTATCCCTCTCAAAATTTTAAATACCTTGATCAAATCCCCCCTCAACCTTCTACACTCCAATGAATAGAGACCTAACTTGTTCAACCTTTCTCTGTAACTTAAGTGCTGAAACCCAGGTAACATCCTAGTAAATCGTCTCTGCACTCTCTCTAATTTATTGATATCTTTCCTATAATTCGGTGACTAGAACTGTACACAATATTCCAAATTTGGCCTTACCAATGCCTTGTACAATTTTAACATTAAGGATTAAGGATTTAAGGATTGTGGTTTCCCTTCTGCCGTCATCAATGATGCCCTCACCTGCATCTCCTCCATTTCCCGCACTTCGGCCCTCACCCATCCTCCTGTCACAACAACAGGGACCATGTCCCCCTTGTCTTCACCTACCTCCCCACCAGCCTCCGGATTTAGCATATTATCTTCCACAACTTCCGCCACCTTCAACAGGACCCCATCACTATGCACATCTTTCCCTCTCTACCACTCTCCGCTTTTCACAGGGATCATTCCCTCTGCAACTGCCTGGTCCACACGTCCCTCTCCACAAATCTCCCACCTGGTACTTATCCCTGCAAGCGTAAGTGCTACACCTGTCCCTACACCTTCTCTCTTACCACCATTCAGGGCCCCAAACCGTCCTTCCAGGTGAGGCAACACTTCACTCATGAGTCTGTTGGGGTCACCTATTGCATCTGGTGCTCCCGGTGCGGCCTCATCTATATCGGTGAGACCCGACGCAAATTGGGGGACCACTTCATTGAGCACCTCTGCTCCATCTGCCACAACAGACAGGATCTCCCGGTTGCCACCCACTTCAACACTGCTTCACATTCCCATGATGAGGCCAAACTCAGGTTGGAGGAGCAACACTTCATATACCATCTGGGTATTCTCCTGCCCCTTGACATGAACATTGAATTCTCCAACTTCTGGTAATTCCCTCCCTCTCCCTTCCCCCATCCCAGTTTCACTCTGCCTCCTCCTCCAGCTGCCTATCAACTCTCTCATGTTTCTGCCAGTGCTTTCCCCTTGCATTCCTTCTTCACCTTTCCTGCCCATCTCCTCCCCCACCCTTTGATCTTGCCTCTTACTGGTTTTTTACCTGGCACCTACCAGCCTTCTCCTTCCCACCCTCCCCCCACCTTCTTTATAGGGCCCCTGCCCCCTCCCTCTTCAGTCATGACAAAGGGTCTTGGCCCGAGACGTTAACAGTTGGTTTCCATGAATACTGCCTGACCTACTGAGTTACTCCAGTTTGTTGTACGTGCTGCTTTGACCACAGCATCTGCAGTGTACTTTATGTCCACTCTTGCCTTCCTTTAACACTTCATGCATGGAAAGAAACTTTGGTATCTTTGTAATATTATTGGCTAGCTTACTTATTTGTTATTACTTGTTGAATCCCTACAGAATGTGTGGCTGAACAATTGGAGCAAGGAGCAGGGATTCAGATTTCTAGATAATTGGGACCTCTTCTGGGGCAGGTGTGACCTTTAAAAAAGGGATGGGTTGCACTTGAATCCAAGGGAGACCAATATTCTTGCAGGCAGGTTCACTAGAGCTATTGGGAGTGGTTTAAACTAATATGGCAGAGTCTTATAGATTCTTGATTGGTCAGAGCATGAAGGATATGGGAGAAGGCAGGAGATTTGGACTGAGGGGTAAACTGGATCATCCATGAAGTAATAGTGGAGCAGACTGGATGGGCCAAATGGCCTTATTCTGCTACTATATCTTACACACATATGTCCTCAATGCAGGTAGGCTGTTGCTGTTGCTGGTTGGAAAGTTTTTTCCCATTGCAGAAGCCTCCTGTCTACTGTAGTGCAGTTTACACACTACACAGTGATGCAGCATGGTAGAAAGCTCTCCATGGAAAGTTATGAGTACAGATGTGCATACTCCACCTTGCTTTATCCTCCTCCGGAAGCAGAGGCATTGATGAGCAGGATGTGTTTTAGGACCATGAGGGTTTGAGTGAGATGTATGCTCCCAGGAGTTGGAAACTGCTTACAGCTTCCATTGCTCTGCCGCCAATGTGAAGAGAGCTGTGAATGGAGCAAGTTCTCCTGAAGTTGGTAGGCATCACCTTTGTCTTCTTGACATTGAGGAGAAGGTTAATTGCCTAGCACCAGGCTTTGAGCTTCTTCCACCTCCTCTCTGTACCCATCTTATGGTTGTTGGTGATGAGCCACACGTCAAGGAGAAGGAGGTGGAAGATTTGATTAAGCTTTTTGAGGAAGTAACTAAGAATGAATGCAGGGCAGTAGATGTTCTCTGTATTGACTTTGGTAAGGCATTTAACAGTGTCCCACTTCACCTGCTAGTCCAGAATGTTAAGGAACATGGGATTCAATGTGAGCTCACCAGATGGATCCGAAATTGACTTTGAGATAGAAAGTAGAGTGAAGAAGCAGATGCTTTTCTGATTGGAAGTCTGAAATCATGAAGCATGAATGATATAACATGAATCGATGCTAGTGCTCTTGTTGTTGTGATATAAATGATAAATTTAGGCTTGGATGTGTATGCAGGAGATATGATCAGCAATGTTCCCTCGGTGGGGGGGCGGTGTGTGAGCATGCATGCACCGCAAAGGAATTTAAACTATGCGCAAAAGCTTGTCACCCTCTACCTCATTGGCACCTTAAATATATTTCACGATTGTACACAATCTCATTTCCTTTCCAGTTTCTGATGCAAATGATGTTGACAATGTGGAGTTTGCAAATGATTCGTCTGCAGATTTTAGAACTGGCTTATGTATACTATTTTTATGTAATTATAGATTCACTATGTCAAATTCCAAAGAAGCAAAGGGCATGAGGCACAAAGAGCTGCTAGTTCATTTAAAGCAGAATGGCTTAATGACCATTTCAAACAACTTTAATAGCATGTGAAAAGAATGATATTATTACATGCTGTCCAATAGTAATGAGAAATAAGACTGATTGATGTATGTTATTTTATTTCTTTTAACAATGAACAACATTGGTATTCGGTAGTTTATTATTCTTAGAATAGTTTCCAGTTTACTTTTACTTAAAAATTCAGTGCACACATGTTGTGGGCAAAAATGTTACAGCACATGATTTTTGCGTACACTGGTCATTACAAATTTAAGGGACCTTTGTCGATCTGTAAATGTTTGGATACATAAAAGTTAACGGTGTAAATACTGAGGAAAACCCAAAGCTACAGCAGGATATAGATCAGATGAAATATTGGTCAGACCATTGGCAGATGAAATTTAATCTCAAGAAGTGTGAGGTTATGCATTTTGGGAAGTCAGGCACTTGTAGGACATATGCCGTTAAGTAATACAGCACTGAGGAATATTGATAAGTTGAAAGGTGTCCAAGTCTAAAGCTCCCTGTAAATGACAGCACAAGTAGGTAGAGGGAAAATGGAACATTTTCTTTCATAGTTTCTTGTATAGAACATAAAAGATGTGATATTATGTTGTAATTTTATAGAACTGTTATTCAACTGAGCTTATTGTGTACAGTTCTGGTTGCCACATTTAAAGAAAGATATAGTAGTTGTGTGTTGACAATTTGTCAAGATATTGCATTGATTCAAGAATTTTAGCTGGAGGAGAGATTGCACAGGCTGGTCATGTTTCCCTTGGAGTAAAGGAGGCTGAGGCAGTACTTTTTCCTATGAGAGGAGTAACAAATACAAAAGGGTATAGGTTTAAGAGGAAGGACATTCCAATACGCCTCTGCTACCTATGGCATGTAAAATTTTCCCAACACTGAGAGCCAGTCTTTCCTCATCTTGCTATTATTTACCTACTCTCTTTCCTGACCCTGTATCTCTCAATGTGGCCAGAATGTTCCATGTAATTTTGAGTAAACTGTGGAGCCATCTCCTTGCCTTCCATGTGTTGTGGAGTGTTGCTTGGCAAATCTTACGTGTCTGAATCCCAGTAATATACAAATTGCAATTAGCTGATTCAATTCATAGAAACATAGAAAATAGGTGCAGGAGTAGGTCATTCGGCCCTTTGAGCCTGCACCGCCATTCAGTATGATCATGGCTGATCATCCAACTCAGAACCCTGTACCTGCTTTCCCTCCATACCCCCGAACCCTTTAGCCACAAGGGCCATATCTTTCTTCCTCTTAAATATAGCCAATGAACCGGCCTCAACTGTTTCCTGTAGCAGAGAATTCCACAGATTCACCACTCTCTGTGTGAAGAAGTTTTTCCTCATCTCGGTCGTAAAAGGCTTCCCCTTTATCCTTAAACTGTGACCCCTCATTCTGGACTTCCCCAACATCGGAAACAATCTTCCTGCATCTAGCCTGTCCAATCCCTTTAGAATTTTATACGTTTCAATAAGAACCCCCCCTCAATCTTCTAAATTCCAGTGAGTATAAGCCTAGATCAGGGGTCAGCAACCTTTACCACTGAAAGAGCCACTTGGACCCATTTCCCACAGAAAAGAAAACACTGGGAGCCGCAAAACCCGTTTGACATTTAAAATGAAATAACACTGCATACAACGTTTTGTTTTGCCTTTATGCTATGTATAAACAAACTATAATGTGTTGCATTTATGAAATTGATGAACTCCTGCAGAGAAAACGAAATTACATTTCTGCATGCAACAAAAACATTTTGAACTCCGAAAAAAAGACGTTGGGTTGAAAGTTACTTTTAAGTAAAATACTCAATGTCTATTTGAGTCCTTCTTGTATTTATGAAAAACGCCGAACTTAAATTTTCCGCCAGCAGCAAACCAAAAATAACATCAGCCAGCTGTCAGCCTGAAAAATAAAAGGACTATTTCACTGAACAATGAAAAAATATGAATATACATAAAATAATAGGCAATTAAAATATTTATCATACTTGGTTAATGGGATTTCTGCTCCTGGACCTCAGCGCACAGCATCTGCACATCAGGGCTGTATGACGTCACCTTCATCTTTACACAGGATCGCAAGCTGTCATCTGTGAGGCGTGCGCGATGTTTGTTTTTAATAAAGTTCATGTTGGAGAACACCTGCTCACTTACATATGTGGATCCAAAGATCGACAGGACTCAAAGCGCATACTTTTTAATGTTTACATAAATGTCGGGCATAGCATTCCATGTTTCGAACACAAGTTTGTCCGGTTTTGGAAGGTTTTCAATATCACTCCATTTGTGTTTCTGAGCAAGAACGGCCTTCTGACGGGCAACATCTTCAAGGTCTGCTGTCAAGCGTCTAAACTTGGACACCCATATGTCTTTGTCGGCTATGTCGGCCAGTTCCATCTCAAGATCAGGTTGACTCACACCTGCCAATGCAGTCGTATTCAGTAGGGAAGGATCGATGCTTAAGGGAGTGACCGGGAAGGATAATGTGTTTTTTTCCTCTCTGAACTCACAGAAGCGTTTCCCAAACGATGTTTGCATTGCGATGATTGCAGAATGTAAATACTCCGAAATTATCATGTCGTGACCTTGTTTGAACTCTCTCAAATTGGGGAAGTGAGACAAAGTGCCTTTCTGTAAATCTCTGGCAAGCAACGTCAACTTGCGCTCGAATGCCAAAACATCCTCCAACATGTGCAGGGCTGTGCGTCCTTTCCCCTGAAGAGCTGTGTTCAGCGTGTTCAGGTGCGCTGTCATGTCTACCATGAAGTGTAGCTTTTCCAGCCACTCTGGCTGTTCCAGCTCAGGAAAGGTGAGCCCTTTGCTGCCCAGGAAAGTTTTCACTTCTTCCAGACACGCGACAAAGCGTTTCAGCACCTTCCGTCTGGACAGCCAGCGATAAAAACACGTTGTAGCGGTGTCAGTAAACTGCAGTCAAAGATAGCTTTATTCGAACTAAACAGCCTTGCTTTTAAGCCTCCCTCAACCCAGCCCCCATGGACGCAGATGCTGCAAAAGACGCGTACTCACAAACCCCCGTAGGCTATCTCCCTTAGCCGGAATGCTGGCTAATTGTGAGCCGTTTCGGATGTGCCAGCCACACTTAGATTGTACAAGATCACCATAATCTTCAAATTTAGAATTACATTTCAAAAGCTAACAAACTAACATAAAATACATTTTAATTAAATACTGACCAATTATTTCCCAAAGCCACAGGGAGCCGCAGCACAGAGGTGAAAGAGCCACAAATGGCTCGGGAGCCGCAGGTTGCCGACCCCCGGCCTAGATGATCAAGTCTTTCTTCATATGAAAGTCCTGCCATCCTAGGAATCAATCTAGTGAACCTTCTCTGTACCCCCTCTATGGCAAGAATGTCAATTCTGAATAGGAACAATTTAGAACTGTTGAATCTTCTTCCTCTAGCAGAAAAACTCAAACTGGAGATTAAAACATTAAAGGCCTTTAATAAAAACATTATTTTCCTTTCCTTTTAATCATTCTTCTTTCTACACTTGATCTGATTCTTATTCACAGCCCTTCTCTACCAGTCATTTGTATCATTCTCAGGTCTTAAATCTCATTGGCACCAAGGTTGCACAATTGACCTTGATGTTCACCTAGGTTTCAGATGTTCAAATGCCCTTGGCAGACTGTTGTCAATTCAGTCTTTTAACATGTTACACCATGAATGTGAAGGATGCAGAGAAAGAATTAATGGTATTTGTCCCACTCTTGCAAGATTCGGCCTATTGTTATCTAATATAAACTGATAATAATAAATTACAGCTTTTCACAGCATAGAAAAAACTTTGTGACATTGATTATTGTTTTTTTTGAGGTAAGATTGAGTGATACTGTATTTGTCTCTGAGCATATAAATTTATTTGACAGAAATATGGAATTATTATTCTGAAGTGCTTTAGGATAGCCTGAGCGGTGATTCAGTGAATACCAGATGAACTGACTGCTTTGAAAGGTAGTCAGTCAATAGTGTGACAGCTGAATTTACTGAAGCACGTTATGTGCTATGTTGTTCAAATATATTATTTTTTAAATCCTTACTAATCTTATTTCAAATGAATTTTAGGTTGGATTTGTGAACTAATAAATATGTTGGTTTATCCCGTGTGCTGATGATTTATAGGCACTTTGAAGTCTCTTAACATATGGGGGCACTTCTCCTTCCATGTACCTTACCTCCTTTGCAAACTGCGCTAATATTAAAAAGACTAATATGAACATTGGGGATTGCATTTACTCTACTACTTAAATTAGCTCAATACAAAGTTGACATGGAGGAATACATTTTATTATTATGAAACATTTAAACCCTTAAAGTACTAAAAAAATATAGAATATTTGTCATTTATACCAATTCCTGTCTGTTTGTTTTGAGGATGCTGTAGAAGTTGTGTCATGTAAAAAGATATAACTAAGTAATTGAAAGCTGAAATGATTTTTTATAAACCTGTGAAAGAGGAAGGTAAAGGGAGGAATTGCATTTATTTTTTGGGTGACGATCTCTTCTGATATCTAGTATTGGTAATGATGGCTGGCTCACTGAGTGGTGCTTAGAATTGTGATTGCTTCTGCACATTTTTCCCTCTGATGAACAAAGGCAGGGATGGTTCCTCAGATGGTGCAAGCACAAGGAAAGATATTTTCTTACTGGCAAGGTGCATTTATAAAGACATATTCTGTTAAACTGTAGTAGACATAAACTAAAATGCAAGCATCATCAATATAACTACAGCATAGAGAACTGTGGGAAGTGAAACTAGACAGATGGAATCAAGACCTTTATGAAAATGAATTGTCTGTATTTATGATCTCCTGGTGTAGACAAGGAAAATATATATAAAAGAATAAAATAGGCTGCAAGGCTACAACCCTGGAAAATAAATTGAAAAAATAACCAGGAGCAGTTTAATATTCCTATCAGAACCTGGAAATTAAATTATTACTAACAATATAATTTTAGTTGCTCATACATCACAAAAATAAAATCTATAAAGTATTTTATACTTTTAAAATCAATGCACATACTTTGTTATCTTAGAGCTTTCATCAAATAGATGAAAAAACTCATAGTGACATTGAATGTGAAGTTATCTGACAAGTGTTTGACAGGTACAGTATTGAATTAACCAATCAGTCTGCATTCTGGAAGATAACAAATGGCCCTGGGTGAATTTCAAGGATTTGGGTGCAAACATTCAGTTGTCTGAATAGCACGATAGGGTTATTGCAGTAAGTCTCCTGTGATCTATTGTATATGCTGATGTTCTTATGACAAATTCAAAGACAAGTTTGGCTATTTCTCACTATTATTGGTCCATTTGGAGGAGTTGAGTTAGTCAGGACTGGTGAGTATATCAAGATTATTAAACAGGTTAAAGACATTAGAGCAAGTTGGTTTTCAAGTACAGGAAGAATTGTTGAGAAATTGAGATTTTTAGGACAATTTTAGGGGACTGAGTTGTATTCACAGCCCAACTGTATGAAATGACAAATAAAATAAGATTACTTAAATTTAATTACAGAGAAAATAGCACACTAAATATTGAAGCGTTGACCTATTTAAGTGGAGTACCCTCATATTCTATTGCCTGGAAATGAAATGAGTTCAGCAATATATTCACTGTATAATGAGAATGATTTTAATTGTAGCCTCCCAGAATAAATGGTCTGTAACATCTGAAAATTATAGTATACTTGAGCATGGAACAAATACTAAAGTACTCAGATATCTTACCTTAATTGTACTGATATCTGATCTTTGTCACGATGAAACTTTAAATCGATGTTCCGATTCCCTCTCTTGTTCGGACAAAAGGCCACTTTCACCACGTCAATGATGTTGCCGAGATTCGTGCTAACTAACGTGCCTACCTGGGCAATGTTTTGTTTAGCTGCGACATGACATGCGGAATCTTGTATTCAATGCAGAGGAGGCTTTACTCAAAAGCAGAGTAGTGCAGGTGATTTAACAGTGAACAATAACTTTAACAATAGATCACAAAATAAACTGTGAATGGCCACAGAACAAGAGAGCCCAGAAACTAAATACAACATTCAACAAGGCAAATCTTAGGCAGGGGGAGTGAATACTACAAGCAAGTGTTTGAGACCGGCTGGTCAATGATTGAACATGGACTGTGGATGAGCAGTCTGCAGGCTGCAGGTGATGAGTCTGGATCAAGTGGCAGGTGAATCCTATTAGCTAAGTGGAAACTGCGAGGTGCCTTCCTGTGCAGGCCTGATATGGCCCTCCACACCACCCACCCCCTCCTCCAGTCAACCCCCAATGGACCAGAATGATCAGGATAGGTCCTATGGTCCTGTGGTGCTCCTTGATGATCAATGAATCTAAGATGTAACTGGACAGCATTTAACACCTCTTCCGCCAGGCTGTATTCCTTCACGATTGACCAGGTGCTGCAAACCCCATTGACAGTGACGTGAATCCATCAAACATTGAACTGTGTACACTGGACCACCTTCCACCATCTGAGGTGCTGGCTCAGGTAGATTAAGTGGTCCACAGACAATGTCTAGGTGGTCCATAGTTTCTGCTTAGTCTACAGTAGCCAATGCAGGGAGGAAGATCCCCATCTTTCTTTTTGACAAAGCAGAATCCTGCACCAGCTGGGGACTGGGACAGGCGAAATGAAGCCATGCTGTAGCACTTCGGCAATGTAATCATTGATGGCTTGGGTCTCCGGAAGAGAGAGGGAGAACAGGAGGACTCAGGGAGGGCTAATCCCCAGGAGGAGGTTGATCGCACTGTCATGTAGTCTATGAGGTGGCAGGGTGTTAGCTTCCTTGTTACTAAAGGCAACGCTAAGTCATGATATTCCCATGAGGTTCGGTGAGGTCGAGGGTGTTCTCCATCTCCATGGATTTATGTGGTTGTCTCAACTGAAGATGCAGACAGTTGGTCTGGCAGCTGGGTCTCCAACTCAGCAGTGAACCAGATGACCAGGTGAAGTGAGAGTCATGAGTGGAGAACCAGGAGTAACCCAGGATGAGATGAGTAGCCCAGACCCCGAGGGACATCTGTTGGTGGCCATGATGTTGAGGAGGTGAGAGATAGGTTTGGTAGGGAGTCCAAGCTGCACACAGAGTCTGATCCAGGAAATTGACTGCTCTGATGGAATACACCAGAGTTCGTGTAAATGTAGAGCCGAGGATGGAGGAGCACTGAGATGGCCTTGTGGTGCCATTTCCCGGCCCTATTGGGTGTTTGATGCGTAAATGTTTGGCTGCCCCACAGTAGATGCGCAAGTTGTTTCTCCAACAACACTCATACTCTAGGGGGTTAACGGAGTTCTCCTTATGGCATGGGTTCTGGGGGCATTGGTGAAGGGGATTCTGCAGACTGAAGTTGCTCTGGAAATGGAACTGGGGGTTGGCTGATGACGTGGAGTGTTGTTCCATAAGATGCTTATCAATATGGAAAGCCTGAGTGATGAGGCATTTGAGGTCGATGGGCATATCCCAGGTAGACAGCTTGTTCTCAAGCCGCGTGAGAAGCCATCATGGTAATGAGCCAGCAGGTCTTCCATATTCCAGCCGCAGATCACCAAGGGGATCCTGATCTTCATGGTGTCAGCCGGCAGAGGGCGTGAGCCTTGACTCAGGCAAAGTACCTGATACACAGCCTCCTTTCCACTTCCCAGATAGTCAAAAGCCCAGTGCATCTCAGTGGTGAAATCCTCTTATTTGTTGCAAATCGGGGAGTCATTGTCCCATTTAGAAATGGCCCGAGTCAGGGCTCGCTCAGTCAAGAGAGATATGAGGATGGGACTCTTGGCCCAATCCATAGAATACAGAGGTGCCTGGGGCTTGATGTGTAAGTGCACTAGATCAGGAGGTTGTGGCTTTGGGTTGGAGATCCATCAACACATCTGGGCATGGGAGTTCAGAGGGAGGAGGTGGACTGCCACAGAGCTGCTGCATTGAAAGTGGATGAGGGTGGCAAGCTGGTAGCCAAAGGTTTCTGGCTGCTTCTGATCGGGTATTCATGTCAACAGATGATTTCCTTTATGTGAGCATACTCTGCTGGGTCAATTGAAGGCTCGCTCATTCTGTCAGGAGATGTAGGGGAGACTTGACCCAAAAGCAGAGCAGCAGAAGCAATTCAACACTGACTGATAACTCTAATAACAGGCTATAAAATAACAAGCTTCAAGGGAACACAAAACAAGAGAGAACAGAAAGCCGAAAGACAACAGGCAACAAGGCAAACTTTAGGCAGAGAGATTGAGAGCAAGAAACAATTTGTTGAGGCCAGCTGGTTCAATGAGTGAACAAGGTCTGTGGATGAGAACTGGGGTTAACTAGGCTGCAGATGATGAGTGTAGAATGAGTGAAGTGAATCCTATTAGCTGGATGGAGACTGGTGGTTCCTGTGTGTACAGGTCTGACACTCAATGCCTTTTCTGATGAAGACAAACATGCAAGGGCCTTCTGGAGATATTGTGGAGGGAGGCAGATTAATAAAAGGAAGAAGATGAGTGAGGAGGAATGTGAGAAGGTAGAAGTGGAGCTAGCTGTTGGAGGGTGATAAGCGGGAACAGAGATGCTATAAGTACTGGGATCTGATGAGTGTGGAAAGAGATAATGGCAACATTTAGAAGAAGTAAAAACGGATGCAAGCAGAGCCAGTTGGAGAAGTGGAGGGGGGAAGGAGAGGTTGGAGAGGGCCGGGGCAGAAATGTGTGGGTGGTAGGCAGCTAGAAGGGGAAAGGGAGGGTGACAGAAATGAGTGATGCGTGTGCGTGTGATGCTATTGTGTGCATGTATGTTTGTATGTGTATGTGTGAAGAGGGAAGAAAATAAGAAGCCTGAAGGAGGATCAGAAGAAGAGAAAGTGAATGGGGGAGTGGGGAGGTACAGGGAATTGAAGGTGAGGCTTACCCCTAAACAGCAAATCACTGATTGCCTTTCCAAATACAGACAAATCCTCTCACTTGGATTCCACTCTATGAACATTCCCACCACTGCAGTTGGGTCAATCAGCCTACAGTTCCCTTGCTTGTCTTGGGAGCTTGTCTTACATAATTGCAAAAATTCATCCATCCTCCTGTCTTCTAATTCCTCACCCTTGGCTAAGGAAGATACATAAATCTTTGCTAGGGCCCCAGCAATCTCTTCCCTTGCTTCCTGCAGTATCCGAGAATATGTTTGTTCGGGTTCTGGTTTTATCCACCTTTCACACCTCAAGACCACCAACATCCCCTCTTGCATAATTTTGGCCTGCTTCAGGATATCATTGTTCTCTTCCCTGAATTCTCTTGTTTCTGTGACCTTCTCCATGGTAAATGCAGAGAGGACTTGTGGAAACTGTGTGATGGTTTCTTTCGAACCTATAGTCTTTTAACATCTTTGGACTATTTTTACTGTGCCCATGGTCTGTTTTTTTTTATCAATTATGGTATTGTTTGCACTGTTGTAACTATATGTTGTAACTTTGTGGGTTTGTGTAGGTTTTGTAGCTTTAGCTTTTGGTTTGTTGGTAGAGTTGGTCTCCTGACTTGGTGTGTCTGGGTAGTCTTGTTTTGTCTGGTGTGCTTGGAGCTCCTTTCCGGGAAACGCGCTAAGATGGTAGCACGATATTAATACGCAGCAGCCTCTCCAGACTGTGGATTTGGGGATTGCCAAACGTTATGTGGATTTTCTGGTCTAGTCTGTTTTGTCATGTGCTTTTGTGATATCATTCTGGAGGAACATTGTTTCATTTTTTAACTGCATTGCAGTTGAGGTTTCTAAATGACAATCAACCAAAATTCAATTCAATTCAATTTTTGACTTACTGGTCAATGGGCCACCTGCCACTCTTGGGGCAATGTTGAGCAGTCTGTGTCGTGGTCTGTAATATAACCATTCAATATTATTTTTAAAAATGGCCCAAACCAATCCTTGCATTTATTTTTGAAGGTGTTAGTTTGCTGAAAACATATAGAACATATTGAATAGTACAGCACATTACAGGCCCTTTGGCCCACAATACGTGCCAACCCTCAAACCCTACTTCAAATATAACCCCCACCTTAAATTCCTCCATATACCTGTCTGGTAGTCTCTTAAACTTCACTAGTGTATCTGCCTCCACCACTGACTCAGGCAGTGCATTCCACGCACCAACCGCTCTCTGAGTGAAAAACCTTCCTCTGATATCCCCCTTGAACTTCCCACCCCTTACCTTAAAGCCATGTCCTCTTGTACTGAGCAGTGGTGCCCTGGGGAAGAGGCGCTGGCTGTCCATTCTGTCTATTCCTCTTAATATCTTGTATACCTCTATCATGTCTCCTCTCATCCTCCTTCTCTCCAAAGAGTAAAGCCCTAGCTCCCTTAAACTCTGATCATAGTCCATAACCTCTAAACCAGGCAGGTTTACCTGAGGATACCTGAATGAACCAATTTCTTATCATGTGACATTGCAGTGCAAAATATACCCTAAAAATGCACGAGAGCATACAATATGTATTTAATTTCAACTTAATATCTTGGTCTATATCAGTCATCCATCTGTAATATTAGCTTATGTTCTTATTTTCCTTACTTTTTACTAATGAAGATTTGAGGACAAACCAAACCTGACCTATGAACTTCTGCTCTGCATTTCACACCTTGCACATTCTTCTGTCCAGGTTTTAGTCACTGTTCTCACTCTATCTATTTCCAGATTCATTGACCAAATAATCCCATTTACAGTTTATCCCAGCCTCAGCCTGCACCTTTCCAAACTTTTATCCTTTTTGTTTTAGTTCTGAGAAGTGGTCTTTGTTTAAAATTCAAAGCAAATTTATTACCATGGTATGTTAATGCTACCATATATTATGTTAAGTTTCTTTATAGAAAAAGAAGAAATACAATAGAATTTACAAAAAAAATGATACATCCTGTCCAATGGTAGTAATGCAAAGAGGGATTGTGGGGGTCTTTGATAATGGATGCTGCTTTCTTATGGCAGTGCTCCATGTAATTGCACTCAATGGTAGGGAGGGCTTTGCCCGTAACATACTGGGCTTTATCTTTTACTTTCTGTGCCCTTTTCTATTACTGGGCAGTAGTGTTTCCATGCCGGTTTGTGGTGCAACCAGATGGGACTGTTTCCACTGTGCATCTATAGTAGCTGTCAAAGTATCTGGTGGCATGTTGAATCTATACAAGCTTATAAGAAAGTAGATGTGTTGTTGTGCTTCTTTGTGATGACATGTGCTGGTCCAGGACAGATTGTTTGATAAGTTAACTTAAGCTGGAAACTTTGACTCTCTTTCTCTTCACTCAGATGTGGTCCGAACTAAAAGTATTTCCAACATTTTCAGTTTTTGTTTTCATCTTAATTGGTTAGTTGCTAAATAATTGGCAAATCTAATGCTTGGTATTTTTCTTCCAGGGGTGTGGTTAGAGTTGACATTAATCTACAGAATGTGGACATTGACCAGTGTTCAGCTGAAGGATGGTTTGGAGGGACACACAAGTGCAGACTAAATAGCACGAAGGTAAAGCCAAACATATTCATTGAAATGTGACATGGTTTGTCAGTCTGAGTGCAAGAGCTATTTGTGTGTGTCTACATATATATATATATAGTTTTAAATATGTACTGACTATGTTTACACATCAAATGTGCTTTCATTGTTATTGTCTAATTAAAACCCTGCTTAATGGTTCTGTCTTTTCAAGATTTTTTGCTGCTGCTCAACTGTAATATAATACCAAAATAATATTCGTTTGTGGCTATACTGGTAATTATTAGAGCATAATAATATTAATGTCTGATGTTTTTGCACTGGATGGCTGGTTTTTGGAACTAGCATTATATTATGAAGGGCTTCACAGGTTACGGGGAATGTGTATGGTGATAAAGGGATTTCAGGTCTTACCCTCAGTGGAACTGCAGCAGATATACATGCAGTGGTATGTTTGGGCACCTCTGGTCAAAATTTCTGTTACTGTGAATAGCTCAGCAAGTAAAAGATGACCTGATTTCCAAAAGGCATAAAGTTAGAGATGACACATTACATTGCTATTTTAAGCAAGATTACTTTTTTTATTTCCATCTTTTACAGTTTCAAAATAAAAAAAGGAAAAGGCCCAAAGCAAAAGTTTGGGCACCCTGCATGGTCAGTACTTAGTAACAAATCCTTTGGCAAGTATCACAGCTTGTAAATGCTTTCTGTAGTCAGCTAAGAGTCTT